>NC_073240.2:60837500-62065000 GCF_029281585.2 Gorilla gorilla gorilla
TCAATCATTTGAATCTGCATTAACCACCTGAAGTCCCCATGGAGCTCTAGAAGCTTCAGGGAGGAGTGAGAATTGGTACTGAAGACATCCCCAAAACATTTTTAAGGTAAGAATAGTCTCTTTGTAGATACAGCAGGATCTCATGTTCTCACACTGAGAGGAAGATTCATCTGGGGTTGGGTAATTCTTTGCTGTGGGGGTGTTCCTATGCATTGTGGGATGCCTAGCAGCATACCTGGCACTCTTCCCAGTTGTGACAACCAAAAATGTCTCTCTATATTGCCGAATATCTCCTGGGGAGCAAAATTGCCCCTAGGTGAAGACATCTGCCTTAATAGAAGGATGAACTTCTCTCTTATACACCTCACTTTTAATGGCCTCATGATGTATAATTTTTTTTTTTTTTTTTTTTTTGAGATGGAGTCTCACTCTGTCCCCCCAAGCCTGGAATGCAGTGGCCCAATCTCGGCTCACTGAAAGCTCTGCCTCCCAGGTTCACACCATTCTCCTGCCTCAGCCTCGCGAGTAGCTGGGACTACAGGTGCCCACCACCATGCCCGGCTAATTTTTTGTATTTTTAGTAGAGACTGGGTTTCACCGTGTTAGCCAGGATGGTCTTGGTCTCCTGACCTGGTGATCCACCCGCCTGGGCCTCCCAAAGTGCTGAAATGACAGTCGTGAGCCACTGCGCCCGGCCATATTATCTTTCAAATGGCATCAAGGCAGGGACCATCCCCCAGGTTGGAAAACATGACAGGGATCTACCTGAGAAGTCTGGAACGCCTTGGTAGGATTTCCCCAGGATGTGTGTTTTTCACTTTGCTGCTACCAGGTTCCACAGGTAGTGGCTGATTTCCAGTCACCAGCTGACAGGACCCTGCCTAGGCAAGGACAGGGTAGGTTCATTTGGGTAGGTCCATCTCAATTAGCCACATAGCAATCATAAGCCTTTGCTCATTTTTCTTATGATCTGAGGCTTCATTTCAAAGAGGTAGATTTCAAAATGATAAATTAAAGGGAATAAAATAACCTTAAATAAAAAGTATTTCTGCCTTGCCAGTGTGCAAGAAATGGCTCATAGTTAGAATCTCCCAAGGTGGCCACTGTACATGACCTTGGGCAAGAGACGTTAAAAAAAATGTTAGCAGGAGCAAAGATCAGTTTTCCTCTTAAACAACAAAAAATAATTAAAAAGAGACCAAGGGCTTATTAACTTTTCCTCCTGGCAATATGGATTTCTTTCTTATCTGCTCAAACTGCTCTCCTTCTGTCTTCTACAGGCCAGCACAGAAAAGATTCCTAACAATTCACAAAAAAAGGGGACTAAGCTATTAAAATGCAGCACTAAGCCTTGAAGTTTCTGTTGACCTAGAAGGTGGATGTAATTGATAACATTTCGTAATCCGTTTCCTGTATATTTGACCCAATTGAGAAAAAACTCATTTTAAAAGAGGAAAGTAGATTCAACTGGATTTCGTTTGGAATTCTTGCATCTCTAGCCTTGATGTCACAGCTTGTTCTTTTCCTTTCCTCACTCTTGATACCCACCAGCTGCCACTGATAGCCCAGAGCCTCCAAAAGCCCCATCTGCGCCACTGTGAGCAGGAAATGAGACACGACCTTCCACAAACCATTCTGCAGAGCAGCAGACAACCTAAAGAGTTCAGGCTTCCCATCATCCCAAATGCAGCCCTCCTAACCACCTGTTGACCGTGCAGGTTGCCTTTGGGAGGCTGACCAGTCACATCAGGGATGGGCAGAATTCCCTCTACCTGGTTCTAGAAATTTTCCTCTAGGCCCTGGCTCATTCTATCCCTCTGCCAGATTCTCATTAGCCAAAAAAGAAGTAAAAACTTCCTTCCAGACTTCATCTTCTGATCCAGCCAGATGGTAGATAAATAAATAACAGAGCAAAGAGGAAAAACATACCTGCTTTTGCTTAATAAAATACTGATAGTATATGCTGTTGTCACAGGAAATATTCAGATGGCAACAGCAGATGAACAGGCACAATGTGGTAGAAGAAGGCCTGGAAGACAGGGCTTCCATTCTTAGCCTCTGATTTTCATTGCACAGAAGACTGGAGGGAGTTAGGAGGGCTTTGGGAGATCAGGAGAAGTCAAGTAAACTTAAGGCATTAAACCCAAGTAAAAGTAGTTCCATCCTCTTGGATGACATTGGTTTGGTATTCCCTAGAGTGACTGCCTGGAAGTGAAATTCAAAATGTGGAAGTTTTGCTTGAATGGAGTCATAGAATCCTAACTCCTGCTGTGCAGATCCGTCTTACAAGAAACACCAAGCCATCCTCTCAGAAATTTCTGCTTGAGTTTGGTACTAGAAAAATATATACGTCTGTTATGAATTTGAATGGTTTCTATGTCAGGAAAAGAAAACCACCTGTGTGAAGAAATGTTTCCTCTTTTGCCTGAGCTGCCAGGAAACATGAAGCCCAAATCAGTACCCAACTGTCAGAACACCATTGTCCCAGGTGTGGGGCAGAGGCGAGACAGGGGAGGGGTAGGAGGGCAGCCACTGGATGTGCTTCCCTTAGATAATCTCTGTTTTGATATTGTTCTTATTTGCATGAGACTTGTAAAAGTCTCAGATAATTCTGGAAGTATCTAGGACTCAAAATCCAACCTAAACAATAAATAACAACTTTGTAAACCCTTTAGGATTTTATTTACATATAAAGAAGCTCCCAGCTAGTCACAAGTCCTTTTCATTGATTCATCCAGGCAAGCCACCTAAAGTAATTTTGCTTGACAGTGTTGTGTCACTTTAGTAGTCAGGATTCTTCAGAGAAACACGATAGATAGAGAAATAGATAGACAAAGTAGGTAGGTAGGTAGGTAGGTAGGTAGGTAGGTAGGTAGGTAGGTAGGTAGAGTAGGTAGGTAGGTAGGTAGATAGATAGATAGATAGATACATAGATAGATAGATAAATTTATTATAAGATATTGGCTCACACATTTAAGGAGGCTAAGTCTCACAATATGTCCACTGTGAGCTGAAGACCCAGAAAAACTGGTAGTATAGTTGGAAGGCCTGAGAGCTGGTAGGCCAATGATGTAGATTCCAGTCCAAGACGGAAGGCATGAAAACCAGGAGCTCTGTGTGCAGGAGAAGAGTGATGTCCCAGCTCAAGAGTTTGACAGAGAAAGAGCAAATCTTCCCTTCCTACATAGTTTTATTCTATCCAGAGCTTCAACAGATTGGATGAGGCCCACCCACAATGGGGAGGGCCATCTGCTTTACTCAGTCCACCAATCCAAATGCTAATCTCTTCTGGAAACACCCTCACAGACATACCCAGAGAAAATGCTTAACGAGATGCCTGGGTATCCTGTGATCCAGTCGAGATGACACATAAAATTGCCTATCACAGCCACTCTAGTTCAAGTTACTGAAAACATTTATATTTTTATTTCTCTTTTTGCTTCTTTTCTCTACTTCCTTCAGTAAATATTGTATGTGTCATATACCTACAGAGTGGCAGGTCTTGTGCTACCCATCAGAGAACAGAGGTGAGCAGAATTAGATGGGGACTTAATCTGGGGAGCTTAGAGCAAAGATGGGAAAAGAACAATAATCAAATAACCTCCCAAACGAAAGAGGAAAAGCACAATGCTAATACATGCTGCAAATAATGGATGTATGGTACCATCAGATTACATAATAGGGGGCTTTGTCATAGGGTAGACAATCAAGGAAGGCTTCCCTGGGGAAATGATGACTGAGCTAAAGGATGACTCTTCTAAAGGAAGAGAAAAAGTTCGCTAATAATGAAAAAAAATTATACAGCATTTTCAGACCATACAATATTCTCAATGCATTATTGTACTTAATCCTCACTCATAATTTAACTCATATTTATGCAGCCTTTATCACATGGCAGAGGAAGGGTGGCGTTGAGATCTTCCTTTGAAAGAGAGAGACTGGCAGCATGACAGGGCAAGGGACCTAGCAGAGAATCAGAGTAATTAATAAGGACCGGAATTTTGATATTTCTACAAATGTCTTAGCGGCATTATGGCTAACACTATACTAATGTCATGGAAATATGAAGGAAACAGCCTCTCAGATGTTCATCAATTTCTGCCAGTTCTTTAGGTACTTTGGAGCCATGTTTATTCATGTACGTTCCATTATCAGGATCATTGAAGATTAATACTAGAAGAATCCTTTGAATCCCTTCATCTTACACATGGCGAGGAAACCAAATCACTACATCACTTTTTAATATGCTACAGACTAGGCACAGTGGCTCACTCCTATAATCCAGCACTCTGGGAGGCCGAGGTAAGAGGATTGCTTGAGGCTGGGAGCTCGAGACTAGCCTGGGCAACATAGTGAGACACTGTCTCCAAAAAAAAAAAAAAAAGAAAGAAAGAAAGAAAGAAATTAAAACAAACAAACAAAAAAAGCATGCTACCATTCAGACTTGTCACTAAATCAGTTCTTTTTCCAAGTTTGTCCAAGTTAAGGACTTTTTATTGCACCATGGATCAAAGTTCAAACATCATCCTCAGCAAATCTTGAAGATCAAATTCTACATATTGGCTTACTAATTGGACAAGTGCACCTTCTGCCCACCAAACCAGCACCTTGGAGGAATTTGAGTGTGGCACTTTGGCAACATAAGCAGAAAGCTCAGTAGCAGAGCATTTGGTTCCGTGGCTACTTCCCTGGGATAAAGGGGAACCAGTGCTTGCACGGCAGATAGAGCCAGGCTCTTTTCTAATACAATCCCAACATTTCTCTCACAAGGGAGAAATATGTGTTAGGGTCAAATAACCCAGAGACAGGATTGATTTTTCTGATTGTAATGGAGGCCTCAATGATCACACTATTTATTGGGCTATACCTGATCCCTAGGTACGACCTGTCTTCCTGTATTTCTGTACTCACCAATCTGAGTCTGAACTTAAATCAGACCAAGTCAAGGAGGAATCATTCATATTTGAGGCAGACTTTTTATTTCTATAAATCTTAAAGGTTCTCTTCTTGAGGCTGGGCCCCCAGCTGTCATATAAAAAGATAAAAGATAATGTACCAAAATAATCTGATCTTTGACAAGTGAGATTATCAAAGATTATCAGTCTCAGAACAAGTGCTTGGGTTTATTTTTTATGTGGCCATGTGTGATCTAAAGTTAAAAATAATACAAGTGGATTCAAATTCATGGCTAATTGTACATCAAAATGAACTTACTACAGAGTCATTTAAAGGATAAAAATATAGAACTGTTAAGAATTCAACTTATTGGCCGGGCGCAGTGGCTCACGCCTGTAATCCCAGCACTTTGGGAGGCCGAGGCGGGCGGATCACGAGGTCAGGAGATTGAGACTATCCTGGCTAACATGGTGAAACTCCGTTTCTAATAAAAAATACAAAAAATTAGCCAGGGGTGGTGGTGGGTTCCTGTAGTCCCAGCTACTCGGGAGGCTGAGGCAAGAGAATGGCATGAACCTGGGAGGTGGAGCTTGCAGTGAGCTGAGATTGTGCCACTGCACTCTAGCCTGGGTGACAGAGCGAGATTCGATCTCCAAAAAAAAAAAGAATTCAACTTATTAATCTAAGAAATAAGAAGAGGGGAAAAGGGGAAAAACAAATAATTATTGAAGTACCTACAACAATCCAATGAAATAGTTATTCTCATTTTCAGTTGAAGAAATTGAGGCTAAGAGAAATTAAGTAATATATTTCCTAGACCCCAAACTTCTTAAAGGTAAGAGCAATAATCTTATTTATTTGTCTATCAGCCAGCTCCACATCTTCACACAGCAATTGCTCCATAAATGTTTCATGATAGAGTAAACTGGCAGAACTAGGGCTTGGACATGGATCGATGTGACTCCAAATCCCAGGTTCTTGCTGGTCATGCTGCTTCCACAGCTACAGCAGCGAGAAAACACTGTTGAAATTCAGCTACAGAGGCCAGGCGTGGTGGCTCACACCTATAATCCCAGCAGTTTGGGAGGCTAAGGCGGGCAGAGCACTTGAGGTCAGGAGCTCGAGACCAGCCTGGCCAATATGGCGAAACCCCGTCTCTACTAAATATACAAAAATTAGCTGGGCGTGTTGGTGGGCGCCTGTAATCCCAGCTACTCAGGAGGCTGAGGCACGAGAATCACTTGAACCTGGGAGCTGGAGGTTGCAGTGAGCAGAGACTGAGCCACTGCACTCCAGCCTGGACGACAGAGTGAGACTTGGTCTCAAAAAAAAAAAAAAAAAAAAAAAAAACCAGAAAGAAATTCAGCTACACTACAAATAAATAAAAAACCAGCTTTCTGATATTCTCAATTGGACTTCATAAACATTTATTGAGCATCACTGTGTGCTTAGTGTCGTGCCACACATCATGGGAGGCACACAAAATGTGGAAGTCATGGTGTTTATGTTGGAAGACTTTCCATGCTAGCTGATGAAAAAATTCCTGATGATTTATAGATGAGTCAGAGAAGCACTTAAATGAAATGTACAAGCACATGTAAGGCGGCCAAACTACATAAAGGAATGCTGAGCTAAATAAAACAAAGAAAGAAACTTTTGTGGGGCTAAGTATGGAACAAGTGGAGTCTTGAACCTGGACCTCTTGGGAAGGGTGGGAAGGACAGAGGGCACCGCAGCTGGAAAAGTGTTTGAGTGATGGTGGGTGAGTGGGAGGGGGACGCTCTGGTCTGCTGAGGTCAGATTCTTACTTCAGGGCAACAATTCTGAATCACAAAGGGAGAACCGAAGGTTTGTTGCCGGGGGACTTGAAGCAGCTTGAGGCAGTTGGGATCAACCTGACAAGTTCTCGTATATTGTCAAAGGAGCTTGCAGGCATAGTTGCAGAAGATGGCTGTGGGAGTATCACGCCAAATAGAAATCCAGAAAATGGTAGAGCCAAGAAAACACAAAGTTTGGGATGACAGCAAAGGGAAAATTGATCCATGACAAATTTCTTCAGAGAACTTTGGTGACTGCCACTCATATAGGTTGGTCTTTCATATATATATCTTTATATATATGTGTGTGTGTGTGTGTGTGTGTGTGTATGTGTTTTTTTGTTTGTTTGTTTGTTTTTTTTAAGACACGGTCTCACTCTGTCACCCAGGCTGGAATGCAGTGGCGCAATTCAGCTACTATGGCTCACTGCAGCCTCAACCTCTTGGGTTTAGGTGATCCTCATACCTCAGCCTCCTGAGTAGCTGGGACTACAGGCATGTGCCACCATCCCTGGCTAACTTTTGTATTTTTTGTAGAAGTAGGGTTTTGCCACATTGTCCAGGCTGGTCACAAACTCCTGGGCTCAAGCAAACCACCCACCTCTGCCTCCCAAAGTGCTAGGGTAACAGATGTGAGCCACCAACCCCAGCATCTTTTAGATATTTTATATTGACTTACAAATGTTTTGGTAACATGAAGACAGTATCATACCTTGTTACGTCAGAAACATAAGGGAAAACAGCTTTCCAAGCAATTCAGTCCATTTCCTCTGCCTTTTGCAGTTCTTGGGAGTATTACATGCATAGTTAGTTCATATTCTCATAATTATAGAATGTTAGAAATAGAAGAGATCTCAGAAACCATCAGTCCAATCCCCATATTTAGAAAATAAGACAACCTTAACCCAGAAAGGTTTTGTGCTCCTCCAAGATCACACAGTTAGTTAGTAGCCACTACATTTTATTCCCCGGGCCAGGGTAACAATTGCTCAGTATTGTTCCATAATCTGATTTCAGTTTAGTAAATAACATTGGCCCTTAAACTGACATATGGAGCACTGCACCATAACTCTGTTGTCACAAACTTTCTTCCTCTCCTAATGATCTCCATTTTCCCTTTTTATTAATATTTAGAGGTTGAGGATTACATCTTATTCATTCCCGCACATCAGCACTTAGCATCATGTCTGGCACATAGCAGGTATGCAATACATTTTCGTTGGGTTGACCTGAATTTGAATCACTGATTTTCATTCCCTTGCTCTCAGGGGCTTTGGTGACTTACTTCATTTTTTAAAATAAAAGAATTATCAGATCATTGAACTGGAAGGGACCATAGAGATTAACCCTTGCTCTACAAGTGAAGATGACAAAGCCCAAGGAAGGTAAAAAGATGTATCCCAAAGACAGCACTCATGCTGGGTTCCAGACCCTCTTTTCCAGATTACATGATTTGCTCTTTGGTAGAAACTATGATATTTTTTCAATATTTCCATGTTGGACAGATTCTAGAATATCAGCTTTTTAAGGGGAACAAAAATCTACAGAGTATCTTGTGCTCTTCTATGAAACTTACTGCCAGTAAGTAGGATAATAAACGTCTTAGATGGCCAAATGATTCTGTGACATATGATTTGAGGGAAGAATTTCCCACTGAGCATGGGCTTGAGCTCACTTTGAAAACATTCCATTAGTAGGAAAAACTGACTCTCAGAGAGGCAGTGAAATCAAAGCTGGAAAAAGCCAAGACAATTGGGGCCCCAGAGTTAGATGTGGGTCCAATACTGTACAAATCAATTGCTCTAGTCTATCCTTCAGCCAACAATAATAGCCCTACCCTGACCCCCTGCTTACTTCCTGCTAACTTGTGACCTAGCAGAACCAAGTGTGAGCATGAGACCAGCGTAGGCCAACCTATCACTGGAACTGGGAAACAACACTCCCCCATGTCTGGCTGCAATGTGGCCAGAGCATCCTCTCCTAACACAAAGGGCTGGCCATTAATCCTTCCCGAGTGGAAGGTCAAACAGAGGCTGCCCTGCAACGCTCTGCTGGTTTCATTCAAGCTCTTCATGGCTGTGGCCCTAAAACTCTCTTCGCACTGACAATGTCTGGTGGAGAAGTCACGGGCTGAAGTGGTTCTAGAAGCCACTTGGTCAATGGCAGGGCACTCACGGGAAGTTTGGCTCTTAACTTGGAGGCTATATTAGTCTGCTAGGGCTGTCATAACAAAATAGCACAGATCGTGTGGTTTGAAACTACAGACATTTATTTTCTCACAGTTCTGGTGGCTGGAAGTCCAAGATCAAGGGGTCGGCAGGTTTGATTTCTCCTGAGGCCTCTCTCCTTGTCTTGCAGATGGCCACCTTTTTGCTGTGTCCTCCCATGGCCTTTTCTCTGGGTGTGCGCATCCCTGGTGTCTCTTCCTCTTCTCATGAGCACACTAGTCATATTGGTTTAGGGCTCCACCTTTATGATTTCCTTTCACCTCAATTATCTCCTTCAAGGCCCTGTCTCCAAATACCATCACATTGAGAGTTAGGGCTTACCTATGAATTTGGGGGTACAGAATCCAGTCCATAACAGAGGGAAACCAGCCTCTCCACTTTGCAATCACTGGTGTGTCTCTTCTTACTACTACTTAATTTTCATTGGTCTTTTCTCAAAGAGACATTTGTGATTGATTTAGAAAGCAATGGAAAGAAATCATCTGCTAGTTGAGTTCTTAAGTAAAGCTGTTAAAACTGCAATTAAAAGGGAGAAAACATAAAAAAGAAATCACCTTTGCAGAAAGAATAAAACAGTATTTGTGTTACACTCTGCAAGGTCAGGGGCATAAACACACAAACACGTGAAGGGGAAGAAGCCAGGAAGTTCTCTTAGCAGAAGTGAGCAACTTTGCTGGCAGGCTGTTGAGAGCAAGCCTTGTCTGCCTGATTTACACAGGTACAGAGAGAATGGTCTGGAGGCTGCGGGCCTGCTCAGCCAAACGCCCATGTGTGCATGAAATTAGAATGTCAACATTTGATTCATGCTGCCAAGCTGTGACTGTGAAACAAATTATGTCAGTGGGTGGCAACTGCAATATTAGTCTAAGCAGATAACATTTAACTATAAAAAGGGGCCCAGTCTTCCAGCCTTCTCTCTTTTATTATTTTAAGATCAACATTGTTAGACCTAGATGGGATAAATTTTTGAGACAAAGGAAGAGGTTTTATGTGAAGGCATGGGTCCTTTAGGCCAGAACACATTGCAATTCAAGAGATGTTTGCACCTAACCATCTTGTTGAAATCTAGCAGTCGGGTAATGGCAATGATGATTTTTACAAACAACCACCACCCACTCAAATGAGTTCAAAGTAGATGACTGTGTCATTTGTGGGATAAACAAACCGCAGTTAAATAATCTGCTTCTTATAAAGAAAGCCTTTGATTCCTAAGCAGAAGCTAGTAACTTTGTCCTTAAATGCATTTCAGTAAAGGAAGTGGCCGATACCTTGAAAGAGACAGTGAACAAATTCTTCCAACTAATTTCCTGGGTTCCACACAAAGTAATTTCTCCAGAGTGAGGTCTGTACAGATGTTTGTGTTGAAACCTGTTATTTTCTACTCAGTTGACTTAAGCTGGTGCCTGTTGAAAATAAATTTTAAATTAATATGCTGTTAAAATTTGCTGAGGGACTTCATGTAAAAAGTAGGGGTTTGGTCGATGTGTATTTTTTCTTTAAGACTTTCTTGGTGAAGCTACGGCTGCCTACAACTTAAACTTGACCTACGAGATGACAGTTTTCCCATGAAATGAAGCGCACATCTATCTCCATTTGAGGCCCACTTCTTTAACCAGCAATATGGCAAAACATCAGTTTGAAGTTTTATTCCATTACAAACACCCATGTAGTTAAAGTTAATGCTGTGAAAAATCCAACTTGTAGCAGTGAACTGTTTATAGAAGGAGCATTCACTTAGCAGTTAAGCCAGGCCAAGACAACACCACAAGATTCATGTGCAGAGAGGCTATGGAGAGGTTTTTGGGGGAAGGGGCACAGCAAGAGATGAGTGTCGCTTAAAAAACTGTTGACTAGTTTAAAACAGTTTTACTTCTGAAAATGAAGACACCCTCGCATCTCCTCATGGTTAAACATGAATACCCCTTTGGACTCACTGCGTAGAATGATGATCTCCATTTTCTCCTGCTATTGTTCTCATATCCCCACTCATAGGTAACTATGTTCAAAACTTTGTAATTGCAATTTTCCTCTCACGAAAGCACAGAGTAAAGGCCCAAGGGTTTCGTCAAAGGGGAAGAATTCATAGAATATGGTTCTCTTAAACAGCATTCCTATTTGATGAAGAGGACTGTGGAGAAAGAAAACTTTAAAATTCACCAGTAAATCTTTTGGCGCCATCATTTTTTATTCCAGTGCCCTTATACCAGACAAAAGCAACACCATAGCAAGATCATCAGTAGGTTGATTTTGGAATTGCTTATCTTGTTGAATAGGGCATATTTCTCAAGACATTAATAAGTAGTTCTTCTCTTTAAAGCTGGGTGTAGTAGGCTATAAACTCACAAAGGAGCAAAACAGATTTCTCAAAACTAGACATTGTAGGGCAGCAAGCCCAGAATTTCTATTTTGTCTCCAGTACATGGTTGATGAAGGTGGGCATGTAACCCCACTGATCTGGTTTTTGCCTACATGTAAAATCCCTGAGCTGAAATATTCTCATTGTCTGAGGTGTTTGTGAAAAAAGCTGCGTCCGTGGAAGCCCTCTGAAACAGATCATTATAAAAGGGAGAGGTGTGAGGTAAAATGCCTGTTTGACCCACCAGTCTGGTCTATTGCTTCAGCCATGGCTATTGATGCAGAAATGAGCTCTACCGCTGCCTCTCAGGCAAGAATTTCCACTTTGAAATTTCATTCATTCTGAAAACACCCCTTGGTTAGGCCATATTTCCTTTTCATTCAGTTGATGTCAGAGCCTGCCAGCCACTTTAAAGCCTTAACCTCTTCACAACCATATAACACATTCTGCCGTTTATTTCAAAAACAATTCACAGACCGAAGGGAATATTTTCTCTCTATGGGGACATTGCAGGCTTGTAACTTCTCCATCCTCCGAAAACCATAGAAGAAAGTTGGCATTATCATCCGCAGTTAACTGTCAAATGCATTTAATGCTTTATCAGGAGAAATAGGGACAAAACTGTTCCCATCACACCACGTCAGGAAAGTAAATTGGGGTTCTCCACCATGGAGGAAATTTACTTTATTCCTTCAGTCAGAGATGTAAAAATCAGGAGATCAGAGAATGGAATAAACAATATTTTGATGTAAACAGATGATCAACATGAGAGGAATGACCGTCTGGTCACCCGGGGGGTTTATTCAGTTAACACTTCCACCCCTTAAAGACAATGGCGTGCAATCAATGCATATAGGGCCTTTCAGGCCGGTTGCTAAGTGATATGCAGTGTCAACAGAAAAATGCCGGATGTACAGAGGACAGCTCCAGGCCCAGGAGAGATCAACACCCTCTGATGATATTTTAAACTTAATTCAGTTCCCGATGAAGATTGTGACAGGTTCCGTGGCCAGAGCAGAAAAGATGTTTGCACTTCAAAATCCGACTTCGTAAAGTTGCTCTGCTGTGTGCAAAGAGTGTTTAATTTGGTAACAAGTGAATCGTGGCCCAAACAGTATTTGGTTCAAATAGGAAAAGGCACCCAGCAGGGGCATCCTGAATATTCATTTCTTGCAAGGCACAGCAGTCATCTTACAATCTCTGCTTCAGTATCAGAGCTGCTCATTTGTCTCAGATTGTATGTGCATTCTCTCATTTTTTCATTTCTAAAATCTATTTTAGGAACAGCCCCTGAAGCCATTTTCAACAGCTTCTTCAGAAATTCTAAAGAAAGGGAAGAAACTTGAATAGGATCACATCACCCCATACAACCATGAAAACCTGTTTTGTGGGGCATTCTTGAAACCAGCCCAGAAGCTCTTAAGAGTTTTTGTATTTATTTACCCATTTCTCTCTCTCCCTTCTGTATCCCTCAATAGATTTTTATATTCAAATGCAAAAGATTTCCATGTGCACTGAAGATCCATTTATGTATTGGTTTAGAAGATCAGGCCATGATGTTGAGAAATGCAACTTTTTCATAAACAGATGTTTACAAATTCAGTCTTTGTGCTAGGAAAAGCACACTCACCACAAAGAGTCTGTTTTCCATATTTGAAGGCAAAAATCCTTTTGAAAAAACCCCATATCTCTAAAGTCCAGAAAGTGTTAACATCAGATATATTCCTCCTCAAAGCCACTTCCCAGAGTCATCTTACCAAACCTGTAAAATGTTTTTCTAAGAAGGCACTAGCTGATACTGCATCCCTGGGTTGCTGCTGACAATAAACACTTGGTCACACAGGCTCTGAGAGTCGTGTAGGCAGGAGGTGATGAGGAACACGCTCAGTGTAGTCAATCCAGGAAGCGCTGTTCCCCTGGCCAAACACGAGCCTTCAAAGAGCCTGAGTCACATATTTTCAGTGGGCAGGTTTGTCCTTTTTTGTCCCCAAGAGTTTGGTCTGTTCATTAAACCAGTAAGAGCCCAAGAGCATTTTGTCTAGTGGGCTAAAAACTCCTGAAGCCAGGGTGTGTTCACACAGATTGAGAAGAGGGTGGGGAGAGGCACTGACTTCTTGACATTTTTCTTCCTGTCTCATCCCACGAAGCTAATTTTATTGGGTTGTTCCTGTCATGTTTAAGCTACAGGTAGTAAGGGGGAGACTGAAGCAGATAAGACCACACAAAAGCATTCCCAGGCCTTGTTTCCGTGACTCACGGCGGGTGGTTTTCTCTCACAGAGGCATGAAAGCATTGTGGGGGCAATGAAGAAGCAGCACAGCGAAACAAGCCAGCAAGTTATGACGAGGCTTGCACTGAGGCCACCTGCCACCGTCCCCCTGCTGTCTGCATCTCTCGCGGACCAGGATCCACAGTAAAATCCATGCAAACTTTCTCATCATTTTCCAAGACGGAAAAATAGGTCTTTGAGCCTGTGTCAGCAAAGTGAATGGGCACATTATGAGAAGGCTAAGCAGAGGCCTTCTATATTTTTGGATTAACAATCAGGCCTGGGTCTTGATTGAGCCTCTTTGTCATCCTCCGAGCAAGAACAACAGAATGCTGGATGATAGGTGAAAGAAATTTCCCTTGTCAGACATAGCTGTGGGGCCATAAAGACATATTTGTCTATCAAAAGGTGCAAAATATCAATTGAACTGTTAACTGAAAATTAGCACAATTTTCTTTTTTTTTTTTTTTTATTTATTTATTTTGTTGAGACAGAGTCTCGCTGTGTCGCCCAGGGTGGAGTGCAGCTGCGCGATCTCGGCTCACTGCAAGCTCCGCCTCCCGGGTTCACGCCATTCTCCTGCCTCAGCCTCCCGAGTAGCTGGGACTACAGGAGCCCGCCACCACGCCTGGCTAATTTTTTGTATTTTTATTAGAGAACGGAGTTTGACTGTGTTAGCCAGGATGGTCTCAATCGCCTGACCTCGTGATCCGCCCGCCTCGGCCTCCCAAACTGCAGGGATTACAGGCCTGAGCCACCGTGCCCGGCCTAAATTAGCACAATTTTTCTATAGGTATGAAAAAGGCATAACATTTTCCTTAAATTCCAACTAAAATAATTTACAGTTTACACTTTATAGTTATTGCAATAAGCAAATTGCTTTGCGTATGTCTTCCAAACTTACCGGAAACATCACATGGAAATCCATGAAGACGCTTTCATTGTGTGTAATTCCAGTGTAATTGATGAGAACTGCAGGCTATTTTAGCAGGAATATTAGGGTTTGGATGACGCTCCAACTCGGGGCATATCCCTGACTTCTCAATTTCTTTGTATGTAAAAGTATTTTCTATACAATCACTTGAGACATAGATTACTCCTTTGTTTATGCTGTACAAAGATGATGGCGCTCTCCCACCCTGGGGGAAGGGTGTGCTTTCTACTTTTTTCTAGTGTTTATGCAAAGCCATTCACATTGTTTCTCTTTGTCCCTCTTGTGGCCAACAGGCTACACTGATAAACTCAGGCTGTGTAAGTGAAGACGTCTACAGCTACAGAAAGAGAGCAAAAGTAACTAGGCCACACTAACAGCAGCCTATGATTTCCAAATCTTTGCTGGCTTGAGTGTTGACCAGAAAACATGTTTGCTTAGGCCAGGCAATTTCAGGAGGTAAAACATTAGAACATGCCATGAAGCAACATAGCTCAAAATAAAATAACCACAAGACAACATAACCCAAAACAGGACTGCTAGATGTTTTCTACGTAGATGTATAGCCACGAGTACATTTTAATTAAACTATGAAGCTAAGCCTGATTGTCTATTTCTAAAATTTCCCACTAATATATTTAACATACATTTGATCGTTGTTGATCTGCTTTCTCTTAGACAAGATCATTGCTGAGCTTGGGGCTCTCATTGCTGAGCTGAACATTAGAATCACTCAGAAGAGGCCAGGCGCGGTGGCTCATGCCTGTAATCCCAGCACTTTGGGAGGCCGAGGCAGGTGGATCACGAGGTCAGGAGATCGAGACCATCCTGGCTAACACAGTGAAACCTCGTCTCTACTAAAAATACAAAAAATTAGCCAGGTGTGGTGGCGGGCGCCTGTAGTCCCAGCTACTCGGGAGGCTGAGGCAGGAGAATGGCGTGAACCCGGGAGGCGGAGCTTGCAAGTGAGCCAAGATGGCGCCACTGCACTCCAGCCTGGGCGACAGAGCGAGACTCCATCCCAAAAAAAAAAAAAAAAAAAAAAAGAACCACTCAGAAGAACTTTAAAAATCTGGATGCCCAGGTCCCACATCCAGAATTTCTGTTTTAATTGGCTAGGGGTAGAGCCCAAGCAATGGTATTTGTTAATGCTCCCCACGTGAGCCATGGTTGAGGGCTGGACTTGTAGATAATGAAGTGGAGGTAGGTCCTGACAGAAGAGGCAGAATTTATAGCAGGAAAATCTCTAAGGGAGAAAAACATCCATTAAATTCTATTTTTCTGTAAATGGAGAACTAAATGTCATTATTTAATCTCAGCAGCAAAACATCTTTGTTTAGCTCTAGGGTCAATATATTCCACAGGAAGGTAGTTGAGATCCACTGACTTGGGTGATTGGAAAGAGACGCCCAGAAACTGGAAAGCAGGTATTGGCCATATTCAGAAGTATTCCATGGCAGGTATCAAAATGCTGTAGAAAATGTGGAGGAGGAAGAGGAGAGGTCAGGCATCAGGGAAGAGTTCCCAGAAGAGGTGCTTCTTGAAAGGGGCTGGGAGTGAAAAGATTCCCAGAGAGCAATTGTGGGTGAGGTGAAGGGAGCTAGTTAGATATAATCAGGGAATCCCTTTTCTAAAGTTCAAGGACTTTCTAATGAAAGGGAGAAAAAGTATTTCACCTTTTTACCATGCTTTTTCTGCTTCCAGAATAGAAAAGGTAATAAAAGCTAATATTTACTGAGTATTCACTGTGTGCCAGACATTATTCCAAGAACTTTTTTTAAAATCAGGTTTGTTTGTTTGTTTTAGATAGAGTTTCGCTCTTGTTGCCCAGGCTGGAGTTTAGTTGTGCGATCTCAGCTCACTGCAACCTCTACCTCCTGGGTTCAAGGGATTCTCCTGCCTCAGCCTTCTGAGTAGCTGGGATTAGCCACCACGCCTGGCTAATTTTTTGTATTCTTAGAAAAGACAAGGTTTCACTATGTTGGCCAGGCTGGTGTCTCAAACTCCTGACCTCCAGCAATCTGCCTGCCTCGGCCTCCCAAACTGCTGGGATTACAGGCGTGAGCCACTGCACCTGGCCCCAAGAACTTTTCACTTAAATCCTTTGCATTTAAAACACCTAATTGTCAAAATATCTTTATGAGGTAGATACTACAATTACCCCCATTTTACAGTGGAGGAAACTGAGTCACAGATGGGTAAAATAACTTGCTCAAGATCACACAGCAACTAAATGGCTAGTGTCTTAACCTCTCTTCTGCCTCTTTTCAGGTATGGTCTTCAGCAGAAGCCACCTCTTCCACCAGCAGCCCACAGCTCACTGGTGATAGATGCTGTTTTCTAGAAGCTGGCCCACCTACCATCTAAACCCAGCAGTTCTCAGGAGCCTAGACCCAACCAACTATGGCCCACGGTCCACCAGAGCTTCAGCAAGAGAAAAGTACCCGTGGCTCAGTCATTTTCTCTAGCCACCTAATCTCATCTTACATAAAAATTGTAGAGTGGTCCCCCCTGCTTTTTAAAAATTATTATAGAGGTGTAGATTATACCATTCTTTTTGAAAACTTTCTCTCTAAAGCAGCAAGTTACTACAAATTGTGAATCCTGAGTGGCCTGGCCTAAGGAAGCCAGACAAAGGGCATTTAATACATGTTTTTTAGAATGCCCTAGAGAATTGATATGGCATAGACCAATAAAATTGCTTTTTTTCTTCCTCTCACTCGAATCAGCTAATTCAATTTAACAGATATTTATTGACCACTGGGTATGCCTGGGGTTTCTAATCTGAGAAAAGGGACAACACAGCAACAGAAGTTACTCTAACAGAAGGCAAAGAGGGAGGTATCCCAAGGAAAATATCAAAATGCAGTGGTCATTTGGAGGAGTATGAGAGGGAAGTGGAGATGGGTGGTGGTGGGGCTTCCTGGAGGAGGGCTTAGAATAGTCCCTGAAGTCGAAGAGTTTCAATAGAGAGAGGCTGTGGGAGGGATGAAGGGGCAGTCAATTCTGTGGAGGTGAGGGATCCAAAGTCACCTTTGGTTGCCTGTCCTGGAGTTGAAGGCCAGCAGGCTGTACATGAACCCCAGGAAGAACAAAGATGTTTGCTGCCAACTTCCAAATTACACAGGCCACAGAGTTGGGGGCAGGGAAGCTCTAAGGTCATTCGTACAAAGTAACCAATTTACAGTTATGGTTACACTTGAGTCAATTAAAATGTTTTATTAGCAGGAATTTGAATCTCTTACCTTCATTAACATTTAACAGTAAATGGGAGAAAAAAGGTAAATAAAATATTATCTGGCTTTTTAAAGGTCATTTCAGACTGAGAGTTATAAAATGTGAGCTAAGAAGGGCGGGATGGCCCTTTGTGTGGATTTAGTACATGGAGCCCACTCTATGTGTAGCTCTATAGAGGTATCTTCCAGCAGGGGCAGGAGGAGACACCTCATGACAGATGAGGTGCTCAGAAGTGGATTAATTATCATCAGTACATTTGGAGCAGGGCGAGGGAAGAAAGAGATCTGACAAGTGAGAATTTTTTTTTTTTTTTTTTTTTTGCTTTAGATCGCAGGTTATAAATCATTTTGGGGTATGCAGCCCTTAGTAATTACTCCTGTGATCAACACGTGCTGCTTAACAACCTTAGGCTAGCAGCCCAAATTGATTAAATTTCATACCTAACCATTCCCCGAAAGGAAAGAAGCGTGAAGGGAGCCCTGTGCCTGGGTCCCAGAGAGGACACAGAGGGCCTTGGGGAAGCCCCGTCAGAGTCGGGAGAGGCCATTCTCATGCCCCAGGCTGTCCGTGGACATTGTACATCAAGACCTACTATTAGTGAAAGCTAGAAGCAGAAACATAATAATTTGGCAGGAACATAAACAGCCTACTTGAAAAGAAATTCCTCATTTTTCCATTTTTCAAGGTGTAGAGCCAGAAGTGATTAAAAAGTCATCCAAAAGCTGCCAGTGAATATTTCCTCCTAACATGTCACTCCTGTAGATGAGACCTGAAGTGGTGACCCGATCCTGGAAAGGCAGCAGGAAGCCAAGATGTTCCCATTGCAAGGGAAAGGCCTTTCTTGACATTCTTTCATCAAAATGAGTGGACCAGAAGGAGAAGCCCCACATCTCCCATGATGGAGTTTCAGAGATTTTGAGGTTCAACTGATTACTGTCCTCCTTGCCCTACGTGAAAGATGGAGCAGGGAGAAAGGGTCACTCTAGATCTGAAGAAACAAATCCTAGCAAATGGGAAGTTTCTCTTTTGAAGCAGTGACAGAAAACATAGTCTGACTCAAATGAGTAAGAGCTATTTGGTTAAACCCCCTTCCTGGGAGCAGGGAGAAAGGGTCACTCTAGACCTGGAGATACAAATCCTAGCAAGTGGGAAGTTTCCCTTTTCAAACAGTGACAGAAAACATCGTCTTACTCAAATGAGTAAGAGCTATTTGGTTAAACCCCCTTCCCGGGCCTTCCTCATCATGAAGACATTTGACTTTACCACATCTGAACATAGGGGGGAAATGAATTCACAGCAAAATAAATATTTCCTAATTTTAAATAAACATTGGTAATCACAGTGATTGTGTCCAAAGCACAATGCAGCTATATAAATATAGAGAACAACACTAGAAGGAAAAAAGAGAGTATTTACCTATATAAATATAAATCCAAAATCTGATTTTAACTTGCTAAAAGCATCTGGTCTAGTTCTCTAAATGTCAAAGGTGTCTACTCACTGTCCCTCTAGCACTACCCTAATTAGCAGCTGAAGACATGGCCTTCCTTTTGTCCAAATCTGAAGATATGTATCACACCTTTCAACAATCGTGAGGACCTTTTCCTGTTCCATTTAACAACTTTATTTTGCACTTGATCTAGCAAAGGAATGAGGAAAAGGTTTCCAGAAGATGGTAAACTAAAACTCCAAATAGCTTCCCTCAGGGATCCTCCAACCTGATTCCATTCCCTTTTCTTGTTGCAGAGTATATGCAAGGAACCTCTCGCCCACTCTAAGAAGTCGGGGGAGATCTTTGAGCCTGAAAAACCTTCATCATCGAGGTGTGCTAAGACAGAGTTGGAGGCAGAGAGATGAGATTGTGCCTACTTTCCATGTCATAGAGAGAAGTCAACATTCTCTATATGATATGTAGGAAACATGATATAACAGATATGATGTATATATGTTATATATACATTTGAGTTCTTGACACATAGATATCTGTGCTGTCTGGTGTTCTGTTTGTTTGTTTTTGAGATGGAGTTTTGCTGTTATTGCCCAGGCTGGAGTGCAATGGCGCGATCTTGGCTCACTGCAACCTCCGCCTCCTGGGTTCAAGCGATTCTCCTGCCTCAGCCTCCCAAGTAGCTGGGATTACAGGCATGCGCCACCATGCCCAGCTAATTTTGTATTATTAGTAGAGACAGGGTTTTACCATGTTGACCAGGTTGGTCTTGAACTCCTGACCTCAGGTGGTCCATCCGCCTCGGCCTCTCCAACTGCTGGGATTACAGGCGTGAGCCACCGTGCCTGGCCTGTGCTGTCTGTTATCCAAAAAGGTGTCATATTTGGTTCCTGGTAACCACAGAAACAATTGTCTTTTAAAAAATATATTGAACACACAGACAAAGTGAAGGTCTATATTTCTCCCTTAGTGAATGTCATCATGGTTCAGTCCTACAAGAACTGTGTGAGGTGAGGTGGTTTTGTCTTAAATGCAGAGAATGAAGTTGGGCTCCCAAAGAGAATTCAGTCTTCCCTGGTCACTGTTACACCAGACTGTATTTTCTTTAAATGAATCTGCCCTCTCTCTCAAAGATAATCTGGAAGTAACATGAAACGATCATTTATCACCACCAATATGACAGTACTTTCTCACCCACTGTTTACTCCTTGAAAACAAGCACTGGAAGAAGCCTTAGAGATCCAGGCACTCACCCCAAGGGGCATGTAGAATGGGGCGACAGGCTGGTTGTGACAATGACTGAGGTGCTGTTGTTTTGCAGTCCTGGATCTGTCCCATGCAGTGAAGAATTGCGTGGCCCCACTGAGAAATGTCAACCCCTGGTGAGGAAACCAAGGCCCAATGTTGAGTCTTAGATTCAAGCTCCCAACTCTCAGTTCATAGATAGTCACGTTTCTGTAGTTGAACTATTAGGGAAGCAACATTTTTTTTTTAAAAAAGACAAATATAGATATCTCAATGTTGCCCCTGTTTTCCTGCACAACTGCCTAAGAAGTGGTAGCTCTAAGGACGTCTATTGTTGTAGCTCTAAGTAGCTCTAAGAAGGTCCATTGTTGTTCCTACATCTCTGCCTCCTTCTTGATGCAAATATAATGAGCCCTTAGCAGCAACTCACACCTGTCTTTTTCTGTCCTTCCATGTAAAGGGCTCTTCCCCTGTACCTAAACATAGCAGGAAATTTCAAACCACTCCACAAAGACGCCCTTATTTGGTCAACACCTATTGAGCACCATGGATATGCTGGGCACTGAGCTTGTTGCCAGAAAATATATTATTTCATTTAACTGCAACTCAAACCTATGGTGCAGGTACGAAGTCCATTTTATAGGTAAGAAAACTAAGGCTTTGAGTGGCTTATATAAATTGCTCAAGGGCTCATGCCTAGTGACTGACCCAGGTGTCTATATTCCCAGTCACATCTACTGTTACTCAGTTTCCCCACACCCCAGTTTCATTGCATCTTCCCATCAGTTTTCTCTTCCTCAATGACTGGAGAGTCTCAGGAAACACTTTCCAAAGCTTAAGATTCATATGCTTTATCAGGTGGGTGAGGTCTCAGAAGAGATGAGTAAAAAGACTCACTGAGACAGAATTTCTAATAACTCCATCCACATTTCCAGGTGAAAATGGTAGACTTGAGTGTATGCACATGTGATTCACTTGCCGTGGAACAAAAACACATCCAAAGTGAACTGAATCCTCCTGAGAGAGAGTTGGTGCAGAGGAAAAAATCAATGATGAAAGCTCATGGCCATTTACAAGAATGCAGTCTCTCTCTCTCTCTCTCACACACACACAAACACAAACACACACACACACACACACACACACACATGGTCTGCAGTAAACACACTGAAATGGTTACCTGTGAGGGCATGCAAGGGAAGAGGAGTGAGGAACAAAGGAACAAATAAGATGATAAGTGTCATTAACTTAACCGTCTGCTCCTCGGGTTAAAAATTTTAAGCTATGTCTATGACAGTTTACAAATAAGTAGTCAGCCAGGCATGGTAGCTCATGCCTGTAATCCCAACATTTTGGGAGGCTAAGGCAGGAGGATCACTTGAGCTCTAGAGTTCAAGACCAGCCTGTGCAACATAACAAAACCCCATCTCTACAAAAATAAAATAAAATACAAAAATTGGCTGGGTATGGTAGTGCACACCTGTAGTCTCAACTACTCGGGAGGCTGAGGTGGGAAGCTCGCTTGAACCTGAGAGGTGGAGGTTGCAGTAAACCGTGATCATCCCACTGTACTTCAGCCTGGGCCACAGAGCAAGACTCTGCCTTAAAAATAAGAATAAATAAATAAAAATAGTCAATGAAGATGACTCAATAAAAATTATAGAATCCCTAAGCCTGCCAAGTTGTGACTTAGGTAAGGGAATTGGCAAGAGAAGGGAGAGAAGATGAACTCTCCTTTTGCTAAAAGTGGAGGCCTCCTTAGGAATTTCATAATTATGTGCTATTGCTGTTCATTAATTGCAAGGAAACCAGCCTTGCTCTGGCCCTCTTGCCTGCTGGGAGGGCATGACAGAATTACTGACTCACATGAAGGATGGGGACTGGCGGACGGCACCCATCAGCATGCATGATAGCTGGTATGAGACTCCAGGTCAGGGACGGCTGCCCGGATTCAGACTGCATGTAATTAAAAGGTTTACATGGAATAGAAACTGACCCTCACCATCTTAGGCATGTCAGAGGCTGCTCGTTTGAAGCACAATTCGTAGTTCTTTTTCCTTTGCTCTTGGTTTTAAAACAATGTATAGAAATCATGTAGCCTGGCAAAATAAAAACTAAATACTCTATCACACAGCCAGTGTTTAACATGCAAAGGTTTTTCGTTGGCTGTGCAGCAAGTGCACACATGCATGCACACACACACACACACACACACACACACACAGAGAGAGAGAGAGAGAGAGAGGCAGAGCAAATACTCTGATGAGTAAAAATGTGAATTTGAGGGCAAATGAGGCATGAAACATATTGGCCAATAAACAACACAAAAGAAGGTCATACTAAATTTTTTATCTAACGAGACTGGGAAGCATTTGAGCTAAGAATACCCAGCAAGAACAGGCTTTCAAGGAAGTTGCATTTCTAACCAATACAGAGGGCCACTGTTTCTTATTTTGTTATGATGCAGACATAAAGAAGCTCAGGATCTTACTGTCCTATATATTCAAAGGTAAGAATCTGTAAAGATTTAAAATATCTAAAGACACATCCTTCATCTGTCATAAGAAAATAAAATATGCTGAAAGTACTTCTGTAATCATAGCTCTTTCGTGAAAATGTCTTGTCCAGGAGGTCTTAACATTCCCAAAGTACTTTTCAGTCCACAAAACTCATTCAAAACCATCTTGTAAAGTGGAAAGGGCAGGTATTATTTGCTCCATTACCCAAATGAGGAAGTCAGCTCAGAAAGTTCAGGAGATTTTTTTGAGCTCTTGTGGTCAGGGAGTAGTAGAGTCCAACTAGGATCTGATTCATCTGACTTTTAATCTAGTATTGCCCTGCCAAGCTGTCAGTCCCGCAGTTTAAAAGAACCACTATATTTTCTGTGCATATAACAGATCAGAACCAAAAGAACAATGAGAATGACTATCTCAGAGAATCTTCCACTCCATCCCCAGCCCACCACATGCACACCCAGAAGCATCATGGATGGAAAGAACACAGATTCTTTCAAGATTCTCAGACCAGTCAGTGCAAAGTGAATAGGTTTCCAGCACCTGCCACTTCTGAGAATACCTGAGCCTTGCAAGGCTGAGGTCACCTGAAGCTCCTCAGGGGGCTCTCTGTCTGCACTAATTAGAGAAAGCAATATTGTTTCAAAGCATTCCCTTCATCTGTCTTCCAGCCTCGCTTTGCTCCAGGATTTGGGTATTCGGCAGCTCAAGCCTGGTTCACACAGCCTGCCACCCCTTCAAAGGAGAGGAATAAACATGAGCTCGCCAAACAGGTGGTGATGAGAGACGTGCCTGGACTGTCTTGGTTGTTCCACTCTACACCTTCACTTTCATTATCTTCAGCATTTGTCAAGCAAAGGCAGGCTGATGATCCAGGGCTTCCACACCTTCAAAAGGAAATATTGACTGAACAGTGGTGCCGCTGCTACTCTCTTTACCTGCTGGATACCCACAGGGACTCACATCGTCAAAGGAGGAGTCATTGTTAGACTTTTCTCACTGACATCCAGTGGCCCAAGGGAGAACAAGAGAGATGAAGGGCCAGTCACAGGAAGGGGTATGAACCACACTGAGGAGCTAGAAGATTCAAAATTAACTTTCAAGGGTAGGAACATACAGACAGGACCAATTCACTCAGAACCCATAAAAAATATACTCTTTGTGATGATGGATAAGTCTAAAATTCCTCAAGAATGTAGCCACTGACCATCAACTGGTTAATAGTAGTTAGCCTCTTTGGGGGACTCAGCTTTTCCCTGTATCCACACACCCACAAAAGTCCACTTCCTAGAGTTTAGGAAAAGGATCCCTCATTTGAAACAGGGATAACATAATGGTCTCGTGGTACTGGCATAACAATGGGTATAAATGCAGTGACCAGAGACAACCTATCTGTAGGAGAAAAAGAACACAAGTCTGTCCACCTGAAAGCTCAGCAATGCATTTAGTGAACTAGCAAGAAGTTCCTGAATGGAGCAGGGAGGAGAGGAGAAGGAAGGGAGCAGGTTGGGATGGGAGGGAAAGCGTCGTTAATTTTTTTCTTCTGTTGGGGATAAGGGCTGACCAGAAATTGGAAGGTAGATGTTCCAGTGTGAGAGGAAACAGAAATTCTGCAGCCCTGGGTGTTCCCAAAGAATGTGCATGGAATTGAACTCATGTCCTGAAGTGGATCACAGGGCAGAAGACTAAGATTTGAGCAGCGGTCACTCTTCCCCTTGTCCCCACTCACTCTTCCCTCTGGTGTTCTCCAACTGTCTTCCAGAAACTTCCTGAAGAATCTCTCCCAGGCATTCTCTTAACCATACTAGTTCCATCCTCAAGTCACCTCAGCCTGTGCCCCTTTTGGGGGGACAGAGCTTAATCTGGCTCCAGCTTCATCTTTTTCTGTCCCAAGATGAGACATAAGCGAAGGCAGCAGAATATAAGCTTCCCACAGATGTGAAGGAAGGATGTTCCAGCATGGTGACTGTGGCTGGTCAGTTGTATGTAGGGTATATTTTCTAGAAGCAAAAGCTTTACTTATCTTTAAGGTGATCTTGACAGATGTACTCAAAAAAGGAATTATTTCCCTCTTGAAAATACATTTCCCAGCAACAACTTTTTAATGGAATGCCAGGACTAATCTGTATAATGCCTCCTCTGAAAAATATACAGGGGGAAAACCCTATCTTTTCTCTACAGTCTTATGTTCAGTAATTGGGGCCTGTAAATTTAACTGAGAGAAGACAGATTAACAGAATTAAAAAATCCCAGAGTTTGTTTATATATGCAATGTGCATACATGTGGGAGAACTCAGTGATGTGGGAGATGATTCTCGAAGGAGTAGTTAGAATTGGGGTCTTATATACCATCTTTACAAAAGGTTATAAAGTGTGAAGAAGGGACTAGATAGATAAAAATGGCCTGGGGGGTTCTGGGAAGGCTCCTATGAAATGTATGGCAAACAAGCATTGTTTAATAAGGTTTGTTATGCAGCTAACAGTTGTTCTTCACTTCCTGGCACAGGAGACAGGAACATCTTTACAAATGAAATTTATGTCACCTTTACAAAGGGAGATTCATATCCAGCTTTTAGACAGAAAGAAGGAAGGCAGAGAGCACACTGCTTTCAGCTCAAAACAATCCTTACAGTAAAGTGGCGTATTTGGGGAGGTTATAAACTGATCTTCAGTAGCATGATTTTGATGCTTAACCAGAACTGGGAAACCCACAGACTTTTTGCGGGGGGTGGTTGTAAGGGGTGGGCTGGGTGTCTTGTGTTTCTCATGGGTCTGTCTCCAGCCTGAAACCACATTGTAGATGCTCAATGTTTGCATGCCTGGAAACACTGGGGTATTTCTATCCAGCTGGGGCTCAGAGCAGGGCCTAGGGAGCAGAAAAGACATGGGCAGAAAGCTTGGCAGAGTTCACGTCAGGAGGCCCTCTATGCATTTTTCTTCCTGCAGTGGGGAACATTTAAGATATTTAAGTAAGTAAAACATCAGAATGGTATTCTAATCTGCTGATACTGTGTGAAGGTCCTGGAAAGGGGACAAACTAGAGCTGGAAGGACAGACGAGGCAAACACTGAGCATCTGCAATGTGTTTTGCATTCTGCCACGCACTGAGCCTGTGCTGATGAGTGAAGCCAACACAGTTACTACCCTCTTGGAACTTGCAGTCTAATGGAATATGGGGATGACAGTGGATGGTACCGACAGTCCCAGCTGGATTTATGAAGTGCATGGGAAACGTTTTCTCAAGCTCACATGGTGAGATTGAGATGTCTGTGAAATAGCCAAATGGAAAGTTACAAGGAGCCTAGAGTCATATGCAGTCCCACAAGTTTAAATATAAAAATAGAGGTTCTAAAGCTGATTTGATCTGAAGAAAATCTGCTTTCCTAATCATTTTCTGTGAGTTTCTACTCAGAAGAGAACTTTTCCTTTGAAGTTTTTTCTATCTAACTGAAAGGTAAGTAAGCTGCCTAAGTAACAGTGCTATGAAGTGGCAGAGCCCCAGGCTGAAACCTGGGCTTGTGCTGCCAGGATCTGCCCTCTGACCGCTGAGTAAAGAATAAAGGGTTTGGAGCACCAACCCTAGGCCTGAATTCCAGTCCTATGACTGGAACTGTGTTGGCTGTAACGCTCCCATTTCTCCAGAGAAGCTGATGGTTATTGCCCAACACTGCACAAGAGTCAGGAAGAGAGCTGCCATAGAACTGACCAGAAATGAACCCTCACTGGGTCTCTCTCTTCTGTGAAGGAAAACTTGACCATCAAGCCAGTTCTTTTGCATTCCTTCTGGAGGTCAAAATCCCCTCCCTTGCAAAAACCAGCTCTATTTTATTAACCTTTCTTTAATGACATTTACATATTTTTACCTCACCCTCTCTAATTCAGCAAACCCTCCCTCTCACTCCATTCTGTTCTCAAAGAGTTTTCTAGTCCTTAGCAAAAATAACAGATTTGCTGTTTCAGTTCCCATAATGCACACGTGTTTATTAGGTCCTGCCTTAAAGCAAATTCAAACCTTTTCTATGATCATTTTTTCACAAGTGTCAGGGATCTAGCAAGCCAACTTCAGAATGATTCTTAACATATACCGTCCGGAGCCAGGTACCTATAAGTTGTAATATTTCAGTGCCTTCCAGGTACTCTATGTGACCTGCTAATTATCTGTCAAGATGTAGGCATCAGACACAAATCAAACAGGTAAAAAAAAAAATTGATCTAATCTCAGCTTTTTCCAGTTTCTGAGTCTCTGAATACCACATACATCAAGCTTATGTCTTGCTCTGGGACAGCACAGACTTTAATGTATTCCTCAAAGCCCACAATTCTCTGCAAAGAACTGTTTCTTCTGCTGCGGAGATTAATAAGCTAATGCACTTGTCTGAACAGTATGGAGCTGACCTGGCCCCTTCCTTTCCAGAGGGTATATTGTGGGGTCATGATATGAATGTGTCTTGAACTTCATCACAGCACTCTCTACCTACAAGGAGAAAACTCGGGCTTGGAAGGGACTCCTCACAATGCTATCTGATTCAGTTCATCCTCTCCTGTCTGAACAATTATCTAAGAAGAGAAGAGCTACCATGGCATTTAGGTTTCACTTCCCTTCCTGAATTCCAGAAAGAAGACCCAATTTTTGACAAGCAAACCAACTTCAGTTACATTTGACATACCTATTCACCAACCATTCATCCAACCAATATTTGCTAAGCACTTACTGTGGTCCAGGTCCTTTGCTAGATGGAGTATAAAAAAGAAAAAGAAAAAGAAAAATCAGACCTAATATTATATGGTAATTAACATTAATTCCAAAAGATTTTATATGACATCAGTGGCCTTAATTTGATTGGAATATGTGTAGACAACTAATGTTATCAGTTTTAAAAGGTAGTTCACCATTTTTTTTAGAAGTATACTCTTACACTCTCACAAAGTTCTATAAGGACAGAGACATTTGTCTCATTGGGCTGTATCTCTAGCACCTTGAACAGAGTCTGGCAGGGGTAGGTGCTCAATAAAAATTTGTTGAATGAATTGATTATGCCCTTTACCCACAGAGAGGGACCAACCTTTAACCAAATAAGTGCTATAGAAATACCTGGCACTTTCTTCTGACCAACAAACTTAGGAGTATGTCTACTTTGCAAATGTTGAAAAAGATATTGTAGATGAATTCTTAATGACACAAACAAATGTCTGTGATATTTAGCTGTGTGGATATGCAGTGTACAAAACAATGTATTCTAGTATAAGCACATTTAGCCAAAATGTAAACAGTAGCTCTTTTTGGTTGATGAACTCTTGGATAGGTTTTACTTTCCTTTTTTGCATTTTCTGTGTTTTCTAAATTCTGTACAATGAGCTTATATTACTTTTCTAACCACATTTTAAAATATTGTTATATAAGAAATACTATCATTCAGGTTTTGACATAATTTTATTTTCAGTTGGCATTTTAATTCTATTCAAGTCCTTTCATTTAGTTGTAGGTAGCATAAACTTATTAAAGGAGAGAGGAGAGCAAGACAATTCATAACAGAGGCTGGTATTTCATACCAGGTCTGGAGAGAAGAGACGGGCTCCAAGTATCATCAGCTAACGACCAATCAGTGATTAGTGTCAAAGAGCTAATTGTGCCAGTTGTAACTCTGGGAGTCACCTAGACAGGTAGGAAAGGTGTGAGCCCAGGAAAGATGATGAATCTGCAGTGAGAAGGAATCTTCTTGCAAACAAAGAGAATTATGCCACCAAAATCCATATAATGGTAATTAGCTATATTTCAATGGAATGTAAAAACAGAATTCTCCTAAACAAGATCAGGAATGGGAAGTCTTTTTTTTTTTTTTTAATACTATTCTTGCTCTCTTTCTCACCTAGGAGAAATGTTTAACTAAGATTTCAAAGCCTAGCCTGGCTGCACTGCTCCGGAGTTTGGCAGCTGTTGGACTTTGGTGTCTGTGTGCCAGTTATTTGCTCTGCCAGCAATGTGTTAGGATAATCACCCGCTGAAGGATTTCAACACATTACATTTCCCCAGAAGCCTTTGTCTAACAAGGTAATTTATGACCTGTTCAGGAATCTGGTCTTTACAAAACAATAAATTCACACTTGTGCTGGACTTCAAAGCTGCCATTATGAGCCTGGTAGCAGAAGGCATCCTGCAGCTGAGAGCCAGATCAACAGATAAGTGAGTTTTTAACGATCTTTTTCAGGCAGGCCAAAAAGGGGGCAAAGCCAATAGCCACTGCAACATTTGGCCATTCTGGTTGCAAAATTCAACTCTGGAAGTGAGTCCTTTTCACTCACTCTCTACAGAAATTGGGATCAGTGGAATTTTGGAAGGGTCGGCAAGGAACCAGGTGTTCCCCATGGGAAGGTCAGTTGCTCCTGTTCCTGGTAGAGTCTTGCTCAGATGCCACAGAAGCCCACTCCCCCAGAGAAGCCCACTCCCCTAACCCTGTAACCACCCTAAACCCAAAAGTCTCTCTCTGGAAAGTAGGAGGTTCGGGAGTCGGAATAAGCGCTTTGGTGTCTCCAACTATTTCACCAAATTCTTGCAGCCAAGGGCATCTTCCACACATATGAATCCCACATAAATCCTAGACCAGGTTTTCCAGAGTGTGGTCTGTAGCCTGCTTGCATAAGAATCACCTGGGTTGCTTGTTATAAAAACACCACCCCGCCCCCGCCCATCCAGACCGGCTCTATTAACTCCCAGAAGCTAGACCTAAGAATTAGTATCTTTAACAGACAATCCAGGTGATTCTTACATACACCGAAGTTTGAAAAACCACTGGATAGGATGAAAATAGAAAGGCAAAACCAGGACTTGAAGCCTGAGGACTTTGGGGCTGAGCAAGATCCTGAATGAAATCTAGAAGCCCCCATTTACTAGCTGTGTGCCTTGGACAAGTGTCTTAAACTCTCAGAATCTTGGTTTACCCATGTGTGAAAAGAAATACCTCCATTTTGCAGTGAGGAGTAGCTTCCGGTTCTGAAAATTGACCTGCCTGCCTCTTCAGAGTTCTCGCAGCGACTGTTTCTGTGCCTGGGCCTCCACCCACAGCTTCCATGCTGCCATTTTGAGCAGACACAGTAAGCAATGAAGCTGCTTTCTCTCAGCAGCTACCTGTATTCCTGCCCCCACGAAAACATCTCTGTCTTCTGTTTGAAACTCAGGGTGTGTAGTGTAGCTGTACTGCTGTATTGTTTTTTCTGTTTTTTAAACAGCTGAAATCATTTTTCAAATGAAATCTTTCTTAGATCCTTAATATATTAATTAGTTTTTGTTTCTTTGTGGTGAGACAGTCTTCCTCTGTTGCCCAGGCTGAAGTGCAGTGGCACGATCACAGCTCACTGCAGCCTCAACCTCCCAGGTTCAGGCGATCCTCCTACCTCAGTCTCTGGAGTAGTTGAGACTACAGGCGTGTGCCACAACACCTGGCTGATTTTCTAATTTTTAGTAGAAATGGGGCCTCACTACACTGCCCAGACTGGTCTTGAAACCCTGGGCTCAAGTGATTCCACCACTTAGGCCTCCCAAAGTGCTGGGATTATAGGCATGAGCTACCACACCTGGCCTAGATACTTAAAAACAAACAAACAAAACAAACAAACAAACAAAACAGCAGTCCTATGTAAAGGTGGGGGAGGCTCCAACTTTGAATCCACTTATTCCCCTCCACTCTACCCTCTGAAGCCTCCCCAAAGCTTTCAAAGGTCCCTCTGTGGTGCATCATGGTCCACAGAATGGACAAAAGAAGTGTCTGTATCTGGGGATGGGGCAGAGTGGGAAACAGGGAGTAAGGTGGTCACAAGATGACCCCCAAGGTGACAGAGAAGCTGAAGGTGCCACTGTGTGTGCTGGGTGCACAGGAGGAGGAGCAAGTTTGCAGGGAGAAAGGAATGAGTTGAGTTTCTGATGCATTCAGTTTAGGTGCCATAGAGGCAACCAGGTATGGACACTTAGCAGGCTGTTGAAAATTCACACCCAGGATTATAGGCAGAGGTCCAAGCACAGATAGAGATATTCGCGCTTTCTCTTCAGTCAGTGGTTCCCACACATGGCTGCACTGTGGGATTACATGGGAGTTTTAAAATGTACAGATGCCTGGGTTCTACCTCCAGAGATTCTGATGTAATTGGTTTGGATTGTGGCTGGGTACTGGCATTTTTAATCTCCCCCAGTGATTGCAGAATTCAGCTAAGTCTGGGAACCACTGTTCTTAGTATAGAATAAAAGATTTGTCTCTCATATTGAGTCAAGTTTCCTATGTAGATACAACTGTGCAGATGTAGGAAGCTTTACTTAATATCCACACTATTGGAATTACATGAAAAAGGCAGCAATCCACAAGTTAATTGCCATTATTAGTAATTAGTATTTGTTTCCCATGATTGCTATAACAAATTATTACAAACTTGATGGCTTAAAACAACAGAAATTTATTTTCTCACAGTTCTGAAGGCCAGAATGAAATCAGTATAACTGGATTGAAATTACAGTGTCAGCAGGGCCATGCTCCTTCTGGAGGCTTTAGAAGTGAATCAGTTCCTTGCCCCTTCCAGCTTCTGGTGGCTGCCAGCATTCTTTGGCTTCCTCGTCATCACGTCTTTCCAGTCTCTGCTTCTGTGATCATGTTACTGTCCCCTCTTTATCTGTGTGCAAATCCCCCTCTACCTTTGTCTTAAAATATTATATACAATTGCATTTAGGGCCCACCTGGAGGGCTCGGGATAGTCTCACCATATCAAGATATTTAGTTTAAGTGTATCTGCAATGTCCTTTTCTTTCCTTTTCTTTTGCCACAAAAAGTAACCTTCACAGCTTCCAGGGATGAAGACCTGATATCTTTGAGGAACTCTTTTCAGTCTACCATAGACATTCCTGAAAGTTCATGTTCATCTCAGATGCAAAATAAATTTATCCCCATCTTAACATCTCCCAGAGTCTTAACCCATTAAATCACCAACTTATGTACAAAACCTCATCCAAACATTATCAGCTCAAAAGGCCCAAAACTCATCATCTAGGTCATCTAAGTTAAGCATGGTTGGAACTCTGGGTATCGTTCATCCTGGGGCAAAATTTCTCTCCATGAAGTTGCCTGATTCTAAAATACAGTGGTGAGATAGACACAGGATAAGTTACAGATGTTCCATCTCAAAAAAGAAAAAATGAAAGGTGACCCAAGTCTCCACCTTCAAGGTCATTCTTTCTTTTTCTTGAAGGGCAGCACATGTTTTCTGCTGAGTAGTTTTATCAGCCTGTTTCCTGCTTGTAGAATTTTGAAAGTCAGACAGGCTTCCTTCATTTCCTCCTATGTTTTTCAGTCAAACCTGGCAGTGCTTCTGCTGATACAACAGTCTCAAAAACGTTGTGGGTCTCCCATGTATATCATGAGTATTCACGCCATTAGATAAGATAATTCTCCACAAGTCTTTTCTAGATAATTCCATCTCTAGGCCCAGCTTCTCCTAAGATGGTTGTGGGGATCCATGGATGCATAAGTCACACCTTAATCTCTTTAAAGGGTCCTCTCTATAAATAAATATTTTGATATTTTGGGAAGTTCTAAAGCACTAGCAAAAGTTGTCCAGCTACAACCTTGGCTTTATCTCCAGAACACAATTTCCCGAACAGTGGATCTCCAAATTTTAGCATCTTTTGCAATCTGGATAGGCTGAGAATTTCCTAAGCCATCTAATTCTGGGTAGTTTTTGCTTAACAGTTCTACCCTCAATTTATCTCTTCCCTTTCTTATTTTACTATATACAGTGAGAAAAGACCAGGCTGTACTTTCAACACTTTTCTTAGAAGTCTTCTCAGCTAAATGTCTAATTTCATCTTTTATAAGTTTCTGCCACTAACAAGGACTCCTTTCCTCCAGTTTCCAATAACATGTTTCTGTTTTCTTCTTAGCCTTCACCAGTAACACTTTTCTTTTTTGAGACAGAGTCTCACTCTCTTCCCCAGGCTAGAGGGTAGTGGCATAATTAGAGCTCATTGCAGCCTTGACCTCCTGGGCTCAAGTGATCCTCCTGCCTCAGCCGCCCAAGTAGCTGGGACTACAGGCATGCACCACCACACTAGGCTAATTTTCCTATTTTTTGTAGAGACAGGGTTCTGCCATGTTTCCCAGGCTGATCTTGAATTCCTGGGGCTGATCAACCCCCCAAAGTGCTGGGATTAAAGGCATAAGCCATTGCACCCAGTACTAGCAATGCATTTAACCTTTATATTCCTACCAACATTCTGTTTAAGATGATATATGTATCCTCTAAGACAACACAGGCTTTCCCTAACTTGCTCCTCATTTCCTTCTGAGACCTCACCAGCAGTTCCTTAACTGTCCATGTTTCTATCTGCAGCCTGTCTAAAGCAACCTGTTTTTTTCTGTCATGTGCCTCAAAATTCTTCCATCCTGTAGCCATGATCCAACTCCAAAATCACTTCTACATTTTTAAGTATTTATTACATGAGCAACTAACTTCCAGTTACCAAATTTGGCATTAAAACATGGATATCTTTGGCGGGGGGCATTCTTCAGCCCTATATATCCTCATAATTATTATTTATAATAATATTAAATTATTCTGTCTATGAAATATTGTTCTATCCATGACTAAATCAAGTTCTGGTTATTAGCAAAACATCATTTATTCATGCAGCAGACATTTGAGTGTCACTGTACACAAAAGTTAGCTTCAGTTTCTGTGAATGATTCCAGATCATGATGACCAGGGATATTATGTTATTTACACATAATCACATAGCAAGTTTGTGGCATGTGTGATATTGGCTTAGACTACGAACTACCTACTAGGGAAAATTAATTTTCTTTCCTTTTTAAAAACCACTAAAATCTTGGGCCCACATATTTACCTTTTTGGAAAAAAAAACTGAAGGAAGTTTATAATTTAAGATAGATACATGAAAAATGAAAATGGTTACATACCCTATTATTCACTCACTCACTTCTAAAATGTTTGTTGGTATCTGTGTGGGATACTCTGCTGGATCCTAGGATCCAAAAATGAATAATTCAGGTACAATCTCTGCTCCCATGCCCCAGAGCTAAATATGCTTTCACCACACCACAAAGATCTTCCTCTTGAAGAACTTCCTTCTTCTATATTAAAGCCAAAAATATCTGAGTTCCCCATCATAGCCCACATGTAACCGAGTTAAAAGAAGAGAACAAAAAGGGAGTGCCCAGAAGAACTGATGGAGTTGGAGTTCTTTAACCCCATTTGCCAATGAGGTAATAGACTCAGACAGCTGATGTAGCTTGCCCAAGGTCACACATATAATAAGTAGGGGAGCCAAAATTCGGACCCTGAAAGTGCAGCTCCATTTACTTATTTAATGCTCACACAACCCCTCAAAATGGAGACCATGACCTCCGTTTTACAAGGGAGGAACCTGGGGCTTACAGAAGGTGTACTGATAACAGAAGGCCCCACGACTGCTAAGAGCTAGGCTCTCTCAGGCTCTCAGCCTATATTCTTTCCACTGTGCCCCACTGCCTCTGAAGGACAAGGGCTCCTTAGGGCTTATCTTGCTGGTCTCTCTGGTTCTCTTGGAGGTAGATTGGACGCCCGTTTCAGACTTGCAGGGCTTGAGTGAGAAGAAGCTGGTTCATGCTGGGTTCTTTCTGTAGCATAAGCAGCTCCAGCCATCCCTTCCCGAAGAAGTGTGTGCTAGTCATGAAAAAATGTCCCAAGTACAAATGCAGCGCTTGCACAACTTGGGAGTCCTTGGACAACATGACCCAACCTACTGGAGCTCACGATCAGGTAACTGGTCTTCAGGCGTAACTTTGATGCAAGAACTAGTCACCTACATGAGAGAAAGCTGGCTTACAAGAGTCAGAAAGCAGAGGGCGGCCAGGCGCGGTGGCTCACACCTGTAATCCCAGCACTTTGGGAGACCGAGGCGGGTGGATCACGAGGTCAGGAGACCGAGACCATCCTGGCTAACACAGTGAAACCCCGTGTCTACTAAAAATACAAAAAAAAATTAGCCGGGCGTGGTGGCGGGCGCCTGTAGTCCCAGCTACTCCGGAGGCTGAGGCAGGAGAATGGCGTGACCCCGGGAGGCAGAGCTTGCAGTGAGGCCAGATCGCACTACTGCACTCAGGCCTGGGCAACAAAGCAGGACTCCGTCTCAAAAAAAAACAAACAAATAACAGAAAGCAGAGGGCTCAAATCTGTGGGCTCTGGAGTCAGAAGCACCTGGGTGTGAGTCCAAGCCCTGCTATTTACCAACTTGTGATGTTGGGCATCATATTCAGCCTGGCTGAGCCTCAGTTTTCTTCTCTGTAGAATAGGGATAATGATAACATCAACTCCATTGGTTTTTATAAAATTTTTTATAAAATTTAAATGAGACAATATGTGTAAAATGTTTATTTAGCACTGGGCCCATAGTAGGCAGATCAAAAATATTATCAGTGATGATCAAGACTGGCAGCATGGCTCATGCCTATAATTTCAGCACTTTGGGAGGCAGAGACAGGAGGATCATTTGAGCCCAGGAGTTCAAGACCAGCCTGGACAACACAGCAAGACCTCATCTCTATAAAAAATACAAAAAATTATCTGGGTGTAGTTGGGCACGGTGGCTCACATCTGTAATGCCAGCACTCTGGAAGGCGGAGGCAGGAGGATCACCTGAGGTTGGGCGTTCAAGACCAGCCTGACCAACATGGAGAAACCCTGTCTCTACAGAAAATACAAAAAATTAGCTGGGCGTGGCGGCACATGCCTGTAATCTCAGCTACTCAGGAGGCTGAGGCATGAGAATCGCTTCAACCCGGGAGGCTGAGGTTGCAGTGAGCCGAGATCGCACCATTGCACTCCAGCCTGAGCAACAAGAGCGAAACTCTGTCTCAAAAAAAAAAAAAAAAAAAATTATCTGGGTGTAGCAGCATGGGCCTGTAGTCCCAGCTACCAAGGAGACTGAGCTGGGAGGATCAACTGATTCCAGGAGGTTGAGGCTGCAGTAAGCCGTGATTGCACCACTGCATTCCAGCCTGGGTAACAGAGTGAGACCATGTCTCAAATAATAATAATAATGGTCAACCTTGCAGATGTTATCTCAAGAACTGAGACCCATATCAGGTTATGTGATAAACTGCTAGGTTTGTTACTGTAATACTAACTAAAAAATATACAGCTCCTATTTTGTGTCAGGTGCTGTTCTATGTACTTTACAAATATTAATTCATTTAGTCTTCAAAATAACCCTCTGAGGTATGTACTCTTGTTGTTCCTATTTTACCGATGGAAAAACTGAAGTACAGAGAGAGATCAATACCTCATCTAAGGCCACACTAAGTGAAGGGAGCTAGGGACTGAACCCAGGCAGACTGGCTCCACTGTCCTTGCTTATTCCTACCACATGATTCCAGTTTTCACTGCAAAAGGGTCATTTGTGACACACCAATAGACAATTCATGCAAACTCTTTGGGCTCACAGTCAACTTCTGCGATTCTGGCTAGCTGATTTCTAAAGTTTATTTCTTCTTCAGCATTTTAAGTGGAAAACAAGGAGAAATTTCTGACTTCCCCATTTATACCTGGATGTGAGAAATTCAGACTTCAGTGTTTCCAGCTGCTGACCTCCTGCAGACTTTGGGCAAAGAAAGACACTTGCGTGTCCATGCGGTCAACACTGGCATTAACCACCTGGTTGCCAGATTAGTGAGAGTTTGTGAACAGAAATCAGGAGAGTCTGGGATTCCCACCAGCCCATCTCTTTGAACAAGCTGCAGCTGCCTCTGAGGTTGTTCTTTAGCCAGGGCATGGTTGCAAAGTTCACACTTAAAAGTCCACTTAAGAGGATTTAAAAGAAACAACAACAGAAGCAGGTGGAGTAGAAGTGACCTGGTCACCTTTTGCCCCTTGCCGCTGCTCCAGCAGCTGGGAAGAACAGGGCAAACCAGCAGTACTGAACCATAAACCTCACTGTGACTTCCAGCGGCTACTGCATTGAATAGAATGCCTACCAAGGACTTGCTCCGTAGCAAAGTAACCCGCAATTGGAGAGGGAATTGCTGCTGGAACTCAGAGTAAACATGTAGGAGGGCAAAGGTCTTAATCTGAGAAGTTGGAATTCACCAGCAAGAGTGATTTGGCCACTTTCTTGCCAAATTGAGATCCCTTTAGTGCCTAGTCTAAGCTTGTTGCTTACGGGGTCTCAGGTTTAATGAGGTGCAGCAAGCCTTCCAGAGAATTAAAGACCAACTGCCTATGATGTTGGTTTTCTTGTTCTGTGAACAAAGCAGTTCAAGGACCTGCCCATCTTGGTTACTTTGTTCAGTCTACATCCTGGGGCTATGCCTCACGAGAAATTGAGGTCATGAAAACAATGGCTGGGGGAGGGAGACTTATGGTGGCAGATAAACACAGTGTTGCCCGATTGAAAATCAGGAATATTTAGATTTGAAAAGAAAATGTTATATCATCTATTTTGATATACACCACTAAATTCAAATGACAAATATTTTACTACCTCTCCCTCACTCAAAAAAAAAAAAAAAAAAAAACTGCACGTCATTCTTTACAAAAAAAAAGTTTTGGGGTAATATTCTAAATGCTTTTAAGGAGGCATTGACTACTTTATTTATTTATTTATTTATTTATTTATTTATTTATTTATTTATTTAGAGACAGGTCTCCCTCTGTTACCCAGGCTAGAGTTCAGCAGCACTATCATAGCTCACTGCATCCTCAGGCTTCTGAGTTCAAACCATCCTCCCACTTCAGCCTCCTGAGTAGCTGGGATAACAGGTGCACACCACCATTCTTGGCTAATTTTTCATTTTTTGTAGAGACAGAGTCTCGCTATGTTGCCTAGGCTACTATCACACTCTGGGCTCAAGCGATCCTCCGTCTTCAGCCTCCCATAGTGCTGGGATTACAGGCATGAGCCACCATGTCCAGCCATTGACTACTTTATATCTAGAGTTATGTATAGGGTGACTATCCATCCCTATTTGGCTGGGACTGAGGGAAACCTATAGTGTTAAAACCAGGATAGTCCCAGGCCAACCAAAAGCAGTCATCTGATTATAAAGAAAGTAAACTCTAATGATGTAGAAGGAGTGAGATCATAGTGATGTAATAATATATTGACTTTTCTGATTACACTAAAGTTGTTCAACTATAGTTGTTAATATCACAAATAAAGTCAAATTATATCATCCATTTCTGATACCTCCTCTAAATCAATCACTTGTAATAAAATTGCCAGCTTTAGTTTTAGAGAATCTTTCATTAACTCACATCTATTCTCTTATGTCAGGATCATGTCAGTTCCTAGAATGGCAACCAAAATATCATGTTACTAACAAGAGCAAGAAAATTAGGCCATTTATCCCATTGCAAACCAAGAATGTCTTTTCACAGAAATCATAATCTACATCTGTTTTTAAAGCTTAAACTTTTGCAAAACACTATTTCTTTTCCTCAAGGTTACTGAATTTCATCTGTTCATAAAAAGAACTATTTTGATTTCGCGGGCTTCCATCCCATTACACAGACACCCACACATTTGTGCAGACTTTTGAAACCATTTTTGAAGAGAACTTGTTTAAGCAGATTTAACCTGTGATATATTAGAAAGAGCATGGGCTTTGGAGTCAGACTAATTTGACAGAGGAAATGCCGAATTCTGCCTGGAATTCATCCACTAAGGAAAAGAATTCTAATCCTCACCATAACCTAAATCATTTATGATATACTCCAAAATATTTGCTTATAGTGGATGTCAGTGAAAATACTAGAGTTCTCGTTATAAAAATGTTTAAATTTTTGTCTTTTTAAAAAATAGTATCGTTGAGTAGAATCTATTGTTTAATTTGACTTTTGTCACAGGAATTTAAGCTTGTAAAAAGTTCATGAACAAACAGCCAACCCCTTTTTTACTGTGGATCAAAACAGGAACTGATTGCTAAAGATTAAATATTGGTAATAGTTCCCAACTTTATAAATTAAAAGGTTTGAGCCTCTTAAAAGACACTTATTCTCCTCTTGCCCTGCTAGAAAAGCAATGTCTTCTGCAAAGTTGTCCACCCTTGTGATAAGGATGACATTAGAGATGATGTCACCAAACAAAACTAGTACCAAAGCAAATCAATACAGATTTTTCTCTCTAATCTTAACTATGCAAAGTGCTGGGGAGTTGTGAGGAACCGTGACAAACTATTTTCTGGATAACTGAAAAATAACTGAATTACATTTTTTATCTTAACTCTTCATGTTGACTTCAAAGTCTAACACGCATTTTTATTTTAGTATTCTAATTTGCCTCAAATGTTACTGAGTTGGCCTTTGATTCCATAGCTTATATTATCTTTGGCCAACATGTATAATAATTATAAACATTTTTTGTCAAGTAGCACAGTTGTAGGAAATGGAGCTTTGGCTGAAAGCAGGTGTACTGACTGCAGGTCAGTCCATTGGAGTTTAAGTGGCTCTTTAAAATTTTTCTTAAGTAATATTTTTGTTGTGATTTGGAACTTTGAGGGAAAGAAATGTATATTTACTGAGTGACTATATGATTCAAGCACACTCGTAGATTTTCCACTGGGAGGTATCTTAATCACACACCATCCTGAGTGACACCAACCATCAATTCCACTCTTTAATGAGAAATCTGAGCCAGAAGTAGACATTCCCCCTCTGTCAGATTTGATTCCAAAGTCTATGCTCTTTCTAATGGTCCACAAGGCAAACATGTTCCAACTTGTTCGGTCTGTAATAGGTTCCAAAAGTCTATGGGGTTGGGGGGTTGGGGGAGAATGCATGGCTTCTTATATGAAAAATCTCTTACAAGAACTGTAGAAGTTTACAATGTTGTTAGCCTCAGTTTTAGTTTTAAGATCTTTTATTGTGTATTCAAAAGGTGAGTACCACAAAGATGTCTAAAACTTAAAGTTTGCAAATCCAAGTTCTCTGTCTTCCCCATTGAATCTATTTTTATTCTTTTAGCCAAGGCTCAATTACAGGGGTGGGAACACATGGACAAACTGAAGTGTTGTCTCTGCTCAGTGACAAACATTTCATACCACACCAACCCCCAACGGAGCTATTGAAATTTTCATTACAGATGGAAAAACTAAGGCGAATGATGCCTGATGTCACATCCTAGCTGTCTGATGCCAAAGCTCATCTTTCAAGTACAATGGGTTCCAACATCCCACATACAAGGTAGAAACTTGGAAATCAATCTAGAATTCTTCTTCTTCCTTACTTCTCACATCTACTTGTTCACTAAGTCGCATTCATTCTGACTCTCAAACAGCTTGCTCCATCCCCACTGCTATTGCTTTTATTTGAGTCCTCGTGTTTTCTCACCTGGTCTTGAGCAAGAGCCTCCTCACTAAACTCTTGAATGTCTTTCATCCCCCCACCCCATCACATACACCCCATAATATACTACACTGCTGCCAGAATGAACTTTCCAAGCTCCAACCGAATTATATCCCTTGTTTAACATCTCTCAGTAGGCTAAGGGAGTGGCTTGTGCTTGTAATCCCAGCACTTTGGGAGGCCAAGAGAGGACTGCTTGAGCCCAGGAGTTCAAGACCAGCCTGGGCAACATAGTGAGACCTTATTTCTACGAAAACTTTTAAAAAAATTAGCTGGGTGTGGTGGTGCGAGCTTGTAGCCCCAGCTACTCCAGAGGCTGATGTGGGAGGATTGCTTGAGCCCAGTATGTTGAGGCTATGGTGAGCTGGATGACAGAGCCAGAGCCTGTCTCAAAAAAATAAAAATAAAATAAAATATTTCAATGGTTCACCATTCTCTGCTATTTGAAGTCCAAACTCTTTTCATCAAAAAAGGCTCCTCATTATCTCACTCCTAGAGTCTTTTCACTTTCTCAACTACTCCCTCATGCAACCCCACCAACCCCCTTATAGTTCTTGATTTAACTACACAAATATGTCTTAAAACCCTGCAATGTGCCAGGCACTGCACTAGGCGTGAGGATACAGCAAGGAACACGGCAGAAATAGTCATTGGCTCCATGAGGTTATGAGTCTGAAACACACATTAGTAAGTAATTACCTCTGTGATGAATGCCACAAAATGGTAACTGCAAGGGCACATGGCAAAATGTGTCAGGGAAAGTGTGACATTGAGCCTGAGATGTGGAGAATGCCATGAGTTGGTCCAATCCAACAAAGATGAGAGGGAAACTGTAAGTAGATAAGCAGTACTTCTTCTGTGCATGCACAATACCTTTGACATACCTTCATGCAAATTCCTATGGTGCATTTGGCTGTTTATCTCTGCCACCCCCACAACACTGAAGACTTCATATGCACAGGGACAGTGCACTGGTCACAGTTTGTAACCTAATCAGTTACTATGTCTGGCACATCTGAGTGTTCAAATGTCTGTTGGTGATGATGGTGATGACACTAGATACCTTTTATGTGATATTACTATGACATATTGATAAATTTTACAACAATACCCCCAAATAGGTAATATACTTATTTTTTACAGATACAGAAACTGATGGCTAGAGAGGCTAAACAAATTTCCAAAATTAAACAACTAGTCAAGTGATATGGAGTCAAATTCAAGTCTGGATCTAGTTAATTTCACAGCCTTTCTATTCCATTGTAGCACATTGCAGCTAACACTCACAAGGCACATAGTGATAATAATCAAGATTTGCTGGATGCTTTTCCTGCTTAAGACCAGGAAAGAAAGAAATTTTGCCTACCATTGTGTTAAAAATTTGGCTCTCCATGCCACTTGGGAGTTCAATGAGTGTCATCATATACTCAAGATATATGAGTCCATTCTCATGCTGCTATAAAGAAATACCCGAGACTGGGTAATTTATAAAGGAAAGAGGTTTAATTGACTCACAGTTCTGCATGGCTGGGGAGGCCTCAGGAAACTTACAATCGTGGTGGAATGGGAAACAGGCACATCTTACATGGCGGCAGGCAAGAGAGAGGAGTGGAAAACACCACCTATAAAACCATCAGATCTTGTGAGAACTCACTATCACAAGAACAGCATGGGAGGAGACCACCCCCATGATCCAATCACTTCCCTCTAAATCCCTCACTTGACACATGGGGATTACAATTTGAGATGAGATTTGAGTGAGGACACAGAGCCAAACCATATCACAAGGGTATTTTCATCTCTGGATGTAAGGGAAGACTCCAGTTTCTTGACCTATCAGACTAGGACAAGATCAAGGTAAGTCAACCAAGTCTTCTCCAAGTAGTAGCTATTCTTTACCAAAAGCCCACTTCAATTGTCAACAGCTCCTTTGTCAAATTTTGCCTTGTGTTAAAACGCTACAGAGAACAGTTGAAAATAATACAGCTCAAGAAAAGGCCATTGCACTTGGTCCCAGACAATCTGTAAACGAGCAGTCAGGACAGTGGTGAGGATATGAGTCAAACTGCAAAATGCTAAGGAGTGAGAAGATAGTGGGCAAGTTGAAGAAACAGGGAATGTGTGTGGCAGCAATGGGGATCCTGGCAGGAAACAACAGAGAAGCTAAACTATTTTACAGTTCGAGATGCCTGAATGTGTTGAAGACCAGAGGAAAGGAGCTAGCAGAGAAGGAGACATACAAGATACAAGAAAGGCAAGTCTCAGAAGAGGTAGGAGGTAAGATCTCAGGAGAAGTGAGTAGGTAAGGGCTCAAAAACACAGGGGGAGGAACTAGCCTTGGCATGATGAATGACACACTTACCCATAAATGGGACAAAAGAAGGAAAGGGGAGACTTATCATGGAAAGGTTTTGAGATAGAGGAAATTAGAATCCCCAACATTAAAACAGAATTCCAGTTTTTCTCAATTTCTTTACTAAAGATTGCATGAAAGACTTTAGTAACTGCAAAGTCATAAGTCCTAAGAAGTGGGTTTGAGGGTACAATTTTGGGTGAAGAGAGAAAGTAGTAAATTCTATGAAGCTGCCAGTGGCCATGACTAGAATGCAAAAACATTCTCTGTTACACAGAAAAAAGAACCGGATTGGATATGCTAAGGATCAGGGGCATTTGAAAGGAGAGAGGGGTACATTAGAGGGAGAATGGGTACAAATACATAAGTTTTCTGTTTATGTCCATTGGGCCTAGGCTACATAAATATGGATTTTTTCTTCCTTCATCCAGTACATTGAGGTGAGACATAATAAAAGCAGTTTGAAAACTATACAGGACCTTGGGTTGTTATGAAATACATGAGTGAGTAGATAGAGGGATGCATGAATAGATGGATAAATGGAAGGGTAGAGAGATGGGTAGAAAGGCAAATACAATACTGAGATAGAGAAGAAAGAATAAAAACATATTTTATTGACATTTTTCAAATTTGACTCCTGATTGAAAGACTATCATCATCATGATGCATCATGAAAGACTGCATCATTAAGTAGGTGAGGAAAGTGGGAAGTACTTCGGTCTTTTCTCTGACTTTCTAATTTGGCCAATATCAGGAAAGAGAATTAGAGAATGGCAAGGGGAGTTTTATCTGAAAGCGTGTATTTAGAGGAAGCTAAGAGCAGGAGTTACAGTGCAAATAGTGAGGGAGAAGAACCAAAGGCTTTTTAAACCCCACAGTTGAATCAGGTAGCCTTGGCCACTACAGACCATAGAAAGGGAATTGGCACAAAAACTGTGAGTAACTTCCATGAGAGACTGTAAAGGCTCCTCTTGAAGTAAAATAGAAAAGCATCATTGGCCGGATGCAGTGGCTCAGGCCTGTAATCCCAGCACTTTGGGAGGCCGAAGTAGGTGGATCACGATGTCAGGAGATCAAGACCATCCTGGCCAACATGGTGAAACCCCATCTTTACTTAAAATGCAAAAAATTAGCTGGGTGTCGCAGTGCATGCCTGTAGTCTCAGCTACTCGGGAGGCTGAGGCAGGAGAATTGCTTGAATCCAGGAGGCAGAGGCTGCAGTGAGCCGAGATCATGCCACTGCACTCCAGCCTGGGCAACAGAGCGAGACTCTGTCTCAAAAAAAAAAAAAAAGAGGAAAAGAAAAGCATCATTTAGGTGGTTTAGCAGAACTTGACATTAAGTTGAAATTAGAGAGATGGCATCAAATAAGCCTAAGGGTTTAGTGTGTCTAACTTACTTGTTCCAGATGTTATTGACTTAAGTTTGTAATGGCTCTGTAGATGATTAACAATTACATGTCTGTCTTGCTATGTTTTAGTCTTTAAATTTATATTTCTATTTTTATGGGGAATTTTATTTTTTTAAAAAAATCTGCCGGGCGTAGTGGCTCACGCCTGTGATCCTAGCACTTTGGGAGACCGAGGCGGGCGGATCATGAGATCAGGAGATCAAGACCATCCTGGCTAACATGGTGAAACCCCGTCTCTACTAAAAATACAAAAAATTAGCCAGGGGTGTTGGCGGGCACCTGTAGTCCCAGCTGCTAGGGAGGCTGAGGCAGGAGAATGGCGTGAACCCAGGAGGTGGAGCTTGCAGTGAGCCGAGATCGCGCCACTGCACTCCAGCCTGGGCGACAGAGTGAGACTCCGTCTCAAAAAAAATCCTAGTTCAGTGTGAATGTTTGAACTATTTCTTAGTCAAAATGGAAGAATTTTATTTTCAGGAGAGCAAAGTCATTCTTATTTAGGATAATTAGAAAAAGGGAAAATTGTGACATAAAGTCAGTGATGAAGAAGGAAAGAATATTTTTCATGATAAAGTCTTACAAAATATCTATATGCTTATAATACCCAAATTAACAATGACAGCCTACCTTGCACCTCAGTTTGGACTTAAATATCCAGTTTCCTCATTTGGCTGCCTTACACACTTCTCAAATTTAATATATCCAATACTGAACTCCCGATCTGCTCTTCCAAACCTGCTCTTTCTACATCTTCCCCCCTTTCTATAAATAGCACTTCACTCTTAGTTTTTCAGGCCAAATATTATGGAGCAATCCTGGACCTCATACTTTGCTCCATGTTCCTCATCTGATCCATCAAATCTTGTCCCTTCTCTTTTCAAAACATGTATCTCAGCGGGGCATAGTGACTCACACCTGTGATCTCAGCACTTTGGGGGGCCAAGGTGGGCGGAGGGCTTGAGCCCAGGAGTCCAAAACCAGGTTCGGCAATATGGCAAAACCGCATCACTACAAAAAATACAAAAATTAGCCGGGCGTGGTGGCACACACCTGTAGTCTCAGCTACTTGGGAGGCTGAGGTGGGAGGACCGATTGGGCCCTGGGAGGTCGAGGCTTCAGTGAGCTGTGATTGCGCCATTGCATTCCAGCCTGGGTGACAGAGAGAGACCTTGTTTCAAAAAAAAAAAAAAAAAAAAAAAACTAGGTATGGTGGCTTATACCTATAATCCCAGCACTTTGGGAGGCCAAGGCTGGCAGATCACTTGAGGGCAGGAGTTTCGGACCAGCCCGGCCAATACGGTAAAACCCCATCTACTAAAATACAAAAATTATCAACACAACAGTCAGAGTAAAACTTTTGGAGGATAAGCCATATCATGTCACTTGGCTGCTTATAATCTTCCCTTGGCTTCCCATTTTCCTTAAACTAAAAGCTTTACTGTGGCCTACAAGGACTTAGGGCCTGGCATTGGTACTTGTTGTTCTCTTTGCCTGGAATGTTCTTCACCTTGGCCTCCCCAGAGCCTCATGGCTGCTTCCTCATTCTCCTTCAAGTCTTTATTCAAATGTCACCTTCCCAGTGAGATCTTCCTCGGTTACACTATCTAAATTGCAAACTTCCCTAAATTCCATTTTCCACTCCCTGGCACTCTCTGCCCCCTTTACCTGATTTATGTTTCTCCATAGCACTTACTACCATCTGACATTTATATTTTATTTATTTATCTTGGTTACTGTTGGTGTACTCCCACCAGATTTGTAAGCCACCTAAGAGTTGGAATTTTTTTCTGTTTTGTTCATTGCGGTATTCCTTGAACAATGCCTGAAGAGTAAGCAGCAGGCATTGAATAGGTCTTTGTGGGAGGAAAGAAGGAAGAAAGAGAGGAAAGAAGAAAGGGAGAAAAGGCGGGCAGGCAGGCAGGAAGGGCTTACAAATGTATTCCAATAATATCTCTGGAGTGATAAATATAAGAACAATTGTTGAAAGGTGAACTCAATAATTCCTGAACATTAAATTCAGAAAAGCTTAGGGCATTAAGAGAAGTATGAGACTCAAGCAAAAAGACTGTTTAGTATGCATACCTGTGAATACACACACACACACACACACACACACACACACACACACAATGAATTTACAAGTCTTCTACTGAAACTGAAAAGGTTTCTATAGAACAAGAAATGATCACTGGAAACCCATCATACAATTTCACTATTACTAGTTGAAAAATGTAAGACGTCATTGAGATTGCCATTGTTGAAGATGTCGTATCCGTTGTTTTAGTTTAGTGAATACGTGACTATTTAGTGGGCTTTTATAGAGGTGTTTTCTCTCTTGGCTCTCTAGTCATATTTTCCCCCTTAAGTCCCAAGTTTCTTAATTCTTAATTTCAAAATTTTCTTATATTAGCAGTTATCAACAACCAGACTCCTAAACTGTAGTGGGAAAACTGTATTCTGTTCTAAGACTAAAAATAAATGTCATCTGAATTATCCAATGCTGGCACTTATGATTCTTCCATTAGTACAGCTTCTAATGAGAGTTCATGCTGGGCAGGACTTCATCTCTTCTCAACCCACAAGAGAACAGATGATGCCACTATTATTTCCTTCTAATAGCCCTAAAAATGTAAAAGAATAGCAAATCAAATTCAAAGAAAGCAACAGGAAGGAATTAATAAAGATAAGTGACAATTTATGAAATAGAAAAGACATATACAATCTAGAAGATTAGCAAAAAACAAGAGTTGTTTGTTTGAAAAGGTTAAAAAAATTGACAGGGCTGGGAGCGGTGCCTCATGCCTGTAATCCCAGCACTTTGGGAGGCCAAGGCGGGTGGATCACCTGAGGTCAGAAGTTCAAGACCAGCCTGGTCAATCAACATGGTGAAACCCCATCTCTACTAAATATACAAAAATTGCCAGGCATGTTGGCAGGCGCCTGTAGTCCCAGCTACTCAGGAGGCTGAGGCAGGAGAATCGCTTGAACCCGGGAGGTGGAGTTTGCAGTGAGCTCAGATCATGCCATTGCACTTCAGCCTGGGCAACAAGAGCAAAACTTCATGTCAAAAAAAAAAAAAAAAGGTTGACAAGTCACAGCTGAGAGTGATCAAGAAAAAGAAAGGCACAAATAAGTAATACGAGGAATGAAAAAAAGAGACATATGGCAGGGTGCAGTGGCTTATGCCTGTAATCCCAGCACTTTGGGAGGCTGAGGTGGGTGGATCGCTTGAGGTCAGGAGTTCAAGACCAACCTGGCCAAAATGGCAAAACCCCGTCTCTACTAAAAGTACAAAAATTAGCCAGGCATGGTGGCAGGCACCTGTAAGCCCAGCTATTCAAGAGGCTGAGGCAGGAGAATCGCTTGAACCCAGGAGGCAGAGGTTGCAGTGAGCCAAGATTGCACTACTGCAGTCCAGCCTGGGAGAAAGAGCGAGCCTTAAAAAAAAAAAAAAAAAAAAAAAAAGATTAACAGAGAATGAGGATATTATAAACTCTTTTCTGTCATATATCTTAATGATTTACATTAAATGGAGACATTCTTGGAAAAGTTTGACTCAAAAAGAAATAGAAAACTTGAGTGCTCATAAAATTACAAATTGAATTAATAGTTAAAAAAATCATCCAGTATTGGGAGTCTGAGGCAGAAGAATTGCCTGAACCCAGCAGGCGGAGGTTGCAGTGAGCAGAGAGTGCCCCACTGCACTCCAGCCTGGGCGACAGAGCGAGGCTCCACCAAAAAAAAAAAAAAAAAAAAAAAAAATCATCCAATGAAGAAAACACTAGTATCTGATGGCTTCTACAGCAACTTCTAACAAACATAAGATACAGTTATTTTTATTTTTTACCCAAACCTCCAGAGAATAGGAAAAGAGAGGACATCCCCAGCTCATAAGAAACTAGTATAACTTAGATTCTAAAACTTCACAAGGACCATAGATAAGAAAGGTAAGTCATACGCCAATTTCACACATGATATCAATGCAAAAAATCCTTAAAAAACCATCTGAGAGCAAAATCCAATAATAATTGAAGAGGATAATAATATATTATGATCAAATGGGGATTATACCAGTATATAAGCTTAACATTTAATAATTAAATTTTTAGTAAACCAGAATTAGAAGTGAAATTCCTTAATCTGAAAAGGAATATATATTAAAATCCTACAGCAAATAACATACTTAATGGTAAAATATTAAAAGCATTCCTTTTAAGATTAAGAACTAGATGAGGATGCTTACCAGGACTATTTTCATTCAACTTTATTCTGGAGGTCTTAGACGATACAGCACCAAAAAATAAATAAAAGTTATAAGAATTGAAAAGGAAGAAATGAATCTGTCATTATTCATGTATAACATGGTTGTATAAACAGAAATTTTTAAAAATCTACAGATAAATTGTTAGAATTAACATGAATTTAGGATGTTTCTAGATCCAAAATCAACGTATAAAAATCAACTGAGAGATATTAATAAAGATTTACATGTTTGGAGGAATATGCCAATTCAATAAATTTCCCCCAAATTTACTTATAGATTTAATGAAATCACAGTTCAAATCTCAATAGTTTGTTTTGGAATAATTCAAGATGATCATAAAATTCATGTGGAAATGCGAAAAGCTTACAAAACCTGAGAACTTTTTGAAAAAGAAATCTTAGGAGGTATTGCTATATCAGATTCTAAGACATTATAAAGCTATGACAATCAAGATATTGTGGAATTGGTGCAGAGATAATCAAATAGACCACTAGGACAAAACAGAAAGCCCTAAAACAGACTCTTACATATATATATATATATATATATATATATATAAACACGTGATATTTGACAAAGGTAGCAAAGCAGAGTAGTGGGAAAAGGACACATTTTTCAATTAATGATGCTGGAAAAAATGGGAATCACTTGGGAGAAACTGAAATTAAACCCCTATCTCATATAATATGCAAATAATAATTGTGGATGGATTTTAAAACTAAATGTAAAAAACAGAGCTATAAAGATTTTAGAATATAGGAAAATATTTATGAGAAGGATTTCTTAAGACAGTAAAAAAATACTAATCTTAAATTAAAAATTGATAAATTTTACATCTAAACTATATTTACCAAAGATAGCATTTGAAAAGCAAAAAGAAATTTTTGCCATAGAATGGGTGAAGCCAATAGCCAACACATATAATTCATGAGGGCCTAGTGTTCGGAATGTATTTTTTAAAATCTTACACACCAGGAGAAAGATAACTCAAGAAAAAACTTGGCAAAAGACTTGGGCGGGGGCCTCATATAAGGGGAAATCCAAATGATTAATAAACACATGATAGTGTAAGCAATCTCAGTTGTCAAGGAAATGCAAATTGTATGCCACTGTGACAAACCACTCCCTTCCTTTTGGCACAAGTAAACAATAAGAACAATACCAAGTATTGATGAGCACAGAACTCTTATCCCTGCTGGGGAAAGTATAAACTGGAAGCAGTACATTTTGGAAGCAGACCACCATCATCTCATAAAGTTGGAGATATGCAGAGTCTTTGATCCAGCAGCTCCACTCCTGAGTTTATACCCTTTAGAATCATGGACTTATGTGCAGCAAGATACATATTCAAGACTTCATAGCAACATCGTTCTTAATAGCCCACACTGGAACAACTCCATATTAGTTAAGGTGAAGCTGGCTGATTCATTTGACACGATAAAATCATTTATTTCCTACTCCCATGTTAGGCCAACGTGGACGCTCCCAATCAGGGTGTTCTTCTGGGCAGCTCTCATCCTACTGGTGATTCAGGAACCGAGGTTTTTTTCTATCTTGTGGCTTTCCAGTCTTCTACACATGGTTTCCAAGGACACCCAGAGGTCACCTCTAGTCCACACGTGGGGGAGGGGGGTGGGGAAGATAATGGAAAATCATAGGTGGGAGGTGTGTGTGGGCAGACCAGACCCCATGGTCATACCTTACTGAAAGAAGGCTGACAAAGCCATTCAGATGTGCCCAGGAACAAGAGGTGCCCGGCAGAACACAGGGATGGTGATTCACTATTAATCTCTGGCACGAGCCAAAATGCCGAGAAACAAAAGAATGGGCACGTTGTGATACATGCGTACAATGGGATGTGATTTGGCACTGGAAGTGAACAAACTACACCTACACCCAACAAGGATGAAAGTAACAAAAATAATGTTGAGAAGAAGCTAGACCTGAAAGAAGACTGTGGCTACATTTCTATCTACATGTACATAAACATATACAACTCAAAAACAGACAAAACTAAGCTATATTGTTTAGAGAAGTATACAGAGATCACAAAAGAATAGGGAAAAGCAAGGGAATTGTTAGAATTAAAGTTGGGATAGTACCTCTGGGGGACGCCGGATTTGTGGTTGGGAAGGATACACCGGGGGGCTGGCAGTCTCCTAGTTCTTGGCCTGATGGTGGCAACTGTTGGGGTATTTATGCACTTTTCCTCACACATATTTTGCATCCACACACACAAATTCAAAATGCCAAATGTGTTTTTGACCTTCACATAAGAAGCCCTGCTATTTGGCACAGAGAAAACCAGTTTCCCTCTAGGTGGAATACCATCGCCCCTTGGAAAACCAAGCTTTCCTCTCTTCCCTACTGGAAACTGAGTGCCCTCCAGAACTAATTTTCTCTGATTTACCATGTTGAAGGGGAAGAAAAATCTGTGCTCCCATTTGACATAATTGCCAAACACCCAATTTTGTTCCTGTAGGTCTCTATGTCAATGCTATTATCTGCTGTTGTCTTCAACAGCAGATAATTACTATCTCTTTCCCCGGTTGATGAACGGTTTCTGCCATCATCTAGTTTTGCAGTTAACGAAATGCCATTTTGCTACTGGCGTTACTACTTCTCTCATGATCTCTTTATCTTTGTTTCCTATAGTAACTTGTAAATTCCAGTGACTCATATCTCTCTTGTTCCAGACACTTAACTTTCAAATCTGTATTTTCCACTCTCCAGTGAACAATTTGTTTTACATTCTATTGCATCTCCCTTTCATCATCCTTGAATTCTACAGCTGGGAAAAGCCTCCGTCCTGTTACCCAGCCCTGAACACCTTTGTTTTTCCATTTCACAGACTCAGGAATCCGTTCTTGGGTAGCGACTCAAACACTCAGCTTTTGAAGGTAGATAATTTGAAGTATTTCCATGTCCCCTCGCATAAAAGGCGTTTGTACTGGTGTCCTTCAGCAGAAACTTCTCTCTGCCTCCTACTGAGATATCCAAAGGGCTGGTTGGCTTCCAGCCCTGGGTCCCAGAAATGGTGGCATTTCAGTGGCAAGATTCCCACTACCTCTTGATTGTGAAATGGATTGGAATAAAATGTGCAATGTGAACGGGAGTAACATGGGGATAAGCAGCTTCGATTCTCCTTGGCTGCCTCCTGAAAAGGTTGGCTGCATCTTCCATGTTACCTGTCAGACATTGGAGACCCTAAGTCTCCAAGTTCTAGAAGAGCACAGCTTGGACAGTCTTTTCCCTCTCTCTTTCTTATTGCAGGAGCAACTGCTTTTAATCACCCTTGGGAGGAATACCTACTTGTGACAGCAGCCTGGGAGAGAAACGTTTTCTGGGTATTTTTCTTTTTCTTGTTTCTTTTTTCCTCTCCCTGAGTCAACTTAAGAAGGTCTGAGAGCTAGTTTTCAGGCTGTTTAGGGTTTAACACCTGTTATGTTAGTACAACTTGTAGGCACACCCTCTGATTAAATTACCTCTTTAGAGAAGAAGAAGCCAGCTTTAGAACTAACACTCATAAAACTAATGAGTAAATAAATAAGCAGACCCAAAAGTTGTGAAGCAATCCAGAAATCACCAAATCAAATACAATTTATTATTTGTCAGTTTCCACTGGTTTGACCTGAGGCTTGGCTATCATTTATTTTATTGAGTCTCTCCTGCAGATTAAAGCTCCCCATTCAGGACAGATGTTTTTAAAGGTTGTTCTGGGGAGGAGACTCAGGTTGCACCTAAGTGGGATTTTATGCAGAGCTTCCCTCACAGCTGACTTCCTTCCCCTCCCCTTTCTATTGTAAATTACCTTGGACAAGCCTATGGTAAAGAATGTACAGCTATTTTGATTTTTAAATAAAGTCTTTTTTTATATGGCACTTACTACCTTCAAAAACAGATCAGCAAAACTAATGTAGTAGGTTACAAAAATCTAATCAATCTAGAATGATTCAGTTTATCACTTCGGGTCATTCAAAAGATTTAAAAAGTCAGAGTTGTAAAAAAAAAAAAAGCAAGATATTAAAAACTGTGCCAACTAAAAAAATATTTTGTTGTACTTACATATCTCAAGCATTAAAATGATATGATTTTAATGCTTATCATGACAGCATCCTTAGTTATGCATGGGCTAATTGGAAAAACAACTTATTTTTAGGTAGGCCTATAGAAATGTTTCCCACAGAAAAACATTTAAAAAAATTTTTTTCAACTGATAAAATGTATTGATCACATAAAGGCTCATCAATCCTATCAGATACTTGGTATTTTAACAGTGTTCTGAACCCTGAATGATTGCTTGGAGGCAAAGTAATTAGAAAAGAATTGCATACTATTCACAATATCCATATTTTGAATATTTATTTTCCATATTAGAGGGGTTTTTTTCAAAGAACTTTTCCCTACCTGAACTAGATAATTTTTAAAATGTGTTTTCTTTATAAAAGAGGATAAATAGGATTACTTAAATCATCTTTCATAAATTAGCTACAGTCAGGAAATGATAAATTAAGGCTACTAGCCACCAGGCTCTCAAATTAGGCATGCATGCACACAGGCACACATTAACTGATACGTTAGCAATTTTCACCTTAAATTGTCAGGATTGTCCTGGTTAATCTCACACACTGAATAATAATGTAAAGTGCTTTGGATTGCAGTCACTTAGTTTGTAATAATGGTTGATGCCTCGTACAAATAATGCTTTTTAGGAAGCCTCACAATTTAACAGGGAAAAAAGGTTGAAGGAGGAATGTTTACATTTTCCCCTATGTTTGATACACCCGCCTCTCCTCAAAGTGTCTCCTCTGATCAGAATTTTAAAGGGTTCTTAAAATACATCATAAAATAAAATGTAATGTCAGTAGGGCATTTGTGGACTGGGGAAGGGAATGTGTGGGTGGGGAGGTAGGTGGGGGAGGGAAAGGAGTTTAACAGCAGATCTTCCTTCAAAAAAATAAGGCAGGTTAGTGTCTTTTTCATGCTTACCCAGAGCAGCCAGCTTCTGCTCATCGGCACCCCAGAACACACAGAATCTCTCCTCCCTGATCCCAACACTGGCCAGTGTACTCGTTTCCCCCAGCCTGTGTGTTAGTGCAACCAGCTCGGGGTTGTGCCCTAAATACTGGAAAGTCACAAATCACTGGTTCAAATAGACCCGTTTCTTCAAAGGAAAGAATGGGGAGTGGTGAGGGAAGGAGGAGGAGAGATGCTTAAAGTGATTTACGACCCCCTTGGGTGATGGGTTTGGCACCTGGGCCATTATGCTTCGACAAGGACTATCTGGCAAGTAACAAGAGACATTGAAATGTACGAGGGGCCGATTAGGATGGTTCAATCTTCCCTGGATTAGTCAGGCATTTGATATAAATAAGTAAACACCCAAATCACCTCCACCACAGCCCAAAATGTCTTTCTCTCACTCTCTCTTTTTTTCAAAGAGTGAAAGGGACTAGAGATTAGAAAAAGAGGTCTTGTGTATTCAAAGTGCTAATTCAGAACTTCTTTCTCTAATGCACTCATGAAACATTTTAATTGTCTGACTTTGCATTCAAAAGCCTTGTTTGCAACTCCTAATTGCAGGCTGCTTTGAACAAATAATTGAAATGCATGACTTGTGGGGCCTGCTTAAACAATTATAATGTGCTTTGCCGCTAGGTGCCGGTCCCCCTCCCAGCCCCATTCCTTTTTGCATAATGACAAGCAGCCAGCTTGATATTTGCAGCCAAGTTAAAACCTTGCTAATTTGCTGTGCTGCAATCTGGGGCTGTGGCAGTGGCCATACCTGCATTAGTGCTTGCAACAGCAAAAATGGCTCTAATAGTTCAACTGAATGTTAAGAAGACCTTTTCATTTTCTGCTGAGAGAATCCCACTGGGGTTTTGTTTTCAAAATACAAATCTTTCATGTGCCTGTTAGTTTTGTATCTACACACAATTTATGAAGCTATTTCCCAGAAAACTCTCCCCAACCTGATTTTAACAGAGTCCTCAACAAACAGGTTCCTTCCTTTCAGGGGGCTCAGGTTTAGAAATGAAACAAAAGTGTCCAGATCCTGGGAATGCCCCATCACTGACCACAGTGGGCGGCTGAGGACCACACACAGGGATGCTGCCTCTGAAAAGGAGTCTCGCTTTTAGAATCTAGAACACGGTGCCAGATGTGCCTTCATTCTAGCCTCCTTGTCAGGACTCAGAGGCTTGAGGAAACTAAGATTGCATGCATTCACGTTTTGAACATTTAAGGTTTTTGGTTTTTGTTTTTGTTTTAATTGCAGTAAAATACACACAACCTAAAACTTAGCATTTTAAACAGCTTTAAGTGTATAGTTCAATGGCATTAAGTGCATTCACACAGCTGTGCTGCCATCACCACTGTGCATCCATACATCTCTTTTCATTTTGCAAAACTAAAACTCCATAACCATTAAGCCATTACTCCCTATTCCCCTCTCCCATCAGCCTCTGGCAACCACCATTCTACTTCAAGTCTCTATAAATTTGACTACTCTAGATGGATTGTTTTTTGAAAAGATCAATCTTACATGTTTTAGGATTAAAAGGATAAACATTTTACTCTAAGAATAAATTATGCCTTTACTGGAATCATCTAGTTCAGTAATTCACAATGCTCCCGTTATTTTGCTTATTTCTATTTGGGGTTGGCGGGGGGCGGGGGGTGGCATTTAGCAGATTGAAGAAAGTAGATTTTAAAATTCACTGTTTTGAGGTCCCAATTTCACCTGATAAAGACAGCACTAAAGATGACTTCCTTGCCCCCAGATACCTCCCAGATGCTCTCAGTGGTCTTGGCAGGGTGGCCACAGGAGGGAGCCTCCAGTGGTCTAAGCACTGTGTTTCATATATTACTGGTTCTAAGAGCTCACAATGACCCGTGAGATAGGTATTGTCTCTTTTTTTTACAGATGGGAAGTTGAAGCTCAGAAAAGCTGGGTAATTTGCCCAAAGTAACACAGCTCCTCTGTGGTGAGATTGGGATTCAAGCTGGGTCAGTGGGACTTCAAAGCTCTTTTCAAGACACTCAGCTGCACAGCAGGAAGGATCCACAGGAAGTGGTACTTCAAAGACACTTGTTGTTTGGCAGGGAGAGTGGGGATTAACACCAGCTTGTCCCAAGACACAGGTGTAACACGTGTGGGGGAGCTGAGGGAGGGGAATTTCTAGTCATTGTTATGAATACCCCGCATCCCACTAGACTAGGTTGCACCCAGCAGGTGGTATTAGAACCCTCATTGAGAACTCTGGCCCAGTGTTTCTTGGTTTTATTAATCTCCAGAGAAGAGCCCAAAGATTCTCTTCATAACCCACTTTTGAGCTAAGAAAGCCATTCATCCCAATAACAATAGCTGGCCTTTATTGAGTGATTGCCATGCACCAAGCTTTGTGTGTGTCACTTACAAATACAGGCAGCCTTGCTCTCAAGTTCACACACTTAACACTACCCTAGAAAAATTCTCAACATAAAATGCAAGTCAATCTGCAGAGCCCCATTCAACTCCATGCCTTCAGTAGAGAACGTGTGTGTGTAACAGTGGGCTATACTGCCCCAAGTGAGAGTTCTCCCCTATGATGGGTAGGCCACATTTGGGTCTTCCAAGTCACAGCATATGACAGAAAGCATCAGCTCTGCTTTTCTAGGCAGGTAGTCCCAACTCTCCAGGTACTCCTCACTAGAAATGGTGACTATAGCACACACACACACACACACACACTCTCACACATACACTACACACACAGACATGAATAGCCTCTTTCTTGGATGGAAACATTTGTCGTAGTCATCTTGTTGCCTAAAACATCACCTCCATTGTTTTTCTGCTCTCTAGAAGTCCAAATTAAAAACTCAAATGTGTGCTATGGAAATCAAATGATGTAGACATCTATTACAGATTTCTCCAGGAAGTATTCATTCATGGCAGAATGGTTAAGGACCACAGTCTTGGAGATAACTCAGGTTCAAATCCCATGTCTGTCATTTATTAGCTGTGCAATTTTGAGCAAGTTACTTATCTTTTCTGCAGCTCAGCTGCTTCTGTAAAATGGGAATAACACCACTAGCACCTACCTAAAAGAGATAGTTGAAAGCATTATGGATTGCAGCATGTTGAGTGTGTAAAAATCCCTGAATAAATTAAGCACTGAATAAGTATTACCTATTCTTATCATTTTAAGTTGAAAGGTAATTAGGTACCCAAAATATTGTCAAAAATATTTCACCAGAATTTAATCAAGCCTTTGCTCTTACTTCCAGATTTCAGAACATACAAGGGGTAGAAAAACAAGATAAATGAAACTGTGCAGGGCAAACATCAGACAATTCCATAATTGTCACACATTCTACAGGACAACTAGCCAATATACTCCTATCAATTATTATCCAATAATAGTGAATCTTCCAATTACTTTAATGCTTCCACATTAAAGTAATGGTCACCACTGGCCATCACCACAAGCCTCTGCAGGGCAGGCCTCAGGCCCATTGTGTGGATAAGGAGTTGGTGTTTTGCCCATTGAAGATAGCCAGCTGCCTTGCCTTGGCCACACAGCTAATAAGGACTGAGGGAGGATCACAACATTCTTTCTCCAACACCTGTTTTTCTCAAGAGCGCTTCACCTCCACCCCCTGCCCCCCAACTACTGTGCCTCAAATACTCAGATCATTTTGATTTGGCTTCTGTAACTGCAGTTAGGAGACAGCTGAAACAGAACAAACACAGAAAAACTGAAACCCTCCTAACCTCTCAGTTCTAATTTACCTTTTGTCGATTTGAGTCACTGGCTACCATCTGCTGAACTAGCTACCTGGCTGCATCCTTAGGAGGCCACAGCTGACTCACTTTGCCACATTTGCCTGGTGAAGAAGGGCATATTCAAAGGTGAACTGGCACAGTCAGCAGCTTGCGCTTAATTATTCACTAAGACTTTCAGGACTTATTTCTTCAGGGTTAACGGAAGAACCCAAGCCTGTGAACGTAGCCCTCTGCACCCAGCATCTAGCCCAGTACCAGTCACAGCCAAGTTCTTAGATGTGTTTTCGGCTAAGGATATCTTTCCATCATTTTTCACCTGCAAATATTGACCCAACTTGAAGGGACACCCACACAGTTGGGACAATTTCAGCATCAAAATGAATAATTGATGGTAATGGATTGCAGCACATTGAACGTGTAAAAAAAATCCCTGTGTTTAAATGAGAATCAATGAAGAGAAAGCAAGCCAGCAAACAAATCCTCATTTGTTATCTTGGAGAAGGCCATTACACCAACTCCTTACTCTGGAAATTGGTAAATAAAAGGGAAGAATTATGCTCTTTCCAGTTAGAACTCTATTTTAGGTTGACCATTAAGCCCCTGTTGATGAGGCAAGGCCTTTTTTATGGTTGAATACTGGTTACTAAATGTAGAAGGAATTGTCAGGGGTCAGAACACGCTACCCCAAAATATGACACCTTGAAAATTGAGAAAACTGCAGAAGCAGAAAGGTCATTCTCTGACTTTCTCTTGTCTTTCTGTGTAAGAGGTAGCCATAGAATAATTTTCTGACCTACCTCCCTTGAAAGTAGGTCACAGGATCCTCATGTGACAGGTGTCCTTACCTATGCCAGGAGGAAAGAAATGAAGATACAGAGAGGCCAAGAAGAATCCTAACAAACAGGTCGTGCTAAGTTCCCCCCAGTTCATTACCATTAGGTCATAATGGTACTATGTCCAGCCATACTTCTACATGACTGCCCATTCTTCCTCAACCTTAACATAAAAATATACAGATTCCTCTGGGTCTTTGAGGTCTTCTTTTCTGAAGGTTCCCATGTCACATAAAACTTTAGCTAAATAAATTTGTTACGCTTTTCCCTTGTTCATTTGTCTTTTGTTATAGGGGTGTCAGCCATGAACCTTGCAATGGGTAAGGAAAAGATACTACCTTTTCTCCCCTACAGAATGATGAAATTAGAAAATTACCATTTTGCAATCCCTGAAGAACTAAGAGATTCAAGCAAGAATCCATGGATAATAGGAAAAAGGTTGATAAATAATTAGATTCAGGCCAGGCGCAGTGGCTCATGCCTGTAATCCTAGCACTTTGGGAGGCTGAGGCAGGAGGATCATTTGAGCCCAGAAGTTCAAGATTAGCTTGGGCAATAAATGGAGACCTTGTCTCTACAAAAATAAATAAATAAATTAATTAATTAAAAATTAGCTGGGCATAGTGGCATGTGACTTTGGTGCCAGTTACTCAGGAGGCGGAGGCAGGAGGATAGCTTGAGCCCAGAAGGTCGAGGCTGCAGTGAGCTATTATTGCACCACTGCATTCCAGCCTGGGCAACAGAGCAAGACCCTGTCTCAAAAAATAATAAATAAATAAATAAGTAAATAAATAAATAAATAAATAAAAGGATTAGATTCACATGGTATAAATGTGCTAACTCCGCTGCACGTCCCCCTTCCCAAACAGATTTCTTGCTAGTCACAAGTCACTGCTTCTATAGTGGGGCATCTGGCTGTAATGATCTAAACCCATGATTGGTCTTAGCACTTCCAAAGTGGGATAGCCAGACATTCTGTACCTCTTGATGAGATGCAATACAAAGTACACAGTACCATGTATAAAACATTCTCATAAAAAATATTCTAGGCCAGGTGCAGTGGCTCACCCCTGTAATTCTAGCACTCTGGGAGCCCAAGGCAGGTGGATCACCTAAGGTCAGGAGTTTGAGACCAGCCTGGCCAACACAGTGAAACCTCATTTCTACTAAAAATACAAAAATCAGCCAGGCGTGGTTGTGCACACCTGTAGTCTCAGCTATCCAGGAGGCTGAGGCAGGAGAATCGCTTGAACCCAGGAGGCAGAGGTTGCAGTAAGTCGAGATTGTGCCACTGCACTCCAGCCTGGGTGACAGAGTGAGACTCCGTCTCAAAAAAATCAAACACACACAAAAATCTACCCAAATCTAGTCAAATTTTCAGATATTACTTCCAGGTTATAGGAGATACAGAAGGTAGAAGAACAGGAGAAATGATATCGCAAGAAGAAAAAGTCAGATGATTGAAGAATTATTCAGTTCTATGGGACAACTGACTTGTATCCTCAATAAATAAATGTCATGGAAATGGAGAGGAAAGAAAGAGATGAATTCTTGCGTGGATAATCCACAAGAATTGGAATTATGAAATTCTATCATCTTCTGGAAGACGAATTTCTTCCTAGAACAGTGCCCAGAGCAAGAACGAGGCCATATTGAACACTCAATACATATCTGGCCTCTCAATACGTATCTGTTAAAAGTAAGAATGGATAAGTAAGTGAATTAAATGTATTGATGAGACAAAGAGGCTCAGAGCGCTATGTGCTGTGCTCAGTGGGGGCAGCAGGTTGGTGGCAGAGCTTGGACTGATGCTTGATCTATCAATCCCTAACCTGGTGCTTGTTCCGTAGTTCCCTGTTTATTTTTGCTTTTTCATATATAATTTAGTTCTAGATTTTAAAAACCTTAAGAGACATAACAACCAGATGTAATGGGTGGTTCCTAGTTGGATCCTGGTTTGAATAAGCCCAGCTGAGAAACTGAACAGGAACTGGCTATAAGATAACATTAACACATCTCTGAGAATGCTGTCAGGTGAGACGTGGGTATTGTGGTTACACAGGAAGCAGTCAGTTATTGTTTTCTGGAAACGTATACTAAAATTTTTAGAGGGAAAAGTCATGATATTGGCAATTTTCTTTAAAACACTGCAACATAAAGAACTTGGTGAACCATTTCCAGTAACATGTTAGTAACTATTAAATCTAGGAAATGGAGACATGAGCACTGATTAGGTTTCTCTTTGTTCTATGTGAAATGTTCATAATGAGATGGGTGGGTAGGCAGGTAGATGGATAGATAGACACCCAGCTACCCAGCCAGAAAAACTGGAATTCTTTCATGTCTCAATGAAATGATCAATTTTGCCTAAGTAGGATAGGAATGATATTAAAATTTTTTTCTCAAACCGCTATTTTCTAAGAATGTTAACTTTAACATTGACTTAATTCTTATTAAGAGAAACAACTTTATTCTTCAACACCTTCAAGTCACATGCATTTACACAGCATGTGTTGTATTGAATAAAGAGCTTAGAAATGACCAAAGTACCCCAAAACATTTGGAATGTGTTTCTCAAACAGTGTGCAGGAAATGCTATTCCTCACAATGTTTCATTAAGATAAACTAGGGGGAGAGGGTACCAACGCCGATTGAGTTTAGTAAATCCCCTGCTAGAGCAGTCTTTAGCTCTGTGCTGATGAAAAATCTGAGAAGACAGAAATGGGGAAGGGTGGATGCTGGGGAGGGAGATGAAGAGAGGTTGGTTGGTAATCCCAGAACTACGGGAGGCCGAGGTGTGTGGATCATTTGAGGTCAGGAGTTTGAGACCAGCCTGACCAACATAGTGAAACCCTGTCTCTACTAAAAAATTCAAAAATTAGCCAGGCGTGGTGGCATGTGCCTGTAGTCCCAGCTACTCAGGTAGCTGAGGTAGGAGAATCGCTTGAACACGGGAGGTGGAGGATGCAGTGAGCTGAGATCATGCCACTGCCCACCAGCCTGGGTGACAGAGTGAGACTCTGTCTCAAAAAAAAAAAGAGAGACAGAGAGGTTGGTTATAGGTACAAAATAGTTAGAAGAAATAAGCTTTCATGTTTGATAGCAGACTAGGGTGACTATACTTAGCAAGAATATTAGGTACATTTCAAAGTAACTAGATGAGAGGACTTGAAATGATACCAACACAAAAATAATGATAAACACTGAGGGTGATGGATACCCCAGATATCCTGGCTTGATCATTACACATTCTATGCATGTAACAAACACGTGTACCCCACACATATGTAAATTATACTGTATCAATAAAAGAGAAAACAACACATTCTAAACAACCTAGGAGAAGCTGACAGCCCTCAGTTACAGCATTTTGCACCGCATTTGAGTAGTAATTCTAAGAAGGTGCCACAGAGAGGGCTAGCAGCATGGCTTCTGCTTAACGCTGCACTGACCCAGAAGAATCCAGCTATTGGACTACTTGAGAGATGGAGAGAGACAGCTCTTCTTGCCTTCCTGCCTAGTTTACCCTGTGCACACCTCCAAGTTTGCTCACAGAAGGGGAAGCATCTGCTGTGTGGTTGCAGCCATCGCACCCCACCTGCTTAGTGCAGGGTACTCCCTAAATTGTAAGATGTGATCACACATTTGAACATGAGAAAGCATCAAGGGGTCATTGGTTTACAGTTGCATGTGCTTAAGGAACTAAGTTGTACATGAAAAACACAAAAACGAAAGCAGGGAGTAGATGGTAGAATGAGCCCTGTGTGTGACATTGGCAGACCTGTCGGTCCCAGGTTTGCCTCCAGCTCGCTACCCATCATTAACACAGGACCTAGCCTTCTAGGGCTGTGTGACCTCATCTATTGAATATCTATCTATCTATCTATCTATCTATCTATCTATCTATCTATCTATCTATCTATCTATCTATCTATCCATCTGTCCGTCTATTCTGTCGGTCCATCCATCCATCCATCCGTCTATCCATCCGTCCGTCTATCCATCCATCCATCTATCCATCCATCCATCCATCCATCCATCCATCCATCCATCCTCTCATTCCATGAATAGTTTTTTTGAGTGCCCAGTATGTGCCAGGTACTACACTAGGCAGTAGGCAGGCATGTCTGCCTCCAGAAAATGACAGATTTCCTAAAGCAGTGTACGTTACTTCTGGATTATCTTTGTCAGGCTCCACTTCCCCTTTACCTTTTTTTTTTTTTTTTTTTGCACAAGTAATTGTGAGTAACTATAGGCACTTTTGAGAAGGGTGGCTTTCAGCTAAACCTAAAAGAAACTTCTGGGTAAATATAAATGATCAGCATAAAAACAACATAGTCGTTCTCTCGGGATTTTAAAACTTGACATGGTGACAAATTGTTGATGGAGGATGGACAGCTTCCAGGGCAGAGAAAGTGAACTGGTGGCCCTGGCCAGGCCAGCCCAGCCCACAGCTGTGCTCAGTTAGGCTTGCTTGGTGTACCCACACAGCTGTTTTTCTCCTAATAGAGATTTGTTTCTCTAGACCACCGACTTTATCAAAAGTGGGAAAATCAGAATAGGATTAAGAACAAGAGATCTTTTCAAAAAAATTGTATTGACCATGCAGTGGGCTCTACCCTTTTTTGTTTTCTGTGTGTGTGTGTGTGTGTGTGTGTGTGTGTGTATGTGTGTGTGTGTGTGCGCGCGCGCGCGCGTTTGTTTGTTTTTGTATACCCCATCTGACCACAACAGCTGTTAAGTTTGTCTGTACCTGGCCTCTCAAAAAGGTCGTTTGGAAAGTTGTTTCCTGATATGAGGGGTTGGGGGAAGGGAGCAGCGGAAGACGAGGAGAGGGTGCCCCCTTTCTGTAACTTCCTAGCTACAGCAGAGACAGACAAATCTCACACTGTAAGCCGAGAGAGGCTGGGGATTATCTGGCTCACTCCTTATTTAATACATGAAGAAATCAAGCCTCAGAGAAGCCCAGAGCTTGCCCTAAGCCAGACAGCTGAACCGAAACAGGACCAACCCGCTCTCCTGACTCTGCCCTATGGTTTTTTTCCCTCTCCTTTAAGGTGCCTCAACCTCGAGTGAAAGTGAAACTGCAACTTCTATTAAATCATGCTTTTTAATCATCTCTGAGCACCACGACTTTTTACGTGGTTTCCCCTCCTAGGTAATTATCTAAGTGAAATCTTTCATTCTGTCCTGGCATGAGGAGCCCAGAAAAATGAGCCCCCAAGAGTTGGCTCACTGGCAGCATGCTCTGCAAAGCTTCTCTGGTTTGCTAAGGAGCACTTCAGAGCCCCAAACTCATCTTACTCATGTCACAAGAGAGTGACTGCTCCTGCAGGAATGTCACAAGTACAAAACAAAGGAACTCGGGATGATCAGTAGAGTTCAATGTTAAGAGCATGAACTTGGAACCAAACTGGAGTTGGGAAAAACTTTTCTTTGGCCCAGTTTCCTCTTCTTTAACACCAAATCAACTATAGTACCTATTTCATACTGTTGTTGTTAAGTGAGATAATAAATAAGAAAATGCCCAAGGTAAGTGCCAAAAAGATATCAGTTACTATAGTTATAACTAGGTAAACAAATGTATTATTCACTTGGACTGCTCTTAGTTCTTTTTGTTTTGGAAAGACCAGAGAATCATAATTCCCTTTCACAAGTTGTTCAGATATTGAAGTCCTAACAGAAATTTTGGACAAAGATTATTAAGAAAGCAGAAAATTTCCCAACACAAATCTTTTTTCTTTTCTTTTTTAAAATCTTACAGACAGCTTCAAGTAAAGTCCAATCCTAGTTAGTCACCTCTGAGGGGCTGTTACTCTGCTCTCCCTGTAGCGTGTCATACTGGATGTGCTTATCAATGTTGCATTCTTTTTCTGCTTTAATCAGCCAACGTGGGGCACTGTGTGAAAAATGTAGCAATCACCTCTGTCCCCAACAGGTATACTAATTGCATCATTTCCATAACAAACTCATCCTTCACCAGCGTGAGTCCTTGGAATTTGTGGATAGTCCCTTCCATAGCCAGCTCTCCTCTCTGAGGGGTCTTTGCCTGGAAGGTTAAAGCCTAATGGTCCCAGAATATTGAGGGGGTTCCCAGGATAGGGGAGGACCGGATGACTTAGGAAGCATTTGGTGGTAGAACCAGGAAGTACAACCACCTAATTTAAGCATGTTTACAGCACAGTAGCATTGCAAACCACCTTAGAAATATGAACAGGAGAAACACCTGCAGCTCACAGAGATAAGCCCTATGCTTAACTCCAGCATATGACTACCTCTGTCACTAAGAGTTGGGATTCGTCTTCATTAAACTACATGTATCTTTACCAAAAAATGTATCTTTTTCGGTAAAATGATTTTTTTCTTGCCTTCCTCCAAAATACTGCACTTCTACCACCTACAGTTGAAGTCATTTTTCTGCCTGAGGGCATTGCTAGTTTTCTGGTTCTAAAAACCAAAGAGAAAGGAAGGGAAGCCTGAATGTCACTTTTCTGCACAAATTTGCAAAACTGCCGCCCAACCCCAGCCATCCCCAAGCCTCCACATGAGCAGCTACTTGCATGGCATTGCAACAAGGACCTATTGTGAAGCCCTGAGGTGAACAAACTGCTGAAAAGGGTTGTGAGTTGCGGATTATTAGCATAAGTAACTTCTCAAATGAGTTTTCAGGAGGAGTCTTGGTTTCTTAGAAGGCTTAAGGCTTACTCTAAAAAGTAAATCATCATTGAAAGTTAAAAGAAGCAACAATCGTAAAAGACTAATTACCAACAATGTGAGGTCAATAAAATCACAAGTTAATTTTTAATTAATTAATCTATTTTTTGAGATGGAGTTTTGCTTTTGTCACCCAGACTGGAATGCAATGGCGCAATCTTGGCTTACTGCAACCTCCACCTCCTGGATTCAAGTGATTCTCCTGCCTCAGCCTCCCAAGTAGCTGGGATTACAGGTGAGTGCCACCACGCCCAGCTAATTTTTGTATTTTTAGTAGAGACGAAGTTTCACCATGTTGGCCAGGCTGGTCTCGAACTCCTGACCTCATGATCTGCCCACCTCAGCCTCCCAAAGTGCTGGGATTACAGAGGTGAGCCACCACGCCCGGCCACGAATTAATTTTTTAATCCATATCTCTATACAGCTATACCATAAAATGCTTATGGCTGTTAATATTTTCTGCATAGTGACATAATAGCTAATTTTCATTTAACTTTTATCAATCTGTATTTACTACTTTTGTCTGTAACAAATATATATTTCTTGTTGAAAAACTCAACTAAATAAAAATAAACAGATGGAAGCCTACTGAGGATCATAAATTATGGGACAGGCTGTGCGACTCTGGGCAGAATGCCTTGTTTTCATTGCTGCCTGCCGATGGCCCCTTCTCTTAGCTGCCCTAGGAAGAAAAACTCCATTAGCACTTGGAGGCCTAATGCGCGGAGTAGCGATCTTTATATGTTACACTAAACATGTCTGCTATAATAGATTTCAAAATCTAACCTTCCTACATTTACAAATTATGAATCCATGCCTACCACATTTGTTCTTTTCTTTGGCAAAGAAAACTCCCACAGGAAGTGGAAACACTCATTTTTTAACAGTGACTTTTTTCTAATTAGGAATGGAGACATGGTCTCAGTAGTGCTTTGCAGTATGTAATTCTCTGGGTTCTGTGATCTTTTCTCAAGCCACACTTCAAGTTTCTTTTTTAAGACAGTATCAGCCAATGTGCTGCATCAACTAGTGAGGGAGTAAGAAGAGAAACCTACCAGAACTGCACATTCCAGTTGGTTGTTCAGAAACAGAGTAAGCAGTAGGGAAGAGATAAGCACCTGGTTTCATAAAAATTTCGAAACTGGGTTTTAGTTCCCCCTTTAAATACATACTTAATTTTTAATGATGTTTCAGACCTTGGCTTAAATGTCACTTCTGCAGGAATGCCCTCCTTGACTCCTCATATTAGCTGGTCCTCCTATTATACTTTATCTTTGCACTTTGTTTTTTGGGTCTTTATTTTATTTTATTTTGAGACAGAGTCTTGCTCTGTCGTCCAGGTTGGAATGCAGTGGCACAATCTCGGCACGCTGCACTCTCCGCCTCCCAAGTTCAAGCAATTCTACTGCCTCAGGCTCCCGAGTACCTGGGATTACAGGCCACCACACTTGGCTAATTTTTATATTTTCAGTAGAGATGGAATTTCATCATGTTTCCCAGGCTGGTCTCAAACTCCTGACCTCAAGTGATCTGCCCACCTCAGCCTCTCAAAGTGCTGGGATTACAGGCGTGAGCTACCACGCCCGGTCTGCACTTTGTATTTTTATGTTGGCATCTATCACTGCTATAATAAAGTAATTATGTGTGTAATTGTTTGTGTAACTGCCTGTTTCTCCCATCAGACTATGAGAGGAAAGACTATATTTGTCTTTTTGCTGTAATATTTTCAACATCTAGTTCTGAGACTAGAATATATATAGTTAAGTATTTATTGAATAAACAAAAGAAAGAGTGAAAGAAATACTTCTCCAGCCCTTTGCTGTAACCTCTTTCTGCTTTTTGGTATTTGGCTTCGCATTAATTGCCTAGCAAACTCATGATAATATAAATAATTATTGTGCAACTGCTATACAGTTATTATTGGATATAAATGGTTCTTCACACTTTTCATGTGCTTTTCAATGTAGAGATGATGAGGTGGTGGTGTTGTTACATCCATACTAGAGTTGAGGGACAAGAGGTTCAGCAAATGATTTATCCAATCAAAGTTACAAAGAGCTAGAACCACAAACTGCAGACACATTCTGCAGAACATTGACCCTCAGGAACGCAAGGCTCATCTGCTTCCATGAACAGCAGTCCCCACCCCAAAGTCCTTCTTTACAGAACTTCTGTTTCTGGGCCTTCTTTATTGTAGAGGTTCAAATGGGTATAATCAATAATGTTTTAATTTCATTCCAGATAAGATTTGTATTTTAATAGAGGCCCTTGAGGTAATTTTAGGTGATAGAATAGTCTTTTAAAATATAGTTATAAATTTACTTTGATATGAATTATTGAAAAATGCAAATAGACACCTAATGTGTAATTTCACAGATGTTATTGCTTTGGATGAGGCTAAGTATAAAGAAAAGTCAATTTTTTTTAAAATGTGAAAAATAGAAGAAAAAGTAGTTCATAGATCTGGTGAATATTGGAAAGGTAGTATGTAAAGAACTGAAGTTTGGGAAACACAGCTTTAACCCTAAGGATTGAAAAACTAGGAACATAGTAAGTACTCAGTAAGTGTCTGTTTATCCATTTATTACAAAAAATGTGTTGAGCTCCTACTCTATTTACTAGGAGCTAGAGAAACGATAGTGATCAAGACAGCTAGATAGAATCCTTGCCCTAACCAAGCTACAGCCATTCACATGAAGGAACAGATAAATGAATAAATGAATTATGAGGAAGAATGGAAGGGAGGAAGGGAGGGAGGGAGGGAAAGAGAGAATAAAGGAAAAGAGGGAGGAAGAAATGAAGAGAGGGAGAAGGAAGGGAGGAAGGGAGGGAAAGAGGGAGGAGAAAAGAAGAAAGGAATAGAGGGAAGAAGGAATAGAGGGAGGAAGAAAGGGAGGGAGAAGGAAAGGAGGGAGGGAAGAAGGAAGAGAGGAAGGAGAAGGGAAGGAAAAGGTGAGGAAGGGAAGAGAAGGGAGGGAGAAAGGAAGGAAGAAAGAAAAGGAACATCCAAATACAGGAATTGTAATGAATATGTAAGAGCAAGGAGAACTAAGTTTAGAGCTAGGTATTCTCTAATGGGTCCTCAAATTACCTGCTTATACTTTCCATGGAGAGCAGCATACAGAACATTTGATTTTGCTGACTTTCCTCTGGAGATTCAACAGAGATCTTTCTCCATTGGTGTGTTTTCTTCTAGCAATATCAGGGTTCACTTGTTAGACATTTTGACTGCCATGTTATCTGGATGCCTTAGACACACAAACGTCCCAGAAAGCCAAAGGTGCCACAGAATGACCATGAATGACACTTATCTAGATTCTAGGCCCTAGAAACTTTGAGGGATGTGGCAAGAGGGGACCCAAGGAAGCTTGGATGCTTTCCCGTCGCACCAAAGGGAGGAAATCCACATAAGCAAGAATATGCTCCAGAAGCCTTAGGAGGGTTTCTTATTTATTTATTTTTGAGACAGAATCTTGCTACACTGCCCAGGCTGGAGTGCAGTGGTGCAATCTTGGCTCACTGCAACCTCTGCCTCCTGGGTTCAAGCAATTCTCCTGTCTCAGCCTCCCTAGTAGCTGGGACACAGACATGCACCACCACACCTGGCTAATTTTTGTACTTTTAGTAAAGACAGGGTTTCACCATGTTGGCCAGGCTGCTCTCAAACTCTTAACCTCAGGTGATCCACCCACCACAGCCTCCCAAAGTGCTGGAACTACAGGTGTAAGCCACCTCGCCCAGCCCCTTAGGAAAGTTTCTAACATAGACTTTTGATTGTCTGTTAAAAGGAAAATAAGTACCTAGACATGCATATTTGAGAAGAAAGCCCCCACAAAGCCGTCACTTCTGATTATGGATGTCAGCTCAAGTTTTTACGTTTGAATCTCTGCCACTCCACAGAAAATCCATCCTCCCTTATACCAACATTCCTTTGCAGTAAGCATTTTCCCCAGTTTACCATTGCTTCTGGATGAAGATGGATGGATCTGCATCTGGCATTCTAATTAGATTAGAGAATAATGACCAGAAAGATCTTGAGGATGCAAGGGTAATTTATTACTCATATTACTTCCACCCTATCGACGAAGTGTTCAGAAGTAAAGTGTCTAATTCCCCCAGAATTCACTTATCATACTTGGAGAACAAAACACAAGTTGGAAGCGAGGAGTGCCTCCACACTTTGGCTCTGTTACAGTGGGGTCATGGGGAACACTTAGATATTTCCAACTATTTCTGTAGACTTTCTACTTAGAGGATAATGCTACCTATAGGAAAAGAGGATGGTGGTAGTAGCTATCATGTATTGCAAGCTGTCATGTGCAGGCATATTTAATTCTCCAAATAAACCTTGTGAGGTAGATGGAATTAATTTTATTACACAGAAGGAGCAAATAGAAAATCCAGAAAATGCCGGGCACGGTGGCTCATGCCTATAATACCAGCACTTTGGGAAGCCAAAGCAGGTGGATCACCTGAGGTCAGGAGTTCGAGACCAACCTGACCAACATGGATAAACCCCATCTCTACTAAAAATACAAAATTACTCAGGCATGGTGGTGCATGCCTGTAATCCCAGCTACTCGAAGGCTGAGGCAGGAGAATTGTTTGAACCCAGGAGGTGGACGTTGCGGTGAGCCGAGATTGTGCCATTCCACTCTGGCCTGGGCAACAGGAGTGAAATTCCATCAAAAGAAAGAAAAGAAAAGAAAAAAGAAAATCCAGAAAATAACTTGCCCAAAGTCACAGTTGATACATAATGGACTAGGAGTTTGAACTGCAGTCTGACTCTAAATCCATGTTCTTTACTGCTCTGCTGCCACCCAAATGAACACTTGCTGTGTATGCTAATTAACTCACCTGACATCCAGCAACCACAGCCCAAGCATCACAGTGCCCAGTGGCAATTTGCTAGAGCTCCCTGGCATGCAATAATGGTACCATGTAAATACAATAACTTGCATGCTATTTTATTCATTTCAGAGCCAAAGCCTGAATTAACAGGTAGAGAAACTATGGTACTCTGAAGGCAGGGGCTGGGGCCCTAACACAAGGTTGGCACATCTTCTTCTGCCCACAGTTACTTCTCTCCTCAGAACAGGCCCTCTAGCTCCAGCAGGTGGCACTGCCCCTGGGATTCAAGCAGATGCCCCCTGCCATCCTGAGAGCTCAATTGGCCAGTAGATTCATTTCTTTCCACTTCATCTACCTGCTGTTTGGTGTTGCAGGCAGAGGAAAGAGGTAGCTTTGATGGGATGGAAAGACCATTTGATCATCCAGTGGCTGGACCATTTTCTAGGAGGGGAATTTTGAGCAAATCACTTAGCAGCAATGTCCTAAGTTTCCTCATCTGTAAAATAGGATTGAGGCTGATACGTACCCCATATGTAGGATTAAGTGTGAATGTGTATGAGATGCACAATACAGGATGGGCTGACACGGAGAACAGAATGGGAAGAAAATTCACATTTAATTAACATCTATATCCTGTGTATATAAATATGCATGACACTTTGTATACATCGCTTCATTTATTTCTCACAACAGTTTGTCCAGATGGATATTGTCACCCCCTTTTCAGATGGGGAAACAGGACACAGCAAGATTAATTGACCCAGCCAAGGTCCATAGCCAGTTTGCCACAGATGTGGATTTGAATTAAGGTGAGTTTCATTTGACTGGCACAGTCCCACACTGCCACTCCATAGGAGAAGTGGAGGTGCTGCTTTGTAAACTTGTGAGGAGGAAGAGAAAGGAGGCTAGTGCGGCCAGAAGATGTGGAGCACAGGGGAGGAGGAGGCATATGAGGAGCTGGGAGAGGCAGGCAGTAACTGGACCACATGGGGCCTGCAGGCCTTGGTAAGAAGTCTGAATTTTGGCTGGATGTGGTGGCTTACACCTGTAATCCCAGCACTTTGGGAGGCTGAAGTGGGTAGATCAGGAGCTCAGGAGCAGCCTGGCCAACATGGTGAAACCCCATGTATACTAAAAATACAAAAATCAGCCAGGTATGGTGGCATACACCTGTAATTCCAGCTACTCAAGAGGCTGAAGCAGGAGAATTGCTTGAACTCAGAGGCAGAGGTTGCAGTGAGCCAAGATTGCGCCACTGCACTCCAGTCTGGGTGACAGAGTGAGACTCCGTCTCAAAAAAAAAAAAAAAAAAAAGTCTGAATTTTATTGTAGTTTTCATGGGAATGTCTCAAAAGAATCTAGATGGAGACTCTTGCCTGTGCTATCCACACCAGATGATTTATACAAGCTCCCTGCATGTTGACATTTGCATTTTTTCAGTAGAATTAAGGAATTGCAGCACTATGAATTACCTAGGTCTTCATGGATAGTGACTCTATGTGCCATACTGCGTGTCTACCCATTTCCATTTGAGCAAGAATGTGAATTCTCCCTGGCACGCACTAGCCATCATCACTGAGAAACCACTGGGCCAAAGGCCAGAAGGTTCCTGTTTATCAAAAGCTCAGATGGTTTTGCACAAAACGCCACTGATCCCAGGCTGTCCCCTCCACTTGTCAGAGATTGGCACTCACAAGTACCCAAGCCCAGGACAACACCCTGTGAGTTCTGATTTATACACAAGCATTTCCTCACCTCCTCCAAACCTTTCGTCCTCAGCAATGGGGAAGAGTGGGCTTCAGAAGCTTGCAGTTGTGATATAAACTGGATTTGGACTTAGATGGACAGATAATTTAGAATCCTACACTTTGCATCAAGGGAGTAAACCTGTTTGAGCTCAGTTTCCTTATCTACTGATGGTGGTAGAGAAAACAAATCTCACAGGATTGTTGTAGAATAAAAATGTGATGGCATATATGAAAGCACTCTGCACGGCGCTTGTCATGTATTAAGTGCTCAAAAATGTGTATTTAAAAAAATTGGAATAGCTAAACCTTGCCACATAAACCTAGGGTCAAATAAGAAACTCCACCTGGGAATTTCGTAAGCCATATGCATCCTATAGATCTCTGGAACAAGAGAAGAAAAGAACAAGAACACGTCCAAATCCAGAAGATTTCTTTGAAATACAAACATCTTCAGTATCTAAAAAATATAAAATTTAAATATTAGAATCAGCTAAACTTAGGAGATAGAAAAATGAATAATAAATGCAGGTGGAAATTTAGAGTTTTGTTTAATGCATAAAAGGGGAATAATTAACAAATCTCAAAACATGTAAATGAGGGCATAGGAGCATTTTCAAAACACTACATCCAATTTCAGTTACATATGCGGAATTTGCTGCATTATAATAATTAGGGTTTTTTTTACAAAAGATTTATTTATTTTGAATAGAAGTATTAAATATTATACTAATTACTGGTTATTTTACTTTGTACTCAGGGAAAAGAAATGAATATTCATTAGCTTCTTAAGCTACTGATCCTCCACTGACTAGACAGATCCCAACATCACCACGAAGCTGCGGGTGGGTAGAAAATGCTCTCTGCAAAACTGGCCCCATGCTACAAATCACAGCCCAATCTATTCTGCTAATGTGCACATGCTATAACCCCCAAGTGAGTTCCGTTAACGTTGTACCGACCAGAGCCCCCAGCTGAGCAGCCAATAAGTGAGAATAACTGTTAAATTGATCACAATAGTATTTTTCTGTCTACACAATCCAATAATCTCGAACAAGACGAGTCTTAAAATTTGAAACATAATTTTATAACATAAAACTAACATCTCCGTCCGTCTAAAACATGGCTTGTTCATTACAAAAGAATATTTTAACATATTTCAATCATTTTCTGACTTGGCTTTTGATCCTACTCTAAGGGAAATATCCAGAACCAGGCTTAATAACTTTAATTTACAAGGTATTTTCACCATAGCTCAAAAGGCAAACACTGTGTTTTGTTTTTGTTTTTTTCCTCCAGTGAAAGAGCAAATGAATTAGGCAACGCATTTTTCAAGACGCGAGTTCAGTTAACTTTTAATCCTTGTTCGGTTTAGGACACTTCTATGTTGGAGTCCAGGAGCTGCTTGAATTTTTATTTATATTTTTATTTTTATTTTTGTTAAATTTTGTGAACCAATTTAGTGCTCGAGCAAGTCACTAACCCAGAGTGGGAAAGGAGCTGATGGCTCTGAGGAGAATGTGGTCTTGCAGGAGAGGCCACCATTTCCCCTCCACGGCTTGGCCCGTGATGCTGGTTTGCAGCCCCAGTGGGACATCTCTGCTGGGCAGAAGCTGTTAAATCTGCCAGATTGTGCTGGGAAAGAGTGAGCAGAGCAGGGTGCACACACTGATGTTTTCTACATGGAAAAACAGCCATGGGTTCTGCCTCCATGTGGTAGATTATCGGGAGGGGTGGAAATATGCAAAATACAATCACTTGCTAGAGTTTGCTTTTCAGAAAGCCAGAAAGTTTTTTGGGGTTTTTTTGTGTGTGTTGTTGTTGTTTTGTTTTGTTTTTTAATTTCCAAGAAAGTAAAAGTTCCTGACAGTCTCACCCAGAGAAGAACAAAGAAGAAGGATGTGACTTCACGGGAGGTTTCAAATTCCTGGGGGTTAGGACAGAAGAGGACTCATTCAACAGATATTTATTAAGTACAAAGCATGTGCTGTACACTCTTGCCACTTGGTGTGATTCCTGACCCAGCCACATCCACATAATCTGGGAGCTTCTTAGAAATGCAACTTCAAGGGTCTACCCCTGACCTACTGAATAGCATCCGGAGGTGATATTTCCATTAAAGTTTGAGAAGAACTGCTAAACACTGTTAGGTGCTTACCATGTGTTACAAAAATAAAAATACAGGACACATATTTACCAAAACTTATTTACGATTTAACTTAAGATATAACTCTAACTGATTGCAAGGGACATGGCCTAGGCATGCACAGTGACAGGAGGTCATCAGGAGCCATTTCCATAGTGACCTTGTGCACCAAGCCAAGGAAGAACCTGGCTTCAAGGCAGACAAGCATACTTGATCTACCTGATACAATTAAACCAACAGCTACCCTATTTCTAAATTCAGGTCAGAAGGGCTTCCTATGCAACAACTCTAAACGCTAGAGAAACCTAGGAAGTACAGGCTGGTGTCATCTGGTATCCAGCAGGCAATGAGAGAAGGATAGAAGGAAAATTACCCAATTCATTTAGCTGGCTTTTTTAGGTCCTTCACTAGTCCATGGCCCTTGCATAGGAGAACTCTTGAGAGATAGATAAACACTGGGGATGTGTCCACTGATTTCATCGGACAGTTGTGTTACATTTTATCTTCATTTTCTGCTCTAATAGATGCTGGTAATATTCCTTGACAGATTGTGTGGAGCCACAGATTTTCCAAAACCAAATGGAAGTGATTTTAAAAATACTTTAGAAATTAACGACCTGTGAGGATTTTCTTGGGACTTATACCTGTTCTCTCTGGAGCTTCCTCCAGGACAATCTTTATCAACTTTTCTATTTCCAAGAAACCTAATTCTACATTAAAAAAATTTAATTACGAAAGCAATGAATAAATTTGTGTCTTAGAAAAAAATTCACAAGCAATACAAAAATGTATAGAGTAAAAAAGTGAAAAATTGACTAGGTGTGGTGGCTCATGCCTGTAATCTCAGCAATTTGGGAGACTGAGGTGGGAGGATCACTTGAGACCAGAAGTTCAAGACCAGTTAGGCAATATAGTGAGATCCTGTCTCTACAAAATAAAAATAAATAAATAGATTAGCTGGGCGTGGTGTCACATGCTGATAGTCCTAGCTACTCAAGAGGCTGAGGTAGGAAGATCACTTGAGCCCAGGGGTTCAAGGTTGCAGTGAGCTGTGATCACCACCGTATTCCAGCAGCCTGGGTGACAGGGCAAAACCATGTCTCAAAAAAAAGAAGTGAAAATTCCCCTTTACTCTCCTCTCCAAAGGTAATCACTGTTAACATTGGATTGCATTTCTTCAGGTTTTATCCTGTGAATTTACATTGTATATGCATACATCAACCTGTAGTAGTTTTATATACTTGAATGATACTATATTATTCTGCAACTTATTTTAATTTTACTTCCATTTTCCCACTTAATCTATGTAATTTAAAAATAGCTGCATAATGTTCTATATAGTAGATTTACCCTGTTTGACTTAATCATTCTCTGTTGATGGCTATTTAGATTATGTCCAGTCTATTATTAAGGAATTATAATAAGAGTTCCAAGATAGCCAGATATGAGAGTGACATATGAAAACCAAGAGGTTCCCCATGCATCATCAATAATTAATTTATATAGAGATGTCATTTTCAAAAAGCTCATTCACAGTAACAAAAGAAGAAATGTACAAGAACAATATGGGGAAAAAAATCTAATTTTACTGATTGACATGAAAGAAGACCAAATTGTTTAGATATATCCTTTGTTCCTAGATGAGACTATTTAATATTGTAAACATATTAGTTATCTCAATTATCTTTATACAAATCAAAGCAATTCCAGAGACATGCCAGTGGGATAGTTTATGCAACTTGAAAATCAGTATAGAATTCTTCTAGAATAGTGTGAGGAATAGCCAAGTAAATTTGGGGAGGAGAAAGAAAACACAGCCAAGATACCATAAGTTTTGGTGAGTGGATTTGATTTATCTCCAATATCAACACAAGTTAGGAGCCCAGAGCCACCAGTATAAGTCATGTTTTTGGAACGGACACCTGGGATTGTCAGGGGGCAGTGGGGGAGGACACAGGGAGAGAGAATTCAATTTAAGATAAATTTGCAAATCAAAAAATATTACCACTAAGAAAATCAATCAGTCAAGTCAACATATTCTTTGTGATCAATGGTCAGTTATGTAATAGTAAACTTTTAAGGGCTATTTGAAAGAAATGTGGATTCCCTCTTTGTTGGCTATTAGACATATAGATTCATAACCAAGCTTGTTGAGTTCACACATACACACCAAAAAAAAAAAAATCACTTTTTTTTGCTTGGTTTGCTTGATGTGTTGACTCCTGATGCATGTGAGCACTTGAGCTTTTCTTCAGTTTAGGAAAAATTTTCTTTTACTATAGCTTTGATTATTTCCCCCTATTTGTTTGTTTGTTTCTTTCTCTCTTTCCTTTTCTCCCTCCTCCCTGTCCTATTTTGTCCTCCTACTCCTTCTCTTTCTCTCCCTCTTTCTTTTTCCTCTATTGTCCTGTAGAAGATCCAATATTGGGGATATGTCTGTTTACTTCCTTGTAGTGTCGATTGCCTGTTCATTCATCCCTCATATTTCCTCCATATCGAAGTTAGTTTTAAGATTTGTTTAGATTCTGGTTTAACTCCTTGACAATAATACTCTATAGATTTTAGCCAGTACTTTGTAACTGTATCATGTTAGGAGGCACAAAGTCTGATTCTAAGATTGATCAGTGGGTTTGAGAGATAATATTCTGATTCCTCCTTTGTAAAGTTTCCCATTGAAATTTCATCTAATGGTATTATCATTAATGATTACCTAATCTTATTAGAGATTGAAAATGGTGACTTTCTAATTGCATTATTCCTTACACGCTTATATGAAATTTTTACATAATGAAAAACTTTCATGCATCACCTGAGCTATTTGATAACCCCAATATATATTTCATACAGGAAATACAAGTAAATGGTTAATCTTTCCCTATAATCGACAGCTGTTAGAGTAAAGAGCTATTGTCCTACTTCATTCCAATGGTGTCTAATAAGGTGTTTTTGTTTGTTGGCTTTTGGGGCTTTTTTCATTTTTTGCATATCACAGAATCATGTGTTTTTATATATTTAATGTACTTCAATAAACAGAATTCACTAGTATTTTTGGTGCTAAAACTTTCCCATCTCTAGCCAAGGAGTTTCCTTCATGTTGGCTCTTGTGTCCCTTTGATCATGACTCATTAGTTTTTCATAGCTCCCTTGTTTTCAGGCACGAAACATCCCAGAATTGTAGATTTCTTGTCCCAGACCTGGAATAAGTTACTTCTCCAGGGAGTCTTGATTTCTTTTGATATTTAGAAACCACAATTCGGGTGCTAGATAGGCTTGTTGTCATTGGACTTCCTGGACTTTTCATATTTTCAGTGGACAAAACTAGGAAAATGTGTATTTTTAAAAAAGAAAAAATAATGAGTTTATGCTGACATTTCTAATTCAAATCTAACATCACAATATTTTAATGTAATTTTTGAGGTTCTATAACTATTTCTTATCTCTTACACTCAAAATATTGGTTCTTAAGAACGTTCATATACTTAAGTACATTATCCTATTCCCTATATATGTGCATATATGTATTGAAATAAAAACACATATTACCACTAGCAATGTAACAGAGTAAAATTTACAATTTCTTTACAGCACTTTTTGTCTTCAGACTATATTCCACTAAGAATGTACAGTGAAAACACTATATTACTTGAAATAAATATGTTCTCCATGAGATTATATCACCAAATTGATATGTTAGTTTCATTAATATCCATTGGTTTTTAATTTCTTAAGCTTCTTTCTTTTGCATTTGATTAATATTTAAAACATTATATGATGCTGTAATTGAAAGTTATTTATAATAAGGCATATTCAGAGAAATCTTCTTGCTTCCATTCCTATTTCCTTTACCTGTTAATGTCCCTTCCCCATAGATTAGTCAAAAACTAATAAAAATGGTTATTTTTCAGTGTTTTTTTCTTTGCAAATATATTAGTTTTGTATTTTCTACATACATAATCATCCCATTTACAAATAATGATTTTTTTATTTATTCTTTTCCAGCTCTGTATTTCTTTTCTTTGTTTTATTGCCCTGGCTAGAACATCCAGTATAATGTTGAATAGAAGTGGTGATAGAGGTATTCTGTGGTATTCTTTCTGCTGAGTGAAAGATTTTAATATTTCGTGGTAATGTTTGCTGCAGGTGTTTCATAAATAGTCCTTATCAAATTAAGGACATCTTCCATTTCTAGTTTGCTAAGGGTTTTTAATAAATGAATGAATGTTTATCAAGTGTTTTTGCTGCATCTGTTAAGATGATCATGAGATTTTTCTCCTTAAGGTAATATAATGAATTATATTAATTTTTGAATGCTAAACCAACCTTACATTCTTGGAATAACCAAATTTGGTGTGTAAGGATGGGGTTAAGTTGCAAGTAGTCAATGGTAGCTAGTCTTAGTTCTAGGTTCTAGTCTTAGCTCTAGGGAATACAAGAAATCTGGCACCAACCCTTAACCAAGACGTAGATGAAATGCACTAGCTTGTAATGTGTTGCTTAAAGTCCAAAATTTCCCAGAGGCACCTTCTACCAGCTTGTCTATATTGTTTATTGAAAATGTACATATTGATGCTTTACAACTGGTTTACCTCGTTATGCAGGCTGATTTTAACTATGTGACTTGTAGGATATAAAAGCCCCTCAAGTCAATTTGCGTCTTGGAATTCCTGAGACCAAAGCATCCCACATGTATTGGTTGTTGATAAATCAAAGAGGTTGCAGATTCTGTAAGACTGAAAAAGGAAATTGGAAGCTATGTCTAGAAATCTGAGATTTCTCTCATGTTTTCTTCGTGCATTCTTTTTCCTGCTGTATCGTATCCTTCACCTTCATTAAAGCTTTACGTGTTGTGTATATTCCTTTGGAATCTCATAAGTTTTTCAATTAGCCAACACTTTGTAATTGCTGCACTTGGTCATAATGTACCATACTTGTTATTTATCCTTGGATTTGGCTTGCTAATATTTTGGTTAGGATTTTTGAATCTTTACTTATGGGAAAGATTTGGCTGTCATTTACCTTTCTTATGTTTTTATCATGCCAGGTTTTGGTATTGGATCCTGCTGGCTTTATAAAAATAGTTGGGATGTTCCTTTTTTTATTATTTGAAATATTTTGTGTAAGACTGGTTTTACTTCTTCCTTAAATATTAAGTAGAACCCACTATTGAAGACAGCTGGGCCTGGAGTTTTGTAGGTAGAAAGTTTTTCATTATAAATTTAATTTATTTAAATGTTTAGTATTATACAGGTTTTTCTATTTCTTCCTGTATACATTTTGGAAAGTTGTGTTTTTCTAGGAATTTTTCTACTTCATCTAAATTTTCTAACTTCTTAGCATAATGTTGGTGGTAATATTCCACTATAATCTTTCTAATGGCGAAAAGATTTTTTTGTAACTTGCTTATTTGTATTCTTCATACTGGTTATTTAAGCAATCTTTATTTTTTCCTTGACCAGACTCACCATGGATTTATCCATTTTCATAGGTTTTCTTAAAAGAAACTTTGGGCTGTGTTGATTTCCTCATGCATTTTGTTCTTATTAATTTTTGCTCTTATGAATAACTTCTTTCCTTTTACACTGTCTAGTTTTAGTTTCTGACCCTTTCTTACTTCTTGAGACAGGTGCTTAGATTACTGGCTTTCATCCTTCCTTCCTTTTTAACATCTGTTTTTAGTACTATACTTTCTAAGAAGGCTGTAGCTGCCTCTCACAAGTTTTGATATGTAGTATTTTCATTATCATTCAGTTCAGAATATTCTCTAATTTCCTGTGTGATTTCTTCTTTAATTCTTATCATATTTAGATATGTATTGCTTAATTTCCAAACATATGATAATTAGCTCACTTTCTTTGTGGTTATTTCTTCCTAGCTTAGTACGACTATGGTCGGAGAACATACTTTATATCATTTTAATACATTGAAATGTATTCATCTTTGCTTTATGGCCAAAAGTCGTCAATTTTGGGAAATTCTCACTTGCAATTAAAAAGAATGTCTAGTCTTCAGCATTGAGTTTTGTATAATATCTCTCAATTCAGTCAAGTTTGTTAAACATGTTGCTCTAAACATCTACATTCTTAATGATTTTTGGTCTGCTTGTTCTTTCTGTTACCGAGAGATGTGTTGAGGTCAGCCACCATGATGGTGGATTTATTGGTTTCTTAGACCTGCCAGTGTTCTGACAGAGTTCGTATTGTTATGTTTTCCAGGCGAGTTGAAGCTTTCATCATCATAAAATGCTCCTCTTCAGTTTAGGTTGGCATGCTATATTTTTTTCTCAGACTTTTAACTTTTTCATATCCTTATATTTGAGATATGCCTTGTTTTAGCAGCATGCAGTTGGGTTTGGTCTTTGTATTGAGTCTGAAAATTTTTGTATTTTAATTGGGATATTTGTTTCATTTTTCTATAATGCAATTTCTTATATATTTGGGATTAAATACACCACCTTTCTATTTTTTTCTATTTGTACCTATTCATCTCTCTTTTTCCCTTTCTTCTTGCCTTCCATTGGATTGATTTTGTTATGATTATTCCATTTTCTCCTCCTTTAGCTTGGGAAAGTTATACATTCTATTACTACTCTTTATAGTTATAAATTATTTTTATGAATTCTTTTACTATTCTTTCAGTGGTTCTCCTGAGATTATAAAATGCATTCTTAATTTATGAAAGTCTAATATAAATCAGTATTTTTACCACTTCCTTGACTAGGCAAGGCTTTAGAACTTGTACGGTATGGCTATTACATATTTTACTTCTCTCTATACATAAATTTCATCCAATAGTATTATTGTTATAATTGTTTTATACTATCAATATCTATTTAGATTTAGTTACATGTTTACCATTTCTGTTCTTCATTCTTTGTCCATTTGCAATCTTCTATTTGGTGTCATTCCTTCCTGCATGAAGAACATCTTTTATTATTTCCTTTAGTATAGGCCTAAATTACCAGTTTATTTCCTGGCTGAAAATATTTTTGTTTCACCTTCTTTTTGGAGGGTCTTTTTACTGGGTATAAATGTCTAGGCACTTTCATAATAATATTCATTTATCTTCCAGGTTCTAATTTTTTTTTCTTTTTTTTGAGACAGAGTCTTGCTCTATTGCCCAGGCTGGAGTGGAGTGGTACAATTTCGGCTCACTGCAACCTCTGCCCCGCGGGTTCAAGCAATTCTTGTGCTTCAGCCTCCGTGTAGCTGGGACTACAGGCGCATAACACCACGCCCTGCTAATTTTTACATTTTTTGTAGAGACAGGGTTTTGCCATGTTAGCCAGGCTGGTTTTGAACTCCTGACCTCAGGCGATACGCCCACCTCAGCCTCCTAAAGTGTTGGGATTACAGGCATGAGCCACCGTACCTGGCCTGATTTTGTTCTGTTGAGAGCCTGTCAGTGTTTTTGAAGACTATGTTTTCTTTTGCTCTTAAGTCTTTATCTTTGATTTTATTTATTTATTTGTTTTATGGAGTCTCACTCTGTCACCCAGGCTGGAGTACAATGGCGCAATCTCGACTCACTGCAACCTCCATCTCCCAGGTTCAAGCGATTCTCCTGCCTCAGCCTCCCTAGTAGCTGGGACTACAGGTGCCCATCACAATGGCTGGCTAATTTCTGTATTTTTAGTAGAGATGGGGTTTCACCATGTTGGCCAGGCTGGTCTCGAACTCCTGACCTCAAGTGATCCACCCACCTCAGCGTCCCAAACTGCTGGGATTACAAGTGTGCACCAAGCCCTGCTAATTTTTGTATTTTTAGTAGAGGCAGGGTTTTGCCATGTTGGCCAGACTGGTCTTGAATTCCTGACCCTCAGGTGATCCACCTGCCTTGACCTCCCAAAGTGGTGGGACTACAGGCATGATCCACCATCCCTGGCCCTTTCCAAATTTTTTAATCTTGCTTTTTAATTTCCTTGAATGTTCTGAGCACAGTTATTTTAAAGTCCTTGTTTTATATTCTGTTGTCTAGAGCCTCTGTTACTATTTTCTGTTATTTCCCTTGGTTTCAGTCTTGTTATCTTGCCTCCTTATGTGTCTGGTTACTTTTTAATCAAATATCAGATATTGTATGTTAAAAATTATAGTGGTAACTTCAGATATGTGGAGACATTATCTTCCTCCAGAGAGAATTTTCATTTGCTTCTGGAAGGCATTTAGGCTAAGGGCACTTGCATTTCCAGATCACGTTAGTTGGAGATTGAGATGCTTCAAAGCAGGGCTTCCATTCTTGTCTGGTCTATTTTTATGTTATAGTCCATTATGATCCTAACTACATGCTTGGAGGTTTCAAAAGTCTGGCCTCTCTTTGTCAAATCCTAAAATCTAGTTCTTGTCCTGTGGACCCTTAAACCTCTCAAGACCCTGCTCAGTTTCCCCCTTGTCGCTTGTCTCCTCTAGGCAGGACCAAAGCCTTTTAAAGGAAAGCAGGCCCCAAATTACAGGCCCCATGATTCTTCAGTGCCTTTGTGGCTTCCCGATTTTTATTTTGTCATTTTTATGTGACTTAAGGATGCAAAAGAATTTAGCTTCCTGTAATATGTTTAGTTGACTCTCCAAAATCAGAAGCCAGTTCTAATTTATTTCTATCTAAAACAGTATTATTTCAGAAATGTAAACAAATGTATGACTTTGGACACATGATTCTTTTCCATTAAACATATATATGTCATATGTATGTCTATCTGTGTATATACACATTTCCTTTTTACAAGCATGTGTAAAGAGAGAGGGACTGGGATGTGTGAAGTAACTTTTATATGTTAATATTTCTCTAAAAAGTTTCCTGGTGGTCTTCTGTAGCTATTGTGGGACTGATTCCTTATTTAAAAGTAGTAAGAGAAGATAACTGAGTAAAGGGAATTAAGAGATCTCTCCACTCCTGCTAAGACTAGCTGTGCTGCAGGTAAGCTGCTACTGCTGTTTTAAATTCAGGAGAAAGTAGAGGCTAGAGACTTAATGTCAAGAACTGACATTATGCTTCAAGACCAAGCCTTTAGTTCGGGTCTTGAATGCTTACTTGACCTTCCAGTGACCGTGGTTGAAACAGCGAACAGCTTTGTTTAGAACTTCAAAGACGTTTTTGGCCTTGGTGTTCCAAATACATTCTAATATTTTACAGCCTTTTCTTTTTCCTTCAGTGACTCTCTTCCTATAACTTTGTGTAAAGAGCAGAATACCAACTGTCTAAGAGAATATCTATTCCAGATTCTCAAATTGGGTATTATTTTGTGTGAAATGGGACAATTCCAAAAGAATGAGATAAACTCAAATCATAGTTGACAAAAGCTACATGTGAATTTGCCATATTTAAAGTGCAATACTTCCTCAAATTTGAAAAAGGACAATCCAAATCGTTTAGTGTTTATTCATTCAACAAACGTTTTATTGAGCTCCTACTCTGTGCTAGGTACTCAGCATACAATCTTAAATAAGACATACTTTTGTCCCCAAGGAGTTCTATTATTCTAGGGAAAGAGATAAAGGAAGATTAAATCCACCCTGGGGGAGCTAGGAAGTACTTAAGCTAGTCTCATTCAAATGTAACTTCCTATTTCTTACTTTCCTTGATGTTTTCAGACTGGATTAATTACTTTTTATCCGTGTTTTCACTTTATATCTTCATCAAAATTCATCAACCGTATCAGTTATCACACTTTTGTATAGTTATCATTTTCTCCATCAAGTTGTAAATTTCTTGAGAACATGATACCGCTCTTACTCATCTTTGTATTTCCAGTACCCAAGAACACAATATAAACTCACTGAATATTTTTTGATACATAAATGTATACATATATGGATGAATGAGGTAAGTCATACATTAAGATTAGTGTATTAATAAAGCTATATTATTTATTAACAGAATAAATTGGATATTAGTTGTAAGTATAAAAATAGTCTTAATTGAACACATAATGAACATCAAGGTATTAAGATTCATCCTTACTTTAACACATTTTAGATACTTTTCTGTACATCTTATAGACACATTTGCCCCTATTCAATCAAGTATTTTCATTACTTCCAATAACATTTGAAAATGTTATTTTATACTGAAATTCGTACATAATTCCTTTTGTCTCCTGCCTGAAGTTGGAGGATCGCTTGGTTATCTTTGAGGTAACACAGTCAGTCAAGGTGGCCATTATACCCCAGGAAGATGAGTTCAGATATGTTTTGAATGACTGCTTTTAGGAACTGTCCCTGAGTTGTGCTTAACTGTAAATTGGAGGGAAACTGAGCAAAGGCTCAAGGGTAAAATTCTGACATTTTAATATTATACTATATAAAATATGTCTCTAAGTATCTTAGTTGCAGCTGTAAGACCTTATTCATAAAACACATCATTTCTATGCTTCTCTTTGGAAATGAAATTGACATTCTTATACTAGTGGAAATGGTAAATGATAAGTTCTTAAATTGTTAATAGCTTCTCCAGGGTTCTGCTCTCTTGCCATGCAATTGCTTTGGCTCCAAGATATAAAAATATTGTGATACGTGCTCATCAGCCTGCAATCCTAGGCTCTTCCTATCCCTGTAAACAACTTTTAGACTGCGGAATAAATGACAGGGGTCCACTTCTGGGAAGGAAGTATTTTAACATGGGAATCCATTGCACCTTTTGTACCCATTTTCTTGGATATTGACAGATAATGCATCCAGATTGTGGCTGTATAAAACTTATTTTGCTAAACACAATGTCATACTTAACATATAGTAAATTCTGCCAATTGTCCTGCGTTCGATGCTTGTGGGGGTGGGGGTGGGGGTGGGGCTGGGGAGGGAGGGGAAAAAGGCTGTGGCATGTGGCACCTGCTGGTAACTAGTAAACATCTTGAAGAGGCATTGAATGGAGGAGATAAAGATGGAGCTCAAAAAATAGCAAAAAAGGATCTTGTAACAAGAATGTAAAGGTAACAAGCTTCAAGAAATTAAATGATGAAATGCATGCAAAGCGAAAATAAGCTAAGGGACTATTTTAATGAAATAAACAAAATGTCCTTGCAAGGTTCTACAATTAATGAAGGTAGGTGACAAACTGGAGTCCACATTCCCAACCACCACTGCACAGAGAAGTATACCATTTATATGTTCCAGAATGTCCATGAGAAAAATGAATTAGATGTTCAATATAAGATCTAATAAAAGTTTCTCACATCTTCATAAAGAGCCCACTGTGTGTAAAAGGAGATGCACGGTGTGATTCTCAAGTAAACCTTTGAAAACCTTCAAAGCAATATTACATGTTGTTTGTAAACACTTGGGCATGCACTAATAGTATACAAAATGTGGACAGGAAAGATAACATATCAACTCTGGAAAAGTGGTTGCCTCTAGGGAGTGGGAATTGATTGGGGAGGGGCATTACACTGTATAACATTTTCTTTCCTTTTCAAAAATAAGGCAGATATAGCAAAAAGTAAACTTTTCACAACTACTTTGGAGTCTATTATTTTTTCTTTCTTTCTTTTTTTTTTTTTTTTGATGAATTCTCGTTCTGTTACCCAGGATGGAATGCAGTGGTGCAATCTCAGCTCACTGCAATGTGTACCTCCTGGGTTCAAGCAATTCTCGTGCCTCAGCCTCCCCAGTAGCTAGGACTACAGACATACGCCACCACACCCAGCTAATTTTTGTATTTTTTGTAGAGATGGGGTTTCAACATGTTGCCCGGGGTAGTACTGAACTCCTGAGCTCAAATGATCTGCCTGCCTCAGCCTCTGAAAGTGCTGGGATTATAAGGTGACAGCCACTGCACCCAGTCATGGTTTATTATTTTCTGTATGTTTGAAATTTTTCATAAAGAAAAATATTTAGACATTCACATATTGAATGTAATGAGCAATGGATTTCAACATCCTTAAAGTAAATACGAGGTCTTTCATCCCTCTTTCATTTAAACACTGCTCAGTGCAAGCCAGTGGTGAATTCTGGCTGAAAGAAATGCAATTCAGTGTAAGCAATTCAGCAAGACAGGGAGGTTGTCAAAATGACACCAAAGGGGTACCTGGCTCTCCTGTGATCTGTTCAGCTCCTGAGTTGGATTGGACCACGTTGGATGAGGGCATGAAGATCCTTTGCTTCAGGAAACCCTCCACAGATATGTGTCTCTCCAGTTGAGCATTTGATAAGCAGCAGCTCTGGGTTCAAAGTTCTACTCCCTGCCAAGTACTGTGTCTTCTGTTAAGTGCAGTAGCTTGAATATTCAACCAAGCAGACTTAGAACAGATGCCCTCAAGGGGTGTGGAACTTGACAAATACAAGTGCCTGAACATCAGGCACCCCCAGCAAGCAACGCTGAGGGTCCCAGTGGGCAGATCTTGCCTGAACTCCAGGCAGGTGGGTGGCAAAGCACCAGATTTCAATGCAGAGTCAGATCGCTACTCTTTCATTTTTATTTCAAATAAACAATTTATTCAATCATAATTGTTTGATTAGTATTTTGTGTATGAAGTTTAATAAATGCATAAAATAAGGGAGCAGTTTGGGCAACTATATTAAATATTAAACAGCAGAGCATAATAGTGCAAAGTCCTTACTGTATTCTTTATTGCTGGGTGTTTCATCGCAGCCCATCAGCAAGTGAGTAAACAAGTTCACCACAGTCTGGGTTTTGGGTTTTTTTTTTTTTTTTTGGAGACAGAGTTTCTGTTGTCCAAGCTGGAGTATAGTGGCATGATCGTGAGTCACTGCAGCCTCGACCTCCCCAGGCTCAGGTGATTCTCCCACCTCAGCCTCCCGAGTAGCTGGGACTACAGGCGTAAGCCATTACACTCGACTAGTTTTTATATTTTTTTGTAGAGACAAAGTTTCACCACGTTGCCCAGGCTGGTCTCAAACTCCTGGCCTCAAGTGATCTGCCCACCTCGGCCTCCCAAAGTGCTGGGATTACAGGCATGAGCCACTGCGCTCGGCAGTCTGGGCATTTTTAAGCAGATGTGATCAAACTGCCGCCTTGATCATTAAAATATACTAATGTTGCTAAAAATTCCAGGAAAGCAGCTATAGTCCTGTAGATCTGAATGCATACAGTGCTCCCAGAGGCCATACCCCCACCTCACAATCAAGAAGGCAAAGGGTTGACGCTCCCCCTCAACCATCTTCTCCTCCCAATTCATTTCCAGGTATAATCACTTTAGCTGGTTGCACATGTATATTAACGGAGCAAGGAAAACTGTCCATGGGGATTTTCCTGTCTCCTCATTCCCACCCACAATCCGCAGGAATGGCCTTCACTGTATAAGCTGGGTTTTCTAGAGAAGTCTTTTATAAGCATTCAAACAAGTGGCTTCACTTGGCCACATTGTGGATCCTAGAGGAGTCTTGAGGAAGGAGCCTACTCAGGAGCCCTAGGGTTTCTTTGTTTACCAAGTCAGATAACTACCAACCCTCTTTCATAGGTGAAGAATCCTGAGGTGAACGGTGTGTCTGCACCATCAAGATCATGTGCCTCTGGTCTAGACCATCAGTTCTCAAAATGTGGCCTCCAGGTTATCAGCAACAGCCTGAGAACCCGTTAGGAGTGCCAATTCTCAGCTTCACTCCAGGTCTACTAAATCAAAAGCTCTGGGGCTAGGTCCAGCAGTCTGCGGTCTAGCAAGCCTACGAGGTGATTGTGATGCTTGCTAAGGTTTGAAAAGTATACATTATTCTCAATTCTGATCCTTCCAGAGGTGGTAGAGAACAGCGTAGAGTGTGGATCCTGCAGCCAGGCTTTCTAACTTCTCACCATAGGTTTCCCACTAATTGGATGATGTTCCACAAGTTACTTCACCCTTCTGTGCCTCAGTTTACTTATCTGTAAATGAAGTTCATGGTAGTGTACCTACTCATTGGATGGTTGTGAGAATTCAATGGATTGTTTTAATTTTTGTTAGCTATTTTTATTGGGTTTAAACTACTTGTTGAGGTGACTTCTCCTAAGGGAAGGAAGACCTGATCTGAGTTCTGCCTTGCACAAACACCCTTACCCTTCTGAGCCTCAACAACTCCATCTGTAAAATGGGAAGATTACATCTGAGCTACTTGCATCACTGAGCTGGCATGAAGACAAAGTGAGAAAATGTGGCAGTGCCTTGTAAACCGAAAGAGCTATTCAAGGCAAAGTAGTAAATACATGCCACACCCACCAACTTGGCTACGCGACTTTCTCCCTCAACAGCTACAGTGTGAATCCAGCAAGCTATCTTTCTCAGTTTCTTTCCACCAGCCAATCACCCTGCTCTCTTTTTAGGGCAATTCATATTGAGAACAGCTGCCACAGTCTGCAAGTTCTTTTTCTACTGTCTCGTGTAGTGTTTTAGACATCAGACATTCTGCCCCCTTTTCAATGACATTATTAACTCCATCTGAGTTGAAAATATGCCATAGGTAGGCCGGGTGCGGTGGCTCACACCTGTAATCCCAGCACTTTGGGAGGCCAAGGTGGGCGGATCACGAGGTCAGGAGATCGAGACCATCCTGGCCAATATGGTGAAACACCTTCTCTACTAAAAATAAAAATATACCCGGGCATGGTGGTGCACACCTGTAGTCCCAGCTACTCAGGAGCCTGAGGCAGAAGAATTGCTTGAATCCGGGAGGCGGAGGTTGCAGTGAGCTGAGATCACGCCATTGTGTTCCAGCCTGCCAACAGAGCAAGACTCCGTCTCAAAAAAAAAAAGAAAAAGAAAAAGAAAAAGAAAAACAGAAAATACGCCATAGGCAGCAGAATGACTTACTTGTTGATATCTTCCCAAGCTACAGAACGACTATGGCGAAGATGCATTACTAATACATCCTAATGATTCAATAACTATTAGGAACAAGGTACTGTACCAAGGCTCCACATACCTCATTTCACTTAGTTATCAGAACAACCAAGAAAGCAAGAACTCCAAATATTTCTGTTTTACAAGTAAGAAAACCAAGGCTGAGAGGTTAAGTAACTTGACCAATGTTTTCCAGCTAGGAAGATCTCTTGAATTCCAAGAGTTCTTTCAATGGATCCACACTGTAGAATAAAATCATCTTTTTCTGGAATGCTTTTGGCACTTTGAAAATTCAGCATGCTAAGGTGGGAACAAAGACAAATGAACCAGCTCATATCACATGCCTCTAGATAAGAAAACCTGCATTTGGGTAGAGTTCAAGTGGCATTTCAGAAATGAATGCTCAATAAGCATTTCATCCTTCTCCAGGCACTACCTTTTGTCACCACGAAAATCAAGGCTGTGCCGTGGACAGCACCTAACATTCCCTAAGTAAGCCAAAATCAAATTACTGCTCGAATCACATTTTACAATTATTAAACTTACCATGTAGGTTTACCTGTTTGCCTCCTCCTAGGGTACATCGTTTTTTAGCCAATAATCAAAATGACATGTGACAGTATCTTTTATTGACTTTATTTTTTAAATACTTTTTATCAAAGATGCAAATGTGTAGAGAGTCGCTTAGAAAAGCTCAAATATCTATAAAATCTAAAGTTTATTTAAAAATGTGAGCTACATAACAGGATTCTGTTTACCCATAATATTATATTGGGATTTGAGATAAAAATGTTCAAAGATCACCAAATGGGTATATAAAAACCTAGGACTGCAGAAATTTAAATAGAGCCAGACCTTTCAATCAACTTCTTTACTTGAGATGTGATGTCTGACAGCTTCAGTAGACTCACCCATGCTTCTGCAACTAGTGGAAGCAAGGCTCAAAACCTAGGTTTTTAATGGGGTTTTAAGCCTAGCATTGTTATAATGCCTTGAAAAAAAAATCTATGTAGTCTCCCAAGCATACAGACCTGAGAATTGCCCTCCAGATATATTTGAATAAATTAATTTGCTAACTCAATTGCAAATGAAATGTAATTCAATGGATCTTTTCATCTCATGCATGAGTTCTGCTGAGGTTCAGAGTGCATTTGCTTCAACTTTTGAAGTAGATTTTGTAAAGTTCCTTAGCTGTTACCCATGGATGGTGTGAATTTATGGAGTGCTAGCCTGGATGAAAACAGCATTATAACATAAAATGCATCATTAATACTTTAAAACCCAGTATGATTTATATTTATATAAATAACATAAAGGAAGCCAATTAAACCAAAGTCACTGGAGTGTAAATAACATAAGAACTTATTGTTCTGTAAGCTACAGAAAATAAACTAATAATGAAAGTATTTATCATATGTCTAAAAACTATGCAGGTACGAGTGGGTTAAGCTGACTGCAAGGGGAAAACGTTTTTGTTTTCCCAACATCTTCTAATGCAGGCCCAACATTTTATCCAATTTAGATCCATTTAAAACATGACATTATATCTGCAAGTTACCTTTTGTCCATTCAAGTAATTAATAATTTAAGTTAACAAGGATGTCTTGATTCAAATGCTGTAATCTGACTAGGAGGATATTTAAAATTCATTACAGTACATTAAACTTGCAGTGAACAGTTAGCTTCATTGCAAAATAAGTAAATAGCCAATTTGCTTTGATCAGCAGAAATTCTGATAAAATCAGCAAAACACCAATTAAAATGTGAAAAATATCACCTACCATAGTTAGTCTAATGGAACATGCACTTACAGGAAGGAACTGATTCAATGTTTATTTTCATACCAGCTGTGGCTTCCAAATGTAAATCATTTCACTTCTTGCTAGGGTATGCCGATCCTCAGTGGCCCCTGCATTGATCCTATGGTTGAATAATTTGCACGTAGTATTACATAACAAGGAAGCTCTACTGGGGCTGCAGTTGAATTCCCTTAATTGTCTGGCAAATCATCATTTTCTTTATGTGTTTTACTAGTATTCTCATTTTGGGGATTACTGTTAACTGATGGAGGGCAAAAGCCATCACCAAATAGCCACAGTTCTTCCTGGCACATGTGACAACTGTCCTAGGTTGAGACAATCTCTTTTAAAATAATTCTGACACTTTGATCTTTCTTGTCACATCAGTCACTTGAGTCTGTTAGTACAACGCTATGTATCCACATAATTCAGACTTCTGTTGCAGCGTAAGTTCGAGTTCAGTATGGGTTTGCTCATTTCCAGGATTTAACCCAGTACCAGGAGCCTGGCAATGCTAGTAAATGAGTTCTGGATGGACTGAGGAGTCTCTCTTGAATCTCAGAACCCAGGAATCAGTTTTCAGGTCCTCAGTGCCTTCGAAGTGAAAGAATAATTAAGGTAAAAGCAGAAAAGGCTACTTAACACTTCTCTGCATGTTCCATTTATGGAATTTTTGTTAAAGAACAAAAATAGAATTGCTTCAAACTGCAAGATGGATTTTCTTTCCTCATCTGCCTTTTCTTCTATGTAGGCAGTTTGTTCTTGACAGAAACCATGAATTCATTTCTAACAAGCACTGTGGAATCTCTGTCAGTTCGGCCACTTCAGAAATTAGTAACAGGAAAGGAATGTGCAAAAATGAAAACAGTTGTGCTGTGTCGTGGGTGCTGTTTTCTTCTTTTGAATTTTCTCAAAATGTTGCTTCACCATCTTTTCAATAATTAGATGCAACAGATATCAAGGAAGAAATGTTTATGATGAGCCCCTCATGGTGGCCCATTTGCAGATACACTTGCTCATTATCTAGGAAGGAGATGGAGCCTGAGTTTAAGCAAATCCGTAATTTGAGAACTCCAAAGTTAGATTTTAAAACCTTAGGGCAATCCATAATGAGTTTACAATGAAATGAAATAGCAGTTTTATGGAGTTTAAAACAACTAATTGTTTGGGAGCTGCTTTCATTCATTTGAAGTTTTGTCCAATTATTGCCATTGCATTTCACTCCTTGAATTTTTATTTTTCCCAGAGTTAGGGGGTTCTTTTGAATAGTAAGAGGATGTGCCAGCCCATTTGCCAATAAGATGAATCCTACATGTTTGCCTTAAACCTATACTATATCAGCAAAACTCAACCTTGAACCTACCCGTATGAATTTGAGACTGTATTGTATCCTTTAAAAAAAGTACAGAGACCCATGATCCTACCCGCAACCGGTCATTTCCATGTGATTAGAAAAGCATAATGGTGATACCTAATGTAAATGACGAGTTAACAGGTGCAGCACACCAACATGGCACATGTATACACATATGTAACAAACCTGCACGTTGTGCACATGTACCCTAGAACTTAAAGTATAATCATAATAAATAAATAAAATAAGAAAAGCATAATGGTGTAGGGGTGAAATCAGAATGGTTTTTATACAGACCCCAGCCACCACCACGTTTGTGTGATCTTAGGCAAACGCCTTAAGCTCTCCAAGCCTCATTTTCCAGTATTTCTACAACGGGATAACAATACGCTTAATTGACTGGATTGTTGTGAAGATTGGATGATCGTAAATGTAAAGTATGTAGGATAATTCAACAAGGCATTCTGTACCTTATCTGGCAACTCAGTGCTTAAGTTCTGGTATTTACAGACCTTAAAATTTCATGCTTTTCTTCAATTATTTGGGAATCAAGCAAAGAGAAAGTTAGAAGTAAAATATTTAGATGATTGCCCTAATTCTTCACTTTACGCACAGAGGCAGAAAGTTTCCACTGTCACTCTGGATGTCCTTGGGACACCATGACATGCAATCAACATCAGCTGTGCTGGCTGATAATTCAGAGGCTATGATACCCTTGTTTATGGCACCTTCAGTTCCAAAGACATTTTTACTTGACTAATTCACTGTTTCATACCAAGCAGGGTATGAAGAAGAAATCATTCAAACTAAATGCTACTTTGAAGTTCAGTTACTTGGTTGGAAAACAGCAGATAAATTGATAATTGCAAATGGTCTGAAATTTGAATAATTTCTTTTCCACTTCAACCAAATCTATTGAGCACACCCAAATAATTTAAAAGTGCTGAAAATAAGCAGTATTGGGGATTAATGAAGGCAATATATTCACTGTTGCATTTATTATTTCTAAATTATAGCACTACCACTTGAAGGAATGCAATGAAGTTGAAATGAAGCAATTTTGTTGTTAAATATTGTCATTTAGAATAAAACGCATGTGACAGTAGAACTGAAATCACACAGGCTGTTGCTGTTTACTTTTTATACTTATTTTCAAGTGAATTTTTAGAAAAAGTAGTAACAAGAAAGTCCTGTGGTTCAATGACACCATGAAGGATTAACCAGACTTTGCTTAGAATGGGAGGCCCGGCCAGGGGCAGTGGCTCACACCTGTAATCCCAGCACTTTGGGAGGCCGAGGTGGGCAGATCACAACGTCAGAAGATCGAGACCATCCTGGCCAACATGGTGAAAACCTGTCTCTACTAAAATACAAAAAATTAGCCGGGCATGGTGGTGTGCACCTGTAGTCGCAGCTACTCAGGAGGCTGAGGCAGGGGAATCATTTGAAACCAGGAGGCGGAGATTGCAGTGAGCCAATATCACGCCACTGCACTCCAGCCTGGCAACAGAGCAAGACTCCATCTCAAAAAAAAAAAAAAAACCCAAAAAAACAAAAAAACAATGGGAGGCCCAAGGAGGTAGAGATGGGTACTCAGACCCTGGCAGCTCCTTTGGGGCTTCAGCTAGAAGTGGCTCTTCTTGCTTTTAGATTGGCTCTAACATAGTACCTCAAAGAACATAGTGGGGTCATGTGAAACTTTGCTTTTGAAGTCAGAGGGACCCAGGCATCAGGAGGTTCTTTAGGGGCACAGACCTGTCCTCATAGAGCTTATTTTCTATTGGGGGAGATTAAAAATTAAAATATTTTACGTCAGATGATGACGGGTGTTATGGGAGGAAAATGGGCTTTTTGGCTGTGTGGCTTTGGGCAAATTACTTATCCTCTCTGAGCTTCAAGGCTCTTTTAAGAACTACAGATAACTTATGCAAGGGCACACAGTTCCTGAGGGGCAGAAGTGATAACTGCAATTGTTTTTATTACTCTTATTTTCACTATTATTTTTCCTCCATTTTGTTAGAAATGAAAACCAACAAAATTAGGGTTGCCAGATAAAACACAGGATGCCCAGTTAAATTTAAATTTCAGAAAAACAATGAATAATTTCTTAGCATACATATGTCCCATACAGTATGTGGAATATACTTAAACTAAAAAAAAATCATTTATTATTTATCTGAAATTCAAATTTAACCAGGCATTCTGTATCCTCTCCCCTCCCCAAAATATAGCAACCCTAAGGGAAAAAGCCCCCTCAGGGAAATCTGTTGAAATTAAGATCCTTCTGAGTCAAGTTCTCCTTCCCTGCTAATTTCTCCACAACTCTGATGTTTTCTTTATCTTTTAAAACAAATTATGTGTGGCCAGTTGTGGTGGCTTACGCCTGTAATCCCAGTACTTTGGAAGGCCAAGGTAGGTGGATCACTTGAGACCAATAGTTTGACACCAGCCTGGCCAACATGGTGAAACACTGTCTCTACTACAAAAAAATAAGTAAATAAATACAAAAATTAGCCAGGTGTGGTGGTGTGCACCTGTAATCCCAGCTACTGGGGAAGCTGAGACATGAGAATCGCTTGAATGCAGGAGGCGGAGGTTGCAGTGCGCCAGGATCATGCCACTGCACTCCAGCCTGGGTGACGGAGTGAGACTCTGTCTCAAAGGAAAAGAAAAAGAAAAGAAAAAACGAAAACAAAAAACAAATTGTGTGTAATAACAAATTCTTTATTAAAGAGAAAGGTGCATAGTGCTAGTATCTTCAGGGCAGCTCTGTATTCCTCAGAGCAGAGTTCTGTGCATGTGGGGCCACCAGAAATACAACTTCATCTGTGAAACGGGATGCAAAGTAACAACAGTGATCTACCTGTAGGGCATCATGGATGCCATGTGCTCAAGTGCGTGGAAACTCAGTGTGGAGCTTGGCTCAAGGGAAGTGCACAAAACAGCAAAATAATTGTTATTATTCACTCATCCCTTCCACAAGCATTGACTGAGTTCCTCCTATATGATGGGTACTGTTTGAGGCACAGTGAACAACTTCCATTGTTGGGAGGTTCCACACAGCATAGACCCTACTGTCATAGAACTTACTTTCTAATGTCAGAGACAAATAAAATGTTTTACATCAGATGATATTAAGTGCTATGGAAGGAAAAAAGGGAAGGTGGGGATAGAGAGTGACAGGGAGTTATTCTCAGTTGGGTGGTTGCAGAAGAAAGGCAGCACCGATGAATGACATTCGAGCAGAATCCTCAATGAAGGTAGACAGCAAGCCACACAGATATCTGGGAGAGGAACATTCAAGGAGGCAACAGCAAGAGCAAAGGCCCTAATACAGGTAAGCGTTGATATGTTGGAGGGAAATCATTATTGATGAGATGGACGAGGAAATCCATCACAACAAGCCAGGTTACCTGGAAAGACTAGTCTTATATAGACCTCAGGCTCTCATCTTCAACCCATTTGCAACCCCTGCTTGCAAAGCTTGATGAATCCCTGGTATGTGTCTGAAAAAGTGCCACACTTTTGAAGCCTGTGCTTAGGGGGAGCAAACACTGTCCCAGCTGCTGCCACGGGGTATCTACACAGTAGGCAATGTTCCCACAGCCACCTGGATGTGGTACTACACATAGAACCTTGCAATGGGAAGACAGCTTCCAGCTCATCACACCCACTTCCATTTTTGCTTTCTATTCAGCTATGTTTCTTTTCTTAGCTTTCTAAGCCTTGTTACATTGAATAATCACCACAAAATTCTGTCCCTTCAAGTGGCTAGTATAGAAGCCGACCTCTGGCACCTCTTTTTCCTAGTCATCATGCAGTGCATGTAAGTTGGTGACATCACCTTCAGGAGAAGTCTAGGTTATTTAAAATCTTTGAAAAATGCAGCTTGACTAGTTTTTTAGTACCTTCAAACTGTCCTATCTTTAGAGCTCTTGAAAGTGCTTCCAAGAATAGAGCAGAATTATTTAAAATAATCAAATTCCTTTTAACATTCCAGTCCTATATTAAGGTGGTCCTTGGATTTAGTAATTGTTTCTCACTCTTAAGTAGAATAAACATTTCTTTCATTTACATTTCTTTCTACTTTTCTCCTATATAAAATATAAAGATACCCAGTAAATTAATGTGATAGGATCTATACATTCAACATTGTAAAGAACTTCTTATTTGTAAAGTTCTTTTTATTCCTCTCAGTAAATATTTTATCACTGTGGTGGTGGGTAAAATAGATACTAGGACATTGTTCCTGCTGCTGCTCCTACCAGAATGAACCCTGATATGTCCAGGACACTAAGGCATAAAAAATTGCCTCTGATAGAGCTTCTGAAAATTTGGTAGGTGCAGTTGAAGACCTCGGAACAATGGTTCCTTGAACTTTCTGCACGGGACATGTTTATTCCTTTTTGACTTTTTTTGAGACAAAATCTCACTTGATGCCCAGGCTGGGTGTAGTGCAGTGGAGCAATTACAGCTCACTGCAGCCTCAACCTCCCGGGCTCAGGTGATCCTCCCACCTCAGCCTCCTAACTGGGACTACAGACACACACCGGCATGACCGGCTAATTTTTCGTATTTTTTGTAGAGATGAGGTTTCGTTATATTGTCCAGTCCGGCCTTTTTGACGTTTATCAAAATGTGTGAGCAATTTCCAGTGCTACTGACAACACAGGAGCCCAGAAAGGGGAAAAAGCCATTCAGGCTAGAAGTTCACTACATTGAATCCTTTAACCTATTAAGAAGTATGTATTGTAAGACAAAGAGTGTACTGTAAGTTATGTTAACTAGCTAAGTCATCCTTTAGGAAGGTGAAACCATTTGCTAAGATCCCTACCCCACGTGCTGACCAAGGATTTCCATTTCCATGACAAATGGCCACCCTCTCTTATCTCCTTGGATGAAGATCCCTGGCTACAGCATCTATCACCCTTGGATCTGGTTATAACCCTCAGAACGAAAGTCTTTAAAAAAAAAGGAAAAGATTCTCAGCCTGACACACTGGTTTTGTCTGAGAGATTTGGCTTACAAAAATAGTGCTATATACTGACTGCATGCCCACTTTATAGAAGTGACTATTGTTAATTAAGCACCAACTTCTCATTGTAATTATCTACCTTAAAAAGAATTCTGCCTGAAGGCGGAAGTGCTCCCGAACATTTTATTTTGTGACATTGAAGATAAATCCCAACCTCCCAAAAGTTCTTTCCTTCCCACAACAAAAAATAGGATGTAGAACATCAAAATGACAACAATAACAATCCCCTTCCACTCCCCAAAATAACCTGGAGAGGAAAACAGCAGCTTCCTATAAACAAACACCATGAAAACTTAATGTATTTATTAGTAAAGAAAAATAAACCTTCCTCTCCATGCTGTTCAGTTATTCTGTTCATTTCTTAATAGTCCTATATTCATAAAAGGCCAAAGGACTCTGCCCTTGACAAGCTAACTGAGCAGGAAAAGGCAATCATGTGTACAAGGCTGTCACCCACCCCACAAATTATGATAAAATATACCTCAGGATTGCAAAAAAGAGTTGCATATCTCCAGTGACATCCACAGTAGTACGTTTAAGGATTTGAATAGAACAGCAATTTATTTTGCACTAACATGTTTTATGGTTATCATCAAGCATTATGTCTTCAGAGACTGAAAGGTGATGTTTTTATGGACTCTGGCTCCTTGTTGCATTATCTTCACAGCTCAGAAATGATCTCTTGCTCTTTTTTTAGTTCCTCCTTCTCACCCACTACCTTTGCCCCTCATTTAACAAAGCAGCAATTTTTGCAAAGAAAAGGGGAAAAAACAAAATGAATCCGCATTAGACAAAGGGCACAAATGAACAGATTTCCAACCCTGAATAGTTTCAGAATGAATGATTATCTGGCTAATTAGTGAAATAAATAATAATAATTGCCTGTCCCTCCTCATTAGAGTCCTTGATAGCAAATGGAACCCCAATGCAGAGTACCAGCAAGCTGGTTTCACAGCTCAGCTCTGAGTTGAGAAAAATAGACAGTCTGTATTGCAGATGTTCACATGCCAACCCTAAAACCAGAAAAGCCAGAAAAACTGGGGACTTCAGGATCTGTAAGGGAGATGGCTTGGGACATAGAGGGAATATTTCTGACTTCCTTCCATGCTTAAGAATTATGCTATGTTCTGGGCATCCAAGAAGTGAGCTAAGACCTATGAACATAGACCATGGACGCCAGAACACAGAAGAAATTATTCTTATTGTTCAAAGTTTATCCAGTAGCAGCTAAGTTCTTAAAGTATGATCCAATCCAACTGCAGCATTATTTATCTTGTTGCTTGTTAAACCTATGGGTTCTGGGCTCCCTCCCAGGCCACCGACTCAGAAGCTCTGGGACTGGGCCCAGGGCCCGCATGCTCATCAGGATTACCGAGTGCTTCTTATGCCCCTGAAATTTGAGAACCTCTACAAGTCAACGGCTGGTGAAACTGGGCAATACTGTGAAATAAAGCATGTTTCGCCTGATGGAGAAGATACTGTAGCAGGAAATCTCATGAGATCTGACCATCCTCTTGCAGAGATTTTTACCCTGGGGTTGAGCCACAACATCCTTATTGCCAGGGCAACTCTCAGTACCATCCTTGCCACAACATCTGAAATTAACATAAGACCTCCTTGCTGTTTTGCTCCCTGGAGCCAGCCCAGCCAAACATATTACTCAACACTGAAGGCATTTGATTGGCTTCTAATGAGGCAGCAGATCAGCTTTTAGGGGTCTGTTCTCAGTGTGATGCATGAGTTAAGCTCCCGGTAATGTTAATCAGTTGGGAGTTCCCACTGCTCAGGCAACTGTCTTGTAAAGCTGTCACTACTTGACCGTCAACTTATCTTAGCCTATTCTTTCTGTTTTGAAGTCCACCAGTGTTCTGATGCCAGCAAGAATGTGAATAAAAAGACTGCCTTTAAACTTCTCCCATGTTCTGAATAAACCTCCTTTCAAGATGTCCTGAGGCTCCATCCACACTGCTCCCCACACCATGATACATTTACCCAGCCAAAGTGAGTAACTAGTAATTGATTCAACTATAATGCACTTAGCACTGAGGAGACAGGGGTGTTTCTTGAATTTGAAGAACTCAGAGTCCATCCTGGGAGGCAATTATAATACCCCCAGACCCACAGAACAGATTGGGTGGAGTCTCAAAGAAGAGGAGACACTCAAGAGGCAGAGGAATGATGCTGAGAGAAGATGTTTGGGAGAAGAGCTTTTCAGCAAGGGAAGGATAGGCTTATACCTGGGGCCAACTTACCCAACAGGCTGCAACTTGCCTGAGCCTCCACCAGTAAGTGCCATGCCCAGGGGCCATGATTCTCTTAGGAGACCACAGAAATATTGTAGTTCTGATTTATTTTAAAGTCAGAAAAAAATGAATATATAATAATGAATCTAGACTCATCTTTATACCAACACAGTCATAAAAAAATGTATAGTCCTTTTTTAATAGATGAAGAGATCCATGAAGAAAAAGTGCCTAGGGCCCTCAACAATCGTAATGCATCTGCACTCCCATGCTTACTGCAGCATTGTTCACAGCAGCCAAGATTTGCAAGCAACCTAAGTGTCCATCAACAGATGAATGAATAAAGAAAATGTGGTACACATACACAATGGAATACTATTCAGCCATAAAAAAGAATGAGATCCCGTCATTTGCAACAACATGGATAGAACTGGAGGACATTATGTTAAGTGAAATAAGCCAGACACAGAAAGATAAACTTCACATGTTCTCACTCATTTGTGGGAACTAAAAATTAAAGCAATTAAACTCATGGAAATAGTAGAATGATGATTACCAGAAGCTAGGAAGGATAGTTGGGGGAAGGGAGAAGGTGAGGATGGTTAATGGATATAAAAACATAGTTAGATAGAAGGAATAAGATCTAGCATTTGATAGCACAACAGGGTGATCACAGTCAACAATAATTTATCGTACATGTTAAAGTAACCAAAAGTATAATTAGAATGTTTATAACACAATAAATGATAAATGCTTGAGGTGATGGATACCCCACTTACCCTGATATGATTATGCATTGTATGCCTGTAACAAAATATCTTACATACCCCATAAATACATACGCCTACTACATACACATAAAAATAAAAAACAAAGTAAAAAATATAATTCCCAATAAAAGTTGAAAAAACATATCTTAGATGTCTTTCGCTGTCATGGATAAAAGTCCATTTTCCTCCTACAATTAAACATTTATATTTTAAAAAGTCATAGTGCAGCCCCAGTGTATGCAAAGATACAAGTGAGTGTCTGGAAGTGCAAGTGACAATATTGAAAACATATGGAGCCTCACTCCATAAGATGTACTTTTCTACAAGTCCTGCAGGTATTAACCTCTTGATTCCTCACAACCCAGTGCAGTAGGCACAATTACCACCACCCCAACTTTACAGATAAATGAAGGCAGAAGAGGATAAAGCTCCCCAAAGCCATTCAGTCCTACAGATAACCAGGCCACATATCTGAGTTCTATGGCTCTAAAATCTGCACACTTACACTCCATGTGGGTGTTCCCCAAATTGTCTAATTATTTGTGATGAGGGCCCATTTTCTTTATTTCCTATCAATCACAGACCAATATCTTTGTAAAATAAATAAATAAATAATAAATTGCCAGAAAAAGGAAATGCAAAAAAAGTACAAAAAAACCAAGCCCAATTTTAAAAAATCAATTCAACAGACATAAAATTACATTCCAATAATTGTGCTTGACAATTGCAACCATGTCAAATTTTTCTAAAATGTTCTCAGGGCTTATTCTCGATGTCTATTTTTACCTCATATCAGATGGGTAACAGCCTGCAGACCAGCCGGGGTCCTGGCCCACATGCTAGGCATGCTGCCCTGGCCAAAGGAGCTGCAGTTGGCTTTTGCAGTAGTGGAAGCAAGGAAGGGGGAACAGGAAGAAAAACGCCACTTTGCCAAAATGTCAGTGAGAAGAACAAAGAAGGGGAGGATGGGAACTGAGTAAATTAGGATGTGTGCCTTTTCAACCAACTTGAGGTTGTGCTTTTGTGCCAAGCACCTGCCTATCGCAGGCAGAGCTGGGGACCGTGGTGTCAGAGCCTCTATCCATGAAAGCCTCAAATTTTAGACTTTTGAGGTGATACATATGAGCACTGAGGCAGACTCATGGGATCCAAAGTAGAATGTTCAACAACAAATGTAAAACTGTGACCCAAGAACTGTCCACACTCCCAATGGTACTCAATAAACTAATATTTTTAATTGAATCCTTCATTTGTCTTATAATTCATATAATGGCTACATTACAAAATTTTGTATCAAAAATTATGTATTGAATGTAAACATAACATATACCACAATTTTGCATTTTCTTTCTGTACTTTTCTTTGTATCATAAGTATATTCCTGAACATGTAGGGGAAAGTAGGATTTTGGTAAGCACAATCATATTTTAGACATCCCAGGAGACACACTGTATTAGATTGAAAAAATTCAGACTTTATGGTGAATTCTATTTCCTTGTCTGTAAAAGGAGAGCAATAACCTATAATAACCTGTAAAAGACTCTGAAAACCTTACTGTGATGTTTTTAAACCAGCGGTTGTAAGTAGTATTCTTTTTTGTTAATCCAAGCTTTCACACCAAGGTTTGTGAAAGATGCACCTCTATTTCTTGGTATAGCGTTTAAGCCATGCGCTGTCTCCATGTACATCTCAATTGGGAGACTGTAGGCTGGTAATTGTCCTAATATGAAAAGTAATCACTTCACGGGCCTAAGGAAAGGAGTTTTGGGGTATTATTTAATTCAATCCTCTGCCTAGAAAATCTTAGTATCTGGCTGAGTGCGGTGGCTCAAGCCTGTAATCCCAGCACTTTGGGAGGCTGAGGCAGGTGGATCACGAGGTCAGGAGATCGAGACCATCCTGGCTAACATGGTGAAACCCCGTCTCTACTAAAAATACAAAAAATTAGCCAGGCGCGGTGGCGGGCACCTGTAGCCCCAGCTACTCGGGAGGCTGAGGCAGGAGAATGGCATGAACCCGGGAGGCGGAGCTTGCAATGAGTCAAGATGGCGCCACTGCACTCCAGCCTGGGTGACACAGCGAGACTCCATCTCAAAAAAACAAAAAAACAAACAAACAAACAAAAACAAAAAAACCCCCAGAAAATCTTAATATCTGATCTTAATTCTACCACATTTTAATTCGTTCACTTACTATCCATCAGAAATTTCCCCATTTGGTAATGGGGAAAGGAAATGAATCTTGCTCTTTTCCCACCGAAGGAGAAGTGACCCCCTGAGATACAGAGGTTTAGAATTTCTTGTTAATGGCAAAATCTTGAACAGTGTTGTAACTCAGGCAGCTAGTCCACGATAGTCACTGTCCTGAGAGAAAAACAGCCTGCTCATAAAGATAGAGCACATAAGCATCCTCCCAGAAATGGACCAACACAACCATTTTGATAATGCCAATATGGCGCCCCTAAGAAACGAGTGGACCCCGCCCCTGGGAAGAACAGTAGCACCTCCTAAGAAGACAGAAACGCGTGTGTTCTCATCCTATCACCATGGAACCTGTGGAGCTTCCCAGGAGACTTGGACACCAGTTATGCTGAGATAATAACTTCGCAGTGCTCTTCTAAGAGCTTTGCAGGTAACTACCTTATTTGATTCTCACAACAACCCTGAAATAGGTGCTGTTGGTTGACAGAGAAACTGACGTGTTGTATTGGTGAGTAACTTTCTTGGAGTCACACAGCTACTTATTGGTGCTGCTGTGGTTTCAATCCGGCTGTTCAAATAAGTGTTGAATACAATGTATTATATTGATTTGACCCATATTCTTCCATGTAGAGGCTTTATTCAGCCCATTGGAGGGCTCTTTTTGAAGACTATCATCAGAAATTGAAATATAAGAGGCAGGCAAGCCAGTATTAGCCGTACTAAAAAAAATAGTTATAAAAAGCATGTACACAGTAAGAAACTTTTGCTATTATATTTACTTCTCTAACTGCAGTATTTTATTATACCTATATTAAAGATGAACAAAGGATCGCTCTGACAGATTATATAGTTATTATAGTCACACAATTGATTTGGACTTGATTGGAGATCTTAACCCGCCACTTAAAAAGCAACATTGGTGCTATTTCTAAGTCTCTGTTTCCTAACCACCATTCTTGTGGGTTGTCAGGGCAAACTATTTCTATCTGGTGCACACACTCTCTATTCCACCCCCTCATGAACAAATAAAGTTTCTGTAGGTTTTCTTTACCCATCTCTTCTTTGTAACGCCTGAGGTCTAACATGCAAACTATTTAGACAGTTTAAAGCTTAGCTGCGGCACGGCGTGGTGGTTCATGCCTGTAATCCCAGCACTTTGGGAGGCCGAGGCGGGCGGATCACTTGAGGTCAGGAGACCAGCCTTGCCATCATGGTGAAACCCCATCTCTACTAAAAATACAGAAAAATTAGCCGGGCATGATGCTGAGCACCTGTAATCCCAGCTATTTCGGGGGCTGAGGCAGGAGAATTGCTTGAACTCGGGAGGTGGAGGTTGCAGTGAGCCAAGATCATGTTATTGTACTCTAGCCTGGGCAACAAGACCGAAACTCCTTCTCAAAAAAATAAAAAATAAATAAAAAAATAAAGCTTAGTTGGACATTTTAGGGTTGGGAAATACTCCCCTATCCCATGCAGCTCATTTCTCTGTGAATCAGTAGTGAAAGGAGCTTCCCAAAAGGCACAGATGATTTGTATATGCTAAGCTTAAACCGAGGAACCCAACTCCTAGCACTAATAATCATTGCAATTTGTTGAGAATAACAATAGCTTGGTAAAGCCCAGTGTTTCCCTAAAGGGCAAGTATAATAGGCCTATAACTTCAAACGTGTAAGAATAATTTGTTATTCATGTTAATCCCCTCGCCATTGCCAGCCACATCAATCTTTTTCAAAAGGGGAGCACTGGAAAAACCATTGAAGTCTGAAGGGAAAAAATAGACACGTAAGGTGAACAGGAGCACACAGTAAAGCAACTCTGTGATTCTGCTGGTTGCTGCCAGGGACTCGTAATGTTTCATTAATGTTCACCCACCACCCCATACCCATTTGGCTCCAACTCTCAGTAAGGCAGGGATGTGAGCCAGGAGAAGAATACCACCATCAAGTCATTGCTGGCTATTCCTATGAGGATACTATTTTTCAAAATTTTTTGCCACCTGAGGCCCAGGCAAAATTACTGGCCCTTGTTTAAATCACTGCATTCTTTACTCAGGTACAGGTCAGTTTCAACTCAGAAACAGTGACTACTTTAAAAAATGTACACAAACCCAAACAGCCACACTTGTTTCCGGGACTTAGATTTCAAAGCTACAGAAGTATTTCAAGTAAAAAGGATGCTTAGGAATAAGCAGTAGGTGACAATAAAAGAAAAGAAGATGCAATATGGATGGAGGTGACTGAAAACCAGGAATTCAAATGAACTGAAGGTACAGCCTGTGGACCAACATCCTCCTGGAATAGAAATAAATAGCATTGGTAGTTTCAATTGCATCCCCTCCCCACTTTCACTTAAATCATGAATCTAGATTTACACAAGATTTATACACTTTTGACCACAAATGGGCCTCCACATACCTTCATTTTCTTGTGCCATGCACATGAAAGAGAAGGGAAAGAAAGATTTTTTTCCCCTTTGGTTTGCCTTGACATGGCACAAGGAAACATGAGCATTAGTGATGTCTAGCTTTCTCAGCTCTTGGCCTTTGAGGGCAAACAAGGCTCCTTTCCAGGTGGACACTGACCAAAGGCCTTAAAGTATGAGTGTCTCAGTTTGTTTTGGATGCTATGACAAAATACCTTAAACTGGGTAATTTACAAATAATAGAAATTAATTGTCACAGTTCTGGAGGCTGGAAAGTCCAAGATCAGCATGCTGGCAGATTCAATGTCTGATGAGTCCTCCTCCTTTGCTCCATAGATGGCACCATGTCGCTGCATCCTCACATGGCAGAAAGCATGAACAGCTCCCTGGCACCTCTTTTATAAGGTCACTAATCCCATTTATGTGGGCTCTGACCTCATGACTTAATGACCCCTTAAAGGTCCACCCCTTAATACTATCACATTGGCAAGTAAGTTTCAACATATGAATTTTGGGGTCACACTCAGACCACAGCAACGGGAAAATTAATATTTGTTTTCATAAAACAGGGCATTTGATTCTCCTCTCTGCCATTAGCATGCAACAAGCCATGTAACCTTCCAGGTTTACAGAAGGCAAACCTCAACCACTGACTCCTCCTGGGTGCTTTTTGATCCAGTAGCCTGTATGGCCTACAGGTAGACCGCTTCCTTCAATCACTGCTTGAGGAATCACTGGAGGGGGGAGTCTTGTTGCGATGAGAGACTGTCTGGGTCGCATGTTGTCAGGGGCAGGCCCAAGAGACAGAGAGTTGTAGGATGGGCATATAGAAGTAGGGCAGCTGCTAATAATTGTCTTAATAAGTTATTCTGGATTTGCCAGGCCTGTACCTCAGCAGTTGCAAGCCACTTTTACTTCTGGGGTATATTTTTTCTTTTAAATTATTTTTATAGTTTCTTAAATTAAAAAATTATAAGCTCATTATAAAATAGCAACTGAAGCACACAAATTAAAAGTAAGAATTTTTTTGATTTTTGAGGCAGGGTCTCAGTCTTTCACCCAAGATGGAGTGTGCAGTGGCACATTCACAGCTCACTGCAGCCTTCACCTCCCAGGCTTGAGCAACCCTCCCACCTCAGTCTCCTGCATAGCTGGGACTAAAGGCGTGTGCCACCATGCCTGGATAATTTTATTTATTTTTTGGAGAGACAGGGTCTCCCTATGTTGTCCAGGCTGGTCTTGAACTGGGCTTAAGCAATCCTCTGGCCTCAGCCTCCAAAAGTGCTGGGATTATAGCATGAGCCACCATGCCCAGCCTAAAAGTAAGAATGTCTAAGTTTCTTTCCCCAATCATCCCATTCCTTCACAGTTAACACTTTTGCTCCCAGCATTCTTTACAAATTCTGCTTCTGAAACCTGTGTTACTCTGAATTTGTCCATTGTCTTTTACTGCCCTGGCCTCTAACTTTGCACACACCCTTAACTTGATGTCTGCCACAGGACCTTGAGTTAGGTTCCCATTCACAACAGCTTGGCCTTGACAGCTTCAGTTCAGCCACTTGCCATGTTTAAGCTGGGTTTTCTCCAATTTAAATACTTTCATTTTTTAAAGAGCTGCCTGGCCTTCCTCTTATTAGCTATAGAAGAGATTTGGTGGTGGTGGTTTTACAAGCTAAAATACAATCAAGAAGTTGTGAATAAGACATTCTAGCCTAGAAGGAATGAATGGTATTTCCTAAACTCTAAGAAAATATTGATTACAGTATTTAATCATGGAGAGTATGGAAGAAAATAACAAAATACTATATTAAACATATTTATGAACTGTAACATGATTTTATGAACTATAAAACATTAACATCATTTTCTTAATGTACACTTTTGAGTCAAGAGGATATGATACTTTCACTCATTCACTTTTCACATTGTGAACTGAGATCCCTACATACCTCTCCCCCTTCTTTTGACATCGTCTGCCCGAATGTATTATCTTAGATAACTGTGATGTTAAAAGATAAATAGCCTCAAATACTGGATGTCTAATGTGAACATGAGTTGGGACATGAATTAGTCTAAATCATCTTGACATTTTGCACTGGCACACCCACCTTTGCTAACAAAAGGTTGTCTGGGATGATTTTCCCATTAGGAATCCTGTCCATGGCCCTTTAAAAATAAATCATACCTGTAGAAGATCCTTCTTTCCATGGTTATGGCAGAAAGCATGGGTCTTACTTCCAAGTCTAGAATTAGATGACATGGATAGAATCTAGAAATACCAAGGTTCGGGAAAGAACATAAAACTGAGAGTGATCTCTTGTTTCAGGATGAGGTTCCCAAATGAAGTTATGTGATGAGACAACCACTCATATAGCAACAGGCATCACACAGACCACTTCTCAATATCTCTTCACCAGTCAACTGACATTCCTCCAACAGAGTTGTAAGGGCCGATCTATATGAGATGGTCAAGCAACAAGGCTGGCCTGATGAATGAGTGCAATTTGAGACCTTCCAGGTATCAAGAACCCACCCACTCCATTATGACATCTAAAATTCTCCTACTATAAATTAACTTATTTGCATTTACGAGTCCCCGTTGACTCACTAGGAAAAGCAGTAACTTAAGCTGTTGTCATTTAACTAAAGCATGCTTTGAAAGCTACCAGTACCCAAGGTTGAGGAATATAAAGGAAATACGAAGTAGGTGAAAATGGACATTTAAAGGGAAGTTAAGTTGTCAAAACCAAATTGCAGTCTCTTCTTTATTTTGCTTATGGTTTGCTCTCTTTTGGAAAATTTTCTTCCAAGCAGCGGAAAACCCTCAGAATGAAAAATGATGCACTCTAAGGAACCTGAAAGAGGATTAATTCTAAGCAGATACTTACATACTTTTGAACCAAAAGGAGAAGTATTTATGGATTCTAACTGTCCTGACCCTCTTTTCAACATAGCTGTGAATATCAATGACAGTGTTTAATACATATACATAAAGAAGGTCTATGTAGGGAAACGAGAGTTTGGATGGAATTCAACCAAAAGATACCCCCACTTGGTTTCAGGACCCTCCCTTCTAAGGAGCCAATTTCCAATAAAAAGCAACCAAACTTTAAAAAAAAATCATAGAGTAACCCATTAAATATTTCACAGAAACTCATTAAAACATTTTACTATTTGCACTGATTATCATGTGGCTGCTTATACAGATGCCCATAAATCTGACTGCATTAGGTTCTCAGGCCTTTATTTCAGTTAATTTCTTCTCCCTATGTGGACTTGCCCAGGAAATGAGATTTAATGAGTCACCGTCCTCCCTGATAATCACAGGAGAGCTCATTAGCTTTTTGTCAGATTTGTACCAACTATCTGCCCCCAATATGCCTATGACTTCTTTTGAGTTAAATATGATATTACCAAAAGGGAGAACTGAAAAGAGCATTTCTGTACTGAATGCTGCAGACTTGAAACACTATATAAATATTTTTACATATGTTAAAAGGCATCTGAGAGCAAAAGGTAAGAAAATAACAAAAATACAACATTCCCTATTGATGGCATCACTATTTAGATGACACACATCATTAAAAAGAAAGAAAGTTTGACATTTACATGTTTGGAAGTCTTTCTAAATCTGCTTAAATGCCTGAGCTGAGTCAATGCAAATGCAAGTTCAAAGAACAGAAGAAAACAATCTAATGGTTCTTAAAATTCGTGCAGTTTGAGGAGTTCTCCATCATGTACGTTAGGATACTTCACCAAGGTCTCCCAATCTCCTGACCTTCCGTTTTCACTGGAAATAACAAAAGGCTCTCATGTCACTTCATGGAAAAGGGGAAATTTTTACACTTCCCCCAAAAAAAAGCTTGAAGTAAATCTTCCATGCTTTCATGGACCACCTTAGTGATAAAGTTGACTTGGCTTTCACTAAAATTGCCCATAAAGGAAGATATGACAGTGATGGTAAAACCATCAGAGTGATTTTCTGAATTCTCATTTGAGTCCCTCAAGAGGTTACCATTTCCCTTCTAGGTACAGACAGAGTTACCTGGGCAAAGGTGTTGCTCCTGCATGGCTGAGCGGCCACCACGGACCAGGGCCCAGCTCTTCATCAATATTTATTGAACGTTTGCAATATACTTATCTGACAAAGGGCTAATATCCAGAATCTACAATGAACTCAAACAAATTTTCAAGAAAAAAACCCCATCAAAAAGTGGGCAAAGGATATGAACAGACAATTCTCAAAAGAAGACATTTATGCAGCCAAAAAACACATGAAAAAATGCTCATCATCACTGGCCATGAGAGAAATGCAAATCAAAACCACAATGAGATACCACCTCACAGCAGTTAGAATGGCGATCATTAAAAAGTCAGGAAACAACAGATGCTGGAGAGGATGTGGAGAAATAGGAACACTTTTACACTGTTGGTGGGACTGTAACCTAGTTCAACGACTGTGGAAGACAGTGTGGCGATTCCTCAAGGATCTAGAACTAGAAATACCATTTGACCCAGCCATCCCATTACTGGGTATATACCCAAAGGATTATAAATCATGCCGCTATAAAGACACATGCGCACGTATGTTTATTGCGGCATTATTCACAATAGCAAAGACTTGGAACCAACCCAAATGTCCATCAATAATAGACTGGATCAAGAAAATGTGGCACATACACACCATGGAACACTATGCAGCCATAAAAAAGGATGAGTTCATGTCCTTTGTAGGGACATGGATGAAGCTGGAAACCATCATTCTCAGCAAACTATCACAGGGACAAAAAACCAAACACCGCAGGTTCTCACTCATAGGTGGGAATTGAACAACAAGAACACTTGGACACAGGAAGGGGAACATCACACACTGGGGCCTGTTGTGGGGTAGGGGTATAGGGGAGGGATAGCAATAGGAGAAATACCTAATGTAAATGATGAGTTAATGGGTGCAACACACCAACAGGGCACATGTATACGTATGTAACAAACCTGCACATTGTACATCTGTACCCTCGAACTTAAAGTATAATAAAAATAATAATAATAATGTAAATAAATATTTATTGAACTAACCAGGGGCCATAGAGCCTATTTGGAATGCATAAGATTATGCAGCTCTATAGTCCTTAGATTGAAACAAAGTCCCAGATTCAAACAACAGTGCTTCTGAACACTTTTTGGGTGGCATATCTTTTTCAGAATCTGATGATAAAAATGGACTTTTGCTCAAGAAAAATGCACCACTCCACTACAAATGCACATACACACAAAATTTGGGGGACAGTTTCAGAGAGTTCTCAAACACTCCAATCTTATTTCTAGCCTTGCTTGGGGTTCCTGGACCTAAGATTAATCCTCTTATACAGATGATAATATCAAGGAATGTAATTAAAACTACTACTCATTGAGAACTTACTACATATCAGGCAATATTATCTCATTACACTCCCACAACAACCCTAAGAGGTACATCTGCTATTAACCACATTTTACGTATGAGGAAACTAGGCAAAGATTTAAATTATAACAGCTTGTCAGAGGCAGAGCTGGAGCTTCAAACCCAGTGTGCCTCTGGCATCTGTGCTCTGAGCCTCTAGAGTCTGCTGCCTGTCCTATAAAACATATTTTTATTCTAAAGCATGTTCACTTCTGCTTTCTCATTTAATCTTTGTAACTACCCTAGAGTTACAAAGATTAGATTGTGATCTGATCTACCTAAGCTAATTCTAGGAGTTAGATTAAGTAGATATCTGCACTTTAGTAGGTGTTGAGGGCATTTCCAAAGTAGAGCAAGAGATTTGCTACCCACAGTCTTTTCAGACAACGAAGTCACAGTTGATGAAATTAAAAATTAAAAACCAAAATTCTGACTTGAGCCTTCTTTCTCCATTCACTACAGGTTTAAACACTCTAGGAACACCATCTAATTTCTTTATTCACAGCCATCCACTGCCTTGAGGACTGAGTCAGCACGGTAAGGTTTTGAAGCCATGTGGTGATTCCTACAAAAACCTGGCTTCCTGTGGTTCACAGAGCACAGTTTTGTCTCTACAAAGGCAAAGGCATAGGGAAGAACAGACAGAGGAGAAAAGTTGTCAATCTGCAGAATATAAAAATGTTTAATGTGCATATGATCATGCTGGACATTAGACGCATAGCCTTGTCTTTATATAGAACCCCAAATCTAGTTGAAATGTAAAAATATTTTTAAAACATTTAACTCTTCCCTTATCTGAACTCTGCCTAGCATTCCTCAGTGCTCAGCTGTTCCCATTCCTCCGTGAATTTCTCCCTCCTGAAAACCTCTATCAGCTTGTACTGCCCATTCTGCACAAACATTCAATGTCAGTCATTTGTCCTGGCTTTCTGCTCCAGTGAAATGGCAGACTGCAGAAACACAGCTTCAATCTACTTCTAAAAGCGCAGAGAAATACAGGGGGAAATGTAGCAAAAAGTTTCTGAAACAGAACCAAACTTGTAAGAAAAAATGAGAAAGAGAGAATAAAATAGAAATTCCCAGGTACAAGAAATGAAGAGGAAAAATAGCCAGAGCTGCCATGGTGTCATTTGTGAATTCACGCTCTGGGGACTCAGCAAGGTGTGGGTCTAGATTTGGGCCATGAAGACCAGGGGCTGGGGTCGAAACACCCATTCAGCAACAGGAGAGGTGGAGAAGGCCTACGCAAGGTGGGGAATTAGAACTGACAACCGGCTATGAAATCAAGATCCTAGAAGGCACAGCAAAAAGGGAAGAGGAAGGAACTTTGTCTTTTCCCAGATCCAGGTGGTAAAGAAAGTCAGTTATGGGAAATCAAACCCCCAGGTCTATTTGACCATGCAGGTATAGGGTCTAAACTCACATTATCCACCTGTAAGGAAATCTCAGTGAAGAAATTAAAGTAAAAACTGGATGCATACCAATAAAACCACTGAGATGCCCATCATAAGAAATGTAAAACTACTCTGTAGAAACATTTTCACAACCCCGGGAGCATGGAACATCCCCAAGATGGAGAAAACTCCTGCTAAGCTAATACTTAAAAGAAAAAAATTACAAATCACAAAAGAAAATAATTCTCTATAAGAAAGAGTAAGCAGATATAACAAACAGGAAGGTAATACACTAATAACTTAAGATAATAGAACAATCTGAAACCAGCAATAAAAATAAGTATACTTAAAATAAGTAGGCCAGGCATGGTGGCTCACACCTGTAATCCCAGCACTCTGGGAGGCCAAGGTGGGAGGATCACTTGAGTCTAGGAGTTTGAGACCAGCGTGGTCAAAATAGTGAGATCCTGACTCTACAAAAAATTTTAAAAATTAGTCTGGTGTGGTGACACATGCCTGTAGTCCCAGCTACTCGGGAGGATGAGGTGGGAGGATCACTTGAGACTGGGAGGTTGAGGCTGCAGTGGGCTGCGACTGAACCACTACACTCCAGCCCGGGTGAAAGACCAAGGTCCTATCTCCAAAAAATTAAAAATAAAATAACTAAAGATATTAAAGAAAGATTTGAAGCCATGATACAAGAACAAGACACCCTATAATAAAAAATACATTTGGAAACAAATCATGTCATACTTTTGGAAACTGACAAAACACAGTGAATTTAAAACTAAATAAATAATGTATTAGTTTCTTAGGGCTGCCATGACAAAGTGCCACAAACTGGGTGGCTTAGAACAACAGAAATGTATTGCCAGAAATGTACTTTTAGATGCTTTTTTAAACCCAAAATCAAGATGTTAGCAGGGTCTTGCTCCCACCCTCTGAAACTTGAAAGGAGAAGTTCCTTCCTTGTCTCTTGCAGCTTCTTCTAGCCTCCGGTGTTCCTTGGCTTGTTGCAGCAAAGCTCCAATCTTCACATGGCATTCTCCCTATGCCTCTTCACATAGTCCTCCCTCTGGGCATGCCTCTGTGTCCAAATTACCCCTTTTTATAAGGACACAAGTCATAGTAGATTAGGGCCACCTTAACAACCTCATTTTAACTTGATTACCTCTGCAACAACCCTATCTCCAAATAAGGCCACATTCTGAGATACTAAGATTAGGACTTAAATGTAACATTTTTGGGGGACACAATTCAATCCATAACATAACAGATACAACAGAAGAGAATCGATGAAAGGAAAGATAAATCAGGGAATTAACCACAATGCAGCATAGAAAAATTGATAGGAAATATAAAAGCTAAAAGTTATGCAGGATAGAATAAAAAGATTCAATATACGTTTCTTAGGAGTTCCAAAAGGAAGGAGTAAAAAGGATGAAAGAGAAGCAATATTCAGTGAGATCATGGGTGAGATTTTCCAGAATTTATGAAAACAGATCCTTAGATTTAGGAAACATAGAAAGTAAAGCAGGGCAAAGAAAAATCCACAGCTATATACATCCTAATGAAACTGCAGATCTTCACAAATAAAATCTTAAACAAAGACAGATGAACTATAAAGATTAGGTTGGTGACAGATTTTTCTTTTCTTTTTTTTTTGAGACGGAGTCTCACTTTTGTTGCCCAGGTTAGAGTGCAATGGCGTAATCTCGGCTCACTGCAACCTCTGCCTCCCAGGTTCAAGCGATTTTCCTGCCTCAGCCTCCCGAGTAGCTGGGATTACAGGTGCCCGCCACCACACCCAGCTAATTTTGTATTTTTAGTAGAGACGGGGTTTCACCATGTTGGTCAGGCTGGTCTTGAACTCCCGACCTCAGGTAATCTGCCTGCCTCAGCCTTCCAAAGTGCTGGGATTACAGGTGTGAGCCACCGTGCCTGGCTGGCAGATTTTTCATCACCAAAATTAAAAAATAAAACGAGTAATCGGTGCTGGTAGAAGTCTGGATAGTGTTTAACTGCTGGGGGACTAGCAGCTGGCAGGGACCATGAGGGAGCTTCTAGGGTGCTGGCCATGTTTAGTTTCTTGACCTAGTTCTGATTACATTTCCTTATTGATTACGTGTGCTCATTACGTGTATCCATGATGGGTGTGCTTTTTCTATATGAATGCCATAATCCAATGAAGATTTTTTAAAAAAGAGAGACCAGAAGACAAAGGAATAATGCCTTCAAAGTGCTGAGGAGAAAATAAGTCAGCAAAATTATCACTCAGGCAGAATGACAAGGTAGATATTACAATCAAATAAAGATTGTGAGACATTACTATTCACCACCTTTGCTGAAAGAACCGCTAAAGGATGTTTTGTAGGAGGAAGACAATTGAACCCAGAATGAAGGAATAGCATTGCAAGGAGCAATAGTGAGGCAAGAAATTGTGAGGCAAATCTAAAAAAAATACTCACTGAAAAATAGTAAAGATGACAAAGTTTTAACCAAGGAAGAATCAAAATCCTAGGGGAAAAATATCCAAGATGGTGAGAGGGACCTTTGGGTACAAAGTTTCTTGTATTATTTGAGAGAAGGGAAGAAGTATTGAATTTCAACTTTAAGTATATATGTTAAAAATTGAATGGCCACTAAAAAAGTAAGAAGTAGATATATAACTTTCAAACCAGTATGAGGGGGGTGGGGCATAGAGAAAATTCAGTCTATCTAAGGGAAGCCAGTGAAGGAGGAAAAAAAAAAGCCAAGAAAAGTTGTTGAAAAAAAAGTCCAAAGAAATTATGGCTTAAATCATGAATGGACCAAGCTAGTCAATTAAGAATAGATATTCTTAACTTTTTCTTTTAGAGGCAGGGTCTTGCTCTGTCACCTGGGCTGCAGTGCAAGTGGTACAATCATAGCTTGCTGCAGCCTTCAACTCTTGGGCTCAAGTGATCCTCCCACCTCAGCTTCACAAGTAGTTGGGACCACAGGCACAAGCGCCAGTGCCTGGTTAATTTTTAAATTTTTTTTTTTTTTTTGTAGAAATGAGATCTTACTATATTGCCCAGGCTAGCCATGCTAGCTTTCCTCCATCTGTCTCCCCCTCCTCAGGCCTTCCTATTTCCTGGCTTCTACCAATCCCCCTGCCTTGGACTCCCAAAGTGCTAGGATTACAGGTGTGAGCCACCACACTTGGCCTCTTAAATTTATAATAATTTAGTTATATGCTGTTTATAAGAGACAAGTATGAAATACAATGACACAAATAAGTTGAAAAGAAATGATTGGAAAAAGATGTATGAGTCAAATCTAATCCAAAGAAAGTTTTTAAAGACTAAGATTAGAAAAAAAAAAATAAGGGGAAAAATTCTTATTAGAAGAAGGGTCATTAGTATATGAGGAAAAAAAAAAGGACCAATTCACCAAGAAAATATAACAATCATGAGATTGAATGAACCAAAGAACACTGCCTCAAACTATATGAAGCAAAAAATTTAGCTGAATTACAAGGAGAAATTGATCAATTCTCCACAGTGCTGGGAGATTTTAACATTGGTGCTTTAAATCTGATGAGTCTACATTTCATCTCCACAATCAAACTGTAAGGTTCTTGAGGTCAGAGTGTGTGTCTTATGCCATGTCCCCCAATATATGAGATGCATTTCCCCGCCCTCCCAAAGTATCTGAACATATAAATGTCCCCGCTCATATAAATGGTTAAAAGACAGTGCACTATAGGCAAGTGCAAAGCACAGAAAGTATGTACTAATAATTTATTACTGATAGTAGACACTTTTTGTAACAAGTAAGACTATTACAAGTAGAATAATTAATGAAGACATAAAATAATGGAGTCAAAAGAGAGAAAAGAAAATTGTCCCTATACTTCTTTTGAAGCATTTAAGAGACACCAGGTTCATTTCTTAAATTATTCAAACTACTGTATAAACTAATTGAAAGATCATGTATATTCATTTTAAATGGGAAAAAAAATGGACCTAGAAAGAATTTTAAAAGTGTAAACAGAATTTGCATTTGGTGGATACAAGACAGTAGCAATGATACTACCCCCTAGTGGCAGAGCATAGCAACCCCAAAAGGATAATGAAGGTATGTGTTGTATATCCCATGGGTCATTTTCCTAACAAAAGTATTAAGATGTAGGAAGTATTCTCCTGTAGATCATAAAGTTGATTGTAGTAAATGTTCAATCAATGTCTGCTGTTGTTATTGTCATCACTACAGTGTCATCAGCATTTTTGTTATGCTCAGCCTATAGCTAAGTGCCTTCGTGACAGGTATCAATATCCAGGACATCAGCTGTGGCCAGAGCTACAAGGTCACACCACATAGAAAGGGCAATTTATATTAAGGGAACAGCCTTCAGCCACTTTTTTTTTAGAGCGGGGCAGTGTAACCATCAGACATTAGGAGGCTTCCTGGCCTTCTCAGTACATCATGCAATGGCAGCTTTTTGAAGATCAGTCATATGAAGTCTGTCCTAAAGAACATTGAAGGTATCCCTACTGGAAAACAATGCTATTTTCTTATGATCCACAAGGAAAAGAAAGAAGGAATGTAAGTATTCCAGTTACAACTCACTAGGATCCATCCATGTGTAAATACATCCCACAAGGTGGATTAGAAGTATATAAATTTGTGTTAAAAAGAAGGTAAAATGGTTATTATATAAGATGCTGATATTAGGGGAAAATTAGTGAAGGATACATAGGAACTCTCTGTACCATCGCTGCAACTTTTCTGTAAGTCTAAAATTATTCCAAAATTAGAAGTTTCTATTTTTAAAAATTGATGGTCAAAAAGAAAAGAAGGTAAAATTCTTATTGTATTTGTCAAGAGATTCACTGAGAGCAAATGCCATAACCTATAGGTAGCAGACAGCAATTTTATTATATTTTAGTTGGAAAAATGTGGGTCCAGAATGGAATAATTTCTTGAGAATGTCCAGAATTTCTTGAGATGTCCATTAGGCATTCTTCTAAACCAGTGCCCCAGTGCAGGCTTTGAGCAATCTACTTATTCAACAGAAAGGCAGTTTTAGAACCCCCGCATAGCTTGTCCTACACAGAAAATAATACTCTTTATAATTTGGGCCATTTCCCATAAGGTTTGGGTCGTTTTTGTCATGTGCCTTTTAGACCAGTCAGGTGGAACACTTAACTATGTTAAATCATTTTTTCAAGAGTTACGACTAAACAATGGGCAAAGGAGCTGGAGTTGGAGGTAAACACTGAAGAAATGTTGTCAAAGGCAATTTGAAGATGACCTGGTAGCCTAAAGTGCAATGACCAAACTATTCAGCTCTCAATGATTGATGTGTGGACTTCACACAAAAGCAAATGTGGAAATTGTGATTCCAATCTCAACACAAATCCAGTCAGTTGCCAGTCTAACCTGTTTGGTTATTTTTAAGTTTTAAAACATTGTTGATTATTAAAACCACAATGGGCGGCCAGGTCAAACCCATGAGAATGGCCAAGATAAAAGAACTGTACAATACTAAGTGTTGGCAAGGGCATGAAATATTTGGAACGCTCACACACTGCTGGTGGGAGTGTAAATCGGAGTAACATGCTGAAGAACCATTTGGCAGCTTCTTATACATCTACCGCATGACCCAGTAATCCCACTTCTAGGTACTTACATAAAATAAATGAAAACACAGGTCCACAAAAGCACTTGTACACGAAGGGCAGACTTTTTAATTTTTTTGAAGTACAATTTAAAAATTGTTTATTATAGTTCTTGTTTTTGGTTCTTATCTAAGGAATTTTGTTCATCCCCAGGGTTATGAAGACTTCCTTTTCTTCTAGAACTTTTGTAGTTTTGGCATTTATATCTAGTCTATAATCCATTCTGAATTAATAAAAACAGACTGATGCCCAAAAGTTCATGGGAGCTTTATTCATAATAGCCTCAAACTGGAGACAATCAAATGTGCATCAACAAGAGAATGGATAAATACAAAGTGGTATATCCAGACAGCAACAAGGAATAATACACATTGATACAATAGTTGATACACACAATGACATGAATCTCAAAAATATTATGTTCAGCAAAAAAATGTAGACACACGAGAGTATTCTGTATGTTTCCATTTGTCTGAAGTTCAACAACAAGCAAATCTAATCCATGGTGATAGCAGTCAGAAGAGTGGTTGCTGGGGCTGGAGAAGAAGGTGGTAATAACAGGAATGAAGCACCAGGAGACTTTCTAGGGAGATGGCAATGTTCCAAAATTTGTGGGGTTTGTTTGTTTAAGACAGAGTCTCGCTCTATCGCCCAGGCTGGAGTGCAGTGGTGCGATCTTGGCTTACTGCAACCTCTGCCTCCCGGGTTCAAGCGATTCTCCTGTCTCAGCCTCCCGAGTAGCAGGGACTACAGGCACCCATCTCCACGCACAGCTAATTTTTGTATTTTTAGTAGAGACAGGGTTTCAGCATGTTGGCCAGGCTGGTCTCGAACTCCTGACCTCAGGTGATCCACCTGCATCGGCCTCCCAAAGTGCTGGGATTACAAGCGTGAGCCACCATGCCCAGCCACGAAACTTGTTGTGAGTGGTTCCACAGACATTTTGACAGTTACACAGAAATTCACTGGTCAAAAAATTTCCACCTATCTACACTCAGGAACTGCACACTTCGTTGTATGTAAATTATACCTCAACAAAAAAAAAGAAAACTGCTGACTTCAATGCTGATATTTGCTCTGCTAAATTTAATCCACTAGAAAACACCTCCCAAGGCACAGGGCCACTTTCCCAGTAAAAGTATTTTCAGCTTTTGGGGCCTTGTCCTTGTGCAGTATTGTTGCAGAGAGAAGCTACAAGGCAGAAAGGTGAAAATCAAGGTGGTACAGAGTTACATCTCTGAGAGAGCAGCTAACTTTTCCGGTTCCTCTGTTCACAAAATGACTAACAGCAGGTTCTCGAATCTCTGTCACTTGCCCTCTCTAGGAATAGTTGAGTGACAATGAACAGAATTCATTTTTTATTAACTTACTACCAAATAGTTTTATTTTCAAAACAGGAACATCCGGCAGAATCTCAGCTTTCATTTTGAATTCAGTGTTCCCGCTTCATCCATTATTCATACACACTGCACTTTCCTGGTTTATGATTTTACTAAATTTCTTCATTTGAATTATGGCCTTGTGGTCAACAGTGGGCAATATATTATTCTTATATAATTTTTAAATACAAAGGCAAATGGCACGGAACAATTAGAATCGATGGCTTGGGAGTCTGGCACTCAGATGTCATAGGCAAATGCCGTGTTCTTGACTTTAACCTATGGGTTCCACTTCATGTGGGTTGTATTTTTCATACATCAGGAGTTTTTATAAATTTACCATTCAATCCAGCAGCCCTACTTTGTTCGCAAAATATAAGCAAAACAAATATGTCAGGGTAATGATGCCAGGACTCTCCCTTATTGAAAAAAGCAGTTTATTAATACCTTATTGCTACAAGCTAGATCTTATTATCATCTTGGGTCATTTAGAATCTTATTAGGTATTCTGCTGGTGGATGAATAATCCTGTGATAAATTCTTTGCCATGTCCTTCACAGTTGTCATAGCAGGATCATAAACAGCATTTATAACAATCTAGCCTAGAGGAAGCGGCTGACAATGGTCTGCTTAGCATGCAGGAAATATTCAGATCGGCAGTGTCTGGTTAGACACAGGCCCACAGGAGAGCTCCCAAAGTTAAATGTAGCATGGGTTTCTCTGAAGATTCCCCTTCAAAAACGGCAGGAGGTCAGGGACATGGGGACCAAAAACATTTTGGAAGCCACAGATAGTTTCTTTCCATCAGCTCTGCCGGGCGGCAGGGGAAGGCCAAAGCACAAGCCATTTTGTTCCTGATGGGCTATTCAGGTCTTGATTCCCAAACTGCAGATCAAGGTACAAAGTATTTTACGTCAACTGTTCTTTTATTCTCACAGATGAAATTGTGATTTGTCTGTATTACTACTGTGTGTCTAATTAGTACATTTGATGAGAAGATGAATCTGAAGATGAACGAGATTATGGGTATAATTCCCAGCACAAACTAGGTGTTTTTACTCTATTCCAAAACTATAGATCTCATCACTTATAAAAACCCATGATATATACATACATACATACATATATATTCCTATTCACATAGCGAGAACCATGACTGGAAATCTGCCATGACTCTTCCTAGAAAAACCCATTCAAGAGGCAAATGAGCCAGTCCAAATTTCTCCAGCTTCATCTCCTATCATTTCCTGCCACTCACAATTAGTTCACAATTAATCTCTTATTATTTGCTAAACAAGTCTGGGCCTTTTATAAAAGCTGTTGTCTTTGTACAGAATGCCCTTGCTTTGTTTTTCTTTGTCAGACATCCTAAGTTGGTTTCTCCCAGAAGAACCTGAAACAAGGATTTGAGGGAAAGTAATTTATTTTGGAGGTGATCTCAGAAGCAGAGGTAGGGGCAGGGGATATGAGACAGGGAAGATAAGGAAACCAGTAATGTGAGCATTACTAAGCAGGTTGTCACTGTGGGCGACTGAGGCACAATCCCCCGGGGGACCTCCCAGTGGGAGGATGGGGTATTTATTGACTTGCTCCCATCAGTCATGGATTGTGGGATGCCCTGATGGGATAACTTAACTCCCTAGTCCTGCCAGCCTGTCAGTGAGAGAGAGCCCTCAGACAAGTAGCAGAGTCTGAGGACACCATTACGGTGGATGCCACAGCGGGGAGGGTAGGGCACCGACAGCATTCACTCCCCGGCCTAAGTCCTCCTTCCCCTTCAAGTCTTAACCTCAGTGTGACTTTCTCTGGGTAAGCTTCCTTGACTCCGCCACTCTGACTTAGGCACCCCTTAACTGGATTCTCATAGCAACACTCTGAGTCACGGCACTTGCCTGATCACATTGTAACTTCCCCTCTAAATAATAAGTTCCTCTGGGGAAGGAGTCGTACCTAACTCACGTTCGTATCACCAGTGTAGTCCCTGGCACATTAAAGAAACTCAGTAGATTGATACATTCCACAAATATTTATCGAGGACTTACCATATGCCAGACACTATTCTAGAAGCCAGGGGCTAGAGCAGTGAGCAATATATTCTACTCAGGGACCTTATAATGGACAGAGGTAGGAAAAACCCATATAGCCAAATTGACATAATATGTTCAGGTATTAGTAAATGCTAGAGAGAAAATAAAAGAGGATAAGGGGTAGAAAATGACTAGGGTGAGGAGAGGTTGCTATTTTAGCCACGCTGCTGAGGATAGGCTTTTCTGAGAAGGAAACATCTGAACAGAGATTAAAAAATTAATGGGCAGGGGCTAGGGAAAAGGAGGGATGATAAGGCAGAGCACAGAGGATCTTGAGTGCAGTGAAACTGTTCTGTATGATACCATTATGGTGGATACATGTCATTATACACTGGTCAAACCCATAGAACGTACAAAACCAAGAGTGAATTGTCATGTAAACTATGGAATTTGGGTGATGATGATGTGTCAATGCAGGTTAATCAATTTTAATCAATGTACCACTCTGTGCAGGATGTTGATAGTGGGGAGGCTCTGCGTGTCTGGGGGCAGAAGATGGATGGGAACTCTCTATACTTTCCCTCAATTTTGCTGTGAACCTAAAACTTCTCTAAAAAATGAAGTCTAAGCCACGTACAGTGACTCATGCCTGTAATCTCAGCACTTTGGGAAGCTGAAGGGAGCACATTATTTGAGACCAGGAGTTCAAGACCATCCTGGGCAACATAGCAAGACCCCATCTCTAAAAAAAAATTAATAAAGTCTATTTAAAAAATTAATAATAATGAGAAAGACCTAGTCTTGTAAAGACATGGAAGAAAGACAGTTCCTGGCAGAGGAAATAGCAAGTGCAAAGACCTGGAGGTGGGAACAATCATGGCGTATTCAACAGTCAGAAAAGCTAGACTGTAGTGAAGGAGGAGGAAAGGGTCAGAAGAGTTCTGAAAGGCTGGCGAAATCCAGATCACATAGGGACTTTTGGGTGTTATAAACTAACTCAATCTAATATCCTAAAATCAACTAGAAGAAAACTCAAGACTACATTAAAAACCATTTCCCTCAATTATCCGGATATTTAAGCTCACTTTCACTTCTAAATTTACTTATTATGAGAGCTGCCTCATTTTGTGTGGTACACCAGAGGGCTGCAATGTTGACTAGAGTGCTTTCCCAGCTATTCGCTCACACATTTGAAATAATACCAAAGGTGCCATCCCTGAAATAGCCAGAGCCATAAAAAATTAAGTCCCGTATGATGGTTGGCTTCTTGCATCAGCTCTGTTACAATTAACTTTTGGAAGTCCTTTACTATCATATCTCCAGTTTCCTCTTCAGCAGAGTACAAGGATAAGGACTAAATGGCCTTCGCAGTATTTGGCAGCCCTACAAGTCTATGAATCAAATTGTTCAAGGTGAAAATAGAAGATATGTGGCTGATTATTTTAAGTTTTTAATAGGAACATTTTTAAACATTCACAGACGTGGAAAGAATACATAATGAAACTGCATGTAGCCACTTTCCATCGTCAAAATTTATCAGCATTGTGCCATGGCTGGCTTATTTCACACATATCAGAATTTATGCAACTAAATATCCATGCTCCCTTCAAAGTGGGCATCCTGAGAATCCATCCATGGATAGAATGATGCAACACATTCTTGTGCATATTCCAGCAGGAATGGGCTGACTTGGGAACAACCTTATAATCAAGGCCAGAGAATAAGATAAAGTAGATGACCATTCATGTGGCCAATATTAAACATTTAAAAAAATAGGTTTTGAGCAGGGGTTTATTCACTACTGGAATACATGTTTTCATGTATTTATTCAGTAAACACAGCATACGAAGCCCAGGGATAGACACTATAAGGCAGGGGTCCCTAATCCCCCAGGCTACAGGGTGGTACTGGTCCATGACCTGTTAGGAACTGGACCACATAACAGGAGGTGAGTGGCGGGTGAGCAAGCAAAGCTTCATCTGTATTTATAGCTGCTCCCCATCCCTGACATTACCGCCTGGGCTCCACCTCCTGTCAGAACAGTGAAGGCATTAGATTCATATAGGAAAATGGACCCTACTGTGATCTGCACATGCAAGGGATCTAGGTTGTGCAATCCTTATGAGAATCTAATGCCTGATGATCTGTCACTGTCTCTCCCATCGCCCCCACATGGGACCATCTGGTTACAGGAAAATAAGCTCAGGGCTCCCACTGATTCTACATTATGGTGAGTTGTATCATCATTTCATTATATATTATAATGTAATAATAATAGAAATAAAGTGCAAAATAAATGTGCTTGAATCATCCTGAAACCATCCCCCCCACAGCCCCTCATCTATGGAAAAATTGTCTTCCATGAAATTGGTCCCTGGAGCTAAAAAGTTTGGGGACTGCTGCTATAAGGGATACAAAAATTGAAGGACACACAGTTCTTTCCTCAAGGAACCCATAGCCCCGTAGATTCAGAATTTGCAGGTCTATGCTGGCTCTGATGCCCACATCCCAGGATGCTTGATCCCACAGCAGTCTCATCGTCACACCTGGGTATTCTGACTTGCCGTTGCCTCCCTTTCCAAGGCAGCCTTTGTTCTAGTTCACAGTCACTTCTGTCTCCATCTTGGTGAGCAACATGTTTAACATGTTTTCCTTCTATAGCACTGGGGACAGGGTGATCTGCTTTTCCTCAAACTCTACACACAGAAAAGGTTGAGCCGCCCGCGCACTTGACCCTCCCTTGACGGAGATCGCCTGCCATGGCCCTTTGGGAAGACGGGAGGTTCTGCTCTGAGTGATTTCTCCTGCAGTGTCTGGTGCCCCCTGGACCAATCGTTCCCACAATTCCCAGGGAGTGAATGTGCAACTCTTTAACTGATTGACTTACCACCAGCCAATTAGAGCTTAAACTGTCTAATTAAGCCAGAGATGGAGCCATCAACTCACTGAATTCTGAGGCCTATTAACTTCACCTAAACAATAGAATGAGGTCAGGTGTGTATTATCATTGGGAATAACTAGTAAAACCAGCGTAAAGCACTTTGCAAATATAAAACACTCTGGGAATGTTGGTAAGAATAAACAAAAGATAGGTCTAGACTAAAAAAAAGTCAAAACCTGTGCAAAATTCATATACAACCTCTTTTTAAATAGCCTCTCCTCAAATGCATAAACTTCTGAATTCACTATTTGTCTAAACAGCAGAGTAAAATATGCATCATTACATAGGACTCTACCATAAATGGTCTCCATTCTTATTTTTCATAATTACCTTTGACCAGTGTTGTTTACTACGTTATGACTATCAAGACAGCTCTATTACACTGGTTTAGCCACAATTCACAATTCATATGTGCTTCTTTCTCAAATCTTATATCAATATCTTAATTACTCCCCATTTTTCTCTTTTAAGACAATAAAACTGCTCACTTCAGAAACAGGGAAATCATCATTCTCTTGGAGGGCGAATAAGAAGTACTTACTGACTTGCTTTAAAATCAGACAGCTCATTGTTCATGTCCTTTGTAGGGACATGGATGAAGCTGGAAACTATTCTGAGCAAACTATCTCCAAGACAGAAAACCAAACATCCCATGTTCTCACTCACAGGTGGGAATTGAACAATGAGAACACTTGGACACAGGGTGGGGAACATCACACACTAGGGCCTGTCGTGGGGTGGGGGGAGGGGGGAGGGGGGAGGGACAGCATTAGGAGATATACCTAATGTAAATGACGAGTTAACGGGTGCAGCACACCAACATGGCACATGTATGCATATGTAACAAACCTGCATGTTGTGCACATGTACCCAGAACTTAAAGTACAATAAAAAAAAACAGACAGCTCATTTATGAAAAGATTAAAATTGTCCACTCCAAACACCTTTTTTCACCATAAAACTAGCAACTGCAAAGAAAGGCAATATACACGGAGAGATTTTTGAACCTGATTTGTTTAGCCAAGAACAAATGTTTTGTAAACATCACCACACAGAGAGGACCCATTCTAGTCTGTTCCTAAAGCTACAGCTGCGTTGGACCCTGAGATCATATTTAGCAGAGACATTTTTAAGAAAGTCAGCATGAGAGAGAGAAAAAAATCTTCTCAGGTATGTGTATGTTATTAATCATAATTAAGGCAGGTTTGACAGCTTCCTGGCAATAGAGATGATAAGTTCCTTTTCTCTGACATCAAAATCCTAAAGGAATACTAGCTATTTCATTATCAACTTCACTGGTCTTTACACCTACGATATCCACTTCGAGAATATGAGGTCTTAGAGAAACCTGAGCTCTGACAATTATTGTTTGCCCACCATTGACACCGGGTAGGATATAACACAAGCTGGGCTCTTACTGAGATCTTACTTTAGTACAGAGATCCACGCTGGGGTTAAAATATGAGTTTCAGGAGAACACATGGCCTGCTCCATAATGCATTTCCACTGAAGGGTCATCCTTCAGAGTTGTTGGTTTTTGTCTGTGCAGGTGGCTCTGCACTTTTGATTTCCCATTAAATTGGAAAGGGAGCACTTGGTCCCCACTGCAATGGCATCCTGACAAGATATTGAGAAATGGGAGATGGATCTATTTCAAGAGATATTCATTTTCATGAAACCAAACAAGAGAATTGCCTCCATTTAATCACACCCAATTTCATTAATGTGCTTTCTGAAATACCTCCACTTTGGAAAGATTCTTATGATGGCTACATCTTAAAGGAAGCATCACCAGGATATCAGTTTGGTGCCTTTGCAGGTGATTTCAAGGAATTTATTCTAACCATCTACTGACCATAAACTCCAGCCGAGTTTCTCAGGCCCAGCAGGGAAATGTGGCCTGTAGTGTGGAAATCCTCAGCTCGCTTTCTACTTCTTTCACAGAAAACATGAGCTTAACAGACCCTTGCCTATGTTGGCACCTACATAATGGTGTAGGTTGAAATTTGGATGATCCTCAAGCATCCCACGTTCCTCTTTGTGCCTGTCTTTACATCTTTCGGCGCTGAAACATTTGTGCTTCCCAGGACTTACTCCAGGGAAGGAAGTGTTCACTAGGAGCTCTACTCTTCGGTAATCTATAGATAGTTCCTCATTAAGGGAAGTAGCAGAAAAGGTTTCACTAATTTGTTAGAAAACTATTTTATTGAAAATAACAAAGAAGAGTCCTTCCCACACACTGATTAGGAAAAAGGAAGCACGTTGGGGGGAGTTTTTCCAATGGCTTTTAACTCAAGATTATGTTTAAAACCAAAAACCAGAACAAAACAAAATTTAGCAAGAATAGTGAGAACCAAAAGCAAGGAAAACATGAACTAGTATTACCATGAAAAAAATACTGCGAAGATATTCTTCATCCACAACATAACCAAAACCTAGATTTAAAATCAGGGAAACAGCCTGGACAAGATAGCAAGACCCCACCTCAACAAAAAATAATTGTTTAAAAATTAGCTAGGTGATATACCTAATGCTAAATGATGAGTTAACGGGTGCAGCACACCAACATAGCACATGTATACATATGTAACAAACCTGCACATTGTGCACATGTACCCTAAAACTTAAAGTATAATAAAAAAAAATTAACTACATTTCTAAATCTTAATTACTCAATTTTCAGCTTATTTTGCCCATATCAATCTAGAAGTGAAATCTGTGATGTTCTGGAGTTAGAAGAGACCTCAAGGGAAAACAAACAAGTTAACGTCCCTCGTCATGACAGGACTGCCCCCCGCCAACCCCCAAACCAGTTACTTATTAATGAAGGGTGTCTGCCTCTGCTAACTTAACATCATGGCTATGATATTAAGTTAACATCATAACGTACCTTTAAATATGGTCTTTAAGATGTTAAAATCACCACGTCTGCTGACTAGGCGTTTTATTGTCTATTCTTGGCTATATCTCATCTTAGTGAGATCCCATGGGATTTAGCAATTAGTATGGATACAGCAGTTTGATAATCAAAAGTAATTAATGGCATCGAAACACAGTCTTGCCTGTTTCTGAGGACTTTTGGGTCTTTCTTTTTAAATAAGCCACTTGATTCCTGTTAGAATAAATGCCAGTAGATAGCAAACACTGTAGTTTAATATACTGACATGTTTGAAGCGACATTGAAAGGCTGACTCGATGTGCCAGTTGGCGATAAGTTCTTAAGTCACTTATAATTCATGATTCTAAACACAAAAGAAACACCAATGTTGCTCTTTGCAATGATGTATACCATATATAGTACAGGCATTTACAATCTTCCTTTTAAAAAAAAAAGTAAAATTATAAAATAGAGACTGTCAACTGTCAAATGGAAATTTAAGAAAAATTATGGTTATTTCTTTCAGCACTGATTTAAATATTGCTGAGGAAAGTAAAAGGAGAGAGAGATACTTTATTGTAAGTGTTCATTTTGCCATGAATCAAATGAAAAAAATTCCAAAATTTCTCATAGTAAAAGAGAGCGTATGTGGGTTCAGTTGAAACAGATAAATGAAATTCTTATCTGAGAACTTGGTATTCCTTTTAACAAGCCACCACCCATCTTGTCATTGATGAAGTTGAATCTGTTTTTTATATCAGTAGGGTACAAGGAGTGAAGGTTTGGAAAGGGGAGCAGGTTTCCAGAGTCAAGCCTCCCTCTTCCCAGGAGAACTGAATTTTCACTTGATTTTCTTTTAAAATGTCCTCAGTTTCAGACAGACTGAAGCCCAACACACATGAGCCCTTTCAGTAGTCCACATCTGTAACTCATTTCCATTTCTTAAAAAATTGATGATGTTTGATTTAATGCCAAAATCTCCCCAAGCACAATGGACGCTAGCTTCAGGCAGCTTGGTATCATTATTTATAAAGCTAACACTTGAACCTTTACTGGGAACCCAAAGTGAGAAGACCGAGGTGGCTGGCAGCTGCAGAAGTAAGAAGCTCTTTGGAAGCTCTTCTGGAAGACTCCATGCTTGGCATTTCTCTTTTTAGTATCACTGAAGGTTGAGACAAACATCAAGTGTGGGCAATTTGAACAAACCTTTAATATCATCTGCTAATCTTCAAGAGCAAATGGAGTAAATGTAAAGTGTCCTGTCAAGGATTAAAGTCTCTTTGGTGTAGGATTATGCAAATATGCTAACCTGAAACCATACTTATTTTTTAAGGGCCTTTTATTTTAATCATATGTGCAACCTGTTCTGTGCTCAAACAATATTTGAGAATAATTTCTGAAACTTTAAACAACTAAGAGAGAGTAACATTGAAAGGCAAAGGGACTCAGATGCCCTTTCTCCAATCTAGGGAAGGGGAAACATAGCAGATAACTTGCTCATCTCTTACAGGCAACTAGATAAATGTGCACCTTCTAGCTCACCCACATTACTTTCTACCAGTAACAATATACTACATTTTGTTTAGGCTGAAGACAATATACAGAAGAAATATGGCATTTGTAGGCAAACTCATAACCTCATAACTATACCTCCCTTATAGCTGCAATCATATAAAATGAGCATTTCTTAAGTTTCTAAGAAATCTCAAAGGTTATTTTTATTATGAAATATCTAGATAGAAAAATCATTTAACAATCACACATGTAACTAACCATTTATTTTTGTCATAGCTTAACATTTTGCTTCAGATAGCTTAACATTTGTTTCAGATCTTTTTCTTAAGGAAGTGAGACATTACAGATACAGTTGAGGCCCCTCAAGCATACCAACCTAAATCAATGCCCATTTCCCCTGCCAAAAAGAAAAATTGAAAATCAGCTCTGGTCAAGACAGCTGTGTTGTATAGATCACACTGGCCCCTAGAGTTGTGCCCCCAGCAGCCTCAATGCTGGGATTGCATTTTTTAGTTTTCCTCATTTTTTTTCCGTCACAGGTTCATTTCCATTCAAGCAAGGAGATGGGAAACAAATTCTAGAAATGCCTGAACTTTCCTAAAGCGAAGTCATATTCTTAACAGAGGCCAGTCTTTGATAAAACCAGAAGTTAGCTTTTGAAAGGAGGGACTCTAGGTAAAACTGTCCACAAAAAAAGTCTTTTCCTTTTCTGCTTTCTTCACTCTATTTTTTATTTTATTTCGAGGCAAGGTCTCACTCTGTCACCCAGGCTGAAATGCAGTGGCATGATTACCGCTCACTGCAGTCTCAACCTTGTGGGCACAAGCAATCCTCCCACCTCAGGCCCCTGGAGTAGCTGGCACTACAGGTGTGCACCTCCATCCCCAGCTAATTTTTGTATTTTTCTTAAAGACGGGGTTTCCCCATGTTGCCCAGGCTGGTCTCAAACTCCTGAGTTCAAGCAATCCTCCCACCTGGGCCTCCCAAAGTGCTGCGATTACAGGCGTGCGCCACCATGCCCAGCCAGAATTTCATTTTTTGATTAAAAAATATTTCCATATTTTCATCCTTACCATCGATATAAAGTTCTCTACAACACACATCTAATAAGTATTATTTTTGCAATATTTGCCTCAAATTGTTGTGTTTAAGAAAATCAGATGTTACTAATAGAGCTAGTAGAGATAAGGTCACAACAGATTCTTTCTAAAGTGGTTGCACCATATGCTCTATTAGCAGCTTGAAAGAGGACCTAGTACTTCATATTGTAATGCATAATAATGGTTGACCCCCTCCCTTGCATGACACATTAGGGAATCTTTAATATTTCAAACCAAAGGAAGTAAGTTTTAAGCATCAGCAATAGGAAGATGTGGAAAGTTTAGGCAAGGGGCCTTTCAGTATTTCACATCGTGTTGTTACTTTTAGCACACTCCCATCACCTCTCTTGTTCTCCTGCTCTGCACCCCATACTTTAACCAGAGTGCCCTTGAAAACCGAATCTGATCATGCCACTCCCAGCTTACAACTCTTGGGTGCCTTCTCATGGTGTTAAGGAGAAACTCTAAGCCCCTTTCCCACTACAGACTACCTGAAGAAGCCCTGTTCCCTCTCCTCTTCCTGTCTGCATTTGCCACACTGACCTCCTTTCCATTTCTTAAAGGTGCCAAGCTCTTTCCCACCTCAGAGTCTTTGTATGTTTTCTTTGCCTGAAACACTCTTTTCCCTTCTCTGTGGTTGGCCAATTCTAAGCCATTTTTCACATCTCAGCTGACAAGTGCCTTTAATAACAAAAAATTTCCCTGGCTTCTCCTATATCTAAATCAGGACTCCCTTATGTAATCTTATTATATCTGTTGTTTTTTATATTATAATTTACAAATGCATATTTATTTGTATGAGTATTTGTTTAATGCCCGTTTCTCTTGTTAGACTATAAACTTCATAAGGCTAAGCATCATGATCTTTTTTCACTTCTAAATTAACCAGCATAGTGCCTCTTATAGAATCAATCATTATTGCTTGACTAAATGATTGAAAATACCCTGCTCCAGACCTCAATATTTAAAGCTTCCTTTCCCAAACTTGCACAATTTCCCCAAGCCTTCCCTCTTCTTCTCTAACTTAATCTCCACTCCAATCTCTGCCCCCCTCCTTTTCCCTTTCCACACACGTTTGCATGTCTCCACCTATTTGGAAAAAGGAACTAAGGGCTGGTAACAAAAAGCATACCTTATGATGATTATATGCATTCTAGTCTATTTCTATTAGGTATTACAACATAAAATGTCATTATATGGTATACATGCAATGAAAGGTTTATTTCAAATTTTAGAAGAATGTCTTTAAAGACATCATGAGAACACCTCCATGGATTCAAGATGATTTTGGTAAGCACGAATGGTTAAATTAATAAGCCAAATAGCTATTTTGCAAGCATGGACTCAACCAAGAATTCTAAACTATAAGCTGGAAGACAATGTCACCCCATGAAGCAGCTATCAGGTTTTTAAAAGTGGTTTTGAACAGAATTGCAAGTATTATTAACTGTAACAGAATAGTTGTGTTCCCCCAGGTAGTTCTTAAAAATACTGAACATCATCTTGTCACTTAATATTCAGAGACAAATTTGGAGGTTCAAATTTGTATTTTGATCCTGTACATAAACATTTTTCCAGTCACACTAACAAGGAGGGGGAGGAGGAAGACGAGGAGGAAGGGGAGGAGGAGAAGGCAACCAAAAAAGGTGGATCATCATGAAATTAAAGTCCCATGCTGAAAATTAAGTACTCTGAAGAACACTGGTTTTTTTAACTGATAAATGTTCTTACATACATTTTTCAACCTTCTTTATTCACCATTACACGATTTCATCCAATGACTCCATGTTTCTTTTCCTTTAAGAACCCCGGGTATAACTGATGTAATTTTAGAGTTCATGCCTCTCTCCCTTCAAAACAGACTAGCAATGACTAGCAATCCTCTAAAGGTTGAAATAATTGTGCCAAGAAGAGGACAGAGCAGAGACAAATTGTCCCCATTCCAAAAGCAGCTAAAGCTATCAACAGAAAACAGTGTTGAATCCAAAATCCAAGAATTTGACCTGGGGATGTTGCTAGCTGTGTTCTTCTGGGACTTTTTTATTTTGTTGCTCAGCAACCCACAATCCCCATTCTTTGTTCAGAGAGATGCTCCAGACCTCCAGATCCAGAGATGAGCAGGCTTCTAATTTCCTTCTTGAACTTACTTTCAAACTAGTGATTCAAGGTAGAAGGGAGAGAGGCATAAATAAAGAATCTTCCAATGAAATCTTTAAGACATTCATTTATTTACTCAACAAGCATTTACTGAGCTCCTATCATGTACTTAGGAATTGTGGCCACAAGGGATATGATGGTGAACAAAAGATTTCCCTTCTTCATGAAGCCTGTCTTGGGATGGGAAGCACCATGCATGAAACAATTACACAAATGAACATCAACTATTCATTGTGGTGAGTTCATGGAAGGAAAAGTATAGGCTCCTGTTCATAATTATAAAAGAGGGAGCACGCTTTGTCTGGATTTTGAAGCTGATTATTTTTTTTTCCTCCAAGCTAATTTTGCATATTTATTTAGGAAGGCTTTCAAAGATGGGCAAGGTTTAAAAATTTGTTTATTTAAACTTTTAGTATTTTAAGTTCAGGGTACATGTGCAGGTTTGTTACATAGGTAAATGTGTGTCTTGGAGGTTTGTTGTACAGATTATTTCATCACCCAGGCATTAAGCCTAGTACCCATTAGTTATTTTTCCTGATCCTCTCCTTCCCACCCTTGAGCTGAACTATTAATAAAAGAGAAATGAATAGGAATAAAGGGAAGGAAGGAGGGAACCCTCCTGGCACAGGGAGTGGCAAGCACAAAGGACCTGAAGTAGGACAGCACACAGGGCGGCACACCTGCTGCATAAAGGGAAGGCGGCAGAAACTCAGCTGAGAGGTAGGCCAGGTCCCAGTCACCAAGAGCCTTTTAGGCCACTGTAAAGATTGGGGTCTTTGTCTAAAGAGAAACTTGAAGTCATTGAAAGGATGTCAATAGTGACATTCATAATCCAACTGAGTCTTCAGATCACTCTGACTGCCATGTTGACATGTATTAAAGGAGGTAAGGAAAGCAGCAGGAAGCCCAGTGGCAACATGATTTGATGTGTAATTTTTAAGATCATTGGCTATCACACGGAGGAGGAGTTGGAGGGAAGCCATAGTGTACGTGGGGACATGTATGTGGATCACTTGAGGCTGGAGGGCAGTGGCACAATCTAGGCTCACTTCAACCTCCATCTTCCGAGTTCAATCAACTCTCATGCCCCAGCTTCCTAAGTAGCTGGGATTACAGGCAGGCATCAGCATGCCTGGCTACTTTTTTTGTACTTTTAGTAGCGATGGGGTTTCACCATATTGACCAGGCTGGTCTCGAACTCCTGGCCTTAAGTGATCTGGCCACGTCAGCCTACCAAAGTGCTGGGATTGCAGGCGTGAGTCACTGTGCCCCACCATCAACAACACATTTGAGGCCCCACCTTCACCAAGTTACCACACTTCTCAGCCTGCCTCTTTATGGCTAAACTCAGCCTTCTTCTCAGTTTACCTTTCCTATTCTTATTTTCTCTTTTAAATTTTTTTTTGTTTTATTGAGTGGATATATGTAATTTTGAACACATTGCTATTTCTCATTGAATAAGATTCTATAAGAAATTATTTTTAAAAATTATTCATTATATAGTAACTTATTCTCTTGTTTAAAATATGATACACATTCATTGCAGAAACAAGAAGAAAATAAGAATAATCTAGAATCCCACCCTGGGGAGATTGCATTAGTTAACATCTTGGTGTATAGTCTTCCAATCTTATTTCTATGCTTATCTATATACCTATATATATCATCTTCCTATTTTTCCATAGAAACGAATGTGTGTATGTGTTTGTGTGTATGCATTTGTATAAGTCTCTTAGGTTCATTTTGGAATGAGAGAAATTGATATAAAGAGAAAATAATAAACAGAGCGATGGATAGACCAAAATTTTCTCTACATTTTGAGCACTAGATGATTTAAATCCTAGGCTGGTTTTTTGACATTATCAAAATTGTTTCTTCCCAACTACTTCTATCAATAAATAATACTCCTGCTTGCTCAATCAGAAACAATTGCTTGGCCAAGTGATGAATGATGACTTAGAGGTTATGTGATTCCAGTCTTTCCATCTTGAGTCCTAAGAGTATTCAGGTTGATGGAAGACTGACCACAGGTAAAAAGTAAACACTCCCTATGGTCATGTCACATAGTCCCAGACCATACAGCACATTATATTTTAAATTGTTTATATAGCAAAACTAGATTGCCAGTGGAAATGACAAATCTCTTAGCTTTCTTGCTTCTAGGGGCAATCTATGAAAAGGCAGAAGTTTGCTCCCAAGTTTTATCAAGACTAGTTTTGTTTTGTTTTTAATGGCAAACCAACCTGAATCCAGTTCCCAAAAGGGAGGCATAATCAAGAACTACAGTCATCTGTAGTAGCTGTCTTAGGAAAGCTGTAGGAATAACACCTAGAGTAGGCGCCACTTGGAACTCATGCAGTAGAAAACTGTGAGCAATGTGCACTTTAATCAGATGTTCAACCTTGCCCAGCTCTCTCCTCTGATAATCAGTTGATACTGTCCTAAAATGCAAATACCTAATAGCATAGTCTACATGGTTTCATCTGGGTCACACCTATGTGGCCATTTTGTACTGAAACCCATAGAAATTTGTGGCAGCTATATCATACCCCAACCCCAAACCAGAAGAGAATATTTAAGCGTTTAAACAAGTCTGAACTATATTGACCAGGAGGGACAAACTGTTCACTGCAGGACTTTCCCACCTGATTTCTTCCTCCTTCTCTTCCTCTCATCCTCCCTTCCATCCTGCCTTTATTTATCAAATAAATAGGCTCAATACTTTGAATGTTTTCTATTGAGATGAATACAGTTTTTAAAATTAATTCAGCAGCACATTTGTTTATATGTAAAAATCTTTACATTCTAGACTTACCACAAAATCCCCTTCCAGATGTCTATCCCTAATTAGTCAGGATGTGTTTCAAAAAGGTAACTTTATTGGAATATTAATTCAGTTCAATTTTAAAACTTTTATTGAGCATGAAACATATGCCAGACAGTATTCCAGGCGCTGGTGACTTCAAAAAAGAGACATAAACCCATCCTCATGAATTGTCCAGTTTAGTAGGTACCTCATAAACCCTAACTGAGTAAAATATCCTAACTTTAAAAAGACGATATACTTTGATTAACATTTTGAATGTTTACTTAGATTTTAATACATAAGTCCAATGGGTTCTCCTTTTTAAACTTCATCTTCTTTCTGATTAGCCTGAAATGCCTGTTGCTCTCTAATGACGAGTAATAGAATTCCTACTTTCAGGAATATCTGTATAGTTCACACACTCCTTTTCTACACAAACACACACACACACACACACAGACACAGAGAGAGAGAGAGAGAGAGAGAGAGAGAACATGCTCCTTTAAAGGGACTAATGTGTTTAAGAAATTAGATGGTATGATAGGGCATTTCAGAAGAGAACTAGAAAGCTAATTTTTAAAATAACAAATCAAACAAATTGCAAAACCAAAAACATAATAACTGAAATTAAAAATTCAATGAATTAAGAGCAGATTAGACATAGCTAAAGAGAATATTAGAAAACTAGAAACTTGTCTTTAAAAATATATACTCCATCTAAAGTACAGATTAACAAACAAAGATGGAAAATACAAAAAAAAACTGTGTAAGAATTTTGTGGATAGAAGTGTAGAACTGTTAAAAGACAGAAAAGAAAATCTAAATGAGTAAAAAGCTGTGTAATGATTTGTATATATGATGTATAATGATTATGGAGGGAAAAGTCAATATCATAAATATGTCACTTATCACTCAAGTTTATCTCTAAATACAGTAAAATGTCAAAGCTCCCAATAGGGATGTGGGTGGGTGTGTAATTTGACAAGCTGTCTCTAAAATCCATATGTAAGTAAAAGAGTATGAAATAGCTGAAACAGTTTTAAAGAATAAGGACAAGGGGAACTCAGATTACCAGCTTGAAAGACTTTTATTATAAATTAAGGCTTTAAAGACTTAATATAAGTTAAGACTTCAAAGACTTATAAATCCACAGGAATTAAAAAGCATGCTATGGCTCAGGAATAAAGAGATCAGCAAAACAGAATAGCTAGCCAGAAATTGAGTACACCCTCCACCTCCCCACCCAAGTACATGGGAGCTTGGAGACATAACCAGGCAATGAGGGAAAGGAAGTCATCAAATAGTATGAGGACAACCAGCCGTCTACATGGAAAAAGTAGTATTTATTTATACCGTAATTTAACAGTGCATATAAAATTGATTTTAAGAACATTAAAGACTAAATGTGAAAAAATAAAATTTTAAAACATTTAGTAAAAACACATAAGACAGAATATTTTTAGGACCTAATGGTATAGAAAGAATTTTCAAAGACATAAAAGAACTAATTATATTGGAAGAGATTAATAAATTCTAGTACATTAAACTTAAAACTTTTAACAAAAAATCACAAACAAAATTTAAATGGAAAACTGCAAACCACAAGAAAAATCTTGCAATGCATAGAACTGATAAGAAATTAATACCCAGAATATATAAAGAACTTCTACAAATCAACAAGAAAAAGACAAACAATGTAAAAGAAAAATAAGCCAAGTCTATGAACAAGTAATTCACAAAAGAGAAACCTCAAATGGCCAAAAACATAGGAAAAGATGTTCAACTTCAGTAAAAATGAGGGAAATGCAAATTAAAACAACAATGAGATATCATTTAATACCATCAGAATGTCAAAAACTCTAAAAGCCTGACAATACAAATGTAGAGAATGACACAAGATGACAGGAACTCTCATTCATTGTGAGTAGAAGCATAAAGATGTACAATTCTGGAGAGTAATTTGTCAACATCTAATAAAGTTTAATATGTGCATATTTTATAAACCAATGATGTCATTCCTTGGTAAATAAGGAAACAAACCCTCACACAGGTTTATTATGTTCCAAGCCCTGTTCTAAATGTTTTATATATTAACTCATTTAATCCTTACAACAATTCCATGAGCAAGGTACTCACAGCACAGAGAGATTAAGTGATTTAAGGTCACATAACTAGTTAATGGCACAGCTAACAAGGAAACCCAGCAAACTGACGCCAGAATTCATATTCTTAATTCTTATAATATGCGACCTCTCTAGACGTCTTTTTACATATGTGCAAAAGGGGACATGTACTAAGATATTTACTCAGTAAATTATTTGTAGTGGTAAAACACCGGAAATGACCTAAAGGCCATCAACAGGAAAATGAAAATGAAATGTGGTATCTTCATTAAATGAAATAGTGCATAATATTAAAATGAATAAACTAGACTTAACCTGTATCAATAAAGATGAATCTGAAAACCTCAATGTTGGGAAATAAAAGAAAGTTGCAGAAAGATAAGTACAGTATCTAGAATTTGTCAACATCCTATTGGAGCCAGAATTGCTCTCATCTAATCAAACATAAGCTTCAGGCCCCCTTTCAAGCCCCTGGGAGGGGCTCTGGCAACATGTTCACATGGTCGTATGTTTTGTAATTTTTATAAGTAAAATATTTTAGCCACACTTGGTTAAGACAATTGTCACTTCTCACACCAACTTCAACAATTTCCTGTCCCTTCATATCATGTAGCATTGGAGTGACCAGGGGCATTTTTTGGATCTGATTGAGGAGAAGTTAATTATGGACACATTTAGTTTAGGTTTTGTGGGACACATCCATGTGCTTTATAACCCATCTAATGCAAGAATTGCCCCCAGAAATATTCCTGCTACCTATCAAAGGTGCATTCCCTAAGGCGTGATCAAGGCATAAATGGGTTTTACAGCACCAGGAACCGGAAGTGTGGAGAAATCCAAAAGAGGCCATATTTGAAATGGATGGAATCAGAAGCTGGTCTTTGAAAAACTCAGTCATCAGACATGTAAAATTTCAAATGGGAGATTCGGTTTTCACTGATGCCAATTGAAAACAAAGCTCTCTTGTTAGGAATGGACTCATAATACAGCATATACAATTATAAACACACTGCTTTTATTTTGTTTTGGGGAAAACTTTCCAAAATAGAATTTCTCATTATTCCTATGTTTGTAGGGCAAAAACTCATAGCAGCACTACAAAACAAATGAGTATTTCTGCGTACAGACTCATCCTTTACAAATTTCTACTATTAAGAACAACAACAACAAAAAAGCCTGATGCTGCATTGTACACCTATAATCCCAGCTACTCAGGAGGCTGAGGCAGGAGGAATGCTTGAGCTCAGGAGTTTGAGGTCAGCTTGGGCAACATAGTAAGACCACATTTCAAAAATAAAATAAAAGAATATGAACGTTCGATCAACAATGCTAAAGGGAAAAAATTATCTTTATATTTATATTGTGGTTACTTAGGTAATGATATTTCTCTAAACATTCAGGAAACAATATCTATTTAGAAAAAAATTAAGAAAACTATACAGAAAATATTAAATCATTTCACATAAAGTATGCAGCCAAAAACCTGGAGAAAAAATTTAACAGGGGTATGTCAAATAGTTAATTAACACAAATACTATTATTTTTCCAAATTTTTGTGATATTTGTCAGTTTTTACAATTTGTAATTTATTTTTCTTATTATTTCTCATATTTTTCACCTTAAAATATTGCCAAAATTTTGGAAGTTTCTCTGTGTAAAACTGAAATCTGCCCAAATCACAATATATTATTTCCTTTTAACTTATAAACAGTAAAAGGTGAAAACACACGTGGGAAGAACAAGCAACAACTTTGGGATCCTGCTTACCTTAGGACTGGAAAGAGCGGCCTGAGTGATGGGCACTGGCACCCCCCACTGTGTTCAGTGCATTTTACATACTCCGTAATTGAAATCCCTGAAATCTGGTGTGGATAAGCATCAAGCTAAATCTGAGATATGGTCTCATTCATGGAATTGTTTTGTTAAGTGACTAGGTGGGATGAGATTTGCCTCACTCTATAAAACTGGATATCTGACCTCTATTTTTACAAAATAGATGCAGTTAAATTAAGTGAAATCATAGTAAGAGAGATGTGTACACATTATAAAATAGTGTATAATGTTAGGTAGTTTGCAAAATGGCAATCTATATTATATGCAAGTGTTACTAATGTCAATATTATCTGACATTTATTGAATGCTCAATATATGTCAGGTACAGTTCTATGTGTCTTATCTATGTTTATCTCATTTAATAATCCCGATAAGACTGAGACAGATATTACCATTTTATATATCAGATCAAATATGTAACTTCTGATGGAAATGAAAAGTATATTTGATAAACTACAGAATGTTTACCTATATTAATTAATACCTATAAAATATTTAAATAGTAAGACAGTTGCCTTTCTCAATTCATTCAAAAGCTATTAGTCCAGGAATATGATGTAATGTTAAGAGTTGGGGAATGGTCAGTCAAGAATGCTACAAAAAATTATTGAATCCATTTTTAGTTTTTCAGTAGTTACTGAATGATACATATCTAATACATGTCGTGAAAGATCTCAGTTTGAATTTTGAGGAATAATATGATGTAATGTATATAGGCTTTCAGTTTCTCACTCACATTTTAATTCAGATTCCACACTATTTCTTCTAAAATCAAAACTCAGCAAATTCAGATTACTCTCCCATCAAACTCAGAAATTCTGTTTTGGTATTTATCTGTGGACTCTTAAAATGCCACAACTTATAACAGGAATTTGCAGCATTATGGAATCAAGAGTTCCATTAAATATCACGCATTCAACAACTATATTTGCATGAAGTAGAACCCATGTACCACAAACGGGATGGGAGAGGGGAAAAATCCCCTGCCCTCGCCGAGTTCGCAGATCCCATCTGAACCAATCAATAACATTATCAATTGTAGACAGAGGCACTTACAGAGAATTCTAAAATAAAACCACATGTGCAGATACATAGATGGGGGCCTGAGGACACAAAAACTGAAAGGAAAAAAGAAACGCAGCAGACCGGATTTTTCGTAAACCTCACTGCTTCACTCCTAAATGGATCCAAAGTCCAATAGCTTCATTACGATGGCCTGACTCAGGAGCAGGAGCTTTGAAACATCGCATCATGGTCGCAAATGGAGGGGTGAAGGGGATCTTTGGTGAAGCTAATGAAAAAAAAAAAAAGTTGGATAGAACATTTCCTGCTGGAACGTGTTGAGAGTGTGTGGTGTTTCAACCATGGGCTCCTGATGATGGAACTTTAGTTGCTGAACATGAAGATAATTTCAGCACCCTACAATTATGTGCCTAATTAAAATTAAGAAATTAGAACACAGTTAAAAGGAATAATATTTTGCTCACAGCTAATTTCATTAAAGTATTAATGAACAGGACTCTTTTTATGGCCAGAGGGCAACCACTTTCTACAGAGTACTTCCATGCTGGCTAATTTATTCATGCATGAAAAACAATCCAATGAGAAATGAGGGAGCTGAGAACTGCTGGTCCTAATTAAAATATTTAAAACACCATGGCTATTTTCTTCCATCTAGCCAAATACCTAAGCCTGAGCCAGCATGGTGCCAATTAACATGGAAAAAGCAAACACAAACACCCACGGTTTCTGATTAAAGTGCACATTATTGTACCATGCAATATATTGTTCGGCACATATATGTAAATGTTTAATTAACCCATGTCTAAATCTCAGCAACATTCAGAAATCGATACTTTAATCCCTAAACAAGTGGCAATCTGTGTAGGGAGACGCTTATTTATCACTGTGTTTTATTCAAACCTCATTTGTAGCAGTCGTGTGCTGGCTATGCTAAAGCGTTTCTTAAGGGAAACGGGAGGGAGGAGATTCTTTGCTTGGCAGACTTCTTTTCAGATGGCAGCGAGATTGTTAGTCGCCAAAGACTCGTGAAAGGAACTAGGCTAGCCTCAGGTGATATGAAATTTTTCATTAATAATGCAGGGGGAAGTCTGGATCTAAACCCATTTGTCAGCCTGGATAGCAATAACAATAACAACGCCTGCACATGTACACGCACACACGTGCACACACACACACACATACACACACACACACACACACCTCTTATCTTTGTTAACTAAAGACCTATCTGTTGGAACAAACTCCAAGACATCCCTACCACAGCAGCACGTTGGAGAAAAATGTCTAAAACCCAGAAGTCGAAGATTTGAAAATCTTACAAGTAACCATCAGAATTTTATCATCATGTTAAAAGCAACCATAAAAGGAGAGTTAACATTTTAGCAGCTGCCAGAGTTAACAAGCACTTGCAGTTCAGTTATTTCTACTTCACAATCCTGGGAGGCAGGCTGAGCAAGGGACACCAAAGCTGAGGGCAGTAAAACGATTTGGGGAAGCCACACACAGCACACGCCAGAGCCAGAACTTGAACCCGCATCTGTGAATTCTATAATCATTCCACTCCACACCACATTGATTAAAACGGCTCTTAATTTTTTATGTAGAAGAGACCAAATCTTCAGAAACCCAATTACTACCTATTTAGTTATGAAAAGTCATTTATCGTTTGCTTTTTAGCATTTCTTAGGAGGTACGGAGGGTGAGGATATATTAAACACAGTTTCTTCTTTCTGAAGTTTCTCATTGTTTTTAGCAACTAAAACCATGGGATTTTACACTAAGATCTTAGACATCATTTGCCCAGAGCATTTCAAACTGTTTGTGGCAGCAGAATCCCTTTTTTCCCCAAATACAATCTTTGTATATACAACCAATATATTGACACAGATAAAAGCAGACCCTTCTGATGGAGGGGGCTGAGGCACTGCCACAGAACCCGTTTTCTGAAAACCACTGTGTTCATCAAAGCGTTTATTAAACAGCTGGAGGAACTGAGGTCCAGAGAGGTGAGGACACAAGGGAAGTACTCATGCAACATAATAGCAGACCTCGAATACACGTACAGTAACCTTGACCCTCTGCCCCGTGCTCTTTCCACAGCATCATGGTCCCTAATGAAATCAACCTAGACTATGATGCAGTTAAAAAGCCAAATAGAGGTGAGAGTGTTTGTGCAAAATTACCAGCAACAATACAGGAATGTATGGTCATAAGGCAGGACAGCCTAGTGTACAAAGCAATAGGTGAGATTCAGAGGCAAGAGACTTAAGAAAAAGATTTGTCTCTGTCCTACAGGCTCTTCATTTCCATTCCCTGGGGCCCAGATTCCTCATTTGAAAATGGTGTTGACATCTCACAGAATTGTATTAAGAACCAAACAAGAATCAAGGAATGTGCCCTTTCAAAGTGTTTTATCACACTGCATTGCAATTGCTTGTCTGTTTCTGTCACTGGACTCTCAGCATTATTCCAAGATAATGTCAATGTTTCACTATCTATTCATCCTCAGTCTAGAGTTGCTGCTCAAATAGCATTGGATGATGTTGAACTCATAATTATAATGACTAACATATATTGTGCATTTATTTACTATGTGTTAAATATAATGCTAAGCATGTGACATTGATCATATATTTCATCTTGACACCCTCATAAGACATACTGTCACTGTCCCCATTGCACAACTGAGAAACAGAGACACAGAAAAGTGACTTACCTGCCCAGTGTTCCAGAACTATTATAATAAGCTGTGGAGCAAAAAAACCCACACTGAGATGGTCAAACTTCAGAGCCTAAGCTCTTAGTCACTGTGTTATACAAAAGCAGCAAAATAAGGTAATAAACCAAAAGTTATCAGCTAGGGCATGAGGCAAATGTCTTAGGTGGGAAAGCATGTGAAACACACTGGGCATCCACTGAGAAACACGAAATGCAAATTCCAAGAAGAGTTTTGTTCTCGATCACTGTTCTAACAAGCAGAAATTAGGGAGAATAAGAGAACATTTCTAACCTCTAAGAATGATATTGGGAAAGAGATATTTCCACTGTTAAACTCTCAGAAAACGGTCTGATTCAATGTGTCTAAAAGAGAAAGACTCTCAAATATGCTATCCTTGTGATCAACAGCCTCATCGTTCTCATTTATAAATATACATACACACCCCCAAAAAATCATGCTGTACCGTGAAGTAGATGTTTATGGTCACAGTGCAGGTTGATGAGAGTCAAAAGAAAGATGGCACTGGTCCTCTCATATGTAACCATGGAATTATTGCTTACAAATGTAAGCAGACTCAACAAGTGTTCATGGAAACTCAATGATGTAGCCATACTTGCTCATGAAGGAAAGTTATGCACACCTGAGACACATCCCAGACATTTTCAGGTGTAATCATAATTAGCATAATGGTCAAAAATTGAATAATGGGCCTGAACGGATCACTGGTCTAACCCTATGTAATAGTCTTCATGAGATCTTGACATTAATTGGTAATTAGTAACTACAGTCATGTATGTAAAATCTCTCTTTGATGATGAGATGGGTTGCATTTCCTGGGTTCCTAATTTTCAGCTGGCATTGACTAAACCCTTGCCGATTATAGTTTTCCAATTATTGAGAAGACTTCAAGGAAACAGCTCATATTCCATCACTTTACATCTTACAGCCTATCTGCATTCTACTAAATTTCTCAGTTCTTTGGAATCTGAAGTAATCTAATTAAATATATTTTCTTATAACATACCAATATGTAAGTTAATATTTCATTTGATATTTTCTCCAAAACAGCCAGTATGAGATAACTAGATTTTTCAAAAGGTTTGTTTTTAATTCTCTTCCCATAAGCAAGTTTGGTTTTTGAAATTTTCCCTTTCAAGAAAGAAAAAATAAGCAACAAAGCAGATCTCGAAAATAGAGCCTACATTTTTATGCATCTTTAGCCAGATAAACATTAGTCCTTCCCCAGAACTGGAGCAGCTATTCTTAAGAATGTAAACTTGCTGTTTTCTCAATATGCAGATAGCCTGTTGTCATAGATCCTCATAGTAATGAACAACTTCTCAATATTTAATAAGCCTGGCATTCCTGTCCCCAGGCGGAAAGCACAGACAGTTGGTAGCCAGCTACTAACTGACCATTAAAATACAGAATCTCTCTTTAAAATGTGCTTCACAAACAGGTTCCATCACCTGCAGTGGAGAGCAAGTGCTGTCCTCTGCGGTGAGATGGCCTATTCTGCCTGGAAGAGAAGTGGCAGGAGCAAGCGAAGTTAGCCTGCTCAGTATTCAAACAGGGGCCAGCAACAACAGAATCTTGTTTACAAAGAGGAGGAAAGCCCATCCACAGCCCTTCTCTTTGCAGTGTTGTTAGCTCCAAGAACTGCCAAGCAAGTAGAAATTAGGAAAGCTCACCATGATAGCTTTGTCAATGTACAACAACAAAACCATTCTGGAACTCTGTTTTTTTTTTTTTTTTTCATTCTTTTCATGCTTGCTTATACACAGGAGCATTTTCTGCTGTCTCTGGTGTGCTGTGTGAGTATATATTGCAACAATAATGCTCACTAATTGGACCAAGATGCCATTGATTCCAAACAATATTTGAGTATTTCAGCATTGCCTTTTTTAAAATCCAAGGAACAAAAAGTAATGTTAATATGATTATATGGAAATTCAGGAAATCATTAATACAATTAGATCATTTTCTGAATAATAGAAAGGCTAACATAATGAGTTCTCTTTGCTCTTATTGACCATTAAGAGAAGATGCTTGGCTGTAACTATAATTTCAGGTTAACACAAATATTCCCATGATCGCATTAAGTACAGAGTTTAAAAATTCTTGAGTAGGCCTACCACAACTCTTGTTACCAACACACTTCATAAGACATGATCATCTTTTCTTCTCTTTCATCAACAGTGATAGGAATTACTGTGGTTTTTTTGGCCCATTTTTCAACAGGGAAAAAAGGGAATTTTCTTTCTTAACCATTTCAAGGGAATGGCTGCATGCGTAATGATGCAGGGAAAATAAAAAAGGTGTGGACGGTGGGTGGTTGACTTTCTAGCTGATGACTGGCTCTCATCACCATCCTCCAACAGTGTGTAACCCAAATCCATGCCTCAGCAATGCTAAAAATAACAACTTCGTGGCCCTTTTGGACACTTTCTAGGAGCATTCATTCTGTAAGCGTTGACAGTCATATACTGCCAAGTAGCAGAAGGAGCAAACCTGCTCTATGTTGCTGCATGAGGAGACAATACTAGGATAAGTGGTAAAAAATACAATGGAGCAGATTTAGAGCCTTAATGAGAAATTTCTAGCAGAATTGTTCAGTAATATAATGAATAGGGTAACTTTCATGACAGAGGCACTCAAAGGCTGAAAGACTACCTATTATAGATGCCACTAACAATATTTTTAAATTAGTGTATTTTTCTCAAAAGTTTATGTAAAATCTCAGAATATAACACAAATAAAAATAGCACTGCTCTAGTTCAAGTGGGAGACAGAAGACCTGTGACCTGCAACTCCATTCACTCACATTGTTTTATCCTCCAAGGCTCCTCAGGCAATCCTAGAGGACTCCAGGGAACACAGTTTAAAAACCACTGCTGGCCGGACACTGTGGCTCACATCTGTAATCATAACATTTTGGGAGGCTGAGGCAGGCAGATCGCTTGAGGTCAGGAATTCGAGACCAGTCTGCCCATGGTGAAACCCCACTCTACTAAAAATACAAACATTAGCTGGGTGTGGTGGCGTGCACCTGTAATCCCAGCTACTCGGGAGGCTAAGGCAGGAGAATCGCTTGAACTCAGGAGGCAGAGGTTGCAGTGAGCCGAGATCATGTCACTGCATTCCATCCTGGGTGACAGAATGAGACTGTCTCAAAACAACAACAACAAAACACTGCTGTAGAAAATATTCCTAAATGACATGGGAGATCATACTAAGCAATTCTCAAGCTTTTGTACACTGGGAAACACATGGCAAGTGTTACCATAATTACTATATAATTACCGTATACAATTTGATCTAACGTTCATACCCAGATTCAAATATCCCCAAAAAGTTAGTGAGGAAGTGAAGCACCACAAAAATTCTCAGGCTCTCCAAGTGTTAAAAGTACACACAGGTTTTGGCTATTGTGAATGCTGCCGCAGTAAACAATGAGGGTGCAGATAGATCTTCCAGCTCTTGAAGAGAAATATATATCCAAAAAAAGTGGTATTGCTGGATCATATGGTTGGTAGCTCTGTTTTTAGTTTGGTGAGGAGCATCATACTGTTTTCCATATAAGACTGTACTAATTTATATTCCCACCAATAGTGTATAAGAGTTCCAATAATAACTATTCTAACAAATATGAGGTAACATTGTGGTTTTGATCTGCATTGTCCTGATGATTAGTGATGTTGAGTACCTTTTCATATACCTGGTGGCCATTTTTATGTCTTTGTTGGAGAAACGTCTATTCAAGTTCTTTGCTCATTTTTTAATCAGGTTGTTTTGATTTTTCTTTTTTGCTATTGAGTTATACAAGATCCTTATATATTTTGGATATTAGCCTCTTATCAGATAGATGGTTTTCAAATATTTTTTCCTATTCTGTAGGTTACTGATTTGTCTTTTTGATTGTTTCCTTTGCTATGCAAAAGCTATTCAGTTAGTATAGCCCCACTTGTCTATATTGAGGTTGGCTTTCTGTTCTTTTGGTGTCAAATCCAAGAAATCATTGCCAAGATCAATGTCAAGAAGCTTTTCCTCTATGTTTTTTTAAGGAGTTTTACCATTTCATGTCTTATGATTAAGTCTTTAATCCATTTTGAGCTGATTTTTGACTATGGTATAAGATACAAAAACAAAGAAAATTTCCATTGACAGATGAATAAAAATGTGATAGACATACAATGAAATATTATTCACCTTTTATAAAGAAGAAAATTCTACCATTTGTAACAACATAGATGAACTTAAAGAACATTATGCTAAGTGAAAAGCCAGACACAAAAGGACAAATACTGCATGATTGCACTTATATGAGGTATCTAAAATAGCAAGACTCACAGAAGCAGAGAATAGAATGGTGGTTGAAAGGGGCTGGGGAAAGGGGGGAATGAGGAATTGTTGTTCAGTGGGTATAAAGTTTCAGGTATGCAAGATGAATAAGTTCTAGAGATCTCCTCTATAACATAGTACCTGTAGTTCACAACATGATGTTGCATACTTCAAAATGTGATAAAAGAACAGATCTCAGATCTCATATTAAGTGTTCTTACCACAAAAGATACTCTCGAAAAGAATACAAGGACATTTTGGTAGGTAATGAATATAGTATCTTGGTTGTGGTGATGGTATCATGGCTGTATGTATATATCTAAACTCATCAAAATGTATACATTAATTATGTGGAATTTTTTTTTAGATAGACTAGCTCTGTCACCCAGTTTGGACTGTAGTGGCATGATCTTGGCTCACTGTAACCTCCACCTCCCAGGTTCAAGAGATTCTCCTGCCTCAGCCTCTTCAGTAGCTGGGATTACAGGTGCCTACCACTACACTGGGCTAATTTTATATTTTTAGTAGAGATGGGGTTTCAGCCATGTTGGCCAGGCTAGTCTTGAACTCCTGACCTCAAATGATCTGCCTGCCTCGGCCTCCCAAATTGCTAGGATTACAGGCATGAGCCACCGTGCCCAGCCCGATATGTGCAATTTTTGTGTATTAGTTATACCTCAATATAGGTTTTTAAAAGTTTAAAAATAATACTTGTACATCTTGGGTAACTAACTATAATTCAGCATACCACATTCCCTCAAGTAACCTTCCAGAATACAAGAGAGTTAGAAAGACATTTTACCTATATAGCCTTGAATCTGCTTGAATTCGTAAAAGCAACAATTTTTTTTTAAAAAAATGTCAACTCTGAGTGCCTTATCAATAATGGTAAGTTCTTCATGACATACCTCACAACTGACCACAAAACATCAGGGGGTTGTAACCCTGGGTTTAAGAATCTGGATGACCGGATGAAGTGACACCTACACCCAAACCAATGCACTGGAACTGCTTCTGCATTCTAGCTAACATTGAAGTCAGGTAGACATTGTAATATAATTATATAACCATTCCGAAGTAACCAAACGCTTAGAATTTTATGTATGCAAGCAAATTGGTCAATTTCTCTCTATTCAGCTGGAGGTTTGGCATCATAGAAAAACTACCCTGATGAAATTTTACTGCTCCTGGTAATTTTTTCCAAGTACTCAACATCACCATGATCAGCAGCTTAGACCTATCTATGTAGCAGAGTTTAAAACACTGGTGTGTCTTTTAAATAAATAACTTTTTTGAATATTGATGTTGGGCCAAGCGTTCCGAATGTTTTACATGTGTTTCGTAACAATCTCATGATATAGGTATTATGGCTACGCCTTCCCCTTTTTTCACTGTGTAAACTGAGGCTTAAGAGGAGCTAAGTAGCTTACCAAGCTCCACACAATAGCTACGTTGTGGAGCGGGGATTTGAACCAAGGCAAATCTGACCCCAAAGCTCACAAGCTTAACCTTTACACCCTGCAAGAAGCCAGCAAAGTCCTACTATCCAGAAAGAAGCCTAAGAGTTTGATCACCAAAGACCTGATTTTCCGATTATTATATGAGCTTCTCATCTCTGCTCCATATCGTCCATGAGCCAAGAAGAAAAAAATAAGATGAAATAAGGGACAAGAGTTGAGGAATTGGAGCAAAGGGTATGGCTAAGCTACTTCCACTGCAAAAGACAAGATATGCCAAGAATTCAGATTAGTTCATGAAAAGTCAAAACATGATTTTTTTTTTTTTTTGAGAAGATGAAGATGAACTGTGTTGGCTAGCCACGAGGCTGAAGAATAATTAGAAACACCCCTCCATAGCTCATTGATGAGTCCAGGGGGCGCTGGCTCCATGCTAGACTCAACACAGTGCCAGGAGTCTCTTGGTGAGCCAGCCCCAAGCTGACACACAGAAGGCCTGTTGCTCCCAGCAAAGACTGTTGTCAGCAATGTGAAAACCACAGCAGTGACATCATTGACCAAGGATCCAGAGAATTCTTTAGAATTCCAAAAGCCCCACTATAAAGACACGTGCACACGTATGTTTATTGCAGCAGTATTTACAATAGCAAAGACTTGGAACCAACCCAAATGCCCATCAATGACAGCCTGGATAAAGAAATGTGGCACATATATCCCATGGAATACTATGCAGCCATAAAAAGAATGAGTTCATGTCCTTTGCAGGAACATGAAGCTGGAAGCCATCATTCTCAGCAGACTAACACAGGAACAGAAAACCAAACACCTCATGTTCTCACTCGTAAGTGGGAGTTGAATAGTGAGAACACATGGACATAGGGAGGGGAACAGCAAACACCGGGGCCTGTTGGGGGTGGAGGGCAAGGGGAGGGAGAGCATTAAGACAAATACCTAATGCATGTGGGGCTTAAAACCTAGATGACGGGTTGATAGGTGCAATAAACCACCATGGCACATGTATACCTATGCAACAAACCTGCAGGTTCTGCACATGTATCCTAAAACTTAAAGTAAAATTCAAAGAAAAAAGAATTGCAAAAGCTCCTAGCCATGGTAGATTTTAATCTTTACAACCAGCTATGAAGCACACGTTATCACCTGTGGCACAGAGGAGGAAATTGAGATGCAGAGAAGCCAAGTGACTACTCAAAGCTTCTCAGCTGATTGGGGCAGAGTTGAGACACAGGTCTTCTGATGCCCAGGCACCCTCCTCCCCTTGGCACAGACATAACTCATTCACTAGACTGACCATAGAGCCTCAGGGTTAGAGTGAGCAGGCTCCGATCTGAGCTCATGTCCTGGCTCCACTATTGACTGGTTTCCAGATGGCTCTTGGCAAGTTACTTACCCTTTTTAAGCCTCTGTTTTCCAAGCTGTAAAATGGGAATCCAAACAGCATATGCCTCACAGGGCTTTTATGGTAATTAACTGAAATGAGATGAGTTAATGTATAGAAAGAATAATAGCAAGCATTCACAAATGGTAGTTTTTATTATTAATCATTCACTCACTGAACAAACTTTGATTAGATGGTTATTCCGTGCCAGGCCTGTGGGGGCTTGGACCTGATGATATTAACAAACCCTGCCCTGAGGTTACTTAAAGTCCTTCTTGGGTGACCAATACAAAGAGAGAGACTTATAAGGCAAGGGGGGGAAGTATAATGATATGGTAAGTTAAGATGCAGGATAGTATAACAGGCACATAGAATGGCTTTCTCTAGAGCAGCGGTCCCAACCTTTTTGGCACTGGGGACTGGTTTCATGGAAGACAATTTTCCCATGGACCTGGGGGTTTGGGGATGGTTTCGGGATGATTCAAGCACATTACATTTATTGTACACTTTATTTCTATTATTACATTGTAATATATAATGAAATAATTATAAAACTCGCCATAATGTAGAATCAGTGGGAGCCCTGAGCTTGTTTTCCTCAACTAGATGGTCCCATCAGGGGGTGATGGGAGACAATGATAGATCATCAGGCACTAGATTCTCATAAGGAACACACAACCTAGATCCTTCACATGCGCAGTTCATGATAGGGTTCACGCTCCTGTGAGAATCTGATGCTTCCACTGATCTGACAGGAGGCGGAGCTAAGGTGGTCATGCTCACTCACCTCCTGCTGTGCAGCCCAGTTCCTAAAAGGCCATGGACTGGTACTGGTCTGTGGCCTGGGGGTTGGGGACCCCTGCTCTAGAGCAGCAGATGCTCTAAGAGAGTTTACAAAACAAAATCTTTTAGTAACAAAGAAGATACTACAAATGTAAACATTGTTCCAAATTCAGTTTCAATGTCACAAAACTTAAAAAAAAAAAAAAATCCTGAGATTTAGAGGTGAAGACCCTTCATTGAAATCTCAGTTCCATAAACTACCGACTACATGACTTTGAATTAAATAACCTAACTTCTCTGGACCTCAATGTACTCATCTCTAAAACTAGGATACAGTAGTAACACACCTCATGGGCTTGTCAGGAAGATGAAGTGATGTAACATATATGAAAGGGCTTTGTAAATGAGGAGAAGTTTCATTAGAATTATTACTGATTACAGGGAAAGGGGAGAAGGATGAAGAAATAGAGGAAAAGGAAGAGAGAAGGAGGAAGGAGAAAAAGGAGGAAGTGCCCAGCATCTGCTGAGGGGACTAGGCAGCCATGCGGGCAGAAGTTCTTTCTCCCACAGTCTCAGGTGTACACAAGGAGGATGTTTCTAGCTAAATAAGGCAGACAAGGATTTTGCCAAAATTTTACATCTACCCGATTAGCCTCCTCCCATGTGGTCAGCTTGCTCCTGATTCTCAGGCTCTATGGCTCTTCTGAGACTTGGGCGTCTTAACCTGGGGAAACCACGCTACCTGCCTGTGAGCGTGGAACTAGAGGCTGCAGTCTGCCAGGGCTGCCGTCTGCCTCCAGCTTGGAGTCTTTGTGTCCCCTGTGGTTCACTCCCTAGTTGCAGAGGATGCCACTACAAGACTTGGAGTCGTGGGTGGGCAATCCATCCCAGCTATGTGCAGAAATGTTTCCCTTTACCACAATCTCTCAGAGGCCCAGTCAATACTGAACTGGGCCTCCAGGTGCGAATCTGAGTTTGCCAGCGGACAAGGACAGTGCATTGCATCTGCAGGGTGCTCGGCATAGAGAAAGATGCAGTGCCATAACAGAGCCTGTAGGGGGCGGGTGGGAGAGTAACAAGCAAGGCACAGGGTGTGCAGAGGAGGTGGAGGTGGAAAATGAAGGGCCACAGGTGTCAACCAGGGAACTTCTAGTCTTTACCACGGAGAGTGTGGGAGACCCACGGGGGTGTAAACAGAGGAGGCATGTGGTCCGTCTAAAGAGGCCACCCTGGCCATAGAGTAGTAGAGAACAGACCAGAAACTGGGGACATGCATGGCAGAGAGGTCATTATCTAAAAGGCTCATATGGAGGGCATGGACTCCATACCAGTGTGCCTGATGAGAAAGGCGGATTCAACAGCTACTTAAAGGCAAAATCAACAAGACTCGAAAACTGGTTTGACACAGGGGAGTGAAGCAAACAGCAAAAGCAACCATGAGTCTACTGTGGGTGGCTGGATTAATGAACTATGGTTTTACTAAACATTAGTCCATTTCAGTAAAAATAATATCTCCTTAGATTGAAAATGAGGCTTATTTTTATTATATAAATCTCATTTTATATGCATATGAATTTGGTCTAGCTCGTGGGTTAGGTAATACCTCTTAGTAGATGATGGTCGAGGCTCAGAGAGACTAATGCCTAAGTTCACATAGACAGCTAAAACAAAGAAGAGTCACTGTTCGCCCATTAACCCAGGCTTGGAAAATAGGTCCCAAATTGTATGCCAACTCTGATGAATTGGTAATAACTACTGAAGCACAAAGTTTAGACTCTGGTATTGAGTCTGGCCTTGGAAAGCTAGGAACTGTAACAAATTGGCAACGCCTGCCCTGACACCTGGAAAGAAGAATGGCAAGACGACAGCTTTTTGCCAGCCCTGCACCAGAAATAGTGACTCATTAGAAACTGATAGAACAAGATGACAGATTTGATATGATCCAGCACGTGGCTCCTAAAAACATCATTGGATCAAACTTTGTGTCAATTAACAAAATAAATAGCAGAAGATTGTGAAGTGACCAAAACATGCCTAAGTGCCCTTGACCTCAGGTCTTCATTTCACTACTTTCAAATGGGAGGTTCCATTTCTTCCAGATGACTAGAATCTTGTTGCAGTTCTTCAGGTGTCAAAGTGCCCCACACACCACCACACCTTCCCTGAATTTTCAGGCAATGCAACGTTATATTTTTGCCCCATTGGAAACCCTTTTCCTGGAAAGCAGAAAAGAAGAGAAGAAAGAACAGGACTGGGTTTGAGAACTTCTATTCTTTATCTATAAAAGAGAGATTAATACCCCAATCTCAGTTGTCATGTGGCAGGCATTCTATAAATACTTTAATTTTTTGTTTTTATTATTTTTATTTATACAATAAACTGAAGAGTCAAAGGGTGGGAATATTTTAGACAAGATTTGGACAGGATCTTAAAGTCCTGCCTCTTCCTGCCTCAAATGACAAGTATTTCCAAAATCTGATTTCTGCATGGTTTATTTAAGACAAAAAGAATCCACACCTGTTTTTACTGCTATTTAATGTTCAAAGTCAAAGATAAAAATAAAAATTGTTCCTAAGTCCAACTGTCATACCCTAAGGCAACTCAATCAACTTAACAAAATCGATGATAAAAGTTCTTCTAAGCTGAAATTCCATGAGTCTATGAGCTGGAATTTTTGTTATCTCAAAGAAGCAAATCCTTCTCTTGAGCAACGTGCAGAAGTAGGAGACTGAGTCTAACAATGGTGTAGAGTGCACACTTTGGAATCAAACAGACCTGAGTTTGAATTCCAGCTCTGCCATTTACTAGCTATGTGGACTTGAGAAAGATACTCAATTGCTCCCAGCCTCAGCTGTGTGTAAATTGAGCACACTAATACCTACTTCAGAGGGTTTGATCAAACTAAAATGAAATAATGTGTATAAAACCCTTAGCAAAGTGCCTGGCACATAGTAAATGTACTTCTTATTATGTAGATAGATTACAAGTTGCACTTCTTATTATGTAGACAAAGCAATATGAAAATAACATTGAAATGTTTGAACACATTGTCTATATGGTCTTGCCTCCCCAAAGCAGTTGCCTAATTATAACAGTCTGTCTTCCCAGGGTGGAGAATATCAACTATAGACTTCTTGGGAATAAATTCCATCGAGCCAATCTATATATTTGATAATATATATAATAAACCTTAAAGTGATGGGCAGAAATTTGGACTGTGTTGGTGCAAACATCTTGGTATCATGTAATCATCATTAAGGTTGCTTCATAATTGTTTTAAAAATTGTTTTACAGGACCAACATTTTCTGTATAACACAGTAAATTTAAGTTCTTATTTGACACTGAAAAACCCACTCAGTCACAGGGTTAAGAAACTAATGAAATTACTATTTTTCAAGTCTTTAGTACATATTTAGCATGATTCTAGGCATGGCACGGGCAGAAGAAAAGTATAAAATATGGCTCCTACGTATAACTTATGGTTTTACTAAGGAGATGATTGGGTAAAGACAGTCCATTCAAATGCCATAATCAACAGGGCATAGTCAAGGGCCAGCCACCAAGCAGCTGGGAGAGAGAACATTGAGCTAATATTTGGAATAAACCAGGTTTGCCAGTCAATTATCAGAAGTACCTGGTTGGTAAGGAGTCCTGCAGAGAAGAGAAGTTGTTTTCTGACAGCCTTAAGCAGTTGATCATGCCTAAAGAGAACATTATCAATGTCCGCTAGGCTCTTTATCTTTACTGGCGCCATTTTTACAGACTTTTTTTTATGGGAGGAAGTATTTATTCTCATATAGAACCCCATTATAAAAACTTTCAGAAACCCCTTTCCTCCCACTATTGCAGTCACCACACAAAAAAAGAAAAAAAATTGCAGATCTGGGATTCTTTTTAATTAATGTTGATTTCTACTGCTCAGTAGTACCATATGTGGAATTCTTGTTACAACTTGCACCAACTTTTTCTTGAGAGTCTATTGCTCAACTCCTAAATAGGCAGCCTTTTCCCTTACCCCACCTCCATTCAGCTCTCACAAAATCCATTAGACAACTTTCTGCCTCAGAACAAAAGGGCTTCCAGGATGTTTCACACGCTCTTCTTTGTGGGTTTGAAATTACACACAGCAGTGCCAAAGGTAAGGCATTTCTAGAGGTTTTTTTTTTTTAACCTTTTCTATTTTTTTATTACAGTTCTGGGTGTTTTGTTGTTTTTGTTTTTCTCTTTTTTCCCCCCCAACTCCCTCTGCCTCTTGTGGTATATATTTGTGGCCTACAGCAATTACTTTAGACTTTTTAGACACGTCCGGATAGAGATAGATGACACAAGTGATCTACTTATCTTCCTTTCCCATCACCAATAAAAGTGACAGCCCGCCTAATTAGGCCTAATAAAGCAGCCGCAGAAAGAGTGGCGCAGCAGCGATCTAAAGGGAGATGGCATTGACCCGAAGATACAGGTGCTGCCTTAAGGCGTTGCTGCTATTACTCTCTCTCCCATACATTACATCTATGCTCATGCCATATTCAAATGCAAGTAGCATGTTTTTCTCAATTCTTAGATCAAGAACAAAAAAAAATCCCATCTAATCAAAAAAGGCACTGACAATTTTTCAGCCCCACATTAAAAGCAAAGAGTCATTCAGAACAGTGCACTCCATATTCTATTTTATAATATCACTTTAAGCTATTGCTTTGAATCTCAGACATTTCTTTGTTAAGAAGGAAAATCAAAAATTCATCAGAAGAAGTTCTTTCTTCCCCCCTCTCTTTTTTTTTTTCTTCCAGGGCTAGCATGGGGTTTGGAGCTGGAACCAACATTTGTAGAAGTTAGGGGTCCTTAAGCAATTATTAGCGATGAGAGCTTGACACGCTTGAGAGTTGTCAACAACTGACTTTAAACAAAGTGGAAGGAAAGAGAAATAAACGGTGCTCTCAGCAACATTAATATACAGGCCTGCAAATTAATGATGTCGTGTATTTTTTAAACAAGGGGGAAAAATCTGAACTTTGCATGAAACAGCATTTTAAGTACATCTTTGCAAAAATTATCAGATTGTCAAAGGGCATGAAAGCGAATTGAGTATGCAACTATTCATAATATTTCCACATATGCTAAATACAAAATTTATCTTACTTTATTCACCTGTTCTGTAGCAATTATTTAAAGCTATTAGAAAGGGGGACATGTCCTTGATCTGAAGTGCCAGTGACTGCTCCACAGCATTTATTGTAAGAAACATAACCTTCCCAGCCTTGCCTGCATACACACACACACACACACACACACACACAAATATGCATTCTTCACTTCTTACTACTGGCTAAATTCTACTTAGCCCTGTGCATCCTATCTCACATTTTTTAAACTTATTTCTGCAAATAATCCCTCCATTCACATTGTTTTAATTGCTGCCTGTATCCAAATAAGTTTCTAAAATATTACTTCTAACCCTCTTCTTCTGTGTCCAAAATGAAACCCATTATCTTCTTCTCACCCTTGCCCAATCTGGGCCCTCTTAAAACATTCCTCCTCTGCAATGTTCCCCCATGACCAACAGTAGTTACAGCTCCCTTCCTGAGAACCATTAATCCATCTCAACTTCCTCTCTCTCTCTGCTGGTCTTTTCAGAATGAGAATGATTTGCATAATAGTCATAGCTATCATCTATGGAAGACCTCCCTGATGTTACACATGATAACATGTATGTCACGTACAGTAGTTAAGTGCCCTAACAATGTGGAATAGGCCATTTTTTGGTCCACATGTTTTAACCAGTAAGGGAACTTTAAGAAGTAATTTGTGCAAGGCTACATAGGCAGTAAGTGGCAGAATTGGAATTTGTGCTTGCTGACTATTCTAACAAATCTGTAAATAATAAAAATTTTAAAAGAGCAGGGCTTTGGAATTAGTGAACAAGTTGTCTCATTTCATCATGTGCATCCTCACAATTATAATTACGTCCCCTAACCATTTCTCCTTGAATAATGGAATAAGTCATTCGCTGAGTTTTCCCTCTCTGGTACCCACCCTAATCCATTATGTCAGAAGACCAATCCCCATTTTCTTCCACACAAAATTTCCGGCTCTGCCCTCTATCATCTAGGTCATACTGGGAGGCTTACCTACCTTCCCTGAGTTACAGTTTCCTCTTACTGCCACTTACTGTCTGACTTCACCTTTATGAGTCTCAGCTTTGCCCTTGGAAAAATGGAGGTGATAATGATACCTGCCTCTTAAAAGGCTATTGAGAAGATTTAGTGAGATAATGTTTCTGAAATTCATAGCAGTGCCTGTCACATAGTAAGTGTTCAACAATATAAACTACTGTTATTAACAGCTGAATAACAGTTCAAGATAAAGGAGCCGGCACACAAAGGGGATGGACTTCAGTTTCACATAAAACAGAAATGGCAACAACATTGGGATTATCACTCTTATTGCTTTATTTGTGCCATCTTATGTAAGACCAATAGGAGAATTTCTATTCCTTATCGTGAAAGCTGGTTTATCTCACATTCTAACAGTAGGAAATTCTATCTACGATATTTCCGAATTTACTAGAATTCGTATCCATAATGATAGCTTCGTGCCTTAGAAAATTCTGATGTGCCTGATTCTGAACAGAATTTCCTACAGTATATCTTGGTGTAATCTTATTATTATTTGTGAATTGGCCATACATTTTGGTATAAAAATAATGAGAACCCCATTCCCTGATCATTCACCGTAACTCAGTTCACCACCTTATGGAGCTAACACAAGACCAAATGGTTTAAACTTTCAGCATTAGTTGATAACTATTCTAATATGAATTGGTTCATCAGCTCTCATTTCTTTCTACTAAAAGATTCTGAGGAAGACGGAAAGCCAAGATTGGGTATATAGAATACAATAAAACTTCGTTTTACTTGGGATGATGATGTTGTTTCAGGTGGTCCATTCCCAAAATATATTCATAAACCCCAGATTAGACATTGGTGGCCACTCAGTCCTTCTTAATAGCAATGAATGGAAATGGGTTTTACCAAAAGATTTCAACATTTTCTTGCTTCCACATAAAGACCTTTTGATGTATTTTCTAACATTTCACAACTAGATTAAAACATAACAAGTAAGGGGTGTGTTGTCTCTCCTAAGTCCTTCTCCATTAAGAAACTATATATATATATATATATATATATATATATATATATATATATATATATATATAAAAGAAATGTCAGGCTACACAACAAAGGGACCCCTTACTTGACTGCACAAAGCTGTGCATGTTCTCTCATACACTCATGGTATCTAATGCTCTGCACACAAGGGGGCTCTGTAAAAGTGATCCAGTGGGCCAGGCATGGTAGCTCATCCCTGTAATCCCAGCAGTTCGGAAGGCCGAGGTAGGAGGATCACCTGAGATCAGAAGTTTGAGACCAGCCTAGCCAACATGGCAATTACCCCATTGCTACTAAAAATACAAAAATTAGCCGGGTGTGGTGGCATATGCCTGTAATCCCAGCTACTCAGGAAGCTGAGGCAGGAGAGAATTGCTTGAACCTGGGAAGCAGAAGTTGCAGTAAGCCAAGATTGTGCCACTGCACTCCAACCTGGGCAACAGAGTGAGACTCTGTTTCAAAAAAAAAAACAAAAAGTGGTCAAATGACAAAAATAGTAGATTGTATAACAAAAGCAGCACACACTAAAATGATAATTCTCATATTCACAAAAGCAGAGGCAGGCCTTCTCTTGTGACTATTAGAAGTCCTGTATGGATAAATGCTAGGTCAATATCAGAACTGTTTTCCCATCTGTTTTGCCACCCACTCCCTGCTATTGGTTTAGCATGTTTTCAATACCTCAGTGACTCAAAGGTCCAATGTTTCCTTCCCAGGTATATTTCCAGCCTCCATAGTAAAGTTTTTAAGCTCACATGTCTCATGAGGAGTTTAATAAATTCATTGTTTTGTTTAGTCTGATTATCTTAGCCAGAAGCAACTAGGGAGCTGTATTAGTATTTGGTTTATTTCAAAATTAGTGGGCATGCTTTGCATTTTGAAAATCCCTATGTGATAATTCTTAGGAAGAGCCCTTCTGGCCACTCAGAGGCTTATCTGCAAATGGGTGGGTGTCCTCCTATACCCTTGGCTACTAGAGCAATGGCCTGACCCACAGTTATGTTAAATACATGACCAATCTTTTTGAAGGACTATGTACAGTAAATAGTACTGCCTTTCTTTTCTCCATAATTCACTGGCATCTGTTGTAATTGGCAACTGGCTTTTGCATTTCCCACCCCCTTGGCTTTCTGCTCTCTTTTGAATACACCTATTTAAGTAACTGATCAGCAAACTAAATGCAAAGAAATACTCTTGCTCAAAACACTTATGGACATTGCTGACTCAGCATGGCTCAGTATTAACTGGTAATAAACTAAAGCTCTTAACCCTCAACAAAATTAAATACAGTTAATGTGCTTTTCTCTATAGGCCTGTATCTGTCCTTCCAAGGAAGGAACACCTAAACACACACACACACACACACACACACACACACACACACACACACAGAGCAATTACATTTTTCATCATCCCTTTTCTGTTAAAGAGAGAAATTACATTTATCATCATCTCTTTTCAGTTAAAGGGAAATAATGAAAGCTATTAGATGAAAACAAAACAAAAACAACCTCACCTGTAAAGCAGCACAAGACATTCCACAGTAAGGCTGAGTCTTTCCCAATGATGAAGGCCATGTGTTCCGAAATCCCAAGTTCCAGAGCTATCAGTGAGCTCCAGAGCAAAATCAGAAATAGGCAGTCATGGGGTTTAATCACAAAATCATCAAGCGATTTCACATCAAGAACATGTCACATATCACAAAAGCAGGTTTCATCCAGCCTGTCATGCCTCCCTCCTTCCAACATTGACATCACTTCTTGCCAGAGGGGAAAAAAATTGCTTTTTAAATATTGACTTTCTCAGTCACTGCCAAGGCCAACCAGTCAGCCGTGAACCACATTTGTTGCTGCCATCTTATACAGATCTTGAGCACTGCTGCTTGCCAAGAAGCATCTCCAGGGCAATGGCAAAGCCGCAATAACTATCCCGAGCTGAGATTCCAGCCATTGAGCCAGGAATGCAGGGGATAATTCTCGTACTTCAGATTAGGAGTCAGCATTCAACCTCCTAGTGACACCCCTAATGACCCTCAACCCTCTGCATTCTGGGTCCTTACTTTTCACTGCAAGTCTCCTGATCCAACCTTCCTATGGAGCTAGTAATAATCACTAGCATTTATTTAACAGTTACTACAGTATGTGCCAGGCACTGTTCTAAGTTATTTTAAATTTATTACTACTACCACCACTACTAATAGTAATAGCTAACACTTGTAGACCATGTAGTATTTGTCAGGCACTGTTTCAAGAATTTTACATATTCAATCCTCACAACACACCTAGGAGATAGGTACCATTATTATACCCGTTTTATACAAGAGGAAACTGCAGCAGAGCGCTTACCTGAGGATACATCTAGTATGTGGAGGAGCTGAACCTCCAACACAAGCTGCCCGACTCTAGAGCCTAATGTCTACACATCCTCTCTATAGGAGAGGCATGCCTTTAACAAGTAATCATAATTCCAGGTTCCTTTAGAGAGGGACCTCAGAAGAAGTTTCTGAGATCTGGGCCAGATCTGGTCTCCACTTCCTGGAGAAAGTGACTATTAAGTTTTGAAGAACCAGGAGGAATAAGCCAGGGAGCTAAGAAAAAGTTTCCTAACATGTCTGTGCAGACACAGACCCAGTGGGGAGATGGGTGAGGGTGTGTAGAGAAGGGTTTACTCAGAAGATTTCAGGGAGCTCTATAAAGTTAGAGCAAAGGATGCAGAGGGAAAGGACTGAGAGATAACAGTGAAGGGATCCTGAAGCCAGTCCATGAGGGGCCTTGATTGTTCTAAAGAGTTAGATTGTGCCCTGAGAGTAAAGGCGAGCCTTTAAAGGACATGAAGCCAAAAGACTGTCTGTCATACATGAATTTCCTTTCCAGAAGTACCCCTCAGCAGCCCTGTAGTCATCCCACTACACACAGAAAAAGACTAGTTAGGAAGCTATGAGCATAATCTAGATGAGAAATTATGAGAGTCTGAACTAACACAACGGCAATCATTATAAGCATAGGAGAAAATACCCACTGTTGAACATTTTGATATTAATAAAGAATGCTTGTCTAGAAATGGGATCCTCAAAGTTATTTCCCCTAGAGGACTTGACTATAGTTGACCTATTCTCCACAGACATCCTAGGTGTAGCACCATACCTTGTAATCAAACATGAATGAGCTCACCCTTTCAAGTTGAATTCAAGTATACTAGAACTCATTTTCATTGCATAATAAAAGATTTAATTAGCCAAAATATTAAAAGCCTGGGTCTAATTAAAAAATCTTTCCCATCATCATCCTCCTCCTTTTTTACATTAAGCCATTTTACCATAGTAACTTAAAGAACATCTCTACTATGTCTCCCCTTGGGCCATGGTTCCTAAAGTAACGTCCATAACCCACCAGGAACCCACAGGTTAGCTGGCCTCTTGTAACATGTGTGCAGATAACTGACACCACATCTGGCTCACAATAGATGCTCAAAAAGCTTTATGTTAAAAAAATCGATGAGTTTGTGAAACCTATGACTTGAACTTGGGCACAAACAATTTTCATTTAATATTTCACAAATGTGTGTCTTATCACATTCTCATGAAACTCTATGCCATTTTGCTTTTTTTCTCTGGCAAAGTCTCTTATGGGATATCTTGCTATAAAAACAGTGGTGTAGGTGATTATATGGATTGTCATCCATTGACCAAAACAGTTTGAGAATCACTGCCAAGGGACTTATGGAGACTTATGGAGATTTCACAGAAACCACTCCTAGTTAGCTTTATAATCACAAGGAGCTGAACTGGGAGTCATCTAAAACAGTAGCTAACTAAAAAATATTCTATGGCTCACTAGGATTTTAGAGCTGGAGGGAACCAGCACCCAAAAGAGAAGTGATTACGTGAAAGTCACATAACCAATCAATGCCAAGTTCAGACCAGGACATATGACTCTTAATTCCTAGATCTGTATTCTTTTCACTATCCCATGCTGCTGCTTGCTCATTTAGTTTTCAATTATTACTAAAATATACTTGAAGTTTAATGGTCTACAAGCCAACGATGAGCATGTAATGTTAAGATGGAAAACAAGCTTCAGAAATCCTAGTGTTTAGTCCTAATGTGCCACTTGCTAGTTGGGCAGTTGCTTAATTTCTTTGAATCTCAGCTTTCTTGTTAGTCAATGGCAGTAAACTCACCAGTCCTCCTTCTCACTATCCATGAAGATCAGCAGTTCCTTCTCCACGATTGCTCCCCCTCTTCTTAGAAGCCTATTTATGGCATCTTGGTCTCAAGGGCCTGTTTCCACCTCAACCTACTACCTGGTTTCCTCTTCTTTCATAACCAAAAAGAATCACAGTCACAGCCACCACACACTCTGGATCAGAAGTGGCCCCACCAATTGTTAGCTGTGTGACTTGTGTCAAGTCACTGAATCCCTCCAAGCCTTGATGTTCTCATGTGTAAAATGGAGCTATTATTAGTTCCCATTTCCAGATTGCTGCAAGACTTAAATGAGATATTTGAAGTAAAGCACCATGAGTATTCATTCAACAAATGTTTACTCAGCACCTGTTATTCACCAGTGAACCCAAAGCAATTCAAGCTCTCGTTCTCCACAAGGCCTGGGTGTTTCACCTCTGAGAGTTTTCCTGCGTCTCCTTATTTCACTTTGGAGGCTCACAATAAAGCCTGTTACTTTGCCTTAAAACTTGCAGAAGCAAAGCACGATAACATTGGTAAAACTACTACAAAAACTTTAAAAACACAATTGGAAGGGATTTTTATGAGTACTTCCAAGCATAAGGAAAGATTTGGCAAGTGAAGCCCAACATTGCCTTTCCTTCCTTGAGAAGCTGGAAACTGAGGAATTGGAATCTTCCTCAGGTGTCTCACTAAGAAACCCAGGTGCTATCCCAGTCAATTATTTGTACTTCCTTGAGAACAAATTTGAATTTGCAATCTGTTGGGAATGAAGTCTGTCTCAGTGGAATTTCCTTAACACTCTTTGGATCTGTCTTCTCACACTTACCTTTTCCCATTTTGTGCTGTTTTTATACATATCTCATCACTCTCAGGAGGCTATAAGCCCCTGGAAGGCAAGATTAGTGGGTGGTTACCCATGATATCATGTTTCTCTCCCAGAAACCCAGCCTTGTGCCTGACACAGAGTAGACCCTCAATAAGGTTTATTGCTAACTGTTGAAACAGACACTGGGAGCGATCCAAGGGGCTAAGCCCCCCAGACAGCAGTGCATTTTGGTGGCCATTCCTTCTGCAATACTCCCTACATTTTTCTTTTAAGTCCACCCGTGTGCTTTATAAGTAAATAGAAAATGCTAACCTTAGCATATTCAAAAGAACGTTTAAGCATGCAGCAATTAGGTTATCTCATGGTTATTTATTTCTTCGGCTTGTTATTAGCTGTGTGCGGAATATTATTCTAATTATGTCAGCCCAATCAGCAGTATTGCATGTCCAGGCTCATTTCCATTAGTTTGAGCTTTGTCTTTCACACTGTGATACTAATTCAATGAGACATCAAACATTTAAATCGACCCGGGATGCCGAGGTCAGGCCGTTTTGCCCTTCCACTCTATTGGCACTCGGGTGTAATTGTGTTTGTCACTCCCCACATGACGAATAGTATCAGGGTGACTACTGAAGCACAAATGAGCAATGCACTAATATATTATTTTGTTCTATAATATCAATATGTGTTTATTCAGTGCTCATGTTAGCCAACTTGAAACAGTCATTTTAATACAGTCATACAAAGTGCTCTATTCTCACCGAAGCATTTCTTTAGAACATTTGCTGGACTTGCAATGCAATTGGGCCAAAGGGAGGAAAATAAAAACGGTTGCTGGAGGTAAAAGGAACCATGAAGTTCTTAAAAATCAGAGCTTCCAGTCACACCAGCAAGAACTTAGAAACCACAAAAACAAAAGGTAGAATGCAACTACCAGCTTTTCTGTGCGCTTTGTAAAACTCTTCAACTCTCTGGTTAACAGTTTAAAAATCAAGGTGCAACATATAGTATTTAAACAAATATAAATCTACCTTGCAGTTAGCTGAAGTTTCTCCTTCTGACTCTTTTTGAGAGCAAATAAATTGGTAAGCAGGAACAATAAAAGATTTTGGGTGTTTTCCCCTCAGTTTGTTTGCTTGATTTTGTTTCCACAATAGCGTAGATACACGACAATAAATTTTACCCAAGGTTTCAACAAACCCCATCTCTGCTACTGTCATATGATTTGCCCTTGTTATTATAAGACTTAAATCTGAATATTAGTATAATACAGTGTTACCCATAGTCTTTTAGTTTCTTATTTCACATTTTAACATCTAAAAAATCACTACAAAAACTGATTCAGTGAGAAGCCTAAGCTAAGATGGTGTACTCTCATAAGTAGGCACTGTCGGTTCTAATAGGAATTCTATTTCTGGGTCTCATTGCCTTTTCACAATTTCTATAGCACAGGCTTTATGATTCCCATGGTGCACACGAAAAACTCGCCCTGGAGAAGTAGATGTTCTAGCTCAAGATTCCACAGCTCGTCAATAATAAAGCCAGAACCAGAGTCTGGGTTTCTAGATTGCTGCATGGTCATGACCTGCTCCAAAACCTCAAACTACCCACCCACATCTTTAAACTGCTGGCCCAGAGTTTGGGTCACTCCTACTGTGGTATCATCCCTTATCCAGGCTCTACTTCAATCTTGGCTCCCAGAACATTCCATATAGCCTGTGCTTGGCAATCTGCCCAGGTTGTCTTATCTATCTTCTCCAAATCATAAACTCCTCAACTAATGCTTGCATGTGCAAAGATATGCATTGGAAGAAAGTAGGAGGATAAATCATCCCTAACCACTGCCAACAGGTTCAACGAATTAAACCAATGTATGTTAATTGAAAAATCGTTCTTTATAAATATAAACTTTAAAAGACACGATTAAGTACTTTTTAATAGCTTTTAAAAAATCGCCTTTACTTTAAATGACCTTTAGATGTATTTTTTGTTCTATTGATTTTACTATTTTAACTGCAGATACATCTTTTAATTTACTCCAAGGGAATTAACCGACAACCTTCCATTTTCTGTTTGGGTCTCATTTTAAATGCCAGAACTACCCCTAATGTAGCTATCATCAAAACTTAAAACTCCACAGTTTAAGAAACAAAGTTCTGACAACTGGTTCCACTGTGGGGGGAAATGGAAATTTTTATTCTGATACTATAATTAGACCAAGAAACTGAAAGCACACTCCAAAATAAGAATTTGCTGCTATGACTAGTCAATGTCATTTATGCTCAGGGAAGAGAGAGAGGTGTAATAAACTTTGACAACTTATTTGCAACATTTTATATTTGACATCATTATATCTGCATTTTGAAAGCAGCACATCAGACTTTTGTTCTCTAAAATCGAAGCTGAGCAGAATTACAAGTAGAAATAAGTGACCAACTCCAAAGCTGAGGACCAGCCCCTGTGATGTGGATGTAACCCTTTGAGAGCACAGCATTCTGGAAAGGTGACAGGCATGATGTAGGGAAGCCAGAGATCACCTCCAATCCTCCTTTCAGGTCTTGGTGGGATATTCAGCTGGATCCAAATACTGACACTAGGAAGATGAATGAACAAGAGAGAAGTACACACATTTCACTCATGTTGCATGTCCATGGGGATCTGCATAAGACAGTAAAGTCTAAAGAAGTGGCCAAAGCAAGATGGAGACAAAGAGCAATTAATTTGAGAAAAAAATGGCAGGGCAAAAAAAGAAAAAAAAAAAGAAAATCTGGCTAAGGGTAGCAAATTTTCTAGGGGAATCACTAGGAGATATAGCAGGGGTGAAATAGGTGGAAGATAGGGTTGCTTCAGGAAGTATGTTAATTCAGGTCCATTGCAGCCTCCAATCACCAGTCTGTGGGTGATAGGAATATTTTCTCACCATGGTATAGTGAGGACTCCCCTCCTAGAGGAATCTTTGTCCCTTGCTGCATGCAGGAAGAGACAGCTCAGCTCACCCTTTCTGAAACAATTTCTCCAATGTTTTCAACTTGAAATAATCAATATACTAATCTGGCATATTTGGGATGGCACATCCTTCACTCCTTCAGTGGTAAATAAACCACTGGATGAAATCAGGGCTGGCAACCTTCTGAAAGCGGTGTACTGAAGAGCCGACTCCTGTCCTCTCTCTCTGACATGCTGTTCCCTTGCCGACCACATCTTTGCGAAGTAGAAGAGGCCTATATCCACCTGCCAATTGTCACATGGGAAGGGCCACTGACCCTCATGGGCATGGTGGCCCAGCCACCCAAGTGTGTGTTGAAGAGCCACGGCTTATGCACCATCTCAGGCAGTGACCAGACAGGCTCACTCTCACCAACTCTGCAACCATCGATCAAAGAAGTGGGATTCATCAGGTATCCTCCAAGATAGTTCTGATGACATAAGAAGTAATGGTAGAATAAAATAATGAGACCAAAAGAAAGAGAAAAGGCTAACAGACCAGACACCAGAGAAATTAATGATTATGTTCTTCCCTTTCTTCCCCTCCTATTAAGAAAAAAAAAAATTTAAAAACCAGACAGGGGAAATAGTGAGCAAATTTTCTAATTGGGAGTGGAGGTGAGGAAGTGGGGGAGACATGGAATCATCATAGCAGACTAGGAAAGAAAGGGAAGAAAAAGAGAAACCACATTTAATGTAATGTGCAGAAGTAGCCATTTATTTACACACCCTTTCCATTTATAAAAGATGTGTTTCGGCCTCTGGCTGAATGTACATAATAATTAGCGCTAATGAATATAAATGATACTCACAACTCAACCTGTTTACAAAGTCCCCCCATGTCATTCAGGGAAGAATTGAGTTTGGAAATGAGATATATGTTGTGTTCTTGGGCTTGACGATGACCTAGAGGTTACCGAAGCTAAGGACAATGAAATCAATTAGCAACTAACAAGGCAAGAAAGAGTCCAACCCACAGAATTCAGTACCTCCAGCGGTAGGCACTATTACAGAGGAAGACACTCTTCCCATAGGGTAACATGTTTAGCTCGGCACAACCAGCAGCTGTTGAGGGTTCAGGGAACAACTTTAAAATCATGAGAGGTCTACCAAAAAAAAAAAGAAAGTAAAATAAGATGAAAAGAAGTATGCTTTATTAAGCTTAGGGAGACATTACCCTACAGGAAAAGGAATCAACTACAGGGCTGTTTGGTGTTCATATGCCAAGCTGAAGAAGTATCACCCATATTGAGGTCATATCACTCTTCAGAGAGGGCGTGGAAGCTCTGCACCCTGCCGCCCCAGCCCCCATGCATCTCTTCCATTTGGCTGCCCCTGAGTCATTGCCTTTATAAGAAACTAGCAATAGTAAGTAAAATACATTTCTGGAGTTTTCTGAATTGTTCTAGCAAGTTATCAAACTTGAGAAGGGGGGCCTGAGAAGTCTCAAAAGTGCAGTGGCTCGGCAGAGGTGTGGTAGCCTGGACACCTCATTTTCAGCTGACATCTGACATGGGGCTGTCTTCTGGAACTAAGCCCTTAACCTGTGGGGTCTGCATTAACTCCAGGAGTTAGTGTCAAAAATGAACTGAATTCCTGAACACCCAGTTGGTGTCAGATAGTTGGAGAAATATCAAGGGGCCATGTAGTACAAAGGAAAGCAGCTTTATATAAGCTCAATAAATGTACCGAGAATTTTACAAGACAAAAATGAGCTGGATTAGAAATGAAAAGATGACAACTGGTATGCTCTGTTTAATAAGATAAGAAAGAAAAAGTGCAACATGTTAATAAGATCTCTGTTTTTAGTTCTATGAAATAAAATGTGAGGTTTTCAAAAGGCAAGCCTCAGATATTTGGAAAATTCACTTACAGGATGCCCCATTGCCCTGTGGGCCCAGGATCCGATGCCTGGTGTTCTGACATTCTTGGAAAACATTACTCCCTTACCATTAGATGCAGCTCCTGCCTTTGAAGACATTGCAGTCTAGTATATTTTACAAGTGCCAGAGTCCTAAAAGAGCAGCGACTTTCTCCATCTGCAGAGGCAAAACCTGAGCCGAGGCAAGGAAAGTGACTTTCTCAAGGTCTCACAATAATCAGGGGCAGAGATAGGCCCCACCGACAGCCCCTGATTCTAGGCTTCCTGTTGTTTCTGGGAAATTAAGCCCAGTCCCAGAGAATAATAATAAATTTGGCCCCTGCAAACTTGCCTGTCTACCTAGCTCACCCTTGTGAATAGAGGAGAAAAGCCAAGACCTTTGGCAAAAACGACCTAGGGAATTTGGGAGTGTGCCTAATAAGAGGAAGCTGAACTCACCTTGCTTGCTAGATCCCACAGCCCTCTCTTTCACTAAAACCATGCCTGCCTCATCCAGGAAGCCCACCAGGCTAGTTTCACCTACTTCTGACCACTCACAGCATCCCAATTCTTCCACTGACTAGCCAGGTGATATTTCCCTGGTAAGTCTAGCCTCAGTCTCCTCATCAGAAAAATCAAGATACTAAGACCTACTTCCTTGGATAGTTGTGAAGATTCAATGAGATAATGTGTATAAAGGGGCCACCCACAACATCTGGCAAAAATTAAGTACTTAAAGGAAGGTCTTCGCACGTTATTACAACAGTAACCTCGAGGCCTTGAGCAAATAACTCTCAGCCAGCCAAGTTGCTGGGTGCCTCTCTGTGGTCACTTTAGTATATATTGCATTTAATTTTGTGACTTTGGTGCCACGGCAGCCTTCCCCACCACGAGCTCCTGGAGTTCAGGGCTGGTGCATACACATGCATACATGTGCTCGCCTCTTTTGCCTCCCTTCTCTTCCTAGATTGGAATCTTCTTCAGAACAGGGACATCTGTGGTCTCTCGGGAGTGTGGTTGGCACAGACCAGCTCCCCTGCAGCTGACTATGTCTGAGCTGATAAATAGTAACTAACACTTTAAAGATTGTTAGAATAGTTTAAAGGCAATTTCACATATAGAATTTCATTTGATCCCTGCAATTACCCTGGAAGATGAGCAGGACACTTATTTTTATCCCCATCTTAGAGGAGAAAACAGTGGCTCAGAGAGGTAAAATGACTTGCCTCTCACCTCAAGTGGAGCTGATCCATTTTTGGAATCAATAGCATCCTTGTCTGGTTCATCAGCTTTCAACGGAGGATATCAATCCTTCCCCCAGATGACCATTAAAACATGAACATTGCTGTACAGTGTCCACTCAATGAAGACTCGCTAAACACGTTTTTCTATGATTTTAGCATCTACGGCTTTTGTGTCTCCCTAAAGCAACTTGTTTTTAACTTATTGAAAGTGAACATCTATCCAACACAGGTCAGTAAGCTATGGTCAAATCTGGCCCATAACTTGTTTTTGTATGGTCCACAAGCTAAGAATTTTAAAGAGCTGTGAAGAACAAAATAAAGCAAAACAAGCAAAAAAAGAAAATGCAGTGGAGATGGATGTGGCCTGCAAAGCCTAAATTATCTATGGGCCGAGTGCAGTGGCTCACACCTATAATCCTAGCACTTTGGGAGGCCGAGGCGGGTGGATTACCTGAGCTCAGGAGTTCGAGACAAGCCTGGGCAACATAGTGAAACCCCGTCTCTACTAAAAATACAAAAGAAATTAGCCGGGTGTGGTGGCGGGCACCTGTAATCCTAGCTACTCGAGAGGCTGAGGCAGGAGAATTGCTTGAACTCTGGAGGCGGAGGTTGCAGTGAGCTGAGATTGCACCACTGCACTCCAGCACTCTAGCCTGGGCGACAGAGCAAGACTCCGTCTCTACAAAAAAATAAATAAATAAATAAATAAATATTATCTATGATCTGGTCTATTAAAGAAAAGGTTTACTGGTGCCCGAATTAGATTGTGGTTCCCTTTTGCATTGTCAGCTCAGAAGCTGACAGCCCAGCATGTGACCCTTCTTCAGCAAATGGATAGGACTTCATGCAGTGTATTTCAGGAACCCCACTCTGAGCTCCGTTTTGCTTTCAAAATAAAAATTTGGCTGGGTGCAGTGGCTCACGCCTGTAATCCCAACACTTTGTGAAGCCAAGGCAGGTGAATCATTTGAGGTCAGGAGTTCCAGACCAGCTTGGCCAACATGGTGAGACCCTGTCTCTACTAAAAATACAAAAATTAGCTGGGCATGGTAGTATATGCCTGTAATCCCAGCTATTTAGGAGGCTGAGGTAGGAGAATCGCTTGAACCTGGGAGGCAGAGGTTGCAATGAGCCGAAATTGTACCATCACACTCCTGCCTGGGCAACAGAGGGAGACTGTCTCAGGGAAAAAAAAAAAAAGACATAAATATTTGATGTGACTCTTTTGATGCTGAAGAAATTGGGACTACCACTGATGATCCTAAAATACAGACTATTAAATACTCTGGTTCCTTTATTACCAAGCAGTATGTGTAACTGACATCTGCAGTTTATCCTTTATCCAAATGTCCTTGAACCTTTTCCCTTTCATGATTCTTTCTTAAGGTTGCCTCCAAGTGTCCTAACTAATGTTTCCTTCAATTTTTGAACTTATTTTTAGTGTTTTGTCTTGCATGGTAATAGTTTATCTTACACCATAGTCATTTTTGAAAATTATTAAATCTTTTTGGGAACAAGAATTTCCAGACCATGCATTAAATAACTTCCTTAATGTTATCTAGATACACAAAGCTGGCTTGAACCCAATTCACCTTATTCCACATCCAGGGCTTTCCCCCGCCAGACATTATGCCTAAAAGTCAAAATTCATGTTTCTAAATGGAAACAGTTGTAGATGAAACCCTGTGACTTTGTGATGCCCCCCAGCTGTATCCCTCTCTCCTAGAAAGACCATCCTGAAGTAGCCACTTGGGCTTTCTCTTATATTACCATAGGAGGCATACACACAGATCAGGAATACTCCTGATTGTTTTGAATCCAGCTACCTACCATTCCAAAGGAAGAGGTGTGGGCCAAAAATCCTGTCCCAATAATATAGAAGGAATCACTGGGAATCATGTGGGACCAAATGGCAGGGTTTGGGTCCTGCCCTCCCCAACCATCAGTTACGTGACTTTGAACCAGTTGTCTACTCTCTCTGAATCTGTTTCTGTATCTGTAGAAGGGGGCCCATACCTGACTTAATATCCTCCTGGAGTTGTCAGGAATTGCACAGGCAAGAGTGAATAATAAAACACCTAGCAACTTTTGGAAGCCCTGTACAATTCTAAGATTATTACAGTGGCAGCTCTTCTACAAACCAGGCTAAGAGGCTCGGAGGTGATCAGTCCCCTCCCTACCCCCACCATCAGCTCAACTGCTCTAAGAATTTGGGCAAACGGATTTTTGGGGGAAAGCAAGGGAGTTTTGCTTTTTCCGTCACTTAGTCCCAAAAGCTACATGGCCCTCCAGAGGCTAGAAGGACCCCTTATTTACAGAGGAAACAGAAGACAATGCATGCACCCCCAATAGGCTTTAAATGACACTCTACACTTCCATGGACAATCTTCAACTTAAAAAATCAATGGCAAAAGAACCCTAACCCATGCTGCCAATTAGACGAGACGGAGGAGTCTGGAATACAAAGCAACAGTGACCCCAGTCTGGCTCCAGGGAATGGCTAGGCTAACCCTACGCATTACCCACTTCAAATTTTCATGATTCTGTCATGCATATATTATACAACCCCACACAGAATAAACATATTATTTTCGTGTTTTATTTTCTCTCCCCAAGATGAGTAATTAAGCCCCTGTGTATTGCATCTATTCACTTAAGAACGTGCTTTTCATTTGACAGATCAAAAGATTAAGCATATATTTTTCCTCTTCTTTCAAACCAGCCACTGCCTTTGTGAAATGCTGGATTCCTTCCTTCCTTGAAAATGCTGTTCTTTCAAGTGGTTTTCACCTTGAGACTAAGGAACACCTTTCACCCTCAGTCTTGATCATAGCATAGGCTGGTCCAGGAGAGATGTGGCTTGAAACCAGCGGGGCCAACATTTTTTGCAAGTAGAAGAGGCCACACGAATCCATTTCAAGACCGCTCATGGGGTAAGAGGGAAACCTAGCTACCAACAAAGGCTTTTCCAAAACCTCTACTGGCTCCATGCACTCTTAAGTTTTTTGGAAGCCTTACCTTACCCACATTGTATCAAATATCCTACATCCCACTTTATAGGAGATGCACATAAAATCATATGAGTTGAAATGAGTTGCAGTTGATTGGTAAACATGTTTCATTTTGTAAAAGCTTAAACATTTATTAATATGAATTTTATAGTTTCAGATTTTTCATTAGTAATTTCCTTCCAGGATCCCGACATTTTATTAGGCTCTTGCAAAGTCCAAGTCCCAGGCTCTGTGTTTATGGATCCAATGGTTAAATGACCCTGTTGCCAACTATCGCCCCTTAGGCTGTAACAGAAAAGTTACACTGACAGTGTATGGCATTCTTACCTGGGGCAGTTCCTGTCCCTTCCACACCACAGTTCCATGAGCAGTAAGGTATTACCAGGGCTGAGTTAGCCAAGAGAACCAGCAGATTGCTGTCAGCAGGTGGGGTTTAGAGGTTCAGGAAGTGGCTGGATTTGAAAAGGAAGTAGAAAATCTACTCAAGGCAATAAGACAGAGCACGGACCTCCTCTTAGGGCCTGCAGGGGCCCCCTGCAAGCCTGGAAATAAAGGAAAACCTTGAGTTCCTGCAAGGGAAATTCTAGAGACAAAGCTATCCCCGAGAAGTAAATTCTCACTTGCTAATCAAGAAGATAATAGCCTCAAACAACAGCCAAGGAAACTGGAATCAGCGGATGTTTAGTTCTCTTATAGAAACTAAAGATAATAACTTGTATCTCCAAGTTGTTTTCAGGAACCTGGATTCCAACTCAACAGACTCGTCATAGGCCTCAGAGAAGGGGGAACTGGAGACTGACCTCTGACCACCATTCTTTATTTTAAATATTTTCCTGAGGGGCCTGGAGAAAGTCATACCCATCAGCCAAAGCTAACATTATTTCCTGCTAACCCAAATTAAGGAAGCTTCTCTTCCTTAACCAACTGCAAATCAGAAAATCTTTGAATGTGCCTAAGTTCAGTAAGCCCCCACTTAAAGAACATCCTGCCCTCTTAGGCCAAAATCAATTTGTAATCTCTATGTATTGATTTACAATTTTGCCTGTAACTTCTGCTTTTCCAAAATTTACTTCTGTCTTTAAAAACCATTACCTGTAAGCCATCAGGGAGGTCAGGATTTCAGTGTTAGCTGCCTGTTTCTCCTTGCTTGGTGGCCTGAAAAATAAACAACTTCCTTTCTCCTGCAGCACACTTGGTATAGACATCTGGTGTCACTGCACCAGGCGAGCAGACTCCCGTTCGATTTGATAGCAGCAGTGAATGGGGAATGCTAGCATCTCTCCTGGTCTTAGGTTATGGTCCCAGTTGGAGAAAGCAGCAAACTACAGGAAGGGACAGAAATGTAACAGACAGATCCTTGATAAGCTTCCCACACAAACTAGGCTGCCTGACTGGCTGTGCTCCACACAAGGAAGACCACATGAGGCCTGAAAAAGAGTGAACACTGGGGTCGCTTCCAAGATGGACGAATAGGAAGAGCTCGGTCTGCAGCTCCCAGTGAGATTTATACAGAAGACGGGTGATTTCTGCATTTCCAACTGAGGTACCTTGTTCATCTCACTGGAACTGGTTAGACAGTGGGTATAGCGCAAGGAGAGTGAGCCGAAGCAGGGCAGGGCATCGCCTCACCCAGGAAGCACAAGTGGTTGGGGGATTTCCCTTTCCTAGCCAAAGGAAGCTGTGACAGACTGTATCTGGAGAAAAGGCACACTCCTGACCAAATACTGCGCTATTCCCACAGTCTTAGCAACCGACAGACCAGGAGATACCCTCCCGTGCCTGGCTCGGCAGGTCCCATGCCCACGGAGCCTTACTCACTGCTAGCCCAGCAGTGTGAGATCGACCTGTGATGCTGCAGCTGGATGGGGGATGGAGCGTCCACCATTGCTGAGGCTTGAGTAGCTCACAGTATAAACAAAGAGGCCTGGAAGCATGAAATGGGTGGAGCCCACCACAGCTCAGCAAGGCCTACAGCCTCTATAGATTATACCTCTTGGGGCAGGGCATAGTAGAACAAAAGGCAGCAGACAGCTTCTGCAGACTTAAACGTCCCTGTCTGACAGCTCTGAAGAAAGCAGTGGTTCTCTCAGCACAGCATTCAAGCTCCAAGAACAGACTGCCTCCTCAAGTGGGTCCCTGACCCTCGTGTAGTGGGACTGGGAAACACCTCCCAGTAGGGGCCAACAGACATGTCAAACGGGTGGATGCCTCTCTGGGAGGAAGCTTCCAGAGGAAGGATCAGGCAGCAATATTTGCTATTCTGTAGCCTCTGCTGGTGATACCCAGGCAAACAGGGTCTGGACTGGACCTCTAGCAAACTCCAACAGACGAGCAGCTGAGGGGTCTGACTGTTAGAAGGAAAACTAACCAACAGAAAGGAATAGAATCAACATCAACAAAAAGGACATCCACACCAAAACCCCATCTGTAGGTCACAAACATCAAAGACCAAAGATAGATAAAACCACAAAATGGGGAGAAACCAGAGCAGAAAAGCTGAAGATTCCAAAAAACACAGCGCCTCTTCTCCTCCAAAGGATTGCAACTCCTCACCAGCAAGGAACAAAACTGGATGGAGAATGAGTTTGACAAGTTGACAGAAGTAGGCTTCAGAGGGTCGGCAATAACAAACTTCTCCAAGCTGAAGGAGCATGTTCTAACCTATCACAAGGAAGCTAAAAACCTTGAAAAAGGATTAGACAAACGGCTAACTAGGATAAACAGTGTAGAGAAGACCTTAAATGACCTGATGGAGCAGAAAACCATGGCACAGGAACTTCGTGAACTATGCACAAGCTTCAATAACTGATTTGATCAAGTGGAAGAAAGGATATCAGTAAGATCAAACTAACGAAATAAAGTGAGAAGACAAGATTAGAGAAAAAAGAGTGAAAGGAAACGAACAAAACCTCCAAGAAATATGGGACTATGTGAAAAGACCAAATCTACGTTTGATTGGTGTACCTGAAAGTGATGGGGAGAATGGAACCAAGTTAGGAAACACTCTTCAGGATATTATCCAGGAGAACTTCCCCAACCTACCAAGGCAGGCCAACATTCAAATTCAGGAAATACAGAGAACACCACAAAGACACTCCTCGAGAAGAGCAACCCCAAGACATATAATTGTCAGATTCACCAAGGTTAAAATGAAGGAAAAAATATTAAGGGCAGCCAGAGAGAAAGATCAGGTTACCCACAAAGGGAAGCCCATCAGACTAACAGCAGATCTCTCAGCAGAAACCCTACAAGCCAGAAGAGAGTGGGGGCCAATATTCAACATTCTTAAAGAATTTTCAACCCAGAATCTCATATCCAGCCAAACTAAGCTTCATAAGTGAAGCAGAAATAAAATCCTTTACAGACAAGCAAATGCTGAGAGATTTTGTCACTACAAGGCCTGCTTTACAAGAGCTCCTGAAGGAAGCACCAAACATGGAAAGGAACTACCGGTACCAGCTATGGCAAAAATATGCCACATGGTAAACACCATCAGTGCTATGAAGAAACTGCATCAATTAACAGGCAAAATAACTAGCTAACATCATAATGACAGGATCAAATTCAAACATAACAATATTAACCTTAAATGTAAATTGGCTAAATGTCCCAATTAAAAAACATAGACTGGCAAACTGGATAAAGAGTCAAGACCCATCTGTGTGCTGTATTCAGGAGACCCATCTCACATGCAAAGACACACATAGGCTCAAAATAAAGGGATGGAGGAAGACCTACCAAGCAAATGGAAAGCAAAAATAAAAGCAGGGGTTGCAATCCTAGTCTTTGATAAAACAGACTTTAAACCAACAAAGATCAAAAGGGACAAAGAAGGCTACTACATAATGGTAAAAGGATCAATTCAACAAGAAGAGCTAACTATCCTAAATATATATGCACCCAATACGGGAACACCCAGATTTATAAAGCAAGTCCTTAGAGACAAACAAAGAGACTTAGACTCCCACAGAATAATAATGGGAGACTTTAACACCCCACTGTCACTATTAAACAGATAAATGAGACAGAAGGTTAACAAGGATATCCAGGACTTGAACTCAGCTCTGGACCAAGTGGACCTAATGGACATCTACAGAACTCTACACCCCAACTCAACAGAATATACATTCTCTCAGCACCACATTGTATTTGTTCTAAATTTGACCACATAATTGGCAGTAAAACACTCCTCAGCAAAAGAACAGAAATCACAGCAAACTGTCTCTCAGACCACAGTGCAATCAAATTAGAACTCAGGATTAAGAAACTCACTCAAAACTGCACAACTACATGGAAACTGAATGACTTGCTCCTGAATGACTACTGGGTAAATAACAAAATGAAGGCAGAAATAAAGATGTTCTTTGAAACCAGTGAGAACAAAGACACAATGTACCAGAATATCTGGGACACATTTAAAGTGGTGTGTAGAGGGAAATTTATAGCACTAAATACCCACAAGAGAAAGCAGGAAAGATCTAAAATTGACACCCTAACATCACAATTAAAAGAAGTAAAGAAGAGCAAACAAATTCAAAAGCTAGCAGAAGGCAAGAAATAACTAAGATCAGAGCAGAACTGAAGGAGATAGAGACACAAAAAACCCTTCAAAAAAAAATCAATGAATCCAGGAGCTGTTTTTTTTTAAAGATCAACAAAATAGACCACTACCAAGACTAATAAATTAGAAAAGAGAAGAATCAAATGGACGCAATAAAAAATGATAAAGGGGATATCACCACCAATCCCACAGAATACAAACTACCATCAGAGAATACTATAAACATCTCTTTGCAAATAAACCAGAAAATCTAGAAGAAATGGATAAATTCCTGGACACATACACCCTCCCAAGACTAAAACAGGAAGAAGTTCAATCTCTGAATAGACCAAAAACAGGTTCTGAAATTGAGGCAATAATTAACAGCCTACCAACCAAAAAAAAGTCCAGGACCACATGGATTCACAGCTGAATTCTACCACAGGTACAAAGAGGAGCTGGTACCATTCCTTCTGAAATTATTTCAATCAATAGAAAAAGAGGGAATCCTCCCCAACTCATTTTATGAGGCTAGCATCATCCTGTTACCAAAGCCTAGTTGAGACACAACAAAAAAAGAGAATTTTAGACCAATATCTATGATGAACAGTGATGAAAAAATCCTCAATAAAATACTGGCAGACCAAATCCAGCAGCACATCAAAAAGCTTATCTACCACAATCAAGTGGGCTTCACTCCTGGGATGCAAGGCTGGTTCAACATATGTAAATCAGTAAACATAATCCATCACATAAACAGAACCAACGACAAAAACCACATGATTATCTCAGTAGATGCAGAAAAGGCCTTTGACAAACTTCAACAGCCCTTCATGGTAAAAACTCACAATAAACTAGGTATTGATGGAACGTATCTCAAAATAATAAGAACTACTTATGACAAACCCACAACCAACATCATACTCAATGGGCAAAAACTGGAAGCATTCCCTTTGAAAACCAGCACAAGACAGGGATGCCCTCTCTCACCACTGCTATTCAATACAGTGTTGGAAGTTCTGGCCAGGGCAATCAGGCAAGAGAAAGAAATAAAGGGTATTCAATTAGGAAAAGAGGAAGTCAAATTGTGTTTGCAGATGACATGATTGTGTATTTAGAAAACCCCATCATCTCATCCCAAAATCTCCTGAAGCTGATAAGCAACTTCAGCTAAGTCTCAGGATACAAAATCAATGTGCAAAAGTTACAAGCATTCCTATACACCAATAATAGACAAACAGAGAGCCAAATCATGAGTCAACTCCCATTCACAATTACTACAAAGAGAATAAAATACCTAGGAATCCAACTTACAAGGGATGAGAAGGACCTCTTTGAGGAGAACTACAAACCACTGCTCAATGAAATAAAAGAGGACAAAAACAAATAGAAGAATATTCCATGCTCATGGATGGGAAGAATCAGTATCGTGAAAATAGCCATACTGCCCAAAGTAATTTATAGATTCAATGCTATCCCCTTCAAGCTACCAATGACTTTCTTCACAGAACTGGAAAAAACTACTTTAAAGTTCATATGGAACCAAAAAAGAGCCTGCATAGCCAAGACAATCCTAAGCAAAAAGAACAAACCTGGAGGTATCACACTACCTGACTTCAAACTATACTACCAGGCTGCAGTAACCAAAACAGCATGGTACTGGTACCAAAACAGATATATAGACCAATGGAATAGAACAGAGGCCTCAGAAATAACACCACACATCTACAACCATCTGATCTTTGACAAACCTGACAATAACAAGCAATAGGGAAAGGATTTCCTATTTAATAAATGGTGCTGGGAAAACTGGCTAGCCATATGTAGAAAGCTGAAACTGGATCCTTTCCTTACACCCTACACAAAAATTAACTCAAGGTGGATTAAAGACTTAAATGTTAGACCTAACACCATAAAAACCCTAGAAGAAAACCTAGGCAATACCATTCAGGACATAGGCATGGGCAAAGACTTCATGACTAAAACACCAAAAGCAATGGCAACAAAAGCCAAATTTGACAAATGGAACCTAATTAAACAAAAGAGCCTTGGTACAGCAAAAGAAAATATCATCAGAGTGAACAGGCAACCTACAGAATGGGAGAAAATTTTTGTAATCTACCCATCTGACAAAGGGCTAATATCCAGAATCTACAAAGAACTTAAACACATTTACAAGAAAAAAAAACCCCATGAAAAAGTGGGCAAAGGATATGAACAGACACTTCTCAAAAGAAGACATTTATGCAGACAACAGACACATAAAAAAATGCTCATCATCACTGGTCAGAGAAATGCAAATCAAAACCACAATGAGATACCATCTCACGCCAGTTAGGATGGCAATCATTAAAAAGTCAGGAAACAACAGGTGCTGGTGAGGAGGTGGAGAAATAGGAACACTTTTACACTGTTGGTGGGAGTGTAAATTAGTTCAACCATTGTGGAAGACGGTGTGGTGATTCCTCAAGGATCTAGAACTAGAAATACCATTTGACCCAGTAATCCCATTACTGGGCATATACCCAAAGGATTGTAAATCATTCTACAATAAAGACACATGCACACATATGTTTATTGTGGCACTATTTACAACAGCAAAGACTTGGAACCAACCCAAATGTCCATCAATGATAGACTGGATTCAGAAAATGTGGCACATATACACCATGGAATACTATACAGCCATAAAAAATGATGAGTTCATGTCCTTTGCAGGGACATGGATAAAGCTGGAAACCATCATTCTAAGCAAACTATCACAAGGACAGAAAACCAAACACTGCATGTTCTCACTCATAGGTGGGAGTTGAACAATGACAACACATGGACATAGGGTGGGGAACATCACACACCAGGGCTAGTTGTGGGGTGGGGGGGCTGGGGGAGGGATCGCATTAGGAGAAATACCTAATGTAAATGACGAGTTGATGGGTGCAACACACCAACATGGCACATGTATACCTGTGTAACATACCTGCACTTTGTGCACATGTACCCTAGAACTTAAAGTATAATAAAAAAAGAAAAAGAAAAAGAGTGAACACTGAGGCCAACCTGGAAACAGCATTAACATTGAATGTGCTCCCCATCCCATGCATGGATCAACTGGCAGGGAGAGGAAGCCTAGGTTTTGTGCAAATTTTCTGACCAATCACTGGTTAGCCATATACAGACCCATAGGCACCCTCTAGGAGGCCAGACTTAAAAATAAAAAGGATTGAAAGAAATCAAAGCATAGCTATCACTGGCAGCATGCATACCACAAGGAGAGAGATTCCACAGATTAAGTCCAGGAAAGGTGGTTTTTGGTGTTTTTTTGGGGGGGTTTTGTTGTTGTTGTTGTTTTCTCAAAAGACAGTTTTCCACTCCAACATTTAAAGAACTCAGAAATCACCACTCTGTCCTCACAAGAGAAAAGCCAGACACTCTGAATGTCAAAACTCTTTTGATCCATCACAGAATTGAGCAAAGAGGGCAAACCACCATCCCCAAAACTGGAGAAACAGGAGAATATAGGGAATCACAGATGACCAGAAACAGAGGTCACAGGAAGTAGTAACTGGGAAGAACACTTGGATGCTAATAGACGAATTGCTGGAGGTGGAGCAAGGTCTGGCTTGAGAGTTAAAAACTCCTGGGGGCCCACTCATAGGGAGACTCCAGCACTTTCACGAGTTTCACCTCCAAAAGCCCCATGAGATTGTCACACTGAAGATGCGAGAAAAATGTCTGGCATCCAGCAGGGAGATAAGGAAAGTAACAATTTTAAAATAAACCTGGGGTTGGAGGAGTAACCATTATAATTTGTTAACTGAGCATTCCGTTCTCTGTAATAAAGTCCTGCCCTCAAGAGAAATGTCTTTACCAGACTCCTATCTGACCTAGGAGAATGGCAATTAGACAACCTGAGCCCTTTCTGTCCTGTTTCACATCAGGGGACAAAAAAAAGACTAAGACACTCTCCTGAAAAGACTCAGACCCACTTTAAAAAACCCTGAAATTTAATCATATTATAGAATGCTTCAACTTCCCGATACTTATCGCCACATCAACAGGGCTCTAGTATAGTGACAGTGGATTACAACTGAGAGAGCTGCAAGATACAGACTCCATCTAAGAAAGAGCAGATAAACATAAAACCTCACCCTAATAGCCTATTTACCTCAGTTCCCATTAACTGATACATCATTTCTGGCTTTCAACAAAAAAATTATAAGGCATGCTAATGACTGGAAAAAACAGTCTGAAAAGACAAAGCAAGTGTCAGAACTATACTCAGGTATGACAGGTATTAGAATTATCAGATGGGAATTTAAAATAACTGATTAATACACCAAGAGCTCTAATGAAAAAAGTGGACAACATGCAAGAACAGGTGGGTAATATAAGCAGAGAGATGGGAACACTACGAAAGAATAAAAGGAAGTACTAGAAATCAAGAACACTAAACCAGAAATGAAGGATGCCTTTGATGGACTCATCCTTGCTTGGTGCCCTGACCCATAGATTGGGTCAGGCTGAGAAAGAAGCAGTAAGCTTAAAGATATTTCCATAGAAATTTCCCAAACTGAAAACCAAAGAGAAAAAAGAACAGGGGGAGAAATGAATAGAATACCCAAGAACTGTGGGAAAATTGAAAAAGGTATAAATATGCATAATGAGAATGCTAGAAGGAAAAGGAAGACAGAAAAGGATTTGATATATGTGAATAATAATGGCTGAGACTATTCTGAAATTAATGACAGGCTTGAAACCACAGATCCAAGAAGCCCAAAGAATGCCAATGATATTTAATATCAAAAAATTTACAAACCACATATAACCAAATACAAACAGAAAATTATGAAAGAAGCCAGAGGAAAAGCATTACCTTACCTATAGACGAACAAGGAGAATAATTTCAATGAACTTTAGAAACCATGTAAACAAGAAAAGAATGGAGTGAAATATTTAAACTGTTGAAAAAACCCCCACCAATCTAGAATTCCATACCCAGTGAAATAATCCATCAAAGGTGAAGAAGAAATAAAGACTTTCTCAGAACAAAAAAAGAGGGAATTTGTTGCCAGTAGACCTGCAAGAAGTGTTAAAAGGAATTATTTAGAAAGAAGGGAAATTATATAGATCAGAAGTTTCAATCTACATAAAGCAAAAGAAAGAACATTAGAAAAGGAACGAATGAAGGTAAAATAAAATGTGTTGTTTTTCTTATTCTTAACTGGCCTAAGAGATAACTGTCCAAATAATAGCAATATATTTAATAATTATAGCTTATGGACAAATAAAATGGATGACATTAATGGTATAAGAGATGGGAGGAAGAAATTGGGAATATTTTGTTATATGGCACTTACGCTACTTGTGAAATGGTATAGTATTATTTGAAAGTAGACTTAGATTATGTAAATATACATCACAAATGCTAGAGCAACCACTAAAAAATGTTAAGACTTATAATCAATATGCTAAAAAAGGAGAGCAATGGAATAATAAAATGCTCCATTAAAACCAAGGCAATAAGAAAAAAGAAGCAAAGAACACATATAAAGCAATTACAAAAATGGTAGATACTAACCCAACTATATCAATAATAGTTTTAAAAATGAATGGTCTAAATAAACCAGTTAAAAGACAGAGACTGTCAATGTGGCTGAAAAACAAGACCCAACTGTATGCTATCTATGAGAAATCCACTGTAAATATAAAGACACAGACAGGGTAAAAGTAAAGGGATGGAAAGAGATATGCCATGTTAGCACTAATCAAAAGAAGCTATAGTAGCTATATTAATTTCAGACAAAGCAGACTTCAGAGCAAGAAAATTATCAAGATGAAGGGTATTTCATAATGTCAAAGGGATCAGTTCTGCAACAAGATATACGGTGCTTATATGCACCTAACAAAAAACTGATAAAACTGCAGGAAAATATAGGGAAACCCATTATTATAATTGAAGACTTCATCACACCTGTCTCTATAATTGACAGATCCAGCATGTAGAAAATTAGTAAAGATAGAGTGAACAGAATAGCACCATCAATATGAATTGACATTTAGAGGATAGTTTATCTAACAACAGAATGTATAGTCTCAACCTAGAGCGTACAAAAAGATGACCACATTTTGGATCATAAAATACACCTGTTTCAAAGCTGGCCTTTGGGATTGGATCCACTCTAAGACAAGACCAAGGATCACATCCTTCTCAGACGGCCAGTGTGACAATTCTACAGAGCATTTTAAGCAAAGCAAACTAAATTCATCATTAAGTAAGGTATAGGAAAACTCCAATTAAACCAAGTGCTTCAGAAATAGGTTGTCCTTAGATGTCCAAGACTACAGGATTAAATAAATGATGGGACATCCATATAGTGCAATACACAAGAGTTATTAAAAATCATGTTCAAGAATGTAATTAACATTGCAAATGCTGTTATGTAAAATCTTATATGAAAAACTGATCAAAAAAAGTAGGATCAATTTTTTAACCTATAATACAGACGAGAAAAAGACCTCAAAAAGCTATCAAGATTATTTTTGTATAATTTTTTCTTTTCTAAATTTTCTCAACTTTGTACAATAAACATTTATCACTTTGATGTGAGAAAAATATTGTGATTGGAAATTGATTAACCTGTTTAATTATATTTTTTAATGAATGAAAAATTAAGTAAAATACTTTTGGATGGTTTAAGTATTTTAGTGCATACTATGAACTAAAACACAACACAAACCCAGTGGTCTGATTATATTCAGTGAAATCAGTCAATCAACCAACCAATCCAGAAAAGCACCCCTGGCATATTTAAGCCTATTAAAAACAAAAACAAAAACAAAACCACTTGTAAATTTAAGACAAATGAAAAAAATTGCATCTTTTCTTCTTATGTAAGCATCTCATAGGGCCTACAGCTTATAAAGCAAAACATCATCAATCATCACCACAGAACCACGAATGCAGGTATAGGGGGTTTAAAATCCGCTGATTCAGGTATCATAGCTTGGAACAGCATTTAGTGACTGAACTCCTGGATTACATATCTTGCATATATGGTATTTTTTTCAAAAGTTCAGTGCAACACAAATTCCAAAGCGCTCAGCTCTTTGGATTCCTGTTATAATCCTGTTGTAGTAATTTTTGGGGTGCCATTTCAAACATGCAAGTTTTACTTAAGTTCTTACACTCATATTTAGATTTAAAAAATTATTCATTTATTGGTTTTAGTTGGTAAAATAGTCAGGTGGTTCAAACACCAAAAAGCACTAAAGTGCATACTCTGAAAAGCCTCCCTGCCATCCATATACCCATCTACACAGTTCCCATCCTTCTCCAACGAACAACCACTATTGTTAGTTTCTGGTTTATCCTTCCAGAGACTTTAAAAATATATATACAAGCACAGTATATGATTTCCTTCCTCTATTTTATCCAAAATATTATGCTATTATTCACCTTCCTTTTATTACCTAACAGTATAACATACCTTAGAGATCTTTTAAAATCCTAATATAAACGACATTCTCATTCTTTTTTACAGTTGCATAGTATTGTTTTGTAGGAAGGTATCATAATTATTAAGCAGTCCCCTATGGATAGATGTCCAAGTTTTCCAATCTTCTGACAAACAACTCTGCAATAAGTTATCTATTACATAAATTACACAAATGCATAGGTATATCTATAAGGTAAATTGCTAGATGTTGAAGTGCTGCATAAAAGGGAATATTTATAATTGTCATTCCATTGCCAAATTGCCCTCCAGAGGATTTTCACCAATTTATACTCCCACCAGCAATTTATGAAAGTGACCATTTCTCTACATCCTTGCCCAGGACGTGTTAGCAAACTTTTAGCCTTTGCCAAACTGGTAAAAAAAAAAAAAAAAATGATTACTACAGTGTAGTTTTAATTTACCTGTCTCTTCTATTATGTGCGAGGTGGAGCATCTTTGCATGTATTTAAGTTTTATTTGTGGCTCCTTTTGGTAAACTTTCTAATAAGTATTTTGTTATTGAAATTTAGGATCTCTTTATATTCTAAAGACGATAGTTCTTTGCAATAGGAGCTTAAAATATTTTTCCCAATTTATCATCTTTCTTTTGATATTGCCTTTTTTGGGGGGGGAGTGGGAGGAGACAGAGTCTTGCTCTGTGACCTAGGCTGGAGTACAATGGCACAATCTCGGCTCACTCCAACTTCTGCCTCCTGGGTTCAAGTGATTCTTGTGCCTCAGCCTCTTCAGTAGCTGGGAATATACATGCATGCTACCACACCTGGCTAATTTTCGTATTTTTAGTAGAGACAGGGTTTCACCATGGTGGCCAGGCTGGTCTTGAACTCCTGACTTCAGGTAATCTGCCCACGTCAGCCTCCCAAAGTGCCGGAATTACATACCTGGCTGTCTTTGATTTTTACTATGTAAAAAAACCTTACAGATATGCATATAATATAAACACACATACTTGAATCTATTCATCTTTTAAGACTTCTAGATTTTAAGTCATAGTTTACAAACCCTTTCTTATTTTGAGATTTAAAAGCATTCTTTCATGCTTTCTTCTTTAATTCAATGTATTCATTTATTTATATTAAAATTTTTCTCCATTTGGATTTTTCTTTGTATACAGTGTGAAGTATGAATTCAACTTAATTTTTTCCAGGCTGCCCTTTGTCTCACATCACCAGTTTTTAAATAGTTCATTTTTCCCACTGATTTGCATTGCTACCCTTTCACATATTAAAATTGTGTGTATTTTAGATTTCTAGACTTTTTGTTCTTTCATTTCTCTGACCACATGTACTAACAATATACTAACAATAGCTAATGCTGTATAACATACAATAGCTGCAACATCTATTTCTCCGAATTTTTGTTCTTCTTCAAAGATCTTTCTAGCTCTTAGAGAAAAAATTTTCCTATATGTTGCATATAACTACATACAACTAATTTTGCCTGGTTTTGAAGAGAAATAAAAAATCTTTCTGGTATTTTTGAGGTCCTGTCTTAAATGCATAAATTAACTTAGAGAAGATTGACATCTTTATGATGTCGAGTCATTTTTGTCAAGAACAGGATAGGCCTTTTCCCATTTTTTTCAATTATTTTAAGTTCTTCGGGAATGTTTTCAAGTTTTCTTTATATATGGACTTTTACATTTATTAAATTTATTCCCATGTATTTTATCTTTTGGTTGCTACTGCAGATAGTTTTTTCTTTTGTCTTCTGTTTTCCTTTTACCCTTCTATCTGATTCCAGATCAGTGGGAAAAATGAACTGTTCAAAAACCGGTGATGAGAAAACAGGGCAGCCTGGAAAAAATTAAGTTGAATCTATACTTCACGTTGTACCAGAGAAAAATCCAAATAGGGAAAATTTTTTTTTTTTTCAGACAGTCTCGCCCTGTCACCAGGCTGGAGTGCAGTGGCGTGATCTCGGCTCAATGCAACCCCTGCCTCCCAGGTTCAAGTGATTCTCCTGCCTCAGCCTCCCAAGTAGCTGGGACTACAGGCATACGCCACCACACCTGGCTAATTTTTGTATTTTTAGTAGAGACGGGGTTTCACCATGTTGGCCAGGATGGTCTCAGTCTCTTGACCTTGTGATCCGCCCACCTCAGCCTCCCAAAGTGCTGCGATTACAGGCGTGAGCCGCCATGCCTGGCCCCAAATGGAGAAAATTTTAAGGGCTGTTTAAGTCATAGTTAGACTCCCAGATCCAGGCATGTCACAACCCCTACTCCAACACAGGATTGAAAGGTTTTTGTTTTGTTTTTTGTCTCATGAAGGTAAAGCAAAGAGTATTTCAACTAAAAACTACTAGGTACAGTTGACGGTGGAGGTACCATTCACAAACAGGGAGAACATGTGAAACTGAGTCCCTCCCCCTAGCCTTGCCCCATTTAGCTTAGGGAACCCTAGCAGCCAGGCAGTCTTACCTACGCAGAAGACTCAAAGATTCTTTCATGGAGGTCTTATCAGTCCAAGAGCAAAAACTAATGCACACTGTATTGAGGGGTTCCTCACTGAAGTCTCAGCCTAATTACTCTAAAATAAAACACTCAACAAGTCCCACTCATGTGCTCCCATATTCCAAACAGATTTTTAGTCTCTTAGTCTGCTCAAGTTGTCATAACGAAATACTACAGATTGGGTGGCTTTAACAGATATTTATTTTCTCACAGCTCTGGAAGCTGGGAAGTTCATGATCAAAGTGCCAGGAAATTCAGTTTCTGGCTTGCAGATGGTCGCCATCTCACCATGGGCACACATGTCCTTTCCTTGGTGCTTATGGGTAGTGAGGGGGAGAGAGAGTGACAGCATGCATGAGCTCTGATACCTCTTCTTGTAAGGATCAGTCCCCTCCCCTTGACCTTATTTAACCTTAGCTACTTCCTTATAGGCTCCATCTCCAAACACAGTCGCATTATGGGGTTAGGGCTTCAACATGTGAATTTAGGGTTGATAGAAGCTTTTAGTCCCTCTGACATTGTCAAACCAAACTGTTGTCTACAGGATTTCAACATACAGACAGTGATTAGCAAGCATCAGCTCTGCCCTTCTTATTTGACTGTTGCGCCTCTGGGTGTGCCCACTGACTTTCCATGCCAAGGTATAACTAAATGGGAAAGTACTTCCTGTTTCAGAATCAAGATATTTAGATCCATTGGATCTACAGTAGATAGGATCTGGTGTTACCTTCTGTGGACACTACCACACATTTCTAAGTCTGTTAGAGTGTTCTAAAACTGGTACAGATGGAGAACTGAAGAATTCTGATTTTTTCTTTTCATTGACTTTAAACATGTTCCATTATAAGGCCTTGTTTGAAAATATCTATTGACTGGTATATGGAAATGTACACCTCTGTAATAATTGTGGTTTTTTGATATATAAACTCTTCACCCCCTAATAATCCTTAAGCAAACACAGGTGGGATTCCCATCACCAGCAGAGGCTGATAGCAGCTTCTTATTGGAATGGGTGAGCATTGCAAATGAGCACTGCAAAACAGCCCAGACTGGGACATCCACATACCACTGTGTCACCAAGACATCCCTTCCAAGCACTGCCACCTCTACTTCTGTGAACTCTTTGCCTCCCTCCCATCTGCCTATAGGGCCACGAAGGAAACTCTTATCCTTCATCAAACCCAGCTCTGAACAGTGAGTTTATGTGAGATATGTTGTCCCTTTGTTTGCTCCTGACAAGCGTAAAGAAACACTTTCACTGCTGATAATAATGGTTAATTTATCACATCCAGCCAAGGCTGACCTCTGGGCGTCCCAGCCCCTCCATCACCTTCACACCTGCTCAAGCTAATTGTTAGAGCCAAGTGTAAATGAAAATCAGCTGGGCTAATAATGAATGGAGCCCATTACTTCCAAAAGCACATTGCTTTACGAAGGTTTATCAAGAAACATTATAACCAGTTCCACCCACCCCCTGCGCCCCCCCCATCCCCCGTCACAGTTCCCTGTTTTATAGATGAGAAAAAAGTGAGCAAACAAGGAGGGACCAGCCTATGAAAACAGGCACAAGCACAGAGACCGGAAACACATTTGACTTTAGCTTCCTGAGCTCTACAACAGCTATTCCTATGTGTTACCAAAATTCACTCAATGTATCGAAAGAGTGAGGTTTACAATATTTATCCCAATGTTGTTGTCATCTGTTTATATAAGTAAATGAGATCATTACTGGATGTGAAGACCTTAATTAATATGCTAATCTCATTCCTCCACCAAAACCATTTTTTAAGGTGGCCATCTTCGTGTCTTCCCCAGTCACTCTCACCTCCCCTAGAACTGCCTTGCCATTCTCATCTGAAAGCACAGACCCGGTTCCCAAATCACTGATATGACATAACCAGAACTCCTGTTAAAGACAACTGAGTGTCTTCAAGGGGCAGCTATTAGATTGTCAGGAATTATCAGCTGTAGTTAGAAGATATAGCCCTAAGGGGGGTTGAGAAATCCCTTCCCATCACCAAATTGGGGGTTTAATATGTTTGGGAACATTCTTAAACTTTTTTGTATTGTAATATATTTGTTCATTTTTAATTTATTTACAGTACAAGCAGTTCACATCCCCATCTCAAGCCATAAATCAAAAGGATTATTGATCTCCCAGCACATTCAGTGATAAAAGGAAATACCAGCAACTCCACGCATCTGAGCATACAACTTATATGGACTTCTAGCAAGTGATCCCCTGGACTTAAAAACATGTAAGACCTCCGGATCACCAGTTTGAACTTAATTTGGACCAAATATTGAGTCACTCTGTGTTAGATTTGAATCAATTGTTCATAGGATGCAAATAACCAGTTTACAATATGAACAAGTGTGACTGATTACCCCGAATTTTGACTTCCTTGCTCAACTATCCAGAAAATTACTCTCAAACCCAGTAGAGGATTCCATAGCCTTGCATTGACAAGGCCTTTATTAACTACCTTAATCTGGGCATCTTACTTACCCAGGTTTTCTAATACCTCCTAGAGAGACATACTAATCAGTGACTTCTGCAGTATCTGCCTAATAGCCTTAGATTTTGAGGGCACCAATCAAAACCTATGCTGCACAGCATCTGCTTGTAATGTGGAAAGGCCAGTTAGGTGAGCACAAAGCCTCTGAATAGCAGTATCAACTTGCTTCAGAGGAACAAGATATGAATTAGTATCCTACAAGAAAAGAGGATAGGATCTATGGTTGTAGTAGTCCGTTTTCATACTGCTGTAAAGAACTTCCCAAGACTGAGTAATTTATAAAGGAGAGGTTTAACTGACTCACAGTTCAGCAGGGCTGGGGAGGCCTCAGAAAACCTACAATCATGGAGTGAAGCGAAGGGGAAGCAGCGCACCTTCTTCAAAAGGTGGCAAGAAGAAGTGCCGAGTGAAGAGGGGAAGAGCTCCTTATAAAACCATCAGATCTCGTGAGAACTCACTGTCATGAGAACAGCATGGGGAGACTGGTCCCATGATTCAGTTACCTCCACCTGGTCTCTCCCTTGACACGTGGGGATTATGGGGGTTGTGGGTATTACAACTCAAGATGTGACTTGGGTGGAGACACAAAGCCTAACCATATCAATGGTCAAATAAGAATGGAAAAAATATTGGGTTTAATTACATTCAATAGACTCCTTTCTTTCAAGGCAGGGATTCTCAGAACTAATACATATGTCAGTCTACTTTTCATTGACATGAATATAAAATCCTCATTTCACAGAACACCTGTGAATATATTGAATAACATTAGTATTCAACAGAACAGGATCAGGAAACTTCCTCTAGAAGGCGCTTTCCAAATAAAGACCAAATACACTGCTGCAGGAGGGAAGAATAAATTCATTTACATATATTTCTGTGGTAAGGGATAAAATCTTAAATTTTTGCTGGCTTCACTTATATGAAAGAATTCAATGATTTGGGATTTTGTGTTAGTTAGCTCTTGTTGCAATAAGTCTACATAACAAACAATTTCCATATCTCAGACATTTATAACATTAACTTCTCATTCACAGGTCTGAATCCTGGCTGGGACAATTTGGCTTTAAGTAGTACATCAAATTCAGGTGTGTTCCATGTGTTTTTCATTCAGGAATCCAGGCGAAAAAGCTGTGGCTACCTCAGTGTGCTTTTCTCGTGGTGTAGAACAGGTGCACAAAATTGCTGGCAGACATTTACCAAACCTCTTAAGCCTCAGCCTAGAACTGATCATCTATCACTTTACCACATTCCATTGGTCAAAGAAAGTCATATGGCCACACCCAAAACTAGTGGGGCAGGGTGGTATATTCTACCCACAGAGAAGACAGGCAAGGGCAGGGAGAGAAGGAAGAATGGTAAGTAAATAATAATATTCGCTACATTGACCATAAATTCAAGATTTAACCATGTGTGGGAATTCAATCATATTTTTATTTCCTTTAAACACAAATGTCCTGGTCAATAATTCAAGCGTGCACATTATTAGACTTAATAATAGGAATATAGAGCCCACTTCTTTTCTTTCTTCTTGTTCTTCCTTGCTTTGGAAAAGTCAGCATTCAATGTGTATATGTGCTAATCCAGGGAAGTCAGAAGACTATGGCATCTTCCATCCAGATTCCTGGGTGGATGTCCTGAACACAAACACCATAGTCAAATGTTTATTTAAGAACACTAGTGTATGCTTCTTTAACACAGTGTAACAAGTTACCACAAATTTAGCATCTTAGAACAATACACATTTATTGTCTCATGGTTTCTGTGAGTCAGGAATCCAGACACAGCTTTGGCTGAGTACTGTGCAAGGCTGCAGTCAAGGTCAGCCAGGACTGACTTCTCATCTGAAAGCTCATCTGGGGAAAGATTCACTTCCAGGCTCACTGGGGTGTTGGCAAAATTCATCTTCTTGCAGGCATAGGACTGATGGCATCTTGTGTCTTCAAAGCCAGAAAGGAGAGAAAAACTGTAGAGCAATTCTGCTAGCAAGGCAGAGTCTTCTAAAATGAAATATAATCACAAGAGTAGTATTGCATCACCGTCTCCATACTCTGTGGCCTAGAAATAAGTCAGGGGTCCTGCCCACACCCAAGGGGAGTGAATATACAAAAGCATAAACACCAAGGGGCAGGGATCATGGAGACCACCTTAAAGTTTGTCCACCACAACTAGAAACCTAAAAAATATGTTTATGTCTTTTAAGAACACATGGGCACAGGGAGGGGCACATCACACACCAGGGCCTGTCAGGGGGTAGGGGGGCAAGGGGTGGGATAGCATTAGGAGAAGTACCTAACATAGATGACACATTGATAGGTGCAGCAAACCACCGTGGCACATGTATACCTATGTAACAAACCTGCACATTCTTCACATGTATCCCAGAACTTAAAGTAACATTTATGTATATATATCCTGCTTTTCCCAAATTTTACCAGTGGAGAATCACTCTCCATCATGTTCTAGAATTGCATTCACACTTAGGAGAACTCACATTCACTGGCTAATTCTATATTGCGTGCTATTTTAAGATCTTTTCAGGAAGGAAACTTCTCCCATCAGTTGGCCAATGCTGTTCCATCAGTGAGTATTCAGTGTCACTAACCAACAGAATGGCCAAGAAATCATTCTAGTCAGAAAAGGCCCAAGCAACAATGATTGGACAGTCGTGATTTATATTTGTGTCTGATGTGACCAACATAAGTCACACTGGTTATGCATGGAAATGCAACCATCAGCTGACAAGAACTGAAACTTATGACTCATGCTGTGTCAACTCTGAGCCAAAGCAGTCAGTCAACTCAAAGGGAGTAAACATCAGTCAAACAGATGATTTGGCAGCCTAACTATTTAACAACTGATGATGACTGGAATTTTCACTTTTCAATCAGTCACAAAGACATGGTCTCAGGAAGAGAAACAACTGAAGTTTAGAGTAGTTTTCTTTTGCTTTTTCATAAAAGTCATTCATCCCAAAACATTTGCTGAATGCCTGCTGTGTTCTAGGTACTCTATTTAGTGCTTGGAATATAGAGATGAAAGACTGAAGTAGTGTTAGAAATGAAAAATCATTGTTTAAATTCTTTCTCTTCTAATACGATTATCTATGCTGCTAAGCAATTTTCTCAGTGATCATCAGCCATCAGCCATCAAAACCCGGGACCTTCCCCACAGCTCCTCTTTTCACACTAATATTTAACCAAAAATTGCTCTGCTGTGGCAAAACCTCAATACATATACATTGCCTTGGTTCCAATGAGTAATTGGAATGGGCTTACTGCTTTCTAGCGGATTTATAGAAAAAGCCATCTGATAAAAACGTATTTACTATGATGCCCATTATAACATCTGAGGTTAAGAATACTTTGTATTCTACAAACATTTGAAAGCCAGAGGTCACTTAAAACAAATGCAGGTTTAATACAAATGCACAAAATTACACATAAACAGAGAACGCTACAGAGAGAGAGATAACCTTGGATAACTTGGCTCTTTCCTTCCCTATTCTCTTTCTGGAGGTAATCGTACACATTCCCATGGCTTTTATATACTAAAGCTTTTAGACAGCAAGTAGATGACAAACTCGCTTTAATAATCATTTCTCATAAGCTTGGTATTGGGGTTAAAAATAAACTCTTGACAAACACCAAGGACTCCTTTATTCTTAAATCCCTTTTATTGTCAAGGACTCCTTTATTCTAATGCAGTGGCTCCTGAAAAACTTTCCTTTTCAAGGATACTTTTTCGAACACAATCAATAATCTACAATCAACTTTGTAATCTCTTTAGAAGCCAGGACCTTCTCAGCTTTGGAGTTTTGATGATAAAATGCATAGCTGGATTTCTACAAGCCCAAGATTTAAAAATTGTATTTGTTTGTTATTAATCAGATTATTAATAATCTGGTGTTTGAGACATACTGTGAAGTCAACAGTTATAAAAATTATTAATTTTAGAAATTCAGAGTTATAATGGGTCTAAAAATATAGTTAGAATGAATAAATAAGGCGTAGCATTTGATAGCATAAAAGGGTGACTGTAGTCAATAATAATTCAATTGTACATTTTAAAATAACTGGAAGAATATAGCTGGATTGTTTGTAACACAAAGGATAAATGCTTGACAGGATGGATACTTCATCTTCCATGATGTGATTATTACACGCTGCAGAACATCTCATGTAACCCATTAATATATACACCTATTATGTACCCACAAAAATTAAAAATTAAAAAAAGAAATTCAGAGTTGAAATGAAGTTTTGTTTTGTTTTGTTTTGTTTTGTTTTGGCTGAGACAGACTCTCACTCTGTTGTCCAGGCTGGAGTGCAGCGGCGTGATCTTGGCTCACTGCAACCTCTGCCTCCCTGCAACCTCCACCTCCTGGGCTCAAGCAATTCTCCTGCCTCAGCCTCCCCAGTAACTGGGATTACAGGCGCACATCACCATGCCCGGCTAATTTTTGTATTTGTAGTAGAGATGGAGTTTCACCACGTTGGCCAGGCTGGTCTCGAACTCCTGACCTCAAGTGATCTTCCAGCCTCGGCCTCCCAAAGTGCTGGGATTACAGGCATAGAGCCACTGAGCCTGGCCTGAAATGAGTTGTAGCCTGAAAACCAGATGTGTTTCACATCTGGTCTATGCTCTCTCCAGAGCTCAATTCTCCACAGCAACATCTGTAGCAGGTAGTTTGTCCAACTCTTACTCAAACAGCCCCAACCAAATCGCCCCAGCTTTCCAGTGGGGAGCTCACAGCTTCCGAGAGTTTATTTCATCTTCTCACATCACCTTAGCATATATTCCTTATTTTAGTCAGTGTTTTTGTCATGTAGCTTTAATCCACGATCTTGGCTATACCCCTTGGAAAAAAATCTTTGAAAAAAACCTTAGTTTTTTTACATTGTATGTAATGCCTTCATACAATGGTTCTCCAAATATTGGCAATCCCCTGCCATGTCCTGAATACTCTCTTCCAAAAATGCCTTGAGTCATTCCTCGTTGAACATTGTAAAATCAAATTTAGCCCAAAGCTGCCTTCTTATGAATTTTAAGTTCAGCCTAAAGGTTTCTCTGTACACAGTGAACTATAACCTAAATGGAGGTGTAAACAGACTGTAACCTACTCTTGTGCAATCACCAAGTTTAAGCCAATCAGGGAGGCCAACTGTTCATAGAAGCAAACTCCGAGCTGTCAGCAATCTAGCTATTTCTCTACCTCACTTCCATTTTCTGTACATCACTTTTCTTTCTTTCTTTTTTCTTTTCTTTTCTTTTTTTTTTTTTTTTTTTTGAGACAGTTTTGTTCTGTCACCCAGGCTGGAGTGCAGTGGTGCGATCTCGGCTCATTGCAACCTCTACCTCCTGGGTCAAGCGATTCCCCTGCCTCAGCCTCCCTGAGTACCTGAGTAGCTGTGACTACAGGTGTATGCCACCATGCCTGGCTAATTTTTTGTATTTTAGTAGAGATGGGATTTTACCATGTTGCCCAGGCCGGTCTCGAGCTCCCTAGCTCGGGCAATCCACCCACCTCAGCCTCCCAAAGTGTTAGGATTACAGGCATGAGCCACCACCCCTAGCCTTTCTTTTCCTGTCTATAAATCTTCTTCCACAACGTGGTTGTCCTAGAGTCTCTGAGCCTACTCTGGCTAGGAGGCTGCCTGATTCACGAACCGTTCTTTGCTCAATTAAACTCTGTTAAATTTAATTTGACTAAGGTTTTTCTTTTTTAACAACATGATTTTGGTTTTACTACCATCCTGGTTTCTAATCTCGTGTCTGTAGATTTTATCCATGATTTTGTAACACAATCATTCTTTTGATCGACAAAGGGTAAATTACTACAGCAACTGCACCTAGTATTAAGGATAACTTACTTTCTGCATTATTTTATGCCATACTCTGAAAAGCAATACAAAGTTCCCAGGTGAATACATTGCTCTGGAAATGTAATCAATTACAGGATCCATGGTGGATTAAAGGCTGAGAACCATTGCTTTAAATAATCCCCAGTTTGTTTTTATTCTTTGAAAAGTGTAGTAGCCAGAATTGAATGCAAAAACCAAGAGGTGGGTTAGCAAAGGCAATCCAGACTTGTTCACTAAATCAAAACTTTCTTCTCTTCCCACTCCTACCTGCCCTTCAGGGTTCAGCTAAACTTTGCCTCATATATGAAACCCTTCAACTGGAAGAACAAAATTTTTAATTCCCAAAGTGCTCCCATTGGACACAGACCTAGGCTGGACTCTGAGATCCTCCACTTCCAGCCATGTGTCCTTGGGCAGCCTTCCTGATCCTCCCTGAACTCAACTTCCTGAGGTGTAAAATAGGGGTTGTTTGACCTCACCAGATAGCTTGGAATTTCTTGCACCATACTTTGTGATGTTATTTCATTGCCTTTCTTCTATTCCACTCTAAACTGTGCTCAGAACATAGAATTGCTAAGCTTCAAATACAGAGCATACCCGCATACCCAGAATTATCATACCAGGAAAGAAGACAGAGTGCTAAGAAATTGAAATTAATAAAAGTCAACACAGAATTATTGCATTGGCCATCAATGGAAATCATCCTAGAATGCTACCCACAATTAGAGATGACTTGTAACATAAGACTAAGGTGCCACCCAAAAATGTTCTCTGCAATGGGTCAACCTAAACAAGAACTCTTGCCAGATGATCTATAAACTAACCACAACAAATTGCCTTACATAAATGTAACAACACTTCTGCTAATCTGCACAAGTCTAGAAAAAGAGGAATTTACAGTAATTTGATTGTCCACAAGACTGTTACTCTAGGTCTAGGTTATCAGTGCTGACTCCTACCACAGACATTAAGAAGAGTGATTAATCAAGTTATCACTCAAGAATATTACACTCCTCCAATGAAACACGGGACTCACTGGGAACCTTCGAACCTGTGACATAATCTCCTGAGTGAACAAACATAAAGAAGAGTGTGTCTGGTGTGGAGAATTGACACCAGTCACATTCTCCCATTGCCAATTAATACATCATCACCCCAGCTTATGCACTGGTCCCTTGTGGGATTTCTGCATGTCAATTGGTTTCTCAGCCTAATCCCCCCTGGGGAAATAAACTGAGTTCTCTTCTTAAGCTGAGCAATACAAGCTGCACTATGAAGAAGATTCTCATGCTGACTCTAACATGGCCTGGTTCCTCTAACAGCAACACATACATATTGGTGCCTCATCAAACATGTGGGGGTTGGGGACTCTACAGCCCCTTTTCCCTCATAAGATCCTCCTCTGCCCAACTTTCCAGCCCTGCTCCCTCCAAGAAAGAAGGAGTTGCAGCTCTGATCAGATTGAAAGACATTCATAAGGCCACAAACAGGAAAGGACAGGATAGCTGTTGTTAGAGGCCCAATCGATGCTTCCTTTCCTCCATGATCTGGGTCTCAGCTATGGCCTTCTCCTCTTCACCTCTTCTGAGATAGGAATATAGCTGGGACTACAGACCCAGTTGCCTTCCTCTCTTTTCCCACAGGCTCAGCTGAACATACTATTTTCAATATTCAATGTGGTGGTAGGATAGAGGGTTTTCAGTGGAATAAGATGTACCATTGGACCCCATGCCTAAGCCACATTCTTCTTTCTAATTTTTGCCATAGAGATCTAGCAAAAGCCCCACCCACTTAAACCCTACAAATGCCAACTGGTTTTCTTTATTAGTCTAATTTTCTCAAATAGAATGCAAGCACCCTGAAAGTATGATTGATATTCTAGATTCTTCCTGTACCATTTTCTCCCCTAGCACCTAGTACTAAATATTTGCAAAGTGAGATTATTTGCCTTTCACTTGGTGTATGGATTTACTATTTACATCCTGAGCCTCTGAGCTTTTCTTATTAACCCAAACCAATCAACATAGTTGTATTCTTTGTGCCGACACAATTATAAATATTAAGATGTTCTAAGATTTTCTTAAAATCAAAATAAACGGGAAATTTAAATTTCTGGAGAAAGGGCATAGCTCCCCTAAAATTTATTTGAAAATTCTAGTCTGAAAAACATTGACTACTATACAGAGTAACTCGCAGAGACAATGAATAGTACAGACAATGGAAAAGGGGTGTCAGGTATTCACACGCTCAAAACACACGCACTATTTGACCTTCAAGGACCAAAGTGTGTTAACTTTAATCATGTAGAGATATCCAGCTTGGGGAGGGGGTCAGAAGGAGCAAAAAGGAGCCCTGAGTCAGACTTCTTGCCGTAGCTTCCTGAAGCTTCCTAGTTCTCACCTCAGTCACTAGCCTTGCCTCCCTGATGCAGCAGAGGGTGTGGGTGAGAGAGCAGGTGCTGCAGCGTGGCTTTCTGTGTTCGAATCCCAGCCCTGCCACTGCCAGCTGTGGCTTTGGGAAACTTACTCGGCATCTTCAAGCCTCCCTTTCCTCATCTGCAGTATGAGGATTGCAACATTTTGTCTATGTATGTGAATAGCCATGCCTGGCACCTACTTAGCACACAGCAAATCATCCTGGGGTCTTGATTCTTGCTTCCCATCCTGTTCTTGAGCCATTCTTCAGTCTTCCCTCCCAGCCAAAAGGGAAGAGGATTCATCCTCTTACTTGGGCTGATCCTCCCATCTCTGCCCTGGACTATGCCACTCCTGCCTTGCCTTGGAGACTTGCTCGGCTGAATGCAGCCTCCCTTTCTAGTGAACACACCCAATCAGCATCCTAATGCCCTCTTAAACCTTAAAACCTCCTCCCTCAACCCCAAGTCCCTACCAACTACTTCCCCACATTCATCCTCTTCTTCAGAAAAAGTCAGCTATTTTTCAAAGGCCAGCTCCTAAAAGGTGATCTGTAACTCTTACCCTTTCATTCACTTCATGACCCCTGCAGTTGAGAGTCTGACCACACCCCAACAAGGCTGATAATGCTTCCTCCATGCTAAATCCAATAGACATGCATCACTGAAACTTATATGCTTAACAGCAACATTAGACCACATTGTGCTTTCTTTCCTTCTTGAAATGTTCCGCTCCCTAGGGTTTCAGGACACCACATTCCCCTTATTTTTCTCCTGCCTCTTTGTCGAGTCTTTTTTAGGTTGTTTGTGTGTTTTTTTGAGACAGAGTCTCTCTCTGTCGCCCAGAGTGAAATATAATGGGGTGATCTCAGCTCACTGCAACTCTGCCTCTCAGGTTCAAGAGATCCTCGTGCCTCAGCCTCCTGAGTAGCTGGTATTATAGGCGTGTGCCACCATGCCTGGCTAATTTTTGTATTTTTAGTAGAGACGGGGTTTCACCATGTTGTCCAGGCTAGTCTTGAACTCCTAGACTCAAGTTATCCACCCACCACAGCCTCCCAAAATGCTGGGATTACAGGCGTGAACCACCATCCCGGGCTCTTAGTCTTTTTTGAGAATGCCTTCTTTCTGCTGGTCATCCAAATATTGGTATTTTTCAGGGCTCAAATTTTGGCCATCATCTCTTCTATCACTTTACATGCTGCCTTCACTCTCCTGGATGCTGATGATTCCAGCCCAGGTTTCTCTCCCGAACTCGAGTCCACCGGCACCCCACCCTACTCTAGCCAAATGCCTACTATATATCTCCATTCAAACTTCCTACAAACATATCAATTCAATAACACAAAACTAAACGCGTAAGAGCCCTCCTCAAATCTGCTACTCCCGCTGTCTTCCCTATGCTTACATCTGGTAAAATAAAAGTGTGTTTTTGCACAAAATTGAATAATATGGACTTTTGAACCCTAAGCACACACAAATATACATTCATCAAAGTCTTTGGCAGACTTAATCAAAAGTATTTGAAGTGTTTTTTCAAGGGCCTAGGAAAGGAAAAAAAATCTCTTTCTCCCTTTCCCTTTGCCCAAAAGCAGGCATTCAGCTCCTTGTCAGTGAGACTCACCTTTTTGTTTTTGTTTTTGGTTTTGGTTTTGGTTTTTTGAGACAGGGTCTCCCTCGCCCAGGCTGGAGTGCTCACTGTACCTTGAACTCCCAGACTCAGGTGATTCTCCCACCTCAGCCTCCTGAGTACGAGGACTACAGCCGCATGCCACCATACCCAGCTAAACTTTTAAAAATTATTTGTAGAGATAAGGTCTCACTATGTTGCCGAGGCTGGCCTCAAACTCTTAGACTCAAACAATTCTTTTGCCTCAGCCTCCCAAAGTGCTAGGATTACAGGTGTGAGCCACCATACAGAGACCCACTTTTTCATCATGGCTAACTCAAAGCTCATCCCCTCATATCACGTCTTCCCAGAAGCTTTCCTCATATTACTTCTTCCCAGAAGCCTTCCCTAAGTCCTTGAAAGCAAGTTAAATGTCTCTTCTCCGTGCCCTCAAAGTTTCCTGTTTCAACCCTTACACTGAATACTTAATACCACCACCATCAGGGCTGGGTTAAAAGCAGGACTTTCTCCTCCACCAGGATCTGAGCTCCTTAGAACTCTGCTTTAGTTATCTTGGTAATTTCAGTATATGACACAAAATAAATGCTCAATAATGTTGGTGGAATGAAAATGGCAAATATTGCTAATAAACATCAACTAGGTGGGAGAGTAAAGAAACCCAGCATTTTAGCCCAGATTCTAACCCTGACTTCATCATGTGACCCTGGGCAAGTTCCTTCACTTCTTGAGTCTAGATTTTTGTATCTTTCAAGGAAATCAGAACAGCAATATCACTTTCTTCATAAGGCTATTGAGACATTTAAATGAGATGAGGTTCATCAAGTGTCTTAGCATGTAAAAGGTTTTATAACACTATTCTGCAAATCTGTTGGGAATGGATAGAAGATAATGGAGCTGGGGAGAGGGAAGGCAGAGGAAATTTGCAAAGTTTTACTCAAGTGATATAAATTCAAGTTTGCATGTATCCCCACTTTGAAAATGGAAATAGTGTCAAGATAACATAAATAATCTAAAGAGGACAGTTTGCTGATAATATGACCAGGGATTAGTAGGATGCAGGTGGGATCGGCTGTGTCATTAGCAGACATATGGAATACTGGTGTCTTTTCAAACGTGTGGAGACTGGGCTCTCTCAAGAGTTGGAAAGAAGGGTACTATCATTTATTTTCCCCTTGAAAAACATCATGATGCTATAAGTAATCCAAATGGAACTAAAATGGTTAAAGTCACAAAGCAGCTCAGCATTCATTAGCAATTCAGGCTAAGGCAACACACAAGCACTAATATTAACTATGGATCTTAGCCCTTGGAGTTGGAGAGCTGAACCCGGCTTCCTACAGACGAAACACTTATGCTAATAGAAGAGAAACTTTCTGAAAAAAAGGCAGCCAAATCTAAGAGACCTGTCAACACCAGGGTCATCAGCGTAGAGCTAACCAGGAAAGAGCTGAAATAAAAGGCTGTCTCTGCCTCCCCTACACACCCTGTTCAGTGGGAGCCCATGGTGGCCACAGTTCCTTTAACAATATTTATAATGAAGGAACAACGCTGGAGATGTCAACCCTGATTATTCATAAAGCTTCCTCCTGCTCAGATCCACCCTGGGGCTAACAGTAAAAGTACCTGATTCCCAATTCTCAAACACAAAATCATACAGAGCTTGAAAGAGGAGCTGACTAATAAAGTTTGCATATCCCTAAGAAAAAGAGCATACAAGGAAGAAGAAAAGGAATGGCAAGATTAAACAAAAACAGTAAGCTTGGATGGGAAATGATAAAAATTTTAAAAGGCAAGAACGTAAATCTATTTTTTTCTTTTTCTTTTTTTTTTAAATGTTCTTCTTCATTTACATTTCAGTATAAGCCATTCGGAGGGAACAGCTGTTTTATCTCCTGACTAGAACACAGAGGTGCTTTGAACATTTACTGTGGGAGTGTAATGTTGCTAAAGTCTGTTCTGGAGAGCGGTCTAGTGGCTTTAAACTGTAAGGAGAGGCAGAGGGAGGGCTTCATCTCTGGTTCTATTAGATGAAAAGGTCGCCAAAGCTAAGGCTTTGAGAACTCACTGAGGCGGGTTGTATGGGAGTAATGGTTCCAACCAGCTCCAAAGTCGAAGCCTGGGCTCTGTGACCCCCTTATTTCATGGCCAATTTATTCACTGGAGCTTTTCTTCTTAGTTTTCTCACTTGGGAAATAAGAATTATAATACTACTTTCCTTCTAGGATTGCTGAGAAGATTTAATCAAATAAGGAAAATAAAGTCCAGGGCCTGGATTAAGTGAGCACTTAACAAATGTCACTTATTTGGTGTTATTGTCAATCTTGACAAAATTTTTCAAATAGAAATCAAACTTTTTTTAATTTGGTGATTGCAATCAAGGAATGGCTTGAAATTATGGTGTTTACTAATGTTGTTTGCCACATATCCCAACTCTTCTTTCCTCCCTGGCAATGCTAGGCTAGGACAATACTTCCTAATCCCTTGAGTTTGGGTGGAGTCATGTGACTAGCTCTGGCCAATAGTTGTGAGAGAAAGTGCCCCTGTGTCCCTCCTAGGCCAGAGCATTTAACTGTCAGAGCAAGACCCTCCCAGGGCTCTCTTCCCATTGCCATGATACCTGCAAATGTTCAAAATGAGGACTGTTCCCAACCTGGGCTCTGAGGTTAAGAGAAGGAGAACAAAGATCCTCTTTCCCACCTGCAATGGACTTGAAAAATTGGGGAGAAATAAGCCATTGTTGTTTTAAGCCATTGTATGATATGGGAGTTTGTTGCTGTAGTATAGCCTAGCCAGTGCTGACTGGAGCAGAGCTGTTCTAATTTTGGGTGTTTTAGAATTAAAGAAATTTTGGCAAGCATGTACCATAAACTAATCCCTATGCTACATGTTTTCATATGTATTATCTACTTTAGTTTTTTACAAAAAAAAATGTTTTAAAGGCCCTGAAATGGAAATCATCTCCATTTCACAGATACATATAACAGAGACAAGAATGATTAATGAGTGCATGTTCGTCTGCCTCCCTCCTCCTAATCTCCTTTTCTTACTCTCCTAGGTGTTCTGGCTTTGCCAGCTTATTCTCCCATCTTCTAATTCAGAATCGTGCACACACACTCACTCACACAAATGATGTTTAAGAATGGGTGGTGGCCGGGCACAGTGACCCACATCTGTAATCCCAGCACTTTGGGAGGCAGAGGCAGTTGGATCACCTGAGGTCAGGAGTTCGAGACCAGCCTGGACAACATGGTGAAACCCCATGTGTACTAAAAATACAAAAAAGTAGCCAAGCTTGGTGGTGGGTGCATGTAATTCCAGCTACTCAGGAGGCTGAGGCAGGAGAATCGCTTGAACCTGGGAGGCAGAGGTTGCAGTGAGCCAAGATCAGGCCACCGCACTCCAGCCTAGGTAACAGAGTAAGACTCCATCTCAAAAACAAAACAAAACAAACAAACAGAAAAAACAGAATGCGTGAAGATGCTTGTACAACAATGTGCAATGCCATTTCATGGATTTAATATACTTAATGCTAGTAAATTGCATACTTAAAAATTGTTAAAATGGTAAATTTTTGTATATATATTTTACCATAATAAAAAAATATAAGATGAATGGGTAGACAGAGAGATGGACAAATGAGTAAATATGTGACAAAGATACATAACAATATGTTAATTATTAAAAAAACAGATAGTGGACATCTGGGTGTTCACGGCACAATTTTTTCAATTTGTTGTATTTTTGAAACTACTTATAATAATATATTAGAAAAAAAGGAATGGGTAGAGAAGAGCAAGACTAGAGGGGCAAAATTAAATGTGGAAGAACATAGATGCTGAAAGCTAGATCCACCTACATAATAAAATGTGAGGAGAAAAGGAGGGGAAACTGCAGACTGGTTGTGAGGGGAGTTGGGTGCTGGCGTGAAAGTTGCGGGGTGAAGGTTGAGGAGTGAGATGCTCCAGAGCAGCTTCAATGTGGAGAAGACAGAAACGAGGGAGATAGGAGTTAAGGAAGTGCTAGGGGCTTTGAATTGTATCCCTTTTAACATTCGTTGAGCCATGAAAGTAAGTATTGGAGTCCTTTTTCGTTACTTTTGTATCCTGGACTATTCTTTATATGTAACTCCATAGTGGAGCTGAAACCATAGAGAGTGCTGATTTTCTGAGGGCTTCCCAGTGAAACTGATATAGAAAGATTGGATAGTGTGCCAAAAAGAAGAATTCCCAGCCAGGTAAGGTGGCTCCTGCCTGTAAGCCCAGCACTTTGGGAAGCCAAGGCAGGAGGATCACTTGAGCCAAGAAGTTCGAGACAGCCCAGGCAACATAGTGAGATATCGACAAAAAAAAAATTTTTAATTAGCCAGGTGTGGTCATTCTCACCTGTGGTCCCAGCTACTCAAGAGGCTGAGGCAAGAGGAATGGTTGAGCCCAGGAGTTCTTGCACCACGGCACTCCAGCCTGGGTGACACAGCAAGACCCTGCCTCAAAAAAAAGAAGAAGAAGGAGGAGGAGGAGGAGGAGGAGGAGGAAGAGGAGGAGGAGGAGGAAGAAGAAGGAGAAGAAGAAGAAGAAGAAGGAGAAGGAGGAGGAGAAGGAGGAGGAGGAGGAGGAGGAGGAGCAGAAGAAGAAGCAGAAGCAGGAGAAGGAGAAGCAGAAGCAGAAGAAGCAGAATCAGAAGAAGCAGAAGAAGAAGCAGAAGCAGAAGCAGGAGCAGCAGCAGCAAAAGCAGAAAAAGAATTCCCACTATAAAACAGCAGATATCTCATCTCTGGGTTGGCTGCCTTGCAATCTTCCCCATACTCCCTTGTTGATACTTTTTTCTTTTAGAATCCCACAACATCTGAGCAGTGCCTTCCACAGCACACAGCACTCAACTGGATTGGATCCTCATTTCTGAAATGAAGAAACTGCAGCTCAGTGGATATAAGCAACTTGCACAAGGGTCTAGCCTGCAGTAAGTGGCAGAGCTAAAGCCTATGGTCTTTTCACCACCCCATGCTACAACATCTCTCAAACCCTGTCTCCCAGGAAAACTGTTGCCTATCATTTAAGGCTTAAATGAAGTCAAAATCTTTCACAAAACCTTCATGGAGTACCTTAGCCTTAAACAAATCCTTTTCTCCCTTCCCAAATTCTATAGGTCTGTACAGACAGTACAGTGCCATTTATATTGTCCTAGATATTTCACTATTATTTTGTCGGTTCAAATTTTATCTCTCTGACAAGATTACAGGGTCGTTACATAGAAATTTGTGTTTTTTCTTTATTGCTGCAAAATCCACTTAAGTTCCAAGCATAGATGAGGCACTCAACAAAGGCTGGACAATTGATTCTAATTTCTTTTGGGTTGTCACCAAAGTTAAGCATCTAAAAAGTTTGACTCGTAAGGACTGTTGCTTTGGGATCAGCCTTAGGACAAGTCTTAACTTAAGACTTGTGGCTTTGATATTTAGTGGTCCAGAAAATCATAATAGGGAGTTAACCAAAAGGAGGAAGATAGTACAGACTATAGCTTATGTACTTCACTGATCAAAACTTACCAAAGCTATTTCCATTACTGATTCACCAACTTTCAGACATTTGCTAAATAGAGCTGATTCTTGTCTATAAGTAGTTAAACAGTTGTGAAAAAATATAAACAAACATTTAAAAGAATTGGGTAGACACATTATCCTAAACTTATTGAGGAAAGTATGTTTATGAGACTAAAGTTAAAGGAATATTGGACATTGATAAATATCAAATTACATTTAATAACCAAACTACTCTTATTTTTTAAACATGTAAACATTGTTAAGTTCACATAACTGAGCAAAATATGAAATTTGAGTGTCTGAGTTTCTGTTTTTCGAGGTAACATGTCACTCACTTAGAAACAAACATATTCAATTTGTGGTAGCTTTTTGGATGAATCTTTAGGGTTTTCTAGGTAAACAACCAATCAGTGAACAGCAAAAGTTTGACTTCCTCTTTACTGATTTGGATACTCTTTATTTCTATCTCTTGTCTGATTGCTCTGGCTAGGACTTCCTGTACTATACTGAATAGAAGTGGTAAAAGTGGGCCTCCTTGTCTTATTCCAGTTCTCAGGGGGAATTCTTTCAACTTTTCCCCATTCAGTATAATGTTGGCTGTGAGTTTGTCATATATGGCTTTTATTACCTTAAAAGGTTTTTCTTCTATACCAATTTTGCTGAGGGTTTTAATCATACAGGGATGCTGGATTTTGTCAAACGCATTTTCTGCATCTATTGAGATGATCATGTGATGTTTGCTTTTAATTCTGTTTATGTGGTGTATCACCTTTATTGACTTGCAAATGTTAAACCGTCTCTGCATCCCTGGTATGAAACCCACTTGAGCATGGTGGATTACCTTTTGGATATGCTGTTGGATTCATTTAGCTAGAATTTTGTTAACGATTTTTGCATCTATGATCATCAGGGATATTGGTCTACAGTCTTCCTTTTTTGTTATGCTCTTTCCTAGTTTTGGTATTAGGGTGATACTGGCTTCATGGAGTGCTTTAGGAAGGATTCCCTCTTTCTCTATCTTTTGGAATAGTGTCAACAGGATTGGTACCAATTCTTCTTTGAATGTCTGATAGAATTCAGCTGTGAATCCATCTGGTCCTGGACTTTTTTGGAGACAATTTTTAAATTACCATTTCAATCTCGCTGCTTGTTATTTGTTCAGGATTTCTATTTCTTCCTGCTTTAATTTAGGATGGTTGAATATTTCCAGGAGTTTATCCATCTCCTCTAGGTTTTCAAGCTTGTGCACATAAAATTGTTCATAGTAGTCTTGAATAATTTTTCATGTTCCTGTGGTATCAGTTGTAATAGCTCTCACTTCGTTTCTAATTGAGCTTCTAATTTGGATCTCCTCTCTTCTTTTCTTGATTAATCTCACTAACAGTCTATCAATTTTATCTTTTCAAAGAACCAGCTTTTATTTTCATTTATCTTTTGTAACTTTTTTTGTTTCAATTTCATTTAATTCTGCTCTGATCTTTGTTATTTTTTTTTTCTTCTGCTGGGTTTGGGTTTGATTTGTTCTCATTTCTCTAGTTCCTTGACGTGTGACCTTAGATTGTCTATTTGTGCTCTCTGAGACTTTTTGATGTAGGCATTTAATGCTATGAACTTTCCTCTTAGCACCACTTTTGCTGAATCCAAGAGGTTTTGATAGGTTGTGTCACTATCATAGTTCAGTTCAAAACTTTTTAAAATTTCCATCTTGATTTCATTGTCGACCCAATAATAACTCAGGAGCAGATTATTTAATTTCCGTGAATTTTCATGGTTTTGAGGGTTCCTTTTGGAGTTGATTTCCAATTTTATTCTACTGTGGTCTGACAGAGTACTTGATATAATTTGGTTTTCTTAAATTTATTGAGACTTGTTTTGTGGCCTATCATATGGTCTATCTTGGAGAATGTTTCATGTGCTGATTAATAGAATGTATATTGTACAGTTGTTGGGTAGAATGTTCTGTAAATATCTGTTAAGTCCATTTGCTCTAGGATATAGTTTAAATCCATTTTTTCTTTGTTGGCTTTCTGTTTTGATGACCTAGTGCTATCAGTGGAGTATTGAAGTCCCTCACTATTATTATGCTTCCATCTATCTCATTTCTTAGGTCTAGTAATAATTGTTTTATAAATTTGGGACCTCCAGTATTAAGTGCATATATATTTAAGATTGTGATATTTTCCCGTTGGACTAGTCCTTTCATCATTATATAATGTCCCTCTTTGTCTTTTTTAACTGTTGTTGCTTTAAAGTCTGTTTTGTCTGATATAAGAATAGCTATTACTACTCTCTTTTGGTGTTCATTTGCATGGGATATTTTTTCTACCCCTTTACCATAAGTTTATATGAGTCCTTACGTGTTGGGTGAGTCTCTTGAACACAGCACTTATTGGTTGGTGAATTCTTATCCAATCTGCCATTCTGTACCTTCTAAGTGGAGCACTTAGGCCATTAACATTATGCATTAGTTTTGAGATGTGAGGTACTATTCTATTCATCATGCTAGTTGTTGCCTGAATACCTTGGTGTTTTTTTTTTTTTCTCTCACTGTGTTATTGTTTTATAGGTCCTGTGAGACTTATGCTTTAAGGAGGTTCTGTTTTGGTGTATTTCGAGGTTTTGTTTCATGATTCCTGCTCCTTTCAGCAGTTCTGGTAGTGCTGGCTTAGTAGTGGCAAATTCTCTTAGCATTTGTTTGTCTGAAAAAGACTATATCTCTCCCTCATTTATAAAGCTCAGTTTTGCTGGATACAAAATTCTTGGCTGATAATTGTTTTGTTTAAGGAGGCTAAAGATATGACCTCAATTCTTTCTAGCGTGTAGGATTTCTTCTGAGAAATCTGCTGTTAATCTGATAGGTTTTCCTTTATAGGTTACTTGATACTGCCTCACAACTCTTAAGATTCTTTCTTTTGTCTTTACTTTAGATAACCTAATGACTATGTGCCTAAGCAAAGATCTTTTTCCGAGGTATGTCCCGGGTATTCTTTGAGCTTCTTGGATTTGGATGTCTAGATCTCTAGAGAGGCCAGGGAAGTTTTCCTCAATTACTCCTTCAAATAAGTTTTCCGAACTTTTAGATTTCCCTTCTTTCTCAGGAACACTAATTATTCTTATGTTTGATCATTTAATATTATCCCAAATTTCTTAGAGGCTTTGTTCTTTTTTTTGTTTTTTGAGACGGAGTATCACTCTTGTTGCCTGGGCTGGAGTGCAATGGTGTGATCTCAGCTCACCACAACCTCCATCTCCTGGGTTCAAGTGATTCTCCTGCCTCAGCCTCCCAAGTAGCTGGGATTACAGGCATGCACTGCCACTCCCAGCTAATTTTGTATTTTCAGTAGAGAGGGGGTTTCTTCATGTTGGTCAGGCTGGTCTTGAACTCCTGACTTCAGGTGATCCGCCCACCTCAGCCTCCCAAAGTGCTGGGATTACAGGTGTGAGCCACTGTGCCCGGCTTTCATTTTTTTTTTTTTGAGACAGAGTCTGGCTCTGTCACCCAGGCTGGAGTGCAATGGCGCAGTCTCTGCTCACTGCAACCTCCCCCTCCCGAGTCCAGGTGATTCTCCTGCCTCAGCCTCCTGGGTAGCTGAGATTACAAGCACGTGCCTCCATGCCTGGCTAATTTTTGTATTTTTAGTAGAGACGGGGTTTCACCATGTTGGTCAGGCTGGTCTCGAACTCCTGACATTGTGGTCCACCTGCTTCGGCCTCCCAAAGTGGTGGGATTACAGGCGTGAGCCACCGCGCCCAGCCCTGGCCTTCATTTTTTAATTCTTTTTTCTTTGTCTGTCAGATAGGTTAATTTGAAAGCCTTGTCTTAGAGCTCTGAAGTTCTTTCTTCTGCTTGTTTGATTCTATTGTTGGAATTTGCCAGTGTATTTTGCATTTCCCCGATAGTGTCCTTCATCTCCAAAAGCTGTGATTGTTTTTTATTTATGGTCTCTATTTCTCTGGAGATTTTTCCATCCATATCCTGTACCGTTTTTAAATTTCTTTAAGTTGATATTCACCTTTCTCTGGTGCCTCCTTGAGTAGCTTAATAATCGACCTTCTGAATTCTTTTTCTGGCAATTCAGAGATTTCTTCTTTGGTTGTATCCATTGCTGGTGAACTAGTCTGATCTTCTGGGGATGTTAATGAACCTTGTTTTATCATATTATCAGAATTGTTTTTCTGGTTTCTCTCATTTGGGTAGACTATGTCAGAGGAAAGATCCAGGGCTCAAGGCTGCTGCTCAGATTCTTTTCTCCCACAGGGTGCTCCGTTGATGTGGTGCTCTCTCCCTTCCCCTAGGGATGGGGCTTCCTGAGAGCCGGACTGCAGTGATTATTATTTCTCTTCTGGGTCTAGCCTCCCAGTGGAGCTACCAGGCTCTGGGATGGTACTGGGGAGCATCTGCAAGGAGCCCAGTGATGTGATCCATCTTCAAGTCTCTCAGTCATGGATACCAGCACCTGCTCCAGTGGAGGTAGCAGAGTAGTGAAGTGGACTCTGTGAGGGTCCTTGGTTGAAGTTTTGTTTAGCGTGCTAGTTTTCTTGGATGCTGGTTGTGTTGGTAGTAAAGGTGTCACGTAGACAGAATTAGGACCTCTGGTGGTAGCCAGGATGTTACAGACGGTGGAGTTAGCTGCTGCTTTCTCCTTTCTTGGGACAGGGTTGTTCTTTTATGGGTTGCTGTAATGGTTTGTGTTAGTTGGCCTCCAGCTAGGAGGTGGCACTTTCAAGAGAGCATCAGCTGTGGTAGTATAGGGAGGATACAAGCTTGCTCTAGAGTCACCCAGATATGTATTCCCAGGCAGTGGGCAGGGTCATAGAGCTTTCAAGAGATTATGTCTTTTTTCTTCAGCTACCAAGGCAATAGAGAAAGATCATCAGGTGGGGATAGGGTTATGGGGATCTGAGCTCAGGCTTTCCTTGGGCAGGGCTTGCAGTGGCCACTGTGGGGGATGGGGATGTGGTTCTCAGGCCAATGGAGTTACGCTCCTATGGGGATTGTGGCTGCCTCTGCTGCATCACACAGGTTGCCAGGGAAGTGATGGAAAGCCAGCAGCGAAAGGCGTCACTCAACTCCCACACAGACAGAAAGGCCAGTCTCACTCCCACTGTGTTCTCCAACAGCACTGAGTTTATATCCAGGCAGTTGGTGAGCAGGGCTGAGATCTTGACCCAGGCTTCAAGCCTCCTCATTGAGAAAGCAAGCACGGCTTTCAGGCTTCGCCCTTCCCCACCACTGCTTCTGCGCTTGTATCTGCACTTCCCATTCGCCCCCCAACTTCCAGATTCTGCCCTGGAAAATTCACACACGGTCAAAATTATTACAAATTTCAGCTGGAAGTTTCCTTCTCCCTGTGGTCTTTCCCCAGTTCCACTGACAACCCTCCCCAAGGGTCCCAGTGAGATAAAGTCAGAAATGGATTCCCTGGGCTTCCTTAGGGGCTGGGAGTGCCAAAGGCCTGAGAGCCCCTGGCAAACCACTGGTGTAAGTCCAAGAGTCCAAAAGCTGAAGAATTTGGAGCCTGATGTTCAAGGTCAGGGAGCATCCAGCATGGGAGAAAAATGAAGGCCAGAAGACTCAACGAGTCTGCTCTTTCCATTTTCTTCCGCCTGCTTTATTCTAGCTGTGCTGTGCTGGCAGCTGATTAGATGGTACCCACCCAGATTGAGAGTAGGTCTGCATCGCCCAGTCCACGGACTCAACTGTTAATCTTGTTTGGCAACACCCTCACAGACACACCCAGGAACAATACTTTGCATCCTTCATTCCAATCAAGTTGACACTCAATACTAACCATCACAAAAATCAAAGATGTTCCTAGATACTGCATGCTCCCCTGTGAAGAAGTAAATGCCATTAATTCGATGGAAGGGAAATCACAAGACAATTATGATCTTGGCAACAATACTGATTTAACATTTTAAAAACACCATTCCCATTACATGTTTATTATTTCATGTAATTCTCACACTGAAAAAAAATTTTCCCATTTTGGTGGGGAAGAATTGGCTTTAAGATGCACCTTGCCAAAAATCACATGGCCAATAATTAATGGCAAAGACAGGATTACAACCCCTGTTCTAACTCCAAAGCTGGAATCCTTAAACACTCATAGAACTCTATTTTGACTAATCATGGTATTAGTAAAATAGAACCATAAAAAGAATATTAAAATTCAGACTTAAGACTCAGTCCAGGCCAGGCACGGTGGCTCACACCTGTATTCCCAGCACTTTGGGAGGCCGAGGCGGGCAGATCACTTGAAGTTGGAGTTTGAGACCAGCCTGGCCAACATGGTGAAACCCCGTCTCTACTAAAAATAAAAAATTAGCCAGGCATGGTGGCAGGCATCTGTAATCCCAGCTACTTGGGAGGCTAAGGCAGGAGAATCACTTGATCCCAGGAGGTGGAGGTTACAGTGAGCCAAGTTCACACCACCACACTCCAGCCTGGGCAACAGAGCGAGACTCCATCCTCAACCCTTGATACACAGGCCCCACTGCAGACCAATTAAATAAAATTCTCTGGGAGTGGAACCCAGGTACTGGTGCAGCCTAAAAGTTCTGCAAATGATTCTAACTAATGTCCACCCAGGGTTAAGAGCCATACCAGTGTTTTATTTTGTCCTCAGCCTTTTCCAGTGCTTCTGACAAAAAGCACAACTGTCTGGTTTTGCAAGCTTGTGCTCTATTTAGGTATCGCTGCCAAGGTGAAAAAGGTAAAACAGTTAAAGACAGGCAGTTTGCAGAGGAGATAAAAGCAAAAGGCCCTAAAATTCAGAATTAAATCGAGGTGATAAGTTATGCAATACTAGGAAGGGCCTTAAATTGCTAGTGTTCAAATTCATTAAGCTTTCTGAAGATTACATGGACTCTTTTAGAAAATATCAGCTGGTAATCTGTTGTACCTGATCATATCAATAAATAGGTGCCTTTTGGATTCTGTCTCTACACACAAATCATTTGAGGTAGAAGACAACAAACTACTTCAGAGTGCACGATATTTTTAATGTAACCAACCACTTAACTCATTTTTTTGCCTGATTTTAATTCATCCCATCCTTACCCCTCCAAAATTGGTACATGTATGCAGATACAATCAGAGTCATTTTAATAAATGTCTGGCATTGATCAAAGGAAATATCTGGTGACTTTTTTTAATTAACTGAAGTCCGTAGTTTAAGATTCACACCTTGTGTTGTATAGTTTTATGGGTTTTGACAAATGCATAATGTCACGTATCCACCATTACAGTATCACATAGAATATTTCCACCACCCTAAAATTCCTCTCTGTTTTACCTATGTATCCCTGCTCCTCTGACATTTTCCCCTCGAACCCTCTGGCAAAACTGATATTTTTACTGTCTCTGCAATTTTATCTTTGCTAGAATGTCATGTAGTTGGAATCATACAGTTTGTTGCCTTTTCACACTGTTTTGTTTCACTTAGGAATATGCACTTAAGATTCTTCTATGTCTTTTCATAGCTTGATAGCTCATTTATTTTCTTGTTCCTCAATATATAATTCCAGAATGCTCCTATTTCCTTTCAGTACTTTAAAGACCTCATTCAATTAACTCCTGACTTCCATTATTCATGCTGAAAAGTTAGCTGTATGTCTTATTGTTGTTTGTTGAAATAATTTCTTTCTGTAGTTGCTTTTAAGATTTTTCTCTTTGCATTTGGTTTCTACAGTTGTATTAAGAGGGGCCTAGATGAATTATATTTAAATTTATTCTACTTGGGGATTCATAAACCTTTTTAATTTTAGCTGATTTCATATCTTTTCTCATTTTTGGAAACCTTGGTTGGTAGCTCTTTAAACATTGGTTCTACCACATTATCTCCCTCTTTTCATTCATAAAGTTTAACTGAAAATATTTCACTTTGTTCCATATGTCTCTTACATTTATGCTTTATTTTATACATTTTTTATCCGGACAAGAGTCCGAATATTTTCTATTGACCTGTCTTCCAGTTGATTGCTCATCTCTTTCACAGTCTAACATGCTGTTAAATCCATATATGAAGCTTTCAATTTCACTTACTATATTTTTATTTTTATAATTTCCACTTAATTATGTTTTATAAATTCTCATTTTCTGGTAAAATTTTCCATTTTGACATCTGTTCTTTAACATACTAATCACAGTAATTTTTAAATAAACTTTTTAATTTTAAAAGTTTTAGATATACAGAAAAATTACAAAGATAGTACAAAAAGCCTCCATATACCTCACACTATAATTAACATCCAACATGGCCTTGGGGTATAGAAACATTTCTTAAACAAGATTCAACAAGCAGAAATTATTAAGAAAAAGTGATCCATAAATTTGACTATACTAAATTTTAAATTTTGCATAGCAAAAAAATACCAGGAGATAAAAACATAAGATAAAGATAAGGAGAAAACATTTTCAAATATAACTAACAAGGAATTAATAAATTATCTTTCTTTAAAACTTCCTCAAGAATGCTTATACACTATACTGCTCAGGTGATGGGTGCACCAAAATCTCAGAAATCACCACAAAAGAATTCGTTTATGTGACCAGACACCACCTGTTCCCAAAAACCTATGGAAATAGAAAATTCAAAACATTATAAAAAATACTTATACACTGTTGGTAGGAATGTAAATTAGTTCAGCCACTGTAGAAAACAGTTTGGAGATTTCTCAAAGAACTTAAAACAGAACTACCATTCAACCCATCAATCTCATTACTAGGTATATATCCAAAAGAAAAGCCATTCTACCAAAAACACGCATGTGTGTGTATGTTTATGATAGCACTATTCACAATAGCAAAGACATGGAACCAACCTAGGTACCCATCAATGATGGACTGGATAAAGAAAATGTGGTATATATACACCATGGAATACTAAACAGTCACAAAAAAGAAAAAATCATATCCTTTACAACAACATGGACGCAGGTTAGAGGCTATTGTCCTAAGTGAATTAATGCAGGGAAAGAAAATAAAATATCATATGTTCTCACTTCTAAGAGAGCTAAACACTGGATGCTCATGGACATAAAGATGGCAACAAGAGACACTTGGGATTACTAGGTGGGAAAGGATGGGAGAGGGGCAAGGGTTGCAAAACTAACTATTGGTACTATACTCACTACTTGGGTGACAGGATTAATCATACCCCAAATATCAGCATCATGCAACATACCCATGTAACAAATGTACACATGTACCCCCAAATCTAAAGTAAAAGTGGTAATTATAAATTAAATAAAATAAATCTCCCTTAAATTAATAATAAAAATTAATTCAGTTCACAGTTGAGGGGAACAGAATGGTCAAGAAACAAAATGATGCTTAACTTCAGTAGTAATCAAAAAATGTAAATTTTTAAAACTCATCAAATAGACACAAAATTTAAAGCCCAGCAATATCACACAATGGCAGAGATGTAGAACAATAGGAGCTCTGATATAATGCTCATTTTTATCTTTTAACAAAAAGGCTTTGGAGAGTAATTTAGCAAAATTCTGTAAAAGTGGAGCTGTGTATATTCTAAAACCCAAGAGTCTCTAGGTGTCTGTTCTACTGAAAATCTTGCATGTAAGCACAAGAGACATGTACAAGGGTTATACAGCAATTATTTATAATAGTTAAAAATTAGAAACAACCTCAAGATGCCTCAATAAGAGGATCACTGAATCCTGTTATTTAAGTGGAATTATATTCTATATAAAATTGAATTCTATTCATTCAGTGAAATGGTACATAGTAGTTAAAATATTGATCCCACCGTATGTAAATCAACCGACAAATCTCAAAAACCAAATAGTGACTGGAAAAAGTATGCTGTTTTTTGTAAATGTTTTTTGTGTTTAAAACACACAAAAATGTTACAAACATGTTATTTATTTTAAAATGGAAAGTGAAAAGAAATGGAAAAGAAAATATATGAAGTACATATCACAAAAAATATCAAAATTGTATGTTCTTGAAATGCTTCATGATTTTTTAACATAAGTGTTTAGGTACAGTCTCTGCAGAGATCTGAAACTACTATGGGTCAGACAAGGAAGCTTTCCTTCCATGTTCACAGTCAATGGGCTGGTGCCCAGGCTAGTGGGGCAGTTCTGCCATGTGCAACTCAGTGTTTCCATCTCTAACACCCACCCCTACATCTACAGAATATGCAATGTGGAGCAGGAAAATGTCCAGGAGTGAGTGCATTATGCCTTTTAAGGGCACAACCTGAAATTGCCACACATTTCTTCCTCTCATTTCCCATTGGCCAGAACTTTGCCTCTTGACCATATCTTGTAAGAGAATGTGAGAGATGTTGCCTCTGGCTGGGAAACCGCATGCCCAGCTAAACTCTCCAGTTCAATTATTAAAGGAAGAAGAGAAGAAGGAATACAGCTGAACCATTAGCTTCCTCCACCACAGGGTGAAAAGGGTGGAACCACGACATAGGTGCAGCACTGGCATTTATAGAGAGGTAACTTGTCCTTTTGCCTTAATCTCAGGATGCAGCCCCACAGCATCCCTACTTGTCTTTCTTCTCATAGCTTCCTTGTCCCTAGTCTTACTCAGCTCCCCCTCATTCCAAAAGCACCTTCCACAAACAAGACACTCTGAGGGACTGGTGGTTCAAAGATGGCATGACATGGACCCTGGCATCAAAAGAAAATCACTTTTATGATAACCATGTTCACCACAAAAATGGCAGCATACATGGTTTAATCTGAGCATTGGGAGGTCCCGTGAGCCAGCCATGGGAGTCTGTGAAAGCTGCCCTGTGATGTCTTTCCAGGCTTCACAGAGAAAGTGGCCCCGGAACTGAGGCTAGGAAACTGAATAAGGGGCTGTCAGGGAGATGAATGGAGTTCTGACCAAAAGAAATAAAATATGAAAAGGTAAGAGAATGAGAAGAATAACACGTTCAGAAAAACAAAGAAGTTCAGTGTGGATGTAAATTAACAAGGCAGTGAACCGGAGACAAGGCTAGCCAAGTTAGGTGGAGGTCAGATCATGGAGTTTTTCATTCATGCAGAGAAGCTCAGACTTTCTCCTGCATATGTGGAGGGAACCATTAACAAATTTAGAACGAGGAAGGGACAAAATTAGATTTGTTGGAAAGATCACTCTCATTGCAATGTGGAGAATGAACCAGAATAGAGACAAAGGCAGAGGAGACCATTCCAGGGATGCAGAAAGACGAGTTCAATTTGTGACTTGTCTGGTTTGAGGTCCCTATGGGACACCCAGTGGGGATGGCAGTAAATATAGTGTTGGACATCCAGGCTTGGAGCTCGAGAAAAAAGTTCTGGCTTCCACAGTGTGCCATTCCTTCAGTTTGTAGTTTCTGGCACAGATAAAGTGTTTTTAAGCCCTAGCACTCTCTGCTTCCTCAGTTCATGGTGGCTGGTCTGCCACTCCATGACAGTCAGAATCCTGGTATTGGGGCCTGTTTACCACTGTAGTTAACTGGCCCTACATTATACAGCATTGATGACAGCATAGTGCTGGGAATTCAAATCTAGTTAAACACCTTACTAATGGAGCAAAGTCAGCTAAAGGGAGACCTCTGGAGTGCATACCAATCTCTGTGTTTGGCCCTGTCATGTTTAGCAATTTTATTAGACAACGTGAAGACAGACAAGCCATCTTTAACCAATTTCCTGGTGATGCAAAGATAGAAGAAGCAAGTTTGTGGATGCCAGAATAAGAATTCAGAGAGAACTAACTATGCTAAAATCAACAAGATAAAATATAATGGGAAAACATGAAAAAGCCTGTCAAATTTATTCAAATAAATGAATTGCAAAGTAAACTCAGGAGGAAATCCAACTAAAGATATTTGGTACCCAGAAAACCTAATTCTTATAAAAGTCCCTGGAAAACTTTATCGTGAGCACGAGGACCACCATTTCCAAGAGGTTGATAAGCAAAACAGATCTGAATTCATTTTATAGTGTGATGGCTACCACGTTAAATAAAGTAGGTGGCATAATCTTCCCTCCAAGTTACTATTCTGTTCTTCAGGGACTTCCACATGCACTCACCCTGTATTCTCTGGACACTCAGCTACATTTCCCTCTGCAAATATATTTCTAGACATGCTATTTCAAAGTACATGTTAATCTATCTATTTTTATAGCTACTAAACAAGACTAAATGCAGCTTCCAGACAATAATCCGATCATCCTTATTCTTCATAGGTCTCCCCTGAGTAATGTTCACACAGCACCACTGTGCTTATCCCTCAGATTTCCATCACCATTGTAATTCATTATTTTAATAATTTTCAATGGTTGTAAGCTCCATGTCTGATGGCTTCACCACTCTATCTCCAGTGCCTCATACAGAGCTGGCCCTTAGTGCAGACAGAATAAATATTTATAGAAGGAGTAAATAAATGAATGAAAAAATAAACCATAGACACCCAGCAAGAATGATAACCCATTTTAGTAATGCAAGATCATTTCAAAGATCTTTCTTGTGCAACTGTTACATGGTGGGAAAATAGATTCTTTTAGCCACTGTTTCACTAATTAGTCAGAATAATTGCTAGTGTCTGTATCATTAGTTGTTTCTAGTCAAATAACCTATATACCTGTAGTCATCTGCAGCAAAGGGCTTGCCTGGTAGAGAAAAGTAGCAAAAAATGAAATAACATTGTCACATTTCTTCCTACATCATCAAGTTTCCTAGTATAAGATAGATACTCTAGGTGAGAAAACATTTAGTCTTTTCTCCCCTTTACCTTCTCTCACATCCATTTTCATTTTTTAGCTGGAAACAAATTATATTGTTAAAATCCCAAGCAAAGTCTCGATGCATAAGGCATGAAAAAATGATGATTTGTTATAAAAGGACTGATTTGGCTATGAATAGGAGAAAGATGGAAAAAGAGAGGGTTAGGAGGTAATTCAGAGAATGCCTGCAGAATATGGGTGAAGCTAATTGCGTCAATTCTCTTTGAAGCAGCACCTGCCCATTTTATTACAATTCCACAGGCAGCTAGTGATTTGGCTCTGCCCTTACACTCAACTACAGCAAATCAAAAATTCTCTCTGCTGAACTTTCGTTGAGGATTCCGTATCATGTAAGTGCAGGCCATTTCATTTTTGCAGTGGCCTAATTAAGGTGTTTCAGTTCACATTTGTACTGTAAACCCTACCATAAAAAGCTACCATTAAAAAATTTTCCAAGCAATCAATTCCACTGCTTTAATAGGGGGAAAAATGTCATTTTGAAATTACTGTCATGCAGGATTATTGAACTAGTTGTCAGCAACCCACTTCAAAATTCATTTAGGAGAGACCAATCTAGACGTTTGCCCATGTAAGAAGAACTTCACACATTAACTGAATTTCTTAATTTTCAAAATGCCAAAAATTTAGCCCTTACCCCTAATCAACAGATCAAACAAATGGTTTCAGAAGATAACCAATTCCACTACTACCAACAGATGTAGGCAGTGGGAGAGGAATCCTCCCACCCTTAAGAGGATGCACCTGCGAATTGAGCATTCAAAGCTTCGTATCACAAAGGGAGAGCTTCTTTGCTCTCACTGTATAATTAGCTTAGCACACCTTTAATGTTTTGTTGCTTTACACATCTGGAAGGTAATAGCACCCTATTCCACAAAGTTTCTAAGAAATCCATCTCACTTCCAGATACTTCTAATTCTTAATTTGTGGGAAAAGAGAACTTTCAATGTAGTTGCAATAAACAATTTATTTCTGATTTCAAAAACTCTACCTCCTCCACTCCATTTGAACTTGTCTAAAATAAGGGTTGTTTTTTTTTTGTTTGTTTGTTTGTTTTTGTTTTTGTTTTAAACTTTCTGGCCAGGCATGGTGGCTCACACCTGTAATCCTAGCACTTTAGGAAGCTGAGGCAAGAGGATCACTTGAGGCTAGGAGTTTGAGACCAGCTGGGCAACATAGCAAGACCCCCATCTCTACAACAAATATTTTTAAAATTGCATAAAACTTTTCTTATGTTGTGAAGTAGGAACAGTGTTCCAGAACTGACATCAGGTAAAGCAAGTACATCTTCCTCCACTGTGCAAGGGCTGTGAGGCAAAATTTTCAACTGCTTCACTGGAAGCATAGATAACAAAGCCACTCAAGAGATACAAAGAAGAGCCTGATTTTCTCACAAAAACATCTCAGGCAGTAATGCAAAATTAGGAAATTCTGCTAAGATCCCAGTGACTGCTCAAAAATAAAGTACCACATTCACAACCCAAAATGGGAGACTTGTTTCCTTAAGGAAACACATCACATGAACATTGTAAATAGTCTAACAAATATTTCAGATGAGCTTTCCAGAACTTTGACCTGCTGATTAAGAGGTTTGACAGTTATATTTAAGTTTTATGTCCACTCTACATAAATGACCATTCTGAAGGCAAAAAACAACAGCAACAAAAAAAATATGGTGGCAAACACAAAATTAGTTGGTTGCTAGCTTTAAAAATTGGTTTTTTGGCCAGGGCGTGGGTGGCTCACGCCTATAATCCCAACTCTTTGGGAGGCCAAGGCAGATGGATCACCTGAGGTCAGGAGTTTGAGACTAGCCTGGCCAACATAGTGAAACCCTGTCTCTACTAAAAATACAAAAATTAGCTGGGCCAGAATCGCTTGAGCGAGCCCGGGAGGCGGAGCTTGCAGTAAGGAAGATCGCATCACTGCACTCCAGCCTGGGCAACAGAACAAGACTCCATCTCAAAAAAAAAAAAAAAAAAAGATTAATTTTCCCACTTGGGAGGCTGAGGTAGGAGGACAGCTTAAGCCTAGGAGCTCAAGGCTGCAGTGAGCCATGATCAAGCCACTGTACTTTAGCCTGGACAACAGAGATAGACCCTGGTTCAAAACAACAACAACAACAAAATGTTCTTAGTGCCTTGTGAAAGGCATATGTACACTTAAGGGACTTTCTCCACTGTTCCTCACCTCCTCTGATTCCCTAAATGTCAACAAGCCAGGAAATAAAATGCTTAAGTTATCACATATTAGAATCCTTCCAATTCATTCTTCAACCCTTTATTGATCATAAGGTGCTTATTACTACTGAAGATTGCACACATCTTCATAACTATAGTTTCCAATCTGTAACTGCATCTAAATGGAACATAAAATATATTGGGATTGAAGACAACAGTACAAATTTAGATTTCTTTTTATATGCATTATGGCCAAGATATGTGAACGATATCCTTTGACATTTTAAATCCCAGTTCTCTAGAAGCCAAATGTGTATTTATAGCCGGAAAAAAGAAAGCAAATAAAAAGAACCATTTCACACCACAACTATTATTATAAGCGATAAACTGGCTAGTCAGGAGGCAATGTACACTTTAACCACTTTTGGAAACAGATGGTTCTAAATGTGACTAATTTTCCTCAACATTTAACAGCAACATCAGAAATTAAACATGTTATAGAAACCATTAGGTTCAGTCCCACCCCTATTCCTATCAGTGTTGTCTATTAGGGAAATCATATCCTATTAACATACTTACATTAACTGAGGAAGGAAGCTTGAAGGAAAGAAAAGAACTGGCTATCACTAAACACTGGTATCTACTTGCTGGCCCTATTGCCCTTTTGACCAAGAAAGTTGGTGGATGAAGTTGAGGTTTTTTAAAATAAGTTTTCTTAGCTAGAATCCTTGATCCATTCCCAGAAGCTGTAGTACATTTCTACTTCAAATGAAATATCCTACTTGTAAATGTCTTAGACTATTGAATAATAAGAAAGCTTGGAGCAGCTATCCAACTCCAATCCTGGTTTTGTCTGAACCTACAACAAATAGCCAAGGAAGAATACAGAATTACACAAAGAACTTCTCCTGATGGCTTGCTTAGGCAAGGTTCAAGGTACAAGACTAGACAAGTACTGACTTTATCAACCACTCTCAACTAGACAGTTGGGTGAAAATCCTTTCCCCAAAGCTCTTTGTTCTGATGTCTGACTTAGATGCTACAAGAATGTGAAGTGTTTACCAATGCTTTTTCTTCAACCTTTGCTCCAAAGACATGATGATCATTAATATGTCCTGTCCTGCCTTCTTGAGGAATGCATTACCAGTGCTTAAATATGAATATTGTGCTTGTACCTCAAAATGACAACTCAAGAAATGCAAGGGGACTATGGTGTCAACTGCCAATCCCAACAAGTCATCCTTCCATAACTGGCAGCAAATCTGTAGTTGTACAGGTCTGCAGCAACCTCAAGTCTTGCCTCCTCAGAAGAAAGAATTTGTCTGAGGGGCATAAGGTAGAAGGAGAGACTGAGGCAAGTTTTATAGCAGAAATGAAAGTTTAATTATTAAAGAGCATTAGAGGAGCAGGAACAGAAGGAAATAAAGTACACCTAGAAGAGGGCCAAACAAGTGCATGGTTTGACATTTTGACTTGGGGTTTTATATGTTGGCATACTTCTGGGGTCTTACATCTACCTCTTTTCCCCTGATTCTTCCCTTGGTGTGGGCTGTCTGCATGTGCAGTGGCCTGCCAGCACTTGGGAGGTGAGCATGTACAGTGTGTCTACTGGAGTGGTATGAATGCTCACTTGAGGCATTCTTCCCTTACCTATTAAATGTCCTGGGAGGTCATATACCAGTTAAACTCTGCCGTTTTGCCTCTGAATGTGCATGCTTGAGCCCCCTAGACCAATTCCTGAGATCTTATCAAGAGGCTGCTGATCACCAGATTCAGATGTTTCTATCTATTGGAAGACTGCCTTTCCCTGGCACCAGCTGCGACCAATTATTATTTTAGAGAGACAGTATGACAACTGCCTGACCATCACCTGATGGTTTCTTGACATTCCTGGTGGGGTGGAGGGGAGCCATTTCCTGTCCTGCTCATGCCTGACGAGTGACCTACTATAACACTTCAAGATAGGCAGAAAGTCGGGAAAAGTTCTAAAAAGGTTGATTAGAGTAAGGGAGAGGATGGGGAGACTGATACACTAAAAATCTTAGGATGCTTTAGTCTGAGATGATGGAGAATGAAAGGAGAAACAATCAAAGAAAGACTTTTTAAAATCATAAGAGTAGAGGTAACATAAACATAAGTTTTTTCACAAAATGCTAGAATAGGGAGGGTGTAGAGACATGAATAGAGGGGCAATTTCAACATTACAAATGAATATGTTTAGAATAAGAAACAGCTTTCCATTGTAAATTGATGCAACCAATTTACTCAATCTCCCCATTGCATGTCTCTGTCACTTTAGGTGTAACCCATTCTTCTCCCAAAATGTGGCTAAAATTACAAGCACAGTCACAGGAAATAAAACCATATCAAGGATTGTTGTGGTATTTTTCTGTTGTTCTTGTCAACAAAATGACTCAAACTCTGTAAAATATTTGAAGAGATTTATCTGAGCCATATGTAAGTGACCAATGGCCTGTGACACATCCCTCAGGAGATCCTTAGAACATTGCCCAAGGTGGTCAGGCTACAAGTTGGTTTTATACAATTTAAGGGGACATAAAACATCAATCAATGCATGTAAAATGTACATTGGTTTGGTCTGGAAAGGTGGGACAACTGGAAATGGTGGGTGGGGGTAGTGGGGGGAGGCTTCCAGGTCTTAGGTGGATTCCAAGATTTTCTGATTAGCAATTGGTCGAGTTATTGACTGAAGACTTAGAATCAATACAAAGGAATCTCTGGGTTAAGATAAAGGGTTGTGGAGGCCAAGGTTTTATCATGCAGATCAGCCTCCAGGTAGCAGGCTTTAGAGAATAGATTGTAAATATTTCTTATCAGATGTAAAAAGTTGGTTCTATCTGTCTTAAGATCTCTGTGCTGATGTTAATGCTGGTCAACTGTGAGACATGTCTGACACCCACCCCCTTCCTATCATGGCCTGAACTAATTTTTCAGGTTAACTTTGGAATGCCCTTAGCTGAAAGGAGGGGTCCATTCAGATAGTTGAGAGGCTTAGAATGTTATTTTTGGTTTATATTCTTTAATTTGAATGTCTCCTGAGACACAAGCACTCATTCTGCTACCTAGAGCATGCTGTCTCTTTCGGTCCTTCCTGGTGAATATCTTTCCTCATGAAACAAGGGGGCAAGTTCTACAAAGAATATGTTCAGGTTGCAAGTTTTGGTGACTACAGGTGTATTATTATAAAACATGTTGAGAAGGAAGAGCAGGTATTGGAAGGCTCCTCCCAAAACTTGGGAGGACTTGTAAGATATTCAGCAGATGATATCAGGGGCAATGATCTTAGAATTGTGGCAAGCCCTTTGAGTACCATAGATATGTACCATCCACTCCCTTGGTATGAAGTAGTCCAAGTAAATCACATACATTTGTACCCACATTTTCTCACTGTTGCAACTTGGGAAGGAACTTAAGGAATTCCCAGGATCCAGAAATGATTAAACACATTCTCTGGTGATTTTTGTGATTTGGTATAGGTTATAAGCAATTATAGATTGGACTACCTATCCTCACTGCCACATGGAGACTGATGCACCCAAAGTGGTCAGGATAGGTAACAAGAGGGACACCAAAATGTCACTTATTTTAAATCAAGAGTCTTACACAGACTAGGAAAGTGCCTACTACATGTTGTCTATTGTTCAGTGACAAGAACAGTAGAAGAGAAGAAATCACAATATTTAATCACAGAAAATCCACTCATTTATTAATTCAGTCACACCAACTGGAGGCTTAGCACCCAGAAAGTGAATCATTAGTGTTCTTACCTAAGGTAAAAAAGTGTCGAGGACAGTGTGGCCTTAAGGTGGTGCTGAAGTCAAATCTAGGAAAGTCCAGTAGTCCAGCTAGGACACCATCAATCAGGACACCCACAGAACCAAGCTGGAGGAGATGGGGGTGGCACTGAGGAATCAGGAAAGCCAAGTGCCAGGTGAGGCAGGAGCAGATGAACCTGAGGTTGTCTGGATCTACTCCCCAAGACCGACCAGGCAGAGGGACGGAAGAGACATTAAGTGTTTGAACCAGGTGGTTTTCAAAACTTTTCAGTCTGAGTCCCTGTTGCTTAGCAAAAGAACAAATTACCTGCCTCAACTCCTCCTGACTGCTATGGCTAGGAAGAAACCCCAAAAATACATAAATAAATGAGAAATCTGGTTTTTTAAAAATATTTTTAACATATTATTAATTATACCAGAACCAAAATTGTGGACACTAGCATTTTTAGGGTACAACCCATGAAGCATAAAGAGACACCATGAATGTTCATGGCAATGAATATTTATTGAAAACCCAGATTGACCAGAAACTGCCAGGTATTAAAATGACAATGAGGCCGGGCGCGGTGGCTCACGCCTGTAATCCCAGCACTTTGGCAGGCAGAGGCAGGCGGATCACGAGGTCAGGAGGTTGAGGCCATCCTGGCTAACATGGTGAAACCCCGTCTCTACTAAAAACACAAAAAAAATTAGCTGGGCATGTTAGCGGGTGCCTGTAGTCCCAGCTACTCAGGAGGCTGAGGCAGGAGAATGGTGTGAACCCAGGAGGCGGAGCTTGCAGTGAGCTGAAATAGCGCCACTGCACTCCAGCCTGGGCAACAGAGTGAGACTCCGTCTCAAAAAAAAAAAAAAAAAAAAAAATGACAATGAAAAATGAGACAAACATGGTTTCTACCTCCAGGGAATTTAGATTCTAACAATTTACAGATCACACTGGATAGCAGCCACTCTAACCAATACAAACTATCAAGGCACATCGGACATTCTAACAATTTACAGATCACACTGGATAGCAGCCACTCTAACCAATACAAACTATCAAGGCACATCGGACAACAGTGTGCACTAGACGTCCATTGATGAGCGTACCTGTGGCACCAAAGGACTCCTTGAGCCTGCAGGAATTTATAAACCCAGCTGCCTTGCATGAGATTTATTGGCTTTGAGCTGTAATCAGGTTGTTAGAATATATAATAAGGACAATGAGATGATGTCCACCAGCCATTTGGAGAAATGCCCTTTAAACACTTCAGAGCTGAAGAAAATCGACTGGATTTCATAAAATTGAGTGCTGTATTATCACACTGATAAGGACTGAAATACATCTGAATTTCTGATCATTGGTATACAGTCTGGACTAGTTTACCTCAGCTTAATTGACCTGTTGAAAAGACACCAAATAAAGCTTACATGCCTTAGCCTGACATTCAGCCCCTCATAACATGGCGAAACGCCATCTCTACCAAAAATACAAAAATTAGCCAGGCCTGGTGGCAGACACCTATAATACTAGCTACTCGGGAGGCCGAGCCAGGCAAATCCCTTGAACCCGGGAGGCAGAGGTTGCAGTGAGCCAGGATCGTGCCGTTACACTCCAGCCTGGGTGACAAGAATGAAACTCAGCCTCGAAAAAAAAAAAAGAGAATTAAAGGCCCCCACCTAATAGGATTTTTTGGAATGATTAAGCAAGCTAACACCTGTAAAGTTCTAACACAGTAAGTGATCAGTAGGTACTCATTATTATTATTATCCCCATCATCATCATCATTAATTCCTGCTACCAAATTATAAGTTACCTAAAGACCAGAAGGTATCCCACTCACATTTTAATTCCCCTACAGTGCCTAGCTCAGTAACCTTTTGCTTAGGTGTGTATGTCCTGGCAAACCTTTAACAACCAGCTCTCTTGGGATGGAGAAAACCCTGATTTATAGTAATTGCCAGTTTCTATGGTGTAAATACTCCCATCATGGCCAATGTCAAGCACACGAGATGATATTACTGAAAGTGGCATTGGGAAGAGATGCATATAATCAGTTCTTGGGAGTTGTAAAAACCACTTCAGCCCACACTGGATGCACTTGGTAAATAACGATGGAATTGAAAATGGGACCAAACCTTAAGTAATTTTATACCATGGCCAGCAAAGAGCCAGGCACATGGCCACTATGAGTAGAAGGATCTGTTCCCCATCACCTGCATTATGAGTAAAATAATCAGGCTTCTCTCCCAACAAAGAATTTTACCTCGTCATCTCTCAGATTTCACTATTGCCAAAAAAATTCTAAGTGTAACTTTAACAGAAAACTTTGTCACTTCAGGATACATGTAAACTATGTATCAATTTTTAAAAAATGAGAGTCAGCCAGGTGCTCATGCCTGTAATCCCAGCATTTTGGGAGACAGAGGTGGGCGGATCGCTTGAGCGCAGGAGTCCAAGAAGAGCCTGGGCAACATGGCAAAACCCAATCTCTACCAAAATAATAATAATAGTACAAAAATTTGCCAAGCATGGTGGTGCATACCTGCAGCCCAGCTACTCGGGAGGCAAAGGTGGGAAGATCGCTTGAGCCTGGAAGGTTGAAGCTGCAGTGAGTCATGATCACGCCACTGTCCTCCAGCCTGGGCAACAGAACAAGACCGTATCTCAAAAAAAGAAACAAAAAAGAGTCACAGTATTTATCATTACCAATAAAACGTATACTGTTGATTAATAAGCCAATAATACTAAGAAACTAATAAATGAAATAAATGTGAATCACTTGAGAGAAGAAATCACAAAGCATTAGAACACTTATTGGATTCTCAATTAGTGTAACCTGTTATCTTGAAGGAGCATTTCTTTCATATAGGCCCATAGCCTGGTCGGCCCTGACTGGTCCAGCATTGACTACCTCCTCAGCCAAGTCCTGCTTCAGGCCCCTCCCAAGACGAGCTGCCCTCAGCCATTTCAGCCATCCGAGGGAACAGATAGCTGCGGTGGTTCTCTCCCCTGCCTCTCTCACTGAGCTCTTCCTCTCCCTTTCCGTCAGTATTCAGAAGCATAACTTATATACTTCTAAACTCTTTTCGACTGTGTAAAATTAAGCCTCTGAACTAAAATCTTCATTTTATCTTCCTTTTCTCTCAAAATCAGCCTCAACTCTAGATGCCTTCATCTGAGAGGATGTTTTTTCTCATCTCCATTTCAAATTGCTGTCTTTCACTGTACATGTCTCTCAACCTTCAATCCCTCCGTGTCTCTCAAATCTGTGAGTGTGGAATGAGTGTGTGTATCTTCTTAATAAAAATGTCTCTTTTGACATGAGCTGTACTTGTCATAAAAACTTCTCTCAGTAAATGCCTAATTTACTCAACTCTTTCCTCCTAAAAATCTCCGTACTTCGGGGAGAAATAGTCACTGCATGCCGTATGTCTCTCATAGTTCTAACCATAACCTCTAGACACCTCTGTCTGAACACCTCTCCCCTCTCAGTAGCAGTCAGAATGGCCCAGACCTCTGTTAAAGAAAACACATAGCTTTTCTGGGTATCATAAACAAACAACTAAGACTGCAAAAAACAAATCTGCCAACTTAAGCATGTGCAATAAAATGTTCACATAGCTGGGTTTGGCTCAGAAGCATTCAATGAGTGTTATCTTCAGTGTCCTTATTATTCTAACACCAGGTGCTCATCATCTGTAGATCAGTCTACAAATCATTAAATCTCATCAAGGAAACTTCTACACTTACTTACCTTGGCAGAAGTGAATCTATTCTTTAATATATGTGTGGAGACAAATTAATTCTTCTCCTTCTAGATAATTCCTACCTGGGAGAGCTCTATCATAACATACATCATACAGATGGTCTAAAAGTGATGTCTTCTATTTAGCAGTTATTAAGAGCATTATTTAAATTGATTAATCCTGAAGTCTGCACCAAACTAGGAGGAATCATGGAACAATCTGATGAAGAGGGTTTGACAAGGGAAAACCCAGGCTTTACCATATGATTTGGGAGGCCCTATTTATGAAAACACAACAACAATGAATACAAAATTAACTACAAAAGGGGATGGTTTTTTAAAAAGAGGTGTGTGCAAGTGAGGAGTCCTGAAATTTAAGTTTCATAAATTTCACAGTAAATCTGCCTTCCACCTTGGAGGTTTTCCTAAGAAGTGCTTTCTACGTGGGCAGCCCACTTAATCCTCACACTGGCCTAAGAAAGGTACGAGTTCCAGCTTCATTTTGTGATTGAGAACACTGAGACTGAGAAAGGTTGAGCAACTTGCCAAGGTCACACCACCTTGAAGAGTAGAGCCAGGACCCAACTCCTGCACCCCCTGTATTGTGTATTGGCCAATACACAATGCTGCCCGCTGAGATCAAGAGAATATTTATAAGTCTTACTTCTATCATTTCTCTCCTAAATTTCCTAAGAAAAAGAGGCAAAAGTAAGTGTGTTTATTTTAAAGTGAACATAAATTTGGGCCTTGAAGTTGCACAGAGAATACTCCATCATTAGGTCTTATGTTTTCATCCCCAATTGCTCACATCCAATCCTCCCAAACAAAATGAGCTTCTTCATCAGTCATGACCAAACGGGTTTTGAGTGGATGAAAGTTATTGCTGCTGGTTGATTTTGGGTTCTCCAAATCACAAAGTTCAGATCATTTCGAATGTCAAACTGGCACTTAACAAGCAACAGCTGAGAATCTGACTTGATTTTATTTTGGAGTAAAATCCTTTCCAAGCTAAAGTATTATTCTATAATTCCTCACATTACCTAGAAGTATCATCAAATGGAAAATAAAGATATTTTTCACATCCTTAAGTAACTCAAAAAAATTGGGGATGATCCTTCTAATATGGAAGGCTCAGGAATAAAGTTGCTCATTTTCAAAGAGGGCATTAACTTCCGTAGGACCCAAAGGCCATTAGGTGTAGTGAAATAGGTGATTTGACAAATAGATCCCTAAGAGGCAAAAAGAGTTAATGTACCTAACATATTCACCACCAATGTCATTCAAAACTTTGAAATTAAAGCCACATAGGACTGCACAACCATGAATTAAGCTAATCAAGAGTATTTATCAAATAAATACACAGTACTTCACTTACACACACACACACACACACACACACACGGACTACAATGGTAGTACTGCCATATACCAACTAAGAAGAGATAGCTCCAAGACTAATTTGTTGACTAACATCCATATTTTCAAAGCAGTTTGAAAAGAGCTAATTTGTTTAACAAATTAAGATCTGTTTGTTAGCGGTCAGTAATTAGGAAAAATAGAAATTGAAAGAGAGAAGCCTTGTCTTCCTATCGGCTAGCTGGCACTTACATTTGGAAAAATTGTCCAGGAAAACCAAGAACTCTACTACCTTAGCCTCTTCTTTTCCATACACGCTTTTCTAGCTTTGGTCTAGACACTAGTTCCATGGAACACTACAGCATACCAAGAAATTTGAAGGGACTAATGAGGGACGAACCCAAAGTCAAGCTCGTGTAAGATTGTTTGAACTGAATAGGCCCCAAATGCAATAGAATCTCAGAGCTATGTCACTCATCAAGGAGCTGGATCAGGTATGGAGTTGGGTGTATTTGGGGACCCATACAAAGGTATTATTTATTTCTAGGATCCAGAAGACCTTCTTGGAGGTCACTGAAACTCTGAGCATCACTTTTCTCCTTTCAAATGTTTATTGAACACCTACTTTGTGTCAGGCACTGAGATAGGAGTTCTACGTAGACTGTCTGTAATCTATGACTGACTTGTTCATCTTTTTGTTCTCAGGACCTAGTACAGGACCTGGCACATAGTAGGTGGCTCAATAATAGAAGTCATTATCATCATCATCATCATCATCATCATCACTTTTGTTACTGGTATATAGGTTCATTGGTGACATAGAGATGAACATTTTCAGAGGTGTGTTCCTATAAGATATGTGGAACCCATAAGTCCTGGTCCTGGAAGCTGTCAGCCACCAAAGTGATGGTTTGCAGGGGAGTGGGACAGAATGACTGCTTCAACAGGGCTTCCTCTCATACAATTCACCACGCACATGATAAGTTCCCATGAGGCTAGAAGGGGTTAACCCATTAGTGGTTAGAAAAATCATTTTTGTATTCCTCATCAGAAATCTACAGGGTGAACTTTTCAAAGAGGCTTGCATATTCCACACGAATTGCTTCTAAGTCAAACTACAAAAAGAGACTTAATGAGATTCTTTTAACCATGACATCTTTGAGCGACTCTGTGCAAGGCAATACTTTAGGCAACTCATATTCATCAACACACTTAAAGCTCATCTAGTCCTCTTGTGGCATTATTGACTTCATGTCCCATTTTAGACATGAAGAAACTAAGTCTCAGACAACCAGGAGGACAGGGAGCCTAGGGTGACACCTGCCAAGCCTTACAAGAAGTCCTCCTTCAAGAAAAGCAGAGAGCTAGGAAAAGTCTAGAGAAGGGCATTGGAGTGAGGGAGGAGACAGGGAGTTTGCTGGCCTAAATCTTAGGACCTTCAGTCTGGGAAGATGGAGAACAAAAGGCAGAACTATCAAAGGCTGTGAAATCACAATGAATAGGGAGAGCATAAACATGATTTTGTTCATGAAAAGATATGTTAGACATGAGAAATGTGAGAAGTGAAGAGTGCTAAAGGACTGCATGCAATTACCTACGAGAATAAAAAGAAAAAGATGAAGCCCAAAGTCAAGATATAGAGATAGGCCAAGAAGAAGGCATTCCTACGAGACATGTTGTTATTGATTCCCTACTAAGTCTCTAGCTTCATGCTAAGATCTTTCTCATATATGATCTCATTTGATCTTGTAACAGCCCCTCGGAGAGGGTATTAAGTTTCACATAACTGCTCTAATGCTTGGCAATTTAAATTCAGTGCTTGTGACTGTGTTCTATGTTTTGAATAGCCAGACTGTTTTCAAGTTTTCATGATGTCTTCAAATTCATAGTCACAGTAGCTCAGTCGTTGTGTTTACCTGTTTCTCTTTTCCCATTTCACTCTGTTGTTAAATTGGGAGTAACTCTGCCATTTGAACAAGTGTGCTCACTCAGAATCTTTCTTCTCCTTTCTAATGAACCCTCCATTAGTCTCCTCATCTTGCAGAAATCTAGGATTTCCCTCACAAAAAAAGCTCAAACCATTAAACAAACAAGGTCATTTCCATGGGCCCAACAACAAAGCACAATATGGATGAAACAAAAAGGGGAACTTGAAAGCTAGAATAATAAGCTGCAGGTATTAAATAAGATGTAAATTAGCCATGATAAACATAAATGTCTTTACTTTGTGTATTACTCCTTGTTCACACTGCTGATAAAGACATACTCGAGACTGGGAAGAAAAAGAGGTTTAATTGGATTTACAGTTCCACACAGCTGGGGAGAGCTCAGGATCATGGTGGGAGGCAAAAGGCACTTCTTATATGGTGGCAGCAAGAGAAAACGAGAGTGAAACAAAAGTGGAAACCTCTGATAAACCCATCAGATCTCATGAGACTTATTCACTATCACAAGAATAGCACTGGAAAGACTGGCCCCCATGATTCAATTACCTCCCCCTAGGTCCTTCCCACAACACATGGGAATTCGGGGAGATACAATTCAGTTGAGATTTGAATGAGGACACAGCCAAACCATATCATTTGCTCCTGGCCCCTCCAAATCTCATGTCTTCACATTTCAAAACCAATCATGCCTTCCCAATGGTCCCCCAAAGTCTTAACTCATTTCAGAATTAAGCCAAGTGTTCACAGTCCAAAGTCTCATCTGAGACAAGGCAAGTCCCTTCTGCCTATGAGCCTGTAAAATCAAAAACAAGACAGTTACTTCCTAGATACAATAGGGGTACAGGTATTGGGTAAATGTAGCCATTCAACATGGGAGAAATTGCCCAAAACAAAGGGGTTATCGGGCCTACACAAGTCTGAAATCCAGCGGGGCAATCAAATTTCAAAGCTCCAAAATGATCTCCTTTGACTCCAAGTCTCATATCCAGTCATGCTGATGCAAGAGGTGGGTTCCCATGGTCTTAGGCAGCTCTGCCCCTGTGTCTTTGCAGGGTATAGCCTCCCTCCCAGCTGCTTTCATGGGCTGGTGTCGAGTGTCTGCGGCTTTTCCAAGTGCACAGTGCAAGCTGTTGATGGATCTACCATTCTGGGGTCTGGAAGATGGTGGCCCTCTTCTCACAGCTCCACTAGGCAGTGCCCCAGCAGGGACACTGTGCGGGGGCTTCAACCCCACATTTCCCTTCCACACTGCCCTAGCAGAGGTTCTCCATGAGGGCCCCACCCTTGCAGCAAACTTTTGCCTGGGCATCCAGGCGTTTCCATACATCTTCTGAAATCTAGCAGAGGTTCCCAAACCTCAGTTCTTGACTTCTGTGCACCCACAGGCTCAACACCACATGGAAGCTGCCAAGGCTTGGGGCTTCCACCCTCTAAAGCCACAGCCAGAGCTATACATTAGCCCCTTTCAGCCAAGGCTGGAGCAGCTGGGACACAGGGCACCAAGTCCCTAGGCTTCACACAGCATGGGGACCCTGCACCCAGCCCACAGAACCACTTTTTCCTCCTGGGCCTCTGGGCCTGTGATGGGAGGGGCTGCAGTGAAGGTCTCTGACAGGAACTGGAGACATTTTCCCCATGGTCTTAGGGATTAACATTAGTCGTTCCTTGCTACTTACGTAATTTTCTGCAGCTGCCTTGAATTTTCCTTTAAAAATGGGTTTTTCTTTTCTACTGCATCATCAAGTTCCAATTTTCTGAACTTATTATGCTCTGTTTCCCCTTTAAAATTGGAATGCTTTTAACAGTACCCAAGTCAGCTCTTGAATGCTATGCTGCTTAGAAATTTCTTCCACTAGATACCCTAAATTATCTCTCTCAAGTTCAAAGTACCACAAATCTCTAGGGCAGGGGCAAAACGCCACCAGCCTCTGCTAAAACATAAGAAGAGTCACCTTTGCTCCAGTTCCCAACAAGTTCCTCATCTCCACCTGAGACCACCTCAGCCTGGGCCCTATTGTTCATATCACTATCAGCATTCTTGTCAAAGCCATCGAACAAATCTCTAGGAGGTTCCAAACTTTCCCACATTTTCCTGTCTTCTTCTGAGCCCTCCAAACTGGTCCAACCTCTGCCTGTTACCAGTTCCAAAGTCGCTCCAAATTTTCGGGTATCTTTTCAGCAACATTCCACTCCTGGCACCAATGTACTGTATTAGTCCAGTTTCACACTGCTGATAAAGACATACCTGAGACTGGGAAGAAAAAGAGGTTTAATTGGACTTACAGTTCCACATGGCTAGGGAGGACTCAGATCCATGGCAGGAGGCAAGAGGCACTTCTTACATGGCAGTGGCAAGAGAAAATGAGAGCAAAGGAAAAGCGGAAACCCCTGATAAACCCATCAGATCTCGTGAGACTTACTCACTATCATGAGAATAGCACTGGAAAGACTGGCCTGCATGATTCGATTACCTCCCTCTAGGCCCCTCCCACAACACGTGGGAATTCTGGGAGATATAATTCAGTTGAGATTTGAATGGCAACACAGCCAAACCATATCGCTTTGGTAGAAAAAAATTATAGAAGTATACGTTTATCCTATTAAAAAAGAAACAGAGGACTGGGTGCAGTGGCTCATGCCTGTAATCCCAGCACTTTGGGAGGCTGAGGGGGGAAGATCACCTGATGTTGGGAGTTTGAGACCAGCCTAGCCAATGTGGTGTAACCCCATCTCCACTAAAAATATAAAAATCAACCAAGGGTAGTGGCATGTGCCTGTAGTCCCAGCTTTTCGGGAGGCTAAGCCAGGAGAAGTGCTTGAACCTGGGAGACAGAGGTTGCAGTGAGCCAAGATCATGCCACTGCACTCCGGTCTGGGTGACAGAGGGAGACTCCGTCTCAAAATAAATAAATAAAATAAAAAATAGGCAGAAATTGGCCGGGCACGGTGACTCACGCCTGTTATCTCAGCACTTTGGGAGGCCAAGGCAGGCGGATCATGAGGTCAGGAGATCAAGGCCATCCTGGCTAGCATGGTGAAACCCCATCTCTACTAAAAATACAAAAATTAGCTTGGCATGGTGGCATGTGCTTGTTATGCCATCTACTTTGGAGGCTGAGGCAGGAGAATCGCTTGAACCTGGGAGGCAGAGGTTGCAGTGAACCAAGGTTGTGTCACTACACTCCACCCTGGCAACAGAGCGAGACTCCCCCTCAACAAAAAAGAGATTTAGTCAACAATAAACCCAGTATTACTCACCAGCGCAATGTAGATAATGTGACTTAGATCTCAATAACAGCTACTATGCTCTACACAAATCAGAACCCACTCCACACTCACTGTTGCTTGGATCCTACTTTCACTTCTAGGACCTGTGGCTAGAAGAACAAGCTATAACTTGTTTGAAGCAAGTGACCACAATAGTGAAGAGACTCAAGCCCTGTCATGTGAGGAATGATTCAAGTTCGTGAGAATATTTAGCTTAAAACATTGGGAGAGCTACTGGAGGTCAAGGAGAGACAACAGTAGTGTGCAATTATGCAAAAGGCTTCCATGCGGAAGACACCTTCAATGACAGACCAAATTCTCATCTTTATGGAATAATTTACTCATTTACTTTATTTTTTTTTTTCAGACAGGGTCTTACTCTGTTGTCCAGGCCAAGTGCAGTGGTGTGATCATGGCTCACTACAGCCTCAACCTCCCTGGCTCAAGTGATCCTCCCACCTCAGCCTCCCAAGTAGCTGGGCTACAGGTGAGTACCACCACACCCAGCTGATTTTTTATTTTTAGTAGAGATGAGGTCTTGCTATGTTGCCCAGGCTGGTCTCAAACTCCCAGACGCCAGGAATCCTCCCATCGCAGCCTCCCAAAGTGCTAGGATTGCAGGTGTGAGCCATCAAACCCAGTCAATTTCTTTCTTGGTCCGTTATAATGGAAAAAGTGATGAGCCCTTGAGGCCATGTGCATTCTCCCAGTTTCGTGGAAGAACTTCAGGTGAGGTGCTGACTTCTCTGGATTCTCTCAAAACTTGATACCTCACAAATTCTAGAACTCAGCAAAAGGGAAGCCTCCAGATCCCCATGGGTTCTAACTACTTCAAGCTGCTATTTCTCTCATCATTGTAACTACTAAAATATGTGTATGTCAAAAAGGCCTCCATTAATTTGCTAGTAAACAGCCTCATGTACTCCAAAAGGGCTTAGTCCAAAAAATCCTACCAGCAGCAAGAAGAGCTTTGGGAAAATGAATAAACTGAAACTCTTAAAAATAGTAGTCAAATATTTTGAATATTTATGGCAAGATCTGTGATCACATCAAGCTTTCAAAAACCACCTCCAATGCCTATCTTTGTGCTTCTTCCTGCTTTTGGTGTGCTCTTTGGTTCAAGGTAGCAATTGGATATATTCTCAAAGATGTATTTTCTATAGGAAAGGAGGAAGAAGGAAAGGAGAAGGAAATAGGGAATGGGAAGGCAGGAGAGGATGAGGAACTAAGTGGAATATGGAGGGGAAGGAGGGAGAAAAGAGAAGAAAGATACAATCACAGACAGATACAACAAGCATAGGGTTGCACTTCCTTAAACACAATAAGAGGCTAATGGAATGATTACTGTTGAGCAGCTGGAATGTGGGAGTCAGTTCTACATGAAGCAGCTCAGAAGTCAAGCAAAGGGCAAATGTCAACCATCACCAAACACTGCTTCCTAATTCTTTCCTCGAAAAAATACAAAGAGAGTAAGGGAAATTAACATCAAAAGTTAATTTAACATCAGGCCAGGTGCAGTGGCTCACACCTTGCAGTCTCAGCACTTTGGGAGGTCAAGGTGGGAGGATCACTTGAATCCAGGGAGACCAGCCTGGGCAACATGGCGAAACCTCGTCTCCACAAAAGTAGAAAACATTAGCCAGGTGTGATGGGGTATGCCTATAATCCCAGCTACTTGGGAGGCTGAGGTGGGAGGATCACTTGAACCCGGGAGGCAGAGGTTGCAGTGAGCTGAGACAGTGCCAGTGCACTCTAGCCTGAGTGATAGACCAAGACCCTGTCTCACAAAAAAAAAAAAAGTTAACATCAAAAAGCCTCCTAGACCAACTTGTTCCCATTCGACTACTCCAGCATGTCAGCATGTCAGCTACCATTTGTGCACAAGGAAATGAGCTGGCCTGGCCTGTAGATTTGTCCTAGGAAGGCCGGATTCCCATCTGCTAAATGATGTTTCCAGAAGAAACCCTGGCTCTTGAGCAGCAGCAAAGGGTACATGGAAATTCAGTACAAGCACCGATCCTCTCAAAGCAGTTTTTCCAAGTTGCCTTGCATAAAGCAGGTTTTTTTCTCCACTTAAACAACAACAATTTGTTTTACTTTGATAGGTCCTCCTGAATAATGGTTTCATCATTAAACATCTGGCTTCTTCTTAGCAGATTAGGCCTCCAATGAGGAAAGTGTGTTTATAATTCTAATTTGAAACAGCACATTAATACGCTGATTCTCATAATGTTTGCCTTAACCTGTTTGGAGAAATTATGACTACAAATATGTTGTATACAACACCTCTAACTACCAGCTTGTACAAACAACATAAGAGCTGGAGCCGCCTCATCCAGACGATTGGAACCACTTCAGAGGCGATCATGATTAGTGCTTTGGCCGGAAGCCATATTTTACACATAAACTCAGCATCTGCCTCCGAGATGCTGTCCCAGGCTAACAGACCCACCTTCACTGTTACTAATAAGCACATTCACGAGAGCCAGATGGTCTGACGGGAAGAGCTCTGCCTTTTCCTGAGCTAGGCACACTGGAGGGAGGGAGCCTGAGCCGGCTCCAAGTCATATTTCCTCGGGCTCTAGGTTCCTGCAATGCTGCGTGCAAACAGGCGCCACTAAAAAAGAATGTAAATGAGGGTGCTATTCATTATTTACGGCTGGCACCTTGCCATCCCCTCCTCCTCTGGGCGATGCCTGCCTGTAGGAACAGGAAAAGCATCTGATGAGAGCAGGGCCATCCTGGAGGAGTCAAGCCATTGCGAAGCAGTTTCTTACATTTCGCTGAGGATCCTGCAGGCTCAGCATTTCTGGCCCACGGGAGAGCTGAGCTTTTCACTTTCTTCCTAACAAAGCACTAGAGTTCCTTGGCCTCATGTCTGTACCAAGGGTGTTCATTTACAGTCTAACCTGAAAAAGCTGGCTAGCTGCTCTAATCCCATTCATTGCTGAGATCCTTGGCCCCATGCCTGGGTTTGAGCCCCGGCAAAGAAGAAAGAAAAAGACGGGTTGGGGGGAATGATGGTCTATACAGAGGAGACTTACAAGAAAGTTCTAGACTAAACCGGCCAGAAGTTGCACCCAAAGAATAGCTCACTTCTTTGGGTGAGTGCCTACAGATCTTATGCTATATAATGAAATGTTTCACAAGTTTATATCATCTCTCCCTAACTGATCTTAAGCTACAGGAGGGCATAAACTATACATTATACTTATACTGAATTTCTTCAAGTGCCAATCTAACACAGCGTCCAGAAGATCATCACTAAACCCTAAACGTGGTTTTTAACTCTTTAAGTATAATTTTTTATTGACTCTAAAATGCATAACTTGGCATTTTGAATTGAATCAAAGTTAGCTGAGCACAAACAGCAAAAACTGACCATTCTTACTTCTGGGGTTGACACAGTGTAGCTCCGTATCCAGCATCAAACCATCAGGTTACTTTTCAGTCTCATCTGAGAGATATTTCCTTTCAATACTGTAATCCCTATTGTTTAAAAAAACTTAAGATTTGATCATTAGACATTGTATTTATGTATCAAATAACACATATACCCCATAGATATAATTATGTCTGTATGCCATCTTCTCGAATGTGGAAAACTTTTTCTTGCCTAATACAAAACATGATGGCTACTAGGATTGGTCTGAACCCTTTGATTGCAAGTGACAAAACTCCAACTCCAGCTTTGTCAGAAAAGGGGGGATGGATTTGTTGGTTTCTGAATTCAAACTATGAAATGGGCAGAGATGAAGCGAGACTCAGGGTGGGCTGAGGCCATTCTCCCCGCAATCCTCTTTCTCTTCTTTGTATCTATCTAAATATTTGCTTCAACTTCTCTGAACAATTGACCTCACACAATGGAAATATGGCTACAGGTGGTCTAGGCTTTTATCTCTCTAGCCACATGGACAAGAGTTCAAAACAAAACAAAACAAAACAAAACAAAAACCCTGCTCTTGTCCAGCAGTTTCAGTTGGAAAAAGGAGGGACCTAATTGGCCTTATGTGAGTCATGTGCCCATTCCTGGGCTAGTCATGTGACCAGGGGAGCCTAAATGATGATTGGCTCAGACTCAGTCATGTGTCCATCTCTGTGGCCCAGGAAAGAGAACCATGAAGCATCCATCAGTATTGGCTGAAATCTAAATAAAGCCATTTCCAAAAATAAGATGTGCTGTTACCAGGAGAAGGCAAGAAAGGGGCCTAGGTAAACTAAACGTATATTCTCCACATTACTTTTGGGGGAAAAAAAAGCTATGCAAGGCCATAGGAATTTTTATTATTTCAGATATTCGCAGCAACAAACTAGTTTACTTCTTTTTTATTATTATTATTATTGTTATACTTTAAGTTTTAGGGTACATGTGCACAATGTGCAGGTTAGTTACATATGTATGCATGTGCCATGCTGGTGTGCTGCACCCATTAACTCATCATTTAGCATTAGGTATATCTCCTAATGCTATCCCTCCCCCCTCCCCCCACCCCACAACAGTCCCCAGAGTGTGATGTTCCCCTTCCTGTGTCCATGTGTTCTCATTATTCAATTCCCACCTATGAGTGAGAACATGCGATGTTTGGATTTTTGTCCTTGCGATAGTTTACTGAGAATGATGATTTCCAATTTCATCCATGTCCCTACAAAGGACATGAACTCATCATTTTTTATGGCTGCATAGTATTCCATGGTGTATATGTGCCACATTTTCTTAATCCAGTCTATCATTGTTGGACATCTGGGTTGGTTCCAAGTCTTTGCTATTGTGAATAGTGCCGCAATAAACATACGTGTGCATGTGTCTTTATAGCAGCATGATTTATAGTCCTTTGGGTATATACCCAGTAATGGGATGGCTGGGTCAAATGGTATGTCAAGCTCTGGATCCCTGAGGAATCGCCACACTGACTTCCACAATGGTTGAACTAGTTTACAGTCCCACCAACAGTGTAAAAGTGTTCCTATTTCTCCACATCCTCTCCAGCACCTGTTGTTTCCTGACTTTTTAATGATTGCCATTCTAACTGGTGTGAGATGGTATCTCATTGTGGTTTTGATTTGCATTTCTCTGATGGCCAGTGATGATGAGCATTTTTTCATGTGTTTTTTGGCTGCATAAATGTCTTCTTTTGAGAAGTGTCTGTTCATGTCCTTTGCCCACTTTTTGATGGGGTTGTTTGTTTTTTTCTTGTAAATTTGTTTGAGTTCATTGTAGATTCTGGATATTAGCCCTTTGTCAGATGAGTAGGTTGTGAAAATTTTCACAAACTAGTTTACTTCTACCAGCTCAGAAAAGTGAAGGTGAGAATTTGTCTTCCGAAAGTATGTTTTGTTTTTTTTTTTGAGACAGAGTCTCGCTCTGTCGCCCAGGCTGGAGTGCAGTGGCACTATCTCCGCTCACTGCAAGCTCCGCCGCCTCCCAGGTTCACGCCATTCTCTTGCCTCAGCCTCCCGAGTAGCTGGCACTACAAGCGCCCGCAACCATGCCTGGCTAATTTTTTTGTATTTTTAGTAGAGACGGGGTTTCACCGTATTAGCCAGGATGGTCACGATCTCCTGACCTCATGATCTGCCCACCTTGGCCTCCCAAAGTGTTGGGATTACAGGCATGAGCCAGCGTGCTCGGCCCTGAAATATTTTTAATCTTTCCCCAAACAACTTTTCAGAATTTGAGAAAGCTTGCCGTCCCAATTAATGATACCTCATTTCTATTGTATTTTGATTGTTGTGTTTGTTTTTACCTTAATTGAAATTATGTATGCAAACAGTTTAAAAAGCCATATAGTTCTACAAGGGCTATTTATAATGGAAAACAGTTGTTCTCCCGCAACCTTCCCTCCACTCCAGTAAAGACTTTTAGCTTTTTATTTTGGTATTTACCTCTTGTAGTGAATTCTTACAATTTTATGTTGCCTCAGCATACATTTTGCTTTCTATTTTTTTTGTTTTTTTGTTTTTTTTATTTTTATTTTTGATTTTTGATATGGAGTCTCACTCTGTCACCCCGGCTGGAGTGCAATGGCATGATCTTGGCTCACTGCAACCTCTGCCTCCCAGGTTCAAGTGATTCTCCTGCCTCAGCCTCGCAAGTAGCTGGGATTACAGGCATGAGCCACCATGCCCAACTTCAGCATCCTTTTGAATATAAGTTGGACATTCTCACACCAGAGGCAGGGCTTAGACACCCTTGACAAAGTTTCCTGTTCTCTACCTCTTCCGAATTCCTCAATGTGGTTGATCCAAATATCTCCCTTATACCACCACCTCCTGGTGACCACCTCCCTATGGGACAGCCAGATACAACCTACTTGACTTGTTCCACTGACCCTCTCACCCCACATGACTGCAAAAATATGCCACAGTGACCAGTTTTAAGTCATAATGTGACCCCAGGGAATTTGTGCTGGTTGCTCTAAACACAGAAATTAGAACTCCCCAAGAGAAACCAACCCGGGTAATACCTTGAACCCCGGTACCAGCTTTGGCCCACAGATCTCTTGCTCTTTCTCTTTTGCTCCCCATCTGCTAGTTGAGCTTGAGTGTCCTGGATGCCTCCCCACTTCTCCCACTACCCATTGGCCCCACTAGGCATGCTTCCATCTTCTTTCTGGGATCTGTAAGTAATGAACTGCTTGTTATTTCATGTGTTTTGTTCTGCTTCCTCTTCTGTGTCTCATGTAACTGACACACCTGAGCTTCTTTCCCAGTTAGGGCTCTTCTAGGGAATGGCTATCTTGGTAGGAATAAACTGGACATAGGTCAAAAAGCCACCAGGTTGTTTACACTGGTGTCTGCCAGTGTAAAGAAGTTTTTTACGAGAGGGACACCTGGTCATGGGTCAGACACTTGGGCATTAGGTCATTGCCAGGATAAAGAAGTATCCCTTAAAAGGAACATTGTAATCATCCATGACCAAATCCCTAGAGCCCCATCAGGGCAGGGCTAGAGTTTATTGCCACTCTCATGAGAGAGACCTCAGGACCAAATTAGAAAAAATAATAATAATACAACACCTTCATATTTCTAATAGCAAGTAAAAATTTCTCTTTTGAGTTTTTATTTTTAGGCATTATCTATTGGTTTTCCCTACTGAAAATATGCATTTAGCTCTCTCACTGCCCCTATTTCCCAACACACACACACACACCATACATGGGCATACATCCCATGCCTCTATTCCCCCAACATTTTTATCATAATTTTGATTTTATCATTATTCAATGTTTACATTATGATTATATGAATGATATATTTGGCTTAGCAATGCAATATATCAGAATAATTTTTTATTTCTCACATTTTTGTTTTCTCTAGAGCTCATACTTATCTGGTTTTCTTGTTTTGCTTTTTTTCTGGTTTGCTTTGTGTTTTATGAACTCTTGCTACATCATCTTCAGACTCTTTCCTGATTTCCTAATTTTCCTTTCAATATACTCAGATATTGCCAGTTCTCTATTTTGGAATTATCTCTTTCTAAACTCTCTGACCTGCTCCAATCTTCTGGCTGCTCTCTTGGTCTATTACACAGATTCATCTAGAAGTCTCCCTTTACCATTGTCCTGAAAATTGTCTTCACACCCCTATTATAATAAATTCACTTTTTCTGACATGCTATATCTTCATAATTGTGTTGGTCAGGGTTCTCTAGAGGAATAGAACTAATAGGATATATATGTCCATCCTATAATATAGGGGAGTTTATTAAGTATTAACTCACATGATTGCAAGATCCCACAATAGGCTGTCGGTAAGCTGAGGAGCAAGGAAAGCCAGTCTGAGTCCCAAAACTGAAGAACTTGAAGTCTGATGTTGGAGGGCAGGAAGGGTCCAGCACAGGAGAAAGATATAGGCTGGGAGGCTAGGCCAGTCTAGTCCTTTCACGTTTTTCTGCCTGCTTTGTACTCTAGCTGTGCTGGCAGCTGATTAGATTGTACCGACTCATATTAAGGGTGGGTCTGCCTTTCCCAGCCCACTGACTCAAATGTTAATCCCCTTTGGCAACACCCTCACAGACACACCCAGGATTAATACTTTGCATCCTTCAATCCAATCAAGTTGACACTCAGTATTAACTATCACAATAATCATTTATTTACTTCTTTGTTTTGATAGAACATTTCTGTCAATTTTTTACGAGAAAAAGCTGTAGGAGAGGTTAAATATTTGAGGCCATTCATGTCTGAAAAAAGTTATTCAACCCTTACACTTAGTTGATATTGCGGCTGGGTATCACATTCTAGGTTGGAGAGCACATACAATAACCAAAGTGACTCAGATTTCTGATTCTTTGAATACAACCTTCCCTTCAGCTCTCTGGAAGCTTCTAGGACCTCTCCTTTGTCCTCACTGTTCATAAATATTATCATCAGGTAATGTATTAGTCTATTCTCACATTGCTACAAAGAAATACCTGAGACTGGGTAATTTATGAAGAAAAGAGGTTTAATTGGCTCATGGTTCCACAGGCTGTACAAGAAGTATGGCAACATCTGTTTCTGGGGAGGCCTCATGAAACTTACAGTCATGGCAGAAGGCGAAGGGGAAGCAGGCCCATCTTACATGGTGAGAGCAGGAGAAAGAGAAGGGGGAGGTACCACATACTTTTAAACACCCAGATCTCATGATAACTCCATCACAAGAACAGAACCAGGGTGATGGTGCTAAACCATGAGAAACTGCCCCCATGATTCAATTATCTCCCACTAGGTTCCACCTCCAACATTGGAGATTACATTTCCACGTGATATTTGGGTAAGGACACAGATCCAAACCGTATCAGGTGAGTTGATATGGATCTATTTGCATCCATTTTGCTAGGCACTTGGTGGTTTTCATTCTGAAAACTCATGCCCTTCAAGTCTAAGAAATGTTCTTGAATTATTTATCTGATAATTTTCTCAATTCTCTATTTCAGGAATTTGTGTTATTCAGGTGTTAGACTTCTTAATCTGACCTAATTTTCTTATATTTTTATCCTAGTTTACATTTCTTTGCCATCTGATTCTATCTAGTTTCTAGAAGATTCCCTCAATCTTATTTTCCAAATTTTATATGGAGCTTCTGATTTGTGTCACTTTTTCCCAAGACCCTTCTAGTTTTTGTCCTTCTGATTTTTTTTTTTTTTTTTTTAGACGGAGTCTCACTCTGTTGCCCAAGCTGGAGTGCAGTGGCGTGATCTTGGCTCACTGCAAGCTCCACCACCCAGGTTCATGCCATTCTCCTGCCTCAGCCTCCCGAGTTGCTGGAACTATAGGTGCCTGCCACCATGCCTGGCTAATTTTTTTATATTTTTAGTAGAGATGGGGTTTCACCGTGTTAGCCAGGATGGTCTCAATCTCCTGACCTCATGATCTGCCTGCCTCAGCCTCACGAAGTGCGGGATTACAGGTGTGAGCCTCCGCGCCTGGCCTTCTGATTATTTGTTTATTATAGCATTCTATTCTTGCTTTGTGGATGCAAAATCATCTCTTATCTTACTTTAATTTTTTTCTTCTCTCTGAATTGTCTCTATTTTCTCAAATTTTTTTTTGTTTCTTTTCTTAGGTGTTTGTATTTCCTTTCAGAGTGAAGATATCCTCAAATGTCTAGTGATCCTTAACTGTCTGTTCACATTTAAGACTACAGCACTAAAAATCTGACTGGAAGTTCTGATATATGAGTTGGGTTGCCAACTCTGGGTCTTACCCCAGGTAATCTGGCTGGATTGTTTCATAGGACAACTCCCAATGTTAACACAGGGTCTTTTCTTCTGGACTAGTCAGATTTATCAGATACTAAATTCCTAATCTCATACCTGGAAGTAGAAACTGGCTGCCAGCATTTTGGAAGTCAATTGGGAGAAGAGCAGGTTCTCAAATTCAGGTAATGCCCCTCTTTTCAATATGATATCCCCATCGTCTTACCTTCATGGTGCCCCTTAGTTCAGAGAATAAACCGCACAACTCTGTTACACTGAGGGAGGGGTAATCATCCAGCCATTCCAAGTGGGGGAAGGAACAGAGGATGTAACTCTGTGCTCTCTGATACAGTAACCACTAGCCACTGTAGCTATGTACTTTACATAAATTTACATAAATTAAGTAAAATTTAAAATTCAGTTCCTCAGTTGCACTAAGGAAATAGCCACGTTTCAAGTGCTCAATAACCACATGTGGCTGGTAGCTATTGTATTGGACAGTGCAGAAATAGAGTGTCTTCATCATTGCCAAAAGTTCTATTCAACTATGCAGGTCGAATTGCTTCTTAAATAGTCTTTTCAACCAATGCTTATGTTTCAGTCCTAAATTCACTGCCACTTCCAGAAATATCTGGTATCGCCAATTCATGAGCCCACTGGAGGTTTTGAGGTGCAAGTCTGGATGATGTATTGGCTTTTCCTGCCAGAATAGAAACTCCACAAAAACAGTGATCTTGGTTTTGTTCATTGATGAAATCCAAGGACTTAGAAGAGTGCCTGGCACATGGTAGGTACTCCATAAATGTTTGCGGAATGTTGAATGAATGGCTTATTTGAGAACCGAATGAAATCTACAGCTTAAGGGATTCCATCCGTAAGGGGTCTGTAGTGAATAACTGTCATTCATGTCAGCTGCCCATATCTGAACCCTTTTACTATTCCTGGGGAGCTCCACGCCTGGGGAGTCAGAGCCTTCTCCACCATAGGAGGAGATACTCACTTTATCAGCTTCCCTTGCAGTCAGGGTGCAGGAACAGGTCAAGCTTTATACCTGACCTAGATCTAGAATTAGAAGCTAGTGACCCAAAGAACTAGGGATGGCCCAGGATCCACCTGGCTGAAGCATCGGCATTGCTGTGTTTTCATTGATCAGTTCTGCAGCCAAACTGGAGGAACCATTTCTGGCTGCATAGATGGCTCCAAGCCCATTCTCTAATCATACCCAATATCCTTTTAACTGATTCCTTTTTCGGGTTCAAAGAAGCAAAGTTAGTTTCTGTGACTAGCAAATAAGAACTCAGATTGACAAGGAATTCAGACAACCCATGTTAGGAACCTCTGATTTAGACACAGAATAGAATAAGAAACGTATAACCCAACATTTTAAACAAAGAAAACTAATTTTCTAAAATTTACCTAATGGTTTTCTAGGAAATTTTGGCAAAAATTCTATAAGATTATTTTAACAGAACTTTTCCTCAGCATTGATCCTGGGAGTTAGTATAGACTCACAAGCTAATAGTGTAAAGGCTTTTTTTTTATGCCAGGAAACCCTTAAAAGAGTTTGCATTGTAAGTTGGAGGTATTCTTGGCCATTTTCTTCATTTAAAAAAATATGGACAAATTTCAGTGTCCCAAATAAGAAAAATAAAATTGTGAACAGATATCATCAATGCTTATTAAATAAGAGAAGGAAACCATCACTGGAGGTTATTCACAGAACTTGGTTATGAGGGAAGCTTACTTTATCTACATGTGGGTTTCAACTTCTGAGCGAAGAGAAAGGCCTGAAAATAAACAGTAATTACTTTATCACTATAGTAATGTTATTACCTTCAGTAAAAAATAAAATAAACTACTTTTATCAAAAATTTATTTTGACTAATTTCTGTTCTTGGGGTTCTGAATGTTCTATCTTCTCTCTTATATTTAAAAGAACAACTTGGAGAAAAGGGACATATCCATAGCCTGAAAATATCTCCCCTAAATATTTATTAATTGCTGTAGTGATTTTAATATATGTCCACAAATTCTCTGATACTCCTCACTTCAGGAAGTGGAGTTTAATTCCCTTCTGTCTGAATGTAGGCTGGGCTTAGAGACTCGAATCTAATGAATAAAGTACAGAAAGGGAAAAACTGTAATTTTATAGTGGAGAGATCAGGCAGACACCATCTTAACCAAGTGATCAAGGGTAACATCACAGTGATCAGTCATTTTATTTTGTATCCCCTCGCATGATATGATAAGGGAAGCTCACATCTGTGGTCTTCTTTCCAAACCAGTATAATTATGGGAAAACGTCAGACAAACCCAAATTGAGAGACATTCTACAAAATACCCGAAAAACATCATTTAAAGGGACCAAGGTCATGAAAAACAAGGAGACTGAGAAACTGTCACCAACTGGAGGAGCCTATGGAGACAAAACAACTATGTCTACGCAGCGTGGTATTCTGGTTTGCATTCTGGAAAGAAAAAGTACGTTGGTATAAAAATTGGTGATATCAGAATAAAGTCTATAGTTGAAATAGTGTTGCATCAATGGGAATTGCTTAGTTTTGGTAAGTGTACCATGGTTATGTAAGATGTTGTTAACATTAGTGGAAGGTGGCCGGGCATGGTGGCTCACGCCTGTAATCCCAGCACTTTGGGAGGCCAAGGCGGGAGGATCACCTGAGGTCAGGAGTTGGAAACCAGCCTGACCAACATGGAGAAACCCCGTCTCTACTAAAAATACAAAATTAGCCGGGCATGGTGGTACATGCTTGTAATCCCAGCTACTCAGTAGGCTGAGGCAGGAGAATCACTTGAACCCAGGAGGCAGAAGTTGCAGTGAGCCGAGATTGCACCATTGCACTCCAGCCTGGGCAACAAGAGCGAAACCCTGTCTCCAAAAAAAAAAAAAATTAGTGAAAGTTGAGTGAAGGGTATACGGAAATTCCCCATAGTATCTTTGCAACTCTTCTGTGAGTATAAAATTATTTCAAAATAAACAGGTATTCTAAAGAGCCAGTTTATTAAATAAGGCTTGGATAACAGAGGGAATACCTAAAATACTGGTTTATGGAGAGGTATTTCAAAGAACATGATTAAATTCATGTCTTATCTAAATTTATAACCTGCATTTGAACAGGGCTTAGCAGTGCTAGGCTACACAGAAGGTCCATCTCTGTCTCTCTCCCACAGTAGCATTGTAAATTTGTGATCTTTCACAACCATTCTAGCAGCATTAGGCTCTCCTCTGTTAAAGACCTATATACTCCAAGCTCCAGAAGAAGATGACAAAGAACTCACATTCCAAGGCAGCTTAGCTCCCCAAGATCTAGCCCCTCAGCAATCTATAATTACAACTCAATGGCTCCTTTGGGATCAGAATATCAATTTTTAAAGGATAGGTGGGACCCATTTTGCTCAGCAGGTTCTACCTGCTTCAGCCATAATTCTAACCGGGTCTTCCAAGAATCCTTAAGTGGTATAAGACATTACCATTGTATCACTCCTGTCATTATTATTATTAAAATACAACTTTTGATGCCAAGCCTACAGGCCCATTCTACAGGCTACAGTTGGGGTGGAAAGAGTGCTTGCTTTGACTTTATTGCCCAGAACAATTTATAGACAAAGGCTGTCACAACATGCTGTTTGTGGTTCTACCTTCATTCAATAAGTATCTATGGAGCAACTGTGCTTGGCCATTCATTGTCCTAGGTGCTAGTGATACCAGGATAACAAAAAAGATACGACCCCTGGTACAACTACTTTAGGAAACATTTAGAAATGCCTCATAAAGGGGAATCTGCTGATACATTCTACCTGGATGTCTCACTTCCAGCTTTATCTAGTCTATTGCCAATCTTGCATGTGTGGCAGAAGTTATGGGTAAGAATGTTCATAGGAGCATTGTTTATAATTGCAAAACCTAGAAACAAGTAATCAACAATAGATTCAGTAAATAAAATATAATGTATTCACAAAATGGGATTTATACAACCATGAAAAAATGGATGAACCGTAGCAATACATATCAACAGAATAAATCTCATAAACATAATAATGAAAAAAAGAAGCAAGTCAGAAATGAATATAAACAGAACAATTCCATTTATATAAAGTTCAGACCCAGACCAAATTAAACAATTTATTGCCATGGGATATATACTTACGTGGCATTTTTTAAAACTATAAGGAAAAGCAGGTTAATAATTAACATGAAATTCAGGATAATAGTTATTACCTATAGGAGGTAGAGAGGCAGAAGAGATCAGAAAAGAACACAGGGAATATCTGGGGAATTAACAAAGTCCTATGTCTAAGACCTGGCTAATGAACGCATATGTGCTTGATTTTGAGGTCATAGTTTTTTAAACTGCACATATACATTTAAACAATCTCTTGTATATATCTATATTCATTAAGATATGTTTAACATAGGTTTAAGGTGTGCTAAAGTGAAAATCAAAATACAAATATTGCAATAATAATAATGGTATGTGGGAGCCTTTCCTCCAAGCACCTGTTAAAAATAGGTGCAATACATATACACCATGGAATACTATGCAGCCATAAAAAAGAATGAGTTTATGTCCTTTGCAGGGACATGGATGAAGCTGGAAACCATCATTCTAAATGAACTATCACAAGAACAGAAAACCAAACACCACATGTTCTCACTCATAGCTGGGAGTTGAACAATGAGAACACTTGGACACAGGGCAGGGAACATCACACACCAGGGCCTGTTGGGCAGAGGGGGGCTGGGGGAGGGATAGCATTAGGAGAAATGCCTAATGTAAATGACGAGTTGACGAGTGCAGCAAACCAACATGGCACATGTATGCCTATGTAACAAACCTGTACATTGTGCACATGTACCCTAGAACTTAAAGAATAATAATAATACGCTCAATAAGGCCAGGCACAGTGGCTCAAGTCTGTAATCCCAGCACTTTGGGAGGCCAAGGCGGGTGGATCACCTGAGGTCAGGAGTTCGAGACCAGCCTGACCAACATGGAGAAACCCCATCACTACTAAAAATACAAAATTAGCTGGGCGTGGTGGCACATGCCTGTATCCCAGCTAGTCGGGACGTTGAGGCAGAAGAATCACTTGAATTCGGGAGGCGGAGGTTGTGGTGAGCCAAGATCGCCCCATTGCACTCCAGCCTGGGCAAGAAGAGCGAAACTCTGTCTCAAAAAAAAAAAAAAAAAGGTGCAATATACTGTCGCCAGTGCTATGACATTTTTATATAGAAAGTCAAAAGGAGGGAGCATTCAGGAAGAATCCAAAAAGGAGGTGACCCTTAAGGTGAGAATAGTCATCCAGACAAAGCACAGTAAAAAGAAAATGAGGAAATGGTTTGCACAAAGGCCCAGAAAGTTAAGGGAATATATCAAATTTGGGGAAATTAAAATAATGTTTTCTAACTTGTTTCTAGCTAGAGGTAGGCAAAGGAAGATGAATAAAAATATTGTATTCCTTCCTAAAAGAAGACTTTGGACTTGATTCTGGGAAGCAATAAAGTTGATCCATCATAGCAATGTTTGATCTGTTCTCGGAGTTTTGGGCAGGACTGATGATCCAGAGTGAGACCAGAGACAAAAAGAACTGACAGGAAACCACTGCAATCCACATAAGAAATGCGGTAGCTTGAACCAGGGCAGAGACTGTGGGGACGAGGAAGGGAGAGAGTCTAGAGAGACTTGAGATACAATCAACAATATTTAGTGAGTGGTTGGGTGTGGAGGTGAGGAGGAGAAAAGGGTCTAGGATGATTTTCAAGAATCTGGTTTGGATCAATAGTCTTCATTCAGAGGGAGGAGCAGGGATGTTGGTAAAGAGGGTTTTTCCTCCATCCTGAAGAAGTAGGAGAGAGATAATGAGTCCAAGTTCATATCTAATGACTCAGTTGGCATTGAAGCTGTACAGATGTTTCTAGCTTTCTGATGCTCATTGGCCTATACCTAGAGGGGAGAGAAGGAAAATTAAAGGGGAAAACACCAGCTGGTTTAGCTCTGTATGTACACTGTGGAAAGAGACAGAATCCCATAGCAACAATGCAGTTCTTAGGTTGTTTCTGGTCTTAGGTATTGATGTCATCCTTGATCACCGGGGTCAACCAGAGCATGGGGCGGCAAACCACAGAAGAGATAGCACAAGCCTCTTCATTACCAGGAGAGAAGTGGTGCTCTCACTGGGTACAACAATGCAATTGTTTTTCTCATGAAGTTGTCAAATTACATTGACCAAATTATGGTCTTGATTTCAGGTATTTTTTTTTCTTTTCTTGTTTTTTTTTTTGAGACGGAGTCTCGCTCTGTCCCCCAGGCTAGAGTGCAGTGGCGCGATCTCGGCTCACTGTAAGCTCCGCCTCCCGGGTTCACGCCATTCTCCTGCCTCAGCCTCCGGAGTAGCTGGGACTACAGGAGCCCGCCCCCACGCTCGGCTAATTTTTTGTATTTTTTAGTAGAGACGGGGTTTCACCGTGTTAGCCAGGATGGTCTCGATCTCCTGACCTCGTGATCTGCCTGCCTCGGCCTCCCAAAGTGCTGGGATTACAGGCTTGAGCCACAGCGCCTGGCCTCAGGTATCTTTAATACATGCGAAAGTATGGAGAATTCATAGGCACTTTGAGCGAGTAAATCCTTCAATTAATCTTTGATGGATGATTTCAATTTGGGACTTGCAATGTAGCTATTATCATTCAACCTCACCCGCCTTCAAGAAGTAAAGCATCTCATCCCTATTATAAGGACTCGGAATGGTTTCCATGCCCTGTGGGTTGTTTTTTGGTGGGAAGATGGGCAGGGAGGGGGAGGGCTACACCACCGGCTGCATGGGGACAGCAAGGTCAGAAGGGAGGGAGCAAGCAGGTGCTAACATGGTACCTAAGGCTCAAGGATCCTGAGCCTGCATTTCCCCCACTAGCATCAGGACAAAGCAGCTGGAATTAGACATGCCTATCTTCCTGTCATTTTTTGATGTTTAACATATTAGCTATATAAAAATAATTTGGGGTGTAATATAGTTTAGATGTATGTCCCTGTTCAAATCACATATTAAAATGTAATCCTCAGTGTGGGAGGTGGGGCCTGGTAGGAGGTGATTGGATCATGGAGGCAGATTTCTCATGAATGGCTTAACACCATGAATTGGTTTAGCACTGTCATTGCAATAGTGAGTGAGTTCTCATGAGATTTGGTAATTTAAATGTATGTGGCACCTCGCCCCTCCCTCTCTTTTGTTCCTGCTTTCACCATGTGTATTAGTCCATTCTTGCATTACGATAAAGAACTGCCTGAGACTAGGTAATTATAAAGAAAAGAGGTTTAATTGGCTCACGGTTCTGCAGGCTGTACAGGAGGCCCGGTTGGGGAGGCCTTAGGAAACTTACAATCATGGCAGAAGGTGAAGAGGAAAGAGGCATGTCATACACGGCCAGAGCAGGAGGGAAAGAGAGATGGGAGAGGTACTACACAATTTTAAACAACCAAATCTCATGAGAACTCACTCACTAGCATGAGAACAGCAAGAGGGGAGTCCGCCCCCATGATCTAATCACCTCCCACCAGGCCCCTGCTCCAACACTGGGGCCTACAATTTGACACGAAATTTGGGCAGACACATAAATCCAAACCATATCACCATGTGAGATGTATCTGCTCCTGCTTTGCCTTCCACCTTGAGTAAAAGCTCCCTGAGGCCTCCCAGAAGCAGATGTCACCATGCTTTCTGTACAGCCTGCACAACTGTGAGCCAATTAAACCTCTTTTCTTATAAATTACCCAGTCTCAGGTATTTCTTTATAGCAATATGGGAATGGACTAATACAGGGTGTGAAAAAAAGATATTGAGACCTTGGGTGAAGAAACGTTTGCATTTACTCTAAATACTGGGAACTAATAAAAGAAACTGAGAAGTTAAGAAGCTATAGTGAGCAGATCAAAGTAAAATGATTTTCCCCGATCCCCATCCAGCCATAGATTCAATAAAATCTTTGAAGAATTGGGGTGCAGAAAGATTGAGGACGTTGGGGAGGAAGGAAGGTTCTAACGATAAGGCCCATGACTTCTTTACACACTTGCATACACACACAGTTGCACACATTTTCATTTCCCCATGCTATCAGGACACATGGCCATCTATCTACAAGAGAATTTTCTTTTTACCAGGCACCCCACTGCCTCAAAGAAAGCCTGCATCGAAACATCTCCCACTTCTGCCAATTGTGGAAAGACTATTTTTTTGTTGTTGTTTGTTTGAGTTCTTGAATGTACTACAGTGCAGGTGTACTTCAGGAAAAAGGAACATGCCAGCATTTATGGGGCAGGGGGAGGAGAGGGTATTAAACAAGCATGGAACAATAAACCAGATAAATTTCACCCATGACCTAGTTGTGCCTGGGGCCAGCCCAGAACACAGTAATGCTGTTACCAAAGAACTCTGCATAAGTCATGTCCTTTAATGATTGCAGTAAACCTCTGTTAACTGCATTATTCCTATTTTACAGACCAGGAAACAAGCTCAAGTGTGGTTAAGTCCAGAACTTGGCTATGATCAGCAAGTAAGAGGAAGAAGCAGGACTCAAACCCAGACAGCCTGTCAACTGGCCACCAAGCATAATTATCATGCCTGCTTGGTTTCACATCCTCAGAGGTCAAGATGTTCATACCCACAGAGAACGGGAGAGAACACCAGGTGCATCCAGATAAATCAAGACAATGGGGAACAGAAGATATTTCCAGTGCTCTAGGAAATAAATATTTTCACCTAACCTAAACACTGAGTCGCAATGCAGAAGAATGTTGGGAGTGGGGGATTAACTCGGAGGAAAACTTCCAAGCCATCAGTAGTCAAACTTTAGGAACCAGACTCTCCTGGGAACAGGGCATATTTGAGAAGCCATCTGTTCTCAGAACTAAAGAGCATACAGGGACAGAAATAGGTCAAGCGTCAACTAGATTTACTGGAATCAATACTAAGCTTTGGAGCTCAAAAATATCAGTCGACAGAATCAATGACCTTCCCTGTCGTTGGTCCATTTTTCACACTGCTGATAAAGACATACCAGAGACCGGGCATCACAAAAGTGAGAGGTTTATTGGATTTACAGTTCCACGTGGCTGGGGAGGCCCCACCATCATGGTGGAAGATGAAAGGCACGTCTCACATGGTGGCAGACAAGAGAAGAGAATGAGAGCCAAGCAGGGGTTTCCCCTGATAAAACCATCTGATCTCATGAGACTTATTCATTACCATGAGAACTGTATGGGGGAAACCGCCCCCATGATCCAATTTTCTGCCACCAGATCCCTCCCACAACACATGGGAATTATGGGCATACAATTCAAGATGAGATTTGGGTGGGGACACAGCTAAACCATATCATTCCCCAAACCTGCTTTCTTCCATGATTGGGAATAGAAAGAATGTTCAAGTAGGATCTAGAAGATTGAGTTCAAATTCTTGTTCAATGTTTTCTGGCTGTGTGTTTTTAAGCATGTAGCTAAACCTCTCTGAGACACAAATGTGGCAACTAAAAATCAAAAGTTTTTTAAAGTACTAGACATCAGAATACTGGTCCAAATCACTATAGTCAAGTCACAGCTGAGCCGTGTGCCAAATGGGGATCATAATGCCCACCTTCCAGGGATGCTGCAAATGGGCAAACACATGCAGAGGTGCCAGGTTAACTATGAAGGCTACTTAAAATGATCACACTTGCCTCCACCAAAAAAAGAGGGAATCTAACCAGGAGGTCCTTCAAAATTCCTCTTGGTTAAGCTTTGGTCAATGATCCTTTGGTGAAAAGAGCTAATAAACTGCTTACTAGGTGACAAGAAGGGCCAGCTTCATGGGGCACAAACTGTGCGGTCACACAGGGCCCTGCTGTCTCTATCTTCAGATTCATACTAATGTTTGAACAAGGAGCCCCACATTTTCATCTTGCACTGAGTCCTGCAAATCATGTAGCAGCGCCCGGTGCATGGCACTGTGCTTAGCATCCAGAACACAGCAATAAAACAGATTGGCATCCTTGAGGAGCTCCAAGCAAGTAGATTACTTTGGGAGCAAATCCTACAAAGCAAACAGGACACTTACAGAAATAAATTAACTTGCATATTTTATTCCTCAGTCCAATCTTAGACTGAAAGCTCCAAAGACTAAAGCAGTTATTTATCCTTAGGGCAAGCCCTGGCTTGTTTGCACATGAAACACACCTGAATACCTACAGACTCACCCAGCCCCACCCTTCTGAGCTGAGAGGATGTTTTCCAGGACTCCTGCATCACCCTGGGGCACGTCCACCCACCTATGACGTAGGTAAATGAGTACCTAGAGCAGTGGTCCTCAAAGCACAATCTCTAGACAAGCAGCACAGCATCACCTGGGAGCTTGTTAGAACTGCAAACTCGGGGCCAGGCACGGTGGCTCACGCCTGTAATCCCAGCACTTTGGGAGGCCAAGCAGAAGGATCACTTGAGGCCAGGAGTTTGAAACCAGCCTGGGCAAGAGTAAGACCCCATCTCTACAAAAAATACAGAAAACTTAGGCCTGGTGGCTTGCGCCTGTAGTCTTAGCTGCTTGGGAGGCTGAAGCAGGAGAGATCACTTGAGCTCAGGAGCTATAGATTGCAGTGAGACATGATCGCACCACTACACTCCAGCCTGGATGACAGAGCGAGACCCTGTCTTAAAACAAATGCAAACTGTATTAGTTCATTTTCACCCTGCTGATAAAGACATACCCAAAACTGGTAACAAAAAGAGGTTTAATTGGTCTTATGTTCCACATGGCTGGGGAGGCCTCAGAATCATGGCAGGAGATGAAAGGCACATCTTATATGGCGGTGGCAAGCAAAAATGAGGAATAAGCAAAAGCAGAAACCCCTAATAAACCCATCACATCTGATGAGACTTATTCTCTATCACAACAATAGCACAGAAAAGACTGGCCCCATGATTCAATTACCTCCCCCTCGGTCCCTCCCATCATAACACATGAGAATTCTGGGAGATACGATTCAAGTTGAGATTTCAGTGGGGACACAGTCAAACCATATCACAAACTCTCAAGCCCCACCCAAGACCTGCTGAATCAGAAATCCTGGAAATGGGCCCAGAAATCTGGGTTTTAACTGGTGCTCCAAGGGGCTTCCTCTGCGTGCTAAGGTTTGAGAACCACGGGCCTACGTTATCAAAACTAATCACTTTGAAATTTATTATCTTTCTTTCCTTTTTTTTTTTTTAATGCTATGAAGGGTGTGTTGAGGAGAAATTAGCAAGGCTGGGCCTTCCCGGCATCGTCCTCTACAACACAGTCACTGGCAATTCCCAAAGACCAGGGTCTCTTTGTGTGTTTCCTGCAAAATTCAATATAACTCACATACTTTGTTTTTGCCTGTCCATTCAAGACACAATGTAACCCCACAGTCCCTTGTGAACACACATCCCATTTGCACATGTCAAGTATCTGATTCATTTAGACTTATCCCAATCGCTTAATGTGCGCAACAGAAGCCTCCTGGTATTCTTGCTCTAAACAGTTGAGTTAATACCCTCGGACAAAGGGGGCCTGGTGTTTGGGTGAGCTCCCATAGGTCTGACAGCCACAAAGAGAAGCTTGTTGAATGCACACATAAAAAGAGAAGAGATAGGAGGCAGATACTCTGATCTTTATGACCCTCTGATTATTCTATCAGTTAGTTAAAACATAAATCCATCCCCTGACCTAACAAAATACTATTTTACTTCCTTTTACCCCATATTTTATCTTTTATAGGCAATAAAACATAAAAACCTTACAAAGGTTATGTTCTCATCAATTTTTGCACTAAATGACAATAAATTAAGCGTAGGTTACTGCAGCAGCAACATAGATGTCAGCTTAAAACTTCCTTGAAAGACAACCTCCCACCATTAGAGTTGAAAGCTGCTAATCAAAGATTTCTTGATTAAAATTAACACCCGATTTTAAAATGGCAATGCTGTTCTATTTGTTTAAGTAGTTAGGGAGTCTCTAGCCCTTTCTCTTGTTTCTTAAAATCTGTTTTAGGAGTCCACAAATAAAAAAGAATGTAAAAAAGTAAAAAATTTATTTATTGGGCACACACAAGAAACACTTTGTGGAATCACTTTGAGTTTAATGTCTTTCAGCTTTTATTATAATAAACAGCCTCCCAAACCTTCACAGCACTAAACAGGTACCAGATGTACAAAGTCAAAATTTATTTTTTATTTATATGAAAGTCATTCAACCAATATTTGTCAAGAGGTTACATTAAATTAAGGTTAATTAAACGAGCTGGTAAACATAAAGCATCTAGAACAAAACCTGGCACATAGCAAAAGCCCAGCAAGTATTAGTTATACCTTGTGCATTATTATTGTCATTGCTGTTATTATGATATGTGCTATTATGTGCTATGTATTAGAAATACAATGACAAGCTAAACAGATATGGCTCTCCCACTCTCCTGAATTTCAAGTGCAAGTGGCAAAGACAGACATCAATCAAATAATCACACAAATAAATGTAAGTTACAAATTGTTACAATGAAAACATAACCCATTTCAGGGAGGGGGCACTAAAAACTCAGAGTAGTTTCATATCGTTTTGATTTTGAAATCTCTTGGATATTAGGGAGGCTGAAGTGGGAGGATCCCTTGAGCCCAGGAATTTGAGGCTGCACTGAGCTATGATCATCCCACTGCAGTACAGCCCGGGTGACAGAGCAAGGCCCTGTCTGGAAAGAAGGAAGGAAGGAAAGGAGGGGAGGCGAGGGGAGGGGAGGGGAGGGGAGGGGAGGGGAGGGAGAAAGAAAGAAAGAGAGAAATCTCTTAGATAGTAATTTGGACCAAATCATGATTCTTCCTCCATTGCTTTTCAAGATCCTTCTATATTACTGTGCAAATTCCAAATGTAAAACAGCCAAAAAGATATGCAAACAAATATTCACATTACATTACTGTATCACTCAACTCCAGAAATGTTTTCCACAAATTTGTAGATTAAAACTTACATTTTTTATACTGTTAACATTTTCAAATACAGAAACTGGGGTATCCCAAGAAACAAGCCAGTGGTCAGATACATATATTCAATGAAACTTTCATGAATTTTTCAGAACTTTATGAATAAATCCCAGATGAAAGCTAGGGTTTACCTCTTAGTTTGCAATCCACTTGCTTGAATCTTATGACTATTTCTAGATTGTAAGTTACTTTGTTAAAAATATTTTTTATTCCCTTCATATGTTCTTTAAGCCTTAAGATAGGTTTTCTGGTGACTTCACTTGGAGCCAAAAGCAGGAAAGAAAATACGTGGCCACAGAATGTGGAGGACCCATTTTTTAATAGGCCCTATTTGACAAGAGAACTGGGAAGATTCAGAAAGGCCCAGGGATGTGTTGACTGGCAGAGTCACACCACAGAGGGTGGAGCCGGAAGGAAACCCTCAGACCATCCCCTCGACTTCTGTAGCACATGGTGGAAGGGCCAGGATCGGGGTCCACGGGTCTACATCTGGATCCCAGCTCCACTGCATCGTGTCTGAACTTGGGGCAGGTAGCTCTATCTTTTTCAGGCTCCTGCTCTATGAAGTGGGTAGCCACCTCATTAGGAAGCAGTGAGGATGAGGTGACAGAATGCATGCCAGTGCTTCTCAGCAGAAACCGAAACAGCGAGTACTAGTTAGCATCAGTGCAAGCCTTTCAAAACCCTGCCTCCTGATGAGATAAGATCCAAAATTACAACTACAAAAACACAAACAAACTGAGACCTGGAAAGCCAGTTTCCACTGTCCATGAACTGAGGCAGAAGAACAGACCCCTGTGCTTCCCATGAGCTGACCATTACTGGTTCCAGCCAGGCTGACTTCTTTCCCCTAGGGCCACCTGGAGAAGTCAGTGTAGTGGTCAGCTCATAGGGAAGCACATTTCCTCTGAGCCTTTAGAGGCCTCTATGCCCTGACCTCTCAATTCATTCTACCCTGACCCACACCTCATAGGGTTATTTATTACTAGACTAGAAATTGTAGCTAAACCAATAGCTCAATTAGAACTTTGCAATCAATTTCTGTGTGCCTAGGAGTTTAATTCCATAGGCTAGTCATACGAAGGAAAAAAGACAGTCATCCAAAACTCTTTCATTCATCCATTTAAAACATTTATTAAGTACATGCTGTGTGCCAAGCTCCAGGCTAAACCCTAGATATAAAGGTGCATAAGATAGTCTTTGTTGTTAAGGTGTTCACCATCTTGGGGGAGGAAGGCACTTAATAGATAATGATAACATGGTATAATGACAAAGTTATACACAAAATGTTAAAATGTTTTTAGTTTTAGGAATTTGGTCTGGAAAGTAAAATATTCAGAACTTAAAGAAAAAAATACCATTCATCAATAATAACTATTTTATCTTCTTTATTAGCTAATTAATACATCAGTTGTAATAGAACCATAAAATGAAGATAAGCAAAAAGAAAAATATTACCTATATTCTTACCTGTATTATTTATTTACATTCTAAATAGCTACTGTTAACACTTAGCTGCATGGCCTTCTGCACCTTTAAATATATATCTTTTTCTAAACAAGATGTAAGACCATTTTATGCATGGTATGATAATATGAGTTTTTCACTTATCAGTTGATATGGTTTGTCTGTGTCCCTACCCATTATCCTAGGTGAAGTAACTCAGAAACAGAAAGTCAAACAGCAGGGTCTTGCTTATAAGTGGGAGCTAACAGCGTATACACATGGACATACAGAGTGGAATAAGAGACATTGGAGATTACAAAAGGTGGGAGGGTAGGAGCGGGGGAACAGTTGAAAATTACCTCTTGGGTACAACACTCATCATTTGGGTGATGGGTACAGTAAAAGCCCAGACTTTATTAATGTGTAATATATGCATGTAAGAAATCCACCCTCGTATCCTCTAAATATATAAATTAAAAAAAAAATAACTTGTCTATGTGGGGAAAGTGGTGTGGAGAAGGTCTCTCTCTGTTGCCCTGTTGCCCAGGCTACAGTGCAGTGATACAATCACAGCTCACAGCAGTCTCAACCTCCTGGACTCAAGCAATCCTCCCATCTCAGCCTCCAGAATAGGTGGGACTACAGGCACCAGCCACTATGCCCAGCTAATTTTAATTTTTCTTTTTCTTTTTTTTTTTTGTAGAAACAGGGTCTCACTATGCTGCCCAGACTGGTCCTGAATTCCTGGTCTCAAGCGATCCACCTGCCTTGTCTTCCAAAAGTGCTGGAAGGACTTGGGGCAGAGCAAGGTGGCAGATAGAAGGCTCCACTGACCATCCACTCAGCAAGCCCACCAATTTAACATCTACACCAGCAGCATTGGCATCAGTCACTGCACCTGGCTGGCATTACAGGTGTGAGTCACTGCACCTGGCCAATTTATCATTTTAAATGATTGCCCAGTATTCTACTATTGGTACCAGAATTTCTTTAGCTACTCTCTACTGTTGGATATTTAGACTGCTTTCAGTCTTTTGGCTATCATAAATATTACAATATTCTATTGACAAAGCTCTTCAACCTAGTCCAGTTATTTTTCCAGAATAATTTCCTAGACGTGGAATTGTTGGATCAAAGGGTGTGCATCTTTAAGACTTTGATAACTATTACAAAATTGCCCTCCAGAAAGGTTGTACCGTTAAATACCACCATTTCCCCACATCATCACCCTCACTGCATAGCAGCACTCTTTTTCCTCTTCGCATTTAGTATTTTTACATTTCAATGGGCCTACTGTAGCTAAAAATATCGTTCATGGCAGCATCTTTTTTAGAAGTAATGACACTTGCTGAAATTAGGCAGTTTTGAGCTGTGCCATAATCCTAGTTTGGGTGTGGGGCATCAGTGCTTCTCAGACTCTACCATGCATTGAGGATCTTGTTAAATTGCAGATTGATTCATTAGGTCTGGGTTAGAGATTGAGTTGCTGCATTTCTAACAAGCTCCAGGGAACACCGATGCTGCTGGTCCAAAAACTACACTTTAAGGGGCTTGAGCAATTCACTGAACTGCAAAGGGCCTCTGTTTACCCATCTGTGAAATGAAAAGCTTGGAGTAGCCGGTCTTTGAGTGCCTTCTTTTTCCACTCCACCCCCCGCCCCCGAGACGGAGTCTCACTCTGTTGCCCAGGCTGGAGTGCAATGGCGTGATCTCGGCTCACTGCAACTTCCACCCCCCGGGTTCAAGAAATTCTCCTGTCTCAGCCTCCGGAGTAGCAAGGATTACAGGCACCAGCCACCACGCCTGGCTAATTTTTGTATTTTTTAGTAGAGATGGGGTTTCTCCACGTTGGTGAGGCTGGTCTTGAACTCCTGACCTCGGGTGATCCACCTGCTTCAGCCTCCCAAAGTGCTGGGATTACAGGCGTAAGCCACCGCGCCCGGCCTAAGTTCCTTATCTCCAACAGTGAAAGAAGTTGTCCCTTGAGCAAATATAACTAGGTGCATCCTGAATTTCTTTTCACTAGGACAGTTGTGAATATCTTCTTCCCTTCATCCCGCAGGACTGCACGCAGGTCCACAATGAGGAAACAAAGTGTGAGGCCAACCAAGCAGCTGACATTCAAGCAGCCACTTCTCAAGGGAAAAAACACCCCTGAAAGAGAACACTCTGCTCCAGCTGGCATTTCTCCTGGTAGTGCATGATTATAACGATGTACATCATTTTCTCTTCCCAAAAGGAATAGATTTAGCAAGAACCTAAGGCTAATTCGCCCATTAAGGGAACAAAGAGTGAAATAAGGGAGGAGAATTGACAGAAATATTGCATCTGTAAATACCTTGCCAAAGAGCCTGCAGAAGTCAGCTCTCGGCACAGGGAGTCTCAGTGTCTTCGACAGAATTTGACTTGTCCTGGCTACTCCCTTCTGTTTGTTTCTCCCGCATGCTTTTCTGCAACACTAAAAGGTAGGCAGAAGGACAATATTACAAGATGGGCAGAAGCAGCTCAGAATGCCTGAGCTGACTCCAGTGGCCGCCTAAAATAATGGGGAATCTATAGACATCTTTTCTTGTTTACCAGTGGTGGGCAAATGCTGCCACGCTAGTTCTGTAAGAACATGAAACATGTATTATTCACCCTGATAGAAGAAAAACTGTAAATGCTCTCTAGTTCAGTTAGGGTATCAAATAAGACCGTGAGTGGCTGTTGGATTCAATTCTCTATTTTTGCAAAACTGGGCTGGAATTATTTATTTTTAGTAACAATGCATTCGCCCCACCTTCAAATATTTTTCTCCTCCTTCTTTCCTTTTACTGGAAGAGAGTTTCATTTGTTCACAAAACTCTTTTTCTCACTTTAATTTCCTTTAAATTCAATCCGTTTTGACTTCCTAAGGAAACTTTCATTTTTAAAAAAGGACCAAACTCGTTTGTTTTTCTCTTAGATGGATGATTCCCTGCCCTGCTCTCCAGCAGCCCCCACAAAGTTAGGAGGTTTTGTTTCTTAAATTAGGCCAGAACTAGTCATTCTGATGAACTCCAACTCCAATCAACTCCAATCAGATTGGCCAATCTGTCAGAACCTAAAATAAAATAAAAATAAATCCACTAGCAGTGTCTTCCACTTTTAATGTTTATCCTGCTGGGTGCCCCCCTTTCTTTCTGCAATGGAAGAACCCGCTTCCATTTTGCAAGTCTGGGCGTGCCCCCTCGTTTGGAGCCATTTGCAATCTCTTGCACTCCCGTTTCAAGGTGGAGCCCCAGCCAAGATGAGTTTCTCTGAAGAGCTGCTACCCTAATTCCTCCCCCTCACTTCGAAGCTTGTCAGGGGGACCCAAGCAATAAGAAGGTCAATAGGAAAACAAATCCCACCTTATTAAGTCTTGTTTGATCTTAAAACCACATCATCCGAGATTTCACCGACATTATGCTGGCTCCGCACAAGAGGAACAGAGTTTTCTTATGAAAATAAATTAGACAAGCACACAGAAGAAAAAGAAAATGATGTGCAACGGCTAAAATGTTTGAGAGCCTTACATGTGGCCAGCGAGCTCAGCAAAGGACACTGGTTTCTTTTTCTCTCTTCTTTAGTCTTTTATTCCCTACTCTCTGTTCTCCTTGCAGCAAAACAAATATTTTTCTTACCACAAATATTTTTAAGGTGCTACTTTTCAATTAAGGATGCTTTATTTCTTTTGTGTGATGGGGTTTTTGTTTTTCGCACTGAAATGATAAAGACACTGAAGATGGCAAAGGGAAGCCCTAGGAATAGCCTTGCTACAATCCATCAGCTGCGATAATATCAAGATGAATATATTGTCAGGAATCTGTATGTAGCATTTCATTTATCCTACCCGCTCTCCTAAGAGCGTCTCCCCCGGGGATTACATTATTATTCAAGCTTCCTGGACTCACTCCAAATGCATATTGCAACTACAATTCAAAGGGAAACTTATAAAAGGTGATAGGAAATAGACCTTCTACAGAACATTTTTTTAAAATTAACCTTTTCAGAGTTTAATTCCATCCTATATACCTATAAATAGACCAGCTTTCAGGAACTAAAAACTAATCCTATAGTAATAACACAAAGCTCAATTTCTCATTCCATACGATCATTAATATTACTTTAAAAATCACGAGAAATCTCTTCAACTTCTTAAGCATTGTAATTCATTTCTGTACACCAATTCAAGAAACCTCATTAGTTTAGGGGGCCTTTTTGCAATACCATCCAAGGCACGCAAATATTTGGAATTTTTACCTTAGGTCAGAGTTTAAGAAAAAAAATGATTTCTCATTTCCAGAAAGGATTTATGAATGTAGAAAAATGCTTTTGTGACAGTGACATGTTTGTGTTACCTAATTCACAAATAAAATAAGCTATATAGAATATATGAAGTAAAAATCAAAAGGAAAAAAGAGAAAGGATTTTATATAAATGGTGGAGAATTTTTAACTACAAAAAATCTTGTTACATCCTTAACATTTTTAAATCGTTACATCCTTAACATTTTTTTATAACCCAGTTTCAATACTCCAATCAAATGTAAGATGTAAGATCTTTGATTTGAGAGAAAAAAAAATCCTTTGAACGTTGATCGACATGTGATTTGTGCAATTATTTAACCTGGATTTAACTCCCTCTACTCTTATGCTCAAATCACTTGATTGACTGAGATGCTGTTTCCATTGAGCTGGGTTTACAATTATCTTTAAACAAGCGAAACTTCAAAGGCTGCTCAATGGGTATTTTCCGTTCTTCATGAGAACTCGTAAATGTATAACCTGCACATAAGCAAGTCACTCTACCTAATTAAATGGAATCTCTTCCTCTCTATTAAAAATTTAGAAGTGCTGCCTGGGTATAAACATGTCATCTCAGAAGGTGGGAGGCGAGACCCTCTTAATGTTCGTGAACAACCAGCTGAATCTCCTTTAAGCAAAGCCACGTTAATAATAGCACAGACACACATAAATTATTCTAATTATTTTATTATCAGTAAAGATTGGTTAAACGGAAAGGGTGTTCATTGTTGGCAATTATGCCCTCAAGTTTTATCTGACTACTAGGGAAATGCAGTCCAGGGCTTTAATTTACTTCAGACACCATCACATAGCTTCTTGCCCACTTTCTTTTTCAAACATCTGTATCGTAGAAGAGGTAACAGGTAATGGAGCATTTTCTCTGATGGCCGCGTCTAGACTGGAAAATGTTTTTTTTGTTTGTTTTTGTTTTTTTTAATCACATTTCTAGACTTAGAACTCTTAGGAAAATGATCCATAAAAGGTCTAGTTTGGAAATTGAAATGTTCTTAAAGCGTTTTGAGTTTGTGTTGTTTCGTTTGGTTGTTAAAGGAAGAAAAGCTTCTTAAAGTCCTTGTCCCTTTTTTGAAAACTGATGGAGAAATTATAAAGTACCTCCAGCTAATCAAAATAGTTTACCTTGAGCTCAGGATTCACTGCTATAGCTCCCAATCTTTTTTTTTTAAAAAAAAAAAAAAAAGAAAAGAAAAACTCTTTTCATAAAGTTTGAAACAATATTTGTGGCGTTAAGCTTTATATCATAAGACCAGGCAGAAATTGCAGCATGAAAATGTTTGAAAAGGAGATGTAGACTTTTGAGTTGTGAGGTGCTTTGTTGGAGCGTCCTCTTGTGGTCAAATGTCATCAATACAACTTTAGAGTCACTTTTTTTTAAAGGGCAGTTTTGACAAACCCACGGTAGGGCAATTTTGACACAAGTAGCAATTCAGGATTGAAAGTTTGGTATCTTGTTGGATTTTGTATCCTCTCCTATTCTCCAGAAACACCTTAAAATGCATTCACTCAAGCAAACAGGAATTCATGAGAGCTCTTAAATATACAAGAACTCTTAAAATACACAAAAATTATGCACAAATGCAAGGCAATGCTCCCTACTGATCTGGGAACAGAGAAAGTCTACCTCATGAGGTGGCATCTCTCCCCAGGTGTCCTTCAACTGGCCATGGGAGGGACAGTTTTTTCCCATCAGCACCACTGTCAGAGGCCAATAGCATAAGATGTAGTGGCTGCAGGCTGGGTGGATCATGTCACCCATCACTGCCCCTGTGATGTTGAGTGCAGCCATCTGCAAGGAGAAGGTATATCCCCAGCGGAGCAAGGCTCCCAGAGGCCTCAGTTCTTAGATGGAAGTGAGCATGGCTTTTCTCTGATACCTGTTCCAATAGGGAATTCAAAGTGAGGGGAAAATATTAAAGGGAGTTATTATATTCAAGTATTTCCATAATTTGTTAACTGTAAAATATATATCATTTTTATGGCTTCAAAATAATCTACTTAGAAGCCTCACTAAAGATAAGGATCTTTGTGAAAATTCCTGCCTTTGACCAGAAATCTGGGTTAAAACAGATTGAGAAATGAGAGCTTCTTTTGATACCTCACATTTTTAGGTCTTGAAGGGACTCTGCACATTATAGATTTCCAACTTCTCATTTTACAGATTAGAAAGAAAACAAAGAGGCTGGGCACAGTGGCTTATGCCTGTAATCCCAGCACTTTGGGAGGTCAAGGTGAGCAGATCACTTGAGGCCAGGAGTTCAAGACCAGCCCGGCCAACATGGTGAAATCCCGACTCTACTAAAAATACAAAAATTAGCTGGGTTTGGTGGCAGGTGCCTGCAATCCCAGCTACTCAGGAGGCTGAGGCAGGATAGTTGCTTAGACCTAGGAGGTGGAGGTTGCAGTGAGTCAAGATCACACCACTGCACTCCAGCCTGGCTGACAGAGTGAGAGAAAGAAGGAAAGAAGGAAAGGAAGGAAGGAAGGAAGGAAGGAAGGCGGGCGGGAGGGAGGGGGAGGGAGGAGGGGGGAGGGAGGGATAGGGGATGGGGGGAGAGAGAGAGAAGAAAAGAAAAGAGAAAGAAAGAAAAGAAAGCAAATGAGGGATAGGGACCTGCCCAAGGTCTCCTGGTAGAAAGTAGCAAACTTGGGATGGGAAGGGAGTGTCTCAGCTGTAGTTAACATGGCCCACCCTCCTTGGCTCCATCTTGCCAAACGGCTTTCTGGCATCCAATTCCTAACACTAGCCTGAAGTTCCCAATTTGCCTCAATTGCCCCTACACTTCACCTAAAACTTCTGTCCTGCCACTGATTGGTCCATCCTGGCTCTTTCCTCATAATGATAAATAAATGATCACCGTATTCTTTAAGATAAGACTAGCCGCATTTGAAAATCACATAATATAAAGCATCCTCTCTGAAAATTTCTGGAATTCTCATTCCTTGTTTATGTACCTGGATTTAACTCCCTCTACTCTATGCTCAAATCACTTGATTGACTGAGATGCTGTCACTCTTGTCACTCAAGAGTCTTATACAAAATAGAGTATGGAAAGAAACTAATAATGTGCATTTTTATTATAAATGCCAATTTTAGCACATCTCAATGACTGATTTTATAGATCATTAGGAAGTAGCTTTTAGTCATTTATGAAAATAAAAGCCCATAGAATTATTCATCGTAGGTAAAAGAAAAAACTGAAGAAAGGTCTTTGATCAGCTGCCCTAAGGTTTTCAGCTAATATATGACATAGAAATGTGTAAGGGTTCTGGGAGATTGATGGACCGCCAAGATCTGAGATGGTTATGGTTGTCGCAGACATCCCCACAAGATGGCGCTCTTCTTTATTTTCCATTCATCTTAATTTTAAAAAGTGATTTTTACAGTTTCAGAATAAAACAGAATCATGAAATATGTAGATGGTTTCATATATTATCCTGTTTAATGTTGCAACATACATCGCAGTTATAAAAATCAGCGTCCACCTCCCCCACCCTGTCAGAAGGGGATCCCTGCCTGGATCCCCAAGGGTAGGGTGAGGGGTGTTGATGGTGCTCTTAGGAAATGCCAGGACTTGGCAGAAAGGGAGTGTGTGGGGTGTGGATGTGTGTTGCAAGATTCTGTTTTTCCAAAAAGGTGAATTTAGTCTTAAAAGTATGTTAATAAGATTTTCTCATCTATTAAGAGTTTTCTATCATCAAGGCTAAAGCAGAGGCTTCCCAATCACAGCCCCTTCCTCCACAAATTCCCCTCCTGAAGGGACTTTGCTGTCTATATCCCCTCCCTCCCACAGCAGTTCCTCTCCTGGGCTATTGAAATAACAATGGATTCATAACTCTCTTTAGAAAGCAGCAGACAGCAACTGATTTGGCAGGAAAATGAGAAAAAAGAAAATAATATGTTGAAGTTATTTTAAAACCTCATGGATTTGGGCTAGAGTTCTCAATGCTTGCCTCCACCATACTCTGGCTCCAAAAACTAGACTGAAATATTTTGCTAATAAAGAAACTGATGCTAGCTTTTCAACAAATGAGGCTGGAACAACTGGATGTCCATATGCAAAAAGAATAGCCTAGAGAAAGACCTTATACCTTACATAAAAATTAATTCAGAATGGGCCAGGTGCAGAGGCTCATGCCTGTAATACCAGCACTTTGGGAGGCCAAGGCAGGCGGATAACTTGAGGTCAGGAGTTTGAGACCAGCCTGGCCAACACCCTGTCTCTACCAAAAAATACAAAAATTGGCCAGGCGTGGTGGTCCATGCCTGTAATCCCAGCTACTTGATTGAGACAGGACAATCGCTTGAACCCAGGAGATAGAAGTTTCAGTGAGCCAAGATTGCACCACTGCAGTCCAGCCTGGGTGACAGAGTGAAACCCTATCTCAAAAAAGAGAGAGAAAAAAGTCAATTCAGAATGAATGGCCTAAACATAAACTGCAAAACCATGAAAACTTCTTGAATACAACGTAGGAGAAAATCTACATGACCTTGGGTTTGGTGATGAGTTTTAAAATACAATACCAATAGCAATCTCCAAGAAAGAAAAAATTGGTAAGTTGGACTTTACTAAAATTTAAAACTTCTGCTCTGTGAAAGACACCGTTAGGAGAATGAAAAGACAAGCCACAGGCTGGAAGAAAATATTTGCAGAACACATATCTGACAAAGGACTCGTATTTAAAATCCGAAAGAATTCTTAAAACTCAACAATTGAAAAACAAGTAACAGAATAAAGAAGGTGCAAAAGATCTGAAAAGACACCTCAATAAAGAAGATATATATGGCACAGAAGCATACAAAAAGGTCTTTGACATCATTTGTCATTAGAAAATTGCAAATGAAAATAATGAAACACTACTGGGGCTGGGCGCGGTAGCTCATGCCTATAATCCCAAAACTTTGGGAGGCCAAGAGGGGTGGATCACCTGAGGTCAGGAGTTCGAGACCAGCCTGGTCAACAGGGTGAAACCCTGTCTCTACAAAGAATACAAAAATTACCTGGGTGTGGGGGTACGTGCCTGTAATTGCAGCTACTCCAGAGGCTGAGGCAGGAGAATCGCTTGAAGCCAGGAGGCGGAGGTTGCAGTGAGCTGAGAACGCACCACTGTACTTTAGCCTGGGTGACAGACCAAGACCCAGTCTCAAAAAACAAAAAAAAGAAAAAAGAAAAGAAACACTACTACACAACTATTAGAAACTACACAACTATTAGAGTGGCCACACCCAAAAAATCTGACAACACCAACTGCTGGCAAGGATGTAGAGTAACAGAAACTCCCATTCTTTGCCAGTGGGAATTCAAAATGGCATAGCCACTTGGGAAGACAGTTTAACAGTTTCTTACAAAATGAAACAATCTTTTATCATGTGACCCAGCAATTGTGCTCCTAGGTATTTGTCCAAATGAGCTGAAGCTTATGTCCCCACAAAAATTTGCACAGCAATGTTTATAACAGCTTTATTCAAAATCACCAAAAACTGAAAGCAGCCAACATGTCCTTTAATAGGTGAATGGAAAAGCAAACTGTGGTGCATTTATACAATGAAATATCATCTAGCAAGAAAAAAAAAAGATATCAAACCACTAAAAGACATAGATGGCCAGTTGTGGTGGTTCACGCTTATAATCCCAACACATTGAAAGACCAAGGCAGGAGGATCACTTGAGGTTAGGAGTTTGAGACCAGCCTCACCAACATGGTGAAACCCCATCTCTACTAAAAATACAAAACTTAGCTGGGCGTGGTGGCACACACCTGTAATCCCAGCTACTCTGGAGGCTGAGGCAGGAGAATCACTTGAACCAGGAAGGTGGAGGTGGCAGTGAGCCAAGATCTCACCACTGCACTCCAGCTTGAGTGACAGAGTGAGACTCTATCTCACCAATATTCAACATTCTTAAATAAAAGAATTTTCAAACCAGAATCTCATATCCAGCCAAACTAAGCTTCATAAGTGAAGCAGAAATAAAATCCTTTACAGACAAGCAAATGCTGAGAGATTTTGTCACCACTAGGCCTGCCTTACAAGAGTTCCTGAAGGAAGCACTAAACAAGGAAAGGAACAACTGGTACCAGCCACTGCAAAAACATGCCAAATCATAAAGACCATCAACACTATGAAGAAACTGCATCAATTAACAGGCAAAATTACCAGCTAACATCATAATGACAGGATCAAATTCAAGCATAACAATATTAACCTTCAATGTAAATGGGCTAAATGCTCCAATTAAAAGACAGACTGGTAAATTGGACAAAGAGTCAAGACCCATCTGTGTGCTGTATTGAGGAGACCCATCTCACAATGCAAAGACACACATAGGCTCAAAATAAAGGGATGGAGGAAGATCTACCAAACAAATGGAAAGCAACAAAAAAGGAGGAGTTGGAATCCTAGTCTCTGATAAAACAGACTTTAAACCAACAAAGATGAAAAGAGACAAAGAAGGCCACTACATAATGGTAAAGGGATCAATTCAACAAGAAGGGCTAACTATCCTAAATATATATGCACCCAATACAGGAGCACCCAGATTCATAAAGCAAGTCCTTAGAGACCTACAAAGAGACTTAGACTCACACATAATAATGATAGGAGACTTTAACACCCCCACTGTCAATATTAGACAGATCAATGAGAGACAAGGTTAACTAGGATATCCAGGACCTGAACTCAGCTCTGCAACAGGCAGACCTAATAGACATCTACAGAACTCTCCACCCCAAATCAACAAAATATACATTATTCTCACCACCACATCACACTTATTCCAAAACTGACCACATAGTTGGAAGTAAAGCACTCCTCAGCAAATGTAAAAGAACAGAAATTATAACAAACTGTCTCTCAGACCACAGTGCAATCAAACTAGAACTCAGGATTAAGAAACTCACTCAAAACTGCTCAACTACATGGAAACTGAACAACCTGCTCCTGAATCACTGCTGGGTACATAATGAAATGAAGGCAGAAATAAAGATGTTCTTTGAAACCAATGAGAACAAAGACACAATGTACCAGAATCTTGGGGACACATTTAAAGCAGTGTGTAGAGGGAAATTTATAGCACTAAATGCCCACAAGAGAAAGCAGGAAAGATCTAAAATTGTCACCCTAACATCACAATTAAAAGAACTGGAGAAGCAAGAGCAAACACATTTAAAAGCTAGCAGAAGGCAAGAAATAACTAAGATCAGAGCAGAACTGAAGGAGATAGACACACAAAAAACCCTTCAAAAAAATCAGTGAATCTGAGAGCTGGTTTTTGAAAAGATCAACAAAATTGATAGACTGCTAGCAAGATTAATAAAGAAGAAAACAGAGAAGAATCAAATAGACGCAATAAAAAGTGATAAAGGGGATATCACCACGGATCCCACAGAAATACAAACTACCATCAGAGAATACTATAAACACCTCTACGAAATAAACTAGAAAATCTAGAAGAAATGGATAAATTTCTGGACACATACACCCTTCCAAGACTAAACCAGGAAGAAGTTGAATCTCTGAATAGACCAACAACAGGCGCTGAAATTGAGGCAATAATCAATAGCCTAACAACCAAAAAAAGTCCAGGACCAGATGGATTCACAGCCAAATTCTACCAGAGGTACAAAGAGGAGCTGGTACCATTCCTTCTGAAACTATTCCAATCATCATTTTATGAGGCCAGCATCCTCCTAATCCCAAAGCCTGGCAGACAAAAAAAGAGAATTTTAGACCAATATCCCTGATAAACATTCATGCAAAAGTCATCAATAAAATACTGGCAAACCAAATCCAGCAGAACATCAAAAAGCTTATCCACCACGATTAAGTTGGCTTCAACCCTGGAATGCAAGGCTGGTTCAACATACACAAATCAATAAACATAATCCATCACATAAACAGAACCAATGACAAAAACTACACAATTATCTCAATAGATGCAGAAAAGGCCTTTGACAAAATTCAACAGCCCTTCATGCTGAAAACTCTCAATAAACAAGGAATTGATGGAACGTATCTCAAAATAATAAGAGCTATTTATGATAAACCCATACCCAATATCATACTGAATGGGCAAAAACTGGAAGAATTTCCTTTGAAAACTGGCAAAAGAAACGGATGCCCTCTCTCACCACTCCTATTCAACATAGTGTTGGAAGTTCTGGCCAGGGTAATCAGGCAAGAGAAAGAAATAAAGGGTATTCAATTAGGAAAAGAGGAAGTCAAATTGTCCCTGTTTGCAGATGACATGATTGTATATTTAGAAAACCCTATCATCTCAGCCCAAAATCTCCTGAAGCTGATAAACAACTTCAGCAAAGTCTCAGGATACAAAATCAATGTGCAAAAGTCACAAGCATTCCTATACACCAATAACAGACAAACAGAGAACCAAATCATGAGTGAACTCCCACTCACAATTGCTTCAAAGAGAATAAAATACCTAGGAATCCAACTTACAAGGGATGTGAAGGACCTCTTTGAGGACAAACTACAAACTGCTGCTCAACGAAATAAAAGAGGACACAAACAAATGGAAGAACATTCCATGCTCATGGATAGGAAGAATCAATATCGTAAAAATGGCCATACTGCCCAAGGTAATTTATAGATTCAATGCCATCCCCATCAAGCTACCAATGACTTTCTTCACAGAATTGGAAAAAACTACTTTAAAGTTCATATGGAACCAAAAAAGAGCCCGCATTGCCAAGACAATCCCAAACAAAAAGAACAAAGCCGGAGGCATCATGCTACCTGACTTCAAACTATACTACAAGGCTACAGTAACCAAAACAGCATGGTACTGGTACCAAAACAGAGATATAGATCAATGGAATAGAACAGAGGTCTCAGAAATAGCACCACACATCTACAACCAACTGATCTTTGACAAACCTGACAAAAATAAGAAATGGGGAAAGGATTCCCTATTTAATAAATGGTGCTGGGAAAACTGGCTAGCCATATGTAGAAAGCTGAAACTGGATCCCTTCCTTACACCTTATACAAAAATCAATTCAAGATGGATTAAAGACTTAAATGTTAGACCTAACACCATAAAAGCCCTAGAAGAAAACCTAGGCAATACCATTCAGGACATAGGCATGGGCAAGGACTTCATGACTGAAACACAAAAAGCAATGGCAACAAAAGCCAAAATTGACAAATGAGATCTAATTAAACTAAAGAGCTTCTGCACAGCAAAAGAAACTACCATTAGAGTGAATAGGCAACCCACAGAATGGGAGAAGATTTTTGCAATCTACCCATCTGACAAAGGGCTAATATCCAGAAGCTACAGAGAACGTAAACAAATTTACAAGAAAAAAACAAACAACCCCATTAAAAAGTGGGCAAAGGATATGAACAGACACTTCTCAAAAGAAGCCATTTATGCAGCCAACAGACACGTGAAAGAAAGCTCATCATCACTGGTCATCAGAGAAATGCAAGTCAAAACCACAATGAGATACCATCTCACGCCAGTTAGAGAGGATGTGGAGAAATAGAAATGCTTTTACACTGTTGGTGGGAGTGTAAACTAGTTCCACCATTGTGGAAGACAGTGTGGTGATTCTTCAAGGATCCAGAACTAGAAATACCATTTGACCCAGTGATCCCATTACTGGGTATATATCCAAAGGATTATAAATCATGCTACTATAAAGACACATGCACACATATATTTATTGCAGCACTGTTCACAATAGCGAAGACTTGGAATCAACCCAAATGTCCCTCAATAATAGACTGGATTAAGAAAATGTGGCACATATACACCATGGAATACTATGCAGCCATAAAAAATGATGAGTTCATGTCCTTTGCAGGGAAGTGGGTGCAGCTGGAAACCATCATTCTGAGCAAACTATCACAAGGGCAGAAAACCAAACACTGCAAGTTCTCACTTATAGGTGGGAATTGAACAATGAGAACACTTGGACACAGGGCGGGGAACATCACACCCTGGAGCCTGTCGTGGGGTCGGGGGCAGGGGGAGGGATAGCATTACGAGAAATACCTAATGTAAATGACGAGTTAATGGCTGCAGCAAACCAACATGGCACATGTATACCTATGTAACAAACCTGCACGTTGTGCACATGTACCCTAGAACTTAAAAAAAAAGAAAAGAAAAGGAAAGAAAGAAAAAAATATACAAGATAAGCCTGAGGCATCTTGCAGTGTCAGGAAAGTACGGAAGTTCTCATTCTCTCTCTCTCTGTCTGTCTCTCTCTCTCTCTCTCTCTCTAAGCCTGGGGCATCTTGCAGTGTTGGGAAAGTAAGGAAGTTCTCATTCTCTTTCTCTCTCTCTCTCTCTCTCTCTCACACACACACACACACCCCTAAATTGATGTGTCAAAGAGACACAGGAACCAGCTTAAAGAACTCCCAATGGTCAAAGCTGGAACAATTTGAGCAGCAAAAAAAGTAGTATTGGATTATAACCCAAAGTATAAAATAAATATCCAAAATATCCAAAGTCCATAGTGACATAATAACTGAATAAATAAATAAGAAAGAGAGAAATCTCTTGCTCAGAATTCCAGTAATTTGTGTAGCTACTTCACCTCCAAAGAGGTGGATCATAACTCCCTTCTCCTTAAGTGTGGGCCGTACAGTGGCTTCTTTCCAAAAGGTACAGCATGGAAGAGGGACAGGGTTCCCCTGCAGTGGAGACACATGACAAACACTGCGTCAGCCAGATGACCAACATTAACTTCGCTAATGACAAATCATGTCAATAGGATGCCCCTTGATATAAGAGGATGAAAATGGCATTTTACCTCTGTGGTTTTCTTCCAAAAAACATATTACCCCAAGCTAATCATGAGATAAATGTCAGACAATTCTCAATTGAGAGAAATTCTACAAAACAGATCAGTAATCCTCAAAATGTCAATGTCATTACAAACAAGGCAAGCCTGAGAAACTGTCACAGACACAAGGGGCCTAAGAGACGTGACATCTAAATGTAGTGTGATGTCCTGGATACGATCCTTGATCAGGAGAAGGACACAAGGGAAAAACCAAGGACATTATAATAAACTACGGGCTTCAGTTAATAATAATGCATCAATGTTGGGGTATTAATTGTGACAAATGTATTTTACTAATATACCATGTTAACAGGGAAAACTCGGTATAGGGAATATAGGTATTCTGTATTATCTTCACAATAATTTTGTGAATCTGAAACTTTTCTAAAATTCAAAGTTTAGTTTAAAAAATGATGCCGGGCATGGTGGTGGTACCTGTAATGCCAAGGCTCTAGGAGGCTGAGGCAGGAGGATCGTTCGAGCCCAGGGGTTTGAGGTTGCAATGAGCTGTGATTGCGTTGCTGCACTCCAGCCTAGGTAACAGAGCAAGACCCTGTCTCTAACATTTTCCAATTTGTGCACACACAAAGCTAATGGGTAAATTTTCTTCCATTTTTATTAAAATCCTGGTGCATCCACTCTTGCAGAGGTGTTGAAGTAGGTTTGGATCCTGCCTCTTACTAGCCATGTGACTCTGGGAAAGTCACTGAGCCTCAGGCCTCACACCAGTCGAACGGGAATTCAATACCATGAACTATAGCAAGCATCAGTGCCTGGCACCTCAGAACATGTAACCTCAGAACGTTATTTTTATTAGCTAGCTCACGTGGATTGGACAACAAGACAAATGTCTGGGTAGTAAATCAATTTAAATAGAAAAACTCAGAATGTACAAAATTCCTACACTGAGTCCTTCATCGTGGATGAGAGAATAAAAAATTCTTACTCTTAACCCATCAACTCCAACATCAGCTCCAGAAAAATATTCAAACCATGATTTACTCCAAGTCCAAACAGTATCTTTCAATGAACAGAAAATCCTTCTAGTAGAAGAGATTTGAGAGTTTCTTCTCAGTCTGCTCAATCTGACTCCTGGGCTGTCCACACAATTGGGGTCTTTAGAGTCTGGCTCTAAGTTTGCCCTGAGGCCAGCCCTTGGAGAAGGCACTTCTCTTCCTTTCTCTCCATCCTTGCCCTTGTGCCTTTTTTTTTTTTTCTTTGAGACAGAGCCTCTCTCTGTCACCCAGGCTGGAGTGCAGTGGCATGATCTCGGCTCACTGCAACCTCCATCTCCCAGGTTCAAGGGATTCTCATGCCTCAGCCTCCTAAGTAGCTGGAATTACAGGCACCCGCCACCATGCGCAGCTGATTTTTGTATTTTTAGTAGAGACATGTTTCACCATATTGGCCAGGTTGGTCTTGAACTTTTTTTTTTTTTTGAGGCGGAGTCTCGCTCTGTCGCCCAGGCTGGAGTGCAGTGGCGCGATCTCGGTGCACTGCAAGCTCCGCCTCCTGGGTTCACGCCATTCTCCTGCCTCAGCCTCCCGAGTAGCTGGGACTACAGGCGCCCGCCACCACGCCCGGCTAATTTTTAGTATTTTTAGTAGAGACGGGGTTTCACCGTGTTAGCCAGGATGGTCTCGATCTCCTGACCTCGTGATCCACCGGCCTCGGCCTCCCAAAGTGCTGGGATTACAGGCGTGAGCCACTGCGCCCGGCCGGTCTTGAACTTTTGACCTCAAGTGATCCGCAGGCCTAGGCCTCCCAAAGTGCTCGGATTACAGGCGTGAGCCACTGCGCCCAGCCTCTTGTACCTTTTTCACTCTGGCTTTTTTTTTTTTTTGAGACGGAGTCTTGCTCTGTCACCCAGGCTGAAGTGCAGTGATGCCATCTTGGCTCACTGCAACCTCTGCTTCCTAGGTTCGAACAATCCTCTTGCCTCAGCCTCCCGAGTAGCTGGGATTACAGGCACACACCACCACACCCAGCTAATTTTTGTATTCTTTTAGTAGAGACAGGGTTTCACTATGTTGGCCAGACTGGTCTCAAACTCCTGACCTCATGATCCACCTGCCTTGGCCTCCCAAAGTGCTGGGATTACAGGCAGGAGCCACCACGCCCGGCCTCACTCTGCCTTTCCTATGGCTCCTTCACGCCTCCTCTTCCTGAATCCCCTCTATATCTCTCTCTTCTGATATAGATGGATCGGGCATTCCCTGTTTCATCTCTGCTCCAGATTCAGGTTCTGAGGAGGAGAAAATGAAGTGGACTCAAAGACAATCAAACTCTATCCCCTGAGAAGATTAATGTCCACTAGCAAGCCTTCTTCTTACTTGTTAGGCTAAGAGGGTATGTGTGCCCATCTGTGCCTTGAGGCCAGATTCCAGGAAAAGAGGAAAGCAGAGGTACAAGGAGGGAGAAAAACCCATCACTGTACATGTCACATCCTAAAAATATTTTATGCATAAAATTGAGGCGTAATACCTGCACACATATGATTAAAATTTCCCACTAGCAAAACTGCTGGTTTATATAATAAATATAAAATGGATCATTATTCTGTGACGTCCCCAGAAGAGATTGGCAGGGACTTAGTCACAGAAACAAGTGTGAGAAGAACTGCCTGGACCTATTGGGTGGACTTAGTCACAGAAACAAGTGTGAGAAGAACTGCCTGGACCTATTGGGTGAACATGTCCACATGGAAGAGAAACTATACAGCCCAGGCTTCCTGACCTTCCTAGTATCTTCTAATATTGTGGGGCCAAAACTCCCCTGAATGTAGCTGGCTCAATGTTTCCTACAGTTTTTGTTACCGTTGTTTAATCAGAGTCATAGTTACATGGCTCCAGGAAGTGAAGTTTCATCCTCTCCCTCAAGGAACTGCCCTGTGTTAGGTAACCAAATTAATTGATTTTCAGGAACAAGAGGCACTGGACATCATGAATATTATTTCTCACCCATCATCAGACTACATACAGTCATCAACTTGATAAGGTCCAAAATTGATGGAAACAAAAAAACCTGCCTCACTGCCAAGAAAATAAATGATGTTGCTGTATAGGGAACTCATTAACACCTCCCCTCACATCACCTAAGGTCGAAACACTCTGTACGCTTCCCCGAGGGCTCGCAGAGTCAGGTCTTGTGGTTCACTGACAGAGAGAAAGGCAGCAGGAGGCACATCCGAGGCTATTAGACAAGAGAACCAAGGAGGTCGAATCCCCAAATGGAAACAGGCCCTAGAAGGAGGTAAGCCACAAGGCATCCCTGGAATGATTGTCCAGTGTCCTGCTGGATTCTGCCAAGGCCAAGCAGCGCATAGCAGGAAGAGTCTTTCCAAGGTCCACGGGGCCCAGTTTCTAATCGTACACTACAATATGACATATATTATAGATGTGGTAATATATTACATATATTTATTTGATTTAGTACATGCTTCCTTTATACTAAGAACTATACCAGTGACATTACCTGTATTGCCTCATTTAATCCTCACAACAACCCTATAGGGTAGATACTATTATTCCCAGGGGAGCAAAGCCATAAGGAACACCAAGTGGGGAGACCCTAGGGAAAAGATTCAGCTTAAGAGAACTCCCAGGCTTCCACTGGGGTTCAAGGGTAACAGCCTTTGTTGCAGGTGAATCCAACCCAGAGACAATCATCCTGACTGTCCTATGGCCTCTCACTGGGGACTTATAGCCCCACAGGTGGTCCCAGACAATTTCGACCCAGCAGGCTAACCACTGAGCACCTTTAACCCTATAGACTTTATTTGGTGGAGATAGGAATTGATTGATTTATGTATCTCTGAGGGAGAGTCCCTCAAAACTTCTAGTATCGAACCCAGAATTACATTGTAAAATACGTCAGAAGTACATTAATGACCCACCTTATCTGGCTCTTCCAGTTAAATGCTTACTTACATTCAGCCTCCGGTTATGCTGCACACTTTCTCATACCCTGTTCAATAGTCCCCGCCCCAAGTTCCCTTCTTTAAGAGCCATATTCTCTGTTGAAGAAACGATAAATGAATATAAAATCAAGTATGCTAAAGGATTCATGGATCACCCCTTCCAATTATTTTTTTTTTTCCTGAAGACAAATCTTAATGCCAAGACCAATGTCAAGGGGGGAGTTTCCGGCAGAGAGACGGATGGATGGGGGAAGAGAGGACAAGGTTGTTTTCTGGTCTTTGGACTTGCGTAGCACATTCTTTGTGCCAAACAAACAACTTGTCATCATCTCTGAATTCATCGGTGGCAGGCAGGTTATTTACAATAAGGTGAGGCAGGCAAGGGGTCGCAACAAATGTTCTAAGTAGGAGCAAAGAGTCACCAGCAATGATGGAAAGACAGCAGAGGTCCTTGGATAAAGTGATAGGATAGTCCAAGCACCAGGGCAGGGCCCACCCTTTAAGAAATTGCTGTCCCTATTGTGCAAACACTCCTCCAGGAGTGAACTGAGCGGAGCAGGACAGGGAATGACAGGAGGAGTTCTGGGGCATGGGGAGAAGGGTGATGCAAGAACAGGGCTTCCAAGTAGCTGGGACATGAGGTTAGCTCCCGGGGCATAGCAGTCTCAGCCCCCACATGACCAGGGTTATGAGAGGGGAAAAAACATGAGCCCCAGGCACAGCTCACCCCTTCCCCAAGGGGTAAGGAGGCCAACAGAGTCTCGGGAGCAGCAGGAGGCACAGCTGAGTCAACATTCCATGCCCAGGCTGGGATGAAATGAGGGAGGGCCAGGACTGAATTTCTATGTGGAGTTCTGGAGGCCTTGGCCAAAGGAAGAAATAAACAACACACAGGCTAGGAAGAAGGCTAACATACCTTACCTTACTCTGTGTCTGTCACTATGAGAAGCCAGGTGTCAATTACATGGAAACCTCATATTACAACAGAAATGGCTGCCCCCCTCCCACGCTAGTGCACACCTGTAGTCCCAGCGACTCAGGAGGCTGAGTGGGGAGGATCATTTGGGACCAGGAGTTTGAGGCTGTAGTGCACCGTGATCATGCCTGTGAATAGCCACTGCACTCCCTCCTGGGCAATACAGCAAGACTGTGTCTCTAAGGAAGAAGAAAAACAGAACTGGCAATTATGTCACTGAAGAGCTGAAAAGTTTTGATTCTACTACCTCTTTCTTTGCTTCATCTATGCTCTGAAATCATTTTCTGTGATTTCTTTGTTTTCACAGCAGTTCAGAATACAATATCTGGGTGCAAACTTCATTTTCCTTTCCTCGTTTTATGACTCTGATGGGAACCTGTGTTCCCTACTGATACATAAAATTGCGTTAACTTAGGCTCTTCAAAGCACAAAGTTAGCTCTAAATTATGGGGCCCTGAGGTGTCTGAAATACTTACTATGATTTGTCTGGGAAACATATTGTAGGTATAAAAAGTCAAAAAGAAAACAAAGTCAGGGGGTACCCATAAAAAGCTTCCCTTCCAGCTTCCCATCGTGGGATGTGGGCTGTTCTGGTAATGCGAGAAGAAATGGTGTCAAATCAGACTGAGATTGGAAAATAGGCTTTGACATTGAGCAGGACCTCATTCCTCATTCCCAGGCCCAGTCAAGAAGACTTTTCCAGGGGTACCCAATACTGCTGTGGTCAGTTTTTGATCTCCTGCAAACACCCGACTTCCCAATCAGCGGTCAGACACTCCAGGTGATATGTGGGGGCTGGGCACCATTTCCCATCACCTGGGAACTTCCTCTTTCCATCTCTGGAAACCCAGCTCTCCCAGGGAAAGGCTGTTTGCTTCTCTCTTTCACCCCAGAGCCCACTCCTTTGAGATAATCCAGGTATATATCCTGGATTGAACTAGACATTGAAAAACCAAAAGCCACCTTAACTCTCCCATGGGGCGAGGAAGGCCTGACTGTGGCTGCCTAAACACCAACTCCTCTTTGAGAAGGGGGAGGAAAAACTGCATTTTGTTCTTTCTGATGAGCTTTCTGTCAAGGAAACAAGAGCTGATTCCCAAATGGGTCATCTTGCCAATTATATTAATAGCAATCCGTTCCAACTGGGGTTTCAGGTGATTTCCGTTTTCTTCTTCACACTTTTCTGTGTTTTCCAACTTTCTGCAATGATTATATAATCCTCTTTTAAGAAAACCATACCAAAAAAACAACAAAAAAAAATCCAGCTTTATGGATTGCCTCCCCATGCCTGTAATCCCAGCACTTTGGGAGGCCGAGGTGGGTGGATCACTTGAACTCTGGAGTTCGACACCAGTCTGGGCAACATGGCAAAACTCCATCTCCACCAAGAAATACAAAAATTATCTAGGTGTGGTGGTATGCACCTGTAGTCCCAGAAACTCAGCGGACTGAGGCAGGGACAGCTTGAGCCTAGGAGGTCAAGGCTGCAGTGAGCCATGTCCACACCACTGCACTCCAGACTGGGTGACAAAGCAAGGATTTGTCAAAAAAAAAAAAAAAAAAAAAGAACAAAACAAAAAAAGGATTGCCGCCCCTAGAAACTTTCCAGGTGCTTCTCTTGGATGCAATCAGCTACTCTCAACCCCCAAGTACCTGTGCTTTTCCCAGTCACAGCCCTTGTCATTCTGCTTGGCTGGCTTTGCCTTGTTCTTACTCTCTCTTATCTGCATATCCCTAGTGCTTTGTTCAGGGACCAGCACATAGGAGGTACGTCTATTGAATAAATGAAGTCAATGAATGAATACATGGATGACTGAGGACCAATATTACCTGCAGAACTATAGACTTTAACAAATCTTCATAGTCATATATCAGCTCATGTCTATTCAGACAAAGGCAATTCATTGAGACCAAGATGGTTCTCCAAAACCCAAGACTCCATGGTAAAATTTGAAATCTGGCAATCTCGGAGTAACAAAGACTTGTTTCAAACATTTCTCTGTTCCTAATCCAAACTCCTTGTTATTTCTTGGATTAATTAATCTTTAGACATTTACTTGAAAGCATAATTGCCTTGGGCTATATATTAGTTCATTCTCACACTGCTATAAAGATACTACCAGAGACTGGGTAATTTATAAAGAAAAGAGATTTAATTGACTCACTGTTCTACATGGCTGGGTAGGCCTCAGGAAGCTACAATCATGGCAGAAGGTGAAGGGGAAGCATGGACCCTCTTCACATGGCAGTAGGAGTGAGACGTGCAAGCAGGGGAAATGCCAGACAGTTGTAAAACCATCAGATCTCATGAGAACTCAGTCACAGGAACAGCATGGGGGAAACCCACCCCTGTGATCCAATCACCTCCCTCCCTCCACACGTGGCGATTACAATTGGAGATGAGATCTGGCTGAGGACACAGAGCCAAGCTGTTATCAGGCTGTAATGGATTACAGCTGAGAAAGTTCCAATTTGTCCTCACCTGCTGTTTAAAAACATCAGCCACCCTCACAGCCAGGTTCCAGTGGCATTACATGTTTTTTCTGGTTTGTTTCTTATTAGTAGAGACCTGATGGTTCAACTACAGGTCAGCAAGGGGGTCAGGGGTGCGTTGGAGGAGGGCCACGATCATCCCTAAATATTTAGCTCATTTCCTTCACTGATTTTAGGGGCACAAGAAAGTCCTCTTGTACCCCAACCATTCATTTCCTAACTCTTCTCATGCCTGTACTAGGAGGACAAAACTTCCATTCCAAGATAGAAGATAGGGTGGGTCCTGCAGACTCATCCCAGGGAAAAGGACATGGGCTAACAGCCATACCAAGGAGTAGCTGGGAGATGCCCTTCCCAGAGCAGTAAGGAGGCCACCAGAGTCCTGGGAGCAGCAGGAGGCACAGCTGTCCTACAGACCCTGTAAGGGGACCAGGAAAGACTGAAGTCTACCTTTGACTCCCTCCCAATTTTGCCCAGAGCTTGCCTAGCTTTTGCACCGAATGCAGGCTATTTAAAGCTGGAATTGTTGAGTTCGGATTTCTATCAGGGATTTCTATCTGGTTCCCTCTCCTCTAACACTCTACTGCGAGGAACAAGACAGAGAGGCCTGATTAGGGACACAGAGCTGGGAACAGCACAAATGCAAAAGAGGACTGGCAAAGTGTTTTTGTTTCAGGGGAAAGTGTTTTTGTTTCAGGAAACCTGCTGACATAGGGAATGCTTCTGTTTTTCTGCAGAAATGCTGCCTTCAGTGGACAAAATTCAGTCAAAATCAAGCTAATTGAGTGCACAAATGTAATATTTTTCCAGGGCACCTCCAATTTAATGCTTGATGAAATTGTGTCTTTCGCATATATTTACAAAAGCTTTTCTTCATCCAGAAATGTCTGTTAAAATTGCTTATAGATGCTGAGATAGCAAATCACTCTTCTAATGTAATGAGATAAGTCATCTCTGTAAACTTTGCTTGCTCAAATGTACTCGCATAAAAGAAATCAGGCTACAAGCTTTTTTCAATAAATAGAATGAACAACTAGAACTTGATGGCTGTAGCATGTTCTGCCTCATTGCTAAGGGATGTTTAAAATTGCTCGCACTCTCTCTCCTCGCTCTCGCAGCAGTTTTCATTTTGGTAGTTGATGGAAAAAGGAGGTCAAATAAACCGATGTGGATAAGAAGCCAAAGCCGTTTGTCAAAACACAGGGAGAGGACTGGAGAGGGAGTCATTTAAAAACTAAAAATTGATTTAAAAGATTTCTGTCCTCAAATCATTTGTCTTGCTAAATGTAGCATTTTGTGAGCCTGGTTTTCCCTGCTGTAGCTATATTTACTAATAGTTTATACCATGGGAACTTCACATACTGGGGAAGATTCATATATACAGCCATTTGTGCATAGCCCAGTAAAACTGGTCTGAAGATCAAGAGTCCATGGAGAAGTCAAGACCTTTCGGGGTTCACCCATTTGTTTCTAAATAAGATTTGCCTTCTAACTTTTTTAACTGGAAAGGCAACTCTGTAGCAAAAGGCGGAATAGACCGTCTCACACACACCTAGGTCACAATACAGGGCTGTCATGTATGGCTGCACAGGTTGTGCACTGCACAACACCAAGGGAGATGTCATTCACATAGACTACAACAGGATGAGTATTCTCTGAGGTTGTGCGACATGATGGCTCTGCCCAGCCCCACCAAGGCAGGGAGAAAAAAAGCATGTTCTTGATCGCAGTGTTATAGTACAATAAGTTTTCATAGCTACATTGCATCAATTACCTTTTATTCCTCAAAGAATAAAATCAAAGTTCTTGTTACCAACTCACAGCCTGCCAGGTACCCTTTTCCTTCTCTTTGCAAAGTAAAATTTCTGGGGAGAATAGTCAAACCTCCAGATGGTTCTCTTTATTCATGAAACAGTTTGGACAGCTTGACTGAAGAGGACAGGCTGAAATCCAGAAAAAAATGGGACCAAAATTCAAGTGCCCTGGCTGTGAGTTTTGGAAAACACTGGACTGCCATTGCTTTGTATAGAGGAAAGACAGTAGACAGTGTTTGAAACAGTTCTCCAAGCGCCTTTCCTACGTTGGCCTGCCCTTTCGACTTTCCCACATACCTGTTGGCCACACCAGTGGCCAGACTGTCCTGGGCACAGTGGGAGCGTAAGTTTCCCCACATTCACCCCATGGCCTTGTCTGCTCCACACCACTGCTCCCTTTGCAGCCTGAAACACACGTATGATTGAGAGGTAACAATGCCTAAATGTTCACTGATCTGAAACATTGCTCCTGACAGCCTCTGCCCAGCCCTATCAATTCTGAGTTCAATATAATTTGGGGTTAATGAGAAAGGTCCTGCTTCTCAGGCAGTTCCTTGAACTCTGCCCCAAGCACACAGAACAGTATATTCTGTGATTTGGGGCATCCATTTTAATATGTATAGGCAGGACATATTTGATAAAATACCTGATTTTTGCATAACCTGCTTTTTAAGGACTATCTCAGGGGCCTTTCAGGTACGTTATGGGCCACTAGTGACCCAAGAGCCATGCTCCATCCAAATTTCCATCTAAAGTTTGCCAAAGGGCCAAAATAGCAGCCAATCAGCTCACGGATGTATTTGGTTTGGTCAATGCCATGTTGTTACGACTGTTGTTTGAATTGAATTTGAATGCCTCAAGCAAGGCAGGCATTCCCCATTTTCCCCAGATTCCCCACTTCTGTCCAACCTGCCCATTTCATACATTCATTTCCATTACCTGCCTAGTCCCTGCAGATGACTGAGTGGGCCCTGCATCAGCCAGGTGCCAAAAATGAGTAGTTGACACACCCTCCACTAAGGAGAAGGGTTAGGAGGAGTAGTCAACTTCCCCTCACTCCCAGCCCTCTACCCTGCTTACGGGGAGCACTTGTATAAAAAGGAATCTGCAGAACCCAGTACCAGCAGCCTGGGGACAGCACCTTTGCATTTATGAACACAGATAGATACATACATATATATACATGCGTATGCAGTCTATCCATGAAAATGTACTGGAAACCAGGCGACTCCAGGGAAGGCCACTGGCTAGTGAGGGAGAGACATAACTTTCACTGTACAGAAAGAAGTCTCTAAACTTTTTGATATGTGTACCATCGTATCAGCGACCTGTCATTCATTCCCAGACCCCTAAGAACCTGCATGGAGTGCTTTCTCCCAGCTGTAAAACCTCACCTTAGATTTTAGGGTGCAGCTCAAATGGTTCCTTTTCTCTATCATCTTTCTCAATCCTCCCAGTCAAAAGAAATCCCTTCTCCGTGCTCCCCATCGGCTTGTGTTGGATCTCCTTTGCCAGAACGCTGTAGCCTGCCCCACCCTGCCCCACTGCTCTCTCCAGTTTGTAGCTGCCCCGATGCTTATTTTCACCTAATTAACCTGTAGAAAGATAAGCAGATGAGGGGTCCCTCTGGGATCCTTTTTCTCCCCTATAGGTCCTCTCATGCCCTGGGCATGTACTGCTGCCCAACAGAACTTTCTATCGAAATGTTCCCTACCTGCACTATCCAGATATACTAGCTGCTGACCACATGTGAAAGCTGAGCATTCGAAATGTGGATTGTGTGACTCAGCAACTGATTTTATTTTATTTTATTTCATTTAAATTTAACTTAAATAGCGACACTTGGATAGGGGCAACCATGCTGTACAGCTCAGTCCCAGAGCTTTCTTCCTACAGGGACAGCCTCACCAGCTGAACCCCAAGCACGTTTAATTTTCAAACAATTCAATTGAAAGCAGGGCCACAAAGTACGTGTTTCTAAAGTACAAATTCAGTTTATTCATCTGTTTATGACACAGTACACAGGAGGCAAAGTGTTTCACATCATAGACTTCACTTCCAACTCCTTGGAATGTTCATTTCTTTGGCTTACAGGAGAGACTAGACAGGAAGGCCAGGCAATGCTTAGGCAACTAAAATGAGGTTGGGGGTAATGCTAACGCCACCCTCACAGGGACGGCCACAGGGACTGTTATTCGCAAGCTGGTTTTCTAGACCTGTTAGCTGGAAGCATGGTGAGCACCATTTCTGGACGCTCAGGCCGTGTCGGGCTTCAGTCGTCTCCACCACACAGGTACAGCAGTGCTTTCTGGTAGTCGCCCTTAGTGTCTTGCTACAATGGCCCAGGAAAAAAAAGAAACGCGGTATCAGAAAAAAGCCCAGACTCCTCAATAACACAGAAGTAGCCTCAACGCACAATGAAGCTTCTCCCACGACAAAGAGAAGACTCTGCAGGAGACCTGCCCTGACACAAAGGCCTGGAAGGCCACACCCAAACCATTGCCAGGGAAGCCTCCAGGAGTGTGGTCGGAGGAGGTGCTGGGGAAGACACTCAAGGCTCCTTAGGACTGTGGGGTGGAGGGAGTGCAAGGTGCTGAGGATTGACATAGGTTAGTGACCAGGGCTGTTCTTACTGCAGCAAGGTCCTACAAACACCCCGACTTTCCTCTCTCGTCCTCGTCTTTCCACAGAAAACAGGGTACTTTCCTAGCTCACTCTCCTATTTCCTGCATTATTAAGGTCAAGTGGAAATAAGCTGGTGAGGTGAGGAACAATTACTAAGAGTCTAACTGGTCCTTTGACTTTAAACATGTGCCCTAATAAACCTGGCTACAAAAAATCCAGCTCTAATTTCATCCTTGCTAACCATGGGCATGCCTTTGGACATCTGAGGAACTTTTAGAAAGGGGAATTGCAAGGGCTGTCTGAAATCTACACAGTGGTACCACTGTGAATGCGATCACTTCCTTACTGCAAATGCGACATCACATCACAACAGAGAGATGCTAAACTGATTGGAGAGATGGGAGTTCTGAGTAACTGAAAGTTGTTAGGCCTATCCCAGAGGATTTTTCAAGGAATCAACGCATAATAAAAGTAAAATGTGGCCAGGCGCGGTGGCTCACACCTGTAATCCCAGCACGTTGGGAGGCCGAGGCGGGCGGATCACGAGGTCAGGAAATCGAGACCATCCTGGCTAACACGGTGAAACCCTGTCTCTACTAAAAATACAAAAAAATTAGCCAGGCATGGTGGTGGGCGCCTGTAGTCCTAGTTACTTGGGAGGCTAAGGCAGGAGAATGGTGTGAACCCAGAAGTTGGATGTTGCAGTGAGCCCAGACTGTGGCCACTGCACTCCAGCCTGGGTGAGAGAGCAAGACTCCGTCTCAAAAAAAAAAAAAAAGTAAAATGTAATTGATCTTCTAAGCCTCTTCGGGATGTCAGCAAGCCTTGCAGGATCATCGTCATGAACACCGATGATCATTGTAGAGTAACAGATGTGAAAAATATAAAACATCTGCCTGATTCTACAAAGTCCAGGACAAATCACAAATGGTGCTTTCAAAATAAATCCCTGATAGTTGATGGCTAGCATCTCTTCCCCAGAGAGTTAGAAAACAGAAAATCACCATTCTGTCATCATTCTGCCAGGCCACCTGCCGGGGCCCGGGGTACTCTGGATGGCAGGGCAGGCTGACACTGCACCTCGGGCTTACCTGGATATAATAGTACAGGGACTTGCCGTACTTTCTCTTGAATTCAGACCTAATTTTCAACATGTCCACTTCACTGCGGGAGACCATGATTCTGATCAGGACCTTATCTCGCGTCCCCTTGCCCTGAAAATCAAGTTGATATTTGTTACATTCGCTGAGAATGTTATCGTTAAAGAAAGCATCTACAGGTTGAGCATCCCTGATCTGAAAATCTGAAATCTAAAATGCTCCAAAATCCAAAACTTTCTCAGTGCCAACATGATGCCACAATGAAAAATTCCACATACATCACTTAACACAAACTGTTTCATGCACAAAATTATCAAAAGCGTTGTATAAAATTACCTTTAGGCTATGTGTGTAAGGTCTATATAAAACATAAATGAATCTCAAGTTTAGACTTGGGTCCCATCCCTAAAATATTTCATTATATATATGCAAATATTCCAAAATCAAAAATAACTCTGAAATATAAAACATTCCTGGTCCCAAGCATTTTGGATAAGGGATATTAGGGCACAGTGTACACTGCCTGGGTGATAAGTACACCAAAATCTCAAAAATCAGCACGAAAGAACTTATTCATGTAACCGAACACTACTTGTTTCCCAAAAACCTATAAGAAAGGAAAGACAGAGAGAGAGAGAGAGAGAGAGAAAGAAAGAGAGAAAGAAAGAAAAAGGGAAGGAAGGAGAGAGAAAGAAAGAAGGAAGGGAAAGGAAGGAAAGGGAGGGAGGGGAAGGCAGGGAGGCAGGGGAAGGCAGGGAGGCAGGGGAAGGCAGGGAGGGAGGGGAAGGCAGGGAGGCAGGGGAAGGCAGGCAGGGAGGGGAAGGCAGGGAGGGAGGGGAAGGCAGGGAGGAAGGGAGGAAAAAAGAAAGAAAAAAAAAGACAAGAAAAGAAAAGAAGAGCTTCTGGGAATTTCAAACACACCAGGCTGTAGTCAGCACAGACTCCCACTCTATGCCACCATTCAAAAAATATATACTGAGCACCTACTACTGCAAGGCTCAGTTCAAGCAGTCTGAGTCTCCATATGTAACAAGAGGTTCCTGACTCTTGCAGGCTTAGAGGGGACATGCCAACACATTCCTATCATCGCTCTGTGCCATTTCTAATGATATGTGCAATAAAGACCACTGAGTTTACTTCCAGAGCATCAGACCGAAGGCACCAAGGGGTGCTATTTGATATGGAACTCAAAGACAGATGGCAGAGGCAGCGCAGACAAGGGAGATGTTCCAGAAGGAAAATGCAAAAGCCTAGAAGCCAGAAAACACATGGCACATTTGAGGCGTAGAAAATGGGATGGGTCTACAGGAAGAGGTGGTTCGTTTAGGGAAGGGTTGTGGGGCTGTCTTTGGGGTCTGATAGACCCAGGTTCACATCTGTCTGTGTAACTTCAAGCAGGCTGAGGTATTCTGAGCTCCATCGCTGCATTTATAAAGAAGATAATCATATAAGCCTCAGAGGTTGTTTTGCAATGATTTAAGGTAAAATAGTAGCACATGTCTACTGTATAGTGGGTGCTTAATAATCGCTCCCTTCCTCGCTTGTCTTGACTCTGGCAGTAACAGGAAGAAATCACTGAGAAACCTGAGAAGGGATCAGACACGACTACCATGTCGCATTTTCTCTCTCCCATGGCACTTTACTTTCTGTCTGTACACAAATATACGTTCAAGCAGCTGAGAGAGAGAAGACAGATTTGTGGTTCTCTCAGCTGTCAAATACAACCACAGCTGACTAGTGTGTTCCTGCATCCAGACAGTGGGGTCCCCTTCCTCCATCCATGAATCAAGGAGACTCAATTTGGGACCCAAAAGAAGAAAAGCTGAGTGTGGAAACACAGCTCTCTCAGCCAGCTGCCCTTACCTTCATGGAGTCGTACAGCCGATCAGCAAAATACAGGGGCTTGTTCTGAATGCACTGAACTGTGGAGAGAAGAAAGGGAGTCAGGGCTGCAGCTGCTCTGGTCTCTCCTCTACCAGTGAGAGAGGATGCCCTGGCCCTGGGCCACAAACCAGAAGTGACCTAATGCAATGGAAAAGAGCTGCAAAATAGGACAGGCTAAGGGAAATGTAGAAATCCTCTGCAATACTAAGTTCCACCAAGGTTTTAAACCAGGGGTCTCTGAGGCCTGCAGAACCCAAGTGCATACGTGAGTTTCCACAACACACCCCTCTCTCCTCCCGTTCTCTTACTCCTCCCTGGCAACAATCTGTTACCAAGTTAGGCCTTTCTTCAGTTTTATATTCTTAAATCTATACAATTAAGACTGTAAAACTATCCAAAGCATGCATAGAAGCCACACCTCCCAAACACATTTGGATAAAGAGGATGGCCATCTGTCACTTCTGCTCTGGTAGCTGATGTCTACCAGGAATGGGGGCCACATTCACTTACCCAGGTTCAGGAAAGCATTTTCCAGGTCTCCTTTAACCTCCTTCCTGATGCTTTCCAACATGTCATAAGGGCTGTAACTCTTGTACCTATCAAATACTGAGGAAAAGCAACAAAGAGTTATCAGATCAGAGCCACTAGTCAAAGCTGTCAACGATCACCCACCTAGTTTTATGCACCATAATTTTTTTAAAAATTGAGGATGATCATAGCATCCTAGGAGCTTAGAGGTTGCCACGGTGACTAGAGCCAACATTGGCCAAGTTTGTTGTGGAACAGCCATACCACCTGTCCTGAATGGCACTGCCCAGGCCACATATTTGGACCATCTCTATCTCCCCTGAGTGGAACCCATTCCATCCGAAAACCATAGGAAACAGTACAGAGCATGCACCAAAGTCCACTACTTCAACAAATAATGGCAAGACAAAATGATCATCAAACAAGAAGGAGCTGCAGAATAAAGCACCAAATGCAGAAACTATTTGCAAGAGAAAAGAATCCAGAATGGGAGAGAAAGGTGAGGGAAAATGGGTGAGCCTATGAGAGTGCCAAGCGGAGACAGAATCTCATTCTGGCAGACTCCACCCCAACATGGACATCCACCCGGCCGCTCCAGCCAGGGCTCCAAGGCACTGAGACTCCCTCAGCACAGTGCCCACCTTTCTGGAGGTGGGGCACGCTCCGCTCGGTCATGATGCTGATCCACTTGGGAACATCAGTTCCTTTCCTCTTCACTCCAGCGTCATAGAGATCCTATGAGTACAACCAACCAGGAAAAGTTAACTACACATCCAATGTAACGTCAAAAAAAATGTCACGCAAAAAAAACAAAAAAAGCTACACATTCAAAATGCCAAACGAGGAAAGATGATTATACTGCAGACATGGGCAGAGACCTACTATTTAGGTCAAAAGTCTCAATTACAAGCAGTCTTCCTTAGGCACAGATGGATACCATATGAGACTGCAGATAGTTCGTGAGGTCTGCTGTACAATCTCCTTCCTTGAATAAGAAAGGAGGGACCAAGAGCTTGTATTCATATAAAGAAGAACAAGTAAATGTTCATTAACACATCTGGCCCTCCTCCCTTTGGGCACATTTAGGGGCAGATAAGCTAGCAGATGTTTACTGGACAGCTACAGACCAGGCTCTCATTCCCAAGCTTCTCAGAGACTCAGGGAGTGATGGAGCTTGAAAAGGAGCCCATCTCATCTCATTTTCAGTTTCTGGAAAATTTAGGGGCTACAAGTAGCCCTCACAATGGCAGGGAGGGCAAGAGGAAGAAAGGCTTATGCAAGGGTAGATATTCATTCCGTGATCTTCCACCATCTAGGAATTGCAAAACCCAACTTCTATTACTTTATTTAAAACCCTTCTCTACTACCTGCTAGAAGTGCCATGTGGAATATATTGAATTTTAAAACTAACATTAATTTAAATTAATTTTTTTCTGCAGCTTTTATGACTTACTTTGAGATAACTGTTGTCCCTCTGAGTAAAGACTATAGTTCATTGCAGTCTAAATAAGCTTAACAAATAGTTCTCAGAGATAATGGAACTAGAACTGGCAAAAGTCTTATTCAGCCAGAAAAGGACAGGTCTCTGCTGGCCTCCCTTTCTCCCCCACCACAACAGAGCAGTACGCCATCCTGTCCCTGGCTGTGTCTTCTCCACCTTCTTCTGCTTCCCACCTGCCTGCCTGATTGGTATGCACAGCCACATTACACTCTGCAGAAACTAATGCTTCCATACAAGCAAAGCCTGAGTGAGCATATGTGAGTCACGTATTGATTCTGTAAGTAACACCAGCATTATAAGAGAATATCTTCTAATAAACACTGCTGTCAGACTACGGTGGGTTTAAAATATGGCCAGAAATTCTTTGAGGTTCCTCCCTTCCAAAGGAAGAGCCTAATCCCCTCCCACTGAGTGTAGGCTAGACTCAGCGACTCACTTTTAATGAAAAGAGTATGACAGCAGTGCAAGGTGGGACTCCTGAGGTTAGGTCATAAAAGACACTGTGGCTTCCTCTTTGCAGATTGCTTGCTCTGGGGAAAGCCGGCTGCTATGTTGTGAGGACGCTCAAACAACCCCATGGAGAGGCATATGTGGAGCGATTCTAAGGTCTCCTACCAACAGTCATGTGAAGTGCACCATCTTGGAAGCAGATTCCCTTGACCCAGTCAAGCCCTCAGGTGACTGCAGCCCTGCAACATTTTGTCTGCAACCTCAGAAAAGACCCTGAGCCAGAACCATTGGGCTAATCTACTCCTCAATTCCTGACACACAGAAACTGAGAAATAATACATGTTTGTTGTTTTAAGCCACAGAATTTGGGAGTCATTTGTCACACAGAGTTAAATTACTATATAGACTATCCAGAGACTTACCAGAAAACAAAAACTCAAACCAAAAAGCTCAGCACTTACCCGGGCATCTTGGTCAATCAGTTCATAATCAATGACAGAGCCATCCTCTGCTCTTCTACCCTATGGGGGAAAGAAAAAGAACTTCAAATCCATTTCTTTGTGTATTTTAAAACTGAAAATGTTTTCTCCCCAGTCCATGTACGCCATTATTTAATTTCCTAAATAAGTATCCACGTAAGATTTTTCTTACTTTGAAACCTAGATGGGGCCGGGCGCGGTGGCTCACGCCTGTAATCCTAGCACTTAGGGAAGCCAAGGCGGGCAGATCACGAGGTCAGGAGATGGAGACCATCCTGGCTAACAAGGTGAAACCCTGTCTCTACTAAATTAGCCAGGCATGGTGGCACATGCCTGTAGTCCCAGCTACTCGGGAGGCTGAGGCAGGAGAATCGCTTGAACCAGGTTGCTGTGATCTGAGATCACGCCACTGCACTCCAACCCTGGTGACAGAGTGAGACTCTGTCTCAAAAAAAAAAAAAGAAAGAAAGAAAAGAAAAAGAAAAAGAAACCTAGACCAGCCAAGGAGTGGTAAAATCATTGAGCAAGGAAGTGGGGGCTGTGCCTTGCCATCAACAATCCCCTCCTTGGTACCCAGTCCTGGCCTACACACCTTATAGAATCCCTGTCCCCATCCCCCACAAAAAGCTGATGAGATTTGGCTCTTTCTCACAGAGAGCTTGAGATGCGGATGGAGGAATATGTGGAAACAAATGTAAAGCAGCCCGGGAACCCACAGCACTAGAAAGACACAAAATGCGGGAGGAGGAAGAACTCTCAGAGGGCAGAGTCAGCAAAGAGTGTGAACGATGGGCCCGGGCTTAAGCTGAAACTTCAAGGGTCAGTCAGATGCAGCTAGCCAAGCAGAGCAGGAGAGCCAGCTGGCACACGAGGGATGGCACAGCACGCTCTCAGGTAAGTAAGGAGCTGCCCTGTCAGAGCAGAGCTGAGCAGGAAAGATGAGCAAAGATGCAGGGAGGGTTTACAGGACCTTTCACAGCAGTTAGGAGTTTAAATTTGATGCAGCAGAAATGGGGTTTCAACAGAGGAGTAAAATGGTGAAAGTGTATTTCACAGAGATCCGTGGATGGTGGTACATGGGGCAGGTGGTAGCGAAGAGAGGAGAGCCAGGGAGAATGGCATAGGAGTTGTTGCAGTAATGGAGATGTGAGTGGGCTGGATGCACTATCTGTCATTTGTCATCAGGGTTCCCAGGGTCTCTCGTCCCTCCCCTGGCACATAAGTATTAAGCTGCACGCTGGCCAGAACTAGGGATTCACAGGGGAAATGCCCCTTCCTCCATGTTAATGTGTTCATACTAGCAATCAGCTCCACAAAGACTACTCCACCCCAGACAAAGGACTATATGGGCAAATTCTTCCATGAGAAGTAAACGCAGTGAAAAAGAAACCAGAAGGTTACTTCCCACTGGGTCCTGCATGACCACAAATAGAGGCAAAGTGACCTTCCCTAAGTCACACGGCCAAGGCTCTGGCACATAAATCCAGGCCAGGACTTGAGAGCCGCCCATCCCTTCTCTGGCTCCCAAAGTCCACTTGTCCATGAGGTTTTGCAGGATAAGAAATCCTATTATACAAAATTGACAACTCTGCAGTGACAGTGCAAACCCACTTTCAAAAATGCAGCTGAATTTCTGATGCAGGCACAGGGGATTTAGTTAATTCACTCCAAGTATAAAATGAGGTACGTGACTTGCCTTGGGAGGAAGCAAGGGCAAAGAAAGAAACTGGGAAACCAACCTTTGCCAGGGCAACCATCAGCTTGCGGAAGTCACCAGATGTGTCCGAAATAATGTCCTTCTCCAGATCAGTCTTGTACACTTGCAGGAAAATACATCTGGTTTTATGCTTTCTGCCTGTGTAGCCAGCCATCCACCCCAATCTCCCCATTTCCCACTAAGACTCTGAGAAGGAGAACAGCTACGTCAGCTGGACATATCCATTCTCCTTAACCCCAAACAGAGGAAGGATTCACTAGAATGATTTTCACCCTCATGAAATCAGAGCCAGAGTTATTATCCATGACAGGGGGCAGCAGGGCTAGATCAAATCAGGGATCCTCAGGCTCACCTTTGATTGGTGACCTCTCGTGTAGTTTAAATACTGGCTCCCAGCCCTCCTGACTGTGAGTACTTGTTCTGAACATCAAAAAAATTGGAGGTCTACACACGCACACACACACACAATTGTGCTTTACTGTCCACCGAGAAAATGCACAGCGGCAAAAACTACTAAGAATTAAACAATGATTTGGAGTGAAATTATATTTCAATATTCAAAATAGCATCTATATTGAAATACAGTAGCTAGAGAAGAACTGTAATGTTCCTAATACAAAAAAAAAAGATAAATGTGTGAGGTGATGGATATCTCAATTACCCTGACTTGATAATTACATATTATATATAATACATGTACCAAAATATCACATGCACCCCCAAAATATGTAAAACTATGATAATAGCAACTTTAAAAAGTAAAACAAAAAAGAAATGCAGTAGCGATGTAAGTTGCATTGTTTATTCCCCTCATAGCCTTCTATACTGCTTAGTGTGCACCAGTCCACAGGGGTCTCTTGCTGTAATTCTTCAATTATCCACAGTCCAGAGTTGGCAACCTCTTGAGCAGAGACTGAACAGCACCCAATAAGTGGGATCCATATATAATACTTGCTACTTCTCCTCATCCGATCTTTTTTAAAAACAAGTTTTGTTTTCTCTCCTTTCCCTCCTGTCTACCCTTCTTCTAACACAGAAGTTCTAGTGGAATGTAATAATCAAAATGCAGGCAGTGAGGAGGTGAAGGAGAGAAACTTGGACCACAGCCAACCTCGCCTGCATAGTCAAGGTGGCAGGCGCTTCTGCACATCACTAATGCAGGCATCTTAGCCCGAACTCTAACCCCAGTGGCCAAGATAGAGTCACATAAATTAGGCTGAGAGGATGAATCACAGAAATCAAGCTACTCACTTTCCTTGTAGACTCTGTTAATTTCCTGCAGTTCCTGGTTGGTTCTGGAGCAGATGATCTCAATGAGAGAGTCCTCGTCGGTTCCCAGCCCCTGTGAACCAGGAAGCATGAACATCAGCAGGGAAATGCTTCCCCACCATTAGCCTACTTCTCTGATCTCCATCAAGTAAATTGCAAATATGGATTGGGTCTGTTAGCATCCTGCTTTCTACATTCCTTCTGAAGAATCTATACTCTATCCCTCAGCACAAAGTAATGGTATTTTCTATTCCTTTAAAAAATGCGTCACCAGAGCACAAGATGGTGGAACTGGCATGTTTGAGTTCAACTGTTAATATGTTTTTTTTTTAAAGTAGTGAATAGGGGCTGGGCACAGTGGCTCACGCCTGTAATCCCAGCACTTTGGGAGGCCAAGGCAGGCAGATCACGAGGTCAGGAGATCAAGACCATTCTGGCTAACGCAGTGAAACCCCGTCTCTACTAAAAATACAAAAAATTAGCTGGGCATGGTAGCCGGCGCCTGTAGTCTCAGCTACACTGGGAGGCTGAGGCAGGAGAATGGCGTGAACCCGGGAGGTGGAGCTTGCAGTGAGCCGAGATCGCGCCACTGCACTCCAGCCTGGACGACAGAGTAAGACCCCATCTCAAAAAAAAAAAAAAAGTAGTGAATAGGAAGAGGCAGCAATAGAATATGCCAAAATGTTAAAACTGGCAATTGCCTTTTGCTGTGGGTATATAAAGTAACTTTTTCTTATTATTATTTTTCACTTTCTACAATAACCACTCACTATTTTAACAGATGAGAAATTTCTTTGTTAAACAATTCTCGCTAAAATAAAGGAATACAGAAATTTTATGTTGTCACTTGCAGCCAGCATTGTTAGAGTAAGTCTTTTTACAAGGCAAAGGTATAGTTAAGAAAAAATTTTTAGCTTCACCTCTTTGAAATGTAAAATTGTGTTAATGTTAAAAATTTCATTCTTGTCCTTCCATTTTTGCTTGATAATTATGCACTCTTCAGGCACTTTAGGGAAGCAAAAAGAAATAATGAAGTGCCAAATAAACCTAGACACCAACACTTTATTAAGGAATAAGAATTTGATGGGTGATGTATTCAAATTTAATATATACACTTTTGAGCATGTCAGATAGCTTGAAAGGACTCAATGAAACATGTATTTCAAAGCTGGCTTCATGATCAAAGTCAAGATTTAATAATCAGGATTCTTTAATACTTGTCTTTCCGAATATGGAACTATCACTTTGAACTAAGTAGAATTACAACTGTTTAAAATGTAAATCAATTATAAGGTGTTAATACAATAAGAAACTTACTTACCCACATGAAAAGTATGTCAGCTATTAATTAAACTTATTAGAGGTTATATGCCCCTGAAAAAGTAGTTTGTATAATATAAGCTAAGCCTCAGGTTAATGGTTAATTTTGAATTTTATTCTTCATCTAACCTTTGAGCCGACGGCTCTTCTTTCTGAGTTTTTAATCATGATTTGTAGAGGTTCCAGCAAAGCCAAAAATTCTCCCCTTGTTAGCAAAAGGTCCACACAGCATTCTACACAAATGTTATTAAATGACTACCGAGTATCTTTGAATATTTTGAGAGGCAGTTGTTCAATCTCAAGGATGATAGAAATATAGTCTAAAAATAACACACATTGGGAGAAATGTTATATCCTGACATTGTAGAATTGCAAGACAGGCAGAATAATGTACGATGTGTTTCCTTCCATCACTGATATACCAGTGGTAATATCTGAGAATTCCAATAGTGTTTTTATGTCTACATTCAAAGGTGACCTTGGCAATTTCCAAAGCCCGGCCCAAACTCTCCACAGACTGTCCACAATTCCTATCACAAGGGCAAATTCTACTGGAACATATGGCAGATACTGCCACCGGTACTGCCAGAAGTCAAAACAGATTTTTTTTTTAAGCATAGTTCAGTTAATGTCACTTCAAGCTTCATGGATTTTGGACGGGTATTCAGCTGTGATAGCTAATGGAAGAGCTGGCACAGGGTCAAAGCTTCAGCAGTTAAAGCACCTTCCATTGGGCCCAATTACATAGATTACAACAGTGACTGACAGCTCAAAAAGGTCTGTTTCAAGTCACTAATACCTAGTAATAGATACCAGTAAAGCCACACGAATCACAACTAAATAGATTCTTGACGAAAATAAGATAAACTGATCTGAAGTGTTGATGGTCAGAAGAAACCTAGGAGAGGCTGACTCATCTCTGCCTCCAAAGGTCCACAGACTCGGTTTTCAGGAGCGCTATTTTTATCAACCAGGATCATGAAATGTTGTCGACATTTTATCATTCTTAACGACGTCTTTTCTGCAGTACAGCCTACTTAGGAAACTCAGACAAGTCCGCTAAAATAAATTGAGCACAGCTTGGGCTAAGCTGAAGAACTAAAGGAAGAAAGAGACTTAACAACAAATCTTACAGCAGCCCTGAGCTATCAAATTCCAGGCTTTGGAGATGCCCAGTGTCCGAAGCAGCCTCACTCTTGTGTTCTCTGGGAAAAGGATGACAACTGAACTGTGACATTAGCTCTGGTGACAGGCTTACAGCTCAGACTGTTCATAATTCAGGAACAGTGGCATCAGAGAAAACACACTCAGACTCAGAATAAAAAATCAAGACCAATGGTTTCCCTCATCTACAGCGCAGACTTTACCCATGTATATCAGCAGAGGGCAGTGTCGGACTGTTCAAATGCTGCAGACCCACACTAAGAAAAGGGTCCAAATGTGTTGCAATACAACATACATTCATGTGTGTGCATCTATTGCATTTATATAAAACTTGATGTTGGCCAGGCGCGGTGGCTCACGCCTGTAATCCTAGCACTTCGGGAGGCCAAGGTGGGCAGATCACCTGAGGTCGGGAGTTTGAGACCAGCCTGACCAACATGGAGAAATCCCGTCTCTACTAAAAATACAAAATTAGCTGGGCGTAGTGGTGCATGCCTGTAATCCCAGCTACTCGGGATGCTGAGGCAGGAGAATCTCTTGAACCCGGGAGGCAGAGGTTGCAGTGAACTGAGATTGTGCCATTGCACTCCAGCCTGGGCAACAAGAGCAAAATCCATCTCAAAAAACAAAACAAAACAAAACAAAAAACTTGATATTTTAAGTATGCACAAAGTTCAGGAGGTTTCCAATCTACAGTTTTTACTTAATTTAACCTAAAATTCCAGGTTCAAAAGAACTTTACAAAAGAAAAACATAAAAGATAACGTGCATTGAGACTTCACAGTTACTTTCTCACAGGTACGATTCTGGTACGATTCATCATCCAGAATTACCCCTTATATGCACTATGATGTTCTGATTCTGCCCGAATTTGAAACAAATGGTACTGACAGAGAGAGTATGGGAGGAAGAAACACCCACGAAAGGATAGGCAGAATTTGCAAGCTTCACTTAACAAAAGCTATGAGTTTTTTTTCTTGCCTTAATATCACAACATATCTTTTTAAAGGAGGAAGTGTAATCAAGGAAGTAGTTTTCCCAAATGGTATTCCAATTGCCCAGGTGCTGAGTAGTAGCAGCTGGTAACTGACTTCTCAGCATCATGAAATTTCTTTACAGTCTTAAAACAAGTAATTGAAATATTTTTGGTACAAATCCTGAGACATATAACTTCAGTTCATTTTTAAAAAATGGTTCCAAATGAGAATTCAACAAAACTGAAAATCACCAAATTACACTCAGAAAGCTGTAATTCTCAAAATTAATAGCAGATTTGACAGAGATGACATCTCACACGCATTTACCTTCATGGAAGCTTTTAGCTCAGAAGCGTCATACTGAGCAGGTGTCTTCAATAGGCCCAAAATCACCGTCTCCAGGTGGCCAGATAAGGCTGACTTCAGTGCTGATGCAAGTTCCTTCAAGATAACAGGCAATCATAAAGAAAATATTTATTTTACTTTAAAACTAGTGAGTAAAACAAAAGTAAAAGGGATCTTTTTGTGAAGCAGGTTGGGAGTCTTTGACCACTCTGGAGTCTTGGGTCAAACACCCTCAACTGCATTCCCTTCAACAGACCCACATCTCAGAAACATAAACATCAGGCTTTGCTTCAACGAAATTCCTTAAAATCCAAGTTAATTTTGCCATCTTCCCCGGTCAATAAAAGGAAACTGGAGTCGTATGTGATTCCTAAGAAAGCTGTGAGAGTGCAGGCACTTTGCAATATGCTTGAAAGCAGTAACACTCCGTGGAAGGCAGGACGCTTTCCGAGATCAAGGGCCCTGCTAAGAAGGAGATGTTTGAGCAGACAGCCTCCTGGCAAGCAGATCTTGTGGCCTCCCGATATACTGTAAAAGACGTGGGGGCAGCCATTCCAGCGGCACCTCCTCAAAGTCACCAGAAGGAACCAGAGGCCCCAACACAGTTGGAAGTGAGGTCATGAAACTTTCCTAGGCAAAACACTTCATCTAATACTGAGAAAATATCTCTTTGTCCACACCAAACTTGGTGTTTAATGGAAGTGACAGGAAACTAACACCCCCGAATTGGCCCCCTTGAATTCCCTGCTGCATGTAATTTCTTAAGGGTTGGATCCACTGTCACCATGAACACAAAAATTTGTCAGAGGTCTGGTCAGCACCCATGTATGTAGACAGACACCCCAACTCAATGTGGCTTTTAGCGATGCTTCCTCGAGCTAAACTTCCTACAAATCATGGCTGATGACGGAAGCCTCCTACTGAAATAATGTTCTTCTTTTCGCTTTTTTCTTTTTCTTCTCTCTCTTCTTTCTTTCCTTGCTTTCTAAGAGCACCTGTGGCATCTACAAAGCTTAGCCCCTACAGGTACTTGCAGGCTACGAGAGGTGATTTGCAGCCTGCTTCAGAGACAACCATCCTGAATCGTTCGTAGATGTCAAAAGTGTTAGAACTGACATGGATCTTAGAAGCCACCTGGCTTTCACCACCCATTTTCTCCTGCTTCCCAATGTCCCAGGAACACACAGCACTTAGGAGGGGACTGTAAAAGCAGTAGCTCCCAATTATAACACCAGTCTCCCAGTTTGGAACTTTGAGGTTAGGTAACTCCAAACTTAGCCTACCCTTGACACTCCCCTCTACCCATTCTCTATTCAAACCTCAAATAGCATTTGGGCACCTACTGACTTCTTCCACTTCTATTCTAAACTCCTTACGGGTGTTCAACTTCCTGTTTCTCACAATGTCCAGCACAGAGCTTTGCATTTAACAAAAACTAAACACAAACTCCAGAAATGTATGATAAATAAAACATAACCCTTCCCTGTAAGGAGAAGCCTCGCATCTGGCGTCTGCTAGAACATGAAAGAATCGTAAAAGCAGCTGTCTCTCCCAGCTCCTCTCCACTCTGCCAGCAGGGCCTAGGTTCTTCAAGCTCATCACCTGGGAAGCTGCAGCCCGTATCCCTAAAGAACTCTGCAGCACAAATCTTCCTTATTTCACAAATTTTCTTCTTTATTTCACAAACAGCCGATTGTTTCACTTGAAACTATCTCAAGTAGTTTACATATCTTTTATAAAAGATACATAATTCTCCTTGGCCTAAGGCTGAGAGTCAAGAATTAGTAGGATGGTGAGCTGTCCCCAGCACACAGCAAAGCCTGTGAGATCTTGGGACCTCATCATAATTCTGGTAATATCTTCCCTCCTAGAGGGTACGTGGGAGCTTTGTTCTCCATATATCTAATCTAAAACCAAGATCTAGGTTTTGGGTGTGGTGGCTTATGACTGTACTCCCAGCAGTTTGGGAGGCTGAGATGAATCATTTGAGTCCACATGGCAGAAGGTGCAGTAAGCCGAATCACACCACTGCAGTCAAGCCTGGGTGACAGAGCAAGACCCTGTCTCAAAAAAAAAAAAAAAAAAAAAAGATCCAGGCTTCTATGTTTGTGTGTACACACCCAAATGTATTCCAAGACCATACTCTGTGACAGCTGAAAGATCAAATTTTTTGCATGCTGTCCAGAGATGAGCCTTCTGCTCCACTGGGAACTTGGCTCTACCAGCTCACAGACCCCTTTGGGAAGCTGGAGAAATAAAACACTCCCCTCTATGCCTCACTACAGAAGATTAATACACGTCTAGTGAAAGAAGAATTTTAATGCACATGAGATGAAAGAAGCCAAATGCTTTCCTATTTATGTCCTTTCCAACTGTTTAGAGTGCGGGGGATGGAAGTGTAGCAAGGCTTGACCTGCAACTCCCAGGACCCTGCTGGTCATGTCAATCCCAAAGGCAGAAATGTCTCTTCTAGAATCCTTCCAGCTCACCTCCACTGTGGCTACGAGTGAAAGCCATAAGTCAAACGGGAGCTGCAGGAAGCCACACTTACTGCACTGTCCAAGAATAAATCAAAAGCTTTTAATAGCAAGAAGTTAAAAATAAAGCAGCACATCCTTAAAAATAAAATTTCCTAAAACTGACACAATAAAGGACGAACACGCACTGGTTGTTTCTTAACCACTAGTGGACAAGCAAAGGGAAAAAGCACACAAAGACCCTTTAAATAGTAGGAGCATGGCATGTTGAAGGTAGCTTTGCAGACCAAATGAACTACCAACTAAGCCCACTCGTTGCAAAACGCTTAAGAATTCAAGTGTATATTTTTAAAATGAGAGGAGCTTGTTAGGATCAACACTCAGTGGAGGCTAGTATCCTAAAATTAAATTAGAAACATCTTATCAAGAACCGGCAGAAGTCATAAAGATGAAATGAGTTGCTACATGTACAAAACTGAGCACAGTGCCTGGCCCAAAGTAAGCACTCAATAAATGGCGCCTGTTGTTGTTATTGTTGTTGTTCCCTATTCCTAACTTTCTATTCCCAGAAGCTCTCCCTCCAGGTAGCCTGGGTTGGGGGAGGGTACTGTCCTTACACGGGAGCTCCCAAGCACTCTAAAGCGAGCATGACCATCTGCGCTCTGCCTCCTCTCAGATCAACGGTGGCATTAGATTCTCACAGAAGCGCGAACCCTACTGTGAACTGCACACGCGAGGGATCTATGTTGTACACTCCTTATGAGAACCTAATGCCTGATGACCTGAGGTGCACGCGCGCGTGCACACACGCACACACACATGTGCAGTGACTCTTACAAGGATTTAACAAGAAAATCTTAGATATCCAAGGGTCCCAGAAGTCTTTTGCGCATGAGAGCCACAATTCATGAAAAGAAAAAGCAATGTCTGAGGAAACAAAAATTCAACAAGAAATGTCCTCCATCCCTGGAATTGCCTGTACCTTTTTGGTCCTTCTCTGGTAGGCGAAGGCAATATCCTGTCTCTGTGCATTGCTGCGGTTGGTCAAAATGTTGACAATGGTGACCTCATCCACACCTATGGAAATACAAGTTGTTAATCGTTACTCAGTATACTCTAGTATTTTGGGCTTACATAGAAGGTGTCAAGCAGAGTTTTTCAAACTGAAATTTATATACTGTTTTCCAAACTGAAATACCCAGACACCAAGATTTGTTCTATCTCTTTCGTCAGCATCCTCTACCCAATGCGTACACTCTCTTTCCTTTTTTCTTGAGAGCCTCAAACCTCAAGCTTAAATGGACCTTTTAAATATCTGTGGTTTAAAAATTACTTTATTCATAAATTGGTTTCTGGAATCAACAGTAGGAGGTGCATATGTGGGGCTTTGGCAGTCAGATGGAACAAGAGAGATTTAGTAGGATTTTAAATGAAGGTCCCCAAATTGCCATTTAACTCAGGATTTAATAGAGAGTAACTGCAAACTGAATTAATAGAGATAATTATTTATATTTATTGCAGGATTATGGCTATATAAGCAGCTAGGTATAATTTCTATAATTATAAAAACTGCCATGACAAATGAGTCAGATTTAATATGGCAGTTGTATTTTAATAGCATAATTGATTAATACAATCATATTTATTGAAGACAAAATTGTTTTGTAAGGAAAATAAACGTTCCACTGCCTTTAATCTTCAATAGGCAATTTTAATAATCAATTTTATAACTTCATTAAAAAGAGTAAGTGTTTTAATCTAAATTAAATCTAAATTGGGAGTTTTGAGGTGCCACCAAAATATTTTAGTACCTATTTTAATTGGAACATGTGTATTTACAAAGATAAGCAATGCCTTCTGGTGTCTGCAAGTTTCCAATTTCATATCAGAAATACTCCTAACATGCCATTTAACTTAAGAATGCACAGTTTGTAAATTCAGAATGTGAAAAGTCTCTCTCCTGACTGATTATTAACTTTGTTTAATAAAAGAAACAGTCTTTGCCATAACTAGATAGGTAACTCTTGGGTGAGAGAGTAGAGTTGCTAAACCTACAAAGTCACTTGCAAACTACAAATGGCTTGGCCTGAAGAAAATCGGAGGAGTCCTGAAGAAACAGAGAGGTCAAAACTGTAACGCTTGAGACAAAGACAAACAGCAGATTGACAGAGGAAGTATTTTGAATTCTCAAGTGTGTTAGATTAAAAAGTTTATATAAAGTTAGAATTTCTGGGTATAAAAATAAATAACTTTTTAAAATGTATATGCTCATTTCAAAGCAAGTCCATACCAATATGCTTGCTATCTTAACTGTAGCATCTATAACTTTACCTCTCATTTTTAGAGTAGCCAAGGTAAACACAGAAATCCAATTGCTGGATATGAGATTCAGCTTCAAAGATGCTTATTTCAGCATTGTATACAATATTGAAAAGTAAAGTAGGAAAAACACCTGTGTCCAATAAGAGGCTGATTAAATGTTCTTTTTTCCATATAATGGGATACTATGCAGTCATTTAAAATGATGGCATAGAAGTATTAATTAATGTTGGAAAATATCCACAATATAGGTACTGTTAAGTTAAAAAAAAAAAAGGTTGCAAAGCAGTATGCTCCGTATACTCTCATTTTTGTAAAATGTGTATGCACGTATAAGAAAATACCTAGAAGTCTCTATATCAAAATTTTAATAGTGAACATGTGAGTGATGGGATTATGTATAATCTTTCTTTTGATTATCTGTACTTTCAAAGTTCACCATAATGACCATAAATGGGTTTTTTTAAATACCCAGTGAGTGGCAGGCAGTCATTGCTCCAGAATCGACTGGTGACTTCACTTCAAGAGAGTCCCTGTATAACTCTAAATACTTCAGTTAGAAAACACAGTATGCATGGTAATTAGGAATTACATCTATATAATTCTCTTCAGTTTCCAAACATCGTAAGACAAGCTATGTTATTTAATCCTCATAACAACCAAGAGGGGATAGCTATTTCTCTTTCTATTTCCTAAGTGGAGGCTCTAAAGCTCAGAGGGACTGCAGCCCATCCCTGTATGTGTTATGTGTGTAAGCATTTGTCCTACTGGGATCTCAGCTTCTATATCTGCACAAGAAGGGGGCTTGAACAATGACCCCCCACTTCTGCTTCCACAAAACACTAATGGATATAATTAAGCTTTAACTTATATTTTGTTTCAATTAGGAACGGGCAGAAGAGATTGATTCAAAGACTCTAAAATACCCACAAAGTGACGTGTGCCTGGGCTGCTGTGCATGCATGCCTACCCACACATGCGTGTTCGCTTGCTCGTTTGCTCCCTTGCTCTGTCTCTCAAAATTCTATGGCTCTAGCTTTGTATTAGGAAAACCACTTGTTTATTAACGTGTTTTGCCTTGTACTTAATTTTATTACCCACAACTGAAAATACTGAAGAACCATCACAAAATACAATTCTATCCTCTAACCTCAATTCTAATACTTCCAGAAGTCAACCTAGGGGCCGCTGGCCTGAAGGCATACCAAGAACAGTGACCCATAAAAAAGTATTCTCTCTTAAAAACAAATGCAAAGTCTGTGTTTGGGTCAGAATGCGGTTCTTGGCCCCACCTGCATTAAAATCACGTGAAGCACTTATTAAAAACACAGTCCCTTAGGCTGCACCTGAGAACTACTAAGGAAGGCTCTCTAGAACTTGGGACCCAGGAAGCAGCACTTCAACAAACTCCCTAGTAATTCCTTATTTGAGAATTACCAACAGAAATGGATAACCATGGTGGGAAATGGAAAGGTCTCTAGAAATCTACCTATCTAAAAGACTTCTATGTCACTTCTATCAACTGCTTTTGTGAGGTACAGGATCTACTACAATTTTAGGAAAAGAAGTGCTTACTTTTGTCCAAACAACCCAGGTAAGAAGTAACATCTAAAGAGTTCACTCCACAAGCCGCAATGCAGTCCCACACTCTTAGCCAACGACACAGCTTTTTGCCCTTCTTTCCATAGCAGCTAAGTGTCCAGCCAGCACAGATAGAATTTAATCCAATTATCGGAAATCCCCATAAAGAGCCTGGGTGGTTAACCTGAATCTTACCTAGGAGGCAGCAACAACCACAGTCTAAAGGAATCAAAATGTATTATACCTAAATTATTTACCAAGCAAACAGCCAGCTGAGATGCAGTATCTAACATGCTGGGACTTTACAAGTGAACAGCCATAATGCATTGCACAAGTGCTAATGCCACTAACTACAGAGAAATGAAATGGAGGCTGTTTCTGCAAGCAGAAGATTCCCCTCCTACCGCCCTGCCCAAGAACCTCACCTGCATCAGCTATTTCTCCCATACCACTGTCTGAATGTTTCAAATTGAACTGGAAAGAGGAAAAAATCATGGAGCCAGGATCGACTGCCTAGTCAAAACCACTTAAGTCATGTCCTATATTGTAATACCAAATACACGCATCTGCAAATGGGATTGAACCATCTTATCTTTAGAACACTGCTGCTTCCTCTGGCCCTGCTATTGTAATTGGTGAGGCCATTTATTCCTGTGAAAAATTGTTCAGTACAGGTTGAGGCTGCAAGGGTCATCCGGTTACTCACCATTTCTACCCAGGATGCAACTGAAGGACTCGGACGGAACCTCGAATACCTATGTCAGCACAATCATCATCAACAATGCACAACCAGTGCCAGGACACCAGAAAAGCTCTAAATTGAATATAGTGCCAGAGGCCCAGGAGATGGGGCTCTGCCTCCCTTGATTTATACTCTCTGACCGTGTTCCAGTGCTTAAGGAAGTGTTTGCTGGGCGGAAGGGCACAGGGTCTAAAGAAACTGTGTGGGTGGGGCGAGGGCATAAAGAAGAAACAGAAAACCTGAATATCACTTTCTTTTCCATCCTCTTCCTCGTGTGTCTGATATGAGTGATCACAAAGTCATCTAAGCAAAGGCTCTCCCCAAAGAAGATCGATGTGGATAGGGTGATCCCACAGAATATGGGTGAGAACATGAATTCTGTGATCCGGGCAGATTTTTTACAATTTTTTTTCAAAACTAACAGGAGTTACAGTTTTCCAACATTGGTGAGGAACCAAGACACAAATGTATTTGGCTCCTGATAAGAAACAGCACAAGGAAATCTTTAAGCATTTACTCGTTGAACAAAAATAGCCAACTAATCTAACTAGGTAACTACAACAATATTTTCAGCACCTGGATAGTGGGCACTCCCAGAGGTCAGTCACTGTTCCAAATGCCAGTCAATGCGAAGCAACAGCTTTGCCAAGGGAATGCCACGGGGAGGTGTTGCTGACAGCAAGGTGCCAGTAGAAACCTGGGGGTCCTGGGTCCCATAAATCATTCACTGTATTTTTCAAGCACAGAGAATATTTGCAGTTTAAAATGATGGCTGGATCCAAAACCACAAAATCAGCCTCCTGGAGTTTCCTCCTCCTCTCTGCGGGTGGAAACCCCAAGTCAGCTCAAGCGCCTGGCATTCCATGGAAAATGTGTGTCTTTATTGTCCATGGCAAGGCACCAACAGCCATTCTGAACAGGATGCTGACTCACATCTGCCGAGACACACTGACTGCACAAAGAAAATGGATTTCATTTGTGTTTGATGAAGGTCTCGGGAGAGTGGGGGTTGACTTGGAAAACAAAGGAAAACTGTCCAGATCCTCTCCTTACCTAGATTATGGGGAAGACCACGACTTGACTAAGATTACTGAGCATACCAGTATCAAAGCTGAGAAGAAATCATCTTTACAAAAAGAAGGTCAGAGGCATGCCACAAAGAGAGGACAATGCCACAGAGCTATGGGACGTGTACATGGAGTACACATCCATGTAACGTGGACGTAGTTCATTTATTATAATAATAGTAACCTTTTGCCGGGCGCAGTGGCTCACGCCTATAATCCCAGCACTTTGGGAGGCCAAGGTGGGCGGACCACGAGGTCAGGAGTTTGAGATCAGCCTCACTAACACGGAGAAACCCCATCTCTACTAAAAATACAAAATTAGCCAGGCTTGGTGGCACATGCCTGTAATCTCAGCTACTCGGGAGGCTGAGGCTGGAGAATCACTTGAACCTGGGAGACAGAGGTTGAGGTGAGCCAAGATTGAGCCATTGCACTCCAGCCTGGGCAACAAGAGTGAAACTCTATCTCAAAATAATAATAATAATAATAATAGTAACCTTTTACTGAGTACCTTCTATGTGCCAGGCATTTTTATCAGATGCCCATATTCTATCATGTACTTCTCACCACACCCATCTGAGGTGGGTGCCATTGTCACCCCGGTTGTACTAATGAGGAAACCAATGCTCATAGAAGGCAGAGACTCACTCAAGGTCACACAAGCAAGACACTTGCAGGGCTGAGATTCAAATCAGGACTAAAGACCCTGGCTCACTGCACTGGGCAACTCTGCCTCCTGTGATAGAAAATTATGCAAAACTTGAAAATAAAGCAAGAGGAAGACAGCATATCCTCCAGGTATGTGCTGGAGCACTATCTCACAGGCCCAAAGACTCCTGCTCAAGGGACCTGCTCTTACCTGACGTGCTGCTTACTACTGATTTGGGCATACACTCTGTGGGGTTACATGTTAACTTGTAGATTTTGGTCCAGTAGAAAAGATAACCCCAAAGGTTGTGGCTTCACTGCCCTGTAGGACATTAATGGTCTTGTATTCAGCTCAACAATTTTTCCTTTTTTTTTTTTTTTAAACAGGGTCTCACTCTGTTGACCAGGCTAGAGAACAGTGGTACAACCATGGCTCACTGTAGCCTCAACCTCCTGGGCCCAAATGATACTCCTGCCTCAACCTCCTGAGTAGCTGGAAGCACAGGCACTCACCACCAACACCCAGCTGATTATTAAAAATGTTTTTTTAGAGATGAGGTCTCCCTTTGTTGCCCAGGCCCTCCCAAAGTGCTGGGATTACAGACAAGAGCCACCACACCCAGCCTGGCCCAACAATCTCATTCCAACATTCTTTTCTCAACACTTACCAACATCCAGTATCTCAAATTCCCTCTGAACCAGCCTTACCTCAATGCATTAAATGTTTAATATATGTTTATCCTATGAGTCAAGTTTGTACCTTTTTAAAATTATACTTTGATACTTTTTCATACCACACTCCACCATCTAGCTCCTACAAAGGATATGGGACAATAATGTGTCAACACGTGTAGAGAACTGGGCTGAAATTTTTACATACAAATGCACTTACATTTGGTAATCTGTAGATAATGATTTGCCACCTGGTAATAATGCATGGCCACTAAAGGGATAACCCAGTTGAGGTTTTTTCCAGCAGAAAGAGCTAGAAGACTCTCTTCTGAGGAGAGACATGAATAACTCAGCAAAGGGAGGAAGTCCTTCCCAACAAGCCTGTTAGGCCAGCCAGTCATCCATCTACTGAGAGAGATTTTTAGGGAGAGAAAAGCTCCCCTCTAGCCATAGGACTACCCAAAAGCACCTTCAGCCATGGTGCTGGCTGGCCCGGAACCCCTGCGGTCAAAGTTGCCCCTCTGGGTCATCCAGCACAAGCGAGCACTGTGTCTCCAGAGCGTCTCTCATCAAGACAGGACACCCAGCAGGCTGACAGATGCCAGGGGAGGCCTCTGGATAAGTAGCAGCCACAATATAGTGCTTTGGAAACTCCATGGGACTCAGACCTGTGAGATCCTGGGGCACATTAGTTCCCTTCCTAGGCCTAGGTATCTCACCCCTATAGAACAGAGATAATGATAATACTTATTTTACCAGGATGCAGAAAAGGCTGGCTGAGTTAACGACTAGAAACACATCTACTGCCTTCATTCAGCTTCTCTGTCACAAGCCTGGCCCCTGCCTGCATTTGAATTTCTGCCTGTGAAATATGGGGCAAAGAAAGATAGAGAACATTTTTGCCATTGGCACACATGGATGAGTAGTCCAGTTACATGACAAACTCTCGCAGCTGTCAAGAGATGGGAGAGAAAGTAGGCATTGCACAGGGTGCAGTGAGGCAGGGGAGTTTGGTGCCTCTCCCAAGTCTGGCACAGCTGGGGCATACAGTCTCAACTCGGGGAAAGTATAGTTTAGCTAAGTGCCTAAGAAGTGGTTTTGGTCCAAAAATCAGATTTCTTCTATTTCCATTCTGCTTTGATCTCACTTCAGCTGAGTTCCTTAGAAAGGATTTAAGGTATCATCGACTTGGTAATCTCACCGGCTGCTTTAATAATCTAGAATCTTGTCTGCCTTCCATGCAGAATTATATTTCTGAAACAAGCTACAAGACCAGCAGGAAAACACAAAGTACACCACTGCTCAAGATTCAAATCAAATCGTCAGTGAAGGAACATGCATAAAATGCAAGCCCTGTATTGTGCTCTGCTACTCCGTCAGCCTCATGGGACAGAAAATTTAAAAATGTGAACAGATGCAAGAGAAACCAATGCAGCCACCCTTAACTCACTTGATAGTGGAGAACTTTCTTGGCGTTGCTGACACCAGATTAGAATCTGGTTACTGCCATTGTCCCTGGGTGAAACTGGTATTTGGATTTCCTCAGGGAAAAGAGCTAACCGTTTTTTAAAAAAAAGAAAGAGCTGAAGAGAGGCAGGTGATGAAAGCTGATGCTTACAATTAGAAAGGCACCAGGGACTCCTTTTCCAGTGTTTGATAGCTACGTGGCTCAGGTCCGGCACCTACATAGCTACATAGACAAATATCACTACAAAGAAAATCTGTGCTGGCAGAGTCACAGGGTGGCTGTGACTCAGCACTGGCCTCTTTGTTCCCAGCACTGCTGTAAGATGAGAAGTCAGTCTAAAGTAAACTTGAACACAGAGAGAAAGGCCTCAGCAACTGGGAAGGGTCCGTTCCCTCCCGTTCCCTTCCAGGAGGGTGAGAAGGCCCTGGGCTACATGAGTCACAGAAGAACTCACACTCAGACCTGCTCTTGTTGGTTTAGCTTCTCACTTGCAGCCCTCTGTTAGAGGACAGAGGCTACTTTTCCCACCCAGTCTGCCTCCTGGCGCCCTCAAGAGAATATATTTCTAATTGTTCTGCTCAGCCAAATGAATATACCTGGTGTGCAGGTGAAACCAAAAATATCCATCCTGGCTTGTTCTGCAGTGGCATGGGATGTTAGTCTTTTGGCCACAGAAATCTTAAGCAGTTCTATTTTAAAAGTATAAGAAAAAAATAAGTGCAAAACTTCGTGCAGTTATGCTTCTATACTTGCGCTTCTGAGAAAGGGGGAAAAAAATCACCCACTTTTGCATCCCTTCCGGAGAACACAAATACTGCTAAAATCAAAACTGGCAATAATAATAGGGTAATTCATTACCCTCCCCTTCCAGAGAGAGACCAAAGCTGTACCAGTTTATTGGCACTTACACTAACTCTGGGGTTGTGCTGCTGCTAATTACAATCTATTTTCTGGAGTCTAGATTCATCCTTTTCTAATTTAGCTGACTTTCCTTTCTAGTTATTTGGACCCATATGGTAAACCATTCACAGCTGTGTTGTACACGCCATAGTATATATTTAACCCAAGGCCAATCTAAACCAAGAGACTCCTACAGATTAAGCCTCAGCAACCTCTTGTTAATTAAGCAGTATTACTACTTTTCCATGACTTTACTCAGTTTCTAACCAGACATAAATTAAGGTAAGTCGTTGCATAGTCTACCTCAGGATGGAGCATACATAAAACAATCCTGCATTTATTTGGTTTAGGCAGCACAGACAAAAAATACTCAGATCCCGTCAAACTAGAAACAAAGCAGACTTATTTTGATTTTAGCAGTATTGTGCTTCTCCCCGCTTCTCATAAGCACAATAAACGAGTATGTAGAGTATGATGAGAACACAGACCAAGAAATAGCTGGTTCTTCCTTCTCAGAGAAAGCCTGTTGATGCTGTGCACTGGCCCAGGCTGAGAGGTGAATGGGAACTGTGCGGATGTTTGAGGTGGGGAGGAAGGAGGCTACATGCTCCTCAAAGAACAAAGGCAGAGGCATGCTCTGTAGAGGGCCGTGAACAGAGCCAGAGATGAGGCTAGAAAGATACTCTGTAAAGGCTGAAGCAGGGAGGTCCCTTAGAAGACAGATGCCATAGGCCAGGCGCAGTGGCTCACACTCGTAATCCCAGCACTTTGGGAGGCTGAGGCAGGTGGATCACCAGAGGTCAGGAGCTCAAGACCAGCCTGACCAACATGGAGAAACCCCATCTCTACTAAAAATGCAAAAAAAAATTAGCCGGGCATAGTGGCACATGCCTGTAATCCCAGCTACTCGGGAGGCTGAGGTAGGAGAATCGCTTGAACCCGGGAGGCGGAGGTTGCAGTGAGCTGACATTGTGCATTGCACTCCAGCCTGGGCAACAAGAGCAAAACTCTGTCTCAAAAAAAAAAAAGAAGAAGACGACAGATGCCATAACAGCTCACAGGAGAGGGATGACAAGAGTTAGGGGAAGGGGTGAATAAGAGCTGCCTCCCAAGCACAGGAAAGTGAGCCAGGACAGGTATTTTTGGTTTTGTCTGCACACCTGGAGGTATATTCATTCAGTTGAGCATAGCAATTAGGAATATATTCTCTCGAGGGTGCCAGGAGGCAGACTGGCTGGGAAAAGTAGCCTCTCTCCTCTAACAGAGGGCTGCAAGTGAGGAGCTAAACCAAGAAGAGCAGGTGTGACTGACAGTTCATCTGTGAGAACAGCCTTCGTGACTCCTGCAGCCATGCCCTGGCCATGGCAGGCGGTGCCCCCAAACAGGTCTCTGACCAGCTCTACCCTCCTCGCCATCATCCCACTCCAGGCCTGCTCCTGTGCACCATCCGTGTACTCGACAGCAGCTGATTAAGCCTCCTCCAAAGTGGCCTGCTCCCAGCTCTTCTTCCTGAGAGCACACAGACCACAGGGAAATCAATGGAACATTACATGGAGTGGGTAACGTCCCGGCACACTCACACACACGTGTGTACACACACGGCTACCCCCGTCTAGGAGAGAAAGAGGGCCAGTCATCATCACATGGTCCTTTGGCTTTTGTTTCTATCAATACTTGAGGTTTATACCGTGTCCTTTGATGTCAAGGAAACACCAACTACTTAGTATTGTCTCTTCCCGATGAAGGGTTAGAGGTGGGAGTGGGGCCAAGGTGCGGTGTAAGCTTCTTAATTACACTTAAGGTAAAAGGCATTCTAAAAAAAGAAGGTAAGATCTTAATTAGCTCATTTTTAAGTGGTTTTAGTTATCCAGTATCTAATAATATCAAGGAGAAGGAGGAAGGAACAAAAGCGTTGTTATCCTTTCCAACTAATGACTTCATTTTTGTTTTTAATTAAGTTTACTGCCTTCCACTATGAAAGTAATACAAGTCATCATAGAAAATTTGCAAAATACAGAAATACAGAATATACTGAAAGCCCAAGAAAGGAAAAGGAGCGATTGCCCACAATTCCATAAACAGGCATACCTCAGAGATACTACTGGTTCGGTTCCAGACCATCACAATAAAGCAAATATAGCAATAATGCAAGTCACACAATTTGGTTTCTCAATGCATATAAAAGTGTGATTATATTATATTAAGTGTGTAATAGCACTATGTCTAAAAAACACATATCTAAATTTTAAAAATACTTTTATTTCTAAAAAATGCTGGCACAGAGACAAAGTGAATAGCATTGCCACAAATCTTCAATTTGTAAAAACCGCAATATCTACAAAGTGCAGTAAAGGAAGGACCATGAAGTGAGATACGTCTGTTTCCATTGCTAATGCCTTTTATTTTTTCTTTTTTGATTAAAAGAAATCACAGGCCAGGCCTATGATTTCACACCTGTAATCCCAGCACTTTGGGAGGCCAAGACAGGTGGATCACATGAGGTCAGGAGTTCGAGACGAGCCTGGCCAACATGGTGAAACCCTGTCTCTAGTAAAAATACAAAAATTAGCCAGGTGTGGTGGTGCATGCCTGTGGTCCCAGCTACTCAAGAGGCTGAAACAAGAGAATTGCTTGAACCCAGGAGGGTTCTGCCAGGAGGCAGAGGTTGCAGTGAGTCAAGATCATGCCACTGCACTCCAGCCTGGGCAACAGAGTGAGACTCCGCCTCAAAAAGAAAAAAAAAAAATGGTTGTGGTTGTGATCACATAGCATATACCATCCCATTTCTATTTCTTGATGCAACTGACACATTTAAGGTGAATGGATGTTAAAATGAGTGTTAAGGAAGTTACTATGGTGATGGCTGCACAACTCTGCAAATACACTACTAAACACACTGAAATGTACACTTTATATAGGCAAATCGTATGGCAGATTAACTGTATCTCAATAAAGATGTTGAAAATTATTGACAAACTTTATTTTTCCTATCTACATTCTGCAGACATTCTATGTAATACAGAGAGTTACACATTATCTATGTAATATAGTTTCACTTATTTACTTAATGATTATAAGGAAGTATACCTCAAGACATACTTCCCAACTAAAAGATTTATCTGGTCTTTCACTATCATAACCAATGCTAATATTAGCACTGAGCTCTTATGAATATCATATTCCTTCTTCGCAATAGTTCCTAAAAGGATTTAGGGTTTTAATAATGCCAACAATCTAGAAATTATTTTAAAGGACCAATGGACTTGCAAAACCTAGTTACTCTCTAAAATCACTAAGCATCAAAAATAAATAAGTAGGCTGGGTGCGGTGTCTCATACCTGTAATCCCAGCACTTTGGGAGGCTGAGGTCAGCGGATCACTTGAGGCCAGGAGTTCGAGATCAGCCTGGCCAAGATGGCAAAACCCTGTCTCTACTAAAAATACAAAAATTAGCCAGGCATGGTGGCACATGCCTATAGTCCCAGCTACTTGGGAGGCTGAGGCATGAGAATAGCTTGAACCCAGGAAGCAGAGGTTGCAGTGAGCCGAGATTGTGCCACTGCACTCCAGCCTGGTGACACAGCAAGACTCTGTCTTAAAATATATATATAAATAAGTAAATAAATAAATTGGCCAGGCGCGGCGGCTCACGCCTGTAATCCCAGCACTTTGGGAGGCCAAAGCAGGTGGATCACGAGGTCAGGAGTTCAAGACCAGCCTGCCCAAGATGGTGAAACCCCGTCTCTACTAAAAATACAAAAATTAGCCAGGTGTGGTGGCACACACCTGTAATCCCAGCTACTCGGGAGGCTGAGGCAGAGAACTGCTTGAACCCAGGAGGCAGAGGTTGCAGTGAGCCAAGATCACACCACTGCACTCCAGCCTGGGTGACACAGTGAAACTCCATCTCAAAAAAATAAATGAATAAAAATAAAATAAATAAAAAGTGGACCTAAGTGAAACTCACTGAGCATTAAGTCTGGGGGGAAAAAAAGGAGATGGAGAATCTAAAGCTAGACCACAAATATGAGACTTAACAGAAGTCAGAAAGACCACAGATGAACAATGTTTTTCATATCTGAAAATTCAAGGCAATGAAAAAAATCCACTCCTCACAGGTGGGTGCTACAACATTGTGGTGCCTAAGAACACAGGCCTAGGGGTGGACAGAGGTGTGTTCAAATCCCAGTTTGATCCAAGGCCAAAAGACCTCAGGCATACTAATCCTGACTTGTATCACCCAAGACCTGGGGATGACAGAACACTACATCAGAGGTTACTTTGAAGTTCATCTAAGATGAATGTTCCTGAAGTGCCTGGTGCAATATCTGCCCACAATGAGCATTTTATAAATAGTTGCAATGATGATAATGTCAGCTGCTTTTGATCAAACTGGAATGTCGGAATCTAAATCTTAGCCCTCCCAACGTTTCTGTCTAAAAACTACAGTATTTTTCTACTAACTCCAAAAGGCCTGAAGGTATTTTTATTACCATGAGAGTTTCAGCTGTGACCAGAGTTCATTTGCGCAATCTTTACATTCCAGTGCACTAAGTGCTTTCTCACGCAGGGACAAAAGAAGTCTTTGTCCCATGCTTGTGAAAAGCACCATCTTTGCTAGATGAGTTAACTGCTAAACTTAGGGCTGCTGCAATGACATGCTGGGAAACCACATGAATCTAGGCACATCCAAATAGTGAAATAGGATGGGTTTTAGGAAAGCAAACCACATGGATGTGTATGGGCATGTGTGTGTGCATGTGCTTGTACGTGTGTGTGTTTTAAGGTAACGTATTTTGAGTACCATCTATATGCCAGGCATCGTGCTAAATGCTTCATACTTTACAACAATCCCGTGAGGTGGGAACTTTGATTAGCACCCCTTTATAGGCAAGGAAACTCAGTCTTAGCAAAGTTCCGTGTTTTCCCCGAGTCGGGTGGCTAATGAGTGAGTTGTGGAGCCAGCATTTGAACCTGGGCTCACACACGCTCTCATCCACTATGCTCCACTGACTGGAACTGGCTGTAGTGAAATAAGCCCTGCAGATTTTAGTTTAATTTTCTGATTAGTAACTTTTGGCAAGAATGGTCATTTAAATGCACCAAAAAAAAAAAAAAGAAAAAGAAAAAAGAAAAAAGATTGGGCTGGGTGCGATGGCTCATACCTGTAATCCCAGCACTTTGGGAGGCCAAGGCGGGCGGATCACCAGAGGTGAGGGAGTTCGAGACCAGGCTGACCAACATGGAGAAACCCTGTCTCTACTAAAAACACAAAATTAGCTGGGCATGGTGGTGTGTGCCTGTAATCCCAGCTACTAGGGAGGCTGAGGCAGGAGAATCGCTTGAACCCGGGAGGTGGAGGTTGCAGTGAGCCGAGATGATGCCCTTGCACTCCAGCCTGGGCAACAAGAGTGAAACTCCATCTCAAAAAAAAAAAAAAAAAAAAAAAAGATTTTTTTTTTAAAGGTCTAATTTGGATGCTTCATTATTCTGCCCTCAGCTGTGCAGACAGTCATCTGGGGGGTGGTCCACAGCAACTGCAGAACATAAGGCTTCCCCAAGGCAGATGATGCAAATAAATCCTCACATCTTGTTAGAACCATACAACATTAAGTGGATTTTTCTACTCTACTTCCTGTCTCTGGAAACAAGGCCACCAGATTCTACACGGTTTTAGGAAAGGTGACCATGTAATGTATCCTCCAAAATAAGACAGTTCTGAGAGTGAAAGGTGCACTATTAGTAAATACGCAGGCATAAACCGGGACTTCATCCTAGTTATAGGTTCCCAGGTCACCCTGGTTGAGGTTTCTCAGTCTTTCAACGAACCGTATATGAACTATGTAAGTGTGTCAGTAAGTTAAAACGCTGTACATAGAAGAGAAAAATGTGACATGGCTCTTCACCAGGGCCACAAACCAGCAGCAGCTCTAATTGTGCTGGGTCACGTCTGCATCCCAATCTGGCCTCATGGTGAAAGGAAGTGCTTTATCCAAGGGGGGAAAAGTGGAGAATCACAAAAGTCACCACAAGAACTGCAATATTTTTCAGGGATTCAGGGGATGGGACAACCCCAAGGATTGCTTAATTAATATAAGCCCAGAAAGTCTGAACATCCTATTTTGTAGACCCAGAAAACAATATAATGACCATAAGAAGCTCTTGCTCAACCCTAACCAATTAGCACTTTATTTGCTTTATTTCAAGAGGAAGGCTTTTACGCCTCCTGGTCTTCTCTTACTCATCCTAGAACTTGAGGAAATACACTCATTCTGACAGCTCTTCTAATTCCAGCTCCAGGCCTAAGGAGCAGCAGAACTTACAGGGGTTTAAAAAAAAAAAAAAAAAAAAAAGTCTGAATTTTTCACTCTCTAGATCAATCTAAGAGCAATGTAGTAAGACTTTCCCAGCAAATGTAATTAAATTAAAGGGGACTTGGAACAAAAAATGCCCTTAGGGACCACTATGACCAACTTCTTCCTTGCAGAAGAGGGACTGAAGCCTCAAAGTGAAGAGCTGCACCCAAAAGCATACCCCTAGGACCAGATCCGGCTCCCAGACTGATTCCTTTTAACCATTACTTGGTTAAAATACTATCTCATGTTGTACATCTCTCCAAGGAGAAGAAACGGGGGGTGGGGGAGGAAAGAATGGAAGGGAGGGAGGAAAGGAAAGAAGGGAGGGAAGGGAGGGAGGGAGGGCAGAAGGAAGGAAGAGCAGGAAGAAGGGAGAAAGAGAAAGAGGGAGAGAAGGAAGAAAGGGAGAAGGGAGGGAAGGAGAAAAGGAAAAAGAAAGAAAGGAGGGAGGGAAGGAAGGAAAGGAGGCATGGGTTGAGCTAGGTCTGGATCCACTCCATTAAAGCTCGATAACAATTTCAAATCCCCAATGTATGGCGATTTGAGGGAGAATAAAGAGACAACCAAAAATGTCTCAGTAAGACCCTGACAAGAAGAGGACAAATATATCACCTACCTTTGGTCTTGATGGCTGTTTCAATGTTCAAAGCATCCCGCTCAGCATCAAAGTTAGTATAGGCTTTGACAGACCCATATGCACTTGGGGGTGTAGAGTGCTGAGGTTAAAAGATAAACATACTCAAATGACACACATTTAAAATCCTCTTGTTGAAATAACAATTCCTAATATGTTTTCCTATTGTTTCTTTTAACAATTCAGATCATTCTCATACTAGGTAACTAGGTAGGTATTAACACACCATCACACTTCACGCAAGCAATTTCATTTTTTCTAATAAGAATTCTTCAAAGGCTCAGCTAGTTTAGAATATGCTGTCTCAATTTCAACTTTTCATCTTACTTTCAGTGACAGATCAAAAGCAGACAATGCAAAGCTGGAGACCTGAAGCCAGCATTTACTCAGGACGGCTCTGAAGACCATTAAACTGGGCTGGCAACAGTTCGAAATAAGCTGAAAATGTGGAAATGCCTCAATGACAAGGGTGTTTAGCCAAGTTTCTGCTACAGGTACATGAATTTCTACTGGGCCAGTGTTGCTGAGCTTACAATTCAGATAAATGAGGGAAGCAGCTTCTCCCACCTCTTTACTTTGGTCACCACTGTGGCACCAAGGTGGTCTGGCCAGACGGCCCACATCCTCCTTGTGTTTCCCCCCTCTCTCCTCTGTATCCTTCTCTCTGCCTTTGTTAACACCATCCCTTGTGCCTACCACCCTCCACTCTTCCTAAGATTTCTTATTGCCTTTTAAACCACACCCTCTTCCTTTCCCAATGCTTTTCTTTTCTTTTCTTTCTTTTCTTAGGTAGGGTCTCACTCTGTTGCCCATGCTGGAATGCAATGGTGTGATCATGGCTCAGTGCAGCCTCAACCTCCTGGGCTCAGGTGATCCTCCCACATCAGCCTCCTGAGTATCTGGGATTACAGGCACCTGCCACCACACCGGACTAATTTTTTCATATTTTTTGTAGAGACAGGATTTCGCCGTGTTGCCCAGGCTGCTCTTGAACTCCTGGGCTCTAGTGATCCTCCCATCTTGGCCTCCCAAAGTGCTGGGATTACAGGCGTGAGCCACCACGCCCGGCCTTTCAGTGCTTTTCAAAGCTCATTATCCTTCCTGATCTGACAGATGGGAATCTCCCATTCCAGATTGAGGTAAGGACAATGGCGTGCTTCTACGTCAGTTCTCCTTTCAAGGTATTAACTTCCCTCCTTCTTTGAAATGCTCTTATAATTTTCCCTCTCCCTGCTACCCAGTCCCAAAGCTAAGGGCAGACAAAGAGGATGTACATTGTGGTTGTGGTTGGCTGATGGCTGGTGGAGGCAGCATCACTGCCCATCCTCAACATCAAGGCTCCCATCCTGCAACCCACTCCAACCTCCTCAGCACATAATGCCCATATAATGTGATGACTTGGCCTTGGCGCAGTTTCTGTGAAGAGTGAAAAGGCCAAGATCCCTGAGTTACTTCTCCACCCACAGGCATCACATTATAAACCACCCAGCACCCACGCCATTCCATTTTATTAGCACGGAGACTGTATAGGTGAGCATCTAAGATGCCTTCCTGTATCTAGATGACTCCCAGGAGAGGCCAGAAATCTAAGTTCAGCATTTGACAAATGTTTCCAAATGCACATGTGAGGCCTATCTTGGCCAAATATTAAATCCAGTTCATATTTATAACTTGACATGCAATGCATTATCAAAGTATGTTCCATCTAATTTCACCACTTAAACTTTCCAGTAAGATGAACTTGATGACACGGAGCACACATTCAGGAAAAAGGCAAAGTGCTATTTTGAAATACTCAGTGTGTTTGCTATGGTAGCTATAAAATGTGGATGAAATCTAAGGAAAAACATTTTCCCATTTATTAAGAGTGCCATCAGTTATTTACAAGGCAGGCAGTCCAGGCATTGAGCCATATCACGTATGACTGCATTTACCAGGAGATACGTAGTCTTGTTCCAAAAACAACAGTGAGGGGGAAAAGTTTTGTGTCATTTTATAGTGTCTCTGGAAATGAAATTAAATCGAGAATTGAACCTATTACCTATAAAATCCACTTGTCTGAAATGAAATTAGTGAGACAAAGTTATCTTTTCTTTCCTTAAAATAATGGGGAACATGTGACATTTTCTGTTTCTGCCCCACCTCTCCACACATAGAAATATACTAGAGTAACTTCAGAGGCTACACAAAAAGCCATCTTATAAAACCTGATAGCAAAAACAATCTAAGTCCAGTAGAGAAGCAAATTATTTAGCACCTGAATTTGTCTGACCTCAACATGCAGTTTGTATTGCTGCCAAAAACAGCATGCACAAGTTTCAAGAAGAAAAAGATTTTTAAAAAACTCTATAGGCTTTATACTCCATACAACCTGCGCTTTCACAGGCTCCATCAATTTGAACATTTTGATGGCAAGTACCATGAACAATACAGAGGGTCTTGCACCATGTGACCCAAGTCACTGTCAACCCTCTGTTGAGTGATTCATTGCATTTTAATTTCAATCAAAGCATATTTTGAAAGATCTGTCGGATATGGCTACAAACCAGTATCAGTGCTGAGTTTGCGTAAAAGCCATTTCTGCCAAGATGACCTGGAAGATGTATAGTATCATTAGCTATTTTACATATTCATAATTTATATTCCACTTGATTCTAAAAGTATTTGAAATAATTTTAACTTCACATATAGCTTAAATTTTTTAATTATAAAAAAAGAAACAAATGCAACAGAATTTCTACGTTCACATATTTCCTATGAAAGAAAATTCAGTTTAGTTCTAAATTCCCTAATAGCCACAGCAAAAAAAGAAACGGATGAATTATAATAATTTCATTATATTCTTGGTTTTTTAAAAGAAATATCCTAGCTTTTTAGAGAAAATATTTTCCAGGTGTGAAATTTTTTAAAGTATAGATCCTCGAGCCAGGCATGGTGGCTCCCACCTGTAATCCCAGCACTTTGGGAGGCCAAGGCAGGCAGATCTCGAAGTCAAGAGATCAAAACCATCCTGGCCAACATGGTGAAACCCGGTCTCAACTAAAAATACAAAAATTAGCTGGGTGTGGTGGTGCACACCTGTAGTCCCAGCTACTCGGGAGGCTGAGGCAGGAGAATCGCTTGAACCCAGGAGGTGGAGGTTGCAGTGAGCCAAGATCACGCCACTGCACTCCAGCCTGGCGACAGAGTGAGACTCCATCTCAAAAAATAAATAAATGAATAAATAAAATAAAAGTATAAGTCTTCATCTGGAATAACTTCCTGGACACTGTAAGAAATCCAAAAGATGCAGAATTATTTTTGATATGGCTGTGGCTTATGCCAACCAGTAATAAAATCCCAGGACATGACATTAAAAGTCATGCATCATAACAATTACTACCAATGACATGCTAAGTATGGCAGAATAAAATTCCAGCCATTCCAGTGTCACTAATTCTGTCCAATTTTAATGTGAGGCCAAGAAAAGTTTCCAGTGCCATGATATTTCTTTCAAATTGAACTACTAGGAACAGCTGAAGTATTAAGAAAGAGGAGAACCAAATGATGACTGTCTGAATTGTCCCCAACTTCCTTAGATGTACAAGGATAGAGAGTAATATGGTTATCCAGAGAGATGTCCAACTTGCAAAAATTATATAAAGTGAAAGTGATATACTTACGTCACCCTCCAAGCTGAGCTTGCACAGGATTTCGTGAACAGTAGACATTTTGAAGGAAGCTGGAAAAAAAGTACAACAAAAAGTCTTTATGAAGAGGCTTTCCTTTACTCTGAAGCACAGCGATTCATTATGCTAATTTCTACTCCTTGGACCATTTCATCTGACGGTATTAGAGTAGTTTTTGCAAACAGATGCAATTCCCATCTTACGATCGTAAAAACTAAACCTCAGAGATGGTCTGCCTTGGGTTGGGATGGACTACTAAACTAGCCAGTCTTTCTCTTCCTCTGTGTAAACAGAACCTGGGGAGACTGATTTGTGAATGCAAAAACAAAATGTTCCCCATGGCTAATGCAACCTGTTCAGACAGGATAAAACTGAGTCTTCTACTTCTCATAAAAGGTGATGGGCTTGCCAAACCAGCCACTACTTCTGTATTTCTCACAAGTAATTAAACATATTGAGAAGGACCTGAAAGCTACGATGTGAATCGAAATTAGTAGCATTTTCATGTTGCCCTAATTCTTAATTGGAACCTTTATTATTACCCATAATTACTTTCTTAGTCCAATGATACTTGGAAGATATTAAAGTATTTACGAGAAAGACGATGGACAGATTTTCTGACCTTAACTCATTCCATAAAGGACTGAATCTGTTGTATTTAAGATTTGAAATGGTTGAAATGAAGTCATCTTCCAGTTAATATACTTAATGGGGCAGCAAAACAATAGCCTGATGAATTGGCTTTCCAGCTTTGCAATCACACAGTTCTCGGAATTGATACACCCAATCCCTGCCAATAAGGAGTGCTCAATTGGTGGTAAATTTATCTCAACAGAGACAAGACAGGTCATCAACATAATCACCCCAAGAATAAAGAAAATAGAGTAGAGCTGCGTCCTGAAATAGACAGGAATGACATTTAAATTGCAGCAACTCCTGCTTTGGTCTCTTTTTGCTTAATATTCTTTGATCAAGGAAACTGCACACATGCAAATTCAGCTTTCTATTCTCTTCACTTTGTTTAGTCTAAATATTTTCATAAAACTGGTTTGGCGAGAGTATGTGACATAGATATTTGCTAACTTATAGGAACATTTTGGACTAAGCAGATCCCAGGCCTGGTGTGGGAAGAAAGTGGGGAAACGTAAGAGGAGAGGATTCGCCTTTAGTTGTGGTGAAGGATATATTTTTGCAAGATTCTCATCCTGGGCTCTCCCCCAGACCACTACTCTCTTCTTGATGCTCACAGAAGCTTTTTATGCACAGCGAAAAGTCAGTCAAAGACCTTCCACTTCCCCCACACTCACAACTCTCAGACAGCCTCCCCACCCCAATTTGTCCCACCGTTGGGGTATAATTCTGGTTTGTAAAAAGTATTGCTCTAGAAATAAACTGTGGTACATTCAGACATGGAATATTATTCAGCACTGAAAAGAAATGAGCCATCAAGCCATGAAAAGACACAGAGGAACCTAAATTGCACATTGCTGAGTGAAAGAAGCCAACTGAAAAGGTAACATAGTGTATAGTTCCAACTTCATACCATTCTGGAAAAGGCAAAATTATGGGGACAGCAAAAAGATCAGGGATTCAGGGGAGGGGATTATTAAGGCAGTGAAATGATTCTATATGATATTGTAATGGTGGATGCATCCATGTACAACACTAACAGTGAATGCTAATGTAAACGATGGACTTTGAGTGATAATGATGTGTCAATGTAGGTTCATCAGTTCTAACAAATGTACCACCCCGATACAGGATGTTGACAGTGGAAGCTATGTGTATGTGGGAACAGGGGAACATGGGCATTCTTTGTATTTTCCATTCAACTTTGCCATGAACCTAAAACTTTCCTAAAAATGAAGACAATCGGCCGGCCGGGTGCGGTGGCTCACACCTGTAATCCCAGCACTTTGGGAGGCCGAGGCAGGCGGATCACGAGGTCAGGAGATAGAGACCAGCCTGGCCAACATGGTGAAACCCCATCTCTACTAAAAATACAAAACTTAGCCGGGCGTGGGGGCGGGCGCCTGTAATCCCAACTACTCCGGAGGCTGAGACATGAGAATAGCTTGAAACCAGAAGGCAGAGGTAGCAGTGAGCTGAGATCACACCACTGCACTCCAGCCTGGGCAACAAGAGCAAAACTCCGTCTCAAAAAAAAAAAAAAAGACAATTTAAAATAGTCTTGCTCTGTAGCAGAACCATCCAATACAGTAGCCACCAGCCTCATGTGGCTACAAAGCATCTGAAATGTGGTCAGTTCAAACTGAGATGTGTTATAAGTGTAAAGGACATACTGAATTTTGAAGACATAGTATGAAAAAAATATATAAAATCTCTCATTTATAATTTCTTTCTTGGTAAAGGCAGGGGCTTGCTATGTTGCCCAGGCTGGTCTCGAACTCCTAGCCTCAAGTGATCCAAGCACTGAGATTACGGGCATAAACCACTGTGTCCAGCCCAATAACTTATATATTGATCATATATTACAATTACAACTATGATATGTTGAATATATCTTATTTCCATTTAATTTCCTTTTTCCTTTTTCCATTTTTTTTCCTTTTTTTTTTTAATGTTTCAGTAGAGACAAGGTCCCACTGTGTTGCCCAGACTGGTCTTGAATTCCTGGGCTCAAGCAATCCCTCCGCCTTAGCCTACCAAAGCACTGAGATTACAGGGGTGAGCCACCACACCTAGCCCTTTTTTTTTTTTTGTCTGAGACAGGGTTTCTCTCTCTGTTACCCAGGCTGGAGTGCAGTGGTGCAATCATAGCTCACTGCAGCCTTGATCTCCAGGACTCAAGAGATCCTCCTGCCTCAGCCTCCCAAGTAGCTGGGACTACAGGCGTGTGCCACTACACCTGGCTTTTTTTCAGTAGAGATAATGTCGCGTTATGTTGCCCAGGCTGACAGTCTTCTTGACAGAGCAAGAAATCTCCAACTTCAACATGGACCAAGAAACATTCTAGAGGGTCTCATCAGTATCCCTCAGCCCGAGAATTACCGAAGCAGAGATGAAACTCCTAGGACGGACATCAAACCACCCAAGCCCTGGCCTCAACTATCACCCCTGGACTCAGGCAGAACTGGACCAGGTCTGCAGCAGGGGATAAACTGTTGTCATCTGCTGTGCAGAATTCTAGTCTCTACCATAAACAGGCAAGAAATAAAAAATGCCAAACATAAAACAAAAGCAATACCAGGGAACTAGCAAGTCAGAGTTGCAAACAGAGTTGTTTCCACTTAGAGAGTATAGATTAAATTCCACTTGTTTATGAAATCAGGTACCTCACATCGGTTCCGATGTTTAGAAAATCTCAACTAGAGGCACGGTAACTTTTCATTGTGTTGTTCTTTCAAGTTGTCTTTCCAGCTCTGAGCTTTGTACACTGCTGCCTACCCGTGTCCCACATGGGACTCCCCAGTACTGTGCAGATCAAAGACAATCTGATAGGCTTCTTTACACTCTCCATTCATGTTAATTCTTCTCCCACAGCCACAACACCTTGAGGAGACTGTTAAAAGCCCCACAAATCTTCCTTTCGGTTTCACCATTCATAACTGTGCTGCTCTTTCATCAAATCAGTCCTGCATGCCACCACCAACTAAATTTCTCCATTTAATCTTGTCAAAATCATTTGACATCATTTAAAATCAGTCCTCCAGCAGAGCCCAGCCTTTCAAGATGAGCATCAGAATCCTGTAAACAGTAAACAGTTCCCTCTGTTTACTCCCCAGCTAAAGTAGACTAGGGCCAAAGTGTGACTTGCCTCTCCGCACTCACCACTACTTCAGTATCTGCTCCAACAGGGTCACCACGACCCCTACTCTACAGAACTCTATCTTGCCTTTCACTGCCAGGGCACTTTTTGATACCACTTCATTCATCCATTCGGCAGAATGTTTTAAGTGCCCTACACGTGCCAAGTATTCAAATGGTGAATGTATAGGTACACTTCAAAGCAGTAGAGAGTATATGGTTGACCTCATCTTCCCTACATAGTCCCAGTCCCCCTACAGATTTCAGATTATCTTTACATAATGCAGGTGCTAAATCAACTTGAAAACAATGAGTAGCTATTTTGCATAACATTTATATTATTTATAACCATTTTGCAGAAAAAAAAACCAAAACACAAACATCACAATAACCACAAAGTCACACTTACCACAAAGCAGTATCTACGAAATTTGACATTATCCCATGCAGGTGCCTTTTGTATCCATATAAATATTTCCTACTTCATGCGAGTTTAATGGCAAACATTTTCACCCTAGAAATAAAATATGGCCTCTTTCCTCCCATGCCGATAGCATTCCGGAAAACATGGTGAACATTCCTAAAACCCACTGGGCTTTCTGTAAGAAGTGTGGCAAGCACCAACCCCACAAAATGGCACAATACCAGGACTCCCTGTATGCCCAGGGAAAGCGGCGTTATGACAAGAAGCAGAGTGACTATGGTGGGTAGACTAAGGCAATTTTCTGGAAAATGGGTAAAATTACAAAGGAGGTTGTGCTGAGGCTTGAGTGTGCTGATCCCATCTGCAGATCTAAGAAAATGCTGGCTGTTAAGACATGCAAACATTTTCAACTGGGAGGAGATAACAAAAGAAAGGGCCAAGTGATCCAGTTCTAAGCATCATCTTTTGTTTTATTATGAGGACGATAAAATCTTGAGGTTATGTCCAAAAAACAAAACAAAATAAAAAGAAATAAAATACAGTGCTTGCTTCTTCACTCCATCAAATCCCCTAGCAATGCAAAGTCATTCTGCATACGATCTATTATTCGCTGGAAGGAACAGTTGGCTTTGCGATTCACTGTTTGTTAAAACATTAGTTTAATATAGCATATTTGACTAATGAGAATGTGTCAGTGTGCTGCTATCCTTGAAAGCAGGAAAAGGAAGTCTTGGCAGTGCTACTGTATGTTACAAACACTGGTAATACGCAAGGAATTAATCAACGAACCCATACCAAGCATACGCTGAGCCTGCACTATATTAAAGGATACAAAAGACACTTATAAAACTGTGAAATGCAGACTTCCACCCTGCAGGACCTTTGAGCTCTCTTCCCTTCGTGCCTCTGTGACACACTGAGAGTCTAGTCCAGGGTCACCCAGTGAATTAAGTAGCTGAGGCAGGGCCAAAACCCAGATCCCCAGACTCCTGGGCCAATGCCCTTTCAACCTCACCACAATGGTTCTTTATTCCAAGTGATTAAGACACAGAGAAAAAGATCATAGTCATCAGAGCGGGATTAGTTAAGGGCTTAACAGGGAGGTGCTGTCTGCCTAGGCTGAGAAGGGTGAATCACCACGGGAGGTTCCAGCCAAGAAGCAAGGGGCAAGGCCTGGGGAGAGGGGAAGAGGAATAATGCCCCAGGGTGGCAGAAGAACAAGACTACAGGCTGGAAAATGAGCCACGTCCAGTGGGGTGCCCTGTGGGGAACCTAAAATATAAGTCTCTGAATGGTGCAAAGTTAAGCTTGCCTATGGAAATACTGGGGAACCTATGAATCAAAATGATTGGGACTCAGCACTCATATTTATCTATTCACTAAAACATTTGCTCTGGAGGCAGAATTTTCTTACTGAAAACAACTACTCTGACTTTAGTGTACTTACTGTTTTGAATGAAAATAAAAAATAAAGCCTACATGCTGTATGAGACAATTTCACCTCTACTCACTCCTCATCACCGTATAAAACTCATAAATCCATTAAAAACAGAACCACTACTCCTTTTCTGGCAGACTTCTCTAAAGAACATGAAAATGGCAGTTTGCACCACTCTTTCCAACACTTCATCCTCACCCAGCTTGCCGACTGGTTTCAACTCGCCAACAAGAAAAAAAAAAAAAATCAGCAAATTCAATCTGTTGATGAGTACATCTACATACACATCAGTGCCGTGCCTTCCATTCCCAGGGAGGGCAGGGTCACTAGACAACATCACTAAAATGACCCTTTATCAGAAAATGTTTTTCTGTTTAAGGAAATCAACTAGAGGTACAGGGAGACTCACTGATAAAAGCCATACCCACCTCAAACTGGTTTAAAATCATTCACCACTTGGGTGGGAAAACAGGTCACTTGGCCCCACCCTAATGAAAAGAACAGTTTCTTCTGCCTTGAAAAGGCTGACAAATGAGACTGTGAATGCCTGGCTAAAAAAGCTCACAGTGCAAGGCTGATCATTAATGAAATCAGTGCAGTTATTGAGAAACAAGTCATTTACATTTAACATAAGGACTATATTATTTAGGTTGGTGCAAAAATAACTGCCATTACTTTTAATGGCAAAAACTACAATTAACTTTTGTACCAACCTAATAATTTAAGGGTTTGTCCTTATTAAAAAAAAAAACTCTATAGATTTTATTGTATTCTATTGCTTCACTACGAAAGTGCAGTTACAAACAAAAAAAGGACAAGTGAAGCAGTTTTAACTTCACTCCCAAAAAGAAGAGTAAAAGTTTACAAAAAGGTTAAAACAAACAAACAAAAGAAAACTTAAAAGTCAACACTTCAAATAGTAAAAACACATTCTACTGAACTGAATTAAGAACCAGTTCCAAAAAGCCCAAATGTTAATCTGAACAAACAAAAACATACTGCAACAGGGCTAGTCTGCACAGGCAAATCTGAGTCTAATCCAGAAGTTTTGTGGACACACCCACTTCACAGTTTAAACGTGGAGTGTTGATGCGTTACCACAAAACAGATTCTTAGCAACCATGGTGAATCAATCAGGGACTGATGATTCAAATGAAGATTTTAAAGCAAAAATGGGTAGAGGTGGGAGCGTGGAGAGTTGGGTTTCTCCATCAAAGCTCTTACTGTACACAGTCCTGGACACACAGTCTACAGGCCACACTGGAATTTTAAACTAAAAAAAAAAAAAAAAAAGCATGTACTGGGTGAGGAGAGGGGTTCCCACTGTACTCCATCCTCCACCTACCTACTGCATCTTATTTAACAGAACCTTTTTGAAAGCAGATATTCTTCTCCTTGGTTTTATGGTCTTGATTAATGACTGAGTCACAGGGCCAACTCATTCCCCAGAATTCCTGGAATTCGGCCCAGTGACCTTGATCAAACTGAGCAGGAGGGACACACAGCACTTGCTCCAGCTTGTCTCTTCCGTGGCCTGATCTGAATCAATATTTGTTTGCTCCCTACTGACTTGTTGCAGCTTCATGCTCTCACAGCCTCTCTCTGCTGGTATCCTGATCGGGGGTTGGAGTGGGTGGAAAGAGACCGGCAGGAAGAATGATGTCACTTGGCATGAAGCACTTTCAGGGTTGGGAAATCCAGGCCTTCAAGTCTACAACTCAATTTCAGTGTTTTATGGCCCACATATTGTATTTTCAACAGGGCCTGGCCGCCTACAGAAAAAAGTCTAATGTCAGCATTCAAGACCTTCCACACTGTGGACTTACCTACCTTTCCTTAAATATCTTCTATACACACACACATGCATACACGCATCCTGCACAGAAGAGTTAACTGGACTGTTAACTCTTCTCCAAACATGCTCAGCACTTTCTAAGTTCCCTCCACCAGGAACCTCAATCTTAATTAGCTGACATCTGAATGAGTCTTTAGGATACAGGAAATCATAAATGCCGCCTTTCTCACACACCCCTCCTTGCCCTGTGCTTCTGCAGCTTTTTGTGTGTCTGTGCAACATTAAAGTTACATGTGTAAAGTCTGTCTTCCGTATTATCTGCCCACAGGGTTTCCAACTTAACTCCCTCCTGTTTCCTCATAGGTCTGAGCACAGTGCCTGGCACACGATAGGCATTCAATTTCATCTTGGGATGGTTTACACACACTGGGTCTTTCTATATTAGAAAGTCTTTTTTTCTTCTTTTCCAACACACTCTCCTTCCTCAATTTTCTCTCTCCCTCAGACTGGACATTTCAAATGCAGTTCCAGTTCCGTGCATTCAGAGCTGGAGGCTTAAATCACCAACTTCTGCAAATCTTAGCAAAGCCCAGCAGGTCGCTTCAGGGCAGCCTCTTAACATATAGCCATGCCCCCCACCTCTGTACTGTCAGGGATACTTGGGTCCTAGCTCTGTCCATAGGGCCACATGGGAACGTAACCTACAACTCCTAGCAAGAAGGCAGCAAAGAGGCAGGATGTATGAGTGGCCTTAGGACTCTGATTTCCTCTGAGCTGTGAGTGTATAGCCTGGGTGTGGCAGGGAGACAACGGACATGGACAAAGGGCTCCATAACACAGTCACTCCCTAGAATAAGAAATTTCTACACCACACCTGGGGTAAAACTCAGGCCACTTGGGTGCTACCGACTTGTCCTCTAACAAGGTTGAGCTCAGCTGGATTAAAAGCTTCAGGGTGGGCCAGGCATAGTGGCTCATGCCTGTAATCCCAGCAGTTTGGGAAGCCGAGACAGGCGGATCACTTGAGCTCAACAGTTCCAGACCAGCCTGGCCAACATGATGAAACCCTGTCTCTACTAAAAATACAAAGATTAGCCCGGCATGGTGGTAGGCACCTGTAATCCCAGCTACTCGGGAGGGTGAGGCTGGAGAATCACTTGAACCTGGGAGGCGGAGGCTACAGTGAGGAGAGATCGTGCGACTACACTCCAGGCTGGGTGACAGAGCCAGGCTCCATCTCAAAAGAAAAAAAAAGAAAAAAAAAAACAGCTTCAGGGTGTACCCTAGAAGGGAGATTTGGAAGTAATCTGGTAGAACCACCCAGAAGGACAAATATGGGCATCTCCTGACCCCTACTGCTGACCTGTCCCTCGAGAAAGTAGATGAGGACTGCCTCTGGCAACAGCAGAAGAAAAAAGATACCAGGCAGTGAATGGGTGGAAAGAATTTTTCTGAAGGACTGGAATTTCCTCTGGTGTGGCCTACAACTAGAATAGGGTGTGGCACCAGGGAAAGTGAAGAGGATTCTCATGTGAAAAAAAGAGGAACATTCCATTTCTATTTAATTCTCACAATTGAATCTGGAAGGCAGCTTAAGACACCATAATTTTAAGCAAAACTTCCCCAAGGTAGGTAAAATATGAAGTTCAGGTCTGTGGAACAGCTGGATTAAAGGGGAAATGAACTCCCACCAAGTTTAGAAACTAGTATTAATTTGGGAAAACATAAAGTTTAAAATCCAACAATTCACTTACTTTGTCTCTTTTCTTTCTCTCTCCGCCAGATTTAAGGTCTAAAGAGCAGGGATTTTCTTTTTGGCGGGGGTCTGTTTTGTTCACTGCTGTATCCCTAGTGCCCACAACTATGAGTGGAACACAGTAGGTAATTAATATTTTGTGGAATAAATGGTTGTTTAAAGCAGCCCACTAGAGCCTGAGACTCCTTTTGTGACAATCCCGCTCTCCTTTAATGAAAAATGTCTCCGCAGGCTCCAGGCTCTGCACAAGCAAAGGGTGAGAACGAAGGCTCCAGACAATGCATTAGTGCCAGATTCTAGGCCCAATGGTGTAGGAAGAGCCTACAGCCCTCAAAATCAATAGCAATTATAGAAGCACATCTACTTTGCCAGGAAAACTACTTAAATCAGAAATTAGGAAACTAACGGCCATGACTGCGAGCCTAATGTCAATCAATACCATAGTTTAATAGCTCAAAGACACAAGATGCTAAATATTGAGACTCCAGTGCAAGACTGAGCTCCTAATCAAAGTCAGTGAGTCAGCAATATTTCCTGGGCATTTACCACAGGCAGTCTAGTTGGCACTGCGGGAAATCACAAAATCTAAAAGGTCTCCAAATCACAAACCTCCAATTGTAAAAATGCACATAGATGTCACATCCTTCCACTGCAGATGCAAGGGACACTTTTGGAGAAACCCTTGACCTTTAGATAATCGACAGACTTGGAAGAAGGGAAGAAATTACTAAGCAGGACTGTGTTAACACTCCTGGCCCTTGCCCATCAAGGGCACCTCTGCTGCCCCAGTCTTACCAAAAATCTGCCTTAATATTGCCTGAATATTACTGCTTTACGTTCTATAAATTATAGATCTGTTTAGGTGAACGAGGGTTTTTTATTATTATTATTTTATGTATTTATTTTTTGAGACTGGGTCTTGCTGTGTTGCTCACATTGGCCTTGGACTCAAGAGATCCACTAGCTTGAGCAGCTGGGACTACAGGCCCACGACCACGCCCAGCATCGTTGTTTTTTAAATAACAGGACTCCTCTGGGTTGCTGAGGCTCTTAGGACCACCAACCATTCCTAACTTAATGAATATCGATTCAATCTGCTAGTCTCTAGCTGGATGCAGGTCAGCCGAAATGGGAAGGAGGAAGGAATGCAGCGTAACTGGACCAGCCTGGATGGGAAGAGCCAGAAGAGCGTCTCTAAGGAGGTGGAAGGTGGAAAAAAGAAAGTGGAACAGGGGCAAAGACATAATTTTCCAATTAAAATAATTTACTCAGTGTCAACCTTAAAGCTAAAAAAAGTTCCAGAAAAATATTTCAGTGATTTAGTCTTCCTATACACACATTGCCCCTCACTACCCTCCACCTCCCCACCACCAATCCCTTAATTAGGCAGTGCATGTTAAATAGGTCTTTCAGGGCTAGCCTGGGAACGTCAGCACCTTCTGCAACACTGTTTCAGTGGGAAAGTGCATTCTGCATTCCAAGTCACCAAGTTCCAGACAGGCACAGTAGCACACACGTGTGAACAGAATCCATCAGTACAGTCTGGGGCCCAGGCCTCTGCACACCAACAACTTAAGGTTCTTGGTAATGGCCCAGCGTGCACCCATGAGGCCACTGCTCTTTTACACACGCACTCAGAACACCCACAGCTTTAAAACGGCAATCTTACTACAAAAATGACACTTCGCATTTGCACAGCACTTTGTTTTTTGTGTACTTTACACATTTATTACCTAATGACCGGGGTTTTTGAAATCTCCAATAACTCTGGGTGGTGGTAAGAATAGGCATCCTTAAGCCACCTTCCCAGATAAGGAAACTTATCTGTGTTCCCCTCCTTCTTAACAGCCGGCTGATGGAACCCAAGCCCTCCACACCAGCACTGGGGCCAGCTGCACAGAGCGGCCAGAAGGGAGAGGCCCCGGGGCCACGCCCTTCTCTCTACTCGCAGTTCCTGACTCATTGTCACATCATGGCGAGTAACAGGACAACCCTCCCCACAGAATCATGGGGGACACTACCTTCCTGATGCCAATGTGTTCAACCAAGCGGGAAACTCTCCGGGTAGAGTGAAATCCGAAGTTGCTATGCTACAAGATAGCCTAGAGCAAGGGGAATAACTGACGTTTTAATGTCTTCTTTTATGGGGGGCTGAGGGGTGCCTACTCACACGCCCCCCTCTCATCTTCCCCCGCTACTTCCCTCCTGCTGGTCGGTTCAACTCCACAAGCGCGCGTTTGTTTCGAGTACAGTAACTTAGAGCAGATGGGGGGCACTTCCTAGAGGGCGGTGGAAAGCCCACTTGCTACTGCGGCGCCGGGGACCTGCGGCTCCCTGGGCGGCCACGCCCTGCCTCGGCGGCGCCTGGCGCGTCTGGAATGCGGGGCCTCCCTCCGCCCCCCTCCCCACGCCGCCTCGCCCCGCTCCCGCGAGGGCTTCTTGGGGAAGCCCGACCCCCCACCACCTCTGCCCTGCACCCTCCCGGCCCGAGCGCCGATGGCCCCTCACCCCTGCCCGAAACACCTTGTCCCTGAGCCCCCTCCCCAAAGACTCTCCAGTGCCGGCCGGCCCTTCAGCCCCCTGCCCCCGACGGCCGCCGGGGCCTCCCTGCCAGGCCGTACCCTTCTTCCCAGCGTCTCCGCACCCCGCTAGCTGGCGGCCCATCGCGGGCGGGCAGGGCGCGCCCCGCTTACCTGGGCCGTGCGCCGAGAGCTGAGAGCGTCCCCAAATGCTGAGCAGAGCCGGCTGGCCTGGGTGGGGCTTTTATACCCGCCACATCCTCCCTAGGCGAGGCGAGGCCCGCCCCGCCCCGCCCCGCCTCCCCCTTACACGGCCCGCTCCCACCCCAAGTCAGGGGTGACTCACCCCGGCCAGCCGGCCCGCAGGGACCGCGCCCTGGAACGCTCCCGAGCCGCGCCACGCGGGAGCGGCCCCAGCGCCCCTGGCCCTGCCCTCCGAGAAAGCCCGGCCGAGGCTGCCCCGAGGCCCACAGGGACCCCGTTTCTTCCTCCTTTCCTCATTTTACTTCTTAAGTGCCACGTCGAGCTCTCAGCCTCGGCTTGGGTTAATAAATTAACAAGACTTTAGTAGTAGACTCTGGGCTTGATTAAGTGGCTTTTTTTTTTTTTTTTTTTTTGGCGTTAATGCAATAGAGGAAAGAATTGTTCCAAGAAACATAAATCTGGACTCCCCTGAGCTGGGGCTGTTGGCATCCAGCGCCCCATTACCGTCTGCAAACATGTCAGCTTAACCTCTGGCCGCCAGTTCCCGGGGGGCGCGCGGCGAGGGAGGGAGATTTGCCCTGTGCTGCAAAGCCTGGCCCGCCCCGGCCTCCGAGCGCCAGGAAGCCCCGAGCCTGGGCTGGGAGGCCAAAGCCGGGAGCCAGGATCCCACCTCAGTCCCGCCCAGGGAGGCGCCCCTGTCCCTAGCACGGCTGTGCTCCGCTTCTCTCCGCGCCTGGGGCATCTCTGCGCGGCCACGTGGCAGGCAGTCCTGAGCGGGGTGGGGCCCATAGTTTTGAACCCGGAGTTTCGTGTGTGTGTGTGTGTACGCCCATAGCTTTGAACCCGGAGTTTCGTGTGTGTGTGTGTGTGTGTGTGTGTGTGTGTGTGTGTGTGTGTGTGTGTGTGTTTCTTGCAGCATAGCTTTGAACCCGGAGTTTCAACAAAGAACTTTCCTTTCGTCCTTCTTTCATGACTGCTGGGTGTGTGTGTGTGTGTGTGTGTGTGTGTGTGTCTGTCTGTCTTGCAGCCGTTTAGCCACTGTGTGTGTGTGTGTTTTGCAGCCGTTTAGCCACTGTGTGTGTGTGTGTGTGTGTGCGTGTCTTGCAGCCGTTTAGCCAACTCCCTTGCTCAGTGTTGCTGTTACTCGCTTTTCTTCCGAGAGAGAGAGAGAGAGAGAGAGAGAGAGAGAGAGAGAGAGAGACAGAGAGACAGAGAGACAGAGAGAGAGAGAGTGAGTTTCTTGCAGCCGGTTAGCCAACTCCCTTGCTCGGTTTTTCTGTTTCTCACTTTTCTTCCAAGTGTGTGTGTGTGTGTGTGTGTGTGTGTGTGTGTTTCTTGCAGCCGTTTAGCCAACTCTCTTGCTCGGTTTTGCTGTTTCTCGCTTTTCTTCCGTGTGTGTGTGTGTGTGTGTGTGTGTGTGTGTGTGTGTGTGTGTGTTTCTTGCAGCCGTTTAGCCAACTCCCTTGCTCGGTTTTGCTGCTTCTCGCTTTTCTTCCAAGAGTCACGTTGGCAACGTGCAGGCAGACACCTATTTGTCGTATGTGAGACGACGCAAATACTGTATTCGAACCTCAAACTAACAGGAAAGCGACGCTGAGAATCCCGAGGACCTCTGGCTGCGTTTTTTAAACCCCTCCTTGCACACTACTTCCTGCAGCTCTTTTTCCTGGTTTTGATGATTCTGTGTTTCAATCTCCCATTTATCTTAACATCCATTTTTACTTTCCAGTTGAGCGTCAATTCACTCCTGGGAATCAGAGAATGATAGTAAGGCCAACATTCAGTGCTCTGCTCACTCGCATAGAGTGACACAGGCAAAGTCGGCCACAGCTGGGGTGTTTTAACCCGCCCAAAGCTTTCTGTTACCCAGCGCTTTCACGAGGAATTATACACGATGGGCCCTACCACAGGGCCAAATAGAAAATCAAGCAACACTTTGGGTACAATTGCTGATTTACATTTATAGCTCTTCAATTCAGCCTGAAAGCTTCAAAGTCAGAAACAATGTTTATCTGCTTACTTGGTGTGAACATTTTGGAAGGTTAGGGGAACACAGGCAGACAGTAATATTGGGCACGATTCAGCCTCCCTTCTGTGTATCTCAAGGTAGGTTCCACAGTCTCTTACTCCTAATCGTGCTGTGATAGGCCCTTTACAGAAGATAAAATTTAATTCAAATCATGTGGAATATATAAAAGCCATCAAATGTCCAAAAGAATTTTGTGCTCATCTTGGGCATGCCACAAATTCTAACTTCTATAGATTTGTACAATCACCAGGCTTTGCATCATGCTAAAGAAATGTGCACTGATGTTATCATAAAAATGAAGCTATTAGAAGTCATAGTTTGCTATTTCTGAGGAATGTGAGGCCAGTTCTTCCAGTATAAAAGATCTTTTATTAGTCAGAAGACTCTATTTTCCCCCCGGTTGAGGAGAATGTTTACATCAGCCCTCAGATTGTCTGCTGTTGTCCATATTGTTCTCTAAGTGCTTGACTTTGTTTTGTTCACACTTCATCTGCTGCACTCAACACCTACTAGCGCCTAGCTAGCAATGATAGGCACTCACTAAATGTGATAGAATGATAGAATACAATTATTCACTGAATAATAGAATGTTAAAGCAGGGAGGGGCCCTAGAGATTAAATTGCCCTATCCTTGATTTTTACTATTATTATTCTTATATCTTTTAGTTGAGATCTCACACTGTCACCCAGGCTGGAACGCATGGCATGATTAGGGCTCACTGCAGCCTTGATTGCGGAGGCTCAAGAAATCCTCTCCTCTCAGCCTCTTGAGTAGCTGGGACCACAGGCCCACGCCACCAAGCCTGGCTAATTTTTCTATTATTTGTAGAGACGACAAGGTCTTGCTATGCTGCTCAGGCTGGTCCCGAACTTCTGGGCTCAAGTGATCCGCCTACCTTAGCCTCCCAAAGTTCTGGGATTACAGGCGTGAATTACTATACCCGGCTCTTGATTTTTATATATGAAGAAATTGGAGTCCAAATAAAATCTCCTGCCCAGTCCAGGGATTAAATAATGCACCCAAGACCCTCGTATCAGTTAGTTTTGCAGTATAATAAATTATCCCCATAAACTTAGTGGTTAAACATAACCATTTACTTGCTTGTAATTCTGCAATTTAAGCAGGACACCCAGTGGGGACAGCTTGGTGCTCCTCCACAGCATGTTGGGTTGGGTAGCTTAGTTGGGGTTGGAAGATTGAAAGCAGCTTCATTCATTTGTCTGGCGCCTGAGCTGGGATTGCCAGAATGACAAAGAGCAGGCAGGGCCTTTCTCTTCCTTGGTCTTACATCCTCCAGGTTCTCCTCTTTTGCTACACCACGGTAGTCATGGCAGCCAGCCTTCTAGAAGCAAAAGCTGAAGCTGCCAGGCCTCTTGGCTCACAGGCTGTGCAAAAACAAGCAATAGGCTGCATTTGCCCTATGGGCTGTAGTTTGCTGATCCTTGTTTTAATCCATTGCCCTACTCAAGTTTTTGGTTTTGCCCTCTGATATCTAGGCTCCTCCCTTTAAGATGTATTTCCTTTTCTTAAGAATGGCCCAGTCCAGGCATGGTGGCTCACGCCTGTAATCCCAGCACTTTGGGAGGCTGAGGAGGGCGGGTCATGAGGTCAGGAGATCAAGACCAGCCTGACCAACATGGTGAAACCTCATTTCTACTAAAAATACAAAAAATTAAGCTGGGCGTGGTGGCGGGCACCTGTAGTCCCAGCTACTCGGGAGGCTGAGGCAGGAGAATGGCTTGAACCCAGGAGATGGAGGCTGCAGTGAGCTGAGATCGCACCACTGCACTCCAGCCTGGGTGACAGAGCGAGACTCCGTCTCAAGAAAAAAAAAAAAAAAAAAAAGAATGGCCCATATTTGTAGCTGAGCAGCTCTCTCAGTCTGCTTCATTCATGCCAGGAGAAACTGAAAGGTCTAGAAACCTCTTTTCATTTTGCACTTTTTCTGGTTTAAGCTGGCAGTTGTTTCAAGTATCTTAAAAACCATGTAGATTTTCTATATCTTATTAAGGTTCACACCATGCTCCAAGATTTATATACAATTTTCTCAAAAACTTTATTTATATAAATCTTGCTGAGGTTTAATTCCATGTTCCAAGAGTCACATTCATTTTTTTTTTTTTAAATAGATCTCTCTCTACTTTACATGTCAGGCTGCAGTGGGACAATGCACTTAAGATTCTTACAAGCCCTGAGATGGTCTTCGAAGTACCACATTAAATCTTTCTTGGAGTCTTTAAAAAGAAGTTTTTGCCGGGCGTGATGGCTCACACCTGTAATCCCAGCACTTCGGGAGGCCAAGGCGGGTGGATCACAAGGTCAAGAGATTGAGACCATCCTGGCCAACATGGTGAAACCCTGTCTCTACTAAAAATACAAAAATTAGCTGGGCTTGGTAGTGTGTGCCTGTAATCTCAGCTACTCAGAAGGCTGAGGGAGGAGAATCGCTTGAACCTGGGAGGCGGAGGTTGCAGTGAGCCAGGATTATGCCACTGCATTCCAGCCTGGCAACAGAGTGAGACTCCATCTCAAAAAAAAAAAAAAAAAGATTAAAAAATGTATAAAGAATGTCTGGTATATTGTAGGTGCTGAAAAAAGCCATAGTTATTTCATTGGCTTTTTTAGTCTTTGCAGCAGCTGGCCTTGCTGAACTCATAGTAAGACCTCAATAAATCCTTGTTGAATTCACGTGTCATGACCCAAACCACACAGAGTACTCTTGGTATGGACAAACCACAATGTCTATTTTGTTTGGAGGCATTTCCAGGGAAAAATCTGCAGTGACTTCAATGTCTCTTTCTCAGCTGTAACAGACATTTTTGACCTCAGTTCATTCTCTGTGAGACAGCCAGAATTCTCTTTCTGAGACATAATTCTGATTATATGACCCCTCTCCAGAAACTCTTCCCAGCAGGGCTCTGACCTACCTGGGCAGCCTCATTCCCCCACATCTTCACTCTTCACCGCTCCATGTGCCACTGCTGGACAGGCCAGGCTCATTCATGCTCTGTACCTTCCTCCATCCTGTTTTCCTGCTGGAATGCCCTTTCCTGCTTTCCTCAGTGGTGAACTTTGCCTCATCCATCAAGCCTCAGAGTAAATATTATTTTCTACTGCAGAGCAAAGGCTTTCCCAAGCCCTTCAGGCAGATTTGACTACTTCTCTTGGCATTTTTAAAATATACCTCTCCTCGAATGGCGTGAACCCGGGAGGCGGAGCTTGCAGTGAGCCGAGATTGCACCACTGCACTCCCGCCTGGGCCACAGAGCGAGACTTCGCCTCAAAAAAAAAAAAAAAAAAAAATATATATACCTCTCCTCTTGCAATTGTCACCCCGCATTGTTATTTTTTAATTTGTTGGTCTCAGCAACTAGGCAGGAGCTTCTTGGGGACAGGCATTTGGATGTTTCCTCTTTGCAATGACATTATCTTACCTAGTACCTGTTTACTATCAGATTTTTCTCCATAAATGCATTACCTTGCCTTTGTTCATACTTAAACTCACCTGGCAAAAATTAAAATGTATAGTATTCAGTGTGGTGAAAATGGGCAAAATGGGAATTCTCAGACATTATCGGTGGGAGGGCAATTTGTCAGTATCTATCAATACTTAAAATACTCATGCCCTTTGATGCAGTGATGTTGCTTCAAGAAAGCTATCTTGAAGAGAGAGCTCTACATGACCATAACAATATATGTATAAGGACATTTATATCAGCATTTTAAGATTGAAACACCCTAAGTGGCCATCAATGAGGCTAAATTAAATTAATTTTAGAGTATGTGTTCAGTGGAATGAAACTGCTGAAAGGAATGGAGTAGATCAATATGTTCTGACATGGACAGATTTCCAAAATATAGTGCTAAATGAAAGAACAAGCAGAATGCAAGTGCAAAACTGTGTCTTGCTGGATTGCTAAGTTACAATACGTTGTATAAAACATTATGAAAACTGATTTGGCTACAGATGCCCACTCTGTCAAGATCATTCCTATATTAACCCACTGGAATATTGGGATGCTTCCTGAGGTGTAAGCATCTTATTCTTAACTCAGCACATTTTACTGCATTTATACATTGGCATGTCAGAGACTGAATATTTCAAACCCTATCAGCCTCTATTGTTTCTTCCAACAGCATTTTTCCATCTAATTTTGTAGAAAATACAAATATTTAGCTGCTAAGTGTCTGTTATCAATAGAAAAAAAACCCTAATTCTGCAATACAATATGTATTTCTTAGCCATAGAGTCTATTCAAAATAGGACAGTATTTTTCATGAAATAAAATATTTTGAGTGAACATGAAAACACACAGAAACATAGCTGCATTTTGAATGTTTTTATCTTCATTAAGTGTCTATTGAAAGTATTTTGGGTGTTTTGAATTTTTTTAACTTTGAATTAGTCTTCAAAGTTAAAAAATTGAATTAGTCTTCAAAGTTAAAAAATTCAAAACACCCAAAATACATTCAATAGACCCTTAATAAAGATAAAAGCATTCAAAATGCAGCTATGTTTTTGTGTGTTTTCATATTCACTCAAAATATTTTATTTCATGAAAAATACTGTCCTAACTGCTTGGGAGACTGAGGCAGGAGAATCGCTTGAACCCGGGAGGCGGAGGTTGTGGTGAGCCGAGATTGCGCCACTGCACTCCAGCCTGGGCAACAAGAGCGAAAAACTGCGTCTCAAAAAAAAAAAAAAAAGGTTCCTTTTTTTCCAGCCCCGGCCCCAGACGCTACAGCCGCCGAAATGTTGATGCCTAAGAAGAACCGGATTGCCATTTATGAACTCCTTTTTAAGGAGGGAGCCATGGTGGCCAAGAAGGATGTCCACACGCCTAAGCAGCCGGAGTTGGCAGACAAGAATGTGCCCAACCTTCATGTCATGAAGGCCATGCAGTCTCTGAAGTCCCGAGGCTACAGGAAGGAACAGTTTGCCTGGAGACATTTCTACTGGTACCTTACCAATGAGGGTATCCACCATCTCCGTGATTACCTTCATCTGCCCCCGGAGATTGTGCCTGCCACCCTATGCCACAGCCGTCCAGAGACTGGCAGGCCTCGGCCTAAAGGTCTGGAGGGTGAGTGACCTGCAAGACTCACAAGAGGGGAAGCCAACAGAGATACCTACAGATGGAATGCTGTGCTCCCTGGTGCTGACAAGAAAGCCGAGGCTGGGACTGGGTCAGCAACCGAATTCCAGTTTAGAGGCAGATTTGGTCGTGGACGTGGTCAGCCATCTCAGTAAAATTGGAGAGGATTATTTTGCATTGAATAAACTAACAGCCAAAAAAAAAGTCAAACAGAATAATATGACTAAATTGATTCTATTTATGTTAATATTTATGTGTATTCACACATTTATGTGTATATTCGTATATGTCTGCATAAGTAGGTTCATGTAAGCACATATGTAAATATATGGAAGTATGTACACCAAAGTGATATTGGTCAGCTTTGGGAAAAGTATTTGTTCAGGAGAGTGTTCACCTTTACTACATATGCTTGTTTGCATTGTTTGATTTTTGTTAACAGTTAATAGAGACACCTTCTATAGTTTTGAAAAGAGTTGAAAAAAAAAAGACATATAGCCAGCGAAAAGAAGGGCTGTCTTCTTACACTTAAGATTATGACAGGTCATGCCAGGCTTTGGGGAAAACTTGAATCTTTTTGATGGTATTTTTCATGTATATTTAAGAAAACAATAATTTAAAAATCTATAAATAGAGGAAAAGATGGACATCATAGCACTCTCTGCTGACAAAGAAAGCACTCAATATTGTAACATCTCATGTGATTTTGTTTCTTCTAGTTATAATCTATGAGAATACAACTTAGGCAGAGCCAATGCTTATATATTTCATACAATGCATGAAGAAAAAAAGCTTGCTAAGCAAATTAATATAATAAATAAGATAACTTGTGGCATGAAGTTTATGGGAAGGGTAGAGCACATTTCGTTGTTCATATAAGCTTTGTATTGTTTGTATTACATCTTTTATCTCTTGGTACTATGACTGTTTATGTTTCAGGTTGCACCATCAAACTAGGAGCTCCTTGTTCATCTTTGTAACACCAGCGTGGGGCTCATAACATGCTCTCCATGTTGAGAGACCTGACGTTGTTGGAGTGGACTCTATTACTGGATACTCTGATATTCATCATAGAACTCAGGAGGCTTGGGCTCCGGTCCTAGCTCCTATATAAATTGGGTGTACTTGTACATGTCGCTTAAGCTCTCTGGTCCTGTTCCTCACCTGGAAAATAAGGGTCTTTGACTAAAAAATTATCAAATTCTGTTTTAGCTCAAAAACTTGATCCTTAATATGCAAATGTAATAATTTAAGCACATTAATCATATACATGCACATCTATATTGCTAAACAGAGACAAGATTTATCTGTTCACTGAAAAGGCCCAATAGGATTTCTAAATGGAAGTACTTTGAATAATAAAATTATACCTTTTTACAAGTAGATCAATAGACCATTTTTACCAAATATGATTGGCCTTCCTTCTCTGAATTCCTTTTTTGTTCAAATTAGGAGGGGTATCCCTGTGTAATTGAATACATGCATATAAAGTTGTTGCTTTCATTCAGACTCTTTGGATTGTGGGGCCCCAGCATGTATTTAGCTCCTAGATTATTTAAACATATAGCTACAATTGAGAAATATCACTTTAAAGTAAATAAAGCTGTGTCAAATATCATTAAGATAATAACAGGCAACTGTTAAATGTCCGTATGTTGCAAAGGAACTTAGGTTTCTAATAAAGTGAACCTGTGATAACATACTTAGGTAACTAAATATGGGTATATACACTAAGGACACACTTAAAGCTATCACTAGCAATAGAGTGCAAATATTCCTCCCCACTCTTCAGGGAGTGTTGGCAAGCAGCAAGCAGAATGGAACCCAGTTTTGTAACCCAAGAGGCCAGAGCTGGTACATGGTTGCTTTGGGAGAACATGAGAAGTTGGAGTGCAGCTAAGCTAGATACCAAGGGAGAAGCCAAGGGCACTATGATCTGTTAAAAAGTCTGAAATACAAGAGCAGAATTTAAACAGATGGGGAGGCCAAGCTCTATGGCTGGAAGAACACAAATGCAAGTAGGAGGGAAGCAAGGAGGGAGGGGACAGGCTGCAGCTGGGGCTGGGGTGGCATCCATTGCCTCTGTGACCATGATGCTGGGAGATTGGGTGAGGTTGGAATGAATCGCTGGCATGCATACTAAATCATCTCTGCCATTTCTTCAAACAATGCAAAAAAGAGAAGAATAGGAAGGAGAAGGAGGAGGAAAGGAAGAAGACAGTGGAAGAGAACATTGTGAGGGAGGATACTGTGACATTGTGATACAGAGAGCAGTGAAGGGAGAGGTTTATACTCCTGACTACAGCATAATGACATTTTTTTAACGTCTAAATTTTAGTTTTTACTTTCTGAGCCAGTTAATATAAAAATACATACATAAATCAATTTTAGTTTCTTAGCATCTGGAGAACAGAATATTTTGGCCCAGATCATCTGTAAGTTCCTTGCTAGCTTTTACATTTGTAAGACCCTGCTAAAACAGTCTCAAATTCTGTAAGACTCAGTTAAAACAATCACTGAGAGATTCATAAACCAACTTTATTACTCAGGTAGTAGAATTTTAGTTCAACTACTTAACACTTTGGCATCTGGTTTTCCTGGGGTTTTTGTTAAGAAGGCCTGATTGCTTTCTAACAGGGTGGGGTCTCAGAATTGTGTTAGAAGCAAAAGGCAAACAGATGGGTAAGCTGCTCTAATCAGCTCAAGCTGGAAAAACAAACAAACAAAAAACCAAAAAAACCTCTTTTCTCTTAAAATGAGAGGTTGGTCTTCCCCAAATTCCAATGCTCCACTCCCTGATTTGGAGATGAATCAGATGACTTCACTGGTCTTCCCCTTCTCTGATTTCTATGATTCATCAGCTAAAGCAACTAGGGTGGGGGAAAAAGAACCCTTCTAGTATTCAGGTTATGTTGCAGCTTAAAAGGAAGGAATCTAAGGAAAAACTGTTAGAATTGTAAAATAATGAAGAAAGCAAACTTATAATTCTCCTAACTCAGACATATTTTTAAAGAGGACTCCCTATTCTGGTAATTATCAATTACATGGACTTTCCTGGTTATCAGTTGTTTTATAAATATTTTTCTATGAAATCAGTAAAAAAGAAAAAAGAATGCATCGTACAGACAAAAACCTAGTTTCAGGCTGGACGTGGTGGCTCACGCCTGTAATCCCAACACTTTGGAAGGCCAAGGTGGGAGAATTGCTTGAGGCCAGGAGTTTGAGCCCAGCCTGGGCAAAAAGGCAAGATCCCATTGTTACAAAAAAAAAAAAAAAAAAATTAATTGGGTATGGCGGTGCACATCTGTAGTCCCAGCTACTCAGGAGGCTGAAGCAGGAGAATAGCTTGAGCCTATGAGTTTGAGGCTGCAGTGAACTACGATTCCCACCACTGCACTCCCCCATGGGTGACAGAGTAAGATCCTGTCTCTAAGAAGAAAAAAAAAAAAGAGAGAAAAAGAAATCTAATTGGTTTTGACCATCTGAAAAAGCTGCCAGTATCTACCTGATTATAATAATCAAGGAACCCCCAAGAGTCATTCAATTTAACAAACAATGAGTATCCACTAAATGCCAAGCCAGGCAGGGCTACACAGCACATACATAATAGGAAGAAACATCAAACTCCACCTTAAGGACTAGTGGAAGTTAATATGTAATGATAATTTGACAAATGCATCAGATATGAAATCTAAGTGCCAGGAGAATACAATAAGAGAAGGACTAATTCTGTCAAGGAACAGTTAACAATTAGAGAAAGGAAGTAAGCCATTCCATCTTGGCCAATGCATTAAAGTTGCTCATAGTTAGTTGAAGCCATTGCACAACCATGAAAGAGGAAATGTAACATAAACCAATGTATTCTCTATCAGCAGGAAGTGGCAATGTAGAGAGGTGTGACTGTTTATTTTTAAACAAACCATCCAGTATAAAAACAGGTGAAGAGAATTAGTCGTTAGAGAAGGTATGTATTTGATTAATGCCACCATTGTGAAGATAGTTTTGGAAACCCTCTGCTTAAGTATTTCCCTCAAAGCTGAAGGCAAATTCTGGTCACTTGAGAGGAGTTTTGAGGAAGAGCTAGCAGTCATTCTGGACCAGGGCTGGTGATTAAGAGGGGAAAAGATAGTAGCAGAAGAGGATACTGATTTGATCAGGCCCTCATTTGATAACATTGTTCAGTGAACTCAGCAAGATTTATTTTCTGGTTGTAAAAATATTTAATCATTCTGATATGAGGGCTGAAGTGGATATCTATCAGTCCAATCAAGCTTTTAGACTTCCTGAAATACTCAATATTCAAAATCATGTAATATTATTTAAAAGTAATAATTTGGTGAGGGTAAAAATGTTCAAAAATGTAGTGAACTGAAGTGGAATATTCAATGATAGCATGAATAATGTACTTATACAGCAAAAAGGAGTTTAAAAATCCAGTATTCCCACGAGCAAGGGAATAGCTAAGTGTGATGTGGTTTCCAATGAATGACATCAGCCCTATGTAAGTCTCCACAGAAATAGGCTAACATCTGCCATCCCCTTCCTCTTCCAGAACCTGTGGTATTCTTGTGGGCATTCTGGATACCTGGAACAAGCTGAAACATGAACCCAGACAACAAAAGAGTTAAGAAGGTACAGACAGGCCGGGCGCGGTGGCTCACGCCTGTAATCCCAGCACTTTGGGAGGCCAAGGCGGGCGGATCACAAGGTCAAGAGATCGAGACCATCCTGGCCAACATGGTGAAACCCCGTCTCTATTAAAAGTATAAAAATTAGCTGGGCGTGGTGGCGTTCGCCTGTTGTCCCAGCTACTCGGGGGGCTGAGGCAGGAGAATCGCTTGAACCCGGGAGGCAGAGGTTGCAGTGAGCTGAGATCACGCCATTGCACTCCAGCCTGGGCGACAGAGCAAGACGCCGTCTCAAAAAAAAAAAAAAAAAAAGGAAGGTACAGAGTTAGTGGATGCAGGGTTGGACCTGAGACATCTGCCACTCACCCAAGCCAGTCCTCAAAGATGTTGACCCCTCTCCTAGGGCTGCAGTTACTCTTCCTTCATAAACAGAAATCATATCTTGGAATAGTTAACATTGCTTCTGTTAGTCTACTGATAAATTACGTATATTATAAAATTACATAATTTTATATTGTATATTATAAAATATATACTATATATTTATATATTTATATTTATTATATATATTATATATTTATATATATTATATATATTATATATAATATATATAATATTTATATATATTATTTATATATAATATTATATTTATATAAATATATATATATATTTATATATAATATTATATATTTATATATAAAATATATAAAAATATAATATATATAATATAATATATTATAATATATATATTATATATAATATATATATTATAAATATAAATATATATATTATATATATAATATATATATTATAAATATAAATATATACTATATATAATATATTATAAATAATATATAAATATATAATATATATTTTATAATATATTATATTATAAAATTATCTGCCCTGTTTTGTTAAAAAAAACATGAAGCCCTTATACCCTTAATATCTAATTGAAAAGGAATGGCAGAGAGGTAGGGGAGAATGGCCTGGGACCCACATGGGCTGACAGTACAGGTCTCCATATTACCATTTTGTTTTGTTTAAACTGTTTTTTTGCTTTTTTTTTTTTTTGGTGTTTTTCGTGTTTTTTGAGATGGAGTCTCACTCCGTTGCCCAGGTTGGAGTGCAGTGGCGTGATCTCAGCTCACTGTAACCTCTGCCTCCCGGGTTCAAACAATTCTGCTGCCTCAGACTTCCATGTTGCTGGGATTACAAGTGCCCGCCACCATGGCTGGCTAATTTTTATATTTTGAGTAGAGATGAGGTTTCACCATGTTGGCTATGGCTGGTCTCAAACTCCTAACCTTAAGTGATCCACCCGCCTTGGCCTCCCATGGTGTTGGGATAACAGGCGTGAGCCACTGCGCTAGGTTTGTTTTAACTGTTTAAGCCCAATTTTCTCTTTCAAGGCTGCAGCATCTTTTTTTTTTTTTTTTTTAAGGCAGAGTTTCGCTCTTGTTGCCCAGGCTGGAGTACAATGGCATGATCTCAGCTCACCACAACCTCCGCTTCCTGGATTCATTCAAGCGATTCTCCTGCCTCAGCCTCCTAAGTAGCCCACCACCACGCCCAGCTAATTTTGTATTTTTAGTAGAGATGGGGTTTCTCCATGTTGGTCAAGCTGGTCTCGAACTCCCAACCTCAGGTGATCTGCCCACTTCAGCCTCCCAAAGTGCTGGGATTACAGGTGTGAGCCACCAAGCCTGGCCTTTTTTCTTTTTTCTTTTCTTTTTTTTTTTTTTGAGACAGAGTCGCACTCTGTTGCCCAGGCTGGAGTGCAGTGGCACCATCTCAGCTCACTGCAACCTCTGTCTCCCGGGTTCAAGCAATTCTCCTGCCTCAGCCTCCTGAGTAGCTGGGATTACAGGCACGTGCCACCATGCCCAGCTAATTTTTTGTATTTTTTGTGGAGATGGGGTTTCACCATCTCTACAGGCTGATCTCGAACTCCTGGCCTTAAGTGATCTGCCCACCTCGGGCTCCCAAAGTGCTGGGATTACAGGCGTGAGCCACCAACCCCGGCTCAACATCTTTTTTTTTTTATTTTAATTTTTATTAGAGATGGGGGGTCTCACTATGTTGCCTAAACCGGTCTCGAACTTCTGGGCTCAAATGATCCTTCAGGAATAATTAAAAATATTTTTTTTGTAAAGCCAGGGTCTCCCTGTTGCTCAGGCTGGTCTTGAACTTTTGCTCAAGTGATCCTCCTGCCTCAGTCTCCCAACATGTTGGGGTTATAGGCGTGAGCCACTCCTGGCCAGAGCCACTGTACCTGGTTCGACTTTAAAAAGGTTAGGAGAAAGACCAGCTAGGTAAAAAGTAGCATTTAAAGAGTTATCCGTCCAGGCGTGGTGGCTCATGCCTGTAATCCCAGCACTTTGGGAGGGCTAGGCGGGCGGATCACAAGGTCAGGAGACCATCCTGGCTAACACGGTGAAACCCCGTCTCTACCAAAAAAATACAAACAAATTAGCTGGTCATGGTGGCGGGTGCCTGTAGTCCCAGCTACTCGGGAGGCTGAGGCAGGAGAATGACGTGAATCTGGGAGGCGGCGCTTGCAGTGAGCCGGGATCGCGCCACTGCGCTCCAGCCTGGGTGACAGAGAGAGATTCCATCTCAAAAACAAATTAAAAAAGGGTTAACCATTATTTTTTTAAGTGACTTTCTTGGAAGGTTACCACACTTTTCTTTGGAGAATTACATTTGAATTATATCATTTGGAAGTGAACCTTGAATGTGGAAAAAGATTTAAAATCTGCACCTTCCATCTCCTTGGCTTGGCTGCATTCTCACCATATGGCAGGCATATTTAGCACACAGAAACAAGAGTGAACAGCTTGCCAAGTAGGACTGATCACTGTAAACTTAGGGGTGTTTTTGTTTTTGTTTTTTGGAGACAGGGTCTCATGCTGTTACCCAGACTGGAGTGCAGCGGTGCAGTCATGGCTCACCTCAGACTCGACATCCTGGGCTCAAGTGATCCTCCCACGTCAGCCTCCTGAGTAGCCAGGATGACAGGCACATGCCACCATACCCGGATAACTTTTTAAAATTTTTTGCAGAGACGAAGTATTTTCATGTTGTCTAGGCTGTTCTCGAATTCCTAGGGTCAAGCAATTCTCCTGTCTTGGCGTCCCAAAGTGCTGGGATTACAGGTGCGAGCCATTGCACCTGGCCAGCCTTAGGTTTAGATTGAAAAGTAAGGTCTCCTGACCTCCATGTCCTCAGACTTCCCTAGTTTCCATCCTGCCCCGTCAATCTATCCTATCTATTGTAGTCATACTTTCCATTCTAGAAGTTTAACCATGTTGCCTATCCCAACTCCCCCCACCCCCCGCCAGTTAAAAAGCTTTTGATTATTTCCCATCTCAAGATAACTTCCACAGTCTTTTTTTTTTTTTTTTTTTTTGAGATGGATCCTCACTCTGTTCCCCAGGCTGGAGGGCAGTGGTGCGATCTCGGCTCACTGCAACCTCTGCCTCCCAGGTTGAACTGATTCTCCTGCCTCAGCCTCCTGAGTAGTTGAGATTACAGGCGTGTGCCACTACAATACTTCACATTTATACAGTGGGTTGCATTTTTAAAAGAACTTTCATGTTCATTATTTATTAGATGGGTACTACAGCCAGTAGGATATACTAGAAAGGCATTAATATCCAGGTTTTTTTGTTTTTTTTTTTTTTTTTTTTGAGACGGAGTCTTGTTCTGTCACGCAAGCTGGAGTGCAGTGGCACGATCTCTGCTCACTGCAAGCTCCGCCTCCCGGGTTCGCGCCATTCTACTGCCTCAGCCTCCCCAGCAGCTGGGACTACAGGCGCACGCCGCCTCGCCTGGCTAATTTTTTTGTATTTTTAGTAGAGACGGGGTTTCAGCGTGTTAGCCAGGATGGTCTCAATCTTCTGACCTCGTGATCCGCCCGCCTCGGCCTCCCACAGTGCTGGAATTACAGGCGTGAGCCACCGTGCCCGGCCAATATCCAGGTTTGACCGATGAAAATACCAGGACTTGAAGAAGGAAGAGATAGGGCCTTAGCAAATGGCAGAGTTGAGACTATGTTTCAGTGATCTTTCCCCTTTCCTCCCCTAACTGCTTCTTCCAACACAATCCAACCCTGAGCTGGCTACTTCTAAGACTCAACCTCTCATACTTTTCTTCCTCTGAAAGTTGCAGCTGACAGTCTTAACGTTCCGAAGACTTCCTCACTGCTGGATGTGAATCAACTCTAGCACTGGGCTCCTGGGAGGCAGAAGGCTTGGCTGACAGCCTTGTATGCAAAATGACATTTAGGCCTTAGGCACTTAGTCAGTTACAGAGTCCTGCTCCTTAAGAGTAAAAGTTTTCAGACGCTAGAGTGTAATATCAAAAAAGCCAAACCGAATTAGGAACGGACCTATCACTTTATTAGCCTCCCAACATGCACACATAGACAGAGCTATGCAAGCCTGCTGCACTGTGACTTCACACGCTCCCCCACCCCACTTTCCGAACTCAGAAGAAACTCATTGCACAATTCTACGGGACCGCAGATTGGTGCTGGACAGAAACTATTTCCAGCTGCCCATTGTGGCACTTGGGAGTTATAATTTGCATCACTTTTGATGGGGCAGAGGGGAGACATTATACCTGCAAAAAGTGTTCAATTATTTATTTTTTACAATAGTAAAACTCTTGTTTGGGTATTGTTGGGACCCATGACTAGATATTAGTTAAAAATAAGACACCAATTCCCTAAAATACAGACGGGACATAAAATACATTCTATTTCTTAGTTGTATAGAAATGTTAACTCTCTCATTCAATTAAACAGGTGGATCTTAATCACTTGATCATTTATTCTGGATCCCTTTCTGACTTTCAGTTGAAAACTTCAGGGACAAATGTAAATATTGTCTCATGAAGGATTATGTAGTCAGTGAGACTGTTCCCAGACATGATATTCTCATTATTTATTTGGAGTTCCATCTGAAGGGTTAAACCAAAAAAGCTTTAATTTTTTTTTTTTTTCAGTTTCAGCGGCTTAAGTTGGACAGATGTCTGCTGAAAATCCAGTTTGCAAAACTGTGTATGACTCATGTTTACTTGGCGTTGGAGAACATTATCTATGGATGGTGAGGCGTAGGAAAGAGTGGGCATATTTTCAGCACACCTGTGATTGGGCACAGGTCTCTCCCTGTGAGAAGAGGTAAGCTTTTTGTTGTTGTTGTTGCCCCAGGAAGAAGGACAGACTACATACTCAGGTGGAGACAAGTTTTGGCTGAAAGATAGAATGGTTTTGTTTGTTTTTTGAGACAGGGCCTTGCTCTATTGCCCAGGTTAGAGTACAGTAGTGCGATCACAGCTCACTGCAGCCTTGATCTCCGTGGCTCAAGCAATCCTCTCACCTCAGCCTCCCCAATAGCTGAGACTACAGGTGTGTGCCACCACGTCCAGCTAATTTTTTAATTTTTATTTTTATAGAGACAGGGTCTCACTGTGTTGCCCTGACTGTCCTCAAACTCCTGGGCTCAAGCGATTCTCCTGCCTCGGCCTCCCAAAGTGTTGAGATTACAGTCATGAGCCACGCTTGGCAAGATAGAATATTTTTCAGAGGTTTCTTTTTTTTTTTTTTTTGAGATGGAGTCTCACTCTGTTGCCAGGCTGGAGTGCAGTGGCATAATCCCGGCTCACTGCAACCTCCGCCTCCTGGGTTCAAGCGATTCTCCTACCTCAGCCTCCTGCATAGCTGAGATTACAGGCACATGCCACCATGCCTGACTAATTTTTGTATTTTCAGTAGAGACGGGGTTTCACCATGTTGATCTGGCTGTTTTTTTTTTTTTTTTTAAGACAGGGTCTCACCCTGTTGTCCAGGCTAGAGTGTAGTGGCGTGATCATAGCTCACTGCAGACTTAACCTCTTGGGCTCAAGGAATCCTCCCACCTCAGCCTCCCAAGTAGCTGGGACCATAGTCATATGCCATCACGCCCAGTGAACACTTTCTTTCTGGTGCAACGTGATGTTCCAGATTAATCTTCCATTGTCCCTGACCCAGACTTACAATCAGTAATTTCTTCAAAGAGCCCTGGTTTCTTTTAGTGAAGAACGGGATATAGAAACCAAGATCTGGATGTTACATGTGCCATTGCTACTAAATTGTCACTGCATCTAGACCCTCTCAGCAGAATAAGGAAATATGGGACGGGCACAGTAGCTCATGCCTGTAATCACAGCACTTTGGGAGGCCAAGGCGGGTGGATCACTTGAGGTCAGGAGTTTGAGACCAGCCTAGCCAACATGGTGAAACCCCATCTCTACTAAAATACAAAAATTAGCCAGGCGTGGTGGTGGGTGCCTGTAATCCTAGCTACTCGGGAGGCTGAGGCAGGGGAATTGCTTGAACCCAGGAGGCGGAGGTTGTGGTAAACTGAGATTGTGCCACTGCATTCCAGCCTGGGCGACAAAATGAGACTGTGTCTTTTTTAAAAAAAGGGCCAGGCAAGGTGTCTTATGCCTGTAATCCCAGCACTTTGGGAGGCCAAGGCAGGCAGATCACCTGAGGTTGGGAGTTCACGACCAGCCTGACCAACATAGAGAAACCCCATCTCTATATTAAAAAACAAACAAACAAAATTAGTCGGGCGTGGTGGCACATGCCTGTAGCTACTCAGGAGGCTGAGGCAGGAGAATCGGTTGAACCCGGGAGGCGGAGGTTGTGGTGAGCCGAGATTGCACCATTGCACTCCAGCTGGGCAACAAGAGTGAAACTCTGTCTCAAAAAATAAAAATAAAAATAAAAATAAATAAATAAATAAAAAATGTATGCATATGTACTCACACAGCTGTAACTGTTTCTTCATCTCTCTCACTGTATATTAAATACCATGAGTTCACTCTGATACTTCCAATTCCAATTGAATATCACAGGGTTTATTCTTGCCTTCCCCTTTCCCATTATCTGTATTTTTTTTTCTTTTTTTTTTGACAAGGATTCTCATTCTGTTTTCCAGGCTGGAGTGCAATAGCTGAACTCAGCTCACCGCAACCTCCACCTCCTGGGTTCAAGTGATTCTCCTGCCTCAGACTCCCGAGTAGCTGGGATTACAGGCGCCTGCCACCATGCCCAGCTAATTTTTGTAATTTTAGTAGAGACAGGGTTTCACCAGGTTAGCCAGGCTGGTCTCGAACTCTTGACCTCAGGTGATCCACCCGCCTCGGCCTCCCAAAGTGCTGGGATTACAGGCGTGAGCCACCACGCCCGGCCCCCATTATTCGCAATGTATTTATTTGCTCAATGAAACTGATATGTAACCTAAGTCCAGGCCCTTGGCCCTAACAAAGGTGAAGAGGAGTGTCTTAGTCTATTTTGTGCTGCTATAACAGAATACCACAGACAGGGTGATTTATAAAGAACAGAAATGTAATTCTCACAGTTCTGAAGCCCAGGAAGTGCAAGATCCAGGCACTTGCGTCTCGTATGTGCCTTACTGTGTCCTCACATGGTGGAAGTCAGAAGGGCAAGAGCGGATGAATTCTGAATCCTCACATGACAGTAGATCAGAAGAGGGTGAACCCACCCCCATACATCCTTCTCATAATGGCCTAATCCATCCATGACCTAGCCACCTTCCCAAAGGCCACACCTCCCAACACTGTTGCATTAGAGATTAAGTTTCCAACACATGAATTTTGAAAGGGAACACATTAAAACCATAGCAAGGAGAAAATAAAAAAAGGCCAGGTTGGTCTCAGACAGGCAAGCCCCATCTTTCCTGGTGTCTCAGCACAAACATGAGCCCTAAACATAACATGCCTATTCCTCTCCCCTAAGTTACAGACCCACATTTTCAGTGTTCTATACGACATCCCCGTAATTGTTCTGCTGACGTTTGGTTGAAAACACAACTTGTCTTTTCACCCCCTCTCTATTCTAATATTTTCATTTAAGTCAGTGGCAACACTTAGCAAAAACCTCAGTTGTCTTTGAAATATCTTACTGCATGATTCTGTACATACATGCTATTTCTTCGCTTACTGAGCGATCTGGGCCATATCTTCGCTTACTGAGCTATCACACCCCTACCTCCAACCTTATCAGCTGGAGAACATGCACACATCAATAATCCAGATGCTCATTAACTTGTGATGGAATTATATCCAGATTAACTCATTGTGAGTTTAGGCTGAGCACAGTGGCACATGCTAATAATTGCATCACTTTGGGAGGCTGAGGTGGATCACTTGAGGTCAGGAGTTCAAGACCAGCCTAAGTAACATACCAGGTCCTCATGTCAACAAAAATAATAAACAAACAAACAAATAATAAGTTGAAAATATTGTAAGTTGAAAATGCATTTAACATACCTAACCTACCAATAAAAAAACAGAATGGCTGTATGGATACTTGAAGTATGATTTCTATTGACTGCATTTTGCTTTGGCATCATTGTAAAGCCCAAAAATCGTAAGTTGAACCATTGTAAGTCAAGACCATCTTTACATATTGATTAAATGTTTGCTGCTTGCCAAGCTTGATTCTAGATACAGGGGAAAAATCAGATACGGTTTTTAGGTCAAGTTTTAGCTCATTTATGAGATCTTTTTTGATGTCTACAGGTAGAACAACTCCTACCTCTTCATGTAACTCTTACCCATTACAGAAATTAATCACAATATTTACATTTTTGTACCCATTTAGATGTCTGTCTCCTTCTGTGAAACTGTAAACACTGAAAAATGTGTTTTAAGTTTGTATTCCCAACACCTAGCACAATGTCTGTTACCCAGTTGTGATTCAATGTTACAAGTAAACATTTATTTTGAGGATAGGGTAAAATCAGATATCTGCTGCCTCTTAAATAGCTTTCTAATCTATACCTTTTTAATACACCTGCTATATGCACAGTTAACACCTCCTGGCCATTGGTCTTTCTCCTCTCTAAATAATTCTTTATACTGTAGCCTTCCTAAAATTCATCATTTTGCTTAAAAGCCTTTAATACCTCCTCATTGCTTTCCGATTCAAACCAAACTAGGCATAACATTCAAATCTCCTACTATTGAGCTCCAACATACCTCAACTTCATCTCCCACTTATCATATTTCACCCCCCATGCTTTTCACATGACCAACTTCGCTATTTCCTAAATCCAGCTCCTCTCATGATTTTCCCTCATGCTGCAACGCTCCACTTCCTTTTTGTCCACATTTTTACTTGTCTTTCAAACAGCTTAAAGGTCATTCCTACTAAGCCTTTCTCTGATTTCCAAGTGTCCCTTTTTCTTACTCCTTTGCACTATTGTGTCAGTTGAACATTTTCACTTATATTACAGCTAATTATGCATATCTATCTTCTGAACTAGATTAGGAAATACTCTTAAGGCAGAAACCAATCCTAAATTTATCTTTAAATCCCAAGAGATTGGTATAATGCATTACATCCAGTAGATACCCAAAAAATGCATTACCAATTCAACAGAGGACAGGCAAGGTTTTGATATGTGATAATAAATCCAAGTAGACACAGAATCATGTACAATAGCATGCAGGCAGGGACAAGAATAGCTAATTTATGCAATGTTAAAGCCTGGCTAGAGCAGTTGTTGCATTAATGGCAGTGCTTGGAAGGGACCGGATACTCATGTTATCAATGTGGCTTTGCCCTACTGGCATATGTCTGTTAGGATTATGTGTAAATACTCTCCAGTGCTGTATATTATTATTTTTTGAGACGGAGTCTCACTCTGTCGCCCAGGTTGGAGTGCAGTGGCACAATCTCGGCTCACTGCAAGCTCCGCCTCCCGGGTTCACACCATTCTCCTGCCTCAGCCTCCCGAGTAGCTGGGACTACAGAAGCCCACCACCTCACCCGGCTAAGTTTCTGTATTTTCAGTAGAGATGGGGTTTCACCGTGTCAGCCAGGACGGTCTCGATCTCCTGATGTCATGATCCACCCACCTCGGCCTCCCAAAGTGCTGGGATTACAGGTGTGAGCCACCGCACCCGGCCTCCAGTGCTGTATATTTTTAAATAAGCAAAATCTAGGATAGGGAGAATAGAAAATATTCCTTCTCCCCACACCCACAAGAAACAGATTTTGAAGAAAAGGGAAGAAAGTCAACCCACTAATCACAGAATCTTTATAAGGGTTCTTCACTTTCAAAACAGCAATAAATTTATACTCAGGCTTTCCTCCTACTTTCTTAAAGAATCAACCAGGCTATAGCTCATATATTGAAAGCAAACACATCTGCCAAGGCAAACTCTTGACCGTTTAAATCTGTTTGATGAAGTAATCTAGAGATCCACGATCTTGGAAACACAGGTCTGGTTCTTGACTCTTTCAGTAATTTTTGCCTGGCAGGGCAGATCCAAATCCCAGATAGATGCCTTGTAAATGTGTCTGCCATTATATACCTTGATAAGTAGTCTGGACATGAGTGAAGGGGACATGGCAACAGTAGATGGATAAATGAAATGGATCCCCTTTATTTCTACATCTCAACAAGAAACTCAATAAATCTTAATATCAAATACGTTAAGGTTTGATTAAAAACTACTACATACCAAACAACAAAACAGAACAAAACAAAATACTACTATATACCTATAATGCATAGAAAACATCTTAACATCTTTACAGCATGTCCATTAGGAACTACAGATGCAGTATGCTAATGAAAAGTTAAAGTTTTCTTTCCTCTCCCTCCCCTAAACCTGTTCATAGCATATGTGATTTAAAAATATGTTCACAAATTCTTTCCAAACTTCTCCCTTCAAGGGTGGAGCTTAAGTGTGGGCTTAGCGACTTACTAATCCTTCAGATGACTGCAGCCCTAGCCAACAGCCTGACTGCAACTTCATGAGAGACCTGGACTTTTGACTTACAGAAACTGTGAGATAATGTTTGTTGTTTTAAGTAGCTAAGTTTTGGGATAATTTATTATTTAGCAAATTGGTTATAACCAATATAGCACACAAACCTAGAATCCAAAAGTAGAAATGACTAAAAAAAAAATGAACATTTAAAATTAACTTTCTTCCCACTCTAACCACACTATTTTCTCAATGGGTTAACACCATCATTTACTCAGTATCTCAAATGAGAAACCCAGAAGCCAGCCATACTTTACTCTCCTTACCAACAACAAAACTGAGTTGTCATTTTTTTTTTTTCCCCTATACATCACTTGAGCCCACTCCTATTCTTGCTGCTTTAATTCTGGGCCATTGCCATTTTTCAGTTACTACAACACAGGCTCCCAACATTTCTTCTTTCGCTTCCCAGCTCCATCGCATTCTCTAGACTAATGCCAACAAGAGCCCTTTTCAAATACATATCTGATCATGTCAGTTAATTAACCTTCACTACTGGTTCCCACATTGCACAGGACAAAGTTCAAATGTCTTAGCACAGTGTTTCTGTCCCCATCCTGCAGTTTTCTCTCTCATCTCCCATGTTCATAGCCTACAATCTCTCCAACTTTCACCTTTTCATAGGCTGCTTAGTTTCACTTAGTTTCTTTGTGGAAGACCTTTAATTTTCCCTTATAAATCCTACTATTTTTAAAAGACTCAGCTCAAGTTCTATCTCAGAAAACCTTAACTACCAAGATCTGGTTAGATGACTTGCTTACTTTATCAAAGCACTTATCACATAAAGCAGTATAGTGTCTTCCACTAGAATGTGATCTCCTTAAAAAAAAAAAAATCTTTGATACCTACACATTCATGCATCTAACTAGTATCTGCTAAGCAACTACATGACAGGCACTGTATTAGGTGTTTATTACTAAATGGTGAACAAAACAAATATGCCCCTGTCCTTGCAGAGCTTGTAATCTATAAGAAAAGAAAATCAAAGAAACATATAAATATGGTGAGATCTGAAAAAACAAGAATATGAGAGAGTAACTGTGGGGACCTACTTTGGAGTGCATGGCACATAGTTGCACTCACTTACTGAATTAAACTGTTCTCAAAGAGGTGTGTATAAATTACACCTTCACTGCTAAGGTATAAATGGGCCAGGGTGATCACATCCTTGCTAGCCCTAAGTCTGATTTAAAAAAAAAAAACTTGCTCATTTTTTGAGATAGGGTCTTCATCTCTCACCCAGGATGGAGTGCAGTGGCACCATCATAGCTCACTGCAGCCTCGAACTCCTAGACTCAAGCGATCCTCCCACCTCAGCTTCCCAAGTAGCTGGGATTACATCCTGCTAAACATATTGTCAGTTACTTCTTGGCTTATAAATTCTCAGTACTAAAAATCAAGAAAAAGAACATAAAGCATATCAAATGTATGTTAAAAAAGGAGGCTTCACTAAGCACAAGCAAAAAACTACCTTTATATATGATCAGTGTTATTCAAATACATGGATAATATAACACATTTTATGATGTAAAAAGTAATATTTAAAAATTAAAAGGCAAGTCTTTCTGGTATTCAGAAGTCTGAAGCAACCACTGTCCAGCTCTTTAAAAAGAGCACATTCCATTCTGGTGCACACAAATGTGCATTAAAAATAAAATAAAAAAGTTTAAGAGTACATTTCAAGGGAATCCCTGCCTTTCCCTTGGCTCGCTGGCAAATGATTCACAACCAAAACATTTCTGGGATATGTGACTTAAGGAATAAAAAAGTTCAGTGTTTTATAAAAGGGAATGGCAGGATGAGGAAATGATTTATCAAGATACAATTTTACTAATAATTACTTCTTAAATAACTTAAAAATGTTTTATAACAAAAAATCAAAATGAAACAAAACTTGGTAGTTGAATATAAGTATTTTCAACTGTTACAATATTTGAGGAGATTTTTCGGTCTAATTTCTCAGAAATTAGGCCAAAAGAATAGCTATTCTTTAACACAGAATAGCTAAAAAATTTCATTGTGAAGCAATTATCTAGGATTACAAAACTTGTATTTTACAAATGACATACATAATTTCTGAAAATTTTAGTGTAAGGGTTCTAAAGATTAAACAAGCCTGTCCTGTTTTTTTTTCTTTGAGACAGGGTCACACTCTGATACTCAAGCTGAGTTCTGTGGTGCGATCACGACCCACTGTAGCCTTGACTTCTTGGGCTCAAGCAATTCTTCTGCCTCAGCCTTTTGAGTAGCTGGGACTACAGGCACACCGCACCACACCAGGCTAACTTTTTTATTTGTAGAGATGAGGTCTATGTTGCCCAGACTGGTCTCAAACCCCTGGACTCAAGTGATTCTCCCGCCTCGGCCTCGCGAAGTGCTGGGATTACAGGTGTGAGCCACCACGCCCAGCCCTGTCTGTAGTTTCTTAGGTCCAAATTTGCTACAGCAACATCAGTTGATTATGCCCTTTTCCAAATTCATCTGCAGGCCCGGAAAATTTAAATCAATCAGTATAGATGATAAAAATAGTTTATGCTGGCCAGGCACGGTGGCTTACCCCTGCAATCCCAGCACTTTGGGAGGCCAAGGCAGGCGGATCACAAGGTCAGGAGTTTGAGACCAGCCCGGCCAATATGGTAACACCCTGTCTCTACTAAAAATACAAAAAAAAAAATCAGCCAAGCCTGGTGGTAGGTGCCTGTAGTACCAGCTACTCGGGAGGATGAGGCAGGAGAATCGCTTTAATCCAGGAGGTGGATGCTGTGGTGAGCTGAGATCATGCCACTGCACTCCAGCCTGGGCAACAGAGCGAGGCTCCGTCTCAAAAAAAAAAAAAAAAAAAAAGCTTATGCTTTACCACATTAACCTTGTCATTTGGAGCAATGACACTGACTTTTTTTCTGGAAAACATACCTATCTCTTTGCTTTCAGCAGTGTATTTCAACACTCAGCTTTAATCTAGAGATAGAGGCATCTGTCATCAAACATGTTATACCACCAAATTTTCTCTTTCATTAAACAAACTGATGGTTGCCAAACAAGAAGACAGTAATCTGACTTTTCAGAGGCAGGGAGTTTTTATTTTTGGCTTCTGTAATGGAATTTCACCAAGTTTTTAAAGGTATTAACTTTATTAACCTGTAACATTCATCATTTTAAAGGAGTATATAAAAACTGTCAAAAGGGGTCAGAAACAAGGTTTGCGATGCTCATAATCATCTTCAGCAGTGGCAACATTTAACTTTTTGAGTCAGTCTCAACAGACTGGCAATATAACACAATACATAATGATAAGTGTTGTTCTTGATAAAAAACCAAATTATTTTTCTATTTACAATTTTTAGAAAAGGTTTAATGTAAAAATATTTTTCTTCTTTATATATTTCCCTGCCATGATAATGTTAAAACATATCAAGATCCTCCTCAAACTTTAAGGGTGAAAAGCATACCATTCCATTTTAGTTGAAATATTCCTTCACATAGCCAACACATTTTTTCAAGGCACTCTAGCTACTACAGGAAAAATGTTCCTCTTGCCTACTGATTATTTTCCCTCAAACTTATCTAAATTAAACACTGTTATAACTGGTTTTTTAAATTTAATTTTCCATGGTACAGTCCTCAAGTTATTTTTCTTTTATGTGGAGCCACTCCTTCAGTTTCAACTTGCTGAGCAGGCAAGCAACTGCTTTTGGTTTCCATGGAAACTGGATTCCTGTGGCTGCGTGTAGGCATTCTCGTTCCACCAATCTAAGAGATGAAGCAGAGAACAGAATAGCTTAATGTATCTACAACATACCTATATACAGTCAACTCTGTAGTATTCATACATGTGTTAACCACCTTGCAAATAAGCTCTTATATATTTTTCATCTCCAGCTAGCTGGCTGTTTCTAAACAAGTTTTAATCTGACACATTTTTAAGTACTAAACTTTCAAATAACCATCAGAGAAGTTGATAGATCTGAGTAGATGGGGAGAAAAGTGAATGGGGAAACTATTCTCTGTGTTAAATTTATTAGAGGTTGAAAAGATAAATTAGAAATCAAGGGAATGACAGGCCTTATGTGTGATGTGTTTGAAATAATTAAACTGAAGGACAAGAAAAAGGAAGAAGTGAGTAATAGGGAGGGAGCGAAAGGAAATACAAGAAGGTCAGAGGTGGTAAACAGGGAGAAGAAATTACGTGGACAAACAAGAAAGACAATAAGAAGGGTAGGGAAGATAAGGAAAGAAAATGAGGAAAGAGATGAAGATTAAGAAAAAGGGAAGTAAAAAAAAAAAAAAAGTAAAAGTGTAAGGAAGTTTCAAGACAAGAACCCAAGTAGCAGGGAAATCCTGAAGGGCTGAAAGAGGAGAGCAAGAAAGAAATAAGAAAAGGGGAAGAAAAAACTGGAAGGCGGAATACAGAGGATGGGCAAAGGGGAAGAGGGGGATTAGAGTTGGGGAAGGAACTTTGCTGTGGTTCTACCTTCAAGTCTACCCTTCCTTACCCTCACTTTCTAGCTCACACAGTCAAAGAGAGGTGGTCTATTTTTTTTCTTTTGAGACAGAGTCTCGCTCTGTCACCCAGGCTGGAGGACAGTTGGCGCGATCTCTGCTCACTGCAACCTCCACCTCCTGGGTTCAAGTGATTCTCCTGACTCAGACTCCTAAGCAGCTGGGATTACAGGTGTGTGTCACCACGCCTGGCTAACTTTTGTATTATTAGTAGAGATGGGGTTTCACCATGTTTAGGCTGGTCTGGAATTCCTGACCTCAAGTGATCTGCCCGCCTCAGCCTCCCACAGTGCTGGGATTACGGGCATGAGCCTCCGCGCCCAGCCAAGGTGGTCTATTCTTAAGACATAATCCCTTGCTATGTAGTCATGTTAAAGATGTGATCTATAAAAACAGTAATGGAGAAGGCCAATCTCACAGAGAAGGACCAAAGCTGTATAGCCTGAAACTATTTCCACAGAACCTGCCCATATCTGCCTTTATTTTCCCTGGCCACCTTGTTCTCCTCTATTTCTTCATATCCCGTCCAGTGAATTTCAGGCCTGGGACTGAAGGGTGATAGTGTAACTCCAAGCACTCTCTCTCATAATGCTAGCCCAACAGAAATACTATTGGCATTTGCTCCAAGGGGTTACAGACTCACTGAAAAGGCTCGGACTCTGGCTTCCTTTATTTAATATCTACTGTCCCTTTACAAAGCATTTTTTTTGATTTACATTTACCTGACCAGAAAGGACAAATTGAATATAGATTTGTCTGTGTGAATCTGATGAACTTTTGTAATATACTGATTAGAAAAGTGCTGCGACTTTTGGATGATCTATACCACTCCTCACTCAGCTGGTATTTCCTATAAAGGTATATTGACCACACTAATTCTATCTGTTAAAATCTTTGAGAAAAGCAAGCATTTTGAAAACCTCCAATGCAAGATTGTGTGTCTGAATGTGTAAAATAAATGTTTATTACAGAAGATGTAGAAAGAAAAAAGGGATAAGTGTGAAGCTGCTGCAAGAAGACTGGAAGCAGAAGTCAAAAGTAGCCCAGGAAGCAAATGGGACCCTTAAATACAATCTCTACTTGATGCAGTAGGGAGGCAGATGCAGGCTCTACTGGCATATCTCTCAGGGTTAGTACCAAAGGCACTATACAAGGATGAGATCAGAGTTCAAGTGGACTTGTGACTATGGGATCACATCAGAGGCAGAAACGTTTGAACAAATTTTTACACCATGAAAACATGCAGATGATTTCTATTTCATATAGGTCTTACTTCCCTGGTTTCCTGAAAGCTGTCATCTTACCATTGCTGCTAAAACTAGAATCCATATTTGCACTTACTTTGGTTGGGACTAGAAGGCCCATTCCCATGGCCTAGGTAGGAGGTAGGGAAGAAGATGGGGTAATTCCTATCAAACACAGGGCTAGATTGTGGGGAGGTGAGTAGGTCACCAAAAACTTTCCACTGGCTTTCAAAAATATATCAAACCAACTATTAGTTATCTAATTGTCCACTGTACCTAATGCTGGGCTCTACAACAACCTGGGCCTGGATAATCTCGTTAAGTATTTGTTCCTGGACTGAACGCATGAAGCACACTCCGTGATACACATGTAATTGAACTGTTGTAATTATGTGGCCAAATTGTCAACATATGGAATTTCTCCTTTTCCAAATACAGTCACATTTTGGTCAAAATGAACTACATATACAACAGTGGTCCCAAAAGATTATAATGGAGCTGAAAAATTTCTATCATCTAGTGATGTCGCAGCTGTTACAACATAACAGTACAATGTATTACCTTGTCTACGTTTAGATATCCAAATACCAGTGTATTACAATGGCATACAGTATTCAGTACAGCAACATGCCGTACAGGTCTGTAGACTACCTAACAGCAATAGGCTATACCATACGGCCTAAGTGTGTAGTAGACTACACCCTCTAGGTTTGTGTAAGTAAGCTTATGATATTTAAACAAAGACAAAATTGCCTAGTGCTGCATTTCTCAGAATGTATCCCTGTCATTAAGTGATACATGACTACAAATTGTGTTATTGTACTAAAGCACATTCTAGACATTATTTAAAAAAAATCAAATCATTAAAGTATTTCCAAAGCATAAAGCATTCAACACTATTTTAGTGTCAGTCTATATCAATAAGGAAAGTATATTACTCATTTTTTTAGAAACACCTTGCACACACGTAATACATTTTTCCTTTCACTTAAAGTTGTTCAATTCCAAGGTATTAAACTGTTCATTTTCACTAAAAAGGAATAAGCCACTCCCACACAGAATTACATGTTATAGGTGAGAGACTATAATCAGTGTTTCTAAATTAAAAGGAAATCATTCTCCTAGAAAAACACAGATCCTTCAAAAATAGTTCTTCAATTATTTTTAAGTTACTTAAGAAAATTTTTCCTTAGGTTATAAAAGTTACTACTTCTAGTAAACTGGAAACAGACAACCAAAACTGAAGATAAAATAGCTTAAAATGCTAACAAGTAACTTTCTCCATTCTTTCACTTGTCCCAACTTAACATTTATATTTTCTTGGCCAAAGCTAAGTAGGAATGTACAAGGAGTTCTCATGTCTAAAAGGATACTCCCAAACAGTAACTTAGGGTGGAGAACTGAAAGACATAAACAAACAACCCTCCTTACTTTAAATTATTGAAAAATCCTCAGTATTTGCATTCCAGCTGTTTCTCATAAGGATTTGAGGACATTTACAGATTAATTCAGTATAGTACAGACAGTGAAAAGGAAGAATACACAAGTGATAGATGCTCTGGGGCAACCATAAAGAGAAGATAATGACTCAGACAATAATTCTGATTCAAAGACTTTTGGCAGTAAGTAAGGAAAATATACTGGATCGCATTCTGAACACATTCAGAGTCATTTGTAGAGAGCAAAACTTTTTTCTTTCCTTTTCTTTTTTTGAGATAGAGTCTCGTTCTGTAGCCCAGGCTGGAGTGCAGTAGAGTGATCTTGGGTCACTGCAACCTCTGCCTCCCAGGTTCAAGCGATTCTCCTGCCTCAGCCTCTCCAGTAGCTGGAAATGATTACAGGTGTGCACCATGATGCCCAGCTAATTTTTGGTAGAGATGGGGTTTCACCATGTTGGTCAGGCTGGTCTCAAACTGCTGACCTCAAATGATCCACCCACCTTGGCCTCCCAAAGTCCTGGGATTATAGGTGTGAGCCACCGCGCCCAGCCCAGTGCAAAACTTTTCTAACAACTAAACTCAAATTGGAATTTCCTACACAATATACAGAATGAGTGACATAGCAGAGAATAACTCTAGCTATGGGTTTATAAGCTTCAGATAATGTCATTCAACTGTTACTTTTGGCAAGGATTCTATAAAGAGAGTAATGTTAATTGTAATTCAGTAAATACTGAGTTACATAATACCTAGAAAGACACAATTTAGTCCTTGATACTTTAGTTATATTTTTAATTAGGCACTCTGTTCACAAACTAGTATTACTTCTTTTTCCTCATCCTAATTAACAATGTTTAATTATATCATAATTTTATTACATGTACTCTTCCGCAAATTGCCTAAAATACTTAATGAAATGAAACCCAGTATATATAAATAAAAATTACAAAAAAACCCACAACTTTGCTTTTCATAGGAATATAAGGATTTAACTACGTGGATGCCTTACCCATACACCCACTGTGCAAGCTAAGAGAGTTTTCTTTAGTTGACTTATAAATCTTGCAAAAATAAAAAAGTTCCACTACCACAAAGACTGGACTCACTATGGCATACAACTTTATCCTTCCTATGGATATAGCTTTTAGAATGGTGCTGTGATTAATATGACAATGAGAACATCAGGTTGAAATATGGTAAAGTCAGTGAAATAGACAAATAATAAACAACCTAATGAACCTTTAATTTCAAAAAAGATCTTACCTTTTGTTGTGTTGTGGTATCCAGTGATTTAGGTGGAAAAGTACAAGGTATTCTTCCATGATGGATATGATATGGTAATAACAGGCTGGGATCTAATGGGACCCAGGGAACTGAGAGACTGGAAGGTACACCAGGAAGGCCGCAATGTGTTTTATACAAATTGTATGCTGTCCTGGTAACTTTTCCATCAGAGGCCTTATAAATCAGGAGTGAAGAATCTTCTGCTGCATGAGATAACAAGTAGGAACCCTCCTGCAAGCTAAATTCACACAATGAAACTCAACCCACTGGCTCACTGTGTCAATTTCAACATCACTTTCTTAATCATAATCTATTAGTAAAATTGAAAATTATGAGAAGATCACATCACCTCTAAAAATACTTTTATGACAAAATAAGATTGAAGAAATCTTTAAAACTATTTTTATGCTTTTTAGGCAACTAATTTTAATTCTTATTCCAAAGTTCAGAATACTTGATCATTTTCTTTTTACTTTTATAGCAATTCGTAAGTTTTCATTTAATGGGAAACAAACAGTGTGCCTAATTCTCTAATCCATAGATTAGATATTTATAGGTATCTATACTGAAAAGCATTCCTACAGCATTTTCATTCATTTAACACTGCAACTATTTTGTACCTAATAATAGATAGATGACTAGATACAAAAGTGAAGGTGATATGTTTGCTACACTGAGTAGTTTAAAATAAAGTGGAAGAAACAGTCAATGGAACAATCACAGTACAACATGAGGTGCTATGAGGATAACAGAAACAATAGCAGCTAGCAGGTATTAAATGTTTATTATGAGCTAACTACTATATTATGGCTTCAAATCTATTTTCTATTAGATCTTCCACAATAAACCTTCAAGGCATATTAATTTAGGGTGATAAATAAACAAATTAGAGATGCTAAGCAATTTGCCCAAAGTTGTGAGTGTAGGCTTAGATATAAACCCAGGCATTTGAACTCCACAGGCCATACCCTTAATCATGATCCTCTACTGTAGCAATAACAAACTATGTTGAACATCAAATCCACATTTTTCCTTTCTCCTTATAAAGTTTTAAATAATTCAATGTATCATCTTAAAGAACTAAAGGGATATGAATAAATATATTGTGCTTTCTTAGGATTACACAGTCCTCTGGATCAAAGATGTTAAGGAGAACATCCGTTCTTTACAATATATTATGAAAAAATAAAGACTTATCATACTTTAGCTATACAGATTTGCCTATAAACCTAATCAGTTACATTTTCATCAATTTTTAAACTGAAAATAGGTGTTGACAATTGCTCTTATCCTCTGGAAATTTTTTTTCCCAATCATTTTCATATTTCCATATAAAGAAATGAATAATTATTTGATAGTAGGAATAAACATTTCAAAGATTGAGTTTTAATCAATGAAAATCATATATCTTAACTACCTCCACTAAAAATGGAGAAAGCTTTCATTTACAGAAGAATATATTAATATTTAATTCATGGAGAATGAGAGATACTCTAAGGAGGAGTATCTTACAAGTGCTGTACATGTCTAATGTACATAGATGAATATAAGCTATGGTAGACAGAATAATGGCCTCCTAGAAATGTTTATGTTCCAAACCTGGAACCTATGAATATGTTACATGGCCAAAGGGAATTAAGGTAGCAGATGGAATTAAGGTTGCTAATCAACTGATTTTAAAATGATCAAATTTTACTAATCACAAGAGCCCTTAAATACAGAAGAAGAAGGCAGAAGAGACTCAGAGGGAGATGCGACTGTACAAGTCCAGAGAGATGCGACTTAACTTGGCTTTGTAACTTTGAAGATGGAGGAAGGGAGCTACAAGCCAAGGGATGCAGGCAGCCTTTAGAAGCTACAAAAGGCAAGGACTAGATCCTTCCCAGAGCCTACAGAAAGGAATGTAGCTTTGCCAATGCCCTGATTTTAACTCAGTGAACCCTGTTAGACCTCTGACTTGAGCACTGTAAAATAATAAATTTGTGTTGTTTTATAATATTAATTTGTGGTAATTTGTTACAGCCACAATATAAAGCTAACACACAAACTAAATAAAATATTGATAATAAAATTTCAAAAAACATCTGGCAAATTTCATGCATAAGCTTTGTATACAACATGAAGAACAGAATATATAAAATAAAAATCCTGTCACATAATCACAGAATATCAGAACTGAAAAGTACCTAGGAAGTTATTGCACCTGACACCATCATTTTACAAATAAGGAAAATGACATCAAGTTAGATAATAGAATTCTTCAGAACTAGAGCTTTGAGATTTTGACTGTAAGTTCAAGTTTAACATTTGGTAAGGGCATAAGAGAAGGAATGCAAACATTCATATAACAAAACAGTCTGGCAAATCATCAGGGGGAAAATCCATATCCTAAGACTTGCCATGGATCTAAATGACTGTTCATTTAGCTCTATGTTCTTTTTTTTTTTTTTTTTTTGAGAGGAAGTCTCACTCTGTCGCCCAGGCTGGAGTGCAGTGGCACATCTCAGCTTTGCAATCTCTGCCTCCCGGGTTCAAGCGATTCTGCTGCCTCAGCCTCCTGAGTAGCTGGGATTACAGGTGCACGCCACAAAACCCACCTAATTTTTTTGTATTTTTAGTAGAGACGGGGTTTCACCATGTTGACCAGGATGGTCTCCATCTCCTGACCTCATGATCCGCCTGCCTCGGCCTCCCAAAGTGCTGGGATTACAGGCGTGAGCCACTGCGCCCGGCCTCTATGTTCTTTTTTTTTTTTTTTTTTAATCTTGAAAGTGAAAATAATATAGCTATGGTGGGCTGAATAATGGTCCCCCACCATGATGTCCTTATGCTAATCACCAGAACCTGTGACTGTATTATATTTAATGGTTTTGCAGGTGTGATTAAATTAAGGATTTTGAGATGAGGGGATTATCCCAAATTATGTGAGAAGGCCCAAAGTAATCACCAGGAACCTTATAAAAGGGAGGCAGAGGAAGATATTACCACAAAAGGAGAGAAAGCAATGTGATGCGACGCAGAGATCCAAGTGACATGCCCTGAGAATGGAGGAAAGAGCCACAAGTCAAGGAATACATGTGGTGACTAGAAACTGACAAAGGTAAAGAAATGATTCTTTCCTTAGTCTCCAGAAAGGACCACCCCTGCTGACACCTTGACTTTTACCCAGTGAAACTGATTTTGGATTTCTGAACTCCAGAACTAAAAAGAGAATCAATCTGTTTTGTTTTAAGCCACCAAGTTAGTGGCAATGTGTTACAGCTGCAATAGAAAAATAACATAATAATAGACTTACAGGAAAATGTACTTGCAAGCTCATTAAAGCCAGATACTAAATTATTTTATATTTTTACAATATAAATTTTTACATTTGATATAATAATTTTTGCATTTCTAGGTTATTTTGTCTCTATTCCTGACAGTACATTTTCAAAGTTTCTAAGAATTTTCATCTAAGAAAATCAGATGTATCAAAGCAAAATGCCTAAAAAATACTTACCTACTTAATTTCTTTAGAATGTGTTGGAGGATGTTAAATAAATTGGAAATCCTGATAAACAAAAGAAATTCATGTAAAATTAAACTGCAAAAAACTTAACTTTTAGCAATTACAGCTCCTCAGGCAGAGAAATGCCCTCAACAACAACAAAAACAGCGGATGAGATAATGTAATACAAAAAATACTGAAACTTATTTCTATTTGGATTAAATTATGATATTTACTTAATTTTTGGCATTTCCTTTTTTTTTTTTTTTGAGACGGAGCCCTGCTCTGTTGCCCAGGCTGGAGTGAGTGCAGTGGCGCAATCTCTGCTCGCTGCAACCTCCACCTCCCGGATTCAAGTGATTCTCTTGCCTCAGCCTCTCAAATAGCTGGGACTACAGGCATGCGCCACCACACCAGGCTGATTTTTTTGTATTTTTAGTAGAGACGGGGTTTCACCATGTTGGCCAGGCTGGTCTTGAATTCCTGACCTCAGGTGATCCACCCGCCTCGGCCTCCCAATGTGCTGGGATTACAGGCATGAGCCATGGCGTCGGGCCAATTTTTGCCATTTCATGATTTCCTTTCATTATCATAATGTATTTGGCTTTTTGTGAGTCAGAGCAGTTGTAAAGAGATCACTATTTTATGTTCAAATTATATACTTAAAAAAAAAAAAACGCTGGCCGGGTGCAGTGGCTCACGCCTGTAATCCCAGCACTCTGGGAGGCCAATACAGGCAGATCACGAGGTCAGGAGATGGAGACCATCCTGGCTAACACGGTGAAACCCCATCTCTACTAAAAATACAAAAAATTAGCCAGGCATGGTGGCAGGCGCCTGTAGTCCCAGCTACTGGGGAGGCTGAGGCAGGAGAATGGCACGAGCCCGGGAGGCGGAGCTTGCAGTGAGCCGAGATGGCGCTACTGCACTCCGGCCTGGGCAATAGACCAAGAATCCGCCTCAAAAAACCAAAACCAAAACCAAAAACAAACAAACAAAACGCTAAGAGGTCTTTAGTAAAGCTAATATGCCAAAGAGTTTGTCTTTCAGAGATGGTGGTGAATTAGCTTCCAAGAAAATTGATAGGTACGTTAAACCTGTGATGACAGAGAAGCCACTCACTCGGGACAGGATAACTAAAGGGAAATAAAACACAGGCTTTTTTTTTTTTTTGAGACAGAGTCTCGCTCTGTCGCCCAGGCTGGAGCGATCTTGGCTCACTGCAAGCTCTGCCTCCCGGGTTCACGCCATTCTCCTGCCTCAGCCTCCAGAGTAGCTGGGACTACAGGTGCCCGCCACCACGCCCGGCTAAGTTTTTGTAATTTTAGTAGAGATGGGGTTTTACCGTGTTAGCCAGGATGGTCTCATCTCCTGACCTCATGATCCACCCGCCTCAGCTTCCCAAAGTGCTGGGATTACAGGCATGAGCCACCGCACCCGGCCAAATACAGGTATTTAAAAAATTTCTTTAGTAGTTCTTCTAGACCTAAAGTCCGTCTGTCCATCCTTCCTTTCTTCCTTCTCTTCTCTCTCTCTCTCCCTCCCTCTCTTTATTTTTATTTTTTTGAGACGAGTCTTGCTCTTTTTGCCCAGGTTGAAGTGCAGTGGCACGATCTCGGCTCACTGCAACCTCCGCTCCTGGGTTCAAGCGATTCTCCTGCCTCAGCCACCTGAGTAGCTGGAATTGCAGGTGCCCACCACCACACTTGACTAATTTTTGTATTTTTAGTAGAGATGGGGTTTCACCATGTTGGCCAGGCTGGTCTCGAACTCCTGACCTCAAGTGATCCACCTGCCACAGCCTCCCAAAGTGCGGGGATTACAGGCATGAGCCACTGCGCCTGACCTCCTCCTTTTTTAAAAAAAAAATGTTTTTCATTGAGAAAAGCGAGGCAGGTGGAGAGTAGGGTATGGAAAAGCTTTTCTATTCAAATATGTAAAAAAAAAAAGTTACTGTTCAAAAGAAGCAGTCCTTGTAACAAGCAGACATACTGAAGTACAAGCAGAGAGTTCAAATTTAGATCTGGGACCCTTAAAAAACAATGTCAAGCCTGTGAAAGCTGGAACTATGCGGCTAGTAGAAGTCAGAACCATTTCTTATCCTAAGTAGGAATCAAACATATTAACTACCAAGGCTGCAACTAGCTTAGCTGTGTGCTCTAGGGCACACCACTCTAATATTTCCTCATATAAAAAATGGAGATAATACTACCACCAGCCTTTCCTAGGAAGTTGTGAGATGAAAATGGGATAATATTCATAAATTATTTTGCTTTGCATTTAGACATTTAGAGTTCTGAGTACGATAAATTCATTTCAGTCACGTGTGTAATGATGCTTGGTAGAAGGGCAAACTTTGAGAAATTAGACTCTCAGAGTTTTTGACTGTACTATCCTTTCCCTTTCCTGTAATGGAGTAAAACGTTTACTTCCCATGCATGGTGGCCACTTTGGCTCTAGCCTCCCTTAAGTAAAAAGGCTGGTGCCACTGGCATTATATTTAATTTGGAGATGGAGATAATATAAACGGATCACAAATTGGGTCTGTGCTCCATCAATGGATGAATGAATAAAATGTGATTACACACACACACACAATGGAATATATTCAGCCATAAAAGAAATGAAATTCTGTTATTTGCATCGTGGATAGAACTGGAAGTCATTATGTTAAATAAACCAGGCACAGAAAGACAAATATTGCATGCTTTCAATCATATGTAGAAGCTAAAAAAGTGGATCTCATGGAGCACGGAGATACAGAATAGCAGATACAAGAGGCTGGGAAGGAAATGGATGGGAGAAATGAGAAGCTGGTTAAGGGGTTAGACAGGAGGAATAACTTCTAGTATTCAATACCATAGTAGAGAAATTACAGTTCATCATAATTTACTGTATATGTCCAAATAGCTAGAAGGGAAGAATTATAATGTTCCTAACACAAAGATAAATGTTTGAGGTGAAGGATATTTCATTTATCTTGATTTGGTCATTACACATTGTATATGGGTATTAAAATATCACACGTAGGAGCCGGGTGCGGTGGCTCACGCCCGTAATCTCAGCACTTGGGAGGCCGAGGCAGATGGATCACGAGGTCAGGAGATGAGACCATCCTGGCTAACACGGTGAAACTCCATCTCTACTAAAAATACAAAAACTTAGCTGGGTGTGGTGGTGGGCACCTGTAGTCCCAGCTACTCTGGAGGCTGAGGCAGGAGAATGGCATGAACCCGGGAGGCAGAACTTGCAGTGAGCCGAGATCACGCCACTGCACTCCAGCCTGGGCAACAGAGCGAGACTCCGTCTCAAAAAACAAAACAAAACAGAACAAAAATCACACGTAGGGCCGGGCGCAGTGGCTCACACCTGTAATCCCAGCACTTTGGGAGGCCGAGGCAGGAGGATCACCCGAGGTCGGGAGTTTGAGACCAGCCTAACCAATATGGAGAAACCCTGTCTCTACTAAAAATACAAAATTAGCCAGGCGTGGTGGCGCATGCCTGTAATCCCAGCTACTCAGGAGGCTGAGGCAGGAGAATTGCTTGAACCCAGGAGGTGGCGGCTGCAGTGAGCTGAGATCACACCACTGCACTCTAGCCTGGGCAAAAAGAGCGAAACTCTGTCTCAAAAAAAAAAAAAAAAAAAAAAATCACATGTACCCCAAAACACGTATAACCGTCATCTACCACTAAACAAAGAAAAACAAAACAAACAGTACATACTGCTGGCCAGGCATGGTGGTTCATGCCTGTAATCCCAGCATTTTGGGAGGCTGAGGCAGGCACATTGCTTGAGTCCAGGGGTTTGAGACCAGCCCAGGCAACATAGTGAAACCCCGTCTCCACAAAAAATATAAAAATGAGCTGGGCATGCTGGTGCACACCTGTAGTCCCTACTTGGGAGGCTGAGGTGGGAGGATCCCTTGAACTGGGGAGGCAGAGGTTGCAGTGAGCCGAGATCACACCACTGCACTCCAGCCTGGGTGACAGAACGAGACTCTGTCTCAAACACACAAAGAACAAAAAAAAAGACAAAACAAAACTGAGTCCAATGAGACCTCTATACATAAAAAGACTAAAAGTCTTGAAAATAATTTAAGCTTAAACAATATTTAAAGAAAAATTAATGATCACATTAACAAATTTTTCAATTCTCACCACAAAGTAAACTTTCTTACTTGAGTGCTGAAAGCTTTTCTTTTAATTCTTCTGAGGTAATTTCTTCCAGTAGAAAAAGTTTTGAAGTAAATGCATCGATATGCCCTAAAATAAAATATCAAACTTAGAAAGAACAAGCAATTGCAGTATTTAGAAAAAAAAACAAACCAAGTTATCCTGTCTCCTTAAAGATTACAAATTTTAATAACTGTGAAGAAATTTTACATTTTAAAAGGAGAAATACACATTTTATTAAGTCTTAAGTAAAGCTATATTTTAAAATGACATAATTCAGATTATAAAACATTTATACTCATTCTAAAATATTTGCTGAATATATGTTTACACATGTCCACACATACGAAATCATTTCAAAGCCTACAATTTATGAACAACAACTATTAAAATACTGGTGTTTCTAATTCCTATTTAAGTTACATTTAATTAGCCAGGCGTAGTGGCGGGCGCCTGTAGTCCCAGCTACTCGGAAGGCTGAGGCAGGAGAATGGCGTTAACCCGGGAGGCAGAGCTTGCAGCAGTGAGCTGAGACTGCACCACTGTACTCCAGCCTGGGTGACAGAGCCAGACTCTGTCTCAAAAAAAAAAAAAAAGAAAGTTACATTTGCATGGCGTTTATGAGGAGAATTACGTATGTATTATCAAAATAAGCAGATAAAATCAAATGTACAGGGGCTAAGACACACTTGGTTCTTAAGGTAAAAATTAGATTATGAAAATCTGGCTTAATATTTTTTAATTAGACTGGGTGTGGTGGCTCACGCCTGAAATCCCAGCACTTTGGGAGGCCGAGGCGGGCAGATCACCTGAGGTCAGGAGGTCAAGACCAGCCTGGCCAACATGGTGAAACCTCGTCTCTACTAAAAACATAAAAAAATTAGCCAGGCATGGTGGTGGGCACCTGTAATCCCAGCTACTTGGGAGGCTGAGGCAGGACAATTGTTTGAACCCAGGAGATGGAGGTTGCAGTGAGCTGATACAGTGCTACAGCACTCCAGCCTGGGTGACAGAGTAAGACTCCGTCTCAAAAAATATATATATATATTTATTAAAGCACACCATAAGATTTCCCACAGTTAAAAAAAAAAAAAAATCAAAGCAGTCAGTTCCAAGTTTTACTTTTTTTTTGAGACAAAGTTTCGCTCTTGTTGCCCAGGCTGGAGTGCAGTAGCATGATCTTGGCTCACTGCAACTTCTGCCTCCTCAGTTCAAGTGATCCTGCCTCAGCCTGCAGAGTAGATGGGATTACAGGTGCCCACCACCAGGCCTGGCTAATTTTTTGTATTTTTAGTAGAGACTGGGTTTCATCATGTTGGCAAGGCTGGTCTCGAACTCCTGACGTCAGGTGATCCACCTGCCTCAGCCTCCCAAAGTGCTGAGATTACAGGCGTGAGCCACTGAGTCCGGCTGAAGTCTTATTTTTATTTATTTATTTATTTTCATTTTTTTTAAGACAGAGTCTTGCTCTGTCTCCTGGGCTGGAGTGCAGCAGCGAGATCCTGGCTCACTGTAACCTACACCTCCAGCGTTCAAGCTATTCTTGTGCCTTAGCCTCCTGAGTAGCTAGGACTATAGTTGTGTGCCACCACTCCCAGCTATCTTTTTTTTTTCTGGTATTTTTGGCAGAGATGGAGTTTCATCATGTTGGCCAGGCTGGTCTCGAACTACTGGCCTCAAGCAATCCACCTGCCTTGGACTCCCAAAGTGCTAAGATTACAGGTGTGAGCAACGGCACCTGGCTCCGATTCTTACTTTTTTTACAAACACAGTATGAATCTAGAATTCCAAAAAACAAAACAGCAAATTCTCAATATGACGCTTTTGTTATAACAAGTAATGCGTATGTTCTAAAACAAAACAGGTTGAGAGCTAACACCAAGGTCCTGAAATATACCAAGGAAGAGTGACATAAAAGAGTCCTGGGTTAAATGTTATATAAGCAAGTCAACACAAAAATCGTATGTATCGTACCATAGTTAAAAACATCAACTAGCATGATGAGAATATAACACGTATCAATGTTGAAGACAAATTGTTCTTATTTTTTTAACTCCTAATATTTAGGTATCAAAACAAATTACCTGGAAAGCTGATGTCAATCACTGGGACAATTAAAAATGCACATAATTTAATGTTTCATTTTCTTACCAAGCCCCCTTTCATTTGCTTTATGCTCATACAAATAATTAGAAACATTTTTACCAGATGGCTTCCTTGTAAGACACCAAATTCATTTGTTCCCATACCTACTTATTATATGTAACACTCATTAAACAGTGGCATTTCTAATAACAAAGACACATTGTAATGATTTAAAAACCATAGAAAGGAAATACTAAGCATAATAACTTTTAGATGTTTACTAATTATGTCTTTGAGAAGACTAATAGTTCTTACCTTTTGAAAGAAATTCATTTAAAAAAGTTTTATAGTATATGTCAAATATGGTCTGTCAAAAATAACTATACAGAGAATACCATACTAAGTGCTCTGAGGATCTACCTCCTCAAGGAGTTCACAACTCTCTCAACATTGGAGCTTTCTAACCTGTGGGCCTCAAATAAGATATATATGTGCTTAAGATACTCATCACCTCAGCCCTTCAGGCAGCTCAGCAATGCTTGGGATGGCAAAAGCTTCCTGGCTAGTGCCCTTCAGCCACAAGCAATCTCTCTTATATATCACAGTGTGCTGTACAAATATTTATGTGCATCAAGGCTGGAAAGCACTGATTTATAGAGGACAAATAAAATCTATACATAATAAAAATAAAGCTTTTATATACAAGCGTTCATTCATATATATATATGCACATAAACATATACATGCATACATGCATTCATATATGTATAGGTACTCCTTGCTTTGCATGCAGTGTTAGGACCATAAAAATGCCCATACAGGCTGAAACCCTGCAATTGTAACAATCAATAGTGAAAATTACAACTGTTTGGTTACCTTTAAAATTTTTATCAAAACACTATAAATTCTCTATCAATCATAAATGTATAGGAAAACGAAAAGAACAGTAAAATATTTTAGTACACTGTAATTCAAAAAATTAAAGTGTTTTCTTCATGAAACGTTAATGAAGAGCAAGCAGTTTGAACAGTGCTTGTTACCTTCTTGCACAACTTGTCATAGGAAGGATGCATCTTTTCTTTTTCTTTTCTTTTTTTCTTTTTTTTGAGACAGGGTCTCACTCTGTCGGCCAGGCTGGAGTGCAGTGCTGCGACCTTGGCTCACTGCAACCTCCGCCTCCCAGGCTCTTGCGATTCTCCTGCCTCAGTCTCCTGAGTAGCTGGGACTACAGGCGCATGCGACTACTGCCCAGCTAATTTTTTACATTTTAAGTAGAGACAGGGTTTCACCATGTTGGCCAGGCTGGTCTTGAACTCCTGACCTCAAATGATCCACCCACCTCGGCCTCCCAAAGTGCTGGGATTAGAAGCTTGAGGCACCGTACCTGGCCGGATGCATCTTTTCTATGCCATGGTGAACCGTTATATTCCTAAGGATCAGCTTCTGACACTGTATCCTTGGTGCCTTCAATGTCATGAAATTATCTTCAGGATTTGTTTAGTGTAAAATCTTATGCAAGTGCCACTTGTTCATCCTTTATGTCACAATGCTTTCACTAAGTTTGTCTGGCAGCAAATCTAGAGTCACTGTAACAATAGCCGTGCCAACATTCCCACTCTTTGCTATTTCCTCTGTAATTCCATTTATGTTCCATTCAAATTTCACTTCTGGCAGTATCACCTTTTGTTTCTTTGCTTTGCTTTAATATTTTTTGGTCAATTCTTTTGATTATCTACTTTGGTAAAATATCACATGGGTTTATCACTGGGAGAAAAAGAGTCAACACAACTGCACACTCTGCTTTCTGTGCATGAACTCAATGGGTACACAATAAACAATTATAAACAGACTTTGAAAGAAGTGACATGACTGGTCACTGATCATGATTTGCCTGTTACTTATGTAGTGATCTGTGGACTGAAGAGCCAGCAGTGAAGCTTATACCTTATACAATTACTCACTGTTAATACACGGTCATAACTAAAACTTGTGCTTATTGAAACTGTGTGCTAAGTGAGGACTGCCTACATATCAACTATATAGAATTGATAAATATTATAGGGTTGGAGGGTGAATACAGAAGTTGCAATGAGACTATGTGGGAAACTGTCTTAAAGGAGTAAATCTTAAAGTTTTTATGGGGAAAAGATAAAAAGAGTACTGCAACTAGGGAAAGCGGGGAACATGTTTATAGCAAAGCAGAGCAAACAAACAAATCACAAGTGTGTTGATTCTACTGAAAAAAGAGACTATAAGCTATAGAATTGATTCTCAAAGTGTGGTCCCTAAACTAGCAGCATCAGTACCACCTGAGAAAGTCTTAGGTCCCAATACAGACCTAGTGAATCAGACACTCCAGGGTGAGGCCAGCAATCTCCACTTTTAAAAGCACTTCGAGTGATTTTCTTGAATAGCTTCCTTAAATTAAAAGAGTATTATAACATTTTTAAAAACTCAAAAACTCAGATGTTATCCCCCAATACCTACACCCCACCAAAAAACCCCGAACAAACCAAAATCCCACAACCATACAATTAATATATGCTTTTCACCAAACACTTGTCACAGAAGCCAAAAATACTATCCCAGTACATTGAAATGAAAGGCTCACAAGAGGATAGGATTCACAGAGAATAATCAGCAGTTAGGATTACTTAGGATTTTACAAAATAATTAAAATGAAGTAATCCATACAGTTGATGTTAAACTGTACATTTAAAAACTGAAACCTTATTTTTTTTTTGTCATGAATCTCCATTCTCTGTCAGTACTTTAAACAAAATTTCAATCATAAGTTTTTAACTGGGCCTTTTCTAAAATGGACGTGGCTGGCAAATTGCATTCAAGTAGCTAATGTTGAGATTGTTGGTGTGAGGTCTTTGGAGGAACATTGAAATTTTGGTTACAGAATGAAAATTACTACAAAAACTTCGAGTATGTGTATGAAGGAGGAGGAGGGAGGCAGTACATCACCAATTAGTGCATTTAGCTACTTCCTTTTTTGAGTTAAGCAGAAAGAATCAATTATCTACTTAATACTCTCATAAAACATGAAAACAAAATACTGATTAACCAAAACAGGAAAAAACATTTTAAGTGAATAACCTTTCTTTGATTAAGAAACACACCCTCATAGGATTTATTACATACAAGCAATCAAGCTATGCAGTATAACACAAAATTTTATTAGACTCAACACAGAATTTTATCAGACTCTGACCTTAAGCTGTTTATTGTCTAACAGGAAGAAGGGATAGGTGTTAAGAGAGAATAAAGTACAAAGTAACAAGTCACAGAGAAGTAAAAGACTGCACTAAGAGATCAAAGAAAGCAAAAGACTACACAGAGGAGCAGTCTGAGATGATTAGAAGGGATTGAGATTTATGGGATGCATTGAGATGTTCGATATTGGACATTCCAGTGGGAGGAAATACTACCAATAATGACTAGCAAGTAATCTATTATGTGAGGATGTTAACTGTACATGAACTGAGCCAATGCAAATTGAACTTCAGCCTAATCCCCATACCCCAGGAGAACAACTAAAACAAAGGAAAAAGTCATTTCATCAAAATATTTGAGGTTTTAAAAGTAGTGTCATTATAAGAAAATTTCAAAATAAATGTATAGGTCAATAAATAGTTAACCAATTAAACAGTACTCTAAGAAGCTAGAAAACAAATGTGTATTTTTGATTATACTATTAAATAAGTGTTTCTAAAATAGGCCAGCATGGTAGGTCATCCCTGTAATACCAGAGCTTTTGGAGGCTAAGGTAGGAGGATTGCTTGAGGCTAGAAGTTCAAGACCAGTCTGGCAATATAATGAGACCCCATCTCAAGAAAAAACAAAAAAATCAGCTGGGCATGGAAGCACATGCCTGCAGCCCCAGCTACTTGGAAGGCTGCAGTGGGAGGATCACTTGAGGCCAGGAGTTTGAGGTTACAGTGAGCTATGATCACATGACTATACTCCAGCCTGGGCAACAGAATGAGACCCTAAAACTAATAAATACATAAATAAAAACGAAAAGTAAAAAAGGGCAGAATAGAAGTATTCACAATTGAATTTACAAGTATGTAATTACAAGGAAATTAAAAAGGAGAATAAAGACTTTTGTATAACTTACCAACATAAAATGAGCTGTTGGAATGCAATAAACTTTCAGTCCATAAGCGACAAAGTTCACTTTCAGTCAGAGCTTCAACTCCATAACAAGCTTGATACTCTACTTTTGGTAGTACATAAACTGGAAATTGCTGCAATGCAAAATTATACTTTTTCAAAGCTCTATTAGTTTACTATTAATGGTAAATACATTTGCCTATACAGCTTTGCCACTTTCAAAATGCTTTCACGTAATCTTATTTCATCCTTTCAATTACAGCAGGATTCACACTGTAAGATGGATACATTCAGGCCTGATGAATAGAAGAATGTTTGGTGCCAAAAGGTGGATGGATGAAAGAGATCTCTCCTCACCATTCCCATTTGTGACCAAAATCAACATACCTCCCCACATAGGCAAGGTTTGATTTTGGTCAGGCAATGTGACTGACAGCAGAATCCTTGCAACAAAGCCTATCATACATAGTTGCCCAAAGGCTCAAAGCCAGATGCTGGGAAGCACTGACTTTTTTATATACTAGTCATTTTCAAGAGGATAAAAAAGGTAGAATTTGTTTCTCCTTTAAAGCATGAGTCACATTGTCTTAGGCTCAAATACTCTGAGCAGCTGGTTTCATTCCACAAATGAAAGAGCACTAATGCCTACATTAACACCTGTTTGTCATTAGCTTCAATTTAACGGCTTTATTTCAGACACGAAGTATCTGACAAATTATCCATCCAAATTCACTGGTCAGGACACTACATAAGTAAAATGACTGTACCTATTACTGGCCTAAGGGAGCGTAAGCAAAGAAATACATGTTGTTCACTGTGCTTATGCTATCTCATTATCTTCAAAGAAAACTCTACTCTTAACAGGAGTCTATTTCCAGTTGCAGAAAGAGAAACACATGATTTAAGGTACTTAACTTGAACTGATAAGGCTAATTAGTACTTCAGACATTATACTGTGTCACCATTTATAGATTTGAAAATATTTCATCAGTATTTCTTAATTCTTGATTTTTACAAAGTGGCAAAGAGTGGGCTTGGTACAATGATGGTGGTAAGAACAATTCAAATCCACTAATATTTTTGTTATCAACAGTAAGTGCTGTTTCATGTGATTTGCCCTTGAACTATGTGCATGTGAGAAATCTGGTGATCTTGTTAAAATGTAGAATCTGGGGTGGAGCCCAAGATTTTACATTAATAACAAGCTATTGTTCCAGGGACCATACTTTCAGTAGGTAAGGCCTCCAGTGTGTCTTCTCAATTAAAAACAAAATTAAATGTGATTAGGATTTTACCAATAAAGCACTTTATAATTTTGCAAATGGTTATCTGCATATGATTTAGTCTCTCATAACTTCAGAGCAAATAGGAGGCCGAGATAAAGAAATTTGCTCAGGCTGCGTGCAGTGGCTCATGCCTATAATCCCAGCATTTTGGGAGGCTGAGGTGGGAAGATTACTTAAGGCCAGGAGTTCAGGATTAGCCTGGATGAAACAGCAAGACCCTGCCTCTACAAAAAATTTAAAAAAAAAAAAAATTAGCTGGGCACGTGGCACATGCTTACAGTTCTAGTTACTCAGGAGGCTGAGGTGGGAGGATCACTTGAGCCCAGAAGTTCAAGGAAGCAGTAAGCTATGATCGTGCTACTGCACTCCTGCCTGGGCAACACAGCAAGACTCTTGTCTCTTTTAAAAAAAGAATGAATGAAATTTGCTCAAGGACACATAGCTAGTTTACAGCAGAACTGAAAAAAGTTGACTGAGAAAAAGGATCACATTTCTGGATTAGAAATGGGTAAGAGTTAATTCCATATATTTAAAAAAAATTTTAAATATGTATTATTTCTAAAAAGCAAATACTTTGGGAGATTTTCTTTGATGAAACTACTCTATCTATAAAACCAAGTCCTAAAACCAGTTTAATTTCTGTATGTATTCTACTGCCATCTCCAGGAAGCCAGGGGAAAAAAAAGGCCTGAACATTTCATCTTTCCTTAGTATCCCAAAATTGAAGTAAAAATTTAAGGATAATCAAAATTTTCATACTATAAAGTTTACTATTTTTTTCCCTTGATAAATGGCTCCCCAGGTAAAAGCTTTTCTTGGTTCTGTTCCAATTTTTCACATAAAGCACTTAGGATACTTGGTTCATTGAGACAGACAGTAATAGATATTATGACATCATCCAAAGTTCCTGGGTATGGATTTCATAATCATGTATTGAACTCAGTAAATTCTGTTTTATATCTTGTGGTCCAAATTAGCCTCTTTATTATTATTGTTTTTTTGAGATGGAGTTTCACTCTTGTTGTCTAGGCTGGAGTACAATGACGCAATCTCAGCTCACTGCAACTTCCGCCTCCTGGGTTCAAGCGATTCTCCTGCCTCAGCCTCCCGAGCAGCCAGGTTTATAGGTGCACCACCACGCCTAGCTAAGTTTTGTATTTTTTTAGTAGAGATGGGGTTTCACCACGTGGGCCAGGCTGGTCTCGAACTCCTGAGCTCAGGTGATCTACCTGCCTCGGCCTCCAAAAGAGTTGGGATTACAGGCGTGAGCCACCGTGCCTGGCCTAGCCTCTTTATTTTATCCCATCACTTGAGACTGGCTGATGTTTTAGGTTCTCCTTTAAAGTGCAACTCTTATTAAGCAGAGTTTTGGTAAGGAAACATAAATGATACTGGAAACTGAAATGACAACTAAAATAACTGAAGAACTGAGGAAAAATAAAGAAGAGATGAGGTTCTTGGACAGCAGAGGTTGAAGACACTTCTAAGTATTTCAAAGCTCTATCTAAGCAAGTTGGTTTTTAGGTAGGAAATACTAATGGGGGATGTAATTTTGCTGAATTAGTTTAAATAGTACCACTTACAACATTTTCAAACTGGTGCCTCAACCTCCCTAAAGTTCCCTTAGTCAACAATACCACCCCCTCACCATTTTCCTCATTTACTCAGTGCCTATTTACTGAATTTCCATAGGATAAAATATTTTGGAGAAACAGAGATGAATAGGACATAATTCCAAGGGGCATACATTTTAGTAAGAGATTTAAACCATAAACTACTACATATAATAACGGGGGCAATGTAAGCATTCACTGAAAATTTTAAAATTTTATTCTGAGTTTGACACAATCAGAAATATAAGGCTTCTATTTAGACAGTCTTTAGGGTGTGACTATTTTGACATATTTTGATGAAGAATGGATTTTCTTCTATAAGGTTATGTCTTGAAATTTACAAATTTCACCTTAGTCAAGTGAATTACAATGTCCTTACCAAGCTGTCTTGTTCAAGAATTAAACTGGTATCCAAAATTTCCCTAGGCTATTCTTACTTAAGAGATACTGGCCATCAACAATTTTTAAGTGCTGTAAGCTGAAAAAGAAATACAAAGTGGTATGGGTTCACAGAGTAGGAAGTTAAAGAAATGAGGTTAGCCTCAAAATAAATCAGAGAGATAGCAAGAATCAAAGAAATAAAACCTTGAAAATACAATCTATAGGACTGATACTGTATGTATTCAAGATGTTCAAGCTTATGGTTATTAAGTTTATTAGTTAACACAGATGAGGCAGGAAAAATTAGCAAATAAAGTCAAATCTTTTAATTCACAGGATGTTATAGCATTTATCTAGGAGGAGACTATCAAACCTACAGAATTTTGTCATTCCTTGAGTTTCTCTTGTAAAGAGCACTAAAACCAAACAGTTTTCAATTAAAACCATTTGGTTTCTAAAATTTCAAGTTTGAATCAATGATAAAAACTAAACTATGTGAATTAGAAGTTTAATAATTTAGGACTTTATAATCTTCCTTCTATTTAACAAAAGATAAAAACATTATCAAGCACAAGTTCCACCAAGTCCACTGGATTTGGGTGGACAAAGTGTACATCCTGGATCTGGATGGGTTGGCCTTAGAGTTTATCATAGTAGTCAAACCCTCATGCCGCTGTTATTAGCAGTGTGGAAAAGTTGGCACTTTTTTTTTTATTTTTTTTGAGATAGAGTCTCACTCTGTTGCCCAGGCTGGAGTGCAGTGGTGCGATCTCAGCTCACTGCAAGCTCTGCCTCCCAGGTTCACGCTATTCTCCAGCCTCAGCCTCCCATGTAGCTGGGACTACAGGCGCCTGCCACCATGTCCGGCTAATTTTTTGTATTCTTAGTAGAGAGGGGGTTTCACTATGTTAGCCAGGATGGTCTCAATCTCCTGACCTCGTGATCTGCCCACCTCGGCCTCCCAAAGTGCTGGGATTACAGGCGTGAGGCATCACACCTGGCCCAGTTATTCTTTAATATGATACAGTAGACAGTAGTCAGGAAGTACTCCACAATGATCAATAGCAGAACATCACTAGTCTGGATTCACCTGATCCCTACCTCAAAACACAGACATTCAAAGTGGTCAGTGATGATTCTTATTGGGCAGTGGGTTAGATAACAAGAGACAGGGACACCAAAACTTGTTTTTTTAAATGTGTACTGTGACAAATACATACAACAGAAAAAGTCCTCAAGAAAAATTAAAGGAAACACTTTAATATTACATACTCAATTATAATATAGAAGATTCCCTTTATTTACCAGAATTCAGTAGTCATACACACAAAAAAATGCAAACTAATCTGAAAGAGAATTTCAAATATGAAAAATTTTTAAAAGAAGTAATTACTCAAATTGCAGCAATACATTTTTTTTCCTGAGGAAAATATTTATATCAAACCCAAAAGAAACAACAGGGGAAAAAAGAAAGGAAGAGATTTGGTCTTCTAACAGTCCTGAAAAGACCTTACATATGTGTGAAAGGCCATCTTTCAAAAGTTCTACTTGGACTTCTAAAGCAAGTCAACATGAGCCCCAAAGTGAAAAGAACTCGAGTTCACATGTAATAATGGAAATCCAAATTCCCAGAGAAAACAGGTATATATGTGCCAATCTAGATGTAATCTATGATGATGCCATTTTTTAAAAAGTTTATAAAAGTGGAGTATCCCTTATCTGAAATGCCTGGGACCAGAAGTGTTTCAGAGTTTGGATTTTTTTCTGGATTTTCGAATATTTACATATACATAATGAGATATCTTGGGGACAGGACTCAAGTCTAAACACAAAACCCTTTTATGTTTCATATCCACCATATACATAGAGCCTGAGAGTAATTTTATACAATATTTTATATACTTTTACACATGAAACAAAGTTTTGACTGGAGTTTGGACTGTGACCCATCATACGAGGTCATGTGTGGAATTTTCCACTTGTGATACCATGCCGGAGCTTAAAAGTTTTCCAACTTTGGAGCATTTTGAATTTTGGATTAGGGCTGCTCAATCTGTATATTCCAAGCATGAATGTTACCGGCATTTATGGCTACTATATACACTTTCCCTTATTAAAATCGATCTCAGCATTTTAGTAAAAACAAAAAACAAAAAACAGAACTCAACCTGAAGATACTACTATGAGTGCTCAACAATTTAAACTTCATAGTAATGGCATGTTAAGTATCTACTGATTATTTATGTGATCATATTCTAACTCCGCAAATAACAACTTACTCTTCTGATTTTCTTCCGTTTTTTAGAACGTGGTCTTGTCTCTATCCTCTGGACACTGCAGCGTACGAGTAACAAAAGGTCTTGCAGGCTAAATAACTTATAAACAAAATTTCCTTCCTGAGGAGCTAGGTATTCCGATGTATCTTCAACATAGTCCTGAAGTTCATACGGCAATCCTTTAAAAATAGTATTTCTCATTTTTAAAATACATTAGCTCTTACCCATCATAAGCAAGGATACAACAATTCAATTAACTATTTTTAAACTTCTATCATCTTTAATTTTCTACTTCTCTGCCTAAGGGACCCTCACACTATTACCATTTGCTTACTTTTACTGGAACTGCTAAGAGCTGAAATCCTAGCTTTAAGGTTCTTCTCCTTTTAACCTTCACTAACTATAGGCAAAGTATAAATTCGTGAGACAGCATACCATGTGAGAAAAATAGAAAGTTTAAAAAGTAATGTTATTCCTAATCTAGGCAGAGCTGAGGAGCAGATTTATTTCACAAAACCAAAAAGTATAAAACTGCAGTCCAACACCAAGTATAAATAAATTTTAAATCAATCAATGTTTATGATTATTCTGGATGCTTACCCGTCATCAATTTGACAAATCACATTACCTATAGCTTAGCAGTCACTGTACATGTTAGATAAACACAAGTTGCAAGACCCACACGCCTTTGTATACATATCTAGAGAGGATTATTTTGGAAGCTGAAATACTGATCAATAGATTGAAAAAATGAAATATCAGTGACTATATGACAATTACAAAACAGGTTATAACAAAGTAAAGGAACGAGGGAGAAAAACCTAAGGAAAAAGAACAAGTAATACACTGTAGGCTCTTTGTAAATATTTACTTACGTCCTTTTGGCTTCTGAAATGCAGAAGGCCATCCAGATTTCGGCCAACTAGAGGAGTCTGAAGGACCAGACAATTGCTCAGAAACAGAAGGCTGTTTAGAATTTTCTAAATTCATTAAGGGCAATTCGGGTACTTTTCTGGAAATTGGCTTTAAGAGCTCATCCTGCATTTTTAAAATCTCTCCAACTGGATCAAATTTTTTATATACTCGTTTGATAGGTTTTTTTAAAACACATGACTCTTCAGGACTACAAGCAGTATTAGTCTGGTTTCCTACAGAAGCCTGTCCTGAGGAAGAATTTGGACTAGCTGGTCTAGAACTTAAGTTAGAACCCACAACAGCTGTCTTTCCATCACTATTATTTTTACACTCTGTATCAATGATTAAACACTCCTCATCTGTATCACTGCTGCAGAGAACTGTATCTTCAGTTTTTGCTGCTTCTGATCCAACAGTCTTTTCCTTTGAGTTGTCTAGGTTTTCCAGAACATTAGGTTTTTCACCATCAGCATGTACCATATCTACAGTCATATCATTTTTATTAGAAGTTTCAATTTCCTGAGAATTTTCTAACAGTAAGGCATCAGATGTTTTCAAGTCACTATCTTGTATCAAAGGCTTGTCAGAATTTGATACCTTCTCACATGATTCAAATCCCTGATCATCTTTAGTTATGCATTCCTCAGGGCCACCATCCATACCAGTGACCAGCTGTTTCTCCTTTTGCAATTGTTCCATCAGAATCTGAGATAAACTTCTAGAATTAGCAGAAATGTCTGGTGCACTTGGTGCCACAGTTGTAGTTCCTGCTTTGGGGGCTGTAGGAGCATCTGTCATGTTAGGTACTGTGGAAGTACTTGCTGGACTTGGTGATTTTGATGCTTTGGTGGTGGTTACTCCAAAAGTTTCAAGTTCTGTGACATCATCATCAAAATCCAGATACAAGTTTTCAAGACTCTCAATTTTTCGGCACTCGTTGACTTCACAGGACATCTTAAGTAAATAAATTGGTAAAGTATTAGTAAAAATTTCAAGCCACCCTACCTATCTCTTAATGTCCCTATCCCTGTCATACATACTTCCTGCTCTTTTAAAGTAGAAAGAAAAGTCTAATGGTTGTAAAAGGTTCTTGTTTAAGATGACAACAAACTACTACCAGCTATTATTAACCTTATCTTCCCACTGAAATGTTCATGATAACAGGCAAATTTGCCAAGTTATAATAGCACAAGAAATGGAATATTTACAAACTACCACATCTCAAGAGGAATTTCAACGAATCAAAAAATAGACAAGACCACAAAGAAGAAATGTAGGGCCAAAGGGGAGGCAGATTTTCATTTATGTCTACTCTATAGGCTCCTGCAGAGACACTTGGTCTTAGCTGACCAGGAGGAAAGTCCCTCTGCCACTGTGAGGACGCTGCTTTCTAATGCGTCCAGAGAAGTGTCGCCAGCTTCTGGTGCACCCTTAATATCAATCAGTGACTTTCTTTCCACAACTACTCAGGGAAAACAACTCTCAGCAATAAAAGATGGGGCAGAAATTGACAGAAGGTGGTTTACTGTATTCTGAGACATGAAGTCATAAATGTTGTTTTTCATGTACTGTTTTGGTAATGGAAAAACTACACACAGCTTTAACTTATTCAGGACTACACTGTCCCCTCTACAAGGAGACAAGCACCAGAAGATCTCTCTTCAATCTGACAGAGCACTTTAAATACCATAGAAATTTGGTAACTGGTTATGTACATCCACTAGCCTTACAGTTGAGGATTTAAGAGAAAGGTTCTAACAGTAACCAGTAGTGAGTAAGAAAGATCAACTCATGTAAGTTACTTAACCTCTCTGAACCTCAACAGCCTCATCTCTAAAACAGGTACAGCAGGGGCATCTTCTTGGATTTGTTCTAAAGATTAAGTGAGAAATTATATACAGAAAATCTCTTGGCATAGTGCCTGTCACATAATAAGCAGCCTCTCAGTAAATGGTAGCTAGTGAATGGTAATTCCTACTAAAAGACTACCAAATTTAGTAAAAAAGTATAATTAAACTATATGCTGCTTATGTGAGGCATTCCTACACAAAAAGGTTAAAAACAAAACAACTACAGATGCCATCAAGAGATAAAAAGAGGAAGAATAGCAATGAAAGTGTTAGACAAAGCAGAATTCAAAGCAAGAAGCGTTATATAGAAAAGGGAGAAATGCTAGTTTGAAAAAAGAAAATCCATGATAAACAGATAGTGGTCATAAATTTTTATTGTACAAACTGAAAAATAAAAGAAAAATTTGACAGAAACACAATTATACTAGGTCAATGAGATACTGTCTCTAAGTAAAAAATAAAAAGGAATACAGAAAGTATAATATTAAACGATGAGAATATATATGAAAGATTGAAAATACATATGTAAACAGACTACAAAGATATACTTTTTCCCTTCCCAAGAATCCAAAGGGCATTTCAAAAAATGAACTATAAATTAATATACAAAGAAAATCTCAATATAGACCAAAGCAGAATCTGATAAAGTCTTATTCTATGTTCAGAAGGAAATAAAATTAGATATCATTAAGAAAAATGTAAACAAACAATAAACTCAAGCACTTGAAAATTTAAAAACATTCCAAATTGTTGGACTACAGAAATCAAAATAATTCCACAATACTTAGCAACATAAATTAGACTAATAGACATTAAGAAGTATAATAATTCGAGGCAAAAAAAGCATTATCATCCTCTCATTTTTACTTACTTTTGCTAGTAAGCAAAAAAAGCATTATCATCCTCTTATTTTTACTTACTTTTACCTGCACAATCCAGAAAAAGCATTTTACTCCAAGTTCAGGGCCTGAAAACTCAGGCTGTAATTTCAGAGAAAGCTCATTTACTTCTGGTTCACCCTGACTCCTGAGGTGCAGCCCCTTTGGGGTCCAGGCCCGTGGTGGAAAATTGAAGTTTTCCTTTTATCCCCCTAGTCCTATGATGCTGCCAAAAGCACAGTTCATTTTCTTAGTTGCCTCTTCAGAACTGGCACATATAATCCAAGGAAAAGATGACCCTAAGTAATAGGCTTACCTTCTGGGAATCCTGTTTTCTTCAGTATCTCAGCCCTACAATTCCTCACTATCTTGTTAGCTTTGTGATACTTCTAAGAAAGACATTTTAATATTTGTCCAGCTTTTTTACATGTCATCAATAAAAGGAGGGTCCAAATTACCTGGTCTACCATTACTGAAAGAAGCCACTGTCAATTTTCATCCCTCTTAACCTACCTCATGTTTCTTCTTGTTACTGCCTGACATTCACCTCAATATAAGTTTTAGGCAGATTTTTAAAAGTAAAATGTGTAAGAAGAAAACATAAGTTAAAAATGCTTTATGACATATGTATCATAAAAATATTAAAAGGCAAATGGCAAAGAGACAAACATAAACAAATATAAAAACCAAAAGGCCAATATCCTTAAAATTGTATGAGCTCTTAAGTACAAGAAAAACATTTTTATATTTTAAAATTTTGTTTGCTTCCTCATTTTACTCAAGTCTCTGTTCACACTTCCTATCCTCAGAAAAGCCTTCTTAATCGTGAATATAAAATGACCCCTTCCCCACCCATCTCTCTATTTCCCCTTAACGTACTCTATTTTTCTCCATAGCATTTACCACTACCTGCTTTTTTACTGTATCTGGGCCCTCTGCCACTTATTTAAGGTCTGAGGGAAAACAGGTTTTGTTTTTATTCACTGCTGCTTCCTCCCTGCATAGAATAGTATCTGCTTAATAAAAACTTATGGAATGAATGAATCAAGTTCTCTATAAACAATGTATTTAAAAATAATGGAAAAAATATTTTAAAATACAGAATAATAAAAGCTAATATTTACAGAGTGCCAAGTGTTACTCTAAATGCTTTATATGTACAAATTCATTTAAACCTAAACAATCCTATGAGTTAGGTAATATCATGATGCCCATTTTACAGATAAGCAAACTAGACACAGAGATATTATGTAATCTGCCCGAGGTCACATAGCTACTAAGTATACTGAAGATTAACAATCTGGCAAAATACTTTCTGTAACAATCAAATTAAGCTCACCTGTTCCTTTTCACACTTAAAAACTCTTAGACATGGGTCAGGTACAGTGGCTGACGCCTGTAATCCCAGCACTTTGGGTAGCTCAGATGGGTGGATCACCTGAAGTCAGGAGTTTGAGACCAGCCAGGCCAACATGGCGAAATCTCATCTCTACTAAAACTACAAAAAATTAGCTGGGTATGGTGGTGCACACCTGTAATCTCAGCTACTCGGGAGCCTGAGGCAGGAGCATCGCTTGAACCCGGGAGGCGGAGGTTGCAGTGAGCAGAGATCGCACCACTGCACTCCAGCCTGGGTGGCAGGGTGAGGTTCCATCTCAAAAAAATAAAACTCTTGAATATGAATGAGACCAATTAAACAAAACCTCATATTAACCACCACCATCAAGGAGTTTTCACTACATACATAACTAAAAACCGTGCTTAGCCTTTAACATAAAATATCAAACTTAACCCTCATAATAACCTCGTCAAGTAGGTACTACTTCCTTTCATGTATGAAAAGAGAAAACTTAGGCTGAGGGAGGTTAAGTTAGTTGCCTAAAGTCTAGCTAGACTCGAAAATCAATTTCAGTTTGAATCTAAAGCCTGTATTTTTAACTACTAGGTTTAGGGATTTGCAATAAAACTTCACGCTTCAAAAGGATAAACAAGTACATTCCCCTTAGGGGAAAAAAAAAGCATTACATACGTCCATTTCAGATATAAACTCTTCAGGTTTGTCCATAAAGACTGCAGAGACTGGAACAGATGTGTTTTTGGACATCATAAATTTTAATGGAACTTCATGAAAGATTTGATTTCTCTCTCTCATAGTCATTTTCTTTTGGGGAAGTGGTGAATTAATATATATTACTTTAACCGGTTTTGAACCTTAAAACAGAAACCAAAGAAAAGAGGTGATTAGTATCTAATTGTGATATATTTTTTAAAAACAGGATGTATGACATGAGGATCACCAAAGAGACACAGGAGAATGGCAGCACATGTCCCATATATTTGCTACCCTTAGACTAGCAGATATTAAAGTCCTTTAGAAATCTAAGGGCAAGAAAATCCAACTGGCGGGAGAAAAATGTCTTTCTAGCAATGTTTAAAAAGGATTTTCTGGTTTTTACTATTATATTCTTACTGTCATTATTACTCAGTTTCTTATAGGAACTTGCAAAAAGTGATGAAATATTTACCACATAGAATATATTACATTTAACTCTTGTAGTTTTGTTTCAATAGACATAGTCTTTCATTTATTGTATTTATGCTGTGACATATATTAACTCTGAAAGATATTTAAAAAATTAAATATCAAAACAGTATGGACATAATTTCTTATATACAGGAATTAATATGCAAATATTAATTTTATTGTCAAAAGAAAGACTACCCTATTGCTTTTATGTATAGACTTACTGTTATTCCAAGTTCCAGTAACGAACAAGTAAATAAGTCATAAAAACTCACCCATTTGAGGCTGTCTACTAAAGTACTACGTTCCTTTCATTTCAGTGAAAGACAGAACAACCTGACCATTTCATGTATTTCTTGGCCACCCTTTGCCACCATTTTGTCTCTAACTCTCACCCTTAAACATGACTACAGGTGCTATAGACCTAATTAATTCATTTAGTAGTGCTGAGCCTAAAGTAGCTTTACACATAAAAAAGTTTTACTGAATGTGTCAAACTTAAATCCTCCTTAAATCAGTACTTTGATATCTGACAACTGACCACCTATATTTAGACAGCTGAAATGAAATGGTTCCAACCTCTTTTTTCTTTTTTTTAAATTTTACTTTAAGTTCGGGGATACATGTGGAGAATGGGCAGGTTTGTTACATAGCTATACATGTGCCATGATGGTTTGCTGCACCTATCAACCTGTCATCTAGGTTTTAAGACCTGCACGAATTAGGTATTTGTCCTAATGCTCTCTCTCACCTTGTCCCCCACCCCCTGACAGGCCCCGGTGTGTGCTGTTTGACTCTCTGGGTCCATGTGTTCTCATTGTTCAACTCCTATTTATGAGTGAGAACATGCAGTCCAACTTCTCTTTTTTGAAAGCATTATTTGACATAGCAAATTACAAACCTGCAACAGGTATTACTTGAATACACACTGGAATTTCCCACTGTTCCTTGTACGTTGGTCCATGATTATTTAATAAGGTAAATAATGACTGACTAGTTAGAGCTATCTGAGGGTGATATCTGGAAACAAGCTTCTCTGCATTTGGATCTTTACTAATATCCTGAAAAACAACAAGTAATTTGTTACTTGGTTATACTTATTGAAAATTTCTTCAATAAAGAACAAAAAAAGTCAGAAAGGGGACTTTGGGACAATCGGGTTAGATATATTTTGTGAGATATAAAAGATTATTTAGGAAGATCCAATGTTGCCTTGGTACTTACATAATGCATAGCTTCAGCTGTTTGTTCTGACGTTTCGATGGTAGTTATATCGTCCTTTGAGAGCTGCAACTTTATAGGCATTGAGGGAAATACTGTTTTCACATATTTTACACTGCCCTAAATATGAAAAAAAAATCATTTTACTGCAAAAATCGCAATGTATTTTTTTCTAAGAAAAGTATCTTTCACCATATGAAACTCTTAACTTGAACTTTATAATTCTACTAAATGTAAACATCAGATTTAGAAACTTTATGCCAAGATATTCATGTTTTTGCTTAAGAACCACTACCTGTGGTTTTTTTTTTTTTTTTTTGAGACTAAGCCTCACTCTGTTGCCCAGGCTGAAGTGCAGTTGTATGATCTCAGATCACTGCAACCTCTGCCTCCTGGGTTCAAGCAGTTCTCTCACTTCAGCCTCACGAACAGCTGGGGTAACAGGTTTGTGCCAGCACGCCCAGCTAATTTTTGTATTTTTAGTAGGAACGGGGTTTCGTCATATTGGCCAGGCTGGTCTCAAACTCCTGACCTCAAGTGATCCGCCTGCCTCGGCCTCCCAAAGTGCTGGGATTATAGGTGTGAGCCATCATACCAGGCCAGTTTCATAGAATTTTTCCTGCCACTTTAAAGTCTATCCTGTCCTTTTAGGAGATACAAATCATAACAGGGGATGGTAGAAACTCCAAAATATCCTCTCCACACACTTACTTCCAATATGTTTGTCAATAAAATCTCATTAAAAAAAGGGGCTTTCTGCTTGTATTCAGGGGCATTCAGATGGGTGCCCCTGAAAATCAAGGAACAAAGTAGTGACATTTTTAAAAACATCAAGTATTTGTATCCACAGAATAAAAAGAAAGGGAAACAGATTGGTATTACATATTTTAAAAGTTATCTAATTATTGCTTAAAATTTAAATATAATGTCTATATAAAATATACATGAGCCAGGTGCAGTGGCTCACTCCTGTAATCCCAGCACTTTGGGAGGCTGAGGCAGGTGGATCACCTGAGGTCAGGAGTTCGAGACCAGCCTGGCCAACATGGTGAAATCCCCACTTCTACTAAATATACAAAAATGAGCCGGGCTTGGTGGCAGGCGCCTGTAATTCCAGCTACTCGGGAGGCTAAGGCAGGAGAATCACCTGAACCTGGGAGGTGGAGGCTGCAGTGAGCCGAGATCATGCCATTACACACCAGGCGACGAGAGAGAGACTCTGTCTCCAAAAAAAAAAAAAAAAAAAAAAAATATATATATATACACACACACACACACACACACACACACACACACACACACAAATATTTCAGACAAAAAAAAGCTTATATCCTCTGATAATAAACCTTACCAATGCAAGAAGAGTTTTTTCTAACTTTAATCCCATCTCTACTCTGAATGGGAAGAATCCCATTAAGCTGGTGACCTCGTGGAGAGTATAGAATTCTGAATACTTTTTCACTTGTTCAATGCAAGCTCTTAAAATTTTCTGAGAAATAGAAATTAAGAAAAATTCATTTGTATTGTATTTCTCTAATAATGCAAAAAGAAAATTTTTAGTTACATGTGACTATGTAATTATTCATTGCAAAAATTAGCCCGATTTCATTAATCAAGCTACTAATACACACATTGTATATTCTTTATTTTCATATTTTTAACCCAGTTACTTACAATATTGATGTTTAATACTAAAATCAGCAGTCTCATTAAAATTTAAAATTAGAGAAGACACATATTTTCCATGTTATTTAAGAAACTGTTAAAGGCACATGAAAATTTCAACACACTTTTCTGCAATCAAAGCAGTTATATGAATAATTAGAAATTAAGTAGTATACTCTAAAAACATTCTCAAGCACAATGAATTAACGAAGTAGTTATCTTACAGGTCACTCTAATCTATAATCTAAAAAAATCAATGAGAAATGTTATAACTAATCCAAATGATGGAGTACTTAGTATTTTCTTTCCTCCAAACTGTTTTCAAAATATTAATGACTTATCAGGAAATGTAATCAGTAAGTTAATAAAATTCACAGCTTTCTGTGAGAATAATATGTGCCACTTCTGATAATACAGAAACAATTCAGAGATGCACAGCTGTTGGGGGTGGGGAAGAGTTGTTTGATTAAAACACACACACACATTATCTTCTAAGATACATATTTTTTCTTCTTCTGTCAACGAACCTTATCTGAAATGTCTTAGAAAATATTTTAGGTCGCAAAAGCTCTTGACATCTTTATATATTATCTTTATCCTATATATCTACGTCCCCTCTCCCTTCACATATTTGTAAAATGTGTCACGTTACAAATCAGTAACTTTACTCCAGTATATCTTCTCATCTATAGTTTCAGAACCCCTTCCGCCCTTTTCTAATCTCTACTGCCTGCTATCTTTCACATTTTCTCTCTTCATCTATGCTTTTCATGGAAGATCTATTTAATTCATGGTATCATTTGTAACTAACACAGATGTGGACTAATATGGAAAAGTTTTAAAAAATCTGAGTCAACTGCAAACTCGTATCTGCAAAATATCTTTGCTCCTTATTTGTACTATTAGTTAACTTTCACTTGCAACATTCCTTTCCTATGGTAGTTATTACAAGAATTTGAATACGCAAAGGAAGGTGATAAATAAGAACTATGTGAAATAGAGACCATTCTTGTTAGATATTCATTGGCACATCATTCCTGGTAAAACTGTGGTGGATGTTAGTGTTTTTAACTGAATTTACTTAATTCAGTAACTACAGCAAGAGAGTCAAAGGAAAATCTAAGACAGTTTTACACCTATACTCTGATACATTATACAATTATCAAAGTATTTTACAACTGGTAGGTATTCGATTAACTAAATGATCATTATTTAGCTTATGTAGCAAAAAAATGTTTTATATTAATAATTTATCTTTCTTTGAAAAATAACTAACTGAACACAAGAGGTTAAAAGATTCAGGCTGTTCCCCATCACTCACCCACTGAGTGCTATTAGTGTTTAATACTCAAAATATCTTGAGAATTAAATACACCAAAAGCAAATGCATTTATACAATACAGATGTATCATGATTAAAAATGCTCCCTAAATTTTATTTTGGGCTAGAAAGGAAAAATATTTCTGGGCTTGGTGAAAAGTGAGGAAAATATGCAAAAACCATAAATCAACATATAGAGGAGAAACTAGAGCAGTGAGCAGTAAGAAAACCTATGAAAGGTGAGGTGGCTTGAGGGCTAATTCTTCAACCAGTTCTAAGATCAGGTGGGAAGCAAAACATAAGACTTCTACATTTAAGCAGGGATTTGAACAGATATATGTACATTTATGTTCATAACAGCATTATTCATAACAGCCAAAAGGTGGAAGCAACTCCAGTGTTTATCAATGGATGAACAGATAAACTAAATGTAATACACACGCGCACACACAAACACACACACACACAATGGGATATTAATCAGCCTTAAAAAGGAAAGAAATTCTGACACATGCTACTACTTGGACAAATCTTGAGGACATTATGCTAAGTGAAATAAGCCAGTCACAAAAAGACAGATACCGTATGTTTCCTTTTATATGGGGAGACTAGAATAATGAAACTCATACAGACAGAAACAGAATGTGGTTGCCAGGAACTGAGGGGAAGAGGAAACAGGGAGCTACTGTTTAATGGGTACTCAGTTTCAGTTTGGGAAGACGAAAAGTTCTGGAGATGGATGGTGGTGATACTTGCAAAACAATGTAAATGTATTTAACGTTATTGAACTGTACACTTAAATGGTGAAAACGGTAAATTTTGTTATGTATACTTTACCAAAATGAAGGAGAAGCAATCACTGAATATGGTTGAGAATTCTCCAGAACTGATGGAGGCTATAAATCCATAGACACAATAAACACAATCAGCCAGCAGGATTTTATTAAAAAGCATATTTTTATGAAACTCTAAAACACCAAAATTAAAGTACAGTAAGAAAAGACAGAAGCCCTAAAAGAAATGACAATTAGACAATACATTTTTCAACAATAACATGAAGAAGTAGGATTGTTATCTTTAAATGTTGTGGAAAAAAGGTAACTGCCAACTTTGAATTGCATATGAAATACAATGATCTTACTAAAATGAGAACAAGAGAGATAAAAGATTTCCAAATAAACAAAAATGGAGATTGTTCACCATTAAGAGACCCTCATCAAAGGCACATCTAGAATACACAGGTTTTCAAGAAGAATGAAAGAATCTCAGAATGTAGGTTTGAGAAGAAACGGTGGGCCAAAATCTAGCAAACCTGTAGATAAATTAAAACAAATATAGTCCATATAAAACAATAATGTGGGTAAGTTTAAAAAAGAAACAGCATTACAACAAAAATAGCATACAAGTCAAGAGGGATGTAATGAGAGTCAAAATGCTCTATGATTTCTATATTGTTTGGGAGGCTAGTTGATATTGAATGGAAGTATTGACTATAAAAATTCAAGAGTAACTACTAAGAGAACAGAAAGTAGACATGTAAATTCCAAACCAACAGAGAGGGGGAAACTAGGAAAAATGTCAATCCCCTCAAAAGGAGTTTAAAAAAAAAACACACACACAGAAAAAGTAAAAGAAGCAAAAACAAATCAATATATACCTCATCATAATGGATGTAAGTCACTAAACTTTCTAATTAAAAGAGATTATCAGATTTTATTTTTAAAAGAAAGGAAAGCAATCTAGCTGAACAGTTTTAATCCCACCTAGATTTTTGCAGAAATGGACAAGCTGATTCCAAAATGTACATAAGAATGTAAAGAACCCATGATCTCAGGACTACAAAACTACAGTTATCAAGACCATATGGTTTTGGCATCAAGACAGACATACAGATTAATGGAACAAAATAGAGTCAAAAAATTGATCCAGGCTGGGTGCGGTGGCTCACACCTGTAATCCCAGCACTCTGAGAGGCCAAGGAGGCAGGTGGATCACCTGAGGTCAGGAGTTCCAGGCCAGCCTGGCCAACATGGTGAAATCCATCTCCACTAAAAATACAAAAAAATTAGCTGGGTGTGGTAGCAGGCGCCTGTAATCTCAGCTACTCGGGAGGCCGAGGCAGGAGAGTCGCTGGAACCCGCGAGGGAGAGGTTGCAGTGAGCAGAGATCACGCCACTGTACTGCAGCCTGTGCGAGAGAGGGAGACTCCGTCTCCAAAAAAAAATTGATCCACATGATGGTGACAAGGTAACTCAGTAAGGGAAAAAATACCCTTCTCAACCAAACTCTGTGCTAAAGCAGAGTTTCTCAACATTGGCATTACTGACATTTTGGACCACATAATTCTTTGTAGTGTTAGGCTGTCCAGTACACTGTAGGATATTTAGTAGCACCTCTGGCTCTACCCACTAGACGCCATCAGCACCCCTACCAAACTCTAGACATTGCCAAATGTCCATTAGGAGGCAAAGTCACTCTCAGTTGAAAATGACTATGCTAGAACAACTAGATATTCATAGGGGAAAAAATGAACTTTGATCCTTACCTTGTATCTTACACAAAAATTAACTTGAAATCAACACAGACTTATTTTCATGTATAAGTTAAAACTGTAAGCCCTTTAGATTAGGGTTTCTCAATGCAAGCACCCCTGACATTTCCAGCTGGATAACTCCTTGTTGCGGGGGACATCACTCACATGCATTTAGTATGTTTAGCAGCGTCCTTGGCCTCTACGCAGTAGATACTAGTAGCATTCCACCAGTTGTAACAACCAAAAATGTCTCACCGTCAAAGTCCTAGGGACAGGTGGGGTGGGGGGGCGGGTCAGGAAGGATTAAAACTGACCCTAGTCTGAGAATCACTTGCGATAGGCAAATATTTCTATGCTAGAACACATGAAATCACTAACCACAAAAATTTTTGATAAATTAGACCATTAAAATTCTGTTCTTTGAAACACTATTTAAAAAATTTAAAAATACATCACAAACTGGAAGAAAACTATATATAATGGAGTTGTATTCAGACTATATAAAGAAACTTTACGGCTTAATAAAAATAAAAGCAAATAAAAAATCAGCAAAATACTTCAATAGACATTTCACAAAAGAAATGCACTTAAAATGAGTAATTTTTATATGTAAATTATACCTTAATAAAATTGTTTTAAAAATTAAATGTGGATTTAAAAGGGAGGCTTTAGTATTTAATGGCTATATGATGCTCTAACAATAAAAACACAGTGCAATCTTTTAAAAAATGTGGGGGAGAATGAGAAGAGCATAAGAAAAATAATTTCAACTGTTTTCAGTAATCGTATTGATCACTAGTATTAATATTGTTATTTTGAGGCTGTTGTGAGTGTAATGTGGGATAAAGCAAATGAGACATATGAGGTATTTTTCCTTTAAATCTATTTCCTAGTTCTATCCACTGAATTATTCTCAAAACAATGATCAACCCAGGAGCATCCGTAGTGCCCAGATTGTAGTCTTGAAATATCATTTCACACTAAAAGAAACAAGGGCTCTTGAAAATGGCTGATTCCAGGGCCAGGGCAGGAAGTGTACAAAATGAGCCTCAAAGACTACCAGACTGACTGAAAAGCCAGTAGGAAGAGCCTCTCAGTGAGTTAATACTATTTTAGGCTTACAAAGGATAATAATCGTAGTGGACAGAAACACATATATATTTAACTCAATGATTTAATAATAACATTTTAAAAAAAGAAAAGACACCAACATTGGAGAATAAGAAGGAACTAATTTTTTTAAAAGTGGTATTTAAAAGGAAAGAATCTAGTATTTATTCTGCTACATGGTAAGCTATATGAACTGGGAAACCAAATAGTAAGTAAGGGAAAGCATATCTTTTAAAAAGTATTCCAATGAATAAATGATGCAATCAGAATATTACAACTGTGCAAACCACAGTGAATGAATCCATCTAGGCAGTGAGCATTACTAGCTGGGGTGGTGGGGAAAATGTTAGTTGACATAAAATTTCAGTCAGGAGGAAAAATTCAAGAGATCAATTATAAAACATGGTGATGATAGTTAATTACAATGTATTGTGTTCTTGAAAACTGCTAAGAGAGTAGATTTTAAGTGTTCTCACAACAAAAAAACAGGTTTGTGAGGTAATGCATATGTTAATTAGCCTGGTTTGGCCTTTCCACAATGTATACATATTTAAAAAACATACAGTACAAAATATATACAATTTTAACTTGTCAATAGAAAAAGATAAAATTCAAAACAGAAAAAGAAGAAAAACTGCAACATACATAGCCCATAAAGTTTTTGTATTTGGAATATACAAAGAAATCTTACATATCAATTAGAAAAAATGAACAGTCATTCTGCAAGAAAAAGTGAGCAGGAAGCATATGAAAACATGCGCTCTCTCTAGCTCTCGCTCTCTCTCTCTCTCTCTACATATATATATATGTCCCAGATGTGGAGCAACAGAACTCTTAAACACTGCTGGTTAGAATGTAAATTGATATAACCTGGTATAGCCACTTTGGAAAACCACTTGCAAATCTACTCAAGTTGAAGATACGCATACTCTATGACCCAATAATTCCACTTATAGGTATACAAACAGTCCCCAACTTATGAAGGTTCCACTAAATGATTTTTCAGATTTATGATGGTGCCAAACCATTGCAATTTTGTCGCAACGTACAGCATTCAATAAATTACAAGACACTCAATTTATTATAAAATAGGCTTTGTGTTAGATGATTATGCCTAATTGTAAGTAAATATAAGTATTGTGAGCATATGTAGAGTAGGATAAAATACACTATGATATTTGGTAGATGAGGTGTATGCATCTTTAACTCATTACAGGTTTACTGAGATGTATGTAACTCTATCGTGAGTCAAGAAGCATCTGTATATCCAACAGAAACGTGTGCATATGTGTACCAAAAGAAATGTATGAGAATTTTCTTAAGAGTACTGCTTAGAATAAGCTCCAAACTGGAAACAACCCAAGTTCTGATCAACAGGATAAATTGTAGTTTATTAATATAATGGAAAAATGGACAGAAATGAAAATGAATGAACTACAACTCACACAACCTAAGAATCAAAAAGCACAATACTGAATGAAAGAAGGAAGGCCCAAAAGGATTCTGTTCCCATAAAATTCAAAATCAGGCAAAAAGGGCCAAGCACAGTGGCTCACGCCTATAAACCAGCACTTTGGGAGGCCGAGGCAGGTAAATCGCCTGAGGTCAGGAGTTCGAGACCAGCCTGGCCAATACGGTGAAACCCCATTTCTACTAAAAATACAAAAATTAGCTGGGCGTGGTGGCAGGAGCCTGTAATCCCAGCTACTTGGAAGGCGGAAGCAGAACAGCTTGAAACCTGGAGGCAGAGGTTGCAGTGGGCTGAGATCGTGCCATTGCACTCTAGCCTGGGCGACAAGAGCGAAGCTCCGTCTCTTAAAAAAAAAAAAAAAAAATCCCAACAAAATCAGGCAAAAGAGAAGTAGAACTACCACCCTCCATACACACACAAAAAGCACAGAACTTATCACCACCAAAGCTGGGACACTGATTATTCATTCAAGTAAGGACAACGTTATACAAGAGGACTACACAGGGGGCTTCTGAATTACTGGCATTATTTTATTTCTTGACCTGGATAAGAGTTACGTAGATATTTACTATATAATTATCTGTTAAGCTGCATCTATTTTTTCTTTTGTTCTATATACTTTTCCATATGTACATGACATTGTACAACATAAAATTTTCAAACTAAAAGATCTCAGAAAAATATCAGTGAATCTTTGGGATGGGGATGTAAAATACAACTTAGAGAAAATGTGCTGCCACATCAATATGGAAAAAAACATGACAATGTTTATCATTTATCATTAGCTACCAAGTAATGTACTTTGTTAATAAAGTACAGTTTTATATTCACCTAAGAAATATCTACATTGAGCATCTGAGCACTTAAGCGTGCCAGACACTATTCTAGTCATTGGAAGACCACGAGTGAATAAAACAGCACTTACAAAAAGGCACTGTTTTATAAAAACAGTGAGGGGAAGGACAATAAGCAAAAATAAAATGTGGTAAAGGGAAAAGTGAGGGTCATACTACATTCCATAGGGTAATGAGGGACACCCTCATTGATAGGTGACATCTGAACAGACAGAGACCTAAAAGAATCAAGACACTACTACACGCAGAAATCCGGGGAACAGATTGAGAAAAATAGAAACCCCAAATGCCAAAGGACTTAAGGCAGGACTATGCTTGCAGTATTGAAGAAATGTAAAGGCCAGTCCGCAGGTGGGGGAAGAATAACTGATAGGGCAATTTGTAGAAAGTGAGGATGGGGGATGGGAGGGAGGGGAGAGATCATGCAGGCCACTGTAGAACTTTGTGAAGACTCTTCCTAAGAAAGATGGGCTGTAATCCCAGCACTCTGAGAGGCTGACGCAGGAGGATTGTTTGAGGTCAGGAGTTTGAGACCAGCCTGGTGAACACAGGAGGCCCTGTATCTAAAAAAAGATAGCTGCAGTGGCATATGCCCATGTCCTTGTTATTCAGGAGGCTGAGCTGGGGAGGATCACTTGAACCCAGGAATTCAAGGCTGCAGTGAGCTAGGATTGTGCCACTGCACTCCAGCCTGGACTATGACTTATGTATTAAAAACATCATTCTGGTCTTTTAAAAGGCACTATCAAAACAAGAATAGCTGCCAGCTCCTTTTCCACATAGAAAATTATGACATTCCCTTTGGATATATTTAGGTTCACAGAAAATAAAAATCAAATTCGTTTATTTAGAAGAACCATTCTTCCGGTTCGTATTAACAACAAAATTCTTCCTTACAGTGTTTTTTTTTTCCTTCCTTTTTCTGAGACAGGGTCACGTTCTGTCATCCAAGCTGGAGTGCAGCAGCACAATCAAGGCTCACTGCAGCCTCCACCTCCTGGGCTTAAGTGATCTTCCCACCTAAGCCTCCCAAGTAGCTGTGACTAGGACTACAGGCACATGCCACCATGCCAGCTAATTCTTTTTGTATAGATGGGATTTTATTATGTTGCCCAGGTTAGTTTCAAATCACTGGGCTCAATCCTTCTGCCTCGGCCTCCCAAGGTGCTGAAAAAATAGGTGTGAGTCACCGTGTCCGGACTTTTTAAAAAAACAGTGAAAGTGTAACACTCCTGCTGTCCTTCAACTTAGACTGGCTAGTTTTGTTTTTTTAAACTACGGTAAAATTTACCATCTTATCCCTTTTTAAGTGCAGAGTTCAGTAGTGTTAAATATATTAACACTATTGTTCACAGTGTCCAGCTTTAAAGGCTTAAATAAATTTAGACTGATATTTATAAACTCTACTACAAATATATGTGTGTGTGTACACATATATAGTTATTATTTAAGTAGTATACTTTATTTATTCATTTTTTTTTTGAGACAGGGTATCGCTCTGTCACCTAGGCTGGACTGCAATGGCACAATCTTAGCTCACTGCAAACCTCCACCTCCCAGGTTCAAGCGATTCTCCTGCCTCAGTCTCCTGAGTAGCTGGGATTACAACCGCCCACCACCACGACTGGCTAATTTTGCTATTTTTAGTAGAGACGGGGTTTCACTATGCTGACCAGGCTGGTCTCAAACTCCTGACCTCAGGTGATCCACTCACCTCGGACTCCCAAAGTGCTGGGATTAGAGGTGTGAGCCACCAGGCCTGGCCTGTTTAAGTAGTATACTTTAATTTTCTGGTAGGCTCAATGAATGATGGTAGGGTACAAGCTGGGATGATATACAGGTCTTACTAATAAATTTGCATGAATGAGTGAAGTATCCAAAAATGAACTCAGAGTTGAAATTTATCATTTTGTGGCTGGTTACCACAAACATAATGAGCACAAGTTCACTTGACTGAGTTTTAAAAGGCCATTCAGACTTTTAGGGACCAGGATAACTCTTTAAACACTATTCTCTCACAAGGGAAATCAGTGGGTCAGTTCAAACTATTATGTGAATAAAATGTAATGATACAATACAGTAGTTGGATTGTTAAAGAATATAAATATACATAAAAATATACTATAGTACACAATTTTGAGATGTTAGTTTTTCTACTATTTTAATGCATGATGAAGAAAAGACCTGTGGTTTTTAAATTGGTAACACTGACAGTTCCGAATGCTTTTGGTGGAATCATCACACATTTCAGAATGCTGCTATTGCCTATCACTTGGCAATTTACAGAAATGTGAGTTGTTTTTTTACCTCTGTGAAGAGACGGGCATCATCAGAAAGCATATTATAATCCTGCGCACATTTCTTTGCAGAATTCTGCAAAAACTTTAGGAACTCAGTAACTTCTTCGTTCACGTGTTTTTTCATATCCTGATTTTTAAAAAAGTAGACATGTCTTGGGATAAAAAGTTTCATTAAAAAGAATCACATTCTTAATCACTGCTATAATAATTTGGACTTAAAGAATAATTAAAGTATCAAATCCAAAGCAGAAATCAAAGAAGTCAGTAAAAATTATTATGTAGTAATGATAAACTGCTATTAAAAACTCCACAAAATAGAAAAGCAAATGACTAAGACTATACAATACATGCTCAGGAATTGAGAAGTTGATTTTATAAAATGCTGTCAAAAAAAAATTTTTTTTTAATTTATTTTTTTGAGACAGAGTCTCGCTTTGTTGCCCAGGCTGGAGTGCAGTGGCACGATTTCGGCTCACTGCAAACTCCGCCTCCTGAGTAGCTGGGGCTGGCTATATAGGCGCCTGCCACCTCACCTGGCTAATTTTTTGTATTTTTAGTAGAGATGGGGTTTCGCCATGTTGGCCAAGCCGGTCTTGAACTCCTGATCTCAGTTGATCTACCTGCCTCAGCCTCCCAAAATGTTGGGATTACAGGCATGAGCCACTGGGCCTGGCCTCAATTTTTTTTAAAAAGACATACATCCGAATAGAAAAACGAGCAAATAATATAAATAGGCAAGTTACCAAAGAAAAAATAAAAATGGCTTATACACATATGGAAAATGCTTACTGTCATTAGTAATCATAAATTAAATTAATGTAAAGCAAGAGATCATTTTTCCCATTTTAAATTAAAGGCAAAAAAGGTAATGTCCAATATTAGTGAAGATAGTTTTTTCTTTTTTTAAATTTGATTTCGATTTTCTTTTACCTTACCCCTGTAGGATTAGAGAAGATAGTTTTTTCAAAACCTGTCATACAACAGAGGTACAAACAAACTGGTTTAAACTTTTTGCAGAACAATTTATGCATGTGTAACTGCAGATCAAAGCTTTGAAAACATGCATAGGTTTTGACCTAGCAGTTTTATTTTTAAGAATTTATCTTACGGAAACTATCATCGATATGAACAAAGATTTTGCTACAAAGATGTTCAGCACAGCATCATTTATATAACTGAGAATTTGGAAATGTCTTAATTGAAATAATTAAGCAATAATTTAAAATTGGTATAATCTACGTAAAATTCTACTGCTAGTACTTAAGATGAACTGGAGCGAGTCATGCTCAGAAGTAGAGCCAAATGCTTGAACTACAATGGAACCAACAAAAGAATTAAAGCACCATTGCTCTCTCGATCTCCTTAAATTTTCCATTTTAAAAAAGATGACGGGACCTAAAAACATAAATGTAAATTTAAGATACAAATATTTCCTAATTTTTATTATTTTTTCCTGAAACTGAAGAACACAATACATACCAAGTACTGCAAGTAGTCATTTTTATTTATTCCAACAGCTTTGGAATTTGCAGGAATCTTTGCGTATTTAACCAACAAGTCCACATAACTCCTCTGCTCTCTCTGTGAGAAACGAGAGAAACGAGGATAAGGAACTCTTGGTTTTGGAAGAAGAACCATTCCAATTGTGGTTTTAACTTTTTCCTTTGCTTGAGTTGCTGAACTAACTGCCGGCTCATTTTCTACAGAACTTGCTGAGGCATTCAAATTTTCTCCTATACGTCTGGAAAACAAAATATAATTTACAAATATGTGCTTTTCACATGAAGATTACTATCATGGAACTTCATGATTCTCAATCACCAGGGAGAATAGAGCGTGATTAACAGAGTAAACTCTGGATTATTATCTAACTCTGCCACCTGCATTTTGATGTTTAGCCATTTAAAGTAGATTAAGTATTCTGTGGGATATGATCACAATGCAAACTTACCTTCAATTACCTGATGGAGAGGAAGAGGTATACTTATTCAATTTAGAAGTTTTTTTCCCATTAATAAAGAGGGGAAAATCGTTCTTGCCAATTACACATGCAGGTACTTTATGTTTACATTTTATTACAATTTGAGTTTTTAATACTTAAATTCATCACTAAGATTTATCAGTTAATATGGTGAATAAAAGCTACTAAGAACAGAATGTAAAGGAATCACAAATTTGAGATTAACAAAATTCATTGAGATTCTAAATGTTCTGATTTCCTCTGCTTATCTCAAAAATTAAGAAAATTCTAACATTATGCACCATATTTTTTGAAAGCAGTATTGGTTTTGGAAAAGTTGTACAATCCTCTATCACTCTGGTACATGGCTGAGTTCATGGAAATGACTTTATGCTTTTCATGGATGCCAAAGAAAAATCCTGGTGTATCGTTAATGAAATGTACCAGAAGAGAAAGTAGTGAGTAGCTTCAGAACCTGTTACCATATGTGTTTATGGAATGTGTGAAGGTTGTTAGAATCACAATGGAGTCACCAATGTTTAAAAATCCCTTAATATCATGGAATACTATGCAGCCATAAAAAGGAATGAGATCATGTCCTTTGCAGGGGCACGAATGGAGCTGGAGGCCATTATCCTCAGCAAACTAACGCATGAACAGAAAACCAAACACCACATGTTCTCACTTATAAGTGGGAGCTGAAAAATGAGAACACATGGACACAGGGAAGGGAATACACATGGGCGTGTTGCGGGGTGGGGTTGGGGTAGGAGAACATTAGGAAAAATAGCTAATGCATGCTGGGCTTAATACCTAGGTGATGGGTTGGTAAGTTGGGTGGTAGATTGTTACCTACGTAACAAACCAGCGCATCCTGCACATGCACCCTGGAACTTAAAAAAAAAAAACAAAAAACAAAAAACACAAAACCCCTGATAATAAGAGCTAGGGAAGGCCATGAAGACAGAGTTCTCATGTTTGAATTCCTGATAACAAAATATTTCTGCAAGGGTATTTGTTCAGGAACTGACGGTCCTTGGATTGGTGTCACCTTTGTTATTCATCTTTCAAAGATCAGGTATAAGTATTTCAAAACGATCAGATAATCCTAATTTTTTACTTTAAAAATCTTTGTCCTCCTTTACCTCCCTGAATACGCATAGTTTACCATGGCATACATACTCCCATTGCAATGCTTTATTCCCAAATAAATTTCTTTTATTTTAGAGAGTTTCTCTGTTACTTAGATTCACAAATGCTACCCCTGCTTTTAAGAAGTCACCTTATCCAAATCAAAGTATATGAACACAACTTCCTTATCTTATTCATAATCCATCTCTATTTTTGCTATTCAGTTATTGTAATCTACATTTTAAATAAGAGACTTTAGAAGTGCATCAAAAACTATACTTCTTGGCCTGTACACTATAACTTCCACCACAGTAACTGTTCCTATAACCTGGCTCCAAATTACACAACAATCCACAGAGGAAGGGAAACTAAAGAGAAAGATGGACATCTGCTGACTCATTCTTCATTCCTCCATTTGTTAATGTTTATTAACTACCATGTGCCAGCCTATGCCAGGTACTGGAAATACAACACTAAGTACAGTACCATCTCCAATCTCCAGGACATTATAATCAAATGCATTAGACAAGTCAATGAAGAAGAAAGAAAAGTAGATATGTACATCAACACAATGGGACTATGGAGAACTTGTTTCCAAAAGTGAACATACCAAATACATGACTGAAGAGAGTCCTAAGAACATAATGATCAGGGATTAAGGGAAAGAAAGAGAAGAGAAAATATCCATAGCAGTGGTTCACAATCATGACAGTTTTAATGTCCCCAGGGCATTCTGGAAGCCTGTAGGTGTATTTGGATTGTCACAAAAGGGGGGAATTAAGGGTATTCAGAAGGGGGGAATACTAAATGCCTGCAATATGCAGTACTATCCTGCATATTTTAACAGTCCCCTTCAGGCTTTCTCTTACCAGGTACAAATAAGTCTAGTCCGTTATTACCTCTTACCAGGTACAAATAAGTCTAGTCTGTTATTATTTATCCTAACAGTAAATTTTATTTTTCCTATGATTATTTTATGGTATGCTTTATTTTCTCTTAAATACTTAAAATGAACTTAAATGAACTGTATTCATTTTAACTGATGCATCTCACTACCTCATTATATCTCATAATGCAGTAGTCTATGAGTTTAAATATTAAAAAATAAATTATTTCACACTTATAGGTATAGGATATATTTGTTTTTAAAAATTATATCTATTAATTTCATTTTAAGCTAGTAAAGGAGGTATCTTATTTCTTATAAATACCCGTCATAAAAAGTGGGAGGGTATCAGTCTGATACGGCTGAGAACTACTAATTTAGATCTGCATCTGGACAAAGGGTGAGTTACATTCCATCCAAAACTACTACTGATTAGTTTTAAATTAACTTTATAACACTAGAATAAATATGGCAAAAATTCCAAAAGATGACAACAGTATTTTAGAAATATGTAGGTCCTCAAATAAAGCAAAAATATTTAAGACCACTCTCTCAGAGCTAAACAATGGATAAAAAACTACCCAAAGAGCTGATAAGGGGATGGGAGAATTTTGGAAATTAAAATTAGGATGCTTAGGTTGGCTCTGAAAATAACACAGGTAAAAAAAGACACAGCTACTAAAGTTTCTCCAATAATTGTATAAAAATAAGCATATTTTAGGTTAACAAAATAAACATTAACTGCTGATCTTGGGAGAAATGTATTACAGCAAATTGACTTCTCACTAGAAAACGTCTTGAGAGCTCTTCAAACCTAACAGTATTGTGTCTTCACTTTTAACAATACTGCTTCACAGCTGTCACTCTGAATATGAGAACATGTCCGTCCTTGTGACACAAACTGGCAAATTTAATTAAGCTGCTGCAGCAACAAGATGCTGACTCAGATATGCCAGACTAGGAATGTCAAGAAATTCTAGCAGTTTAAATTGGCTACATTCAGCAAAGAATGAAATGGTAGCACATCAAGATCATTTCCTTGTGCAGTGCTGTCAAGAACTTCATCAGGGTGTAAACCAAAAGCATCTGACAGGGTTTCTCTATTCACGTATACAGCATTATGTTTTATTTTGGTTGATGGTTTGAAGTTTTGCCCCTGCATTTTGTCAACTACCCATTCTCCTTTCTCAAAGTTTCTATGGAAAAAAAAAAAAAAAACAAACAGGGTAGAATCCAAAACTTTAAGTTTCCTATACTTTAAGTACTGGTTTGGTAGCTTGTTTAAAAGTAGCATTTGGAAATGGTGCTTCTAGTCTCCATTTCAAGTCTACTAGTATCTTCTGAGTTTGATTTATTTTCCTAAGTAAAACGTGTTAAAGCTTTATATATATATATTTCCATGTAAAGCTATTTCCCCGCTTGTTTGCTTAAAACTCAGTTACGAGTATCTGCAAACAGAAACTTTAATTAAAAAAAAAAAGGTAATTGTTTACAGTGGCTATTTCTACATGAACAGCTCATGGGTCATTTTAATATCCTCTTTTATTTTCTTGGGGGACTTTCCAAATATTCTACAATTTTTTTCATGCTTCAAAGAAAAGTAACACAATATTAACTTTTTATATTATTCATTTGTAAAAACACTATTCAAGTTGTTCTTTCATTTTACAAACACTTATGGAGCACAGAGAGTAAAAGGAAAATTTTTTTTATCTTGAAATTAACAGAATAAAAGGCCTTGTTTTTCAACAAGAAAACAGTTGTAAACAAGAAAGCCTGAAATAATTGTAATAATTATTACAGCAATTAAGAATTATTACAGTAATTACCGTAACAATGACTAATAATTCTTAATAAAACAAAGTTAGGAAAAAAGACTAGAAACATCAATAACTTGTGTATTTTTTCTATAGTACAAGGTAAATTATACTAATAGATTATTTTGTGCTCTACAGAAATCTAAAGAAAACAAGGGTATTCTAAGAAAAAAATATTTTAGGAGTTAGGTATGCCCAACTTCCAGCAAAATGCCTTTTTCCTTGTACAAAGCCAGGCTATAACCCACATCTGGGATATGCTGAACAGAAGTGGACTTGCAAAGAACCGTAAAAATAAACTTGGCACACTGGCGTGCACCTATAATCCCATCTATTCAGGTGGCTGAGGCAGGAGGATCACCTGAGCCCAGGAATTTGAGTCTAGCCTGGGCAACATGGCAAGACACCAACTCTAAAATTAAAAATAAAATGAGAAGCAGTGGCAAGATGAAGATTAATACCTGAAATTTTTAGTGTGAAAAGAGAAAGGCTGAGAGAAAAGTTCAAATAAGTTGTTTTTTTGTTTTTTTTTGAGATAAGGTCTCAAATTTTGAGATGGGGTCTTGCTCTTTTGTCCAGAAGTGCAGTGGCATGATCATGGCTCACTGTAGCCTTGACCTCCCAGGGTCAAGTGATCCTCGTACCTCAGTTTCCCAAGCAGCTGGGACCACATGTGCCTGCCACCACACCAGCTAATTTTTAAATTACGTGTAGAGACAAGGTCTTGTTATGTTGCCCGGGCTGGTCTTGAACTCCTGGCCTCAAGTGATCCTCTTGCCCCTAGCCTCCCAAAGTGTTGTTATTATAGGCATGAGCTACTGTGCCCAGCCAAGATTATTTGTGTGTGTGTGTGTGTGTGTGAGTGAGTGAGTGAGAGAGACACACAGACACAGAGACAGAGACAGAGAGGGTCTCACTCTGTTGCCCAGGCTGGAGTGCAGTGGCGTGATCCTCACTCACTGCAGCCTCAACCTCCCTCGACTCAGGTGATCCTCACACCTCAACCTCCCCAGTAGCTGAGACTGCAGGCACACAACCACCACACCTGGCTATTTTTTGTATTTTTGTAGAGACAGGTCTCACCATGTTGCTCAGGCTTGTCTTGAACTCCTGGGCTCAAGTGATCCAGCTGCTCTGGCCTCCTAAAGGGCTGGTATTACAGGTGTGAGCCACCTACGCCTGACCTGAGATGATTCTTTTTTTTAAAGATAGACATATGTTCTCTAAATCCCAGGACAACAGAATTTATAGGCATTTTTTGATCCAAATAAACAATAGCAATTCTTTAATTGGTAGTAAGTTTTAAGAAATTAGTTATCCTCAAAAAACTTTACAAGTTGAATAACAAATAGTTTTTAAAAATATCCATAAATGTACATACATAGGGAGTCTATTGCTTTAACTTTGTATATCTGACATCAGCACAGACATTATAATTATGCACTTTGGCAAGAGGAAAGTTGCTTCTGAAACTGCCTCTTTAAAAAATTGTTTATTTTTAAAAAATTGTCTCTTTTTTTTTGTAGACAGGATCTCACTCTGATGCCCAGGCAGGAATATAGTGGCACAATCACAACTCACTGCAGTCTCAAACTCCTGGGCTCAAGTGATCCTCGTGCCTCAGCCTCCTAAGTAAGACTATAGGTATGTGCCACTACACACAGCAAATTATTTTTGGAGAGACGGGGTCTCAATTTGTTGCCCAAGCTGGTCTCAGACTCAGGCCTCAAGTCATCTTCCTGCCTTACCCTTGCAAAATGCTGGGATTACAGGTGTGAGCCACTGAGCCTGGACTAAAATTGTCTCTTTAATACAACTTCTGCTTGTTTTTATGTAAACTTACGCATTCATTTGATGGAATCAAAAAAGCACTTTTTTCTTTAATGCTTTTTAATGGCAATCTGGCAATATCTATCAAAATAAATACACATACGTACCCTCCACTGACAGGAGTTTATCCTACTTATACAAGCACATGTAAAAAGGCTGCTCACTGTTTCTAACAGTAAAGGAATGGAAACAAGCTAAATATCAACAGAGGTCAATTTAAAAATTATATACACCCAACTATAGAATACAATACAGCTATAGGCCGTGCATGGTGGCTCATGCCTGTAATCCCAGCAAGTGGAGTAGGATGTGCAGTAAATGGAAAGTTTTTAGTCCTGTTTTTAAATCCATTCTGCCAATCCATCCTTTGATTGGGGAGTTTAATTAATTTACATTTAAGTTATTGATAGGGAAGGACTTACTACTACTGTTTTCTGTATGTCTTACAGCTTTTTTGTTCCTCATTTCTTCCCAGTGAGCATATTTAAGTCTTTAAAGAAGTCTAAGTATAAATGAGAGAAGAGGTAAGAAAGTAATTAGGAGAATATGTGGAGTCCAGGGATTATTTAAAACAGGAAAACTTGAGCATGTTCAAATACTGATTAAGTTGGCCATGCGGAGTGGCTCCTGGCTGTAACCCCAGCACTTTGGGAGGCCAAGTTGGAGAATCACTTGAAGCCAGGAGTTCAAGATCAGCCGGGGCAACACAGCAAGACCATGTCTCTTCAAAAACAAAACAAAAACCAAAAAGTAATCAAGATGACTGAAAATGGGAGAGAACAAAGATAGAAGAGTAAGAGGGTACAACGGACAGAAAAGATAACTGAGAAAGCAGGAAAAGATGGGGAGATATGCTTCCTCCACTGTAAAAGGAGAAATGAAAAAAGTAAATGTTGAGCTTCCCTGGGGGAGTTTCCTAATTCCTCATTTGGTGTATTTATACATTTTTCTAGTAAACTCAATTACTTGGTTTCCGGATTCATCAACAACAGAGTAGAAACAGTCGATAAAAAAGGAAAAGAAGAGCTACTACAGGCAAGTTGGCAGTAAGAAGTAAAAATTATCACTTAATAGTCATTAAATATCAGAGAGGAAAAAAACCTTTAGCAATTTGGCAATATCTATTAAAATATAAACTGTACATATTGTCTGACCAAACAATTCAATTTCCGTGAGTATATCTTACAGAAATAACTATGAAAACTCACCAATATATTGTTTTTAATTACCAAAAAAAAGAAAAAAGGGAACACAATGTTTTGCAACACAAGACTAGTTAAATGAATTAAAAGTACATCTATAAGCTATATAGTGAGGTAATATGCAACCATTAAGATTGAACTAAATGTTGGGGCATGAAAAGATATTCAAAATATCACTTTAAATGACAGATAACTAAAAAACAGTTTTATAGTATATTTTTAGTATGATCCCATTTTGTATTATATACCTGTATATGTATGTGTGCGTGTACACGTTATAAATAGTATACTGCTTAGTACTATGCTAAACAATTATTAGTATAATATTGGTACTATACTAAAACATTTATTGGTATAAATGTTTCCATAGTATTATACTATATTGGTATAGTATTATAAAAATATTGGGATAGTTTAGCATAGTATTATAAAATACTATAAAATTGTTTTGCAGTTCATGTGTGGAGAAAGGACTGAAGGTCTGAAAAGATAAATACCAGTGTTAAAAGTTGTTTTACTTTAAACATTTCTATAATTTGAATGTTTAATACTAGAGATACACATAAAACTTCAACTATCAGAAAAACGACAATCAAATATGGAAATAAATAACCAAATAAACATATTACCTGTTGGATAAAACACGTAGTTCTTTTAAACTTGGAGCCATGGAATGATCTTTATAATTTTCTCGAGAGAAAAACGTCTTAAGGCCATTTTTGGGGGAAATATCCCTGTGAAACAAAGTAATTTACTTACATTTGACAATTCAAAATCTCATGCTAGACTACGACACATAATGGCACAATTGAAACTTACAATTTCATACCTTCTTACCCCCCCATCCCCAGACAATCTCTTCTTACTATGTTTAATTTCATATACCAGATCTGTGGGCTTAGAAGTGTTACTTCTTGGATAGCTTTAAACCCAGGCCCATTATGAAATTCTCCAGCTCCAATAATCAGCTCTACATTTTCTGTAGTACACAATTAAATAAATGTCACAGAGACTGGAAAGTTAAAGATAGAAAAGACTGAAGTATAATCAAGGGTCTGTCAAAGGCTGGCCTCACTTCTGGCTCTAGGACATAACATTAAGATATTTGGTTGCTGAAAACACTTCTCAACTTATTTTTGTTTCATGCACTACTGTGCTGAGCCAAAAGACACTACAAAGACTAAATAGCCTAGCTATTTTGTTTACTTTGGCAAATGGGATAACTGGTTTGCTAAAACCACCTCAAAGGTGATATGATTTTTCACAACACCATAATTAATTTAGAGACTAACATATTATATTCAATGCTTTCCATATAGTTAGGCATCCAAAAATGCTGTTTGAATGAAGGAATTAAAAATTTGAAAACACTGAATCCATTAATGTTACTAGGGAGGACAAAGGTCAGTAAAATTCCGTGGAAAAGGATAATTCCAAGGGCTACAATATTGTGCAAAGGTTCTAAACCACAACTAGTTCCACAATGCCGGTGGTACACAAGAGCATCTGTGCTACATCTGAATGCATACTTTATAGCACTGGCAAGGAATGCAAATGTGCATACCTCTTACCTAATCAAATGGTAACTTCTGGGTGTCCTAGTGCCCAGATAGGAAATTCTAGCATATTTGCTCCATACTCTTCTCCTTTTTAAACTGTTCTTAAGGGCATTTATCCAAAAAACTATATTAAGGTATTAATGGTAAAATTAGAAAGTCTTATTTGCTATGTATCAGTATAGTTTCTTATTACCTTGTCGTGGTATTGTATCTGTGACATCTCAATAAATTCTTAAGTTTCTGCACATCATATAAAAACAAAGTAAAGGGTCTCAGGGATTGTGAGCTCCCTGGGGATGGGAGTGTTGTTAGCAATAAACAAATACTCACTGAACATACTGACTTAATAGTCTGAGTCAGGTACTATTTTAATACTCTTTGTAACCATTTATAACATTTGATCCTCCTTGGCTGGCTTAGTAAATGTGTGTTAAAATGAACTAAAGCAGCACATGTATTAGCTAGATGGCTACAAAACCACTATATTATTTAACCAGGCTCTCTATTTGCAAAGTTCTCATACACTTTTAAAATACAGTCTATGCATTTATATCATTTGATATAGATTTCAATATAACAAAAAGCATGTCTATTCTTAAAGAGGGTCTTTTTTATTACTTGTATGGAAATGGGCCAAGGTTCTTGGACTCAAGAAAATTCCAGTATCTCTCCTTCACAGGAGACCAACAATAAATACCTGAGGGAATTATACCTAAAAATAATTTGAGTGCTGAACTGTGTTGTTCCACTATAGAAGTGGAAGTACAGTCAGCCATAACTCTAGCATTCAGTATGTGAAGATGAGGATAGGGTAAATTCTGAGACCCTAAACTTGTATTTTCTGTTTCCTCCAAATCTCTCTATGCCAGAAATCTATTTTCTTATGTCAACCATCAGCCCCACTACACTCCTCTTCAGTGGATTACAAAGTGGCTACAACTCACCAATCCAGTCCTGGTTCACTTATGACCATCTTGGAGCTCATCTTCCTAGATTTCTGCTTCACTCTAGCTCACAGTTCACAGCTGCCTGGCTGCGAAGGCTCCAAGAGGCAGGATCCCTCCAGAACTTACTCAGCTGAGTAAAAACAAAAGGCCAAGATCAAAAGCAAGTGATTGGCTAGGCCAGGTGCTATTAGGTGAGGAAGAATCTCTCCCTAAACATCTACCCTCAACAGACTGTGGCACCTAAAACAGAATACAGCAGACCCAAGGTTCTTTGTAGCAGAGCAGCAACGACGATACAGGACGAGCCCTTTTCCATTTAATCTACGCCGGGAGTGTTACTCTTAGGACACTCACTATGGAAATAAGAGCTGAAACAGAACGGTGTTCTCATCGCTTACATACTAGGCCACTTGATGGCATGGAACGGGAAGTCAACTCAGTTTTCCATTCCCTTACTGCCAAAATAAATCTTTTGTTTTCCCGACCATGCTTTGTTATGGGGCAGATTCTGGCAGGCACTGCATGACAAAAGCTACCTCGATATCAGGAATCTTAGGCCTTTCACAAAGAACCTCACATTTGAGGAGACTGAGGTCAACTTAAGTGACATTTCACAAGATCACTTACAGACATCATCAGGACTACAAATCAGGCTTGATCTCTCATGTTCAGTACTTCTCCTGTGACCCCAGGCAGACTGATAAAGTGACATGCGAGAACCTAATCAAATTTAGGAGTCGGTCTCTCGGCACCGAACGGGCCCGACCGGCTCCCACTTAATCTACCTCTCACACTTCGACCCAGTGTGGAGCTGGGGGGGAATACTCGAGGAAGGCAAAAGAAACGGCTGAGGGAAAGGGGACGCAAAGAGAGGGGAAACAAGGTTCCAGAAAAGCAGGTACAAGGGCAAGCAAACCAGGGGTAGGAGCCGCGCACAGCCAGGAGCAAGGGGTCCTGGCCCGGCCGCCATGTTCCCTCCTCCCGCCCCTGCATGAGCACGCCCGCTGGCCCGGCAGCGCCCTCCCGTCCGCGTCTCGGCTGCAACACAGCCTTTCCGCCCACCTCATGGTCCGCGGCGGCTCTTGCCCAGGCCGCAGCCACACACCACACACGCTCCACCCCACTCCTCACATTGTCGCGCGCGCCCAAGAAAGACCATATTTAAAGGATGTGGCCGCGCCGACTCGGCCCTGCGTGATGACGTCATCAGCGGCATAGTGGGCGGGGCCTTGCGTCTTGACGGCTGCTCCCTTCTTTTCCTCCCGCCACAAGCGCTCGCTGTGGTTCTGGCAGCGAAGGGCGAGACTGGGTTCGCCAGGCGGAAGTGGTTGGAGACTGCGTGTTTTCCTAGAAAGTCCTCGACCTTCGTCGGGGAGAGGAGGGGAGTGATAAATTGGAAGGCGGACAAGCGACAAGTGCAGTACTGTAAAGACCCAAAGATACTTGGTTGTGACCTCAGGCAAGTTTCCTGACTTCCCTAACCCAAACTCCTCATATGTAAAATGGAGATGAAATTGTTACTGCTGCTTCATACGGTTTTTTGGAAAGGATTAAATGAAACAAAGGAAGAAGCTGTGCTCTGCACAGTACCTGGCACATAGTAGGGCCTCATTAAGTGCTCCTTCACCTCCGCTCCACTCCCCATCCAGTTTTAGCTGTGAGTTCAAACACTAGTTTTGTTCTCATCCATTACGGAAAGATTTATTGACCATAAACAGAGTACTTTGTGCTTGGTGCTGGGTACACATGGACTAAGACTGAATACTGATTTTTCCAGTGCTTTGGATCTCTGGCAATCTAAGACATTTACATTAAATACAATAGAAAGTAATAAACTACATAAGAAAGGTGTATAGATTGAGGTTAGAGGGAGAGGAATAGCTAGTGTGAGGGGCAAAACGCAGCTTTGAATAGTATTGAGTACTTACATGTCAGTTACTGCACTGAGCACCTGCCATGTGAGCTCATTTGAAGAATGTGGGTATGTGGAATGAAGAGAAAGGGCGTTCTAGACAGACCAGCACAAGTGTCAAAAGACAAAAATTTGACACATCTAAAGATCTCAGTTGGCCTTATTGCGATTCTGGAATCAGGCAACACTTCATTCCTTAAAATGGAATGAGTGTCCCAATGAGTGGAACAGAGGAGGTTGGCATTACGGACAGAAAAAAGGGCTGTAGAAAGTGGAAACAAAGAACAAAAAGCAGATTGATCATTTCAAAGTTACTTTCCTGGTAAGGTGGAGACAGACAGTACAATAGAAAGATAACTGATTGGTTAACATCAGGTTACTTCAAGTTACTCTTTGCTGTAGGGACTAAAACAGAGGAAATTCATTATCTTGCTGATTGAAAATTGAAACTGGCCTGTTACCTCTGTCTCCTGATTTCTTGGAGGGCCAGATAACTCAGTTTCGGTGTGGTGAGCATGAGTGATTCCATTTTTATTTTAGTCTGGTCTCTTGGGGTCTAGTGCAGAAGTTCAAAACAATGGCCTCCTATAATTTTTTTTAATACAAGGAACTGCATAAACTTATTGCATAAACAGAATCTAGTGTGTGCTATTAGGGAAGCATGTTCTACATTTTATTTTAAGACAGAGTCTCCCAGACTGGAGTGCAGTGGTGCGATCTCAGCTCACTGCAACTTCTGCCTCCCGGGTTCAAGCGATTCTCCTGCGTCAGTCTCCCTAGTAGCTGGGACTACAAGTGCGTGCCACCACACTTGGCTAATTTTTGTATTTTTTTTTAGTAGAGATGGGGTTTGCCAGGGTGATCTTTAATTCCTGACCTCAAGTGATCTGCCCACCTTGGCCTCCCTAAGTGCTGGGATTACAGGTGTGAGCCACTACACCTGGCTGACATTTTAGACTGATTTAGAATATTGTTAGAAATTATGTTAATGTAAAAAATATGCTACAGGAAACCATAGGTAGTTTATTTTGCCTGGAATGCAAGGTCTCTGAAGAGTAGTAGAGGAAAAGGGGTTGGAAAAACTGGTTGAAGCTAGAACACTTAAGATTTTATAAGCCAGACTAAGGAAGTTTGACTTTATTGTATAAGAAATAAAATGCTAGGAAACAAACAAACAAAAAAGCTTACATAATGACACAATCAGAACTGGCTGGCTGTGCTTCAGGAAAGTTCACCTGGCAACCTACGGAATTCATTGAAGGGAGGAGGCCAGTTAGGAGACAGTGTTTGTGAATGCTTAAAAAAATCAACCACTGCAATGCCTGGCACTGTGCAGATAGCATTTCTTTTTTTCTTTTTTCTTTTTTTTTGAGATGGAGTCTCCTTCTGTCATCCAGGCTGGAGTATAGTGGTGCGATCTCGGCTCACTGCAACCTCTGCCTCTCGGGTTCAAGCGATTCTCCTGCCTCAGCCTCCTGAGTAGCTGGGATGACAGGTGCATACCACCACGCCCGGCTAATTTTTATATTTTTAGTAGAGACAGGGTTTCACCATGTTGGTTAGGCTGGTCTCGAACTCCTGATCTCGTGATCCGCCCACCTCGGCCTCCCAAAATGCTGGGATTACAGGCATGAGCCACCATGCCTGGCCGCAGATAGTATTTCTTATTAGGTAAGTGATGTGGATGGCTTGTGTAGGACAAAGGCAGTGTAAAAGTTCATGTGTTGGGTACTGTCTCACAAAGCATGCAGTCAGGAAGAGTTGGGGACACCTGACCTGGCCTGAAGGAACTGCTCTAATTGTTTAAGAGCTCATGCTGCTGGGAGGTACCTGCCCATGGTAGTGTGATATGGTAGCATTACCGTACAGCTCTGTGTTGAGATTTCAGATCATCACCAAACAGTATGCTCTGAACTGGTATATCTGAGTTTCAGTGGTTGCAAGATAGCACACAGAATCAGAATTTTTAGAATCAGAACATGATTTGGAGATTATCTAGTCCAACCCTCTTGTTTTCCTTACAAGGAAATGGGCTCGTTTCAAGATTGTCAAGTGACTTTTCCAACATCACATGATCAGTGATAAAACTGATACTAAAACTCAGGTCTCGTAATTCTTGCCAACGTGTGCATTGTGCATCTTCCCAAAATTCATATCTTAAATGAATATGTAATTCATATGTCATATTATAGGAGCCTAATGGCCTCCTATAATTTTTGTTTACTACAAGGAATCCTAATGGTATTTGGAGGTGGTATCTTTAGGAGGTAAGCAGGTTTAGATTAAGACACAAGGGTGCAGCCCCAATGATGGAGTTCATGCCTTTGTCAGAAGAAGAGAAACCACAGCTCATTCTCTCCCCCAAGTGAAGACACAGCAAAAAGGTAGCCATCTGCAAGCTGGAAACAGAGTTCTCACCAGGAACCAAATTGGCTGGCAGCTGGATCTGGACTTCCAAGCCTCCAGAACTGTAAGAAAATAAATGTCTCTTGTTTAAGCCTCCCAGGCTATGGAATTGTCATAGCAGCCCCAGCGGAGTAACATACAATACAATAAATATATGCAACCGTTCTTTTCTGTTTTGTGAACCACAAGAAGCTTAGTGGCAAGAACATGGACTTCTGGATTCCAGTAGATATCTATCTGAGGTTTGCATCGCAGTTTTTCTGTCTACTGGCAGTGTGATCCTAGGCATGTCGTGTGTCCTCTTGAGTCTCAGTTTCTTCATCTGGATAATGGAGGCAGTGATACCTCACCTACAGAATTGTTGTGAGGACTAGAAGTAATATATATAAAAAGTGCATTGCAAAGAGTAAATGTTCAACAAATACTAGCTATTAGTATATAATTTTTCTGAAAGAAAAATCAAAGATGAACAAAACACAGTGGAGATGGCACTGTACAAAGACCTATAATGCAAAGAAGAAATGGTGGGCCGGCCGCGGTGCCTCACGCCTGTAATCCCAGCACTTTGGGAGGCTGAGGTGGGTGGATCACCTGAGGTTGGGAGTTCGAGACCAGCTTGACCAACATGGAGAAACTCCGTCTCTGCTAAAAATACAAAATTAGTCTGACGTGGTGGTGCATGCCTGTAATCCCAGCTACTTGGGAGGCTGAGGCAGGAGAATCGCTTGAACCTGGGAGGCATTGGTTGCACTGAGCCGAGATTGTGCCATTGCATTCCAGCCTGGGCAACAAGAGTGAAATCAGGCTCAAAAAAAAAAAAAAAAAAAAAAGGAAATGGTATACATATATATAGAACATTCCATGGGACCACAAATGAGTAAGAAATTCATTCTGATGGAGATAATTTAGAGATTACTTCAGAGGAGTTTAATTTATTTTGGGTCTTGAAGGATGCGTAGGAGTTCACTGGGTAGAAAAGGGGCTGTGGGTTTTAAGTGTGGGAAAAAAAAGCACAGAAGTGTGAACAGCTCCACATATTCTGGGGAAGAGGAAAAGCTGTTGCATCACTGTGTTGGGGAAATGAAGGTTGTTGGACCGGAAACGGTGAAGCGGACTAGAGCTGGTCTTCATTGCCATGCTAGAGATTTTGGACTTTATTCTCTGCATTATGGGGAATCTGTGTGTGTATATGTTTGTGTATCTGTGTTTTAAATAGCTTGAGTTATAAGCTACATACCATAAAATTCATTCATTTTAGTTGTACCATTAGGTGACTTAGTAAATGTGTGAAGTTTCACAACCATCAGCATGATAAAGTTTTGGAACATTTCCATTAACCCCCAAATCCTGTGTGCCCATTTGTAATCAGTCCCTCTTTCCAGCCCCAGGCAACCATTAATCTACTTTCTGTCTCTATAGGTCTGCCTTTTCTGGACATTTCATTTAATGAAATCATACAATATGTTGTCTTTTGTGTCTGGATTCTTAGCATAATGTTTTAAGGATCATCCATGTTGTAGCATGTATTAGTATTTTTTCGTTTCTGTTGCTCAATAGTAACTCATTTACGGATATGCCCATTTTGTTTATCCCTTCAACATTTGATGAACATTTAGATGGTATCTACTTTTTGGCTTTTCTGAATAATGTTGCTGAGGGCATCATTTATGTGTACAACATTTATGTGAGCATTTTATATGTACAAGTCTTTGTGTTAACTTTGCATTTTTATTTCCTTGAGTAGATAACTAGGAGTGGAATTGTTGTATGGTAAAGTTATGTTTAACTTTTTTTTCTATGTTGCTGACACTGGTTTCAAACTCCTGGCCTCAGGTGATCCTCCCCTTGGCCTCCCAAAGTGCTGGGATTACAGGTGTAAGCCATCATGCCCGGCCTATGTTTAACTTTTTAGAAAACTGTCAGATTGTTTCCCACAGCATTTGCACCATTTTATTCTGTGGATTTTTAAGCAGAAGAAAGATGTGGTTTTCCATTTCTGGTAAACTGGGGAACAAACAAACCCAGAAGTTGAATGAGAAGCCAATTTAATTTTGAAAGAGTTTATAACAGTGTGTACTTCTTTGAGTTTACAAAATGTTTAATTGGACCAGAATTTAAAAAAGAACTCTAAAAACTGCAAACATTAACTAAGCAATTACTAGGTGTTCATTTCTTCTTGGGGACCAAATCAAGACAGAGAAATGTGCAAGATCATCTTTTTTTTTTAATCAGTAATAAGTCATTTTTCTACCCCTCAGCTAATGAGCTTCCTTTGCTTGATTTGGGGTGAACTTGGCCTTGGAATAGTTTACAGCTTGGTAACTGCTTCACTCAGGGAATTGCCTCATGAATTTACAATCATCCATAAGGTATTTTCAAAATAAGAATCCAGAAATAGTCCTCTAGCAAAAAGGTTTCAATCTAGTAATTGATTCAGAAACTTTTGGGGAAAATATTGTCGCTAATTGCAGTTTGTTCAAATCAGGCCTTTCAGCAATAAATGGTGTTTCGAGTGGAGAGGGAATCATCAATGCCAAAAACCAGCAAAATACTCTGGCCTAGGATATGCTATGTAAGAACAAGAATGGCTAAAGTTTTCGATTTTTTTCTACTCAGAAGATAATATTTTCTAAAATGTATTTAGGTATGTTCTGTATTATGTGGCCCCTGGGCTGAAAAAAACCCCAGAAATCATTGTTCACTTGAAAGATGGTCTTTTATAGCGCATAAGTGTTCTACAGAGAGAAGTTGATAACAGAGATAATTCCAAGCAGAATAATTTAAAAATTGTATTTGTCTTTAGAATGCAGTGTGTGTTTTATCAGAGGGGTAGAGAGAGAATGGTAGAAGGGGTGGGTATGGGGCTTGTTAGGAAGTCATTATAATAGATTTTGGGTGAGGCTAATATTAAAGTTAATTTTTGTCCTTCAAGCAAAGAACAATTGATAGATGATATAGCTTCTTCCCCACAAAAGGGAAGTTATCCTGGAATTAAAAATATTGTTTGAGAAGTCTATCAAGTGGTTAAATAACAAATGGATTACTGAGATGACTATATTATACTGGAGTAGACAGTTCCCCTCCCAAGGAGAAAAAAATCTAGAATCAAATTAAATACAGGAAGACTGGTTTCTCTCTTTCCAACATGAGAGATAAATGACATTAGAAAAAAACCAAGAGTTTTCTTTAGCTCACCACCGGTGGCACAGTGAAAGGAGAGAGCTCCTGTTAATCTCCTAGAGTGACGCTTCTGCCACCACTGGGAGTCCAGGCTTGCTTCAAAAGCAGGGGGCGAGGAGTAGAAGCAGTAGGGGAGCCATCAGTGTGAATCTGCTGGAATCTAGGGGGGTTCTCTTGACCAGACATTCCCTTCTCATCCTCAAGTTCCCGAAATCCCTTAAGCATGGAAATATCTTTTTTTCTTCCTGTCTCTGATGACTTACATTACATTAATAATCTCTTTTGGACCATGGTTTTGAACACCACTGGGCCCTATCTTCAATTTCTTATTCAAAAGGGGAAGCCAAGGTGCTTAACTGCATCTCAGCACAGCAGCAGCTATCTTTCTTACCACCATGCATGTGGCTCGGTGTTTTCACAGACCTGTTAGGAGAAGCTGAGGCCTCTGCACCTGCCCATTTGGTACAAATGCACGTTAGATGTGAAGTCCGCTTTTGAGGGGCTAGACTTGCCCCTTGCTTCCTCTTGCCTCATGAAGAAAAGTTTAGTAGTAACAGTAGCAACTAAGACATTCTTGAGGTCATGTCTTACTGACCAGTCTATGGTTATTACTTTTGCTTTCTTCCCTAGACTTTCTTAATAACCTGACATTTGTTATCCTTTCTGCTTTTCCTGTGAGATCATCAGGAACAGAATTTTAAGAAGTCTCTTCTATATTCCCGTTTACCCTTTTTGAAACTGAGCAAGCTAATCCAGGATAAAGAGGTGGCTGAAAATCATTATTTTTGGCAAAAGGAGTTTAGGCATGAGTTTGGGCAGAGATCTAGAGGTGACAGATTTCATATTTTAAACTCTGTTTGCATTAACTCTCAATTTCTGCAGACACTGGAAAGTGTAGTGTTTATAATTATGTAGAACTTGATGGTCTACAAAGATTTCACATGCATCATATTTCATTCTTTTTTTCTGAGGTAGTTGAAAATAAAAGCAGGATTAGGGATTGTTTACTACTTGCAGCAACTTTGGGGAATAATTCAGATATTTATTGAATGCTACTGAGTGCAGGGGATGCTTAGGCATTATGGTATGTGGAGGAAAATGCCAGCTCAGTTGCCTTTACTCTGACTTCAGAGTGTTTTATAATTTGAATGTCCTTGATATTACATTGAAAATAATTGATGAGGTTTTTGCCCCATTAAAATGGTGTAATACTAAGCTGATGCTAAATTTATGGTTCACCCCTAAGTAATTTACTCAAAAGAAAGGGTGGGAGTGGGGCCATGACACTGCAGGTAGTCACAGACTCTATTAAAAGTCTTTGGCAACATTTCTACAATTCAATTTTAATGACTTCTAAAGCAAAAATGACAATCTATGCATTCAGGATTTCTCTCTTTCTGCACTCAGGGAAGATGGGACTAATCAGTCATGGCACCCTTTTTCTATGAGACAGGAAGCAACTTCAGAATTCTCAGTTCTGCATTTCCAAGAGTGACTGTCAATCAGTGGGTGTTATCTCACAAGTTAATACCTTTTTCTTTGCCTTCTCTGATCAAAAGGGTTGCTTGATCCTTTTAAACATTATTTTCCCTGCAAAATGGCAGCAAATAATTTTTTTTTTTTTTTTTTTTGAGGCAGAGTCTTGCTCTGTCGCCAGGCTGGAGTGCAGTGGTGCGATCTTGGCTCACTGCAACCTCTGCCTCCCAGGTCCAAGCGATTCTCCTGTCTCAGCTTCCTGAGTAGCTGGGACTACAGGCACATGCCACCAGCCTGGCTAAATTTTGTATTGTTAGTAGAGACAGGGTTTCATCATGTTGGTCAGGCTGGTCTCGAACTCCTGACCTCGTGATTTGCCCATCTTGGCCTCCCAAAGTGCTGGGATTACAGGTGTGAGCTACTGCGCCCAGCCAATAATTTTTTAAAAAGTGCCTGGCCAATAATTTTTTAAAAAGTGCTACACCGGCCAGGCGCAGTGGCTCATGCCTGTAATCCCAGCACTTTTGGAAAGACGAGGTGGGCGGATCATGAAGTTAGGAGTTTGAGACCAGCCTGACCAACATGGTGAAACCCCGTCTCTACTAAAAGTACAAAACTTAGCTGGGTGTGGTGGTGTGTGTCTGTATTCCCAGCTACTTGGGAGGCTGAGGCAGGAGAATCTCTTGGACCTGGGAGGCAGGGGTTGCAGTGAGCCAAGATCGCACCACTGCACTCCAGCCTGGCGACAGGGCGAGACTCCATCTCCAAAAAAAAAAGCCAGGCACGGTGGCTCACACCTGTAATCCCAGCACTTTGGGAGGCTGAGGTTGGCGGATCACCTGAGGTCAGGAGTTCAAGACCAGCCTCAACATGGAGAAACCCCGTCTCTACTAAAAATACAAAATTAGCCGGGCGTGGTGGTGCATGTCTGTAATCCTAGCTACTCAGGAGGCTGAAGCAGGAGAATTGCTTGAACCTGGGATGGGGAGGTTGCGGTGAGCCGAGATCTCCCGCCATCACGCTCCAGCCTGGGCAACAAGAGCGAAACTCCGTCTCAAAAAAAAAAAAAAAAAAAAAAAAAAAGGTGCTGTGGTATACACCGGTGCTTCTCACACTTTAATGTGCATACGGATCACCTGGGATCCTATAAAAATGCAGATTGATTTAGTAGGTCTGGGTGGTGCTGGGATTCTCCAGTTCCAACAAAGTCGCAGGAGATGCCGTGCTGCTAGTCTGGACCACACTTACCTACTCTCTCCTAGACCCTTCACTAGAGACAGGATGTAAGTTAGGAAACTATGTACAGTCCAATTCAATAACCAAGAAAAAAGAAGAAAAACAAGGCAAGTGTTCCATTAGAAGCTGAAGTTTTATTATAGGATAACAGTACATAAAGCACATCTAAAATTGATGTGTTCAATGCACTTTTAATAAAGGTAATGTGATATTAAAGGTACAGTTTCTAAGTACAATATAACAACATTCATATTAGAATGAAAATTGGAGTATTTAAAAGACAACATTAAATCTCTCTTTTTTGTACAGCTTGTATTTACAAAATGAATCAAAATATTTTTTTTTTAAATTCAGGACTCAATAAAATAAACAGCTGGAAATAAGCAGACTACTGTAAGAGTGAATTGAAAAGAAAACCCAAGGTAAGTGAAAAGTTGGATGATCCTCTAATAAAGATCATTAGCAAAGTTTTAGTTCAATACTAGTTTTAGGATTCCCATAAATGGCTTGCATTTTTAGTGTGGCAGAAAAGGAGTTTTTACATACTGTACACAAAACAGACAGCATATATTTATAGGTACAGTATTACTGTTTCCAAACTTGCATGTATATTTACAGAAGGCTGAGTTTGTTTACTCAGAGGTTTGTGAAATTTGTGTGCTTAATCCTCAAGACCTACACACAATTAGAATCAGCATTTCATGTGGTCTTTTTAAATGTGGCTTTAATACTTGGTTGTAGAGGAGAATGTTAACCGTAAGGCTTGGCTTACTTTGTAAATTTAACAAAACAACCCAGGAAAAACGTTTTAATTGGGGCACACTTGTTATCATTTAACAATTGTCAAATGCTGACATGTGCTAGCCATTGTGCAGACGCAAAAAGATACATACAATCTCTACCCTCAGGAAGCTTAGGATGCTAAATGGTGCTTTAAAAAAAGGTTTCAATCTCTTTCCAAGAGAGGCAGTTAAGGAATGATGTGATTTATATTAAAAGAGATTTCTCCCTCAACTGTAGCCAATCCACTTTAAAAGGTTAACTACTAGCATTAGCTCTCATTAACCACACAATTGCATTTATAATTAAGGTAACAGCAACTCTTCCACAAAAATGGAAAATGTCTAGAATTGTGGGTAAATATTGCAGTGCATGGAAGCCAATAATCATGGCTTAAGAATTTATCACCTTCAATTACAAAAAGTGCAGTAAACAGAAACATTTGCTCTACATTTATAAATTGCTCAAAAATCTTTGCTAAAGATCTTACAAATTCAGTAATATTACAGAACAATTCTAATCAATATTTAATAAGGTTAACTACATCCTTAGTTAGATATTTGATAAACTTTGCTTTTCAATAATGCCAATAGATCTTGGGAGAACGGGTAGAAAGGCTTAATTAAGCTACTTATTAAATAACTTTAAAAATGAAGGTCCTTCACTCAGTTCATGGAACTGGTTGAGGTCATACTGAAACAGAACATCCCGTGTCGAATTTGCTTTATGGCCCATGTTATGGCAGAGGACGTCTCCATCCTTCTCATGACTCAGGTAGGAGGGGAAAGGTTTATTCTGCCATCAAGCCATCTAGGATATTTTATGTAAATGCCTATTATCTATAATAGGAGCTAAGAATACAACTGTGTTAGGTGCCAATAATACAATTCCTTAATAAGAAAAAAAAGTATATTGCTCCATTAAACAAGTTTCTTTAGGATCTTGAAGGCCTGGCAAATTATTTTTCAGCTTAGGAGATATGCTGTAAAGCCAAGTAGCAAACATAAAGTAAATGCTAATAAGTTTCCATATAGCCATATTTATAAACAAATTCACCCTACAGATGTCAAATATCCATACTAAGGAAGTAATTTTATCCTAATTAAATACACTCTAGAATAATTTATATAATGATATTATGTATTTAAAGAGAAAAGCATGTCCCAAATCCAGCACTCTGATACAGCTGCCAGTTGGGCATAGGTAGATATATATATATGTATATATATACAAATATATAGTTATACTCAGTGAAATTAACAAGACCCAAAGGTGGTATTGTCTAGGAATAAAAGGGATAATTTTTGTTGTTCACAAAAGTAACTTGTCTAGCACCACACATCAGAAAAACACAAAAATAGCACACTCTAGTTCTAAACAGCTATGTCTAAAATAGATTATATAGTAAAACCGGTATTATACAGCATATTGTGGATTTGATAAACAGATAAATATTTGCACTGAGTAGGCTGTTTATAATATAACATTTTCTTATCTATACAGAATGAAAGCCAAAAAGTTAACTGTATAGAGATGTGCAGAACAACATTAAATATTATGACTCAAAAGCAGGGACAGGTAAATTTGAAAGAAGAGTAAGAGAGAAAATGTTTACAGGCCATTACAAGTTCTTAAGTTAATAGTAAATAAGGAATCGATTGCTCAAGTTGAAGAAAGCAGTAAACAAGAGATTGCATTTACATGCAGATGTCTAAAATTTGTATTTTTTAAGTCTATGCACAAAAGTCATTTGTTTTATTGCTTGACATTCAGTTATGGCTAGATTATTTAACCTATTTTTTTTGTACTTTGGAAACAAGAATATTGTTAAAGGTGCCATAAAAATGGACAACATTGAAAACGGTTTGCAAATAAACCACCTAACACTGCAGTTCTTTATACATATTAAAAGCCTTGTCTGGGGTTTGTCATATGTTAAATATTATTTAAACTGGGAAAATATGTTGTAGCTTGAAGCCTCCCATTGGCCCAAACATCCAATACAAAAACACATCTCCACAAAAGGAGCAGGCAGACAATACAGGTACATTTATAGAAGCAGCCAGCTAATGTCCTAATGTTTAAAAATTTACCACTGTGTAATATGAGATTTCAAACTGTGTGGATAACAAGAGAATTTTGGATTCAGGAAGATGTATACAGTACCTATGGATTTTTTTTTGTGAAATCATTTTCACTATATTGCTCAAGAATTATCTGCATTTACATATGCAATCTGTTCAATGATAATCAAGTTCCTAGAAATAGTATTCATCCACATTAAAAAGTAATAATGATGAAAAAGGAATCACACATGAACACTGGAGAGAATTTAGTTGTTCTTAGAGAACAACATAATGGCATGTGCAACATGTCAAAGCTAATAGCAAGCTATCTTTCATTAGTTCTTAGAAGGATGAAAGTAAAAGAAGTGTGGTACTGCTAATGTGGCAAAGTACATTAAATGTAAACAGCAAACAGATTTCCTAGGCATCTATTTAAAATATTCATATTCACTTTCTCAATATAAGACTCCATGTTATGTTGCATCACTGACAAAAGGTTGTTTCTATTTGGATTGAATATTCTGTCATTCATTTATAAATAAATGACTGAATGTATTTATTGCTCTAAGTTCTGAGGGTTTGGTTGAACATGGAGATCCCCCCCTGCCCATCTAGGATGGCTACTTGGTATGAAGTCAGGCTTCTGGATTCTTTTAAAAATTATTCTGAGAGCCTGACAACACTGATCTCACCTACACAAACAGACAGACAGACCCAGAAGTGAAACCAATTGCACTGTGGAGACATTGCTAGTCAGTCTTCTCATCTCTTAAACATAAATAGCAATAGGAAGGTCTCTATAATAAAATCTGATGGAACCTCTTTACTAACATTATGTTTAGGGATAGAATGAAGACCTGTATCATAGACTATTACCAATAGATGAAGATTTACTGTTGCAATTGCATTTCTGGGCACATTATTTGATCTATAATATAAAGTTGTTTTCATGGGGTTCTATATCATAACTTTATAAGAAGTGGCAATCACATGTTATGTAAAAATGTCAATAACGTGTGTGTGTATACACACATATACAAATACACATAGGAGAGATTTCTACCATTTTCCATATTCTTTATTATCAAAAACAACATGGTAAAGGTATCCTTTTCATCTTATAGACATGGGAAGTTTTCCCAGATTATGTTCCTCTATCATAGTAAGAAAATATATAAATCTTGTGAATGTGTATCCCAAGGTGGAAGAATCAGAGCCAACAATTACATTGAACTTCTCTGATTTTATGGAAAGTAATATGTGGAATATGATAACAAAACTGTATTTCAAAAATATAACATGTAACACTAAATGTTGGCTCGAGTTGCTGCTGTCATACAGGCAGGTTTTGTTTTGTCTTTAAACATTAGCTCTTGTAATGCATCAGATATAAACTACACATGTAGAAGTAAGAATTGTTTTCCATGAAGGAATTTTTGGTTTGCTTCTAAGAGGAGAACACATGAAAACAATAGTTAATTGCTGGTATTTTAAAAACATATTTTATCTTTTACCTATATCACTGTACTGATAGGCAGGTCTCTCCTCTTATTAAAATTTTCATCCTTAATATGTAGAATTTGAAATAGTCTTTAACATATGCTATATATATATTTATCATGCATATTTTAATTATTAGAGAAATGGTAACTGGAATATGCAAGGACTATACTTTGAATGATGCTCTTTGCTGGTACATTATTAATTTATCTTTTGAACACACTGGCATAACTTTGCTTTGGAAGTTATTCAGTGTTTTGAAACACAAGACTGACGAGCACATCAAGTTCTAAACTCAACAAAATGAGACGAGAGTAAAGAGTTTACACACACGCAGTTCTATATAGTTCACTTGTGCCTTGGAGGGATAGTATTATTATCATTATTATTAATAATAAAAAACACAATTTGTCCCAGTAGTACTGGCCACCCTGTTTTAAGAGTTTTAGGAGATCCCTGAGCACATTGTTTCTGACTCTTAACCCCAACTCCAAAATGATAGGGCTTCTATCGTTGATACCAAGATGGATTGTCATTCACAGTAAGTCAATTATAAGGTGCTTATTTACCCTTGTTTTTCACCAATCAGCACAAAGAACTGTTAGAAAATAACTTTTTATTATTATCTTAAAATAATAGCATTGGAAGGACATATGATTTAAACAATCAATGTTGGAAACAGTGGCTTTAGGATTATTATCTGGCTGCCCCTCAACAATAACAAGTGATTCGATCGACATTCCTTAGCCAAAAACAAAAGGCAAAACAAAAAAAACCAAAAAACAAAAAAACCCCAAAAAACTGTACAAATATGTATTTTTCCCTGAGGGATCAAGGTACACCCGCAAGTGCTCTATGTACATATTGCACTAGAGAGGAATGAAGAACATGTGCAAAAAAGCAACAATGAGAGAAGCTTACATACTACTTAAACCTTTTCATGAAAGATACTACTAGGTTGTTTTGCATTTTGGAATGTCGGAACACAACAACTAGCTATTCCTTAGTCTAAAACTAAAAACACACATTTCTACTATGGCACATTCAATGAAATAAAAAGTTTTCCAAAGACAGATAGACAAATTCCATCAAGAAAATAATACAAAGTTTGTTTGTATTTTTTTTTTTAGAAAATTACATTACTTTCTTTCTTTGTTTCACATTACAAAATCTTTTTTTCTTTACACAAATCACATTTTATTGCAGGAATATTTCAAGTGCCATCAAATATTTATAGAAGGGTTAAAAAAATAGAAGTCTCTCTAAAGTGGTCCAGACAAGGCTTTGTATAGAATAAATCTTTTTTTCCCCATCTTCTAGTTTTGATTTAAGTATTTTGAATACATTTTCTTTTCCATTGACACTTAATAGCCTAGAAGCGGTCCGACGCACACACATCATACACATGCAAATCACACACACACACACACACACACACACACACACTCCTTCCTCACCTGACCCTCAGCCCACCCCCATACGCTCACAGATAACTGGGTATCCACACTATAAAGAACAACCAAACTTAGAAGCAGTGTCTTAAGTCATGTTTTTCTTAAGTTAGAAAGGGTGAATTAGGATGCTGAAGACTTTAAAAAAAATCCATAGCTTTAATACACGTTAAGATGCTGAACACTTTAAAAAAAATCCGTAGCTTTAACACAATTTGCAAACTGTCCAAAAAGCACTTTCATCTGTACTTTTGTTTGCATTGTGAGCAAGGCCAGATTTTTCACAATATAATAACCATTTGGACACCATTGGAACAGAAGGTATTCAGGCTTTGTACAAAAGCCTTATTTGCCTTATGTAAAAAAATTGTATAAAGGCATTGTAGCAGCGGGGCTGACAGTGATGTGGTTCCAATCCTTAAAAGACTATTGGAGATTGAAGTTTAGGAAACTTTAATTATAAAAACTATTAAGGATAATTGTTCTGATATCACCCAAGTATTTTATGTCATCACATAGATGTTTTTATAATAATGAAGAAAGGAAAATGCAAAGTTTTTCACATCCTTTTCTGAGCTCCATATTTTTTTTAAACTGAATTTATTGTTTAACATCAGATCCCAACTTAGATCCAAATAGTAGTCAGTTGTTTCCTTGTTTCATGGAGCATGTCTCTGTCTACAATTCCATCCTATTATGTCAATCAGTGGACTTGGCTCTTAAGCTCCACCGCTGCTTTTCTTTCAGAAACACCTGGGAAGAAGCATCATATTACCTATCTTGGTTTACCGTAAAAGCAATGTCACCATGGCATGACTATTACTGTGGTTAGAGCATGATTGTTTGTAGGTACATGCAGAATCCCTTCTGGGAAAAGGAATTTCTTTTTAAGTTCATCATTATGTTCTCTCTCACCCTTAGAGAAATTCAATTAGCTTTTATTATTTCACAAATCGACACTGGAATTAGGTTTAGTTGCTCTTTAATGCGCTAGCACCTGAGGCTGGTCATATTCAGAAAGCTTTGGTTAAAAAGAAGTTAATATACTTTAATAAAACCATCCCCAAATTTAGTGAATCTGAATGACAAAAAAAAAAAAAAAACCAAAACCAAAAAACTAAAACACAAAACTCAAACAAAAACAAAACACCATTTCCCCCCAGAGGAGAAACAATAGAAAAAAAATGGATGAATAAATAACTGAACTAAGCTTGGTACTCTTTTCAGAGTATAAATACTATTGATCTTTAAAGGAACTATGCTTACTTAAATTAAAGATTTGATTTAACCCTTCTTGCCCCAATATAAATACTATATGCCGACAGTTAGCATCTCTCTATAAACACATAAAATTTTACACGCCTGTAAGAAATTTAAAGGAATATTACTCTTCTAGTTATGGTTAAACTCTTACTATGTTTTTGGAAAAAAAGTTGGATGTTATTTAGGCTTCATACACACATCTGTGTGAATAATACCTTCCCCTTTTCCAAGTCCCTCAAGAAACAAGTCAGAAAAGTCAGTGGAGTTAGAAACAGAGTGAAGTGCTCTGGGAAGCCCATGCTGGTAACCTAGCATGACGTGAAGAGCTGCAATTCCTGTAGAAGATTCCGCAGGGACCCCAATGGCAGAGGAGACTATTTCTCAGACATAAAGGGCTGCATGGAAACTCCTACCTTAACACCCATCGGAGATGTTCCCTTTTCTGTACAAAATGGTCTTTGACCAGTAGTTTGAATCCCACCCCTAGTGCGACTAAAATCATCGTCTAAATGCCTACATTCCCAAAAGGTCACTTGTTTTTAAAATATGCACATCTGTTTATCAGACTATTCCTTTCCCCTTCACCCACTAGGGATTATTAAAAAAAAAAAACCATGAAATTAAACAAAAACAACTCAGTATTTCTCACCTGAACACACAAGCCAAATAATCTTCTAAATATTTAATAAAATAAATTACAGTCCACAGTTTCCTAGTGAAGATAAATACAAGAGTAAATGTTTGCAGCTAGCATCAACTTCACTTTAAAGGCTTAAAGTATTTAATATTTAAATAAGAGAAACTGGTTCAACATTGTATGCTTCCCTCACCCTCCTATCCATCGTTTTTCAAATATGGAGAGCAACATTCTTGAATTATAGCATCTATTGACAACAAATCTAGAATTAGTTCACTCTGAGATAAACTCATAGGGTTCCTAGATTATACCAAGAACATAAACATTCACAAAGTAAATGCTTCATGTCCTCACATGGGGAGTGTGCATTTGCTCAAGATATAATCTTTGGGTCCTTCTTATAATAAAAGCTAGATTCCAATAAATATTCTGGTTATTGATTTGTTCTCAAAGCATAAGAATTCCAAGTTGAGACCGAGTCCATATTTAACTACTGAATTGTGTAAAATGAGCTTCTCCTCCCCCTAGCCTCCATGAGGTGGCATTTTAAAAAGCTTTAAAAAAAAAAAAAAATGAGCATGATGGTATATGTCCACCACGCCAATCATTCAACTTTGTATGAAGCATAAACACATCTATCATTAAACTTACCAAAAAGCAAAGTATAATTTAGGGAGAGTTCCGTTTCTAATTCCAAATTCACATGTTAAAAAAAAAAAAATCCAACGTGGTGATTTCTAGATATGACCAGCCAGTTTCTTAAAAGTAATTTTGTAAACAGCAGCATAAATACCTCCCAACGTACCTTCCAAGCCTTCTCAGTTAAACTTGTGTTTCTGGTGCACATGCGACACGACAGTGAACACGCTAGCATTTAATTTAAAGAAAAAGGTGCAAAATGAAAGTGCCTTATCAATTCAACAGGAAAAGCTACACCAGTAACTACATTTTATATTACTTAAAACAATATATAAACAATATCTCTTTTAGCTATATATAGTCTTCATGCCCATTTACCCTGTAATATATTATAATGCTATTGTTGCTACTGCTATGGACCCTTTTCATGCCATCCTGCGGACTGGCAATAATCGGTGAAAAAATAAAAACTTCCTTCATGAAACAAAGAACTAGTTGTGCAAAGTAATGCCGCAACCTCCGCTATGCACACCAGTCACCGATTATTGCTGGACTCTCTGTTGTTACTGACAGATTGGTGACTCTGTAGAAAGTCTGTGGGCAGTGAGCTACAAGAAAAGGAAATCCTCCGACTTTAGTACCCTCCTTCTGTTGTAAACAGAGGTCAATGATCAAGAAGTCAAGACAGAAAAAGGGTCCATATCTGTAGGCATAATGGAAATCATATGCATGAGAAAAACAAGTTCAACTTTTATTTGTTTTCATTGTTTCCCCTCCTTTGCCTGACCCCGATCACCAAAAGATGTGCAGTGTGTGGCGCTCCAGGTCTGTGCAGGGCCATATAAAGTGTCTCGGTTAATTTTTTTGTTTGTTTTTCATGTCTGTACTTCAGACATTCTAGAAGTGCTTAGGTGATAACATTTACCCATCAATTTGCATTGCTGGCTCAAATTCTGAAGTGAACAACTCCTTGTATAATGGAGGAAAATGAAGTCGCACAATGTCTGGGTATATTGCTTTAAATGCCATTAGCTTTTCTGTATGTCGTCCACATAAGGCTCTTAATGTAGACACCTTGCATATTAACTGTAAGTGAAAGAAAGGACACACCGTCAGGCAAGAACAGGCATAAGCATCAAAGATCAGGGAATCTGAATGATCTTTATGACATTGTTTATAATGGTGAAACACACTTAAAGCAACTTAAACATCCAGTAGCAGAGGATTGGCAAAAATAAATGATGGCTGGGCGCAGTGGCTCATGCCTGTAATTCTAGCACTTTGGGAGGCCGAGGCGGTTGGATTGCCTGAGCTCAGGAGTTCAAGACCAGCCTGGGCAACACGGTGAAACCCTGTCTCTACCTAAAAAAAAAATTAGCTAGGCATGGCAGCATGCGCCTGTAATCCCAGCTACTCAGGAGGCTGAGGCAGGAGAATTGCTAGAACCCGGGAGGTGGAAGTTTCAGTGAGCCGTGATCGCGCCACTGCACTCCAGCTTGGGTGACAGAGCAAGACTCTGTCTCTTAAAAAAATCAATAAATAAATGATGATATAGTCATGTCATAGAATGCCAAGTATACATTAAATATGATTTTCAAGATGAATAATTCAATAACTAGAAAAGATGTTCATAAGCAAAAGTTGGCACAGCTTGTCAGCAGCAGACTCATACAGAACCCAAGGCTCTTGACTTCTTCTACTCCAAGATGCCTTCTGCTCTACTTCCTGGAATCCTGCCTTCTACCACTGTGCAAAAAGATGTCTAGTGATAGAGAAGCGGGTGAGGGGCAGTGGTGGGTGGGTAGTGAAGGCACTGCAACTGGAGGTGATGGCATCCTCTACACATTTTATCCAGAACTGGCACTAGTCAACTCCGATAACTACACATTTCTTTTCAATAAGGAGTTTTGCCTGTAATAAAGCAATGCTGGGTCTGAGCAAAATAATAGAGTCAGAAGGCCTGGATGGAGGTCCTAGCAGTGACCATTTACCAGCTGAGGGTAATGACACAATTTGCAAAATTACTTTTAGATTCCAAAGCACCTCACAAAGGCAAACTGCTTATTATTTTAACCCAGAATAACCTTCTCTAGGAAATGTTTTCACCAGATCTTGTCCACATGTTAAGTGCTGTTTATAATCAGAGATCCTAATGGTACTCTTGCATTTGGGCAAAGAGATGGAGAGTGAAGCTCCTGACAGGGCTCCTCCCTTCCACTTCCCATTCCTGCCCTGTTTGCTCATTTAACAGGTGCAAAATCAAAAAGCAAGACAGCAATTAACCCCCAGTTACCCCTTTCTGACCTAACAGGTGCGAAATCAAAAGCAAAACCAGCAATTAACCCCCAGTTACCCCTTTCTGATCTAACATAGCTGTAAAGGAGAAAAAAAAAAACAAGCAAACAAATAAACAAGAAAACAAAACCAAAAACTTCTCACATCATCTCACACAATAAAATACATAAAATAAGAAAGAACAGGGCTGATTGTTCTAAGACCAAATACATACTACTAGCAATGACACTGAAGGATATTAGCACATTTAAAAAATTGACATTATAATCATTTTTATTGTGAAAGATAATGATTGGTAAAAATGAAACCTTATGCTTTGAATACAGAGTAGTGATGGGAAATTGACAAAAATGCAAAAGTCATTTACTGTTGATGACTAGTGAATTTAATGGAAGTAGAACTAATATTAGTATATATGGTCATCCTGATTAAGTCTTTTAGTCCTTTATAACTTCTTCCAAAATTCAAAGATTATAGGCTGGGCACAGTGGCTCACTCCTATAATCTCAGCTCTATGGGAGGTGGAGGAGGGAGGATTGCTTGAGGCCAGGAGTTCGAGACCAGCCTGGGCAACATAGCAAGATACCCATCTCTACAAAAAATAATAAATAAACTAGCCAAGTGTGGTAGCACATATACCTGTAGTCTCAGCTACTCAGGAGGCTGAGACGGGAGGATCTTTTGAGCCCAGAAGTTCAGGGTTGCATAGAGCTATGATTGTGCCACTTCACTCCAGCCTGGGAGACGGAGTGAGACCCTGTCTCTAAAAAATAAATAAATTCAAAGATTATTTTTCCAGTTTATGTCAGTGCAGAATATTAACTCTGCTTTATGCCTAACTTTGATGGAAGAGAATTTCTAGAATGTAATTTTTTTTCCTACATTGCCTTATTGTTGCAGGACACTTTGTAATCAACGATAATAAGTATAATTTAGACTGAATAATGAGCTGTGGCTCAACAGAATTTTTTTGAAATGGAAATTTATTTCTTTTTAGTAGCCTGTTGCCTTCTGATACTTTTGGGAATTGGTCATATGACTTACATAACCATATTGGCAGCATGATTTGTGCCAGGGGATAGTTCAGGCCACGCCAACTAGAAGCCTTTGGCACTCACCTTTGTTAGTATTCCATCTTCTCGGTGATTCTTCTGTAGGACGTGTTGAAGAGCTAGCTGAATTTTCTGTTGCAGTTTTTCAATTTTTACCTTTTCTTGCAGCCATGAGCGATCTAAACATAAAAAAATGATATTCTTTAGCATTCCTCTGACATGGTGTCAGGATCCTTCTTCTCCGGATTCTTTTGATACAGATAATTATATCACAATGGATATTTAGAGACTCAGAGGCCAGTTTCACTCGTCTTTCAAAATTTCTCCTAATGGAGTGAAAAGTGATCTAAGGAAGTTATAAAACAGGGTGTTAAACCTTTCCTTTTTTACCAATACTTAAAGGAAGGATCCTCCCTTTCCAAAGGATAAACAATTAAATATGAGGCCATACTCATATGAGTGCAAATGAAACCATCATAGCCCCTTGAGACGTTCTAATAATTATACTCTGGAATGAAATATTCATTATCGATCCTGCTAGCTTTTTTGAAAAATAGGAAAGTTTTCTTGTAATCTTTGTCAACTAAAATTGTCAATAGAATTCCAACTGACCTAAGGGTTGTTAATTTAGGATAAAGTCTTTATGTCTAAGTCTTCCAAATAGAAGGTAGTAACTTAGCAAAAGTGATTATCCCCAAACATGCACTACTGGTTGAAAACACAGATTAAATTCAGATAATCTAGTGGATGACATCTAAATGGATTTTAACAAAAAATAGGATGTCTTAAAAATCACGTTATCCTGGAGACTGGTGTTAAGACAGGCAACCCTATTCTACCACAGCATTTCTCTTGGTATCAGGAGGTTAATTCTGGACTGGATTTTGTTCAATTCTCATTTCTTTACATTTTGTCTGAAAGGCATGAAGTTTTCTCAAAAGAATATATGTTTGTGTTGGATGGGTGGAAAAGAGAGGGTGTTATTTGAAGACTTAAAATCCAATTTAATAAGGGTGGAGACCTCTCTTAGTAGCTCCCAAATATTTTATAGGTATTAAACGTATGGGCCTTGTAAAAATTCTTTATCTTAGACAATTCTAAAACCATTTTTATTTTTATTTGGTTGTCTTACCTGCTGACATCAGTACAAATGCAGAAAATAATGCAATTTCATCTTCAGTCAGGTGCATAGAACATAAACTCTTTCCAAATTCAAACACAAAGCTAATAAAGTCTTCACAACCTGCCAAAATGAAAACAAAGACAGTTTAGAATTTTGATTATTGTCTTAGGAGAAAAACCTAGGTCTTAGGTTTTCCTAAGGTTCTCCTAAGTCCAGTAGAAGGTCTTAGGAGAAAAACATGGGGAAGGTGAAGAGAGATCTAGTGGTTGAAGATCAGAAGGAATAGTAGTAACATTTCTACAGTATAATAGTTTAAAATCTTAAAAGAAAAATCTGTTTAGCCATCACCACCACTTCCATCACATCACCATTGCCACTGTCATCCTCACTGAAAATAATGAGACTGAACTTTTGTTGTGTGATTACTGTGGCAAGTATTGCTCTAAGATATTTCTTTGGGTTTCTTCTTATTTTAAAACAGCTCTATGAAGGAGGGATTATTATTATCCCAATTTTAGAGGTAAGGAAACTGAGACTTGGAGAGGAAAGTAATGCACCTATGGTCACACAAGTAGAAAGTACAGCCTAAGAAGAAGCAAAGCTAGGCTGACTGATTTCAGAGCCTACACTTTTAACCTATAGAGTCTAATAGCCATATTCTAACTGATATGTTAAATTAACTCATTTTTGTTTTCAACTCTATTTCATCTGAAACATCCTTAAAAATGTTAACAAATGACACATTCTGGTGGTAAAACTATTATAACTATTTACCAACCTGAAAACACAGAATGTGAAAGTCCCCTAGAATAATAATCCGTTTTCCAAAAGACTGGTTAAGTTTGGTGTCTATTCCTTCAGATTTGCATATTTTACATATAAATGTATATATTTAAATGACAATGTGCTACATGACTTCATTATATATATCATCTGTCATATAACTTTTAAAAACATCACTCATTTTAGATATTTATCCATTCTTCTTAATAACTATGTTCATTTTATTTAAATTATAGAAATCCAAAATTTATTATTAATTATTCTGAGACAGAGTCTCAATCTGTCACCCAGGCTGGGGTGCAGTGGCACGATCTCAGATCACTTAAACCTCCACCTCCCGGTTTCAAGTGATTCTCCTGCCTCAGCCTCCTGAGTAGCTGGGACTACAGGCGTGTGCCACCATGCCCAGCTAATTTTTGTATTTTTAGTAGAGATGGGGCTTTGCCATGTTGGCCAGACTGGTCTCAAACTCCTGACCTCAGGTGATCCGCCTGCCTTGGCCTCCCAAAGTGCTGGGATTACAGGCATGAGTCACCGCACCTGGCCCAAAATTATTTATTATAAATTATATATCATGGTTTCACTTAACTGTAACTTTTTTATTTCTTTGATATCTGCATTTCAGTCTCATTAATGGTTACTGTTTGAGGGGGATGGAAGGGCAAAGCTTTTGCCCTTTGCTTAATTTTATGTATCAACTCACATCCTAAAGGTCATCTGAATAATATATCACCAGCAAATCTGGTTTCTTAAAATCTGGAAGGGAACTGGAAGGACATGTCATATAAATCCCTTTGATTACCAACTAGATAAAATGAAACTCTACATCTTTACATGTAATGTAGACAAAAAACTTTTGAGCTATATGACTTTTCTACAGTGACTAACTAGAAAGTAAAATAGGTATAAAACCCCTTAATTTTTGTTTCTAAATAAACAGTTTTCATTTTGTCCAAGCAGAGCTTTCACTCAACCCGCATCTTTTCCTATAGCCCCGATTTGAAGAAAAGGCACCTTGATATCCTCTTACCTAAGGATTTGAAGACGTCAGGGCTGGCATACTTCCCATCAAAGTACACGGTGTTGTTCTGAGAGTCAAAGGCACGGCACATTCTGATAAACACCACCTCTAGAGAACCTAAGCAGAGGCAGAAATGGTTTGGGTCATTTGGGTCATCCAATGTTAGTGAGTTTGTTTCTAAGGTGCTCATGTAGAGACTCCTTCTGAAACAGCATGGTGGGTGTCATGTGCAGTTTAGCTAGCGGGTTCTCAGTTACATCAGCTGTCTATCCAAAAGGGCAGAGTTTTCTATGTAATTAAAAGACTGTTGTGCTGAAGCTAAGCCCTGTTCAACTGAAGTGAGGGTTGATTTATAAATTACTTCCTTAGCACTCTTCTACCTCGCAATGCAGAGTCTCAGAGTTGCTAGGAAAGCATTTATTCATATGTACTAAAACCAAGAATCAAAAACAAGTATATCTTTCTGAGTTCTACTTCCTTCTTCCTAACATCATAAACTCGGAGGACTTGGAGTGTAGAAACAAAACACACGTGATGGGAAAATTTGGGAATGTAGGTGACCTTCAAATTAATCTTTTCACCCAGAAGAGAAGAAAAGTGGGGGGAATGATTCCTGAATATATCTTAAAACCTTTGAAAAGAACTCCATTTCTGCTAAGGAAAACCTGAGCTATTATCATTGGAGAAAAACTGTTCCCGACACCTTCCTTACCAAGCATTTCTTTAATAAGCGGGTGAAAGCAGGTTAGGAAGAGATCTCAGAATTCACTTGCAAAGCACATACCTGCTTTTAGAAGCACAATTTGATCATTTTGACACAGTTCCATAAATCCATCAATGCGTTTGGCAAACTCCACCACATACTGTATAGCTTCTGTAATTTTGATGGCACACAATTGCCACATCACCTCCCGCTGCTGTTAAAGAGGGAAACACATTAACATCCTCCAGGAAGATGTTAGGTTTTGTAGCAGAAGCTGCAGAGTTATGAAAGCAAAGCATGCCACTGCTTTAGCCCTGGGCCACGAAGAGTGGCAAAGTGGGATCTTATTTTATTTTATTTTATTTTTGAGACGGAGTCTCGCTCTGTCACCCAGGCTGGAGTGCAGTGGAACAATCTCAGCTCACTGCAACCTCTGCCTCCTGGATTCAAGTGATTGTCCTGCCTCAGCCTCCTGAGTAGCTGGGATTAGAGGCACCTGCCACCACACCCAGCTAATTTCTGTATTTTTAATACAGACAGAGTTTCACCATGTTGGCCAGGCTGGTCTTGAACTCCGGACCTCAAGTGTTGTCTGCCTGGGCCTCCCAAAGTGCTGGGATTACAGGGATGAGCCACCGTGCCCGGTCTGGATCTTCTTTTAAGTAATTATTTTGCCTTGGGAAATTTAACACCACTTTACTTTGGGGGAAGGGAGAAAAGGAGGAATCAACTGAATTTATTGTGCACCTACTATGAGCTAGGTGCTTTATGACATCCTTGTTTTAATTCACTTTCATAAGAATATTTTTTCTGGCTGGGCACGGTGGTTCACGCCTGTAAACCCAGCACTTTGGGAGGCCGAGGCAGGGGGATCACTTGAGGTCAGGAGTTCAAGACCAGCCTGGCTAACATGGTGAAACCCTGTTCCTACCAAAAATACAAAAATTAGCCAGGCGTGGTGGTACACACCGGTAGTCCCAGCTACTTGGGAAGCTGAGGCAGAAGAATTACTTGAACCCGGGAGGCGGAGGTTGCAGTGAGCCGAGATTGCGCCAGTGCAAGTGTCAGCTTGGCGACAGAGTGAGACTGTCTCAAAACAAAACAAAACAAAAAACTGGTGGATATGGGAGCCAGGATTCAAATCCAAGCATTCTCTGACTCTAAAATCCCATTTCATATACTTTGTTGCTTCTTACTGTTTTCTTGCTTCTCCTTTGTAGCTTTGGCTGCTGGCATTACCTGCTACCTCAAAGGCAAACAAAGCAATGTGTTGCTATTCCCCAACATGTCCTGTTAAATTCTTCTTATATTCGCACTCTCCATTTCAGTTACAGAATGATCTGGATCTTTTTCGTTGCTAACTTGTTTCCCCAATCTTAGTTTCAGACTGTTCCCACCGATATGATGGGTTGGAAGAAACACTGAATTAGGAGCCAGGAGTCAAGGTCTGGTCTTGATGTTTCACTCTCCAGACATGCCAACGCATGTTAGTTTTCCTCAAATGTAAAATGGATTCACCTAGATAATCTTGTTGATCTGGGTGTTTTATAGAAAAAGGCAAGTAGGGTACTATTTGTCAGCCTCATATTGCTAGATTCAGACTGGAGTTATGATCACAGCTTCTAAATTTTTTTTGTATATACTCCCTAATACAACTTCCAGAAACATGAGGCTTCCTTGTCAACTTCCAGAAACATTAGGCTGAGATTATTTTACATGAACTTCCAGACCTTAAAATCTTGATTGTGATATTGAGACAATTCTCAATTCATTTAGACTTTTGGAAGCTGCTTAATCTATTCTCCTGTTGACAAATGGAAGGAGGTATGTGTATACCTAGAAAGCACAATAGAAATTATTTGCTATTGCTGAAATTTTGCATCTCAGTTAAATGGCAAAGCTTCGAGTACATTAGTAGCTTCAGAAAAAAGATATTTAAACAGAAACCTGATGACATTCATTCTTTAGTCTGTGTGAACTCTTGACCAACTTTCCTATACCAACACCCTTCCCAATATTGCCTCAATCCTAGGAGGAAAAATTCCTCAGATCATACCTTGTTTTGATAGTTCTCAATTTCTTCCTGTAAAAAGGTCTGCCACGTTATCTGCTGGAGCTCTTCTCTCAAGTATTGGCAGGTTTCCAGATGCGATTTAGATATATTCTGTGCAAGGTGTTCTAAGGAGAAAACGGGAGATCACAAACATGAAAAGCGAAGTTCTTTGAATAATTGGTGATTTAACATTTGCTTTAAGAAATAACAAGTAGAAAACAATGTGCTGTGCGAGTTTTGACTGTCTTTACACATTTAAACAAGTAATTTGGAACTGTTTTGTATTTCGGAATGTGAAGGAGGATAGGGACTTTGCAAAGCCAACATTTGAAGATAAGACCTGGTGACTTCAAAGACCCTCCTGACTTTGCCCTTGTTCTGTGCCTTTATACCAATGTCTAGGAATGAAAAAATATTGACCTAGATAGACATAGGAAATGATTGACGTGGTATTTCTTCTTGGCATTTTTATGAAGACACATCTGCCACATAACATTGACCTGGGAAGGATTATTCTTATTCTTGAAAAACTAGAAAATGATATTCTTTTATGGTGACAACTAGGTATTTCTTTTGTTTTTCCTGCAAATTGAAGAACAAGCATTACTGAGGGCCTACCATGTGGCTATGCATAGTGTAGCTGTGAAGCCACATACTCTGGAGCTAGACCATTTGAGTCTGTATCTCAGCTCTGCTGCTTACTAGCTGTGTGATCTTGGGTATGTTATTTAACCTCTTTGTGCTTGGTTTCCTCATTTGTAAAATGAGGGAAATGGTACCTATTTCACAGGGCTGCCATGAGAATTAAAAGAGTTGAGCCCTTAGAATGGGGAGGATTACTTAGAATGTGCTACAGAATATTAGTTATTATTATACTTGAGCATAAGGAGTTTGAAGATATGAAAGACCTAGAGGCCAAAGAAGTTTTCTCTAGGAGCTTGTAATCTGGTGAACACGTATGAACACATTGGAAGGACAATTCAAGTCTAGATAATAAGGTATAAAGTTGAATTACAGAAGAAGAGAAAGAAAAAAGTAATTGAAGCTGTCAGAAAAGGAAGAGATTGGCTGGGCGTGGTGGCTCACGCCTGTAATCCCAGCACTTTGGGAGTCTGAGCTGGGCAGACCACTTGAGGTCAGGAGTTCAAGACCAGCCTGGCCAACATGGTGAAACCCTGTCTCTATTAAAAATACAAAAAAAAATTGGCGTGGTGTTGGCTGTCTGTGATCCCAGCTACTTGAGAGGCTGAGGCAGGTGGATCACCTGAGGTCAAGAGTTCGAGACCAGCCTGGCCAACATGAAACCCTGTCTCTACTGAAAATACAAAAATTAGCTGGGCGTGGTGGCGGGTGCTTGTAATCCCAGCTACTTGGGAGGCTGAAGCAGGAGAATCGCTTGAACCTGAAAGCTGGAGGTTGCAGTGAGCCGAGATCACACCACTGCACTCCAGCCTGGGCAACAGAGCGAGACTCCCTCTTAAAAAAAAAAAAAAAGAAAATTATATCTGGGGAAATGGAACAAGCAGTTTTGTGCTTGGTGGATTGGAGCACAGAGAAACTCAGGCAGGAGGACCACATAGAAGGCTGCTAGAATCTAGATGCCAGGAACTAACAATTTGGAGCAGCTTGGTAATAATTGTTCTGGAAGGGAAGGATGATTAAAGAAGTATTTTTTAAAAGAATTGACAAAATCCCATGAATATAAAACCATATCAAAAAATGATCCCTCTCCCTAGGGTTTTGAGTATAGAATAGGCAAGTCATTTTAAAAGAACGGTGCTGAATGCAAACTTGGCAACACTAGGGAGAATATCTTTTTGTTTGGAAATTTGTAACTGCTTTTGTCAAACAGAAGCAGACTTGTTTGTGTGAAAACAGAGCAGGTTCACCTAAATGGAGCTGGAAACCAGAATCTCCTTAGAGACACTGAAACATAATAAACCTGAATGGCCCTACTTGGCAACACATAGACACTAAAACAGCATGAATAAATAACATAAAAAATAAAACACAAATAAAAGAACAAATGTAAAGGAAAGAATGAGAAAGTGAGAGGGAGAAGCCAGTAAATTACATGTCTTAGAATCAATGACGCTGGAGAATAGGTGAGTAAAGACAAAAATAATGGGGAGTAAGAAACAAGAAAATACATAAATAAGGTAGTGAACTACCTCTTTTGGAAAGAACTCTCACTATATAAGATCGTTTCTAGAATGTAAACCAATTTTTGCCGATAAAAAAATGATGAAGATGAAGAGTCTTCGCAGGGAAGTAGGGGGGGGATGCTGTGGAGTGAAGAATGAGAAGAGGCTCATATCATTTCCTTCCAGGTTATGTTTCATTTCTAGTTAATAAGATACTTAGCATCTTGTGGTTTCACTTTGTCTTAAGAAACTGTGGCCACTTAGCCCTACCTATTTAAAACAGCCAATAAAAAGTGGGACAACAAATCATGCAGTGTACATGACATACCAGTAGAGGGCAGTGGTTGCATTCACACCATCTGCTCACCAACAGCCTTTCATTCCAATTCATAGTCGATTTGGCAAGTGTAAGATTTTAGACACTTCGCTATTTTTAAATCTCCATTTCAGCAAAGGCGAGTATGGTCAGGCTGAATAAAATTCGAGAATTTAAGCGTGGTCTCTCAGATAAAGTCTGGAATAGTGAAATACCTTGAGCTAGGAGTTAGGAGACCTGGCTTCTGTCTGAGCTCAGCAGATAATCTATAGTCTACCTCACTTTGTGACTGGGACAAGTCATGTGCCCCAACCATGACTGCTTCAGCAATACAGCCAGCGCCTCGATACTTCAGATGGGAAGTCCTCGCTTCTGAGTTAGTCACAGATTTTCATAGTGGGAAGGAACTTTAGACAGCATCTGGTCCAAACTGTCCTTGTTTAACAAATAATAATGACATTAATAATTATGATAGCAGTTAACACATATAGCATTCACTATATGCAAGTCCCACATAATTTGTGTCTATCCTGAATATGTATGTTTTCTCACTTAATCCTTATAACAACCCCAAGAGAAAGGTACTAGTATTATCTCCATTTTACAGAGGAGGAAACTGAACCACAGTGAAGTGACTTCTTCAAGGTGTCACAGCTGGCAAGTAGCAGAGCTATGATTCAGACACAGACCTTTATATTCTAGGAGTAGAGAAACTACAGCTCGCAGATGTTACGTGGTGTATACTAGGTTGTATAACTTATATTAATGCCAGGACCACAACCCATATAAGCAGATTTCTTGTCTCATACTTTGCCCAATATATCAGCTGTTTCTCCTGCGCAAAGCTTTAGATATCAGTTATAGTAACAAACATAATTTGCACTTAAAACCTAGGTCGTTTATCTGGAATGTATAATTCAGGTACTAATTGTACACCAAGGGCAAAATTTCCTAGCCAAGGATGAAGACATATTTTTCACTAAAAGTAATAGGTTGTGCATACTACACTTGAAAGAGAGAATTGGACTTAGGATGTGTTGGTTTATAATTTATTTTCCTATTATACAATTGGTTTCATTTGTTTAAAATCTGATGACAAAGTTTAGCCTAAAATGAAGTCAAGAGTCTTAGTTAAAGAGATAGCAGGCTTTAAGCCCCAAAAGAAATACCAGGGAAATTTAAGTAGCTTTGGAGAAGCAGCAACAAGACTTGGGCCACTTTCATGATACTCTTAGCTCCCTGAAACACTTTGCATGTATAAATGGGATAAGAGAATTAGAGCCCAATTATATACTTTCCAGATAAATGCTAGTTTAGTTTTGGGTTTGGGAATTCTCCTAGTGATGATCTCATTTAATTTATCCTGGTAAATGCCACAACACCTGTGAAAAATCCCTAATTTAAAAGCACATAGAGCAAGCATGGGGGGCAGGGCTCCCAGACTGCACTGGAAAGTGAGACCATGGAAGAGGAAGCTGACTTGTCCGGGAGCCTCAGGGAACAGGCTCAGCCATTTCTGGCCCCACTTCGGTATGAGTGCATTTTTTAGCCAAAGTGCCATGTTCAAGGGCAACGCTTTGCCTAAGGCCTATGGATTTATTTCAGGATTGAATATTTGACAAACAAACAGGACAGAGTCACTAGTATTTATGGTAAGGTGGAGGCAAACCTAAAGTGAGTCAGGTCATTTTTCATGGTATCATGTCAGCTTTCAATCAAATCCTTATTCATATCTGAAAATTGTACTTTCATTACAGTTCTGCTTAAGGCTCAGCCAACCAAGATTTCATGACAAAAAGGGAAGGTTTTTGTTCTAGTTCAAGAAAAAAAAAAAATCAAACCTACCTCTGCTCAGCTTGGCTTCTAGCTCAGAGGTTTCTCTGTTAATCAAAAGAGCTGCAATACACCTTTTAATGCTGTTCAGTGGTTAAAGACCAGGCTTAAAATGTCCCTGCTCTTGAGGATTTAAATTTAGACCCATAAAGAGATGCTTGTGTAAAAACCGTAAAGAACATTCAATTTGTTCTATTTGGAGAAAGATTTTACTGGAAATATAAATTTTCACTTAAAAGATGTTTTATGGGGTGCAGAGGTAGAGAAACCGTCTAAAGAACACAGCCATTATTTCTGTGAACTGAGGATTTCTGTGCTCAAGTCTGAACCTGCTGTTTCTTTTCCGTCTGAAGTCTTCATTCTCTCCTCGTATTAACTTAGTCATCTCCACAGCAACTAATTGAAATATCCCAAAGGATTATAACCTTGTGTGAGGAACCACCAGGAGGAGCAGATCAAATTTAAAAACTACAAAGGTTCTTATCAAAGTTTTTCTAATAATAGTGCTGTACTTAAAAATCGATTAAATATAGCAGTGGATGTTAACACAACTTCCTTGAAATGGAAAGTTGCCCATTGTCTGTGTTATCAACATTTCTAGGTCACATCTCCCAAGAAGCAGTAATATTCCAGCAATAAGAAAAGGACAGTTTTTTGTCTTTTGCATGGTGAGCCTTATATGAATTACATCAATTTTGTCACCAATATCCATCATCAGAACATTTTGTTAAGTAAAGAAGCTGATTTCTGTTGAACATTTATACTATATATCAGAGTTGCAAAAATGAGATGCCTACAGGGGCTGTGCATATGATATAAATGGCGGGAGTCGGGTGGGCCCATTGAAAGGTGTAATCCCCTGGCTGTTGCCAGTTGGCTGTTGACATTCACAAATGTTGGCCCAGTGTAAATAGATCATTTTTTCCCCTCCCACAAGAAGCTAAAAAAGCTGAACTTTTGGGTATAATTATCCAAATTTAAATATTAGCAACTGATTCAAAAATTTTAAAACTCTGCCCTGGGCAAAAAAAAATATGTCTGTGGGCCAAGTTCAGTTTGTGGACTGCCATTTTTTTTTTTTTTTTTTTGTCACCTTAGGTATAAAGCAATCCTTGGAATATAACTAAAGTAAACCACTAATGAAGTTAATGTAGCCATTTCCTGAACTTACAGTTTTCTGCAGAATTCAAAGACTGCTTCCGTTGGTTTTGTCCCATTTCTAATGCTGAGAGGTCAATGCATGTATTGGATAAAACATGGGAAACAGCAGAGGGTCAAAAGCAAGGGGGCAGGACAGAAAATTAAGTGGCCCAAATGGTAAAGGTGAATTGCATCATTTAGCAGAACTCATTAGAGGAAAGTCAGACATACCCCTTTTACTTCAAAGGGCATGAATAGAGCATCCCAGGAGAAGCATGCATGCCATTACCTAATTCTGCCATGGACACAGTTGGGGAAGTCTCGCCGTTGGTGAACGAACAGTAGGGAAAGAAGCCTGATGCTGGTGTGTAGTCACATATTGGTTCTGGTTTGATTCCATTGATATCAAGACCTGACTGGTCTGGGGAAGGCTGTATGTCCAGGTAGAAGCTGCTGACGGCGGAGTCTGCCTTACTCCCCTCAGGGGTGTGCCCGTCAATGTAGTTACTGAGGTCGTCGTGAAGTTCCGTCAGCCCGTTGGCCGAGATGTTGTAGGTGGGCGTCAGCGGCTCAGCCTCTCCAGGCTGCTGCTGGTGGTCGCGCTGCTGCTGCTGCATCCGGTGTTTCTGTACTTCTGCATACAAGCTGTCTCTCTGCTTTTTTGACATTCGGCCAAATTTTACAGCTGGAAGAAAAAAGCCAAACCATACTACATACAATGCGCTTTTCTTCAATATTCTCTCCTGCGAGCTTTGGGGTTTCCTTTGAAGTCTCACACAATCTCAATCCAAAACTGCATGACCACAAAATAAGGACATATTCAGAGGTGAAAACAGTTCCAACCTACACAGACTTGCTCCAGCTCCCCAACAGCAAACACACATCCCAGAGAAACTCATGTTTCAGAAAGAGGCCTGGTGCAGGTAGGAGGGGCCCAGAGAGATGCCACTTCTGTTTCCCTGCTGTCACATCCCCCCTGTTTCCACTGCGCCCCACTGATAACTTAATGGGCTTGTTCACTCTCCCCCCGTGCAGCTGGCTTAGGCTGTCTCTTTCTCTCCCACGTTCAGACCAAGGCACAGGGAAGCAAAAACTCACAGGGTTCATCAAGAAATAAGCAGTCAAACCTCAGCGTTCATTCAGTTCACCGTCTTGTATGCTCCGACAGTTCTCCCTGATCAAATGGCCACTTCTGCAGCTTCATTGTGAGGTCTGAATGAACTGGATGAGGCCTCTGTAATTCTTTGAATTACATCAGAGTACCTGACCTAAGAAGCCCCCTCCTCCAGTCATGGGTCATGGGTCATGGGTCATGGCAGCCCCTGTGGAACCCTGAGACCCATCTTTATTTTTATTTATTTAGTTAGTTATTTTGAGACAGAGTCTTGCTGTCACCCAGGCTGAAGTGCAGTGATGTGAACATGGCTCACTGCAGCCTCAGCCTCCTAAGGTTCAAGCAATCCTCCCACCTTGGCCTCCTAAGTATGCTGGGACCACATGTGCACATCACCACACCCAGCTAATTTTTTAACTTTATGTAGAGATGGAGTTTCACTATGTTGCCCTGGCTTGAGGTCTGGAACTCCAGGGCTCAAGCAATCCTCCAGCCTCATCCTCCCAAAGTTCTGGGATTACAAGTGTGAGCTACCACTCCCAGTAGGACCCATCTTTAAACACTTTCTGCTGTTCCCATTTAGCCTCAAGTAATCACAGCATCAGGATTTGGAAAGGAGAAATATGGTATTATAATATAAGATCCTTATAACGTATAATCCTTGTTGGGCAGATTTCTGTTTGTAATGCTTCTCTTTGGGATGTGTCCCCATATTTAAAGTGGAGCAGTCACTATAATGAATAACTTTCCAATTCATTCAGAATATCAAATGAATTCTTGTGAAACACCAAGATAACGGAAAACAAAAACACGCAAACAAAAAACCCTATGATTTCCTGGTCTGAATTCTTCCATGAACTCATTTATTTTTCAGCTAGACTGTCTTTGCTGGAGGGACTTAGTTCTCCTAATTGATTGTGGTTAAATTTATAGCTGATGGGGTGGATGCATTCATTCATTTGACTGTGATCGTAGTTATAAGAGTCTAGGGCAGGAGGCAGGATAGATGGACACGAAGTTGGGAACCAAGGCCCTCACAGTGGCCAGGTGGTGAATTCTTTTCTTGCCAAAGAGGACGCGCTGTCCTTGTTCACAGAGGAAACAGGTGAGCTGGAATACTGGTCACCTTCCAGTTTCCACAACTCAGATAAGAAACTTGGGTGGGGCTGCTCAGGCAGCAACCAGGCTGATGTGGGCTCTGAATTTCAGAACCATAATTTCTTAACCTCCAGAATTCTTTCTATGCCTACAACAACTTGTGCTATTTCTTATATGCAAAATTTTCAGAAGGCATACTGAAGGTGCTAAATTTTTTTGAAAAAAATTTTCTAGGACACTCAAGGGGCCTAATACCCACAGGTGAAACTTTCTGCTGTGACTCCGCAATTATGATTTAACTTTTGTATTAATATTAACGACAGTAATTATATCCTGTAAGTGAAATAAAGGGACCAGCTCTTGAGAAAATGCACACACAACTTGTGATTTAAACTTACAAATTGATGAGATATACCTAACTTTGTCAGTTTAGTACCATCGGAAAATGAAATCTGCAGAGTTGCATGTCACAGGAATTTCTGAGAATATGGTGGAAGTTCTGTGATTTGTATCTTCCAATGTCAAAAGCTTCACTTTTGTAGTGGTGCACAGAGTGCCTCTTAGAATACGCAGGAACAAAAGTGAACTCGTGCCTATGTAGATCTACAGGCGCTAAGAACATCAGATTATGGGGAAGGCAGACTGTTGGAAAGCCTGCTCCGCATTCTGAAGTATTTTTCCACAGGCTGAAATTCCACTGGAGGAGACATTTTCCTTCAAAGGGATCTCTTAAGAGAGCCAGCTGGTATATTTGGAAAAATCCTTAAAATGGACCCGCTGTGCTTTCTGCCCAGTTTCCATGTATAAGCATAACTGTCTTGAAATCTGGTGTTGATTATTCAGTGCACTTAAGATAGTTTTCCAGGAAGATCTTGAAATGTTTTGTACTTGAATGGTAGACGGTCTCTATTCCTTAAAGTAGCTTCATTTAATGAAAAGAACACTTGTCATTGAGCCATGCTTTGCACTATTTTCACACATTCTGTATGTACAAATATTTGGCTTTGGCATGTGATTCAAAATATCCAGTTAGCATAAAAGCGGCTTCATCCCAACCTCCAATAGACTTACTAGTGTAAAGAAAGTAACAGTTGTGGTTCACATTTCCTGCAGGGGAAAATGCCTAGAGGAGACATCTTTATTAAGGCCTTCAGATGACACTTACCGTCAGTCAATCGACCCACCTATAATGGCTGAAATATCAAAAATCTGAAGGTGTTCTGAGCACAAGACACTTCTCCTCCACACCACCCCCACCCATCAGCCAGCTGGCTGACTCTGAGGATGAGGAGGAGGAGGAAGCAGCTGCTGTGAGTTCCATGTAGCTGCCAGAGGAGCATGGGGGGCGGGGCGTAAGGTGGAATAATGAGGAGGGGGCAGGCGGGGCAGATATTGGCAGATCTGAGTCCAGGTTTCAGAAGGCACTTTCACAACCCCGTGCAACTGTACAACTCAAGCTGTGAGAGCTCACCATCTCGAGACATCCCTACGGCAAGGCATTTCTGTAATCGACAGTGTTGGCAGCGGTTTCTACTGGTTCGATCAATCAAACAATTCTTCTGACGAGGACAGGAGTAGGTGGCATTGCTTTGCTGACTTCTCCTGAAAAAGCCCTGTGATATGGTTATAAAATATAAAACAGGTTAGTGTCAGAATGAGTGGTATGATACTAAAGGCAGGATGCTAAGCACTGAGGGGCATTAATATTTAATGGAGAATTAAACTTGTAGCAGAATCATCCAGGAGACCATTAATGAAATTAAAGTCACTTCTTTTTCCTTGAGTAAAATTGATCCCCAGAGCCTAATCCTCCATCCCTTATACCTGCAAAACTTTAACTTCAACAGACAGTTGCCCATGTAAAAGGCACAGGACCAGGTCCTTGTTCTTGGCTTCTGATGATCAAAAGCAATGTGCCTGATGGAATGATACAAAAGGACTTACCTTTAGCCTTTATCTCCAAGAGATTTTTTGTAAAATAAATACAAAACACTTCCCTGGAATATCCAAGTTAAGGAAGATGCAGCCACACCACAACCTAGGGCACTGTGAACCTGGTGAACCATGGTAATCTTCACTAGCCCATTTCAACACACAGCCCTTTAGGCGTTTCTCACTCCCCAAGTCTGAATCTGCTATCGCAAGCATTAGATAACACTTGGATGGATTATTTTGGCAGATCAGATTGGGAATATTCCCTCATCCCTGGCAGTTTAGAAATACCACATGTTCAGAACCATGGCCTTTAAAGATGGAACAAATCCAGTCCGATGCTCATCAAGTTCCTCTCGTGTCAAGTGCTGTTTGGGAAATGAGAGGGGATACAAAGATGTATAAGGAGCTACTGACCTCAATCACTTTATTTTTGTTTGTTTTTGCTAACTTCCTGAGCTGTATTCTTAGCTGATTTTCACTGTTTATTCTTAGAGTGTCAAGTTTTCCTTTTAGTGATGTTTTAACAGCAACCCAAAAGCTTTACTATGTAGTATTTTCATTCTCATTCAGTGAAAAACATGTTCTAACTTTCAATAGATTTCTTCTTTAATCCAGATGTGATTTAGAAGCATATTTCTTAATTTCCAAACACATGGGGGCTTTTTTTCAGGGGAGGGGGCAGGGTCTTGCTCTGTCACCCAGGCCAGACTCCTCGGCTCAAGCCATCCTCCTGCCTCAGCCTCCTGAGTAGCTGGGACTGTAGGTGCACACCACCATGCCTGGCTAATTATACATACATACATACATACATATATATATATATATATATATTTTTTTTTTTTTTGTCGAGATGGGGGTCTCGCTGTGTTGTCCAGGCCTGTCTTGAACTCCTGGCCTTAAGTGATTCTCCCACCTTGGAGTCCCAAAGTGTTGGGATTACAGGCATGATCCACCTTGTTATCTTTTTATTGCTGATTTATCTTTCAGTGGTTTTGCAAGCTAGGGATGTATGCAGAAAAAAAGGTAAGTAGAGTCATTTCCATGAAGCAAAGCCATGAAGGGTACAAAAGAGAATTATTACCTTCAAAGCTTTAGTTGTGAAGATAGATGACCCCAATGAGGGCGACACTAGTGGGGAGAGGTAAAATCCTAAAGAATTAACAGAGTGGTAGGCAAACTGATAAGGGTGCTCTCCCACCGAACGATTTTTCTGGAGGTCAATTTGGCAGTTGTATCAAAAATTTTTAAAAAGCCTACCCACTGAGCTAGGCTTTTAAGGAATACACCTTAAAGAAATATTTAGAATGGTACAAAGATTTTCCTACAAGGGTGTTCTTCACAGTACTATCTATAATATAGAGAATGTAGAAAGATCCTAACTGTCCAACATTACTGAATTAAAAGAGTCATATTGTATACTCATACAATGGGATTCAACCACTACAAATGGTATTTCAGAAATATAATTATTGATATAAAAGGTGATAAAAATATACCATTGAATGTTTAAAAAAGGAACTAAAGAGCTAAACATAGTATAATCCAAGTTTTGGGGAAAAAAAGGACACCCATATATTTACTATAAAAGAAGATTTGGAAAATTATGCCCCAAATTGTTGGCAGTAGTTGGTGGGGCCAATCATTTTAATTTTCTTTTCGTTCATCTGTGCTTTTTTTTTTTTTTTCCCCCTACAATAGGCAGATGGGAAGGTATGTGGGCAGCTTGAGAAGAAGTGCACCTGCCTTCCTTTGTAATGGCTGGGGGCCTTTGTCAACCAAGTTGATGTATATGACCTCAGGTTCCAGTTCTTTGGAAAATCCAACCTGGGATGGGACAGGGCAGGACCCTGACTTCTCACTCCTCTTGCTTTCAGCCAAGCTGCTTGCTAACCTTGACATGGGCAAGGCTGGGGGCCTCATGTCTCAGACTCTCTCTCTGTTGTACTTTAAAACTCTACCCTTGATCAAGTCCCGCCTCTTCTGTAAAGCAATCTCTCTCTTCTGAAAAATATCTAAAGCTATGTTTTTTATTTTATTTTATTGTTTGTGTGTGTCTGTTTCCCCTGTGAAAAGGAAGAAGAAGTAAGGCTTTCTTTGGGGGCTTACTAGAGAGAATTCAAGAAAATATAAATGGTCACAGAGGCAGATAATCCTTAGAAAGAGATACCAAGAGGTCAGCTGTCTAGGTATTCATTTTCCCCTGAGACACATAATCTCTGTCCAAGCTGAAAGGTGTTTATCTCTTTCTTGAGACTCTCCCACCATTCATACCCTTTGTGTAAAGGCATCACTGTGGATGCTTAAAATCAGGAATGTATTTGTTTTTGCTTTAGCTGAAGTTGAGTTTTGTTTGCTTCACATTAAGCCTGTTACAGTTTCTTGTATGATCACCGAATATGAGGAATGTCTGAATGATCTCTTCTTTTTTTCTTTAAGTGGAGCTAGTACTTGAGGGCTGCCATGCTATTTCCTAGATATCTCTTCTGAAGACCAAATCCCAGCATCTGTCACCTTTCTTTCTAGGCTCTTTTCCACCTTGCATATTTCTTCTCAGAATCCTTTCCAATTTCTTCACTACTTCTTTTTTTCTTTTTTAAAACTGAGACAGGGTTTCGCTATGTTGCCCAGGCTGGTCTCGAACTCCTGGGCTCAAGCGGTCCTCCCACCTCGGTCCCCCAAGTAGCTGGGATTCCAAGTGCGAGCCCATGTATCTGGCATTATTTCTTCATTTCTTTCAAAAGTCTGAAATCCCTAACTAGACATAGCTCTTGAATAATGGTTGGGTCATTAATGAAAAGGATGCTACTTTTTAGTTTGCACACACACATTAAGTTAACTTCCACCCACCATTAATAAAGTCCAAGACTGTTAACATAGAAGCCGTATATTAATCATCGGTTAGCTCTGCTTTAAGGGCATGAGGATGATGATGACAGATTATCAGTCTTACTGAGTACTTGTAGTAACCATATCTTTTTATTCTGTATTTTGGATGCAGACATCTTCGGGTTATCAGTCCTACTGAGTACTTGTAGTAACCATATCTTTTTATTCTGTATTTTGGATGCAGACATCTTCGGGCTTTGCAGACACTGGAGGGACTGCCCTTGCAGGGCTGGATAACTCCTACATACAGCAAACAACCTGCTGTCAGCCACCTCTCACACAAAACCAAGCGGGCTAGAGCCCACACCCAGGACACCTTCTTCATCAGGCCTTTACACTTCTCGCCATGATTCCCCTGCCCTGGTCACCCTAGGGCTAGGTACCAGACAATTAGGGACAGCCCCTACCTCCTAGCGCCATCTGTAATGATTCAGACTAGCCACTTATCCTAATCCTGCTCATCCTACTGCGCCTTCCTTCCTGTGGAAAACACCATGGAGGCTCTTGGCAGTGTTTCCCCACATCCCTCTCCCCTTCACTGACCCTGGCGCTTCCCCATGTGTCCCCTGTATGGTCCCCTGTATGGCGTGGCATGGGCCCTGTCTCTAGGGATTTGTGAGTCCAGCACTCCCTCCTTAATTGTCGTTTTGCTTTCCTCGTTTCAGTTACTTGCGTCAACTGCAGTAAAAGAATATTAAGATATTTTGAGAGAGAGAAGGGAAGCAAAGAGAGACCACATTCACATAAGTTTTATTACAGTATATTTTAATAATTGTTCTATGTTATTATTATTGTCGTTAATCTCTCATTGTGCCTAATTTATAAGTTCAACTTTATCACAGGTCTGGATGTATGGGAGAAAACAGTATCTAAAAGGTTCGCAGTTTCAGGCATCCCCATGAGGCTAAGGGGGGACTACTGTGTAACAAACTTCTTCCTTCATGACAGTCATTTCCAGATCTGTGTGTCTTATGGTACCTGATAAAAACAAATCCCAAATACCATTAAAACAGCACTGACTTCATACTAGGCACTCTATGCTTTATGTGGATTGTGACATTTACTTGTGACAAGGGCAATACTGGGCAAATCCTATCATTTCCCTGGTTTTAAGGCTGAAAAAACAGAGGCTTAGAGAGGTGTAGTGACTTGCTCAGAGTCCTCGCTGTAGCGTGGGGTAAAGCCAGGATATGACTTCACATAGTTTAACTCCAGAACTTACACTGTCATCTTGTTTTGTTTTTCTGCTTCTCTTGTGTGTCAAAAGAATTCCTCCTTAGTTGTTCTCATATGGGGCAACCATTAAATTAGGCAGTGTAAAAAACAAGTTATGCAGAATAAAGTAGCACGAGCAATCTACTCTGAAATTAGTGTTTTCCCTCACTTTAGCACCTTTAGCTGACCCAGCTTCCTACCGCCCAGACATTTTACAAAATCTCTCTCTGCAGTTGCCTCCTGATCTGGATTAGGAGTCACACAAGAAAATCAGTCTCATGAGTCCATCATTTTTCCTCATTTCTGACCAGAAGTATTCTGCCCCATTTGCTTCACCTTACTTATTTCTAAATCACTCTAGCTCATTTAAACAAACAAACAAACAAACAATGAAACTTACTGCAAGGGCACAGAATAACTATCATTAAAGATGTCTGTGTAATTATGCCATAAGTTGCAAGGCCAACTCATGAAGCATTCTGTATGTTCTTTGAGCAGTGGCACTGTGGCTCGAACCAATGTCCAGCTTCCACACTATCTGCTTGGAAGAGGATTACCCTTATTTGGAAGTCTGAGTTTTGAGGATTTGGGGAAAGCAGGCACGCAAGCAGACACACCTTATTCTCTACAGCATCATTTATACCTCAACTAAGTCAGCTGAGCAAATGCCTGCTGAAAAGTTCTGGGAGTGGCATAGCTAAGAACCAGAAAGGCGATCTTTCTTTTGGATTAAGTCAACAGAGTCATACCCACAAGGAGAACTATCAAATATCAGATGCGAGAGGTGAAGTCGGGTTATAAGGTGAGAGCTGAGAAGGGAGAAACAGGGTGAGTAAACCTCCATGACTCAGACGAATACTGAACTTTGCATTTCAGGAAGAATGAGGGTTTGGGTTGCTTCTTTTTCTTTTTAAAAACCTCTTCTTTTCAGTATTCCTTCGGGGGCGGGGCTTCTCAGAGGATTAAGGGTTTGGAAAATTAAACAGATAAGATACTACGAGTTAAATAACACATAAGAGGAAGAAGGATTAGAAAGAGGAAGAAGAAGAAAAGTAGAAAGTGTGGTAGGTACCTTCCTACCTCAAGGTAGAAGTAGTGTGTTTCTAAGTACAGAGATAGATTTTGTCTGATTGGGGAGAAATCCTGCAAAAGGATTAGGAAGTGAGTGAGCTGAGAGATGAATTCCAGGGATCGGAGGTCATACAGAGAGCAGGGGAAGCACAAAACTAGGGCATGGAGTTTTGGGTGGAACTGAGGAGGCGTAAAAAAAAAAAGTGCTGAAGTTGTGAGCTGGGAAAGGTATCAAGTACATAATTTGGCAATTTTGTTATTTCTAAAAGATGAGCTAACAAATTACTTGGCTGTCATAAAAGTTCACTTTTTATGGATGTTAAAAATACATGGAGATGTTCATTTACAAACATGGTGAGCTTGAGCCAGAGAGCCACCATGATACATTTCAGGTAGTATATGTTTAGTGTGACTGTGGCGCACTACCACCACCTAGTGGCAGCAGATTACCATGCAGCTATTGCAAATAGAAAATTAGAATAAAACAAACAGGCCTTTGGTGCTGAAAGACTTTGAGAGATTATCAGGTACAGCAGTTGACATATAGGTGATGCATCAGAAACACCCACAGAGCTTTTAAAAGATACACCTTAGATATATCAAACCAGAACTATATATCAAACCAGAACTATATATCAAACCAGAACTTTTGGCGATGTGGTCCAGGCATACATAGTAGTTTGAACAATGAGAAATTCCCATTTTTATAAGTCAAAAAAGAAAAAAATTGTCATTTTTTTTTTTTTGAGACGGAGTCTTGGTCCGTCACCAGGCTGGAGTGCAGTGGCATTACCTCGGGTCACTGCAACCTCTGCCTCCCGGGTTCAAGTGATTCTCCTGCCTCAGCCTCCCGAGTAGCTGGGACTACAGGCGCGCACCACCACGCCGAGCTAATTTTTGTATTTTTAGTAGAGACAGGGTTTCACCATGTTGGCTAGCATGGTCTAGATCTCTTGACCCCGTGATTCGCCTGCCTCGGCCTCCCAAAGTGCTCGGATTTACAGGCGTGAGCCACCGTACCTGGCCACAATTGTCATTTTTATAGTAAATATTTTTTAAAAGCTCCCCGAAGACTTTGACTTCCTTTTGTTAAGAACCAGAGATTGATTCGAGTTTTCTGATTTGCCAAAAACAAAAATGAAGTTTAGAATGTTAAATGACTTGTCCAAGGTCCCATGGCTGGGACTCAATCTCTTGTCCTGATTTTAAGTCCAGTGCCCTCTCACTTATATGTATCTTCTTCATTGTGAGACAAACAAAACAATGTCACACATTCTCGATTTCCTGACACAGAGTCCCTACATATCCACCTTTTGTTTCAATTCCTACTGTCTCAAAGACATCTCTCCAGTGTTCCTCCCTTATTTCACCGAGCTTTTCAAAACGCCTTGCACTTTTATTTCTGATACGTGTCTTACCTTCTCTGGAAATTCTATTCCCTAATACTTTTTCTTTAAAAAAAAATGACTGCACACTATGAATTTTTCACTGACCCCATTAGATGGGCGCTTGGCAAACTGGGACAGAGGCCACGGTGTTCAGGAGAAGGCTCCTACCAGGTTGCCAGAGCTGAGTGCTAAAATGTCAGGAATTTTGTTATTAAGGCTAGTTATTAAATCTGTTATTACACATTAACTGATGCATTCCTGACATAAAAAATTAACTACTTTTTAATGATTATTTTACTATTATCAATATTCTTCAGGTTGTCTACATCAATTATCCTTATATCTGAAGGTGGAAATACTATACCATGCTGTGCTGCTGTGCATCCCTTCCCTACTCTGCATTCTGTGAAAGAGCGGGTCGGGTGGCTTGAAAATGGCCATTGGTGGGATTATTTACACCACAGAAATTGGCAAATGTTACAGATCAGGGTTTGATTTATTATTTTGCTTTATTGTCTAGATTTAAAAAGTGATGGCCCAATGCAGTGGCTCATGCCTGTAATCCCAATACTTTGAGAGGCCGAGGCAGGAGGATCGTTCGAGACCAGCCTGGGCAACATAGACCCTGTCTCTACAGGAAATAAAACAATTAGCCAGGTGTAGTGGCATGTGCTTGTAGTCCCAGCTACTTGGGAAGGTGAGGTGGGAAGATTGTTGGAGCCAGGAGTTTGAGGGTGCAGTGAGCTATGATTGTACCACTGCATTCCAGCCTGGACAACAGAGTGAGACCCTGTGTCTTTAAAAAAAAAAAAAAAGACCGGGTGTGGTGGCTCACACCTGTAATCCCAGCGCTTTGGGAGGCCGAGGTGGGCAGATCACAAGGTCAGGAGTTCGAGACCAGCCTGACCAACATGGTGAAACCCTGTCTCTACTAAAAACACAAAAATTAGCCAAGCTTGGTGACAGGTGCCTGTAATCCTAGCTACTCAGGAGGCTGAGACAGGAGAATTGCTTGAACCCAGGAGGCGGAGGTTGCAGTGAGCCAAGATCGCACCACTGCACTCCAGCCTGGGCAACAGGGCGAGACTCTGCCTCAAAAAAAAAAAAAAAAAAAAAAAAAAAAAACTGATGAAAATTATAATAATGCAGATTAAACTTAACAGTACATCATATCCAGTGCTCCCATTGTGAATAACATAAAAAGTGGAAGAAACGTTCTTCTAGTATTTGAAAACTATTAACTGAGTCAGCAAGGAAGTGGTTCATGTCGTTGGCGAATGAATGAAGTTCCAAAATGTCTTCGTTGTTTCACTCTCTTCTTACTCATTAATGTAAACAAAATATCAACCAACATTCATGTTGGAACTAGTCTTTCCTCAGTTGTAACCATGCAGATAGATGTAGGAGTTCAGCAAAAATCATGAGAGCATTCAGTGAGAATCATTTGTCTATATGAAATTTAAAATAAAGAATATTGTATATTTTATTATTGTTTGAAAATTATGTGAAATTATATCAATGAGATAGATACCAAAGTTATCTACATACAGATAGACACTTTTTGCTTTCCAGAGAGCCAGTTGTTCACAGCTTACCAGCATGTGGCTGGCCTAAGCCTCATCCTTGCTGTGTCACCAGCTCTCCATCACGTTGTTTCAATGCGTCCCCCTGACTTTGGATAGGCATTCACCCAAAGTTGTGGTTTGGCCTTCTAGAGCCCCCATTGACTTTCTGGAACAGAATATATATATTTAGAGATAGAGTCTCTGTCACTCAGGCTGGAGTGCAATGGCGTGACCACGGCTCACTGCAGCCTCAACTTCCTGGACTCAAGTGATCCTCCCACTTCAGCCTTCTCAGCAGCTGGGACCACAGGTGTATGCCATCATGCCTGGCTAATTTTTAAATTTTTTGTAGAGGAGACGGGGTCTCGCTTTGTTGCCCAGACTGGTCTTGAACTCTTGGCTTTAAGTGATCCTTCTGCCTAGGCCTCCCACAATGCCGGGATTACAGGCATGAGCCATTGCACCCGACCTAAAAGAGAATGACCCACAGCCTGTTTGCCAGCTGTCCTCTCCAGTGTTTTCTTGCTCAGTGACGGGCATCATCTTTCCCTCAGTTACTCAAGGCAGAAAGATGGGCTTCACTTAATCTCTGCCTCCTCCCCACCCATGTTCAAGCATCACCAAGTTAGGCTGCTTCTTGGCACCTTGCTATTTCTCAGATCCATCTACTTGTCTCCATCTTTACTGCAGTTTTCTTAAGTTTCCATGTCTTTCACTTCTTGAGTTGGTTATTATACAACCTTCCAATTGGGACCCCTGCTTCCATTCTCATTCCCTCCAATCCATTTCACACAGTTACTAAAGATATCTTTCTAAAACATCAAACTGATCAAGTCACTTCTCTGCTTATGAGCCCTTAATGGCTCCCTGCTGATGACCAGGCAATGACCACATGTCCGGGCAGCTCTTCTCAAAGTCATAGAATGACCAAGCCTAAACTTCTATGTTCACAGTTCCCCAAAGAAACTCTCTCCTTCCCTTCAGGATTCACTGAGAAGATATTCGGTTGCTCTGGGAACCTCTCTGACCTGGGCCCTCTCAAAGCTGGTTGAGGGGCCCCTCCCATGTGTACCTTTAAGAGTCCTGTATTTATCCCCCTCCTAGCCCTTACCTTGTTGTATTATTAATGTCTACCTTTTCCAGGGCCTGACTGCCTTGTTTCTTTGTTTCCAGTAGCTAACCCAATACTTAGAGAAGTCAACAAATACTTGTTGAATGAACAACCAGAGGAAAAAATGGTGGCAGTGATAAAAACAGTGGTGACGATATGCTGAGCACCTGCTCCCTACTAGGCACCATGTTGGACACTTTGCCATCATTATTTGCAATCCACAACAACCTACAATTGGCAAAGTAGGGATATGTATATCTGCTTTACAAATGAGAAAGTTAAACTTAAGAGAGGTTAAGCCATGTGCCCAAAGTCACAGAGCAGGTAAGGGGAGGGCCCAGGATTTGAATTCCTGAATCCTAGGTGTATCTTATTCCAAAGGCCATAGACTTCTTAATACACCACCTAAAAAGCACCAAGACAAACATGTAGGGCCGACTGAATAACAACAACAACAACAAAAGATGAACAAACAACAAAACAAACACGCAAAAAAACACTTTTCAATTTCTGTAGTCCGAGTTCCCTACAATGGTTCAGATGAGGGAGACGGCATTTTATAGGGTATCAAATACCAGGTTTCCATACAGGTAGGAAAGCACTCATTTGTCAGATAAATTTTAAAAGCCTGGAAATATGCCTGGCACTTCCTACTGGAGTTTTAATAGTTTTGTCTAAGTTCATGGGCTGGCTGGACGCTGCACTGTGGGTGTGGCTGGGAAGGTGAACGGGGGTCTGATTCTGAGTTGTCCCCTCCTGTGTGGGGCTCCTTCTCAGTGAAACAGAGGCTGAAATGCTGATCTGATGTTTGGTCTTTTGACAATTTTCACTTAATGAATTGATTCCTACAGTTCATTAACATACCCACTTCCACTTCTGTATACACATATGTCTTAATTAGCTGCTCATTGGCTGTTTAATTACAAGAAAACAGCTGACAGCTGCCTTGCTGAATTCTAATGGCAGACGCTTTGGAACGGCTACACACTTGCTTTTGACAACCAATATTTATTCATAACTCTGCGATTTATTGTGAATGCTCGTATGCCTGCCCAAATTATTGTATTTTCCAGTACAACTAAAAATTTGGAATTTGGGGGACTGCTGAAGTGGGTGTATGTCTACCTTTCATTTTACGTCTGAGACTAAGAAAAGCAGAGATGAGAAAAGCAGAGAATCTTCTATGTACAAGCATGTACTGTGTTGCAATTTTATTTATCGTGGCAACTTTCTGTTGAGAATGTTCAGAAGCATGGGGGTGAGAAGGAAGAAATATCTCTGGATCAGTGTGGGCCAAAAGTTAATTATCTGGCTAGAGGGGGAAAAAGAGGATAACTTCATTTTATTGAGGGGTAAACATAAAGGGCATGCATGGATTAAAATCAAGCAGATGAAATTATAAAATTAAAGTTGGGTGGGGGTCAGAAATAAGAGTCCTCAAAGAAGCATATGAGGAAAAAAAGTTGTTCTTTAGAAAGAGCAGGCAGCCTCATTCACGAAAGTTAGCTGGTCCAGCCCTATACTCATACATCTGGCAGCAATACATCACAGAAATTCAGATTTCCTGAGCTACGTTTTTGTTCAATAGTGACTGGCCTCCCTGTAGAATTGTATGCGCAAGTGGTCTCTGATTAAAGCTGCCCACGTGTCATATTTGTTAAGTGTCGATATCTGCTTTTGACTGTGCTTTGCCATACTCAGATCCAATCCAAGTGAAGACATTCAGCAATGGTTATTCCCAAGCACGCACAAGGGACCTGCCCCAAGCCAGGTGCTGTGTCAGGGCCCTATCTACAACATGGCTTCGAGCCCGGCGTTTTCTGTGAGCTGAGGAAGGGCAGCAGTTACTGAGACATGATTAAGATCTAAACAAACAAATAAAAAAAAAAATCTGAATCATCTTGATGCAAATTGGGTTTTAACACAGCCCTACCACTTGCGCATTTCATCACAGGACTGGAAGATTTAGCTAAACAAAAAGTTTCGCTTACTGCCTGTGTATAACAGAACCGAAACTCAGGCATCGTGAGGATGCAGTAACAGCTTGTCCTCCCCCAAGTGGAATTTTCATTTTAAATGCCCAGCTCTAATACTGGGGCCACGTATTAAAAAGCATTAAAATAAAAATGTTGAGCATGAATGTATCAATGGTGAAAAGTAGACAGAATTAGTTCACGACTAGCGACATTTTACAACTGAGATAATAATATTAGAATCCTTTAAAAGACAATTTGAGCCAAAAGGAACATTCATAAAAGCTTCTTTTTAACCTAAACATAAAAAGCTCCAGAAATGAAATGGCTTTAACTACTTCAGTGGGGGAAGGTGTCACTTATACACTCTAGATATTTTTGAAAAGCCTTTTTTATTGTTTAAGAAAATATATTTGTTAACGCAGAGACATTGTCTCAAATTATCTTTAGTGGGTAGAAGAGGAAGCTTTGAATAAGACATCACCTTAAATGTATTGATTGGTAAGTGTATATTGGACAAATGAATGCCAGTTTGTTCTTAGTGTTATCAAGAGGAAAAGGTTTTAAATGTAATCAGAAACCAATTCACTAACCCCAATACTGGATCGTGCATTATCATTAAAAAACTTGCAGTTAAAATTGTATAGCCAAAATATCTAAAAGGATATGGATTAAAAAATGTATGTGTGTCTATGTATGTGTGTCTTGAGATCAAATGTTCATCCTCATCATCTGAGCAGCCACTGTATCTCATGATGAAATTAGGAACAGAAGTTGAATGGCAAACAAGATGATTTCTCAAAAGCAAACCTTAACCAATGATTATTTTCCTCCTAACACTTCATATTTTTATTCACTTTGAAGATTGAACTTTAACATCTACAGCCTCTAGTGTTACCATGGCCTTTTCCTGTGCTGGCATGGGGCACGACCTGCCCCTCCTCCCTGGCAGGCCTGCCCCAGCTCACGTTATGCCCCCTCATCATGCTCACCCAAGGCTGAAACTAAATTCTTTTCCAAGAGCTCAGAAATGTCTGTATGAACAGAACTAAAAACCTTGCAGGCCTGGATTCTAACATATGTTCTTCCGAAATGCAGTGTTCAGGCTGAAGCAGTGCCAATACATTGTTCCCTGATTCTTTCAAGAGAACAAGTAAAATACGTTTATAATAAAAACCTTGGCATAATGGAGTCCTTAAAAATTTGAGGATGGTGTGCCTGTCTACCCTCATCTTCCACTAGCCACAGAAAGTGACCCTTTGCTTCAATCAAACTGAGTTATGTGCTGTCCCCTAAATACAACCAAGACTGCCCTTTTTCTGGGCTTTTGCCTCTGCCATTCCTTGTTCTCCTTCCTCCTCAGCACAGAATGCCCTCCCAGCCACCTTGACTGGGAAAATCCTTCCTCAGCTCCAGCCCACAGTTGGTTCCTCCTCAATGAAACCTTGCTAGGCCAACTCTCCTTTAGACCACCTAGATATGCTGTCTAGTGGATATGTGCTGCTTTTTTCTTTTTTTTTTGAGACAGGGGTCTTGCTCTGTTGCCAGGCTGGAATGCAGTGGCGCCATCATAGCTCGCCAGGAGCCTTGAACTCCTGGGCTCAAGCAATCCTCCTGCTTCAGCCTTCCGAGTAGTTGGGACTTCAGGCAAACACCACCATGCCTAGCCAGTTTTTTTTATTTTTAATTTTTTTGTAGAGACAGAGTCTTGCTGTGTTGCTCAGGCTGGTCTTGAACTCTTGTGCTCACATCTTCCTCTCAACTCAGCCTCCCAAACTGCTGGGACTACAGGTGTGAGCCACTGTGCCCAGCCTATATGTGCTTCTTATGTATATCATAGATTGTGGCCTTCCTCTATATTAGTTCTTGCATTGCTATTTAGCTTTCCCTACACAGGCCTCATCTCTACAACTAGACCATAAACTGCTTGAGGGAAAGATGTGGTCTTCTATATCTTTGGATCCCTTACAGTGCTTACATAGTGCTTGGTCCCAAGGGAGTGCTCATAGTATTCTTTTTTATTGGCAGATTCTACATAACACATTGCAAATGGTCACAACAATCAAGACTATATCCATAGATGTCCCAGAAATAATATCTGACTATACAGAGCAGCATTACCAAGCCACCAAGAAGTCTGCCTAGTAATGACAATGATAACAACAGCTAACACTTAGTAAGTGCTTGTGATGCATCTGGCATTCTTCCAGGTACTTTCCTTAAATGCATGTGACAACCCTATGAAGTTAGTTATTACAGTTACAGTCCTCATTTTACAGATGGGGGAACTGAGGCACAGAGCAGTGGTATAGGCGCTCAAGCTGGTAAATAGCAGAGCTGGGATTTCAACTCGGGCAGTCTGGTTCCAGAGTCAGAGCAGAAGCATGGCACCTGCTGTCTCTCTACAGACAGCAAAGGGGTTGGGGAGAGGATGAACTAGGAACAGCCAGAAATGACAGAAAGAGCTACTAAAGCTTCTACCATTTTTGCTTTTCATGTGCAATGCTTAGCAACTATGTGCCAAAATAATTATTTCAGCAATTAAACAGGTCCTCTAGTTTCTTATGGTGTCAGCTTGTTAATTTAAAAATGCAATTTAAAATACGTTCACAAAAGGATTAGCTCAGAAGATGACTGATCACCTTTCTTCTCTCATTAGATATCTATTTGATATGTCTAATGTGAAATTTTTCTTATGTTTAATTACACTATCTCAGCAAAGTTATTTACAATTGATCATAATAGAATCACCTTTACCTGGTTAGAACATGATAAATAATTAACATAAAATGGCAAAAATAGAAGTCTTTTGACTTCTGTTTTTATAACTAGGAATAAAAGTGTTAGTTATAGCAGAGAGAAATTATAACGGAGAACAAAGAGTATATGTATCAAATATAAGCATATAACATTGTTCAAGTCCCTGGCTAGGCATAGGCCCAATCTGTTAATAAAATTATGTTTTATTTATTTTGTGGTTTTCATTGGATAAAGTCAACAGAGCAGAGGAACAGAGCCACAGATAACTGAAAACCACTTTGGCACTGAGGAGGTATGCAGACAAGATCTGGAAGGGAATCTAGAAAAATGGCAACTTTGGAATAATAGATACCTTTTGTTTTCTTATCGCTTTTATTTTTGTCATGATAAATATTAAGAGTAAAAAGAAAATTCACATTGTTTGTGCCATGGTACTCAGTCAACTTAGGTTTTACTCAATAGCATGTTGTTAATTAATCTTCCAAATTGTTGGGGTATTTCATATGAAGTAGCCCTTACCCCCACCTTGTCCTTTCCCCAGACTCCATTCCTAGATAATCACTTCTGTCAATTCCTAGATAATCACTTGCCTTACTGACAGATTCAGAGGAAGCCATCAGTTTTTTGGGCAGAATGAAGGGACAAATGGTGAACTGGTATCCGGGATGCTGCCTAGAACCCTGTCCATTTAAGAAGACACCCAGGTGATACGCAATGCACAAAAAGCACTGGAACTCCCAGCAGGCAAGCACTGCAGTCTATAAACCCTCTATTGAGAAAGGCCATGACATGTCTACCAGGGACACAGATTTGGGAGGCAGAACACAAGACAGGGTGAGGGTGAAAGGCAATGGCTACCTGGCCACGTCAGCCAAACCAGCTCCAAAAATCAATGCAATGACAGTGGTCACAGGCAGATCACTCTCACCTTATAACCTGGGATGGCACAGACCAGACAGATTATTTCATTTTGTTTTGTTTTTCATTATTTTTGTTTACTTTTTTGGAGAGAGGGTCTCACTCCATTGCCCAGGCTGGAGTCCAGTGGTGTGATCATAGCTCACTGTAACCTTGAACTCCTGGACTCAAGTGATAAACCTGCAGCTGTCTTCCCTGAGTAGCTGGGACTACGGGTACACACCACTATACCGGGCCTCTCATTTTGCTTATTTAATTAGTCAACTAATTTTGAGGGAGGGCAGATTTTGGAAGTAAAGGGCATAGATGGTTCTGTAGTATGCGGAAATCTGAAGCTTTGCTAAGATGGGATCAACATGAAGCATCTGTACATGTACAAATTAGCAAATGTTACCATGACTAACAGTAAAATGAATAATTAAGGAAATTATAAGGTTAATTTCCTTGGAGTCTCTCAGTAGTCATTTGTGTCTATAGGTGATTTTGTATTTTACAACATTGTATTTTCTAATTTCATGAAAGGAAAGCTAACCAAATTTGTGGATTTTATTTTTTGCCTCAGCCTCAAAAAGCCTTAGGGCTGATTCAGGCCTGGTTGTAGCAATCGGCTGTCTCAAAGGCCTCCTGCATGTTTAAATAGCTTCTCTCCTGTTTATTTTGCACTGTTTTATCCTGTAAGCTGAGCTGTCTCGAGGCCCTTCCAATATAAGCATGAGGATTTAAATCTTAATAAATTGAGATTTGAATAATAGAGGTAATCTGGGCTTGGGGGGTCTTGAATTATAGGGATAAACATCTCTATTTCTCATCTGCACATTATGCATGTGCTGTACACATTTCCCCATGACCAAGGTCAGAAATAATAAAATAGTCATAGCAGAAATAATACTGATAATATTTAGAGGTAAATAGCACTTTTCTGTTTGTAAGGACTTTTATGTACAGATTCTCCTTCTATTCTTGGAATAGTCCTAAACAGTAGAAAGATCAGGTGTTATACTCACTTTAAAAATGAAGCAACTGAGTGACAAAGAGATTAAGACACATTCAAAACAATATGGACAAGTGGAGGCACTAGGACTGGAACTCAGGTCTTCCTGATAGCTTTCCCACAATTTGTTAACATTATGTGTGCTAACAATAAGACTCAACTCAATGACATTCCAATTAAACTTACTGGAGATGTCTTTTTATAAGCTTATGACAGGGACATTGTAGAAGTCTGGAGTTTTAAAAAATCTTTTTAAAAAAGATTGCCACAGAGATTGCTCATGAGTTCAACTCTGGGGTTGAAAGTGATAAACAAGCAATGCTCAAATACCTTTTTGTAATCTCCTATTATTTTGAAGGAAGTAGTAAAAATATATATAACTTCTTTAATTGTAATTTAACACCAAAATATTCAAAATATTTTTTCTATCCTGTAATTTATCATTCAAAATTCTAAGGAGTTGAATTTTAAGACATAAATGGAGACATACAAATCACAAAGATATATTCTAACAAACATTAATAGAAACAACAACAATTAAAAAGGCTTACCTTGCAGCCTTCACATGTAATGACACCATAATGGATTCCTGATGATTTGTCTCCACAGATCTTGCATGGAATAATTTCAATTTGAGCTGCAACAGAAGCACGCAACCAGTTAATTACATTTTCTTTTAAACACCTTATAAAAGCGTTCCCTGATCAGCATTTGTATAGTGAAAACTAATAACCTGCTAAACATTATACTGCATTAACTATTCATTGCTGAACTGTGAGGGTCCCCCTAGAGCCCTGGACTAAATTATGGCTGCTCGTTATATAATAGCTTTCGGGTTATTAAAATGGGTCATTTGAGAAGGTGTTTAAGAACCCGCAAGAAGACTGGAATCAGCATTTCAAAGCCTTCAAGAACTGGAGAGTTCGCAGTTTAGGCCTCAGAGCAAAGCAGATACTGAAATGTTTCCTCCAATCTCATTTTCTACCATTATTTTTAAAAGATCATAAATCTGTCTTGGCTGAGCATTATAGCTTGACTGCTAGAGAAAAATACACTCTAAAAAGTCAGGTCTAGTTAGAAAATGATTCAATTCAAAATATTAATCAGTTACATATGATGGTAAGAATTCCTTATCTTTTAAAAAATTAACGCAGTTGCCATGTGTTAAAAATTAGTCCATTTGTGTACAATCAGAACCTTTCAACCATAGAGTTAATATCCTGTTTGAATTTAATAATGATGAATCCTGACAAATAGGATGTGTTGCTTCTGAGTTCTTTACACTGGAAATTTAGTTCCTGGTACAGAGGGCATGTGTTTCTACCCAACTGATTACTTAAAGATGCCTCATGCTGGAAGACCCGCAAATAACATGTATCACACCAAAGTTCTCAAATAAGGCAAAGCACATTTCTAAGCAAACACATTATACCTCAGAGTTAAAAAGAGCATAATTAAGGATAAAAAATAAGGAATAATTAGGCAAAAGAAAATCCTTAGATCAACTATTAAATAGAATTTATATGTGAAATAAATAAAGACCAATGCTGAGCTGTATAGACAGGATGGGAACAGTCACCAGTTTACCTGGAATGTGTCATTATGCTAAATTCATTTTCCATGGTTTTCACTACTGGGTATCATGTTAGATTACCTACTGAGTTACACACACAAACACAACTGCAAGTGCCCAAGTCTATTTCATTTCTGTACAGCCCTTACCTAGCCCCAGACCTTACACAGAGTAATTTCTTTGTCCAAAGAATATGTCACATAGTGTAAGTACCACACAGAGACACACAGCCCACTCTTTCTTCTAATGTAATCCCATATCCTGGGATGATTTCACAACCACTTACTTTGGATTTAAGGTGATGTTGCATTCAATACTTAGAGCACACATGAAACTATTGGATTTAACCTCATTATAAACCATGTGTACTGCTAACTCCCTTTCTCAGGGCCTAATACAAGTACTGTGGTGACTTTTAGGGAGTGCAAGCTATTCTAAAAGCTATCCATCATTTTTTTAGTGCTTGCATACTGAGTTTCTTTGCTGTCCAAATTTAGAGATTGTTCCAGATCTCACATCCAGTGTATTTTCTATACTCTGGAGGCTTTCTAATACCCCAATAATGGTGACTTTGGACACTAATAGGTATAGTTTGAGTTAAGCAACTTAAGCAAGTTAATATGTTTAAGGTTGCATTCAACAAAAGTTGTCATTTGCAAGTCTGCCTCATGTTAACACTTGGCTTGATTTCTTCAAGAAAAATTCTTTATGAAATATGAAATCTAATAATGTCTCATACTGCACAGTCCTTCCAATATGTTTGATATAGTCAAGGCAAAGGTTTGTGCCACAGATCTGCAACTCTAGAGAAAGCGAGTTACGCCTAACATTTTTCAGAGACGTGGAAAAGCCAAGTGGAAGTAGAGAAATCCTGAAAGGTGCTATCAGCTGAGAGTTATTGCCTGCTTTTCCCTACATGAATTGAGTAGGCTAGAATGAGAACCAGCCTCCTTACCCTGATTCCTAGGAATGTAATAATTAGGCAACGTGAAGTCCTTGAACCACCTGTTAAACAGAATTTATACATGAAATGAAGAAGACCTACTTGGAGCTGCTTCTGTCCATGTCTCACCTCAAGGTGTAATGACAGAAATTAGGGATGAACAAACCTCTTTAGGTCCTAGCATTTAAGTCAGCATCAAAACTACCTGACGCTAAACTTGGGCCTTTCAAGAGTTATCTTCATTCCATCTTAACAATGAGGGAGATCAAGCATGTCTATTTAGTCCTTTACAAGAATATGAAGGCCCTGGGCAGGGCATATTGAGAACAATGAGTAGAACTGCATCTGGACAAACTGAAAATGATATGCAGTATTCCTGTACAGTCGGCCTGGACTCACAGTGGATTACTAATTAGAAGTGAAGCAACGATGTTTAAGGCTGTGACCAAGATGCCTGCCTGGCATGGAGGTCTGCTCATGATGGGGGTGGCCCCGGGAGTACCATACTGGCCCCAGCACTTCCACCCTTGGAATGGCTCATGTCCTGGCAGGGGTGAGGGTAGGGGTGCGGGTGGGGAGCAGTTGTAGTACAGACCCCAGAGTTTGGTGCCACTGTGACACAGGACTGATGGCCTGAGTCAGGCTTCAGCTTGCAGGGGTTTTCAGATCTGGAGGATATTTGAGCGGAGACAGTCACGAGATCTGTGGAGGCCAAGACGCTTAGGATAAATGGACTCACTGTAGATTGACTTGTATTTCCAAACAGGGGGGCCATTCACTTAGATCTTTGTCCCCATGTGTCTGTGCTTAGTTCCAGTGGGCTAAAGAATCAGATTTAATTGAAACAGGCTTCACCGGGAATCTCTCGGTAAGGTGGTAGAAGGGTTTCTGGATAGCAAGTTGAGGTATTCTGATTGGTTAAACTATTCTCCTAGGCTTCCTCCTGCTTGGTTCTCTTATCTCAGATGACAATTTCAGTTGCAAATGCACTTTAGGAAATGACTAAAATCCTCCCACTCCAAAAGCAAACCCTCTGAATGTGATCTGATCACACGTGTTGATATTCCCAGAAAGCGAGCATTTGCAGATTGGAGCAGGGCACTTGCTCAGCCCTTCATTTAAGCCAACAATGCACAAAAGCCCTCCCCATCCCCCATTTTAGTCAATTTCCAGAATTCAAATGAATCCATGAGAAAAAAACGCAGTCAATGCCTTGCAAATTTTTCAAAAGAAGGCAGTTTAGTTTTGTGAATTTGAGTTTTCAGTCCAACAAGAAGGAGGAAGACAAAAATCCCTCTGCCCTTTGCCTTTCATCGTGTAGGCTTTTCAGTTTCCCACCAGGTAGTGTGGTGTCTTCTCAAAACAATCTTCTTTTAACACAAATTATGAATCTTGGCCCATATATATACTGCACACATTAACTCAGCCAGCATTTCAAAGGATGAGTTCTGTCAGACAGCACTACTGTCAACGTTCACAAGTATATTGATTAAATTAGCCCACATACATATTCATCCCAGCAAAGAGGTTTATTGTGTAGTGGAATATCTGGAGCAAGATGCGCACATATAATCATGAATTGGCTTCACAATGAACAATCTTGCTATGAAAAATTCTAATTTGCCCACATTTTCAGCTCTATTGCCTAAATAATTTGCTCTCTCATGCACCCTGTGTAATTCAAGCAGGCTCTCCACACCTGCAGAGGCAAATGCAGTTTCAAGGAGCTGACAACAAGTGGCAGCGGGCATCAGGAAATCCTGGAATGCAAGGGTGCTAATTAACCAAGTGGTCCTTTGGGCTAGGCTGTCATTTAGCACTGCACTTCTAGAAGAAGTTTGCTTTGAATTTTTAATTATAAAAGGAACAAGAACTTGGGCACTAGCATTCTTAAGATGACATTTATTCCTCAGGACCTATCTTAGGAGATAACATGGTCCAGAGAACAATGCCCATTTTCCCAAAGAATTAAAAAAATAAAAATTGTATGACAGGCACCCAGTACTTCATTCTGTGGGTGAGTAGTGATCTCTCAATAATAATCTAATTTATAATAATAATATCTACATGTATTTGTGCTAATAATGTGTCACGCATTATATCTCACTCACTCCTCCAATACCCTTTGCGGTAGGCATCACTACTTAATCGTTACTGTCATCATTGTCATCATCATCATTGCACTCTTATTAAGCAATCACTAACCAGGGCTCAAAAGACATCCCCTAAGTAGTTTGTTTAAACTTAACACACTACTCAGGAATTGATGTCAACATCTCTTGCTGGGAGTTATCCCCTTAGTTTATAACTAAAAATAAATAACCATCAACCTTCTAGGCCACTGATCTCAGTTTCACAAAATTCTGGTTAGAATTTTAACCCTAAAATGACCAATGTCAACGTTTGACAGTTCTTAAGGCCGGGCAGATTACTTAACCTCTCTGAGCCTCAGTTTCATACTTGAAGATTCAAGGATGTGATACATAAATGACATACCATATATATCTGTATGAGCATTTTATATATGTATTCTCTATATATGCCCATCACATAGTTCTTAGAAATAGTTGGCACTCAATAAATAGTAGTTGTTATTATTGTTGTTGTTGATAAGAAATCCTGCCTTATAGTGAAATGAAATTCTTTCCTCTAGACTTTAAGCTCTTTCCGAGGTGGGGATAGAGAAAAGCTGCTTATCCTCCAAATAACATGACAGGCAGTTCCTACCAGCTACCGCAGCAATCCTTCACAACATTGCTGCTTAACTGTTTGCCACAACACAGTGGTATGTTGCAATAAGTTGCAGGAGTGTCACAGGGAATTGGTTACTAATAAAAGTTTTACAAAATTAAAGTTTTTTATTGGTTCACATGAAAACTAAACTAATATAGACCCAAGGTTACCCCAATAATATCGTTCACTCTAGCTCAATTGCACAACCAAATATTTTCTTGAATTGGACTGAATGGGGTGGGGTTACTGCTGGCTTGCCAGGAAACGGCCAATGGCCGAACCTTGGGTACACCTATGAGAACATGTCTGTCATGCTTATGAATGTCAACCAATTTTGTGTGTCTTGCAAAAACGGTCAAAAACTAGTGCTTTAAAAAGCCTATCTTTTACACAGATCTGTTGATGGTGTTTTTTTCTGGAGTGCAGAGAATATGGAGGACTTTTCACTTGCTATGTTACATATTTCTCTAATGTTTGAATTTTTTACAACCAGCATGTATTACTTTTCTAAGCAGAAAAACCAATAAAGATTAAAAAGAAAAACCCTAAGGCATTTGATTTTATTTTCAGTAAAATGGCTTGAGTCCTTTATGGATTAGTCACTTTATTTTATCCCCTGTTTAAAACTGCCAGGGTATTAAAGGCTTCTGCAGCTGCCTGAATGGCGGCCTGGCTTGCATGTCAAGGTTAGCCGGGGGAGAGCTGCAGAGTCTTCACCTTATTCCCTGGAGGGACTTCTTCAGGAGCACCAGGCTTCTAGAATTTTGTGGCCCCCTTGTTTCAGGGCTTCTAAAGATGGTCATGCAGGTTGTGCTCTGCCCAGTGCGGCCTAGCTGAGGGGTCAAAAGTAGAGGCTGAAATGCACCTGGCTGTGAGCCTTGCTGCAGAGTGACTGCAACAGCCTGGAGAGAGGAAACCTTTCTTCAATCTGTCTACCCAGACAAGCTCCCTTTTTTCAAACCCTCCTTCCAGGGGTAGTGCCCCTTCTCTATAGTGCTAGGAGTGGACAGTTCAGGGAGCAACATGCTTTCTCTCCACTCTGCCATGGGAGGCCCCAGGACACCATAAGGGTTTGCAGAGAGCTCTCATTACATCTCCATGTGGAAGGGGAACAGACCATTGACCTGGACCTGTGGCTTGGAATAGAGTATGGGTATGTTCCATAGCACAGGCATGTTCAATGGCCATCAGGGATGAGCAGAGCCGAGTTATAGCTGCATCCTATGCAAACTAACGATGAGCTTGTTTGGCCACTTGGTCTGCTAAGTTCATTTTAAATATAACACTAATATGTTTCCCTAGTACATTATTTTCTTCTCTTGATTTTGGATTCTTTCATGACAGTATTTCATCCTTGCTGAACATCACCAAAACAATTAGATCTCCAATTAGAAAGCCCTACTCCTTCAGTAAGCAGTCTCGCAGTCATTTTTGGCAAAAATAGTAATGCCTGAGTTTTTGCAGAATTCTATGTAGTTTTCAAAGTTTTTATCCTTGTCAGCTTGCTTTGATTTTGGTGCTTTCAACATCCCTAAAGGAGGCAGATAGGTATTATCATCCCCATTTTACAGATACGGAAAATGAGCCTCAGGAGGGTTAAATGGCTTCTTCTCTATGTCCAGATTTCCCAGGGTTTTGATGTAGACATAGCCACAAGAAAGACAGACTTGGTGTCTCTTTCCTATTCAGGATTATTTGATATGTTTAGATTTATGCCATCACTGATCTGGGGCTCTCAAGAGGACATGACACCAAAAAGAAAGCACTGGGAGTCAATTCAGCTAAGAGGTGGAGTTGGCCCTTCCAGGTCTCCCTCTGAGACTGAACTCCCTGGGTGGCCTCAAGCAAGTCACTTACACCTCCACTTCCTCCATCCATAAAATGGGAATAATTCTTACCTCCCAGGCAGGTGGTGGTAAATGAGTGCTCACAAAGCTCTTTGAAGATGAAAAACCTATATAAATGGGAAGCTTCAGGAAGCTTGCCACATCATTCATGGCAAAGATTGCGATGCTGTGTCCTATTACCCATATCCAGCTATGCCACAAAGAGAATAAAAATTACACAGTACCATAATTCTCATCTGCTAGCTAGACTTACTTAAATGTTTTTTAATCATTGGTTTCCAAGATGCTTTCCCAACGGACTGATGGGTCCAGATGTTACTATCTTATTCACAACTTAGAAGAAAAAGAGCACTTAGATGGAGAGGTCGCCTCTCTATGCAAAGTCCTTGACCTAGCTTTATCTAGGGCTTGTACAGTCTTGTCAGGGCATGATGGAAATGGCACGATTCCCACTTGTTAACATAATAAACATATATGTCACCCTCTGACATCCCAAGCCTTATTATTAAGTTGACATCTGACTCAAATGAGTCTATCAAATTATAGCCATTAAAAAAAAATGTTCTGCACCTTACTAAATAAGCCACTTCTCAAAAACTTCAACTGGATTGTAATTTCTCCGGAAAACTTAATGGCTTTAAAAAAACCATTTTTCAATAAAAAGTGTTGAGTATACCTGCCAAATGCACACACACACACACACTCCTCAAACCATCAAGAGATCAAACATTCGTGAACTAAATTTAAAATAAGACAAAATTGAAGTTTTGGAACTTTGACGATTTTTCTTCAGTCTTTTAAAGACTTAGGTGTGTAAGAGTTAAAATACTACGCCAGAATGCCCCATCTGAATTAAGAGAAAGCTGAGCTGTGTGTGCAGGAAATCTCTGAAGAAGAAGGAAGCCAGGCACATCTTCTCATGTGGCTTTCTGTGAATATGCAGGTGGTTCTGACAATGGGAACTGAATATTAATCCTTTGTAATATGTTTCCATCCCTACTAGATTAAGCTTTCTAGAGAAACTGACTCACATTCCCTGATGCATATGTATCTCTGCTAAAAGCCAAATCCAAATGAGCACTTTTATCCCTAGACAGGGAAATTCTGTCAAATCAGAGAGGAAACAGATTTTTCATATAGAAGAACAGCGGGTGGCTTTGATTTTTCGATCCAGTTCTCTCTAGAATTCTCCTATCACATAGTAATGCACAAACTGTTTAACTTTAAGGCAATTGACTCTATACCTTTTTTGGTATCTACCTGGTAACCAATTTAAACCTTGAGTGAAAGACCTGAACAGCAAGAGAATAAGCTTCCTAATACTTCATCCTACTCATCCAGTGGGTCAGATACTAAATAAGTAAATTCTCACCCAATAAATGATGCCACCATGATCAGCAATACAATCCTTTTTTTTTTCTTTTTGTTTTTCCTCTCTTTTGCCTTTGTAAACAACAGAACGTATTTGTTGTTAAGGATTTGTGGGGTTATGTGATATCAAGGGCTAAGATAAAGGTAATCGGCTGTTTAACCAATGGTTCTCAGTTGGCATAAGGTCCCTCTAAGATTCTAGAATTAACTACATTTTAAAATATAAAGTCCTTGAAGATTTTCTAGGACCCTGGGATCAGTAACATTTAACAAAAGTCCTCTTTCTCTAGAATCTCTTGGGGTGGGTTAAATGTCATTTCATATCAGCAGGAAAGAGAACCCATTTATTTTGCTAAGTGATTAGACTATGCTCAAGGGAAATTCCTAATAATGTTGTTTCCAACAATGGTGTCCCTTACATAATTCTGGATAATACTAGACAAAAAAAAGTCATCTGACTCACAGAACTGCGTACATCTTTTCTTGCGATCAACCTCACTCTAGATACCAATTCCTTTTTTTCTCCTTAACAGGAACAATTACGCTACATTTAGGTGAAATCTTCCTTACAGCTGAGAGCACTGGGGTCAACTCTTTGCTTTCATTGCTCAAGGTCTGTTTTTCACAACAGAAAAGAACATCTTTAAAATCAAACCAAATCTGGTGATCTAGTTTCTGCTCAACTAAAACATGAGAATTACACTTACTGCGTTTTATGTAACAATCTTACTTTAACCAATTACCCCCAACATTCTCACACCTAAGCCTATGAGAAAACCACTCCACTTTCCAGCTGTCTTAACTTCGCACCAAATTTCACATAACCCCACAAATTCTTAACAACCATTGATTACTAATTCCACCTGCACAATTTCCATGACCCCGCCCATAACTGTGCGGTCACAAAACCCAGCTGCATGAAGTAAGATGTGCAGAAATGGGTCAAAATAACAAGAATACAGATTAAGTCATAAAAGCTTACCAGGCAAAGGAACCCATCATTTCTTTCCATGAGCTCTGATGGCATTCTGAAGATCTGCTGCTGCTCATTGAATAGATGTCACTCAAGAAATATTCCCCAACTAAATAAACTGGATTCATGGTAAAAGATTGGAAATAACTTATAACATTAAACCTTGAAAATGCATTTACATCCCTCTATAGCAAGCCAAGAACACTAAAAAGACAACACATTTATAGTCACAGGAACATAGTGTCATGACACCAAAACTTTCTTGGTCCACAGATCATTTTAGTGGGTGAGGACTGTTAAGAGAATTAGCCCACAGCCTGTATTTCTCCTCTACCTCTGTGCTGTTTTCCATTTCAAAAAAGTGTCCTTAGAATTAATAAGAGGATGAAGCTTTGGATGAGAGATGAGGGAAGGGTCCGGTTTTTATTAAAAATCACAGGCAAATTATTTAGGCTTGCCAGAAGCGGAAGTGTAAATGTTTTCATATTAACCACTTTAAGATTGTAAGATCTTGAAGAATTAGTGACCAACTCCTAGAAATTCAACTAGTTCCTTCACCTCCAGTTTCCAGGACATGGTCATTAACATCTAAACAAAAAAATATGGCAAGTTCTAAGCCTTTCAAATACATCACAGATGTATTTCTGAACTGTGGCTCAATGGTATTTCAAAAAATTCTCTTTTGTAATGCTTTTCTAAGACAACCAGTTCAGCCAGGCATACTAATGACCAAACAACCTGAGGACTTGTTTCTGACTTTCCCTAAATGCATGGTCTTTAAACTTGCTGATTAAAGAAACATTTCCATTCTTAATTACAACATATAAGCTCAACCTGAGAATGGATAGCAATATTTGTGGATAGCTGAAGCACAGTTATTTCTGTGCCTATTCCCAAGGGGAAGTGGCAGGAGCTGGTGGCTATTTCTTAGTAGGAAAGGGAAATACAGAAAGAGGCAGCAGAGCCTTGGGGATTTAAGTAGTTGCGAGACATAAGGAGAAGAAATGCTCTGGACCAAGCTAAGAGATTGTCAGATTTATTTTAAGAAGGTCTGACATCTGAGCATCAATGCACACACTGTAACACCTCATAAATGTCATTTTTTTTCCCCAAGAAAACGAAATGTATAGCCTGTGTATTTATCTTGAAGCCACTTATTTTTATGTAAGTCATGCACTAGAGGCAAAGTAAGAACACAACAGCCATGTAAAGATATCAAAACGAGGCCCGCACCACTGTCCTTCCTATACCATTTTCAGTTTCTGCTCCTCTAGTCCAAGGTGCTTCTTTTGCCTGCAGAGACAAACATTTCAGATGACATTCTATGACTGTCCTGAAAACACTGCTATCAGCTATCCACTGTTTGGCAATGTGTGTCTCTGTCACTTAAGATAGCTTGAGTGAGTGAGTGTGACATTATCACTGCAATAAGTGAATCTTTCTAATTTGCAGTAAAAGTATACCATTCACACACTTTGGTACTTCAGTACGGCAAGGTTTTCAAATCCATTTCACAAGTGGTGGCAGCACATTTCACATCGGATGGAAACACACTCTGATTGCTAACAGCTGCTGTGGGCACAGCTTACTGTCAAAGCCAGAGCTCAGAATAGCAGGTCCTTTTTAATGCCAATAGCTGCTACCATCTTAAATGGTAACACAGGCACACACACGCATATGCCACACATGCACACCGTATGCTCACATGTACCACACATACGTACACTACACACATATACCATGCTCACACACACCACAGATGCACACCTCACACCACAGCACACATGCACACCTCACACACACGGCACACAGGCACACCTCACATGACACACATGCACACCTCACACACGGCACACAGGCACACCTCACACACAGACGGCACACAGGCGCACCTCACACATGGCACACATGCACACCTCACACACACATGGCACACATGCACACCTCACACATGGCACACAGGCACACCTCACACACGGCACACATGCACACCTCACACACGGCACACAGGCACACCTCACACACAGACGGCACACAGGCGCACCTCACGGCACACATGCACACCTCACACACACATGGCACACATGCACACCTCACACACGGCACACAGGCACACCTCACACACGGCACACAGGCACACCTCACACACAGACGGCACACAGGCGCACCTCACACACAGACGGCACACATGCACACCTCACACACACATGGCACACATGCACACCTCACACACGGCACACAGGCACACCTCACACACAGATGGCACACAGGCACACCTCACACACAGACGGCACACAGGCACACCTCACACACAGACGGCACACGGGCGCACCTCACACACAGACGGCACACGGGCGCACCTCACACATGGCACACATGCACACCTCACACACACATGGCACACATGCACACCTCACACACACATGGCACACATGCACACCTCACACACACACGGCACACAGGCACACCTCACACACGGCACACAGGCACACCTCACACACAGACGGCACACAGGCGCACCTCACACACAGACGGCACACATGCACACCTCACACGCACATGGCACACATGCACACCTCACACACACGGTACACATGCACACCTCACACACAGGGACACATGCACACCTCACACACGGCACACAGGCACACCTCACACACAGATGGCACACAGGCACACCTCACACACAGACGGCACACAGGCACACCTCACACACAGACGGCACACGGGCGCACCTCACACACAGATGGCACACGGGCGCACCTCACACATGGCACACATGCACACCTCACACACACATGGCACACATGCACACCTCACACACGGCACACAGGCACACCTCACACACGGCACACAGGCACACCTCACACACAGACGGCACACAGGCGCACCTCACACACAGACGGCACACATGCACACCTCACACGCACATGGCACACATGCACACCTCACACACACGGTACACATGCACACCTCACACACAGGGCACACATGCACACCTCACACACATGGCACAATGCACACCTCACACACGGCACACAGGCACACCTCACACACGGCACACAGGCACACCTCACACACACAGCACACGGGCACACCTCACGCACACGGCACACGGGCACACCTCACACGACACACAGGCACACCTCGCACACATGGCACACAGGCACACGTCACACACAAGTCTATTCAGCTGCAAGTCCTACCTCCACTTGCTGAGAACCTGCATGACTGGGCACCAAGGATACAGCACACACACACAGCCACCCCACATACATACAGTCCACACACACACAACACATATACACCACACGCACCACAGATGCACACCACACATGCCACACACACATACACTGCACATGCACCCTACACACACACCCCACATGCTTACACATACACCTCACCCCCCACCCCCAACATATGGGCCTACACACGAGTCCATCCAGCTGCATGTCCTGCCACCACTTGCTGAGAACCTGCGTGACTGGGCACCAAGGACACAAAAAGGATGCACAGAACCCACCAGCGCACCTCATCTTGTTACATTAGTTTCACTGCATAGGAATTAAGGATGAAAGTGAAAACTTTTTTTTTTTTTTTTAAGGAGAAAGAAGAGAGTTGATTATGACCTTGAAGACAAAGTGTAGAGATTTGATTTGCAAAATCTAGAGTCTGGGGTTGAATTTCTACCCTGACATTTGTTAGCTATGAGAACTTGGACACTTTCTTAATCTCTCTGTGCCTCAGTTTCCTCACCTTTAAAACGAGCCCTATCTCATTATTACAGGGTACACAAGTAAAGTGCCTGTAGCATCAGCGCTCACCACATAGTAAGTGCTCCATAAATGTTAGCTATAATCATCATCACTGTCTTTTTTTTTCTTTAGACAGGGTCTCGCTCTGTCACCCAGGCTGGAGTGCAGTGGTGCGATCACAGCTCACTGCAACCTCCACTTCCTGGCCTGAAGCAATCCTACCACCTCAGCCTCCTGAGTAGCTGGGACTACAGGCACACACCACCACACCTGGCTTTTTTAATATTTTTTTCAGTAGAGATGGGGTTTCACCATGTTGCCCAGGCTGGTCTTGAACTCCTGGACTCAAGTGATCTAGCTGCCTTGGCCTCCCACAGTGCTGGGATCACTGTCTATCTTTTAAGGATGATAGTATTTGGCAGGGGCTGCAGCTGGAGTTGAGGGAACTATCAGAAGAATGGAGGATAGGTCACTGTATTCCTTTTGTTGTATAACGACATGGAGTTTAGCCGCTTTATTTCTAACACAGAGGCCTAATGTGAGAAACAACACTAACCAGGGCACGATAGAAAGAAACCAGTGTTTCTTTCTAGGGAAAGCCCACAGTGAGGCTGGCATCTTGGAGAGGTGGTAAGTGGAGGAAGTGGGAGAGAGGCCTCACACACTGGTAAAGTGGGGAAAAGACTGAACTACAGGGTTCGGAGGCTCTCACAACTGCCCGTGCAGTGAGCAAAATTCACCAAATGCCTGTAACGCTTTGTGACCCTCTTTCTCCAGAGCTCAGCTTCCTCTTCTGTTCTTAGGCATAGTGCTGCACTACATAATCTTCCAGAGCCAGTCCTGCTGTATTACACTGTGATGTGAAGAGTGAGCTGAACTCTCATTTCCCCAACAGGGACCTCTTTTTATGGCAAAACCCAGCAGGTTTCATCTCGTCAGGGAAAAGGGATAGAAAGTGGAAGAGAATTCTACCTAGTAACTAATTTTTCATTTTCATTGGTTTAGGAAAGGAAATACAATGAACTGTTCTCTTCGAGATCCAGAATAAAAGTTCTGGCAGCTAGAACACCGTTTTTATACACCGAACCCCTCGTGCTCTCCCTGCTTTTTTTTGTTGTTGTTGTTGTGCTTGATGTTAGAAAATAACATTACTACTATGAAACGAAGAGAATTTTTTTTCAAAACCATGTCTTGCCATTACAGATGAGACAAGGCAACACCATGCTAATACGCTGTTGATGTAAAAATAAAAGTTTTTTTTCCCTTCAAAGTAAACAAGTTAATTGAACGTGCTAGGACAGAGTTAGGTTATTTTTTTTTCCCCCTCTCTTTGAAGGCCACTAATTGTGCCCTTTTGCTTTAAATCAATAGAGGCAAAGCCCACAGCAGATAGTGTCAGTAATGCAAATCCATTTCCTATTGTAATTCACTTTTCAGAACAAAACCTTTTCCATCAGCAAAGCATTTTAGAACCTCAAGCTACACTGTTCCCACCTGCAACTGTCTAAGGTATTGGAGGTCAAGGACAGTCCAAGGCCAAGTCAAGGACCATCAGGACACAGAGGAGTAACTTCTGAGGCAGCCCCCGGTGGTAACATAAAAGCGTAATATGCATCAGACAAGTGCCTTCGCTGTGAGATGTTGGGGAACCAAGCCCAGTGGGGTGGCTGGCGTCAGCTCAGTGTTCCAGAAAATTCAAACTATTCACCACAACTTGCCCTGATTTTGCCTTCACTGCTATTCAAAGAGGCCTGAAGCAGTTACTGAAAGCAATTCCAAGAAATTGAGTTAAAAAAAGAAAATTAAAGTTTAGAAAAAAATCATGTGAATAAGTGTGTAGACTTACAAATAAATTCTGAATGGAACAGAATATTTGGGGGGTTCATAACCTTTGGTATATTTGTTTTAAAAACCAGCCGCACCTCAAACACACCCACCAACAATGAGACGAATGGCTAGCACTTATGAGGAATTATTATTCATTTAAAATACCCTTTAAACTATGTCACAAAGATAAATTTGTTTAGTCCTTACCTGTCCCCAAGCTTCAAAATAAACCATAATATTTCTATTGAAGCCAGTTTCTTGTTCTTGGAATCAGCTTTGTGAGTTGTCAGTTAGGCTAGATGAGCTGATTAGTATGGAACTTAACACTGTCAGTAGCAAAACAGGTGCTCTATCAGAGAAATATCAGTCCATTTTAGGAATGTTTTTGAGAGTGAACTGTGGTATCTATGAGAGAAAAATCAAGCCTTTTCCCTCTTCCGGTCTGCTACGGTAAATGGTGTGACACAAGGATGTTTCACTGCCCAATTAGCGTGGTCCATTTTAAAGTGAATCTGTTATTTTCCTTTCCTTCCTCATTCTTGACTTTTAGACACTGCAAGTTAACCTCAAAGAATGTCTTCTTTGGGCATAATTTTACAAATATTCTTTAAGATCCTTTATCACATTTCAAAGCACTTTGCGAAAACAAAATGTCCTCAGTGGGGCAGGTGAGATCTCAGGAATAGTGATAGAATTCATTTTAAATAAGTCTGTGTGATTTTTCTACTGTATCATTTCAGGGACTTTGCTTAAAGAGGCTTTAAGGAAGAACTTAAAATGGAGAAAGCCAACTTTTGAACGTGGTGATCAGGTTGCCTTCAGTCTCTTCTACGTCAGGGAGTCAAGGGGCTGTGGAACCATCCGTTCCACCTGCTACATGCTTTCTCACCCTTCTCCTAACCTGACAAATACTATGTGGCATCTCCATCATGGTTGACATTGCTAGGCCCTACCTTATTCAACTCTAACTGAAAAATGGAGAGCAAGAAAGGATTATGTAAGAAAAAATGAAAAACTTTGAGGGCCAACTAACAGATTTCCTAAACTAATGATGTATTTTAATATTCCAGGGATTTGATTTAGGAAAAATTGTTATTTGGATGGATGCTTGTCTATTGAGAGAGTAATTGTTAAACTAAAGGAAACTGGTCACAAATACTTTAGCAATGGCTATAAATGACCAGTGGGCCAAGGATTTTGAGATCGTGAGAGACTTCTCCAGGAATGTTGTCATTCATTTCACTCCAGTGTGGCTCTTTTCCTCCATCTGCGGTAAGCCAAAACAGTTCCCAGGAGAAACAGATAGAGACAGGAAAATAGGTAGCAGTTCTGTATAGTCTTCAGTAACAGCTCATAAACCTTAAAAAAATGGGATTTTAATAAAGCCCATTTTTTATATTTTTAAACATAAAATGGAATAAAATGATGATAGTTCCAAAGGACTTCCTGTGGGGAAAGCTTCAATGTCACAACTAAAATTTACGTCAAATTCCCCAGCACACCCTTGTCTTCAACCCGAGGTTGCGTAACGGAGGTTTGCTGAGCCTGGAAACAGGGAATTCTGTGTGATTGCAGTAAAAGCACCAAGTGGCCTCATGACCAAACTCTCCTGCCTCTTAGTGGTTTCTGAACTGGTGGCTGAAGTCAGAATTGTCCGTGATTACTATCAGATTATGACAATGAAAGTCACCATTCTGTGTTCTTTTGAGCAGGATTTTCCCTTGTGTTGTCCCTCCCTTCAGCTTCCCACACTCACTGCTTGCGTAGAATTTTGTTAGGGGAGTAGCAATTCTGACACAACCGAAGGTGTGTACGGATCAACAGTGGGGTAATGTGGATATCTGACACGTACTGTGGGCGTGGAGATGCTCCTATGTTGTGGTGGATGATAGCCTTCGAATGTTCTTTGTTGTCTTCATTGTCATCCACTCTATTAATGTTCTAGAAGAAAGCTAGTGGCCAATATTTTCTTCCAACAAATTCACTGGCTCCAACCTTGACACCAAAATGAGGATTGAGCGTCAAAGTTCTTATGTTGTCATTGCCCCAAACTACTTGGAGCTACTTCTTATGCAGCTGCTCTCAGTGCCAATGAGATAAGACACAGTTGTACTTTATAGTCCCTCTCCTCCTTTTTTTTTTTTTTTTAAAGATAGGGTCTCGCTCTGTCACCCAGGCTGGAGTGCAGTGGCGTGATCTCGGCTCACTGCAACCTCCACCTCCCCCAGGGTTCAAAGGATTCTCCTGCCTCAGCCTCCCGAGTAGCTGGGATTACAGGCACCCACCACCACGTCTGGGTAATTTTTGTATTTTTAGTAGAGACGGGTTTCTCCATGTTGGCCAGGCTGGTCTTGATCTCCTGACCTCAGGTGATCCACCCACTTCGGCCTCCCAAAGTGCTGGGATTACAGGTGTAAACCACCATGACTGGCCTTTTTTTTTTTTTTTTTTAAGGAAAATGGCCTGGTTTGGTTTCTTCACTTACCTTTTTCAGCATATTAACTATTGGTTGTTTTCAAATATCAAGCTCACGTTTCTAGGAGAACTATGGCCACTATGGAGAATATGAAAACATTGCTGAAGGAGGTGAAAGCCATTTCAGAAGAAGAGTTATATATTAGCTTTTGGCAGTGACAGCGTTATGGGCACGGACATTCAGCCTTTCCAGTTGACTGCTTTGAAGGGGCAATGTTCACGTGGAAGTATACCTCCTAGTACGTTTGCTAAAATAAAATCAGCTTCATTACCTAATAACATAAATGACTTTGGGAGAAAACTCTGAGTCTCATGTTTTATTTTTCCTGATAATGCTGTTCAATTAGGGCAGACTTTGTGGAAATTCTGATTTCATTACCCATCACTGCTGCATGAAAATACGTTTTCTGAAGTCATGCTCTGAAAGAAACTAAGTTGTTTGCTACAACTACCCCTACACAGAAATTAGAAAATTATATGACAAGAAGTTTACTTCAGCCTGCAGTTGGGACATAGGTTATTACTGAAAGTAGTCGTCGGCATGGTTTCTGGTTTCACAGTAAAAGAAGACGACTTGAAAGGACTCAGTGGTTTTGATGCTCTTCTGAAATGAAAACACTCAGTGAGCACATAGCATTGGGTTGTCATTAATGTCAGCCAAGCGAAAACACTGTCTCCATGAACACTGCAGTCATTTCCCCGCCGAGACCATGACTTTCCACTCCCTGGCATTTCGGGCACTGTGCTAGTACTTTTCCAAAAGAGACTCTTAAGGCAATTCATTCTAGATAATCAAACACACATAACAGTCTTAAATGAATAGGTGGCCTGAATTTGCTAAAGTCAGCCAACAATTTCCAGGGGAGAATGTGTTATTTTCTGAGAAATACTGTAAGGCAATGATGAAACCCTCAAGCGCTGGGAGGCACGAAGTATAACTACTACACTTCACGGTAAATAGCATTAGTTTGTTTGTTTGTTTATTTATTTATTTATTTATTTATTTATTTGAGACGGAGTCTCGCTCTGTCACCCAGGCTGGAGTGCAGTGGCGCGATCTCGGCTCACTGCAACCTCCACCTCCCACGTTCACACCATTCTCCTGCCTCAGCCTCCCGAGTAGCTGGGACTACAGGCGCCCACCACCATGCCTGGCTAATTTTTTGTATTTTTAGTAGAGACAGGGTTTCACCGTGGTCTCTATCTCCTGACCTCATGATCCGCCTGCCTCGGCCTCCCAAAGTGCTGGGATTACAGGCATGAGCCACCGCGCCTGGCCAATAGCATTAGTTTAAAATCATGTTGTGGATAAAAATGTAATCAGGTAGCTTTACATTGCTCTTATTAAACTTGATACACACAGTTTAACATGGTCTTGTGGAAGAAAACAGGAAAAATCTCTGGCATTCTCGATATGTTCTATGATATGTAGCAGCTCTTATGTTCTGTGTCTGTCGCCTATTTTGTAAACAGGCAACAAAACACCATACTTCATCCCAAAGTTACGAGAAACAAGGAATTAAGCATGTTGTGTTGGATGGAGTTAATGATATAACGTTAAAAAATAACCCCACAGTTTCCATCTACTCTCTTGCTCTCTGCAATCAAGCTGGGCATGAGAGAAGAAAATAAAGTGATTTTCTTAGGTAGCGAGCAAGTGTTGGAAAGTGGCATTTACTATATCACCAGGGCATATTTGTTGTTGTTATTTTTCCTCCCCCATTCATTGCCTATGAATTAATTTAAGAAACAAGGCATCAGGGAATAGGCTAAATATAAAACAGTATTTGCTATGTTTTTTAGTGTCAAACACTATAAGACCAAGGTACTAAACTTTGAATGAGAAAATATTCTGCAGTTTCTCAGGATCTCACATGTTTGTCATACTTCTTACAGTGGTAGTATACTATTTTTAATATCACTTTTATATTGCCATGATTTTTAAACACCAAGGTAAATTCTCACAGAAAGATTGCCTGGGGATAGGTATGTGTGTGTGGGAGGGAGGATCTGGCGATACTCATATGGTAATCTTTTTATTTCATCCATTTTCTCTGCTTTCAAATTATAAATTCAAACTATAATGTCACTCTCCACCCCCTCCCATCTCCTTCCCAATCAACAAAACAAACAATAAAATTCATATTTTACTATGTGTATTGTGAAACAGCCTACAATAGGACACCAGTGCTTTTTAAAGTCCTACTTTTTATAAAGGGTCTGATTTTCTTCTGGCCATCAACTGAATTGTAAGGACAACATAGCTCATTTTATGAAACGAAAGTGATATTCAAAAACTAAGTGGCTGAAGATGTAATTGTCTATATGTGAGCTGCTTCTGACCTTGAAAAAAGTGTAGAAGAGGGGCCGGGCGCGGTGGCTCACGCCTGTAATCCCAGCACTTTGAAAGACCGTGGTAGGTGGATCATGAGGTCAGGAGTTCAAGACCAGCCTGGCCAAGATGGTGAAACCCCATCTCTACTAAAAATACAAAAATTAGCCGGGTGTGATGGCACACGCCTATAATCCCAGCTACTCGGGAGGCTGAGGCAGAGAATTTCTTGAACCTGGGGGATGGAGGTTGCAGTGAACCAAGATCGTGCCATTGCACTCCAGCCTGGGCAGCAGAGTGAGACTCCGTCTCAAAACAAACAAACAAACAAACAAACAAACAAAAAAACCAAGAGGCACATTTAAGACTTGAAATTTAGATGGAAATTTTAAAGTTTTAAGTTGTTCATATTCTACCCCAAACACATTCATCTCAAAAAATAATATTTAAAGCCATAGAATTTATAATTTATGCGTCAATAGTTTCTCCTTTAAGTGGTCACCAAAAAGATATCAAACTTTTTTTGCTATAAGAGCATATTTAAAAAATATCAATGAAAGTGTTACCAGTTTTCAATCCTCCTCACTTGGACATTAAAGGGATTAAAGTTATTGTCAGCACACACATGGATCAGCTTTCAATGGAAAAAAATTAATGTTTTTTGATGTTGTTTCTTTTCCTTAAGGCTCAAGGACACTAGGAGAAAGACATAAATAGAAGTATATATTATCATCTAGATGGTGACTCTCCAAGGGGATGATGAGGGAACAGAAGTAATGCTACCCTAATTCTGAAATAATAAAAGCTCAAGCAATGAATGGCTGAATTCACACCTCAAAATTTCATGGAAGACAGGCATCCAAAAATAAGCTTTCAAAACTGAATGAACTCATTACCACAATTAAAGAAAACAAAAAGAAACATTTTGCATAACTGCTGGTTTTGCTGCTCCTTCTGCTAATTTAGTTTGTCTGGAAGAGCCACTGTGTGGACCACCCATGCTTCAATGCACTTAACCAACACCTTTAGAAGAAAACAGGATAGCTACAAAGTAAGTGGTATCTTTTTATGTTTCAGATTTCCATAAGGCGATTTCACAGTATTGCAGAGTGAAATCAATTAAGAAATAACTATAGCTATATAGGGAATATGCAACACATTAATATATTTATGGAGACTATATCTAGGCACATTTATTTTCAGCATTTGAAAATTACTGGTGAGAGTGAGTAACGTCCCTTCCCTGTTGTTTTGATAATCTCATGTCTTTTAAGCAAAAGGAAATGTATACTGCAAAATAGCTTTACCACTCTGACCTCAATATGGAGTAAAATGACAGATAACAAGCAGAAGCCGGTCAGTTTCACAAGTAAGTGATTCTGATGCTTTGGCTCATCCTGGTCCCTACATCCTGATCTGGCTGACTTAGTTAAAACCTGCCATTTCTAAAGTTTAAGAAATTAAACATAGTTTGGGAGTACAAAGAGCCATCTTTGCTCTGATCTCATTAACAACCTCATAAGAGTTCATTTCCCTCACTAACTGTCCTCAGGAATGAAAGTTAAAAGACCTTGAATAATTTTTCCTACCGCCCCACAATGATACTGTACTACTGTCCTCGTTCCTGGTCTGAAACTCCTCTGGAAAGAGATGCACAGCCTCTAGTAAATCATAGTTTTTGTTTTGTTTAGTGTACTCTAAAGAGCTACATGGAACCTTTTAAATCATTCAATGCCAGGTCCATAAAGACCTCTGTGATTAACAAATCAAACCCCTTTCTTTTCAGTCAAGGCACCTGAGACTGAGAGGTAAAGTGACTGTCCTAAGGTTACCAAGCTGGGGCAAGACCAAGGTGATACTGCCACCATCTGTTCATTCTCCTGCCACCTTTTCAACTAGGGTTTATCCCAACCTCCTCATTTCACAGAGAAAAACAGAACCAGTGTGAACAGAAACAATTCACTTGGGAAGAGTGAGCCGAGGCTCTTTTATCAGTGTAGGTGGTTGAACTTCGGTAGCCACAGGGGACCTGACTTTGAGGACACAAAACACAGGATCCTTCGTGGTTCACAGTGGTGGTGTTAGGGAGAGGCAATGAGCCTTGCATCATAGGTAGAACACGATGCAGCTGCAGGTGCAGAGAGTTATCAGGGAGAGAAGGGCCCAGAAGACTGGGAAAATGATAGTGGTGTCAAACAGGAAAATTACACTGAAATTACACCATGTCTTTTTACATTTTCCTCAGTCTCCGTCTGAGCCACAAGTGCACTGCAGTCATTTCAGAGATACAGAAGCTTATCTTGCTTTTTGAAAAGTTTTTCTTAATATCTGTCCTAGGGTCCACAGGAAATGAAAAACCCAAGGCATCCCTCGCCCTCTCCCTGCAAGTCACCTGCTATGAATACCTGCATTCATTCTTCAAAGCCTTTATCACTCCCTGGAATGCCACGTATTTATTAGCTGTCTCCACACATTAAGAATAAGATGTATAGAGCAGGAACCTGTCATTCTTCTCCATCCTATCTTCCCAGTGCCTGCCTCAGTGCCTGACACATAGCAGGTGCTCCAAAGGAATAAATAAATTAGGAAATCCTACCACCTGCTTCTAGCACGTAATATCTACTACCCTGGAGTGGAATGAAAGGGTTATTAAAATACCCAATGACAGCCTCAGGTCTTTCCTTCTAGTGTGGAAACTCTACAGCAAGAACCAACACAAATTAAAGTGTCTAAAAAAATCAATTGGGGCAGGCATCTTCTTCTGAACTACATTTACTAGAGCCTGCCACCCACAGATGTCAAAGGAATTCACAGGATTAAAAGAAAAGGCTGGAGGTGAGAAAGTTAATAACTACTCTTGCGACATCTAGGGCTGGGCTACAAGTGGTCAGCACATGGACCTCTCCATATATGTTGTTAGATGTCAAGGAGTGGCTTTACAGATAGACAGCCTTGGACCCCAATGCTAAATCTTCCACTTATTAGCACTGTGATCATGGGCAAGTTATTTAACCTCTCCAAACTTCTATTTCCTAATCTCTACCACAGAGATAACAGTACCTACTTCACAGGGCTGTTATGAGGCTCAAATGCGAGAATATATGTAAGCAACTAGCTCAATGCCTGGCATACAATGGTAACTGCTATTACTATTGTTATATGAGCTATTGATATTTTTATCTGATCCCAGATAATACTCAATAATCAAAGTTAATCTCCATCTGCTTTTCTGAACCAGGAATTACTGCTTTATCCTGGGATTACTATAAGGTCAAGATGGCAAGTGAGTTTCAGCTCATATTCCGAGTCACATGGATTTCAAGTGAATGCTTGGGGGCTGGTTGAGATGCACTGTGCTGTGATTGATTGTGACATGTGCCAAGGGTGTAGAGCCAGGCTTGTTGGTTGGTTCTAATATTAGAATTGGTAAGCCTCTTGTAGTAGTATCACAGAGACTAACAGCTATTTTAATATTATATAATAAAGCACATAGAGAAATCAAAAGAATGGGCTAAGAGTCAGATGGTCTAAGTTCTAATTTTAGCTCTGCAACTAACTGGTGAGAAGATCAGAATATGCCACCCCAAATTATGACACTGTGGCATGAAGATTATTTTGAGCTGAAAGCAACTGAGAAACAGCAGAAAAAGCTCTCTACCCTACCCCTATCTGCCTATAGGCAGGGCATACATTTCCCCTTGTAAAGGTGCCCTCTGCCCCAACCCCATACCAGGAAGAGGAGACAACCCTTATCACTACAGATGGGCACTGACTTAAATCTGCTAAAACAAACCTTATTGAAGTAACCCTTGTCTTCCATTAGTTCCCACATATATTTACCTTCCCACAATATATGGCCCCTAGAAGCCTCAAACCATTTTCCTTTATCTTGTCACTTCTCCATAAGTTTATTGCCCTTTGTTAAAATGGTACATAAGCCTCCAGATCTGATGACCTTCTTGGGGGTATTCACTTAATTTCTGTGAGGCCCCCTGACATACATATAAAATAATCCTTTTTCTCCCGTTAACCTGTCTTTTGTAAGTTTATTTTGTGGGGCCCCAGACACTGAATATAATAAGCAGGTAGAGGAAGAAGTTGGGTTTTTTCCTCTCTAACACTGAGTAAGTGATTTTAATCCAGTCACTTCTCTTTCTCTGTAAAGTTATTTCCCATTGAAGTACTGTGATTTGCTGATAATTGATTTTTTAAAATGTAAGTAAAGTGAAACACATATAGCTATGACAGGGCCTGGGGTACAGGATGGGTATTTGTTATGATTATTTGAAAGAAAAATAAAAGCACAAGGCTATTATATGGAAGTGTAACAGTTAAATATTTTCTGTCCTCATTCAAAAAGATTGACTCTTCCTATCAATGAGGAATATATTCACAATGAGATAAAATTGCAATATTTTTGGCACTAAAAAAAAATCAGCAAATGCTTAGTAATTCTCCAAGAAAGACAAGACTGTTGTGAATATGGGGGCTCTTTAATAACCAAGGCACCATTTAAAAATAGCTAGAATTAATTACAGGGCTAATGACCCATTGAAAGGCTTATTTAAATACCAAAGCCAGCACTGAACAATCATGGAAAATATGACTTAAAAGGGCTTTAGAGAGCAGAAACCAGGAACCGCAGTTGAAACAAAAAACACATTATCCTAGAACTCTAGCTACTTTGGTGAGAAACATTCAGGATGCGAAAAATCTCAGGGGAGTTCTCAGGCTGGGTAAGAGAAGCCACTAGGATCAACAGAAAGACAAGAAGATGACACATACGGTCACCTGTTTGGAAAAGAAGGACTGCCATTTAGCATTCACCCAAAGAGAAGAGAGAAGAGCCCTTCAAAAACCATTCTCCCCCAATCATCAAGGCTTTCTTTCCCCCACGCTCACCCCCTGGTTTTCTGATGTACCCACCCATTTTTAATGTACCATAGGATAAAATTAAAATTTCCACAGAGAGGAAAACATATATTTTAATAAGTCTCTGTGGCCACTTTAGAGCCGCATTATCTCCAAGAGCTTCCTGTGTCTTGGTCCTCTGTGCCCTGCATCCATGCCATCATAAGCCAAAGAAGAGGTGATAATCTTCAGCGTGCCCTACTTGCCAGGCAAAAGTGATGCCACTGCAGTTCTTAGCTTCTCTCTGTACCAAAATGGCCTTTCTGTATGTCAGTATCCTGGGAGCACACCAGGTGGCCAGAGCTGAAACAGTTTCATTACTTCATTCATGCCCATTGATTAAATGCATTACTCTTACCCTTATTTACTGTGGCCTAGACATGCCTTGTAGTTGCCTTGCTAAGTTAAAAGTGTCATAAAATCAAAAGGTTCCAAAGCCCTTGAGAGCTCAAGGTGGGGAGGTAGGAGAGGGAGTGAGGCACTCTCGACATATATTGGTTTCAAGGAGCAAATATAAATTTTAGTATAAATTGCTGTTCACAATAACGCTTTTAAACCAGCAATTATTTACACTGTACTACTCGAGAAACCCTATAATTATTCTGAAAGCACTTGCCAACGTCTACCCTGTTTCATAATTGCCAACACAGCCTTCTTCAAAAGAATTAGTGGCAATGTTAAAATTCTGTTTGGTACTAGGTTACTGTTTGAAACAATTAGTGATTGCACGATGTTGGGATATGCAAGCAGAATGGGGCCAATAAAGTACCCTAAGAATGAAATGGTCTTGTGTTCATATTCACAGGTGGGAAGAAAAGGAAGGTGGTGGCTGAAAGGGAAAAAAAATTGCTTGAATTTTTTTTTTCCTTTTTTTTTACTACTTTCCCAAGAAATACTGTCATCTGTTGAGCAAAATGACTTTAAGAAAATGTTTTTTCAAATGCTGGAAATGGTAGTGATTTGAAGGAAAAAAGATAACCCACTTCTCCCTCTTCCCCACTCCTTCTTGCCTGGAAAATATGTTTCTATTTCCGGCCTTTACTCCTGATATTTGTAAGTGAATCTGGGTAGTGATTGTGGAACCTCGGCTCACACATCTCAAAACACCCATCTGTGCAGGTCACTTGACTTTGCTGACCTATTTTCTGCTGTTTCTTTCTGCTACACAAATCTCCCCCACTTGAAAGAGCAATAGTCCCTCTACTTTCCAATGAAGCACAGACAGCAGAGAGATTTCTCACTCTCTGTAAATGCAAAAGCTTTTGGAACGTCTGGCATTTCAGGTGAGTGTTTAGGAAAAAACGGATCTCATCCTGGGTGTCTCTCTCATCTTTATTTCATGCTTTCTCTTCTTATAAACCCACAACTGTGGACAAGGGGATCTGTGTTCCCCATCGCCAAGTGAAAATACATGCTAAATCTACCCTCAAAATTGAGGGTGCTGTGCAAAGTTTCATAAATAGAAACAGGGAGGAGAAAAATCTGGCATGATAACTTCTGAATTTAAGCCATTTATTCTCACCTCCACCCCACTTCTATCCCGCCTTTTCTCTTTTATGAACAGGTGATATAAAAGCAGAGAACTAAGGCAGTTACCTAAATAAATTTTGTATTACTTGTCTAAGTATTTTAGGGAAGTGTTTTTTCTATTCTGAGTGTCCAGGCTATTTTCTTAGTTCTCGTGTTCACTCTGCAGGTGAAGATATTGTCACTGACTGGGGAATGTGCCTGTGGACCATAACCCAAAGGTGGCATCTTTTGTGATAAAACAGGTATATCCCTGTTTCATGAGTCTATTGGCCATGAAAGAGATCCTCTATGCCTGGAAGTTCACGGCTTCCCCTTTCTCTTCATCATTTTCTGGTTCTGCGGGAGGCTCCATCTTTGATTCAAACTTCACTTCTTCCTAAAAGCCTTCGTAAATGAAGAAACCTTGCAAATTACAGTGGATGTTTCCCCTCACCATTCATGTATCCAGTTTGTAATTCCTTATCTTCTTTTTGTGAATATGGTGGCTTGCCATTTTGCCTCCAGGAACACTTGTTTGTCCACCCCAATCCAATGATAAAGGACAAAGAAAAGATTTATCAGAGCATGTATTTATGCATAGCACATCCCCAAATGGTTGAACAGCAATAAGTACCCAAAAAAGTACTGTTTAGGTAGCCAACTCCCACTGTCTAATTTAATCCCACTGAAACTGGATGTGTCTTTTTCTCCTTTTGTTCTAAAGAAACTTGTTCTACTACTATTTGCTGGCAGGAATAATTTTCTGCCACCTGTAGTACTCTCTGCTTCTGTGAAGGCTGAACTTCAAGTTGCTGTGAAAGAATCTGCATTATCCCTCTATAGTCATACCTAAAATTAACCCACTGTCTTAAGTTAAATAAGATATAGAATGCTCACAACTGTTATGGTTATCGGAGAACTAGAGAGTGAGGCTTTCTGGCACTACGAGAGGATGTAGAAGATGACACATGTGGTTTGGCCTTTATTTGGAAGCAGCAAAAATCACAGAGGTGGTGGTTACAAGACAAAAAAGGCCAGGGGAGTGAACACAAAGTTTTGGCTGAGTTACTTTGTACTATTATGTAATGAGATACAAGCTCGGCCTTGCTTGAGTTTAAATAACCATAATGAACTGTTATAAACTCTGGGATGGAGGCATTATAAACATAGGAAATTCTGTACTTGGTCCTCCGGTTGGTCAAGTCTACTTGTATTCATAAGGAACACATTCCCTTGGGCTACAAGAGAAACATTCTGCAAACTGGAAATAGAAGTTACTTTCTGGATAGTTCTCTCAAAGAATATAATGAAGTAAACCCGAACTTCAGAAATCTCTGTGATCATGTATTTTAGAACATCACCAGAGCAAATAGCAATGAATCTCAGCTGATTAGAGCTTTAGTAAGTAATTGGGATAGCCGAATATCCAAATAGCTGGAGTTTTATCCAAGTAAACACATGAAAACAAAGAGGGCAGTTATCATAAATATTTTTAAAGAAATATTTCTAAATTATGACCTATTTCTTTTCTTTGTAGAGAATTTTGAATAGAATTTACTTTCTTGATGATAAACAGTCATCAGAAATTTTATTTTAAAATTTATTAGAAATTTGGAGAGCAGGATGTTTGGCCTCTGAATGGGAACCTTAGTAGTGCCAATGACGAAAGAGAGTATTAAATATGGGTGATGTTGAGAAAAGCAAGATTTTTGTCTAGAAGTATGCCCAGTGCCACACCGTGGGAAAGGGAGGCAAACACAAGACTGGGCCACATCTCCATGGTCTCTGGACGGAGGACAGGTCAGGCCTTTGGATTCACTTACACAGACGCCAGTGAGAACAAAAGCATCACCTGAAGACAGGATACACTGATGGAGTATTTGGAGAATCCCAAAAAGTTCATCCCTGGAACGAAAATGATAGCCTATCTCAAAAAAGCTACTAATGGGCATTAATTAGTTGGCCACTGCCTTGTTTATGACAAAACAGGAACATCTCATGACTTTTTTGTGTGTACCATAATTTAATAGATCTCACACACCAGAATTCAGATCATTAATGTCTGACCGAATATTTTTGTTGGGCAGTCCTGTTAACTAAGACTGGATTGTGGTTAAATGCGTATGTTCGATGTTTCTTTGAGTTTTAATAGTAATTTCGATTCAGTAAATGCTATCACTGTTTCCCCCTTCTAAAGATATGGTTGGACTTCATTAATAATGTTCAACTTTTCATAAAGATGGTGAATACCACCTTAAAACCTATTGGAGATTGGTTTTATGTTTAGATTTATATAACTGGTTATGTGAATATATTTAAATACTTGGGAATTTCCTTCACTGTCTCAGAACCAAGCAAAAGTCACCTGTATTTTGTGTTCTGTTGCCTCTTAAAGGCAAGGTCTGAAGATAAGGTAGCAATGTCTACTTTATATTTTTGGCTTTGACTATGCCAATCTAATTAGAATTCCCTGTATCTAAAACGGTTCCCTTTACTTACAAAAAGGCATTTTAGTGTAGGCTTTAGAAAAGTGTGCAATATTTAGAGTGATATTATACACTAAAGTGTAATAGTTGAGAAGAGTGAAATATTTTTTATTTGATATTACACTTTGGTGTGTAGTGTAATATCAAATATACTTTATAAATAATAAAATCTTATAAATAACAAAATCTAATAAAAATCAAATAAAGAATATTTAATATTACACACCAAAGTGTAATACCAAATAAAGAGTATTTTACTCTTCTCAAAAAAATTTATTAGACACTTATGAAAAAAGTATAAAATTATTGTATATGCTGTAATGCTCTGAAGGCCTTCTAAGATTTATATGACATTTTGCCCCAACACTAAATGGCCCTGGTTTTTATCCTTTTTATGCTTTTTCTTCCTCCTTCATCCGTAGTTTTCCTTCCTTCTGTAGTCATATGCTAGATCTTATGAGGCCCTCCCTCTACTTGTAATTAATATTTTGTCTTAGAATTAGCTATGTCTTGGAACCCAACCAGATAACTAAGCTTGTGTAAAAACCAATTATAAATAGGATGTACTGGGTCTAAAGAGATTTCCTCTGAAATCAAGTGCATTCACTGTAGTGCTTGAACTTTGGGACTCTGTTTTGGCAACCTAAAGGCCTATTTGCTTACTTCCTAACTTCTCAGATGTTTTGTGACAGAGAAGGTTGCCAGAGGACAGATTCATCACAGGTGACGTATTGCTGTAGTAGGAAGGCAAAAAAGGTAATTGAAAGACCCTGTTCTTCAAATTACCAAGAGAAAGATGTCGTGCAAGGAATAGGACAATGACCTTTCTGTTATTTGCATTACGGCTTGATAATTATCACAAGTACATTCAGTTTGAGAGTTTCTCGATCTCTTCTCAATGCCTTCAAATAGATATGTTATAAGACACGGCAAATTGATTCTTTTCCTAAGCGAGGCCAGTTTCACGTTCCAAAAATATTTCAAAGCCAAATACACATAACTTTATAAATTTGGCCACTGTTTTTTTTCCCCTTGACTGTTTTATTCTTGACTGCAATAGCCAAGAGTTAATATAGTTGCGTTTTCTTAAGGAAGCAACATAAGTTCTAACAATAAATCTGTGAAAATGAATTTGTGATTTTAGTTCATTTTTGGATGATTTCAACCAATCATTGTAGCCCATACCTGGCAAAGCAAAAAGTTTATCACAGCAACTCCTTATTTTGCTCCCTATGAGACTGTATTAAATTTAGATCTCTCCAGAACATTTGACTCCCTTCTTAAGGAGATTTATGTTGAAAATTATCATATAGCCACAAAACGCAGTCCATTTTATATTAAAATGTGAGTGTATTTCTAAAATTTTTTCTTTTGTTTTGTTTGTGTTCTCAAGAATGCTTTCTAAAACAAACTCATGTGACATAAACAGGGCCAGCTTGCCCTAGTTACACCCTTACTATTTCATTAACAAAGGAACTGGGCTGCCATTCTGTTTTTGTTATGCTTATGCTGAATAACTGTACTCAGCCAGCTGCCATGACTTGTCTGTAATCCCAGCACTTTGGGAAGCCAAGGTGAGAGGAACACTTGAGCTCAGGAGTTCAAGACCAGCCTGGACAATATAGTGAGACCCTGCCTTAAAAAAAAAAAAATGTAGCCGAGTGTGGTGGTGCCAGTCTGTGCCTGCCTGTAGTCTCGGCTACTGGTAGGGGAGAGGGGCCTGAGGTGGGAGGGATCACTTGAGCCTGAGTCACGGCTGCAGTAAGCTGTGGCAACAGAGCAAAACCCTGGGTGACACAGCAAGATGTGTCTCAATAAAAATAAGTATATAACTGTATTCAAATGACTTTCTTCTTCTAATGTGGCTGCCTGGGCAATTTGTCCATTTTTTCCCAGCAGCAGCTGCTAATGTTTAAGTGTAATTTTACGATAAATTTTTTTTAATTAAAAAAATTAAAAGTTACACCAGCTTATTGAAGCAAATATAGAAAATACAGAAAAGTATACGGAATAAAAAATAAAACATATTGTCTTCACTGCAGAGACAACCAAGTCTTTAAAAATGTACATGTCTGTATATACACATCTGTACTCACACATGAGCACACACACATGTTGGCAGTGATGTTTTAAAATGTGTTTTTATACATGGGAAGTTTTAACTTGTGTTTTTTTAAATATGGAGAATGCAAAATAATAATAAATAATGAGGCATAATTGTAATTGTGATGACAAGAAAGTAATAAAAAAATGTTAAACTCTTTAACTCTGAAACTAACGTTAAGAATTTTATCCCGTGTTGTAGATCCAGGAACACTTGAGGAAGATGCTTTAACCACAACATGGCTCTCAAGGTTTTTGGACCCCCTTCCATAATGTAATAGATTCTGAATTGCAAAATACCAATACATTTTGTTAAAGGGTCAAGAACTATAGAAGGAAAGTACATCTCAATCCAAAACTATATCCATTGAGAAAAGAAAAATAGCTCAGAACCGTATGAGCTATATGAGTGATGCAAAATTTATCACGCCCTGAGAGACATAATATGGGACTTCAGTCACACTCCCCCCATGCAGGGGTGGTGGTGGGGGACTATTTAAAGCCATTTTGTTCCTGACTAGATGCTGCCTCCATTATCTTCATGTTACTGGAATCTGTGATACACAGAACAATAGCTTATGGGTTTAACAAAAAAAAAAATTTTTTTCTTTTTTTTGAGACGGAGTTTTGCTCTTGATGCCCAGGCTGGAGTACAGTGGCGTGATCTCGGCTCACCGCAACCTCTGCCTCCCAGCTTCAAGCGATTCTCCTGCCTCAGCCTCCTGAGTAGCTGGGATTACAGGCCTGCACCACCACATCCGGCTAATTTTGTATTTTTAGTTTCACCATGTTGGTCAGGCTGGTCTCGAACTCCCGACCTCAGGTGATCTGCCCGCCTTGACCTCCCAAAGTGCTGGGATTATAGGCATGAGCCACTGCACCCTGCCAGTTTACAAAAATTTTGTTGAGACAGAGTCTGACTCTGTCACCCAGGCTGGAGTGCGATGGCACGATCATAGCTAACTGCAGCCTTGACCTCCTGGGCTCACACAATCCTCTTGCCTCAGCTTCCTGAGTAACTGGGATGACAGGCATGTGTCAATATGCCCAGCTAGTTTTTACATTTTTTTTTGAGGCGGGGTTGAGGGGGGGTTGTTTTTGTTTTGAGACAGAGTCTTGCTCTGTCGCCCAGGCTGGAGTGCAGTGGCTCTATCTCGGCCCACTGCAACCTCTGCCTCCCGGGTTCAGGCGATTCTCCTGCCTCAGCGTCCCAAGTAGCTGGGACTACAGGCCCATGCTACCACGCCCAGCTAACTTTCTGTATTTTTTTTTTTTTAGTAGAGATGGGGTTTCACCATGTTAGCCAGGATGGTCCCGATCTTCTGACCTCGTGATCCACCCGCCTTGGCCTCCCAAAGTGCTGGGATTACATGCATGAGCCACTGTGCCTGGCTTTGAATTTTTTGTAGAGATAGGGGTCTTGCTATGTTGCCCAGGCTGCTCTCAAACTCTTGGGCTTAAGTAATTGTCCTGCCTCAGACTCCCAAAGTGCTGAGATTACAGGCATGAGCCACCATGCCTGGCCAATAGCTTATGTTATTTAAATATAAATTCTTGGTAAACAATTTAGAAACTGCCTCTTATTTCTTCCTTTAAAAATTCACTTGTAACTGCTGTTAATCCGAGTGTACAAGGCAACTTGAATCTGTACTCCCAGGTGGCTATCCTCAAGTTTGGGCTCAAATAAATGCTATACTTAATCATATTTTCTGAATCTTGTTACTTAAGGCTGACACGTATAAGTTGAAATTCTCCCAAAGTGAACATGGAGTCAGTCTACCAAAGTAAAACCAAACTAAGGTGAATATTTAAATATTCAGACAAACATCCCTGCTATTGAAAAAATCACAAATATTTGCTTAGCATCCACTAAGTGCAAGATGCTGATGGTGCAAATACCAGGTGTGCCAGACAACTGCTCAGCCTTTTATACCTCTTGGCCTAACTAGACACACCTGCAGTTTTCCACATGGAATTCCTCTTCTTGCACTTTGGCTTAAGCATGCATTTTTTCTAATGGCGGAAAATATTAAACAGACTTTTGCTTTAGAAGGTATCTCACTTCACTTCAAAGCAAAGTCTGCCTTGTGAATTTAATTAGGGAACCTTCATGAGATTTTAGCCCTTATGTATATTTCCAACTATTTTAGTCATCAAGAACACTTACTGTTCCAATTCTGCCACTGATGTGGTCAATCTTAGGGAAATTTCTTTGAGCCTCAGTTTCTTCATTTGTAGCATGGGGATCTTACCCACCTAAAACCAAACTGAGATAGCACAGTGCTTGGGGGACAGGAGACTCTCAGTAAACAGCAGCTCTTATTGTTGTGCCCCAGAGAGTCTCTTAGGAAACGGGCTCCCCAGAGCTTCAAACCATGGCTTTTCCTGTGTGGCTACATCACAGACATTGTTTATCAGAGGACACATCTTCTAGTTCACTGTGGTTCATTCTTGGTGGTCATTGGAAGTTTGCTCCATTACAGCAAGTACACACACAGGTAGCGATGGCCTACATATTTATTTTCAAGCAATGTTTTCCAGCAGACATGGCATTCAGTGTTGTATGAAACATCCCCATACTATTCCACAGACCTGCATGCAGCTTTCACTTTGCCCTCTATTGTACAGCCTTTCATGGGCTGCTTGACTTGAGCACACTTCTCACTACATACTTCATTTTATTAGGATATGAATTTTATATCCAGATAATGAATCCAAAGTCTGAGAAAGATGCATGCTTACAATTGGTATACAGCACGGCTGTGGAGACATGTTGAGAAGCTCTGGGATGAGACACCTAAATTCAAATCCCAGCTCACACTTCTGTGTGAACTTATGCAAAAATTTTAACCTTTTTGATTCTCAGTTCCCCTCATCTGTAGAATGGTTATCCCCATTCTGGGTTATCCCCAGAGTTGTTGAAAGTTAAAAGTGATCATGCTTGTTCAGTGTTTACCCAGTGTTTGGCATAGAGAAAAAATGCAATAAATGGCATCTTATAATGCAACTGTTACTGATTTTATCTTAACATAATGCTCTTTACATTTGGCCCACCAAATAAGATCATCTTTTGGAACCATTTTTTACTGCCAGTGAGAGCCATTTGGTGAGAATGATCCACACTCTCATCTAGTTGCTTTTACCTTCACTTATGAGAGAGCTGACTAGGGATAGGGGTAAACTGAGGGTGACAAAAGACTATTTTCCTGTGTTCTCAGTCTGCTGGGCTATATTAAATCTGATCTTTTGGTCTCATCAGGACAATCCTCTAACCAGGAAAGGTGGGGGCCTGAGAAGACTACAGCTTGCTAGAGCAAGTCATCCTTGACATGTTGAACTTTCAACAAGTTTATCACTCAAATATATTTGGGGGATAGGGAATCTGAGAAAATCCTAGATTTAAAGTATTTTATCAGCGCAAAACAGTGATTATTCTAAGACAATTATATGACAGCATAAAAGTATTGATATTTAAATATCTCAATACCCCAATGACACCCGAACGAAAACCCTGCAACCAGTACAATAATAGCATTATTATACATTTTTGCTTCACTTTGTGGGACTTTAAATTTAATGCCAGAACCAACAGCTTACAAACTGCTGTGGACAAGCAGTGACCCCCTTGTGAGCTCGGTAAATGTTATCTACTGTATTCTACCAATATCTCAGCAAAAAGACAGAGTGTTCCTGAAACAGTCTCTAAAGTCGTCCATCAGAGCTTTGAAGAAGAACACTGTCTTCTTTTCGTGTGGGCTGATTTTAAGGGACAACAGAGGTTTAACAGAGGACAACACAAATGGATTGAGATAAAACTGCTATATTCCCAAGAATTCTCCCATAAAGGTAAATTCCACAGATAAGACATTTACTTTTTTCTTTTTACATTTTTTTTGGTTTTAATTTTTAAAGTTTCTTTTTCTTGCAACTAGAAGCTCAAGTACTATTGCTATTCAGTGTTGGTTTCAGATAGTGCTAGAGGTGGCAAAAATAATTCTGCAAATGCGACTCACAGTGTGCACATTATATGTAATCTATTTTCATGTATTCATTAGCAGAGACATTTGGAATACCTTGTTGCTGAATAATGAAATAAATTGCATTTGTCCAATATCGTCCCATCTATATCACATTTATTCCAGACTTGAGCCTACACCAATGTTATTCAACAGCCAACTCTGTCTCATTCATAATGGATTTTTTTCCAAATGGATCTGTTTCATGTTAAAATTAGTGATAAAGTTAGTTTTTAATGGAATAGGCAGCAGGCAACAGCAGCTTCCGAAAGTATAACCTAATGGGGATAACTTAATTATTAGCCATATCACCCTCAGAGAACCAGGATTATAATAAAACTCAATTTGGTACAAACATATATAGATACCACCCCTGTTTTTTTTTAAAATTAGCTAATTATGATGTGGCCTGAATTGATAAAGTCAACACATCGTCTCAAAGAACCACTTAAACACTTAAGGAAAATGAATAGTCCTTGGATTCAAGGCCAGATATTTGATGGATTTATAAATGTCACTCACCTCCTGGCTTGAACAGAAGTGAATTCTGATACAAGTTTCTTGCCCACCTACACTCTTGATGCTGGTAAACTGTTAATTAAGCATTTCGGTAATATAATGCGAAGTTAATAACAGAGACCTATAATTAACATACACTCATATGTGCACTCTAAAAATAGGGTATCAAGGAAAGTCTTCCTATTAGGTGATGTGATCAAGGATTAATTGGTTAATGTCTATATAGCCCACCTATACATAAATAAGCTTATGATTATTATAATTATGGAGAGCAGAGTTCAAAATCCACTTCAAGTTCAAAGAATAATAATTTATACATCTAAGTATAAACGCAAATATTTAACTCTGTAAAAATACTTATTTTAATGCTATTCCAAATGTTTAATAAGTATTACTCATCACTCGTTTTACTTTTTCTTAGTAAAAAATCATAGATGTTTCAAAAAATAATTCCCTTTTGCCATTAATAACATTTTAATGTTATTTTAATTTTTTTTGAAAACTTGGTCATAGGCAGGGAAGAGGGAAAGTTTGGTGTTAATGCAGAAACTGCCTTGTTAATCACAGTGCATACTGGTGGATGGATAAACAGGTGATTTAAATTTATTGAAAGCTAGGTTTATATGAAAAATAGAGCAATAAAGTTGGCTTCCCAATAAAGTTGGGTTCCTAGCCTCCAAGTCTTATATATTACTTGAGGTTGGGGAGATGACTAGATGAATACATGGTAGCAACTTATAAAGATCATAATAACAGAATATACCAAACCAGATTTTTTTTTAGGGAATTCGAGAAGATTATTTGTCATTTGACTTGGGCCACAGAGAATGAATATCACACTTCCCTAGGCAGTGAAAGTTGCGATGGGAGTGAAAAAAAGCCAAGGAGAGGTCCCAGCATGAACATGCGTGATGTGTTCAAAGAGAGGCTCACTGTGTCTCAAGGGCAGGGTAGAGTGGAGCAAATGGCTCAATATAAGGATGGAAAGTGGGTAGCCAGGTTGGCGGGACCTAATCCTAAAGGGCCTTGAATAGTCTGTTAAGGAGTTTGGACTTATTTTCTAGGTGACTTAAGCCTTCAGAACAGAAAGGAGTCTGTTTAGATTACGTGTGAGAGCTCATTTGTCCAATGTTCAACCACACAATCTCAATAATGATAAAGATACTAACAAAGATGAACTAGCCAAAACCATTAATCTGCTTCCATAATGAGCTAGCCTATGAGTTTTTAAAATATGTTTCTAGCCATTAATAACCAGGGAATTTCACATTAAAGTTCAGATTTATAGATTCTCTTAAAAAAAAAAAAAAGACCTGGTGATGACAGAGCAGTTATTCCAAACGGCGACAGAGCCAAGGGAGGTGCTCCCTTTCCAAAGCATATGTGCCGTCCAGCGGTCCAAGTGCCTCCTCTACCTGCCACACTCACACCACCTGCCTAGGGGCACTAAATGTTTGGGTTTGCATCTTTTCTTTTAGAGAGATGCCCTCTTTTATTATCATTATTATTATTATTATTATTATTATTTTTCTGAGACTGAGTCTTGGTCTGTTACCCAGGCTGGTGTGCAGTGGTGTGATCTCAGCTCACTGCAAACTCCATCTCCCAGGTTCAAGTGATTCTCCTGCCTCAGCCTCCCGAATAGCTGGGACTACAGGCATGCACCACCACACCCAACTAATTTTTGTATTTTTAGTGGAGACAGGGTTTCACCATGTTGGCCAGGCTGGTCTCGAACTCTTGGCCTTAAGTGATCTGCCTGCCTTGGCCTCTCAAAGTGCAGGGATTACAGGTGTGAGCCACCAGGCCCAGCTGATACCCTCTTTTATTAGCAAGAATAATTCTACCATTGCATGAGTTCATACATACTGATTATCTCCAGCTTCTTTTGGTAATGCATTACTTTCCCTTTTTTTCTTTCTCATGCCAATAAAGTTTTCCATTTATTCCTTTACTTAAAATTGAAGTTATACGGTGTTAAATAAAATGTGTTTGGGTTGAAAATGAAAATGAAGATGTCATATGTAAGGGGCCTATGATGAACAGAAGGTAGAAAGCATGCTCTGTGGCAGGGTTTCTCAGCCTTGGCACTACTGACATTTTGTGTGAGATAATTCTTTGTTGTGGGGGTTGTCATGGGCACTGTAGAATGTTTAGCAGCATCCCTGGCCTCTACCCACTAGATGCTAATAGCACTCTCGAATTGTATTAATCAAAAAAATCTCTCTAGACACTGATAAATGTTCCCTGGGGGTCAAAATTGCCCCCAGTTGAGAACCACTGTTTTATGGAGAGAATGGTTTCCAGGAAAATAAGCTCTGGATAGGACAGTGGTGCTCTGCTGGAAAATGGATAGGACAATGCTTATGTCTCCTGCTGTTACCTCTGCCCCCGTGCACCTTTCTGTTCTTCCAGAGACAAGGGTTGCCCCACCCACAGAAAGGTGGAACAGCCAGGCATCCTGAGGGTAGTGATGCCAAAAGAAGCCCAAAGTCCTCTCCTACCTGGGAGAAACTTCAGCACCTCCATGAGGCAGCATGGCAGTGAAGGCTTTCTCTGCTCTCTACTGCTGATGTAGTTAAGGGAAAGAAGAAAGAAATTTGCATGATCTACTCTCAAGACCCAAACCTCCCTGTTTGCATACCCCGGCTCAGTGCGGTGTCAGAATGCTTCTAAGGAAGGAAGAAGCCTCTTTTCTCTGACAAGGCACTGGGGAAGTCTAGTCTAGATCTCACTTGGGAAAGCAGGACTTGCTGCTGCTAACACCTGGGAGGCAGGAAGCAGGCCAGGCACAGATCCTGGAACACATCAGACCAAAGTCCAGGACCTCCTCTCCTTCGGCTCGAAGGGCCTTGACCCAGAGCTCACTCACCTGAGAGCTTCTTTCACTTTTCTTGTAATATACATTTATCTTGAATCTAAGCACTGTTGTTGCATTATCAAACTGTCAGGATGGTTTTATATGTTTTCCTAGTACAAGTAAAAAAGATTAGTTGCTTTGCAAGGAAGGAACAGGGAGTTGTTGATGACAAAGTGAAATAGGTAAAAGTTGACTGAATAGTTTTGATATTTTTCATATGGATTTCAGTTTAGATGGTTTTGTGCTAAAAAAAAATCTCAAGATTATGGCATTTCCTGGAGTTTAAAATAGGCTGACAATACAATTTACAAAAGGCCTTTTTGTGGTTAGTGTCTTTTCACACCTCTATCTTCTGGCATTTAGAATCTAATCATTTCTTTGTGGTAAGAGGTATTATATATAGAAAATTGGTTGAATTAAATTAATCAACGAAAGTGGCTTGTTCATTTTGCACTCCTTCTCAAAAGAAACCACTGAGGTGGGAGGACTGCTTGAACCTAAGAGTTCGAGACTAGCCTAGGCCACATGGAGAGACTCCATCTCTTTAAAAAAAAAAAAAAAAAAAAAAAAAAGCCATGTGTGGTGTCACATGCCTGTAGCCCCAGCTACTGGCGAGGCTGAGGCAGAAGGATCACTTGAGCCTAGGAGTTCCAGGTTACAGTGAGCTATGATGGCAACACTGCACTCCAGCCTGTGAGACCCTGTCTCTTTAAAAAGAAAAAGAAAAAACCCAAAGGATTCATTTTTACAAAATTCAAGTCTTCTGAATGATGCTTAGTAAATATGTAGTAGATGCTCAATACAGGCTAGCTAATGACAACAGTGATTTTGGTCCTCACCATAATGGGGCGGAAGGGTGGTGGTTAAAAGGGGAAACAGGGCAACAGCAAAGAAAAATGACAATTAGTCTCCTCATTCAGTAAATAATGAGTAAATGAAATAGCAGTCACTCCCTTACAGTAACGACAGCTCAAAAGGGTGAATGGCTTGAACAGGGGAGGATGAACAATACAAGGGTAAAAGAGGGATGCAGACAAGGAAGGTTTTGAGTAAGTTAAACCTACTGGCGACAAAGAACGTACAGAGAGCAGGGCCAGGCAGCTGAAGCATTCTTTTATTCACAAATCAATGGAAGTTATTCAAGCCAATATGGTTTGATTTAGCAGATATTAACTGCAGCTAAAGTGATGCAAATACGTCAGCAAAAGGAGAGCAAGATAAACATGAGAAACCCACACTCGTTAAAAAGGGAGATGAGAACAGAGACTGACATTTAAAGATCAGATTAAAAGGATAGGAAAAATGAGAGAAAAGTAAGACAATGTGAGCATGAGATCCTTCGACAGAAGGGAGGTGAAGGGGACAGATCCAACAATCCCCCTGCTTATTTGACTCCGAGACAAGAGAGAAGATAGCCGATCACGGGCCGTCAATAACACAAACACAGCCCGGGCACTTCATAAATATTTGTTGAGTAACTAAATGTGCATGAAAAATGCCTTCCTTTCTGGATGTGAAGATAAACTGAGATTTTATATGGTACCATATTAACAAGTTTTTGTCTTCAGGAGAATGCTTAAAAACATGGACAGCATTATTTTTGTTTTGTGTGGGTGTATGTGTTTGTTTTTCAGACAAAGTCCTGCTCTGTCACCCAGGCTGGAGGGTAGTGGTATGATCACAGCTCACTGCAGACTTGACTTCCCCAGGCTCAGGTTATCCTCCTACCTCAGTCTCCTGAGTAGCTGGGACTATAATGCATGCCACCATACCCAGTTTATTATTATATTATTATTATTTTGCGTTTTTTGTAGAGACAGTGTTTCACCATGTTGCCCATGATGGTCTTGAACTCCTGGGCTTAGGAAATCTGCCCACCTTGGCCTCCCAAAGTGCTGCGATTACAGGTGTGAGCTACTGCGCCTGGCCCATGGACAGTTTTAATGATGATTTTAAAACAGCTATTCATTTGGATAAATTTCCATGAGCCTCATCTTGTACCCCTGACACAGGTGCCATCATAGATTCAATTAGAGGGTCACGGTACAGTAGTTGGAGCACTAGACTGAGAGTCAAGAGACTAAGGTTCCAAAATTGGCTTTGCTGCTAAGTGTGTGATGCTGGGCAGCCACTTAACCTTTCCGAGTTTCTGTTTTCTCTGGGGTAACAGGAGTGGCTTGGACCAGGTAACTCTCAGGCCTCTCTCATGACCCTACATGTGCAATGAAGTACATTACCATATTAATCAGCTATTTTGCCCTGTCTGTATCCTGCCTTGTATGCCCAGTGTTGAATGGCAGATAAAAGTTCTTTTTTTTTCTCTCCTCATTTTGCCTGCTAGTGGCTTGTCAACAGTAGTTGCTATAATCAATTCTGGAAATGTTTACCCATCTGTATTATCTGAAGGCTGTTATTTACTGTTCTTGCTATTTTTTTTCCCGGGGGGTGTAGTAATTTCGATGTGCCTCCCACAGGAGACCGCAGCAAACAACAAGGATACATTTTCACAATACTCAGCATGAAGGGACACTGTTTTGCTGATGTCCCTGACACAGTTTGAATTCATCGTAATGGTATATTTGAAGTGGTTTCCTGTGTTTTTTTGTGTGTGTGTGTGCGCCTGTAAAGACTAAATTAAAGCTCCAGTGCATATGAGTCCTACTGTGTGCTGTTACTCTTAACTAGAATTAGTTTTTTCTCTTTTCTGTGAAAACACAAATAATTGTGCAGGCCAATTAAACCTTTTGATAGAAATGAATAGCCTAGTTTTTAAAAGAGTTAAAGAGGCCTAAAACATCACTTACAGCACTTTTTGATATCATAATATTACATCTGAGCTCTCTGTGGCACTCTTAGATGAAGCATGAACTATGGAAAGATCATGAAGAGGCATGAGGGGTCCCTGATTTTAGTCCCTGCCACTAACTTATCCTGACATGGTGTTTAATCTCCCAACTACGCGATTATAAAGTTAGCAGATTGGACTAGATGACTGCTAAGGTCTCTTGCAGGTCTAATAGTCTATAAAATGCCCAGGTAGTTATGGGACTGTTGTATTTAGCTATGTCACCTTCTACAATGAAAATTTTCTTCCCTGCTGGGAAGTTATCAAAATTCACTTTTTAGAATGTTATGCCAACACATAAATTGACCTCACTGCATTTCTGTTACCTCATTAAAAAAGTAATAATCCATGAAAAAGTACAAGGTGTGAGGGTGATTTATGTAAACAGAATAATACCTTACCTTAAACACACCAGAACGTACTGCAGAGCACATAGGAGTAGCTCATGAATCCCAGCACTCCCAGATGAGGACAGGGAGGCCTGATATCTAAATTCCATGCATAAGATTCCATAAGTCTACGGAAAAAATACTAGGTATACCCTCATCCATTGCTCACTAGCCATGCTTTGAATTTGGGAGCCTTACAATTACATAGCAAAGTTGAGTAGCTTTAAATGTAGAAAGCAGGTCAGTGAGTGGCTTTAATGTGGATTCATCTGTTGGAGAAGATGTGGTCCTGCATTTCACATGGCCAGCAAAGGGCAAAGAGGGGACAGTCACTCAGAAATGTGTATGTTGGGGGAAAGAACCCCATAAGAAACCTACCAGAAAATGGGCATCATCCCTCACATTTGCAAAGCCTTTCACAACTTTACTAAACACTCGAATGCTCTGGGCATAGTGAACCATAAGAAACAGAGGGGTTATAACCCACAGGGTTTAATAAATGCATGGCTATTATAGACAACTGGATCATCCGGCTTTTACCATTGGTAGCAAGAAAAAAAAAAGAGGGGCTTTTTAGTCATACTCCCTCCTACCATTTAAAAACAAATCTATACATAATATAGATAACAAAACTATATTTATGAAGAAGCACTTATTGATGGGCCAACCACCTGAAATGTATTACCTCATTTAACAACCTCAAAATAATCCAATGTGGTTGAGGCTGTTTTCATCCTCGGTAGGAGATGAGAGCTGAGTGAGTTAAGCCGCTGGTCCTGTGGCAAGGAAGTCAGATCACCACTATTCTGGATCAATTTGTCAAGTTTCAAGTGTTTACCTTGAATACAAAAACAACCTGAGAGGCAGCTGGCAACGAATACTTCTTCACAGTATGGGCATGAGTCCTGACTAACATGTACTAAATTACCAAGCATATCTTTAAATAAACGTGTACCACAGCAACTCTAATTCAAACAACAATCTTTAATGTAATAATTACACTGGCTGTGACACGAGCTCAGCCGAGAGTGTATTTTTATTTTAACAAGGCTGAGTAAGTACATGAGTGTGGGCTGAGCTTTTTGCTCGACAGTCAATACTTGAAAGCTGGCTCCAACCTTTAATTTAAGCATTCGCTTGTAGCACCAACAGGGCTACAGGGTTTCTAGTATCAAAGACACAATCCTCCGTCCTTTCATGGCCCTACTTCTGTAAGCAGCATGATTGAACTGCGGCACCACAGAAACTTGTTTTCCCTCCTTCTGGCAGCGTTAAGCCAAAACACTACTGCCCCATTCATCTTAACGACATCATAATGAAGTCCCTGAATCAATTTATATCAAGCAAAGTGCAGAAATCCATTGAAGACTCATGGCGGATGCCCTTCATACCTCTCTCAACACCATACAAGAGGCAGAGCGGCCGCACAGAAACCCAAATCATACCACAGAAGAGACCTTTGCCGCATCCAAAAAGCTTTTTTATCTCTTGAAATAATTAAGGGAAAGGAAGATACTGAGAATATCTCATTGTTTCTCGTGTTTCTTCATGTGCCTTAAAAATATCTGGCAGCCTCCCTCCGTGGCCTCCCGGCACCTTCAGTAGAATGAACAACTCCCGTAGAATGAGGGTGAGAGCCTGTCATAGTTCAGACCCCACCGGTCTCCTCTACATGCCTTGTCTCCTGCAGTCCCCGACTTGCCTTGCTCGCTGTCTAGCTTTCAAGGATTTTCACAAACTACCATTTGTTGGCAATAACCTTCCTTTGCTTCAAAGCTCAGCTAAGCCTTCACTTCTTCCAAAAAGCTGTTCCTAACCCTTCAGTCTGATTTGTGCTCCTCCTCTGTGCTCCTATCATCTCCTGCATTCCTCTGCTCTGGCATTTACACTATGTCATGATTTTATTTCCACCTTGGGCCCTCCCTGGCCTGTGAGCTCCTTGAAGGCAGGGACCACTTCTTTTCATCTTTCTGGTTCCAGCACTTTTTATAGTGCCTGGCACACATCAGATGCTCAATCCATTTCTATGTGTATTTTGTCTACTTCCATTCTACTGCAGTGTTCAGAAAAAGCCCCTAACCTCAATTTGCATGATGACCTAATCTCGGAATCTGGAAGAATGTGAGTTTCTGAGACTCCGGTGGTGCTGGGGCTGTTGGGTCAGAACAGAGCAGGGTTAGCCCAGCCCTGCGAGTCTGGCAGACTCAGCCCCCAATTGGAGCTATGTGCTAGCCCTGTGATCCTAGACAGGTTGCTCTGCGTCTCTGAGTCTCCGCTTCCTCCTCTGTAAAAAGGAGGATGAAAGGCTAATGTAAGTATTAAATGTGGTAATCCATTTCATGGTGCTTGGCACACAGGAAGCGCTTTATAAATGATAGGCTTAGAACATATATTACTGGTTACAAATAGCAGGGCTTGGAAAATGCAGAATTAGAAGCCTCTTATGTTATATGATGAGAATTTCATGCAAGTTCTTCTTCCATCAGCCCCCATCTGACCAGACCACATAACTCATATGCTTGGGCACTGGCAAAGGCCCCTGTTAAAATGCAATGTGTACCGGCTAAGGCTGGATGAACTCATTACCCTAACTTCAAACTTGAATACATGACGTGTACCATTTACCACGTGTACAAGAGGATGAGAGGATGGGGATGTTAATAACAACACTTCTTCAGTGCCTGCCATATGCTAAGTGCTTGTCACATGTGAGACATTGCATTAAGTACCTTCCATGTGTTACTTCCTTCTTCCCAAAAATCCCTATGAGGTAGATGTTATTATCATCTTTATTTGATAGATGATAAAACTGAGGTTTAGTGAGGTTACATGACTTGCCCAAGATCCATCAGCTAATACGTGGCATTTCTGGGACTTAAGACTTATATTTGGAAAAATTTCCAGATCCATGCTTGCTCTTATGCCTATGCCAACTTTCTGAGAGTCTTTCTTATTTCTGTATCTTGTGTCACCCGGAAGAGCCAGGAGAGAATGGGACAGAAGATCAAACTACTGAGTCAGGGGCAGGAGAAGAGGAGGAGGTCTGGAGATTGTACTACTCGGTTTTTTATGTGGTGATTAGGCAACTCTGCCCTCAGCTAAACCAGAAGGCCACCGAGAGCCCTAAGAGAGGAGATGATAAAGTTTGAAAACATAACTCCGTTTGTCTAATGCCAGCCTTAACCTAGGGCCAGAACCTTCAGCAAAGAGCTAGAATGTACACAGACAGCATTAAGTCTTAGAAGACCTTCCTATTCCTATAGCAACGTCACCACATCTTCTGATTCACTTTTTCCTTCCCACTTGACTAGCAGGTCATTCAAAAGCCAATGGTTATAAAGCAAGAAAACAATCCTGTAAAGGTTCATACTTGGCCTTCATGATACGGAGTTACGGCTTTGTACCTGTACTTGAAGTATAAATGCCTTCAGTTTCCCTACTGTAAGGTCGTAGGTCCAGTTTACCTTTGTGAAGTGGTGGTACAAAGGAACTGAGAATAAACAAAATGTTTAGTAAATGACAGAGTGAAAAATTCCAAAGTCGAGTCTAGAGAATATTTTCAGTACTGAGAGTACATTATTTACAAAAAAAAAAAATTACTGGAATCCTCCTGCCCTTTGGTAAGCTTTTTATTGAAGTGCAACATGCAAACAGAAACAGACACAAATGATAAATGTAAGCTTTATGAATTTTCACAGGCAATACTCCCAGATCAAGAAAAAAAAAATGTCCCTTTGGTTTTTTAAAATAGTTTTCCATGCCTGGGTCAAAATCACCGAATAATGCAAAACTTAGCTTATAAAATTTATTGTTTAAAGTTCAGTTAGCCAGAAAATGCTAAAAGTTTAATAAAATACAATGCCTAAACATGAGCCATTTTATTTTACTTCAAAGAGAATAATTATCTTACACTTGTATTTCCCAAATTGGAAAGTTAGAAGTTTTGTTTTCTTTTTAACCACGAATGGGCATGTAGTTATTTCTCTCACCCTTTAAACGGCCAGGATTTCCTCAGCTGCACCTTCCCAACACCCTCTCCAAGAATAGAGCGTGGCTTGCCTTGCTTTCCTTCCTCTTCACTCCCATCCTTCCCCCACATCACCACTGTGAGTTGTTCTGAAACGGGGCCATCTCATTCTCCTCAGCCCTCCTAATTTTGGGTAGATCCACAGAAGACAGGAGGTGCTTTTTCTCATGGGCAGCGTGGCTGTGGGCCATTGCACAACCTCTGTTTATACAGTGAGTCTGTTTATACAGTGAGTATGCTTCAGCCTATCCCTTTAACTGGCTAATAAAACTATGCTGGGAGCAACGTATCCCAATATTCTGAGACTGATTTGGCTCTGGGGGCACCAACTTCTCTCTTAGTTATAACAGTCAGAAGCAAGACCCTGGAAATGCAGAATGTGCCAAAACACATTTGCTCCCACTCAATGGACAGCCTTTTGATAGGAAACCAAATGGAATGCAAGACCTGAATGCCCCCTATTTGATAATAACAAAGAGGCAGATGGCCCAGCCACAAAGGGCAATGTGAATGTCTATATGTTAGATGCCAACAAAGTGATTATAAAATTAAGGACAAGTATTTGGGCATTGCTTTCTAACTGCATGTTATTTTTCACAAGAAATTTCAGGGAAGGTTGAGCTTTCACATATTTAATTAGTATAATGGAACTGATTCTGCCAAGTGTATCTGTTAGTCGAGGGCTTAGCCTCCTTGTCACACTCAGGTGCTGACAGCTATCTGGGCAGAACTCTTCCCCCTTGGAGAAGGTCTGATGGGGAGTGAATGGTATATGTGTTAAGGTGCCTATCACTTGCATTGTGGCAGGCCTGCAAGGGCTTTCCATCTCTATACACAGTCATAAAATTCTCCAAGGTGCCTACATTCATGACAAAAGTTTCACATCTTTCAGGAGCTGGGATAGCTCTGGAAGTGGTACTAATTGTATAAAAGCTTTTTCCTCCACACCAGCCCAAACCAAAAAGAAAAACAGCCATCATTTACTAGTACTATTTTTGCTAATATAGGTTGCAGATGATTAAAGATAAACTGTAAAGCCTCTGTAAACCACAAATTTTATGCCCAGATCTTTGCTATATTAATTTAAAAAAACCCCAAAATCTCTGAAAATAGAATATCACCAAAGATTCTGGTCTTCCACTGTTATGAAAGATGAAGACATTATAAAGAAAACGAGGATTACAAAATTTGCTCTGGAATTCATGTTTGAAAGTGCTTTCTTTAATATAATTTATAGGTCATCTGATAAATCTGTCTGAATTTAAAGCCCCTTCTATCATTACCTTGTGCTTTGTCATACAATTTTCAGACTATGTCTCCTACAGTAAATTGTAGAGCAAGAGCTCTCAAACTTTTTGGTCTCTGTATACTTTTATGCTTCTAAAAACTGCAAAGAGGCCTGGTGTGGTGGCTCACGCCTGTAATCCCAGTACTTTGGGAGTCTGAGACAGGCGGATCACCTGAGGTCAGGAGTTCGAGACCAGCCTGGCCAACATGGTGAAACCCTGTCTCTACTAAAAATACAAAAATTAGCTGGGTGTGGTGGTGCGTGTCTGTAATGTCAGCTACTCGGGAGGCTGAGGCAGGAGAATCACTTGAACCTGGGAGGTGGAGGTTGCAGCAAGCCGAGATCGCGCCACTGTACTCCAGCCTGGGTGACAGAGTGAGACTCTGTTTCCAAAAAAAAAAAAAAAAGCTGCAAACAGCTTTTGTTTTTGTAGGTTATACATCAGTCATTACCATATTAGAAGTTAAAACTGGGAAATTTACACAATTTACTTATAATTCAACTTAAAATAATAGTAATAAACACATTGCATATTAACATATAAAAATAAGTATATTTTATAAGACAAAAAGTTAGCATGAAGAATACCATTATTTTACATTTTTGCGAATCTTTTTATATCTGGCTATTAAAAGAAGACAAGTAGATTCTCATAGCTGCTTCTGCATTCAATCTGTTGTGTTATGCTCTTATGGTTGATGTATGTGAAGAAAATCTGGCCTCACAAAGATATGTAGCCAGAAAAAGGAGAGGTATTATAATAGCCTTTTCAGATAATTTTGGATATTCTTCTGTGGTACTACACTAAAACTCAACAAGTGGTAGTTTCTTAAAGATTAGTTAGCATATGGAACCTGAAGCCATATCACTGACTTTTTGTACTTTGTTAAATTAAAATACACTGGTATATTTTGCACTTTGAGTGGATCATTTACCTACATATATTTTTAAAATATCATCCATGGGTCACTTGGAAACTACTGGTTCACTGGGTTTTGTATATCTTCCAGATTTTGACACATTTCATTATTAGATGTGGTTATATCAAGGAATTATGTTGATTAATATCACTACCCATACCATCAGAAAAGTTTTTTAGTATTGGGAAGCTGTCAGATTCCTGGGGTTGGATACAAGTTTTCCAAAATTCAGATCTTTGCCTGAATGTATGGGCAGTAAATACTGTGAACTGTTTCTCAGGAGATAACAGACTCAAAGTTCATTTTTGAGAAAATATATGAAACATATCCACATCTGAATAATTATAGTCCGTTATTCTATTAAGTAAAGTGGCATTCCATTCAAAAAACAGCTAGTTCAGCTCTTAACTCAAACAATGACACAAGTACTTTTCCCTGGAGACAAACATGGTACTTAGTAGTATAAAGCAGAAGTGCTTTATGCAAACTTCCAATTTTGTCATAAAGAACATTAAAAAGGTATGGACTCGAGGGTCAAAATTTAATAAAGTTAATAAATTTTTCTGCTTCATCAAGGACATTCTTAAATGAAACTTTTTTTTTTTTTTTGAGACAGAGTGTCACTCTGTTGCCCAGGCTGGAGTTAAGTGGCGCAATCTCGGCTCACTGCAAGCTCCACCTCCCAGGTTCATGCCATTCTCCCGCCTCAGCCTCCTGAGTAGCTGGGACTACAGGCGCCCGCCACCACGCCCAGCTGATTTTTTGTATTTTCAGTAGGGATGGGGTTTCACCATGTTAGCCAGGATGGTCTCGATCTCCTGACCTTGTGATCGATCCGCCTGCCTCGGCCTCACAAAGTGCTAGGATTACAGGTGTGAGCCACCGTGCCCGGTTTTTTTTTTTTTTTTTTTTTTTTTTTAACAGCAACTGCACAGTAATGAAGAATACCATGACTGCTGGTACAGCTTGGCATTACTGTCCTGCTTCCTGCTAAGGTGCCAGCAGTTTTACCCACCAATGCTTTGCACCATTAATACAAATGGTGGTCACCGTAGTAAAAAGGGGAAACAATGCCTCAGTATTGTTATGGAACTGGTTTTTATCTCTTGGAGCTTCTGAGAGGGCCTTGGGGCCCCGCAGGGGGTCCCTGGATCACACATTGAAGACCACTACTATAGAGGATAGTATCTATAAATCCAAACACTCTCTAATCTGCTAAATGCTTATGTCCTTGTGGGGTTCACGTAAAGAAGATTTAAAAGGTTTATTTCTGTCTCCACTCTCCTGCCCTTCCTGCTTAAAAAAAAAATTCCATTGTGGTAGTTCAACATAAACTGTGTGTATAGAACAAAGAAATTACAGTACTGTTGATTTCATCAGCATTTTCTCCTAACAAAGAAAGCTAGCTATTCTAACATGCTATTGAGAAAACTATTGAACTACCATGAGTTATAGGAAATATGACATGCTCAGTCCCCCCTCCATCTCACCTAAGTCCCAACTCTCTCCCAAACCTTTCACTTTGGGGGTATTTTGGATGAGCTCTTAGTAGTGTCCTCAGAAATGATTGGTTGTCCTAATTCAGCCCCATGCAAATTAATGCTCCCCTAAAGAGGCCTTATTATAATTTTCAACCCTTGATGTCTACATAATCCCCTATAGTTCTTTAACTTCTTGCTTTCTAACTTCTGTTTACCGATGCACTACTTTTGTCAGCTCAGTATAGCATCATTTAGTAACACAGTTGCGTTTATTAGGTCTCCCTAGAGCCTTGAGAAAGCTGCTTTGTATTTATTAATGACTACACAGAGCACTACTATTTTTCAATAGCATTTAAAAATGAGTAAATTACTGAAGATGAACTATAAAAGAACTTTAAATTTCAAAGGCAAGCAAAAAAAAAGCACATTATTTAAAACCACTCATAATACTTGCATGGTTAATTTTATTTTCAATGTAATATCAAGAGAGAGGGAAGAAAGTCAAACCCAGACTCTTCTTCCTGTTCTACTTCTGGCATTTTGGAGTACGCATGATTTGAGTTGGAGAACTGAGGCATAGATCTGGTGATTAATTAAGAGCTGGTTTAACAGGTCTAAAGTTCATTATCTCACACACCTGTTAAGTAATGCACACCTGATTCAGCAGACATCCACCCACAAGGTTAATCTCAAAAAATTAAGCAATCAACAGGAAAGAAAAAAGAGGCATACTGCACTAACTTAGGTCCAGTTTTATGTTCTCAAGCATAATTCCAATCCACCAATTTGAAATGTATCCACTTTGTTTTCTCTTATTTTGTGAATAATTCCCTGTACTATATTAGGCGAAGTTAGAGTTGCCCACACTGGTATAGAATTCACTACTCAAGGAAACCAGAGAGACCAATCGCTCCTGTGATGAATCTTTCCGAACCAAACTTAAAGTGATGTGAGCAATTATGGCGTTCATTTGCCCTGCTTTTATATTCCTGGTCATTTATGAAATGAAGACGCTGATCTGCAAAAATCACTATGCATTCATGAAAGGAGCTCTGGGAGCTCCCCCTGAGGATCTGGCTATGAGGCAGAAACATACCTCAGTGCACTTCCTTTGTCTTGTGCTCCCTCTTTGATGTACAAGTCACTGGTGGAGTAAGCTGTGATCGCTTTGATGTTGAACTTCTAGACTTTATTGTTACTAGCATGCCTACAAAGAGAGCTGTCAGTCATTTCTTACATCTGAACAACCATGTTTCTTTACAGCACCTCTTTTACAAGCATCAATCCTTAAATACATGTTTTCACATTCCTGCTGATTACCACACTATCTTTGTTGGGGGAGGGCTGTGCTCAAATATAACTACAGCACCCACATTTTCTGTAAACACCCTGAGGCATCATCAGATGGCTGGTAACCAACCTTCTTCAACAAGAGAAGCCCCAGTGCAAAACATATTTCTAGCAAACGAAAACATTCTGAAAACGCTCGATCCATCTTAACAGTTGAAATGAGTAGTTTAGCCAATATTTCCCCTAAGCAGCCACTGAAATTGCATTGAAACTTCCAAGCCACTTCAAAAGGGATTCTGAACGCAACAGCAGCAGGGGGCTTAGAAAGACTGCCAAAACTCTGAGACATCTTAACTCATCTTAAACAACTTTGTTTCTCTGCAATAGTGGAAACAAAATGCTTCTGTTTTACAAGATTTTGCTTGTGGTAGAAACATTGCTTTTGAAATGGATTTCTATCAAACCAATTGTTTTGTTAAACAATATCATTTTCAAAAGTTGCTTGATATTACGGATGCAACTTAAGTTAGAGGAGGATGATTTTTCATAATCTTGTGTCTAGGGCAAACGTGGCTGTGAATGCAATGTATGTACAATTTCTTAGATATATACAAAATAGGCAGTATGCACATCTTTAAAGATCTCTGTTGAAAAAGATATGGCTCTAATTTCATTTACCAGCTCCCATCAGATTTTCTTTCCAAACTCCTTTATCGCTTCTGAAACTGCTGAATACTATCAAACCCCACTGGGAAATTCCACACAAGGAAATAAACTTAAGGTGCTTACATCACACCATGCTGGTTTATAATGAACTGCTGTCTTTTTGAATAAATGTTTCAATGAAATCCAAGTTTTTAAAGATGCCAGGTCTCAAATTAGGAAGTTAAATGATATTTTTTCATGCTGGAGCTTAGTTCTGCTTTTCTTTTTTATAAAATAAGATGGCATCACAAGAGATACATTGTTTCTGCTTGCTAATAAACTGCAGACGATACATTGGGAGAGACTCAATTTCTTTGGGTTCCTGGCCTGGAATATTTGGTAAAGAATAAAATTACTGTGGTATGCAATGGTTAAGGCTACTCCACGGTTTCCATTTTTAAACAACTGCCCCCGCCCCTTGGTTTTAAATCAACCATCAAAAACGGAAAAAGCTTTAGGCTACAATTTGATAAATAAGGTATGACTGTAATTTACTAGAACTAAGTCTGGGCATATTTATTATTAATATTAATGAAAACTTGCTTGTTCTTAAATTTATTTAAATAGCATAAAGTAATTACCTCTTTCTATCTTAAATTTTCACTTCCAAAAGGAACTGATTAGCTGATCGAAGGACCTATAGCAATTAAGGGTAGAGACAGGGAATAAGGAAAGTAGGAGGCATTTGTTTGCCTCTCCCAAGTCTCAAACAAGAAACTAGACCATGTTTCTGTTTTAATAGAAACACTTTCATAGAACGGTAGAGATGGAAAAGATCTTGGTGACTACCAAGTCCAACCCTTCAACTTTAAAAACAGGGAAAGTGAACAATTGAGGTTTAACCTGACAATTATTGCATCGCAGATCTGGGACAATAACCCATATCTTCATCTTCCCCCACCCTATGTAGGGGGGTTTCCACTACTCAACATTGTTTTGCTACACTGCGGACAGGGTGACTCATGTACAAAGTGAGGGTGTTGGGCTTCAGAGGTTTCTCAACCAGAATTATCTGAGTATCTTTAAAAATGTAGCAATACTTGAGCTCTACACCTTGGGACCAATAAAATCAGAAATCTGTAAGAGCACAGCCTGGGCTTATATATCTTTTAAAAACTCTCTAGATAGATTAATATGCAGACCAGGTTGGGAGCAGATGACCTGTGAGGTCTATTGCAAAATGTTCACCATCAGTTGGGAAAATTTTTTGATTCAGTTCCCTGATGTTGACCCATGAGGCCATAAGCATTTCTAAACCATTATACTGTTTTTACATTGGCTTAGCTGTTGTCATTATCTGCATTTATCTAGTTCATTGATATGTTTACTTAAGTATTACCTACCTCTCCCACCAGAATGTACACTCACAGAGACCAGAGACTGACATGATCACTGCTGTCCCCTCGGCCGCCAGCATCACATCTGCGACAATAATGAGATACTACACCAGCATTTTCAAAAGAAAAAGGGGGCTGGTGTCGCAGTGTGGAAGCAGGCAGGTGGTCCTTCTCCACACCAGCCAGAGGAGGTCTACTTTCGTCTATCCCACCAGACTAGAATCTAAGCTGCACGAAGGCAGCATTTGGTCTCCCCTGTTTGGATGTCACCTCCAGAGCCTGGACGCTGGCAGATACACACCAGATGCTCAGTGCCTGAGAAAGGCCATGTGCTAAACAGGAAGCACTGATCAGCTTCCAGGGCACTGAAACCTTTACTTTGTGGCTGAATAAAGCAACCTTGAAAAGACATCACTGTTTCCACTGAGTTGGCCTTGACTTCTGCAGTAAGACTCCTAGCCTGCTCCTGCTAAGTGGTCACAGTATTGGCAAGACCCAGCCCAGGCACACACTGAAGGCTAAAATACTTTGTGTCTATGTCACATGCAGAGGCTGGGGCTTCTGGACAAGGCTTTATGCCGAAAAGGAGCACAGTATTTGAAAAGTCTCACAGCAGCCTCCAGCACCAAAACAGCCTCAGGGTTCTCTCCTGTTTGGGCCAATTGGGGTAAGAGATTTGAGGGAACAGTCTGCCCACTTGCTTCTGCATGCTGGTTGACAGCAAGGCCAAAGTTAACAGAAAAATATTTCACGTGTGTTAATAACAATGCCAGAAATTGCTCACATCTGGCACCTCTTCCATGCTGAAGGGAGTGAGCTAAGGAGAAGTGAATGGTTACCTTAATATAATTTACCTTTCTGAGATTCCCTTTCCTCGTGAGTAAGAGGAAAGGGTTAGCCCCGAGCAGTGGTTCCCAAACCTGTCTTATCCTCACAAGAGGATCTTTTACAAAAGAAGATTCCTTGGCCTCCCCCCCTAGGCTTTTGGAAGCAGGATCTGTGCAGGTGTTGCTGGAGAACGGCATTTATTTTTTAAATGCTTCCCAGATGACTGTGAAGATCAATGACATTTGGGAACCACTAAAGGACTGGAGGACTCTGCGGTCCACCTGGCTCTGACAGGCTAGAACAGAGAGCTTCACAAAGTGAGGCCTAAGGACCAGCTGCATCAGAAACATCTGAGATGCTGTGTAAATACACGCCTTCGTGGGCCTCACCCCAGACTGACAGAATCAAACTCTGTGTGAGACCCAGGAATCTGCCTTCTTAAGACTCTCTGGAGTATGGGTGGTACTCTACAGTTTCAGAACCACTGTTTCAGGCAGGATTTTAGAGCTAACTTATGGCTTATGTGGAAGCAAATCATGTTCATCCATAAGTATAGGGTTTGACTTTATCCAGTTACATTAACATTTCATTGCATTGTTTGGCATGTCACAGAAATCTCCTTTGTTTTAAATGGCATGTAGCTTATAGCAAATGCAAATGTGTAAGTCCAACAGTCATAAAGCAGCCTTCTCTGACTAAGTGTGGCTGCCAACTTCTCAGTGCATTTTTTAAATGCTGATTCATGGCTTAAGACACTTGATTGGGAGGAAGGTGTCTCGGCTCCTATTATAAAAGCACAAAGGTGGTACCTGAATTACCTAGCACACAATAGGCACTTAAGTATTTGCTGAAACAAATTTATTTACTTATTTTCACCCAGTGTTCTACAGAAGATTTGAAGTGAGATAAACAAATAAAAAGAAGGAGGAAAAAAACCTTTCCAACAACCGAAAAATGAAAATAACATTCTGTGAAAAAGAGAATACTTCTCATGTGGTGAAAAAAATCACACTTCTGGGTGGCGCAGTTTGTGAAACGGTTGGCTTCAATAACTGATCTGAAACTTAACCACAAGTCTTCACTTCTGAACCACTGCCTTATTTCTATGATAGAAAGGTTTAAACAGCAGGTTTTCCTTGCTTTTTATTTTTTTCTTCTTTTTCATGAAACGCTGCAATTTCATCTTTCTAATAGGAACACATAAGCACTATTATCCTTTACAAGCCTGGTGATTATTTGTCATTATTATTACCCTGGTTATTCTAGCTCAGATCAAAGGCTTTGACTTCTTCAGCAATGCAAAATTCATATAAACGTGCATTCTTATACCTCTGTGTAGCACCAGGAACAAATAACATTTAAGCAAATAGGAAGATCTATATTCATTCCTCAGATTCCGACACAGAAATCAGATTGTTTTACCATTGTTTCACACTTGTTATCACACCAGAATCCAAATCCACAATCCACTTGTATTATCTATTTATCCTAAAAAATATGCAAATGAATGCTTGTCGCTACCTCATGCAGAGTTTCTGACATATCCTCTATCTTATTTTTTAGGCAAACTGTATATACTTAAGTGAACCAAATGATCTAACCATAAATCTTCAGAAACCAAGGGGTTAATAGTTTTTTTCATCCATGTTTAAAATTGTTTTATTACCCCCAAAAGCTACTGTAGTTTACTTTTTTACTAAATGTTTATCATTTTTGAAAAAGAAAAGCTCTAGATTTAAAAAGGGGAAACGCTGAATTTAGCTCATCAAATGACGACCTCTTTTTAAAAGATATTCAAGGGTTGGGAAATAGAATGGAGTTTTAAACTTAAAAAAATACGAGGATTACTAAAAATGTCATAACAATTGTTTACTCACAAACCAAATTTCCCTTAAATTTAATATTGAGCCAAACAGCAAATAAATCAGCTTTAAGTTAAAAATTTTTTTCCTTTACTTCCTGCCAAGCAAACTTAAAATTCAGTATCTCTTCCACAGTTACATTTCTGATAACCATGAAAAACAACGAGTTAAACTTTTGAATCTGGAATAGAATGTCTCTCATTCCAATTAAGAAAATAACTACAACCTTTGACCTTCCCACTAGCCTGATGGGAAATTCACTGGCACCATTATGGGTTTAGCCGTCCATGTGCAAGTAACCACTAGAGGGCAGCCTTATCTCATATCTGACATGCGGCAGAAAAATACCTGAAATGCTTCTAATGTTCCTTTAATTATTTTTGTAGTATCTTTGATTTTCCTGGATACTTAATAATCAACTTCAAATGGAACTAAAAGTATTCCTAAACAGTTCAAAAGTCCACTTTCACAAACAATGATATCACAAAGACTGGTGGTGAGAGGTGCTAGCGATACAGCTAGCTGATGTTATCTTTAAAATTTTAAAACAAAAGTTTTTCATCTTTAAGTCATGGCTGCCTCTTTACTATGTGCTGGGTTAAGTGCCAAGTCAATTATATCACAGCTGGCACTTGGGGTCCATCTTTGGCATCAAAATTTCAAGTGGTTCTAGGCAAACTGAAGTGTGTTTGAGGAAGAAACTGACCAAGATTGTGGGAAGGCAGAACCACACTTACAGCAAAAAGGACTGGAGAGGGACAGCAGATATTACGTATTAGAGGGGTGTGTGTGTGTGTCTGCGTGTGCATGTGCGTGTGTGTGTTACAGTACTAGTCTTCAAATGACTTACAGTCTTTCATTTGAAAGATGGATTAAATGTGTTCTGCACAGCCCCAAAGGAAAGGATCAGAATAAGGGATTAAAAGTACAAAGGAGAGAGTTATGCTTGATATAAGAAGACTTTTCTAATTCAAGATGGAGTAACCTACCTTTAAAGATAGTGAGTTCCCCATCGTTGGAGGTGTTCCAGCATAACCAGATAACTACTTGGCAGAAATATTGTGGGCAGGGTCCAAATCCCAGTGAGACATTCATCTGAGTGACTTTAAAGGTTTCGTCTGAGACTGAAATAATCCTTATTTGCTTTCAGACAAACACACCTTAATCCAGCAGTCATTAAGGCCATTCCCCACTAAGTGAGAAATGAGCTTTTTCAGATCTACTTGAAAACTTTTAGACTTCACGTGATTTTCTAAAAGACAAACGATTTCTCAAGAATAGATCTACAATCATGCCCCTAAGCTGTCATGAAAACAAACAGGACAGCACTCACAAGCACGAGAATTCGTAAGCTTTATACTACACAAAGTCATATTAAAATTAGAAGATGCATTTGTGAACGTTCCCTTTGCCTAAGGATAAGTGGAACATATAGATATATCTCTCAATTCTATCATAATGGCGATTGGTTATACAGGTTAGCTGTACTTCATGGTATTCTGTATTCTTGGGGAAAATAATGCTTATATTTCACTCATATCCTCTTAAAACAAGCAGACTTAATGAAAATCATGGATGAAGAGAGCTACTGATAAGCAAATAAGAATAACCCCATTTGTACCAAACTGATTTTATTAAATAGTAATTTAAAGATATTAGGCTCAGCAAAGCATTACATAATTGGATCTATTTTTTTCCCATAAAAATGCCAGAGTTATAATTTCCACTAACTAGAGACAAAGTTATATCCAGGACGTTTTTCACAGCTTCCTCCAGGGGAGGCATGAAGATAGAAATTAGGGTTGTAGTTCTTGTTTCACCACGTTATCAGATGGAAAAGCTAGGCTATAATGCAACCTCTGTGAGCCTCAGTTTCTTCATCAGTCACTGATGGGACTATCAGTGACTCTCTGTGGAGGATTAAATGATGTAAGAGTGTTTGTAAACCATAAAGCACAAAATAAATATAGATTAGCATCATCTCCCTATTTGTTTATGAAATGCCTAGTAAACTTCATAAGCAGTAACATTTTAAAAAATGAAATAACTGGAAAACCTAGGGAATAATCTTGACATTATTTTTTACACCCACAGGAGCAAAGATTTTTAAAGTTATCGTATTATTTCCTGAAAATATGATGAGGGCTAACAAATTTCATTCCAAAAAGAAAATCCAGAAACAAAAGATTTCAGCTGCTTCCTTGCATTTTGCCCATTGGATAGTATATGCTATTATCCATCTATTTAGACCTCCTATCTCTTGACATAGCACTCTTGACAATTAACAGAAAAATCATGTTCTATCATGTCACACAAAATACTGACGGATAGAAAAAGCTCTGACTACGACTCTCTCAGTTCATGAATCAAAAGGTTGGGATGGAAGGGAGTTATCTTCAGTAGAATAGCTAGATGGGGGAGACAGAACTTGTAAATCATTCCTCAGAGGGTCTGTATGTGGTCTTTGAGATACTATCAAATGTCAATTCACACCTGACTTGTCACTGGTAGATGGCTCCAAAAAAACTGTTTTTTAAGTAGAGAAACATAGACGTGGTGTAGCTGCTGACTCTGAGTGTCTAATTATGGCTTTAAAATTATTAAATATGAAACATATAAAGGCAGCCTTGATTTCTTACTAATAACTGCTGTAAATAGTAAAAATGAATGCAGAAAACATTTCCATGACAGAGTATTCTTAGGAAATTTGTTCCACATAAGGGGTTTTGTTGATCCCTATAATAATTTAAGAGATTAAGAAAACTGAACCCTACATCTACCTCTGCAAATCTATTCATCCATCCATCCATCCATCCATCCATCCATCCATCCAGTAACTTCTTCTCTCCAGTAAATGGCCATTTATAAATATTATTTTTCTAGGTACCCCAGAGCAAATAACAAAGTGGCTGGGTGCTATTGTAGGTGCTTTGCAATTGTCACCTTGCTGATCTCATCCACTTTTATTGTGTTTCACTTGAGTGGGAGGGAAAGATAGGAGAAAAAGGAGACTAATGAGAATTATTAATATATTTACAAGTGTATCTACTACATATTAAAGAGCTAAGGTTTAGATGACATACTGTATATTTTTAAATGACTATTTCTGTTTAGAAATTACATTATTTCATGACTGGGCAGCATTAAATAAATTATATGGTTCTCAATTCAAATCGTGGGCAAAAGGGTTTACTTGTGCATGCTGCTGCTTTGTATCTCAAGTAACGTGATTGAAATATATGAAATCAAGAGGCTGCCCATGAAAATGGTGCTTTTAAAATACTCTCTACTTCATGGAGGGTCCAGGCTTCTCCCTCCTCCCATGGATAAATGGATTCAGAAATCCTCTTTGTCTTTAAAAGAACTGATCCCTTCTTGCCAGATAAGTACTCTGCTCAGTAGTGGCAACCATTTGGGTTTTCTCTTTTCAAGATCCAGCCATCACCTTCTCCCAATCCTTCCCATCACAGGTAACAAAAATGGTACAAAAATCCCAGTGAAGGGATACCAGGCAATGGGTCCTTACAATGAGATCAGAGATCGAATTCCAGTTTCATTTCGGAAAAAGAAAGGCCAAGTTCTTCAAAACTACAGAATCGTATTTATTAGAGTTGGACATACTACCAGCACATACAGTATTTTCAAAGTGGTGAGGAGTCTTGCATTTGCACATGAATCAGGCTGGACAAAGAATCTATGGGCCAGAAATTCCCTTTAAGCCTCCCTGTGCTCTTATAACTCCATTTACACGAACACAGGCTGAGCACTCATATGAAGCAAAGGGGTATATCATCTACTGAAACTGATGAACGTCTTACATTTCCTTTCAGTACTCCGCTGCCGCGTGACATCTGGCCAATGCACTTTTATGATGAGCAGAACAAGTGCTCCCCCGATTATAAATGTTACAGCTGGCTCTCTCCCTTTGCCCAAGAAGCAATCCAAATGGTATTGGAATTTTGTTGTTAATTAAACAAAAGCAAAATTGAAGGATGAGACTAGAGTTGCTCAAATGAAGATTTATTACATTTGAGCATGAAACTAAGCCTAAACTTATTTGACAACTAATGCAGAGGAAGGATTTTCTTCTTTGGTGAGTTCAAAGGGCCTGATTTACTGATGTTTAAAAAACATCAGTAAATCAGCCAACAAAGAGAATCTTTCTTTTATGGTGGCTTGTTTTCTCCTCCCTTGTCCACATGCATCCACATACCAAAAAGCTATATTGTAAACAGTATTTCTGTTTTGCACGAAAAATCTAGTTATACAAACTGTCTTACACATGGAACCAATTTAACTATTAAAACTGAGAAGCAATAGGGAAGTATTTAATAAGATTCTAAGCCAGTTTTTTCCTCTAAATCTGATATGGAAACATTTACAGCATTCCTCACTTCCCCACAAACTATTTTCTCTTTCAGCTTAAGTTTGCACCAAAGCAAGATAATCCCATTAAAATTCAGGATATTATGATATTGGGAGTGAAATATTCTAATTGTTCAGATGCATTCTCTCTCCCTCTTCCTCTACCTATCTCTCTCTCTCTCTCTTTCAGGCAGCTGAGTTTATAGAAAAATTGCATTGCCAGTACTTCTGAGGCACTTTTTTCAAAGCACCATACTATGAAACTATTATTTTATGGCGGACAGAGGTCACTCCAAGTGTGGGGGTAGCGTGTGTGATTCTCATTATTCTATTAGGAAGGGATAGTATGGAACTTCACTTTGTAGAATTACAAAAGCAAAAGCCTATGTACTAGGAAACATCAACTTTAAATCAAAATATTAAAACGTACTTTCCTTTTTTTTGGTGGGTCGTTACTGTTCATTAGGGGAGAAAGCAGTTTAAAATGTCTCAGCCTCTTGCCTTTCCTCCAATCAACACAAATTATGTTAGACAAAGTGGATAAAGACTGGCATTGACATCTTCCAAATAGCAAAATCTATTTTATAATTTAAAGACAAAAAATGCTTTAACTGCAGAGGGCATTTAAGACGTTTCACACTTACAGGGCTAATGAAATGCAGGACTAGCATAAAAGTTTTTTTGGGGGGGTGGGGGAGAATAGATTTTTTAACATAAGAAGTCGATAAGAAATCTTAATAATTTTTCCTCCCAAATAATTTTAAGTGCTTAAGAGCGCGGATCACGGGAGGTTTCCTCTCTTTTACTTATATGAATTACATATTCTAAAAATGATTAAATTCCATTTCCCTCAAGCCACAGGGGAAAAGAGAAAATTTGCTGTGGGCACATTATATATAGAAAGATTTCATCTCAAGCAGCTCATCTTAACGTCCAGTACGTTTCGGCCTGTTAATAATTAATAAAAGAGATGCCACCCAATCTCTAGTGAAGAAAGGCAAAGCTCGGTGATCCGAAAGTAAAACCAGCGCAGATACCGAACTGGTGTCCTTCATTCCAGATTGCAACAAAACCCCAAACTAGCAAACGTTTAACAAGCGCTTGGCACCCGCACGGGTGGGTAGGACCCGCAGGACAGTCTGGGTCTGCACAGTTGCTGCGCATTAGGGAAGCCGCGTCCGCCGCAAACAGATGGGGCTCTAAATCCCCAAGCCTGGCGGCCGGGCCTGCGAAGCCGCTCGGGCAGATTATCCACGGCGAGGAACCTGCGGGCGCACAAGCGGGCGGCGGGCGGCGGGCAGCGGGCGGCGGGCGGCGTGCTGCGGGCTGAGTTTCTCCGGAGCTGTTTGCAACCGTCCCAAGAGCGAGTCTCGGTTTCTCCGGCAGCACGGGCGACTTCCTGCACACCTCCAAACTTTAGCTTTCCCATCAGAAAGTTCCCTGACTTGCCACGGTTTCTCTCCTTCTCACCTGAGAGGACCTAGAGCCAGTCCTCCCTCCAACCAGATCCCCCTCCCCTCCCGCCCCCGGCCCGGCCACGGAGTCCTGATGAGGGCGGAAGGCCGGGCCGCCCGGCAGGATTGGCCGCGACTAACCCGCGCCCGTCGGCCCTCACCACGGTCTAACCTCCGCCCCTGCCCGCGGATCCCGTGGGCTGCCGAGTTCCTCCCCACCTCCATCCACCAGCCAAAGTGTCAAGCGGGGTGCGCCGCGGCTCCCTGGGCCGCCGAGAGCGTCTTGGCACGCCCGAGGCGCCCGTCTCGCTCCGGCCCGCGCGCTTTCGGAAGTGGCCGCGGCGGGACACAGCGCGGACCTACGGCTGTTGCCCGGCCGGCGGCCGCTGAGGCGCTCGGGGCCGCAGGGGGAGGGCGCAAGGCCTGGGGCGCTGACCAGTCCCCGGGGATGACATCGCGACAACGCGCACGCACGGCCCTGCCCGGCCGCGGCGCCTCCCCGACCTAGGCCGGAGCTGTCCCGGGTGCGGGCCCTGGGGACCGGCCGCGGGCGTCCCCGGCTTCCTCTGAACTCCGCAGACCCTCCCCTTCCTTTCCGAAGCGCGGCGACTCCCGGCAAACTTTCTTTTGGGAGACCCGCCGGGTGCCAAGCGGACCCAAGAGACTGACAGGAGCCGGAGGGGGCAGCAGAGGGGGATCCACCCTGTGCGCCTTTGCCCAATTGGAGGCAGGCCGATCCCGTGGCCGGGCTCAGGTGGCGCCGCGGCGGTGGCCCAGAAGGCCCTGGCGGGGCCCCCGCGCCGAGCCCCGGGCAGTACGTGCGTTCGGGCAGGCGCGCCCACCCCTCCCCCTGCGCGCCCTCCTCCCCGCCCCCCGGAGCCGCCAGCCCACCCGGCCCCGGCGGGGCGCCCGGGCTCACCTTTCATCGCTGCGATCACAAAATACATCATTTAAGCCGCGGTGCGGAGAGCGCAGGGAGAGCGGATGGTCCGACCCCGGAGCCCCCTCTGCCGCCGCCGCGCCGCCGCCGCCCGAGCCACAGCAGCAGCTGCCGCAGCTGCCCGCCCGCCGAGAGCCATCCCGAGCCATAAGAGGCTCCATGTGACCGGCTGACATCACGGCCGCCGCTCTGTTTACACCGCGCCCCTCCGCTTCCTCCCGGGGCGGGAGGCGGGAGGCGGGAGGCAGGCGCGCCCCAGCGCCGCGCCCCGCCCCGCCCCCGCGGGCAGGTGAGTAGCAGCGGCGGCTCTGCTGGCCCACCCCGGCCGAGCCTGCCCTCCCGCGTCCCGGGCCCTCGCCCGGGCGCCCGCCTTCCCCTCGCCTTCGGGATCACCTGTGGCCGCCGGTCGCTTTTCTGCACGCAGCGCCCCGCGGAACGCGCCTCTGACCACTTTCTCCCCCGACTCGGTGGGGCAAGAGGCTCGCAACCCGACGCCACTCTCCCGCTGGCTGGCCGGAGCACTCGGGGGCGATAAATGCGCCAGCTCGTTGGTGGAAAAGACAGGTTTGGTCTGGGGAGCTACGGTCACCCTCATTTCCTAGAGCGCCCCAGCTCTAATCGGAAGGTACGGCCCCCTTCTGGGCCGTGGAGAACGAAGCCACTGGGACCGTCCGGGGAGTGGAGTAAGCTCCTCCGAAGTCTTTCTGGAGAGACTCGGCCTGGGCGGGGGAACTCCGCCCACCCAACCCTTGGCAACCCTTGGATATTGGCAGTTATACCAATAACCAAGGTCCTGGTCTACACCTGTCCCCCCCAACCCCCTTCCCCGCGTCCAAGACCACTGATACCTGCAAGGAAAGCCGGAGATTGTATGTGAATCACCTAAATGAACTCCAGTTGCCAGCTGATTTGAGCCGCTAAATTCCCAGGCTCTTCCGTATCTCTCCAGAGAACCCATCTACAAGTAGGAAAAGCTATCGTTTTCATACCCTAAAAATGAAACACTGTGGTAATTCTGACAGAAAATAAAGACCTCTGAAGGTGAACTTTGTACATTTTAACATGCGACTAAGACTTAATTCCCTCTAAACTTTGAAGCTTAATTCTTTTTACTGTCCTTATGGAACTGTAAATCATGACGTTATTATTTTACAGATCAATCTCTTTACGATGAATTTCAGATGCTACATACCCAGAGTCTGCATTGTTTAAAACTTTGGTCAGGTTGTCTATAGTACCGAGCATAACAGAAAAAAATTCTGAAAAGCCAAGTTTGCGTACCTATTGCGGTTCCTTCACGAAATTTCATTCTGCTTGCTTTTCTGTTGGTCTGTTGCCACGCACAACTTAAAATATCAGATGGCTGTTAGCTGTTGCATTCATGATGATTAAGCAAGGATAATTCTAGCATATTTTTTTCTCCATGTAAGTGAGTTGCTCTTGCCCCTGAGTTGGGCCACAATTTAAAACACAAGCAAATAATCAGCACTGTAGAAAACAAGGATTCATACACTCCCTCCCCAGCCCCCTTTCAAGGCAAAATTGAGTCTTCCAAACATTTATACGGCGCTCTGATTTAGAAGGTCAATAAAGTTCGTTGTCCTTCAGTCAAGCCATGGCTTTATAAAAGTTTGATTTCAGATAAATTCATTCCAATACAGCTTTTTCTCTTAAAGATTTTCCCCCCAAAAAAAACTACAAAGAAAAGAAATTATAAAAATGTGAACCCAAGACCTACCCATGTTAACTCAGCTGTCCAGCCATAGCAAAGTGGACAAGAGTTTCAAATGAATCAACCATACCCACCGTAATGTTTACAATTATGAAATTAAATCACACCACGTTCCTATGATGCAACTATATCTCCCAATGAGGCAACGCCCCTCAGTTACACTGACACCATCATTCACATTTGGTTATTGATTTCCCTTGTGCTAACGACTAATGCCAAGCTATCCTATAAGCAGGTCCCAGGTACAATTTTCTTTCTTTTGTATCGTTAAAGGATGGAAAACCATCGGAGACTGCATCCTGGTAAGTATGTTCTTCCCTACTCAATGCAAGTGAACCCAGATATACAACTCGGATAATTCACAATGCTACTTTAAAACAGTATCCTGCTTTAGAAAACAATGTTTTCACAATAACCAAATCTATTAGCTCTAGCATGCCTGTGAGACATCTGACTCCAAGGTGAATAATCTGACATCACTAGTAATCAGTATTTATTTCCAGATCATTTCAAATGAAATCAGTCATTGGGAACAACATGTAACATGACATCTGCTCCTGCAGTTATAAGTAGAATCATTCATTCTATAGATATGTCCCCAATAGAAATATAATCTCAAGTACTTATCTGAAATATTTACACATTTATTCAACAAAGACATTTCCAGAATAATGTAATACTGACCTTGCCCTTTAGAGATGTATTTCATTCACTTCCTACAACTAATGAGCAACAGAATTTCAGATATGAAGTCCTAACCTTCCAATGTAGCTAGATGCTATTTGTAATACATGCCTCTATTAAATGTCTTCAGCTTTTAACCCAGGTTATATTACTGTTCTTTATATTAACACAAAGCTCTTTGAGAGTAAAAGCTATAGGCTGTTTTTTTTTTAACCACTCAAAATGCACATTTTCTATGACATTATAAGGCCCCAACCAAACAAATCAGTCAGGAGTAAAAGGGAACATCTCCCATATTGAAGGGACATCTCCCTTCAATAATACCAAATTGGAGCCATAAATGATACATTTTAGCACAAACTTTTACCCACTGTATATTAAAATACAATCATGTAAAAGCCGGGCATGGTGGCTCATGCCTGTAATCCCAGCACTTTGAGAGGTCAAGGCGGGTGGATCACTTGAGGTCAGGAGTTCAAGACCAACCTGGGCAACATGGTGAAACCCCATCTCTACAAAAATACAAAAATTAGCCAGGCGTGGTGGTGCATGCCTGTAATCCCAGCTACTACTCGCGAGGCTGAGGCATAAGAATTACTTGAACCCAGGAAGTTGAGGTTGCAGTGAGCTGAGATCACACCACTGCACTCCAGCCTGGGCGACAGAGCAATAATCTGTCTCAAGGAGAAAAAAAAAATACAATCATGTAGAAATACAATAAAATATTAAAATGCAATAAATATGTAGGAATAATCGTTTGGATTTTATTAAATAAATGCTTATGAGTGCCGACTGTGAGAGAGAACACAGTGCTAAGGAACATATTCTTTCTTTTTCTTTTTACCAAGTGTTCTGAAAAAAAAAAAAGTAATATTGCTTACATGAAGATAATTAAAGAGAATGGGACTTCTTTACCAGGAATGGGAGTTTGTTATATATTAATTTGCAGCTCAAAGGTTTCTGTTGACTAATCTCAGAAAAAGAAGGCACACAACATACTTATAAACACATGTAACTCATCTCAGAGTCTCCCAGGATGGTCACAGCCCCACGTGGTGTTCCTGTGTGCTGGGTTCCACACTGAGTCTGCCACTTACTGAGAAAGTAAAGAGACACTTCTAATGCCAAGTTGTTCCCAAAAACACCTAGGGGAAAAGATGGGTGCATTTTTGCAGGAGTCTAGACTGTAGTATCACTAGTAAATTGGTGCCAATCTTCCTATGTTACAGTTTAAATAAATGATACTTGACTTTATGAGAGTATATTTTGTTTTTCACCACACAAGTTCTGATCTCATAATTTGCCACCCCAAATCACAGATGTAATGCTATTGGGGAGAACAACAAACCAGTGGACTGGCAAACTTATCCCGAATCTGCAAGTGGCTCCTAGGACAAAGGTGATTTCAAAGTTTGCTGATGCATGTGAGGCACAGCATTTTGGTTTTGTCTCACCCAGGCCCTGCATCTCTCTCTCCAGTGTGCATCTGCTTGCTAATTCAATTAATTTTGTTATAGCTGAACAAGAAAGGGATCAGTGAAAGGTTAATGTGGTCCTAGGCAGCTTGATTCAATGGAATCCTTAGCCACCACTGCACTGTGACCTTTAGGAGTTGAGCCATTCTGGTTGACATAGAGCCAGGGGACCAAGTTTCCTATAAACACAATAGGGTCAGACCCAGAGAGTTCTAAAGCAAGGATACTTGGGAAGCTATGGACACGTCACAAACTAACCTAGAAGAGATCACAGCCTTGCTTAAATATGAGTCCAGAAGGAGCCAGTTTCTCATAAAGGAACACTTACAAATGGAGTAATACTGGTGAGACCCAGAAGCCAACAGTAAGACAAGAAGCTCTGCTGTTTATGAGTATAAAGGGGGACGGGACAAGTGGATTAATGTGGTTTATCTGCCTTATTCATGATTTTAAAATGAATATAGATGTAGATTGAAATATGCATGTATGTATACATATGCGTAGTTCATGAAATATGGTGAAATAGACTACATTTGGGTGGCAAGAGACACCTACAATTTTACACACTCCCACCCACACACACATACACATATTTCTCATAATCAGCCACACTTACTGAGTAGGTATTATACTGACACTGTGATGGATAATCGAACAAGAATAAGACAGTAGCCCTGATTTTGAGAAGGTCACAAATCAGCTGACCTGTGCTCTGAAAACTGTAGCGTTCCATGAGTCGGTCCAAACATTCCTGAAGGTGTAACATGTCTGGTTGCCCATTGAAAAGATGTTTGCGCAGCACTCTGCCACTCACTAACAGTTGATAGATGACTGCAAATCATTAGTGTGGCTATTAGTGTAATGGGATGTTGGAGGTGAAAGATTTGACTAAATGGAGACAATGGTGCAGGGCTTCTGGGATTTCTGGAACCATATATTTCATACACTTATTAGGAAATTCAGAGGACTGGCTTATGTTTTGTAATCACCACAATAAGGAAAAGGGTAAAGTTCACAGGCATACAGAGCTGAGCAACCTCCACAGAATAGGTGGGTGGCAGGTGCCTCACTACACACACACCAGTCAAGGCAGGAAGGGGAGAAATGCAAACCAAGGCCAAGAGGGACCTCCATTCCTTTATGTCCCCATGCTGTGTCCTCACCCCATTCCTATACCTGGCAGTGGTACAGGAGATACACACACACACACACACTCTACATATATATATATACGTAAGCGAACGCAAGAAATACAAGTGAACTCAGAATCTGGAATCTTGGGTCCAGGATAGTTTCACACTTGTCATTAGCTTTCTACATCACATCAGGCAAGCCATTTTACCTTTCAGGACACCAGGCCCCTCAACTGTAGCCTGATGGAGTAGGAACTGACTGCAACGGGCCCCTACCACTCGAACATCCTGTGACTGCTTTCAGAATCATTCCCCATCCACTTTTCGGGAACACTTTCTTCCCTTTCTCTATGCTGTGCCATATCTGCTTACTTCTCCAAGAAGCCTTCTTTGTTTGCTTGAACTCCATGGTATGGTGGAATGGGCTTTGGCATTAGATGAAGTTGGGCTCAAAACCAACCTACATCCCACTCAGTAGCTGTATGAGCTTGAGCAAACCTTTGTTTCACCATACGTCAAATAAGGAGAGTAGAGCCTTGTAGGGCCACTAGGAGGATTAAACAGTATACAGAAAGGAAAAAGTGATATCTCTCAGTAGAGCTTACAAGTGGAACTGCCATCACCACCCCTTACATCATCACACCCTTACATTGTTACACACACAGCACCTGTGCCTGACATAAAATGTTAACCCTTAATCAAAATTTGTTGAAATGTTTCTCCGCATGCACTTTTGCTGAGCGTTCTACAATTTTGAAACTCGTGTGTGTGTGTCGTGTATATAAAACAAGTATAGTTGACCCTTGAACAACACAGATTTGACATGTGTAGGTTCACTTATATGAGAATTTTCTTCCGCTTCTGCCACCCCTGAGACAGTAAGACTAACCCTTTTTTCCTCCTCAGCCTACTCACTGTGAAGACAATAAGGATGAAGACCTTTATGACAATCCACTTCCACTTAATGAATAGTAAGCATAATTTCTCTTCCTTATGATTTTCTTCATAACATTTTATTTTTTCTATGTTACTTTATTGTAAGAATACAATATATAATACATATAACATACAAAATATATGTTAATTGATTGCCTATTTTATTGGCAAGGCTTCTAGTCAACAGTAGGCTATTAGTAGTTAAGTTATGGGGGATTCAAAAGTTATATGCAGATTTTTTACTACAAGGGGGTCAGCACTTTTAAACCCTACATTGTTCAGGGATCAACTGTATTTATTAAGCACCTGCTAAGTACTGAGGACACAAAGATGGATAAGAATTAAATTGTCCATTGGCCTAAGAGGCCCTGTGGTCTAGCAGGCTTTTTATGTCTTATTTCCTATAGGAGAGAAAGTTCCCATCCAATGACCAATGACTAAACACCTTCTGTGTGCATTACACTGTGCTAGTACGTCGAGAGGAAAGGACAAAAATCAAGGTATCAGTCTATCCTCCAAGGAGCTTGCAATCTAGTAGGAAAATAAACGCAATGCTTATAATGTAAGGCAGAATGTGTGGCACATACTCGAAGTGTTCCAGAAATAAAGTACCATGTAAGTCAAGAATAAGAGTGGTTACTGTGTGTGGGGTTCATCTGAAACTTTAAGAGAAGGAGGACTTCATGAAGGAGATTTGAGCTAGACCTTGAAGGCCAAATCACATCTTGGTGGATAGAAGTAAAAATGAAGAGCCTCTTAGAAGGACGATAGAACACAGTTGTAAAAGTACAGGCTGGGTGCTGTGGCTCACGCCTGTAATCCCAGCACTTTGGGAGGCCAAGGTGGGCAGATCACCTGAGGTCAGGAGATTGAGATCAGCCTGGCCAACATGGCGAAACCCCATCTCTCCTAAAAATACAAAAATTAGCCAGCTGTGGTGGCAGGTGCCTGTAATCTCAGCTACTTGGGAGGCTGAGGCAGGAGAATCACTTGAATCCGGGAGGCGGAGGCTGCGGTGAGCTGAGATCGTGCCACTGCACTCCAGCCTGGGCGACAGAGCAAGACTCTGTCTTAAAAAAGTAAAGAAAATAAAAGAACACAGTTGTAAAAGTACAGAGACAGAAAATGCATTTCTCACTCAAGGAAACTAATAATGAGCATTTACCAGAGATAAAATACACACAGATAAGAAGGGGAGAAAGCCCAAAATGTAGGTTGTAGCTATTTCTTCTGCCTTCCCTCACAGTGCCCAGGACAGAGCTCTGCAAACTATACACTTTCAGAGAATGATTTTTGAAAAAATAATTGGAGGTAGAAGAAGGGAATTGTGCTTCAGAAAATAAATCTCTTTGCAGCTTGCTTATTTCATAGTCTTATTGTAAGGATTAATCGTTGGTTTGATAGTCATAAAGTTAAATTACACTTAATAAAACACATAGAGCAAAAGAGTTCCACATCACAGCACACCAAGGAAGAATAAAACTGGAAATGGATGTTATTTCATCAGAGTGAAAAGCTAAGCAGAGCATTTTAGGATGAACAAGATAAATGGAATGTTATTTGATTTTGTATCTCATCCATTTCAGTTCTGAAAATTATCTGAGACAGTTCTATTAATATAGATGCTTCATATATAGGCCATATTTTATTTTTTAAAGAACTATCTTAAAAATATATTTTCAAATAATGGAGAAAAGATAAGCGGTTACAGATGGTTTTCCCTATTTTTGTCATGCATGATCAAGGACTGCAGAGTAACGTGGGCTTCATTGGGAAATCCAAATCTCGCAGCTAGGAGCGTTCCAGGAGCAAATGCTGGCATTATTTTGCTTTCACAGGGAAAATATGTTCCTGTTCAGTCAAGCAAAGTAATCAATTATTCTGCATTATGAAATACTCATTTTATAACTATTGACATTTCAGACAGTTGTGCCACATGTCAATAGTGGTTTTGATGCTCACATTTAAGCTCCAGCTTATAGGATGGGATTCATCTGGGCTGACAGTGTCTGATCAGAAGTCTATTCTCTGCTCTCAGAAGTCCATCTATTATTTATGTCCAGTCCTACACTGTGGAAGTCTGTTGTGAGCGCTAAAACAAGAATAGATTTGGGTATTTTTTTTTTTAATAAAAAGGTTAAAATTTTCTCAATGTGTTAGATCCACATTTTAAAAAATCACTCTTCTCTTAAAATCTCTTCCTACATTTTGTAAGATGGAGGTAGATTAAATTAGGCATTCCAGTCAGAAGTTCCAAAATTCCTGTTAGATTTTTAGCATCTAGTGAAGCCTTGTGTCCTCAAAAATAATTTTGTGAAATCAAAATGGCTTTCCAATCATTATATAATACTGTTACTGTTGCTGCTACTACCTCTCCTACTGGTTAACTATTCCTTGGAACTTCCTGTGTGGCAAGCATTGATTTTATGCTCTTTTTAAAAATCATTTCATTTATGGAAAAACATTCTGTACTTTTATTACATTCATTTTACAGATGAGGAAACTGGGGCACAGAGAAATTAAGCGACTTGTCCAGGAGGACAGGGCCAATAACCAGTGGAACCATAAGAAAAAAATCCAGGTACACTGATTCTAGCATGTGCACTCCTAAACATTATGCTGCAACTCTCAAAAATTGAATTAATTTTTCCTTCAATTCAGCATTACTTAGCATTTCAAAAATAGCAAGCTGACTTCTCCAGAAATCAAGAAGTACTACCCTAATAACATCTAGGCATGTGTGCGAGAAATTCTTTTATCACTGGCTTCTATAATTGAGCAAGGTTAGCATGTGTCATTATGAATTGTTGCACAATTTAGTAAATTATTTAATTACTACTAATGAGGAAACATACTGTACATGGTTGTAATTATCCTGTTGGAAAACAATGTTGCCATTTGTACGTTTAAGAAACACTTGCTACATACCAAATTAACTCTTGAGGGAAGTTTATTTTGTATTTTGGAATAATCAAACAACTCTAAATGTTGTTAATGGATGTTAGATAGGATTACAAGGAAACTGAAAAATACACAAATCAAAGCTGACATTCCTAAAAGACTCCAAACCAGAAACATCTGTTAAAAAGGTAAAAAAATAATGATTTCATGGTTCATGATATTCTACAGAAAAAGCACAAGATATATTTACTGTTTTTACTTTTCCAAATTGTTTCACTGCTGCTCTTTTCATAGTTTTTGCAACATATATAATATAGCAATTTGTTCACCTACTTTAATCACCCAACAAATGGCTTTGATAGCTTAATAATCTTAAGCAGAGCCATTTATTTTCAATGTACTTTGAGTAAGCTGTTATCTACGTTTATTAAGTGACTGTAGTTATGCATAGTCTTGTTATTTACAAAAGAACACAGTACATACATAGCCTCGGGATGTTTTGACAACACATCTTAAGTAAAATATTGGTAAAATAATTTTCAAAATATAATAAAAGTGAGAAAGAGTGACTTGTTTGTGTTAGCTACAGTATACATTATTGAGAAACTACTGATATGCATTATTGAATTTGTTGTAAAGCCTTAAGTACGTAATAGTCTCGGAAAGCCCAACTCGCCCATTATTTCAAAGGTTAGGTACATGTTATATGGTGAAACTGACTTTCATAAACCAGAATGTAATGGTGATTTGATTTACAACATCTTTGCTCCTTGAAATATAACAGAGGTAATGTAGCAAAGCCATTATAAACAAGGAAGAATAAAAAAGGGAAATATCAGAGTTCAAGACACTCAAAGAGGGCATATGGTAAGTCTCTCTGCTTCCAAGGACACGAACAGTTAACTGTCTGTTTCTGACAGTTGCCTATCATTAAATAATCATATTCAAGCAAGATAAGTGATATTATCATATTTGCTCTGTTGTCTTGTTTGTTATATTATCCCAAGGTCAGCTGCCATTAAACTGGGTAATCCAAATCAAACAAAAGTTTTGTCCTCTTATGAATAATGCATATACTGGAATCATATTATGATTTGCAGATTTCAGCACTTGTCAAAAAACTAGTAAGAAACTGTTTCCTGTCACCATGTTAGATTTAGGCGTAACAAAACAAGAGAAGAGAAAACATGTTTTATATGTTCAGAGAGATCGCTGCTCAATTTGCAGTATAACATAAATTACTACATAGTGGTTATTTTACACTAACAGTATTTTATCAACTAGAACTACTGTAAAACATATAGAGTGCTCTCTATTTTAATGGTATTTTCTGATGTCACTGTGTCAAACTAGAAGAATTGCACTTTGATTCGTCTTTCAGATCTCAGTTTTTTAATCTTATTAAAATATAATTTACATGTTGGAAAACTCACCCTTTTTAGGATACAGTTCTTTGAGTTGTGACTAAGGCATTTAATTGTTTAACCACAATTAAATTAAAAGACACAGAACAGTTCTATTCCCCTCTCCCCCAGTATTCCTCTGTGCCCCTTTATAGCCAACCCTCCACCCCAAATCCTGGCAACCAGAGATGTTTTGTGTCCCTACAGCTTTGCCTTTAAAGAATATTATTTCAGTGGAATAGTATATTATGCAGCCTGTTGACTGGTTTCTTCTACTTAGCATAAAGCATTTGAGATTCATCCCGTGTTGTTGAGTACAATAATTTGCTCTGTTTTATTGTTGAGTAATATTCCATTCCACAGTTTGTTTATTCATTCCTCAATTGAAGGACAGTTGGGTTGTTTCCATTTTATGGCAATCAAAAATAAAGCTGGTATAAATATTCATGGTACAGGCTGTGGTGTGAACCTAAATTTACATTTATATTGGTAAATACCTAGGAATGGGACTGTTAGATCATATGGGATGGATATATACATTTAATTATAAGAAATGCTTGATGGTTTCCAGAGTAGCTGTGCCATTTTGCATTCCTATCAGCAATGTATGAGAGTTCCAGTTGCTCCATATCCTCTCCAGCACATGGTGTTGTTGAATATTTATCCATTCATTGCTGATTTTAGTTCTTCAAAGTACTTAAGTTCTATAAAGTTCCCAGGAACACTGAATTTTAAAAGACAAAATTATTCCTCCTAGAGGAAATAGAGGGTTAAGTTTCTGTGAGTCTGTGCTCATAACTTTTTTGTCAACTGATCAATACCTAACTTTGTTTTATGTGTGTTTCTATTTAAAGACATCTTATTTAGTATGTATTGCAGATTCAGTAACATTGCACTGGCAGCCAACAGCAGTATAACTCATGGCTAGAGACAGCTTATGTAACACATTGTATTTTCTCCATTAAGACATATCACAATCTTCTCGCGCTTGAACACTAGACAGCACTTCAGCAAGCACTGTGCTTGGGGATCATTTTAAACAGTGAGACTTATCAACAAAAAGCACAAACAGGGTGGGGCATGGTGGCTCACGCCTGTAATCCCAGCACTTTGGGAGGCTGAGGTGGGTGGATCACCTGAGGTCGGGAGTTTGAAACCAGCCTGGCCAACATGGTGAAACCCCGTCTCTACTGAAAATACAAAAGAAATTAGCCGGGCATGGTGGTGCGTGCCTGTAATCTACGCAGGAGGCTAAGGCAGGAGAATCGTTTGACCCTGGGAGGCGTAGGTTGCAGAGAGCCGAGATCGCACCACTGCACTCCAGCCTGGGTGACAGAGCGAGACTCTGTCTCAAAAAAAAAAAAAAGCACGAACATTAGAAAAATATGGCATTGAATAGACTTTAAAAAGGACACCTGTTTATAATATGACAGCTGAAACAAGAGGGCAGAACATCACCTCAATGGACCTCAGTGGGGAACCTGTTCTAGGACGCTGTGTGCACATACTTGTCTGCCAATGACCGCATACCCAGTGTTGATTTTGGGGTTATAAATAAATTTTAGTGAGTATGCAAATTTGTAAACACAAAATCCTCCAGTAATGCAAATGGACTGACCTTGTTTATCTGCTTTTTTTTGCCATTCTATGGTCTAAGTTTAAATGTCACTGCCCTATAGACATCTTGTTCTTCTCTTTTTGTAAACCTGATTCGTCACCCTCTTTTCAAATCATTTATTATCTTTTCTGCCTTCTTCTTTAGACTCTCCACACTAGAGTCAGGAAACATACCTGTCTTATTCGCCATTGTATTCCTTATATCATTAAGGCTTACCATAGTGCCTGGCATACATAGATGTTGAGTAAATATTTGTTGAATCAGTGAATACTTCTTTGAAAGTAGCATGTATGGAAGAAAAAGCACTGGAATTGGAGTTGGAAAATCTGGTTTTCCATTCTAGTTCCAACAGTGGCTTTGTGATTGGTGACAAGTTACTTATATTCTTTGAGCTTCAATTTCCTCTCCTGTACAACTGAAAAACTAACACCTATCTTTAGAGATGTTTTTAAGATCTTAAAAGTCAGGCAATAAACATGAAAACCATTAGTATCTGGCACACTGTTGATACCCAATAATCACTGGATTGGAGTGGTTTATGACCTACCACTAGACATTTATAACTGTATGAGCCATATAAAATATACTAACAAACAGTGTGAACAGGAAGTTTATTTGGACATACAGATAGTGCTAACTCTCCATGTATTTGGCATTATATACTCAGAGCTCCCAAATAATTAAGAGAATTTTTCACTTTAGAAGTGGATCTTTTGTTATTCTGTCAACCTAGCTATGTTCTTCAGAGTCAAAGGTTCTACACACGATATACTATGTACATGTCACCATGAAAACTGATAATTTGTCTACTCCATTTCAAAAAAAACTTCCTGAATGTTTAAAAGCAATTCTTCAGTAATGTAGTTAGAGTTTGTACTCTCTGGAAACAAGATTTTTTTTTTCTTTCAAACACTCCTAGACAAACAAGGACATTTAGTTAAGAAGCTTATTATGATTCTGTCTGAAATGCTTTCTTACAAAAACCTATTGTATCCCTTAGGATTTCAAGGCAATAAAAACCAATAATTTTAATAAAATTATGTCAGTCTTCCCACATATAACTAAGGCTAACAACATAATCTAAATGTTAAACTATAGTGGAAAAGAAACTACGTAAACAATGCATAAGGTTACTTCACTCAAAATTTATACAGATGGTTTTCTTACAAAATTACGATGATCAGATATGATTAATGATACGATTTAAGATTATTGGTCTTTAATAGAGGCAAAACATGATGACTCACTGACAAAGCAAGCTAATAGCAGGGAGGGAGAGAAGGTAAGTTTGTATATTTGACTACAAAGCAAAACAGATAAGTAAAACCACAGAGTCAATAATGATTATATTATAGGAAACTTTCATTGTTTCCTAACTTACATTTATATTAACTTTTCTGGAGATGACGTTTTTTAAACATATAAATCGTCATTAGGAACCTGACAACAGTTCTAAATCAAACCTAGGGTTTAAAACATCATTTGCCGACAGACATCCTCCAAGTGTTTTCCGCAGAGGCACATCACTTCTGATTATTCCCAGGCTATTTTAAATGATCTTGGACAGGGCTACTGAATGACTTGTCAGCGAACAGGAAAACATTATGACACCACTTCTCCAGATTTCTTCCCAGAACACGAAATATTTGGGATCGTTCTAATTGAATCAAGGCTAGCTTGAAAAAACAAGTTAAGCTTCACTTTAAAGCTTTCAGTTTTAACTGGAGGAATGCTTCTAACATATGGCAGCTGGGCTCTGACTCACAGCAACCTTCAAATTCTGGCCAAAATGTCTGTTTCCTGAGATTGTGTCTGATATGCCTGTGCATCCCTGGTGGGGCCCAGCAAGCATTCAGTAAATGCTATTGTTGGAACGAATGAATGAATTAAAGGGCTCCTAATTAGGAGCTACAAATTCTTCCAGCAACAAAATAATCCCATAGGAAAGCTGCAATGTACTTGGAATTGGTATCTACGAAGAGTTCTATTTTCAGCTCCTTTACAAATTATTTTTATCATTTATGCTCAACTTGGTCTTTCTTGTTGTTGTTTTTTTTTAAACCAAGATGTGAAAAGCACAGAAGCATTTTCTAGAACATGAAAGACCAGTATACTTTGTAGAAAGTTTCATTCGTATGTAGCTTGTGTGTGATAATTATTTTTAAATCTCAGTTAATCATCATATATTTTCTCGGAGCAGACTTTGGGTGAGGCACTACGTGAAATGTTTGAAAAAGATAGTTAAAAGGAAAAAGTCCTATTCTTGACTATGCACCAAAAATTGTAACTAACACTAGTAGAAGGTATGCAGTTTCCAGTAAGGCAAGTGGTTATCTAAAGAAATACTAAATTAGAACTGCTATCTCAGAAGTATAAACAATTGCTATAATACTTTTCAATCAGACATCTCTCACATGAAAGCCTTGTGAAATGGAAGACAGAAGCCGAAAAAACAGAAAAGAAAAAAGAAAAGAAAGAAACAAAGATCAGCAGAGATACCACTAAAACTCCAAGAACCAAAAGTTTGTATATGTGCTTTAAAAAGCATCCCTTTGATATTTACTCCGAGGCTTTTTTTCTCTTATGTAAGACATAATTCTGACAACCTTGATGTCTGAACTTCCAGTATACCGGAGATATTTTGGAAGCACAACAGAGACTTGTGCTCATAGGCGCGAAGAGAAACAATAAATATTGAAGGAAGAGATTTAAAAAATGATAAAAAGGTAGACATAAGAACTCAAAAAGTATGGCAGCATGGAGCCATTTAGCATAGGGGCAAAGAGCCAACCACACCTGCCGAGTTTCTGAGTGCATCCTGTATTACAGCATACTGTACACACCATAATAATTAATGGTTATAATGACTTTGAATCACTAAGGACGTATTAACCCATGAACTCTAAGAAGACAGGGACTTACATAATATATTTTGAAAGCTCCCCTTCCCCCTATAAAGTGATTTAGTTTAGGCACTTACAGAAATACGCTGCAGAAAATTAATTTTTTATGATGTACCTCATTTTCTGATAATGCCTTGAATGTGACATGGTATACATACCTAAAATAATAACCCTAACTATTTAAGACCTTACACTCAAGGACTTAGGTGTTCCTGTTTCAGTAAGCTGTGTTCTGAAGCATACTGGAAAAATAAAGCGTGTTCCATAGGAAGCTACCTGCATTATACACAGGTATTTTATTTAATTCTAATATTAGCCAAATATCAATAAAGTAAAAACTCTTCAAACACAACCCTTTCCCCCTATTTAAAGCTAGAATGTTTTTGTAAATATTTACTGGAGTGATGAGTGTTCAGGGCTCAAGTTTATTTATACATCATTCTGTGAAGGTATTTGTTGCAATTGCTATTTATATAATAATGTTTAACCTGCCAGAATTCTGGAGAAAGAAAGATTAGCAGTTAAAGCAAGTTCAATGGGAAAAAAAGAAGAAAGCCATAGACACAACTTGGCGTTGTTTCCATTCAGTGCAGGTGAAGTGACAGGTTTCTAAAAGTATGCTTTATCCATGCACACACATGATACGGATACCTTTTTCTTGGCTGCAACAATTCTTTTTCAAAACTGCTAGCCTGTTTCCAAGGCAGCTGCAAAACGTCCGTGAAAACTAGTTAATTTGTAAGAGGCATGGAAACTGCTGCCTCTCCACCTGCCAGGCTAGATCCACATCGTACAGACTCTACAATGGCAGGAGCTGAGGGTCCTGAGATAAATTTTCTCGGCTCCTGCACAGACGGAGGAAAGGGAAGTGATTGCTGAGAATGTCCTAGACATGGACGCGGAGCTCAGATGCTTTTGGGTGTTCTGTCTCTTTCACTCCACATATTGTCCTGGATGCAGAATAATACTTTTTGTATTAAAGTCACTGTGGCCACCTCCAAATTGCTTTTACATTTTATTGTTATTATCATTATGTTGTTGTTAATGAGAATGCAGCTGAAAGGCTAAGTTTGACACTTAAAAACGACCAAAAATCCAGCAGGCAGGAATCACCCCCACTCACAGATAGGGTAAGTGAAGCTCAAAGAGGCCTCTGGTTCAGCAGATCATACCGCTGATGGTAGAGCTGGGGCTTGAACGGGGGTTTCTGACTCCCACTCTAGTGCTTACTACATGTTGCAAGATGCTAAGTATTGAAAACTGATTTCCTGTTCCTGAAGAGTTTATATTTTGAGAAACACAGGTTGGCAAGTGTAAGGAAAGTTTTCCATGGTAGGACTTTGAAAAGGAAACAGGAGGCTGTTTTTTATTTCTTCTTCAGAAGATTTTTTGTCACCACTTCTATCTTTCTTTCTGTTCATACATTATTATATTATCTAATCATTCCTGCCACGAGAGATAATTTGCATGGCTCTTCAACAACATGTCACCAATAAATCACCAAACACATTTTAATAAATCAGGCCTCATAACAATCTACAGTAAACCGGATCATATGACGTTGAGCATATACCAAGCCTGGTCATCTCATGGGGGTGTTACAGTCTCTGGTCCTTTCTGTGTGACCGAGAAACACACACAGTTTACAAAGGGCCCCCGTGTCTATCATGACATTGGCCTTAGAAGTTAAGAATATACTTGCAGTTATGTCTCTTCATTTTTATGGCCCTGTATTTCATTAATTTCATTAAGTCTTCCTTGTACATTTTAATATTTCATCCATTCACATGGTCAGGAGGCCTAGGCAGGCTGATTCATATTTGCTTACCAATAGCAGAAAGGAAGGGTTCCTATGATTAAGTCTAAAACTGACCTCCTTTCCACATTGAAGGGATTATCATTTGGCATCTCTGCTCCACAGACCTTTGCTCTTAACACCATTTGCTTGGTATGAAATACGGAATTAATTTAGAAAAGAACCATGATTAGGTACTAGGGCTTTTGAATTAAAACGTGAAATACTTAATTAGGCAAAATAACATGGAACATTAATGGCAGGGATTTTAGAGGAAACAAAAATGTGGCAGCCTTAGGGTTAAATGACTTTTAAAAGTCTCAGGTATAGGGAATGACAGACCCAGAAATAAAATCCTCAACGTCTCATACGTGCTCAATGTTCTGATCATTTGGTCACACTCTAGGAAGAGACAATAAATATATATCTGTGGAAAGTCCATAAGATGGAAATGAGGTGGCCTACCTTTCATCATTTGCAATGATCACAGACAAAGCCATTTATAAAAATACCTGCCATAACAGAAGCCGCCGCATCTCAACCCAAAATGGGAAGACACAGAAGAGGTTGATAAAAATGAAATCATGATACACGAATCCTCATCCTATCACCAAAGTGGTTGCCCAAAGAGGGGTCTCCACGGTTGCCTGATGAAAAGCACAAATCATGGACTACCCACTGGGAAAGTGGGGACAGAGAAGTGAGGGAATGGCCTCTTCTTCAGAGGGCCAAATCATGGACTACCCACTGGGAAAGTGGGGACAGAGAAGTGAGGGAATGGCCTCTTCTTCAGAGGGCTGAATGGCTGGACTCTGTCGAATGAATAGATAACACCATTGCAGAACAGACAGTGGAGATGAAAGTAGGAGCCAATGAAAACAGAAGCAGGGAGGAAAACCATCAAAGGCGTGAAAAAATAACAAAAGTCCAGGGACTGATGTGATCAGCACCCACATGCTAAAATTGCAGCTCGAGAGAGCCGTTTGAAGCTGCTAAAGAGATTTAATACAATCTGGAATGAACAGAAATTGCCATCAAATAGAACAGAAGGGCCACCAAGAGACCTTAAGGAAGGGCAACCTAATGGAATGTGAGCCCTGCAAAGAGCTCACGTGGCAATGTCCTTTTGAACATCTCAATCATTCTAAAGTGTCGTGTAAGTCACACACACACACACATACACACACACAGTCCAGGGTCTGTGGGGAATTTTGATGGGAGGTGCTCATCAAAAGTCTTAAATAATGCAAGGCAATGGCAATCCATCCGATCTTCCACTCTGAGGACCAGGAGCAAAGAACAGACGCAGGTTTCATCAAAGCAGCCTCTCATCTTTCTAGCACATCTGCAATGTCCATCTCACCAGGGGTGACCTTCTGAGTGAACTTTGGGAGAGACGTGCTCTTTGGTTTTGTCTGGGTTGCAGTTTAATTCAGCAGGAAGCGGGCTGTGGCTGGGAACCACAGCACAAAGAAAATCACGGTAAGGAGGTGAAAAATGCGGGACTGATCGACAATAAGTGAGATGAAATAAATGACTGGTAGTTTTTTATGAGACCAGCAGAAGAAAAATATATATGTATATATGATAGGTGATCACTTTTAAGGCTTGTTCCCCATTGCTGTTACTAAGTAGGCAGTGATAGAAACAGCACAATTGAGCAATAACACTGAGATCAGAGAGAGAGAGAGAGAGAGAGAGAGAGAGAGAAGGAAAAAAAAACCCAAAAACCAAAAGGATCAGAGAGGCTCTTTAGGACTGTGTCCAATCCAGGGCGACCATCCAAATACAAACTTTGAATTTCATTCAAGTGCCATGTGGATAAATTGCATTGTGGAGATAAAATATAGAGACTTTAGAAAATGATTCTGTTTTCATGCAGATCATTGTCGATAACTCCTCAGGACTGAGAGTGTTTTGGTTTGTGCAAGGTAGAAAAATCAGAAGATAATAAAAAGTTCGTAGTAGATAAAGCTAAGAAGTCATGTCACCTAAAGTGTATGGGCCAGTGGTCTTTCCTAATTTCAAACAAAGGGAGAAAGAACGTATTCTAAGTAGTGACAAGTTAAAGGGAATTTGCATTTGGTGGTAAACAAAATTTCTATCGCCGCTCAATTATCGTCACTCTGCCAGTCTGGGTATTATTACATAGACAGTGGGGAATGGAAAATTCTTTCCTCTTGAATGGGTTCAATCTCTCAGACCTCAGAAGATCTCCAAGGGAATCTCCATAGCAGGAGTGGCTAGACCCTTGTTTCAATATCTTCTGTCTCTAACCCTTGGTTGTTCATTTCATATCCTACCATGTTTCCAGCACTGAATCAGCCCCAGAATAGGACATGAGTAGAATGAAAAAGGGATTCGATTTGCCATAGCTTTAACCTTCCTTAAAGTCTTCTGTGTTTATGTACTACGAGTTTTCTAGCGATATGAAAATGCATCTTTTTAATAATTCTATTCTGCATTTTCTTTGTCTTGGTAGAAAGCAAAATCAACATGTATTTTTACCTCAAACAATCTTGAGTTTTGCAAAAAAAAAAAAAAAAAAAAAAGGTGGAGTCTTCTTTGCACAAGGAGTCTAGAGAACTCTTAGCACCTAGTAGGTGCTCAATAAATACCAGCCAATAGGCAGGGCTCCTTTCCTCTGACAGCTGGCCATAGACACAAGCTGCTTTGGGAAACCTGATGGAGAGACCCGCCTTTCTGGCAGAGCCATCCTCACTCTTTCATCACTGCACTCAAAGATATTACTGATGTTGGTCCTCTGGTTTTGCTGCTTTTTTCCTCTGACTGGACTAACTGAGTCTACTCTGCTCACTAGCTGCCACTTCAGAATCCTGTCACGCAGCGGAAGGCCAAAGGACATTTTCCCCTAAGTCCTTTTAACTTCCTGGCATTCCGTTTTTCAACCCCACATTAAAGGTGCTGATGTTTCATCCTAGTCCTACCAGCCAATGGGTGGCCTCAAGTTAGACTAGGCAGGGCTTCTATCGGCTCTTTCCCTGTTGGGCACAGGGAGAAGGAACCCAGAGAAATGTTTCCTCAAGCTCATTTTCTAATTTTTCCTTGGATGCTATCACTGAAGTTCTGAGATCATGTATTAAGAAACAGACACATTTGAAACTAACATACAACAGATGTCAACCTAGGGCCAGGATTGGCCAGCAAGACTGATTTTTTGCAAGTTCTCAAAAATAATTTTTTTCTTTTTGCTTGCCTTTTTTCCCCTGTGCCCTTGTCCAATGCCCAGTCATCTTATAATCCATTAAAGCTGGTATACCAATTCTGTTTCCTTTCCAAGACAAGACCTGCCAACTTGAAAAACAAAAATGAACCTCTCCTCTTTTTGGCATGTTCCTCCAAGCCTCAACTAACCCCGGGCAGAAACTAGTGGATGTATGCCCAGTTGAAGCCTGAGGTTAGAGTCATAATTTTTACCTCCTTTAGCGAACAATTCCCTGGTATGTTCCTGAATTGTCATTCTTAGTATATTGCTAGACCAGGCATTAGCAAACCCAGCAGACTGGCATTCTCTGCAGTTTGGTAGAACAAGCCTGCTGTCATACGGAAGCTGAAATCTGAGACACCTCTGTACCTAGAAGAATCTCTCTCTCTCTCTGTTTTTTTTTTTTTCTCTCTCTCTCTGTTTTACTCTGTCCCCAGGGGTAAAGTATTTTCTGCAAACATGAAATTAGTTTATATTTTAAGGGCTTTGGATTTACTAATTTTGACTAAGTTAAAAAGGGCAGAGCAGTCTCCTAGTACTCTCCTGAGTGACTCAATCTGTGATTCTTGGGAAGGGTTTAATGGACATATTTTATTTTCATTCAGGGTGACCTCACTGATCATTGTGCAAAATGCCTTTTCTTTTTTTTCTTCCTTAAAAGAAAATAACTGCAATTTTCTAGGCATTTCCTAGAGAAGAAAACTGTATTTTTTTTTACTTATCTTTAAGGCCACTGTTCAGGAATTTTTTTTTTATTCTATTTAAAGTGTAGGTGAAGGTGATTATATCTTTCCAAAGTCAGTAAAACAAATGTGTTGCATAAGTCATTTCAATTCAATTAAGAGAAACAGGTCAGATGCTAAAATATTAGTAAAATCAATTATGAGTAATAGGTCTCCTGTTAACATGTATCACTACAACCGCCTCTCTCATAATATTTGAATAAATTTACATTTGTTTCGTATCTCTGTGTGCCTGTAATATACAGGGGTGTCACTTGACCATAAAACCTTCTCTATTTCCTTCTCTTTGTTACATTTTCTCTGGTGTGCCTTGGAAATGACATGTAGACTAACCCTTTAGAGTGAAGTTTTTTCTAAGGAGAGAAAGCCCGGTGACAAATTAAAAAGAGCTTTGGAGTCAGATCCAGCTTTGAATCTTGTCCTGTCACTTGTCAGCTGGGCAGGGAACTTCATCCTTGGGAGCCTTGGTTTCCTCACCTGTGAGGGTAATAGTACCTTTCCACGGGATTGTTCTACGATTTAAATACAACAACTTGCTGTAACATGCCCACCAGATTGCCAGGCACGTCTGGCATTCATTAAATGAATGTCTCTTTGTGAACTCTTTTGAAAATCCTAAAAATTACTAATATATAAGAGAAAATAATAATCACAAAATCTCAATTTGATATCTGTTTGTGTGTGTGTGTGTGTGTGTGTGTGTGTGTGTGTGTTAGGATTACAGCCACAAAGTCACCTGAAAAAAAAGAAAAGGTGTCAAAGAGAAAGACTTTCTTCTTACTATTTGGTAAAAGGGCACCCTCAGAATCTCAGGTAGACAGTTCATGGGAAGGCCTTATGGGACAATAAATTTCTGCTGCAACCTCAGTAGCCTTTCTTTCAGACAAACAACTGATATCTGATATGGGGAAATTATGTGAAAAAAAAAGAATACAACATTGAGTCTATGCCATAATTGGAAAAACATGAAAATGACATACATATATGATAAAAAATGAAAAAGGAAAACTGGAAATTTTTTGGTAGGTTAGTAAAAAAATGGTCATTTTTTTTCCTTTGTAAAATCCTTTATTCTTACAGGACTTTTGAACATTTAAGTGAAAAATAGAGAATTGTGTGATTAGAAATTCATCCTTTTAGGCTGACAGGCTACAATGCCTGCCGGTTGAAAAAGATAATATCTCAGGAAGTTAAGTACAGTTTGGCTTAATGGAGTACTTTCCTCCTAATCGCACAGAGGAAATGCAAGCATTGGCATTGACTGCTGGGGAGGAGGAAGGAAGGACAATTTTGGAGCATGGGCCATCAGCTGAGGGGAGCAGACCTGGAGATAGTAGACCCTAAATCGAAATAAAAACATTGGAGCAGCAAGGCAAATCAGTACAAATGCAACCTCTGGAAGGTTCTAGTTGTGTAGGAAAGAGCATTAAGGTTGATTCGTTTGGAGTGTTTCTGTGTATTTTTGAGGAAAAGAGGCATTCATAGGGCACATTGATGAGAAAGTCCCAAGAAAAGCATTCAAGGGTTTGGAATGCAGTTCACGGACAATCTGGCTTATAAAGACATGGCTTCTGTGTCGGTTCTGTGACCCTTTGTGGGGAGGGGGCAGCATGGCACAGGAGAAAGAACAAGGTCTTCAGGGCTTGACAGAATAAGGTTCAAGCCCATCTCTGCCACCCACTAGCCATGTGTGCTGGGCAAATGGCTTAACATCTAAAACTCAGTTTTCTCAAGAAATAGGATACTTAATATTTATAGTAATCATAAGGTTTAAATGAGATTATACACACGCACATGCAGACAGACACTGACATGCTTACATACATATAGCTGCCTGGAGCATAGTAAGCTCTCAAATAACGCACCTTTTCTCAATGCAGGGAGCAGAAAAGAGAAGAACTCCCTTAAATTAATAAAGTTCTTGGCTGTGGCTCCATCCCAGTTTATGTGCTCAAGTTGAGACCAGAACAGCCTGCTCAGGGAGCTACAGGTTGAAGAGCTGTCAGGGAAAACAGAACAGCGTCAACCCACACACAGCCCCCTTTCTGCTTCCTAGAACCTGGTGGTGGATCAGCTGCCACTATCCACAGCCACCCAAGTCCTAATGCTCTCTCGTGTTTCCTCATCTTAGTGCTAGTGCACTTGGCAGAGCTGATGGCTCTGATTCCTGTATTTTGAATCCTGTAATAGCCCATGCTGACCACACTTGGGGTCAGGGGATATAGATAAAGGGGCACTGGGTGGCTTCTCTTCTCCACGGAGCCCTGAGATCGAGTGCTTCTACGTCCTGAAGGTTTGCCTATCTTATCTGGGAAACCAGTAATAGGAAAGAATAACACCCCAGCCGGTATCTCTAACCCTCACCTTGCAACAAGTGTAAAATGAGAAGGGGAGGGAAGATTCGCCCCAAAGTCTCACGAGATGGGGCCTCCAAGGACTTATCAGGAGCTTGCTAAGCAGGTAACTCTGTACCGGGGGCTCCAGCAGCAGCCGGGGAGGAGAAGGCTGATAATGGGATTTGCGTTTACCCAGCAAAACCAACAGGGAGCAATCTTCAGTGGGTGGAGGAAGAATGTGAGCTCACGATAGCCCAGGTCCGGGGAAGCTGCTCCCTGCCAGCCTAGCTCATAAGGAAGTTGTTTATGTTTTCTGTTTGCCAAAAAACCTTTGTGCGCTGCTGAAACCTGTTTATCCTGAACTCCTATCAATCAACGCATGGCAACCAGTTCTTCAGATGACAAGTCCTTTTGTTAATGAGCAAGGAATGACTGACGAGGCCCTGCTGCCTGAAACCCCTTAGCTGCATGGAGTTCTGTGGATGGAGGTTGAGAGGGCTGCTTCGAAAATAACTCTGTTTTCTCACTCTCCATTCACCCATGTGCCCCAGCTCTTGACATGTGAGCAACCTATAAGCATGATTGTTATGAGCATGTCTCATTTGGGGGGTGCTGAATTTAGTTCCTCTAAAAAGTGCCATTGCTCCAGGAGAAGAAAATGCACCTCTATTGGACTCTTATAAAACTCAATGTGAAGAGCATTATAAAATACCTCAAATTTTGTCCACATATATACACTCACACGCATAAAACACTTTATGTCCTGTTTAATGTATGCATGCACAAACTTAGGCACACATATGTATTTGTGGTTTGGGGATCAACCGAGAGCAAGGTAAATTAGGGAACATGTGAATTGGCAGTGTTAAACAATTTGATAAAAGTGTTGATCAAATCCCATAAGGGTGTGTGTGCTCAGGGTGGTGCTATGACGCGTCTTCAGTGTGTGTGAGACTAATGCCAGCGCATGCGTCTGCCCTCTCATCTCTCACCTTGTTGTCTGTTAAAATCTCGTCTCCCACACCTGCCAGGCAACCTCCCAGTTGCACGAGGGCTGTCATTGGTTGGTGAGGATTGAGAAATTTTGATTTGTTTGTTGTTTTACTGGTATCTATTGTGAACCAAAAGTTAGAAAATATTCCTTGAGTCCTTGTGAAGGCTCAGAAAGAAACAAGAGCCGGGAAGAGCAGCAGAGGGGTGTCTGGGGGAAGTTGTGAAGAATTCCAGGGGTCATGGGGTTTAAGAAATTCTGATCTTGGAACTGAAACAGACCCCAAACATGTCAGAACTGCATTTCAGGAAAAGAGCTTAGGAAAGAAAGTTTCTCAGGTACAAATGAACTGATTTTCCCTGAGTAATCTTGTGCGTTGCACAAATAAGAATGACCATACCTGCGTTCTGTGGTTGAGGTACATCCAGCTTCAGCTCGACTAGCTGCAAGGTTTGCTGAGTCAGGGGAAAGGCTGTAGGAAACCCCCTGGTCCTCAAAACCCCCCTTGTTCTCAGACCAGCCTCACGTCTACCTCTATAAGTAACAGGTTGAGTTCTCAGAGAAAATACATTGAAGAAGACTTGATGTACATGCTTTTACTATGATGGGCAAGATTCATATAAAAGACAATGCATTTGGGGGAAGACTTGCACAATATAGAATTGCTTCTGAAATCAATCAAACAAAAAAGCCCACAACAACACAATAGCCCCAAGCTTTCTCTCCTTTCTGTCCTAGCACAACTTATCAGAGGCAGGGGTGATATGATGATATGTATTCTTTACTAGTGAGTACAGTAGGACAGGGAGTGTATCTGTCTGGCTCAGTGTTCTATTCACAGAACCCATCACAGTGCCTGGTATACAGCAGGTGCCATTTTATTGCTCATATTTGTTGAATCAATCAATCACTCGTACAAGGGAGAGAACCCAGCCCCAGTCTTCAATAAGTGCTTGTCCACTAATTGAGGCAAAGAAATCATACCTGGCCCATTGAAATTTGGGGGCCCTATTTTTACCACAGAAACACAGGAGCAAAGGGTGAACTCTGTACTGAGTTTTGAAGGCAGCAAGGTCTGAGGAAGCAACTGTGCAAAAGGCAGAACATGACAGTGAGAATTCCTCTTGGAGAATATCCTATCCATAGACTCCCCCGGAGGGAATGCCTGCAGAACTGTCACTGGCCAATTTCAATGCGTGTTACAGATTCATAGCACAGTGGATGATGAGCTATATTAATCAGGAAGGAAGGAAGAAAGAGTAAAGAAAAACACACACACACACACACACACACACACACACAGACAGAGAGAGAGAGAGAGAGAGAGAGAGAGAGAGAGAGAGAGAGATAGAGGGAGAGAGAGAGAAACCTAAAACTGTGAGCTTCTTCACAGCCTGGTCTTCATTAAGAACTTCAAACCTGGCGATGGGCAGATTTGCCCTGTGGTGGGAAGGAGGCCTCAATTCATCCAGTTCTTGATAACAGTTGCTAAGCCCAAGTTTGGGCAGGACTGTTCCAGAGGCTGGGCCTGGCTATGTCAGGGTGTTGCTGTGGGTATGGGGGAAAGATAGAGAGGCAGCTAGGGATAAGAGGTGCTCAAGAAGTCTGCTGTACTCTTGGCAAGCCAAACTCTGGTTCTTAAAACTAAGAAGTCATAGAGAAGTGAATGGGGCTTGTAACTGAGGGCAATTTTTAATTATCAGTTAGGAATAGACTACTACAGGGCACAGATAAGGTGTTAAACAGATGTTCTTTTAATAGTTATCCATATCTTTCTTTTCTTGGCCAGTAACACTTAGCTTGGCTGGTTTTCTTCTCCTGTGTTCCTGGAGGTGGGGCAGAGGTGACTGGGGACTCTAAGAATCTGACAGCAACACCATCCTCAGAAACAGTGAGGGAGTAATGCTTGGGTACCAGCATTCAAGACTCAATCAACTTTGGCCAAGGCCAAGGGCAACCTCTGCTACACTGCTCTCTGCTCTGACCCCTGCCTACCCACACAGCCCCTACAGATACATGTAGCAGATGGTGACGCAGATCCCATACACGCACATCTTGAAGCCCATCCTTTGTGTTCAGTATTGCACCCCAGGCACCTGGCACACAGCAGTGCCCCAAAAATGTGTCAAATGTTGGATGACTGGATTAAAATATTAGGAGGCAGGATACCTACTTTATGTTATAGTTGCCCCTACCAAATTTCAACTCACTATAAAATATGTGAACACAACTTAAAAAAAAAGTATTTATTCTCCAGGAGCTTTATAAGAGGCAGGATACATAGGTAACATGTTCTTTATACTTTGATGACAAAAAGAAAAATGAATGTATTTTCTCATTTCAGGATAGGAGAAAGTCATCCTTCTTTTGAGTTTTACCTCTTAAAGATAATCCCCTTCTCACTCTCCAAATGTCACTTTCCAACATTTCTATGTTATGGGAATAGGTGATTTCTTTGTAACTTTTCCTGCCTTGCCCTTTCTCCAAATCTTGCTAATCTGCTGGGTTTGAAGCTCATGCATTTGTTTTTCCCATCTGCCTTAACACCTCCTTGCTGACACTTGCCCAAAGGTGCTCAGCATAAAAAGGGAGTGGTCTTCAAAAACATAAACTAGGTGTTCCCTGTTCAAATGCAAACTTGACAGGTATTCTCACAGGGAATACTGGCACCTTTCCCTCAACAGCTGTACAAAAGGTTAAAACTTGTTCCTGGCAAACACAGTTACACTAATGCATCCTACATGGATTGTCCCTTCTTGTGCTTCACTAAGCTCTAATTGCAAACATGTTGGACATAAACTGCTTACTGTAATGTTTCATAATGTAAAGTGCACTCCAGGATTCAGTGGTGCTTTCTTCGAGTTAAAGCATGATCATGGTAACGAAATGACTACAAAAACTGACACACATTCTTCAATAGATCATCTTTCTTTGGAGACAAAGACAAGTTGTGACTCCTCCTATTATTGAGGATTGAATTCAGTTTTATGCACTGTCAGCAGCCATCTCAGCTGCATTTGAACAATTTGGGGACAAACTATCTTGGGGCTACAAATATGGCAACCCATATTCACAGATGATGTATCATGATGATGCCTTTTACATCAGTTCATAATCATCAGGGCTGAGGAAATTTTGTTTTGCTTTGTTTCCTAAAATCTTTTAAAATTTTATTGCATAAGAATATCATAACATATAAGTCAACTGAGAAATTTAGTAGTAATCCTGTAACACTAAACACATTAGCTGCTTCCCTCCTTCCCCTCATCTCATAGCATTGAAATCTGTCTGCACACAAGCAGGAGTTCGGCCTACAAGTTGGTCCCCACATTTTCTGTATCGCCACTTTATCATGAGTCATAATGTATTATCACACAAGGATCATCCATCTTGACCACTTCACTGTGGCTCAGGAGCTGTCAGGTCCACCAAACCACTCACGATTTCAGGGCTTTATGCTTTTAAGATCCAGAACCACGGGCATTGTTTGAGGCACTTTCTGCAGAAGGTGTACCGCATCTTTGCCTGCTTTTGCAGGCCTCAATGGACAGACAGCCGTAGTCCACTAGGCTGATTCTCTCTGTTCATTTATTCAGGTTTCCAAGAGCTCCATCCACCTTCTCTGACATCTTCCCCAATCATTCCTGCCCCTAAGATTCTTCCTGTCCCTTCAACTCCTGAAGGTCCCACGGTCAGCATCTCTCACTATCTCCTTTTGTAGCTAAAGTATAGATGCTTCGTTACCCTAACCAAACTCTGTTGCTTTTAGAGTGAGGAATCTACTTTAGACTTCTTTGGAGTCCCAGGATATCTGGTGCACAGTAAGTATTAATGCATATTTACAGATGGATCTGAATAATATTTTTGAGATAGCCATCAAATGGAAAGTAAGTGAAAATAACATAGAAAATGCGAAAGGGAAAAAGACATCATGGTATTAGCTCAAATAAGGACAGGGACCACATCTCATCCCTTAAGTGACTTAATCTCTCTGTGCTTCATTTTCCACATCCAAAAAATTGAAATCATAATAGAACCTACTTCATAGGCCGTCATGAGGATCAAATGAGTTCTTATGTGTAAAGTGGTTAGAACAGTGTCTGGCATGCAGCAAATGGTACGTATTTTTAAATGAAAATAAAAATTAAGTAACATGGTAATGTCCAAATCTAGGGTAGTACCTGCCACAGAGTAGCTGCTCAATAAAGGCTGAACTCAATTACTGTGTGTTTTGTGACACTTGCACCAGCATGGCCCTGGGAGGGAGCAGCAGCTGGGACCAAGGGGCTGGCTGGTGACAGTATCTTCCAGGAGAAGTGTTTGGGAAAGCAGTAAGCTCCACACTCCAGTTCAAAGGCTCTGGAAGTTACCAGGTTCTGCCACAAACTCGTTTGGCTGGAGTGCTCCCAGGTCTGGGATGTGTGGCTTTTCGGGTTAGTCCAAGGCACAGTTGCGGGGCACCCTGGCGCTGATGGCTGCTGGGGAGAAGGGGACAGCCCGGAGCTCCGCCTCCCACTAGCAGCTCAGAGCCGGCACGGAAAGTTACTGCATGTGAACGTGGCAGGAATGATGGAAAGCCCAGGGCTGCCAAGTGCTGCAATCCCGGGCTGCGTTTCTTATGCTCACAGGTACCGGCTCTTCAGGGAGTCTAGTCTATACACGCTTCCTGCGCATAACTGTATTCTTTCAGCAGTTACTATGCTTTGGCGTAGAGGGAGGAGACAAAAGTTTGAGGGAGTGGCAGTGAGGCATGAGCCAAGATCCCATACACAATGTCTTCCTTGCCCTAAGATGTTCCTAAGAAGAACTTATAATTTCACCCACTGTATTGTGTATCTCTGAACTTTCATCGAATATATATATATATTTTAAGAAAATACCTCTTTATCAGGTTCAACCCACCAGAGGCTTCCATTTGTCTATTTGCCCATCCATTTTTTAACAAACATCTCCTAAGCATCAATTTTCTGTCAGCTACCCAACTAGGCCCTGGAAACCCAGAGAAGCTCATAGTCCACTGCAGAGCCAGAGAGTAAATTGTTGCTATAAGACATGAAGGGCTATAACCGGGGCACACACAGAGAGCTGCCTGGCAGAGAATTATTTCTGCCAGGTGGGGACAGCAGCCTGCACAGGCTTGCAGGGGTGCCTTGTTAGAGCTGGGCTTTGAAGAATGACTCCAGTGGGGAGGTCACCAGGTGAACAAGTGGCCTAATTAGGCTGTGATGTACATTTATCATCTTTGTCCCACACCTGCTTTTTAAGCGAGGCTTTAAAAATACAAAAACAGATTGTGGGTTGGAGAACAGTATTGTATCAATGTTACATTCCCTGATTATGATCATTGTACTGTGGTCATGGAAGAGAAAGACTATGTTCTTAGGAAATCTACACTGAAAAAGAGTAAAGGGTGGGGGCCGGGCGCAGTAACTCACACCTGTAATCCCAGCACTTTGGGAGGCTGAGGCAAGCGGATCACCTGAGGTCAGGAGTTCGAGACCAGCCTGGCCAATACGGTGAAACCTCATCTCTACTAAAAATACAAAAATTAGCCGGGCGTGGTGGCAGGCACCTGTAATCCCAGCTACTCGGGAGGCCGAGGCAGGAGAATTGCTTGAATCCGGGAGGCGGAGGTCGTGGTGAGCCAAGGTTGCACCGTTGCACTCCAGCCTGGGCAACAGGAGTGAAACTGTGACTCAAAAAAAAGGGAAGTGGAATGTTCCCTCCATGTAGTACCCATAGTATGTGTATACTCCCTCTATAATAGTATATATAACAGTATTTATACATGGGTATGAGAATGATAAAGCAAGTAGAGCACAATGTTAATAATTAGTGAATCTGGATAAAGGGTGGGTGGGAGTTAGTTATGCTACACTTGCAACTTTTCTATAAGTTTGAAATTATACTAACACAAAATGTTAACAAAAATGTGTAAAATACAAAAGATACCAAATCAGCTTCTAAAATACCAAGATGCAGGCTGGGCGTGATGGCTAACACCTGTAATCCCAGCACTTTGGGAGGCTGAGGTGGGCGGATCGCTTGAGCTCGGGAATTTGAGACCAGCCTGGGGAACATGTGAAACCCTGTCTTTACTAAAAATACAAAAATTAGCTGGGCATGGTGATGTGTGCCTGTGGTCCCAGCTACTCAGGAGGCTGAGATAGGAGAACCACCTGAGCCTGGGAGGTGGAGGTTGCAGTGAGGCAGAGGTTTCAGGGAGACAAGACTGCATCACTGCACTCCAGCCTGGGTGATGAGCCAGACCCTGTCTCAAACAAACAGAAAGAAATACAATACCAAGATGCCAATGCCTTTTATTACCATCATTCTGAAAAGGATCAGCAATACTCAGGACATAATTTTAAAACAATTATTTTTTGAGATGCAGTCTCGCTCTGTCACCCAGGCTGGGGTGCAGTGGCAAAATCTCAGCTCACTGCAACCTCCACCTCCTGGGCTCAGGTGATTCTCCCATCTCAGCCTCCTGAGTAGCTGGGACTACAGGCGTGTGCCACCACACCTGGCTAATTTTTGTATTTTTAGTAGAGATGGGGTTTCACCATATTGGCCAGGCTGGTCTCAAACTCCTGACCTCAGGTGATCCACCCGCCTCAGTCTCCGAAAGTGCTGGGATTACAGGCATGAGCCACTATGCCCGGCCAGGACATAATCTTTGATTGCAAGGTTGCAGCTACCCAGTGAGACCCTGGAAACCCTGAGGAATGCCGTGTCTTCCCTGTGTCTTGCCTCACTTATTCACTCCCTTCTTTTTTCCCTGAAACCTTGAAACTTACAGTGTAAAAGAGCCAGGATAGCAGTGAAGCCCACCACAGGTGTGCTCTGCAAAGTCCCTGAAAGAGGAGGGCCCAAAAGATGTTGCTTGCCTCTCTGTAGTGTAGGGACCCCTAGGAATCTAGAGAGGGGTCAGTCTAAAATATTTAAAATTCTTTAGTAATGCCCAGGAGGGGGCAGTCAGCTTAGCAAGGATTTGGGATCTATCAGCAACTACAATTCTATTGCACTTGCTTATGATACATTTTTAAAAGCAGAAAGCAAAAATTAAAAATAATAACAGCAGCAGCTAATATTTACCAAGGGCTGATATACCCTAGGCACTTGTCTAACTACTTAACATGGACATCTCATTGATTCCCCCATGAAAGCACCATGAAGTAGGTACTGCTAATGTTCCCATTTAACAGACAAGGGAACTAAGGCCCAGCTAGTCAATGGTGGAATTGGATATAAGCACAAGTGGCCTGGCTCCAGAGCCAGGCTGTTGCCCATAACATTATGTTGCTGTAGGCTCTGGTTACCGCTTTATGTGAATATGGACAAAGGATACAGAGGGGGATGAAAGCAGTATGATTAGTTGGGGTGGCAGGACCACAGTAAGTTTACTTTTATTTTGATGTTCATTGTTATTTATGTATTAAATAATTTTTTAAAATCAAAACTATTGATTGATCATTTTTGACCCAGGAGATGCAGTTTGAGATATGTGTGCCTAACATAGAATCTTTATCACTAAATAAGTTATAGCTTCTCTGTGACTTGTTTTCTGTATCTGAAATATGAGATGATATTTGCCAACATTTTCCCACTAAAATTCTTGCTCGAAGGTTGAAATTCTGTGTATGGTATGTGTAGGATATGGAGCAGGTGGAGAGTAGGGGGTGGGAAAGGGTGGGGAGGCCTATGGTGGGGTGACTACAGAAATACTCTATAGGACAATTACTCACTGGTGGAATCAAACATTATGCATGAGGCCAGGCTGTGCTTTCTATTTATAAGGTATTGTTCAACATTGGAAAGAAACATCAGATCTGAATTAGGGTTTTTATTTTTTCCACCTTTCCTTCCTTCTTTTTTTCTCTACATCCCTCTCTTCTTCCCTTCCTTTCTTCCTTCTTTCTTTTCCTGGGCCACTGGAAGCAATGTTTGGTCATAGTTATATATTTTATCTGATAGAAGAGACTAGCAGAGACTTAGACCATAGAGAGTCAAGAGGCCTAAAGACCTTAGCATATCTTCCTTTGAATCCAGGGACATGACCCCCTGATATAATTTAACCTCATTACCACATGTATGGAAGAGGTCCTCTTCCATTTGCTGCATATATATATATATATATATATATATATATATATTTGCTGTATGTGTGTGTATATATATATTTGCTGTATATATATATTGTATATATATTTGCTGTATATATATATATATTTGCTGCACATATATATATATATATATATACACACACACACACAAACACACACAATTATTCATTGGAAATGTATCTACAAAAGGTAAATTGTTTGAGGTAAATAAAGGGACATGCTACTATGGCTAGAAACTATGTTGGTTAGTTGGTATTTTCTTCCTGGTCACCTTTCAGGCAATCTGGATAGAAAGCACAGCTTTCATTTCTGTGTAACATCCATCTGTGTTCAAAGATGCTTTTGAGAGGGCCAAGGGAACAATGATTTAATGCTGTCAAGTGCTTTGAGATCTCAGACAAAGAAGCTCTGTAAATACTGAGCATTAGCAACCCCAGTATCATTCCCCTCAGTATTATCAAGGCTTTGGAAAAATTAACCAAGAAATGGGCCCTGGCATATTGAGAGCAGCAATCGCTTCTGGAAAGCTTTAAAGACCCTCTACATTGGGAAATGTAGGGCTTAGTGAAAACACTTGCCCAAGAACTACTTTTCTTCGTTTGCAAATTAAAACCACCAAAGACTAAAACCTGCTACAATGTGGGAAAGAAATAATTACATTAAAGCTTTTCAACCAAGCTCCAATGGAGAGAGGGCAAGGGATTGTGGGTGTGCATGTACTTAAGAGACACAGACATACAGAAAGACACAGACGGGGCTTCAGAAAAAACAACAACAACAACGGAAAAAAGGCTTTTGTGCATGTTTAGATTTACCACAAAAACAAATCTTTTTTTTTGTTTTGTTAAGTAAAAAACTTATTCATTATGTTTGGTGAGGTTGTAGGGCAACAGGCACTCACATACATTATTGGTGGCCACATAAACTGGCAAAGTCTCCATGAAGGACCACTTTGCAACGTCCATTAATATTATAAATGCATTTACCATTGTCCTACTATTCCGCATCTAGGAATTTATCCTGTACCTCTATTTGCATATGTACAAAATGGTTCATGTTTGAGGATATTCACTGTAGCTTTGTTTGTATTTGCAAAGCCTGAAAACAAATTAAAAATTTATTAGGGGATTAAATAACGTCTGGTGTATCATTAAAATGGAATATCATACAGTTGTTAAAAAGAACAAGGAAATTCTGTACGAAATTGCTATGGAATTATCTCTACAGATGTGGTGTGAATTGAAAAAATCAAGATGCAGAACAGTGTGTACAAACAGATATATTTGAATATGTATGTTTGAATTCATCCTGCTAACATATTTATAGAATGGATTTTCGGAAGGCTGCATAAGAAATTGGTAACTGTGGCTAAGGCATAGGGCTTACACCTCTAACTTTATATCCTTTCGTACCTTTTGAATATTGTGTCATGTACCTATGTGTCCTATTCAGAGAACAAATTAATGCTAATGGTGTATGAAACCACTGATTAAACAACAAAGTGAAAATATGAGCTTTGTAACATTTTCTAGGGATGGGGGTTGACAAGTTGTGTCTTCAGGGCTCCCATGTTCTTCCTTCCTCAGCAGGGACAGGCTTCTCAGCACGCTGCTGCCTCAGGGAGCCCAAAGGGACACCAGGAATGCTCAGCCTGTGTTAGCTCACGACTATTTCCCTGCCTCTAACTTCTCTAGTTCCCCACAGTTCAACCCAGGGTGGGTAGCCTGGTGTCTGTTTGAGCTCAACCTCCCCAAACCAGGAAGCCCAGAAGCTGTACCAGTCACTGTCAAACATCTATCTGAGCATACAGGGAATTCCCCTCTTGGGACTGACAGGGAAAATGATCCCTAGGGATTAGGGCCTCCACTGGGCTGTGTCAAACATATTTCATAGTTCCTGCAACTCTGACCAGGGATCGTTTTGAAATTCGGGTTTTGTTGTTGTTGTTGTCGTTGTTGTTGTTGCAAGGAACAAAGACTCACCAAACTAAAGCGTGATTCTTGCAAGAATGCACATGGAGTAATATGAGTAGCCGCGTTCTCATGGAATTTAATAAGAATTATAAAACAACAACCTCAAAAATATCATTGATGAACTAATTAGCTGCCCAGCATGGTGCTCGGTGCTTTGCGTGGATTGTCTCCTTTCAACCCCATCATAAACCCATGAGGCTGTCGCTGTTATTACCCCCATTTTATAGGACATTTGGGCTTGTAGAGGTCACTGTCACCAGAGTGGGTGGGCCCCACAGAAACAGGATCGGGAAAATCTGCTGCTCTCTTGCTGTCCCTCTCGTGGGCAGAACAGTTTCTCTGCCTTAAGGTTACTGCCTTTCCCTGGATGTTTGCCTCTCAGTTCTGATACTAACTGACTCACTCACCACCATTGGGCTCATTCATAAGACTTTGCTTCCTTATAACAGCAGCTTCTACAGAGGGATTCACGACCTTCTCCACCTCAAATCTCTGTGCTTCAGCTGCTGCCCACCTGCCTCCTCCTGTTCAGATTTCCCCAAGAGAGGACTTGAGAGATCATCCTTCTGTTGGAGGCCAGCCACTTCACTGGTCACCTCCTGACCTTTGGCTTGGGCATCCCACCTCGGGTTCCCATTTTGATTCATTCCTCTGTGGCTGAAGTCCTCATGGGCTTCATCTTTTCCTTCACTCGTCAGATATTCTTGGAGAACTGACTTTAAGCCAGACATTGGGTTGTGGGTGGTGGGGGGAGGGTACACAGTGATCAGCAGAGCAAAGAACTTGCTCTCAGTGGCTCTTACCTTCTGGCTCCTTCACCTGCAGGTGTGGGTGTGGCAGACATTCTGGCCTGTCCAGTTCAAAGACAATGACCCATGATTGACCACGGCACTCTTGCCTCAGTCTCTAAGTCACTGTCTCCTGGGGCCCCCTCATTCATGCCTTTTCCTGGTTACCCATCTGCCTCCAGAAACTGGGGCTGTGCTTTGCCCCAGTGTACTATGGAGTCCAAGGTGATCAAACAGATGGCTCCAACAGCTGGGTGGAGAATGATGGGGAGGAGTCTGGGGGATAATGCTCAGAGGCCCTGTGAATCTGCTGCCACGGGCAGTGGAATCCCAGCCACAAAGAATGAGGTACTTACAATTCTCCCATAACTGTTGACTAAATTCCAAAGCTGGGCTCCTCTCTTTTCTTTTCTTTCTTCCCTTTTTTCAATACCAAATAGTTTGAAAAAATTCCATGCTTTGTCAAATGCCCTCTCCTAGGCTCAAATTAACCTTTTCCAAGCGTCTTTCACATTCTTCAAACTCTTATTAATCCCTCAAAACCCAGCTCCAGGCATTGCCCTCCTCAGTGATTTCTTCTCTAAATTTGAGATAATCATGGCTTCGTATGGACTACTTTTGTACTTGGCATACATTTTTATTGTTACCCTTATCATACTGAGTTGCAAATATTTGTTTAGATGCGTGTCTCCTCTCCTGGAGCGTAAGCTTATAGAGAGCACGGAACATGTCTTAATTATTTATTTATTTTTTAATTTAAACAAATTATTTTAGGATAGTTTTAGAGCTACAGAAATTTGTAAAAATAGTACAGACAATGCCTGTATACTTTATTGTCTGGTTAACATATTGCTTTACTATGGTATGTTTGTTACAACTAAGGAATCAACATTGGTATGTTACTGATTATTTCGCTAGTTTTTACCTGGTGTCCTCTTCCTGTTGCAGGATCCCATCCGATCTCACATTATGTTTAGCTGTCATGTCTCTTTTGCCTCCTCTGGTCTGTGACAGTTTCTCAGACTTTCCTTGTTTTTGATAATCTTGCAGTTTTGAGGAGTACTGGTCAGCAGTGTTGTAGAATATCCCTTAATGGGTTTGTGTGATGTTTTTCTCGTGGTTAGACTGGGGTTTGTTTATTTTATTTATTTATTCTTTTGGAGATGGGGTCTTGCTTTGTCACCCAGGCTGCAGCGCTGTGGCACTGTCATAAATCGCTGCTGCCTCAAACTCCTGGGCTCAAGGGATCCTCCTGCCTCAGCCTCCGAAGTAGCTAGGACCATAGGTATGTTTACTGCACCCAGCTAATTTTTACATTTTTAAAATACAGACAGGGTCTTGCCATCTTGCCAGGCTTGGTTATTTTTAAACACCAGCACTGAATTAAATACCCAGCATGTACCACCTAGCACAGACCAGGCATTTAATTAATGTTTATTGAACTGAATAGAATTCAAGTATTTCTTCAGCATCTTCTATATAAATAGAAGCCTGACTGATGCCCTTGGAGAGGTGAAGAAAGGAACTCAAGTCCTGTAAAGATCTTCCACACAGCTGAATAATAAAAGACAGTATGCACCCAAATGTCAAGTAAGGAGAACCCAGAGAATGACCTATTGCAGCTCAAGAGATGAATTAATCAGAATGAGCAGGTGAAGTCAGCATCTGTGTGAAAGAGGTGTCTGGAAAGGGGGTGGGTTTAGAGAGGCCCTTTTTAGTTCTCAAGCACAAGGAGCTTTTCCCTGAGCTAGGGTCTGCTCACATGCTGAGCCTGAAGTCCAGAGGTATTTCTACCCCTCTTCTCTCATGGCTGGCAGGCTTCTCATTTTTGAGGCCTTGGCTTAAATGTGACCTCTTCAGACCTACACTATCTAAGATAGGCTCCACCTGCCACTCTGTCTCACAGCACCCCGATTGTTTTCTTCATAGCTTTTCGATGTTTATAAGGATTGACTGTTTATTCTTTTTTTTTTTTCGAAACAGAGTCTTGCTCTGTTGCCAGGCTGGAGTGCAGTGGTGTGATCTCGGCTCACTGCAACCTCCGCCTCCTGGGTTCAAGCGATTCTCCTGCCTCAGTCTCCCAAGTAGCTGGGACTATAGGCATGCACCACCACGCCCAGCTAATTTCTGTATTTTTAGTAGATACGAGGTTTTGCCATGTTGGCCAGGATGACTGTTTATTCTTTGTTGTCTGTCTTTCTCATTAGAGTCTAAGCTCCTTGAGGGCAAGTACTGCGTTTTGTTATTCACTCTGGCAGAGCACATAGTGGTTCTCAAATTGTCTTGCTGTATCAATGAATGGGCTGATGTTGGCTGAGACTGAGAAGGCATGAGACAGTGACAAGAAGATATGTGAGGAGTTGCTGTAAGAGGCCCTGAAATGGAGCAAGAGTGAACTGGGTAGGCAGATGGGATGCTGCCAGGTCATCAGACTGATCACAATGGTGTCAGGTCATACCAAATGGGGTGGCATAATTTGGGCAAAGGCCAGCAATGTACTAGGTGTGGGCTGCACAGATGTACGGGTCATCCAGTGATTTTCCATCTTGGAAAGGCCAGCCAGCATTCACAGGACAAAGATGGGGGGATTAGGAATAACTGAGGTCAAGGGAGGGGCAAGGGCTATAGGAGCGTCTACATAAATCAACATTGAGAATGTATTCCATGAATGAAAGTAACACAAAAGCTGTTGGCAGGCAAGGGTGGAACCCAGCCTAACTTCCATGGTGTTGTCACAAGCCCAAGAAGAAAAAGGGAACTCTGATGAATACTTCTGAATGACAAAGATAAAATGGAAGACCTATGATTTGGCTATTGGGCTATAAAAAAGGACAGCCATCACATGAGGAAATCTAGAAAAATGAGATAATGAGCTTCAGGGCTCAGAATGGAAAGAACCCCATAGAAATCTTTGATCTTTTCCACCATGAGTTCTACACTGATGCAAAGGACAGAATCAGAATATACATTCCCTGATTTGGAAAGTATATATTTTCCCATCCAAGTTCATTGTGAACTGCTGACCAAAAGGGCAGTGTTTTATACAGATTCTGTCTAGAACTAGCCCAGTGGGAAAAGCCTCGGAAAGTATATGGCAGAGAAACTCAGACTCCAGAGTATGATTTAGTAACAAAAAGAGTGGTGTGTCTTGTCTTTGTATGCCCGTATAAATAATCACGATGGCTGAACTCTGCTATTTTTCATCCAACCTAAGTAACAGCTTTGAAAAAGAAAGATAACAGTGACCTGTGTGTACAGCGTCCAAGGGAACCATTAGCAGTGGAGCTCCCCAGGCTCCTGGGAGGACCAAGCACATGGTCCAACCAACCATCTTCTGACAAGGTAGGGGTGGGCAGTGGAAGGCAAAAAGAATGGCTGCACTTGTGTTTCTGAAGGTCAGACCAAGAAACCAAGGAGCGTCTTTGTTATTTCAAATCTATAGCCTTTGAAGTCCCAGCAGGTAAGTGGGTGAGTCTCATATACAGCTCAGGAACTCCTTTCTCCTCTGTACCTCCTTAGAGATACAGGGCTAAGACAGCCCAGGTGTTAGCCTGTCCAAGCCCTTCATTTGCAAAGGAGGAAACTGATGGGCAGAGGACAACACAAACTGCCCAAAGTCACACTGGTAGATGGCATTTGGGCCAGGATGAGACTTTCTTTTTTTTTTTTTTTTTGAGACGGAGTCTTGCTCTGTCACCAAGCTGGAGTACAGTGGCACAATCTCGGCTCACTGCAATCTCCTCCACCTCCTGGGTTCAAGCGATTCTCCTGCCTCAGCCTCCCAAGTAGCTGGGATTACAGGCACCCACCACCACACCCAGCTAATTTTTGTATTTTTAGTAGAGACAGGGTTTTACCATGTTGGCCAGGATGGTCTCTATCTCCTGACCTCAGGTGATCCACCCGCCTCGGCCTCCCAAAGTTTGGGATTACAGGCGTGAGCCATTGCACCCGGCCAGCAGCATGAGACTTTCTAACCCAGCTTTCTTTTCCCAATCCTAAGCAGCCCATCTGGAGCTATGTGACTGACCACTAAAACTGCCTCTGATTCCACATTTTGATTTTTGCTCCCATAAGCACTGTTCACAGTTTTCCCCCTCATATTACTTCTGTAACAACCTTGAGGTGGTCAAGGAAAAGAAAAAACACCATCCACATTCCTAGGCATTTTAAGGAAATGCACACCAGGTATCTGACCCAGACTCCTACTTCCCTGCCAATCTCCAGCTCATATCAATTCATTTCCCTAACAGAAAATAGGTGTCAACTTTGTAGATGGAAAGTAATTTCCCTGCAAATATTACCAGAGAGGTTACTGGCACTACTTGACAGTTTTATTATTACTTTTGTTTTACAGTAAGGTGGGGGATCTCTACCTTTGCCAGGTAGAATACTGAAAAAAAAAATGTAGAGCTTTTAACTTTGTATTAGTTTTAACATCGGAGGGGAAAACAAGAAACAAAGAATATGTGTGCTGTCCGCATGCCCAGTACGGCTAAGGGCAACCTCACAGGATCCTGGCTTTACTCACTTCTCACCCACAAACTTTCAGATCCTGGAGCTTCAGTGTGGGTTAGAGGGAATTACTCCGCAGCATCTGAAAAGCCAGCTCACAGGTGGGCCGCTGGGGTGATTTGGCAGGGCCTGCTTGTAAACACTGGCTATCAACTCCTTTACAAGGTAAGCCAACCAGGGGCAAGTTAACTCGCTTTACTCTTCTCCGGGTTTAATAGAAGGTGGGTATACTTTTATAAGAACCCAATAATCTAAATATTTCACACGTAGACAAGAAAACTAGAAAGCCCCAAGAGAACCGAAAGAGTATTTTATTAATAACTATTTATGTGTAGTAGCTACTTAAATTCATGTTTCACTACCTATTTTTTTTTTTTTTAGACGGAGTCTCACTCTGTTGTCCAGGCTGGAGTGCAGTGGCGCATCTTGGCTCACTGCAAGCTCCGCCTCCCGGGTTCACGCCATTCTCCTGCCTCAGCCTCCCAAGTAGCTGGGACTACAGGAACCTGCCACTACACCCAGGTAATTTTTTCTATTTTTAGTAGAGACGGGGTTTCACCGTGTTAGCCAGGATGGTCTCGATCTCCTGACCTCGTGATCTGCCCACCTCAGCCTCCCAAAGTGCTGGGATTACAGGCATGAGCCACTGCGCTCGGCCTCACTACCTATGTATTTTCTAAAGGGTCAGATAGACTTAGGTGTAGGTTGGCCCGAGAAAATGCAGGGTTCCCAGTTAAATTTGAATTTCAAATACACAATGAATAATTTTTTAGTATATTCCAAATAATGATAGGACATACTTTTATTCATTGTTCATCGACACTGAGTCCATTAACCAGCTGGTTTATTTATTATTATTATTTTTCCCCTTCTTCATTCTTTTCTGACCTTCTGTGGCTTAATTTTAGGACTCCTATTAGAGGGTGGAGGGAGAAATACAACTCACACGCATCGGGTGTCCTACTTATCATTAGCTGAGGCACAAGTTTTGGGAGGGGAGGGATTTGCTACTTTGAGCTAAAAATGGTGATTATCTGCATTCTCTCTATTACCATATGGACAGAATTAGCCATAGACTGATATTTTCCAGAGACTGGATTTTGCAGGCCAGTAAAATCCAAAAAGAAAAGAAAAGGAAATTGGGAAATTGTGAGAAGATCAATACACTGTTGCCAAGTTTAAATTTGATCAAAAAAGGGTGTTTAAAAAAACCCCACAGCTACCATCTTCAATTACCATTAATTCATAAAAGAAAGCAACATTTCAATACCCCAAAAGTAGGAAGGACACACTCTTCTTTATTTCTTAAATAAAGTTGGCAGCTTTACAATGGATTGCCCTCATTTTTGTGGAAACTTCATCACAATCTGGTGCTGGCTCTGAGATCTGAGAATATGCAGACCAGGTCATGCCACAGCAGCACCCATAAAGTGACAGCAGCAATGCTGCACTTTTCACAGGTTTGTGTTGGTAGCAGATAACCACAGAGCACCTTGCAGTAAAGGAAGGAGAAGGTGAACATGTGCCAGTTCGAATTCTGATGATGTTAAATTAATATTTAATTTAAGCATTTTATTTCTGAGATGTATATTATTTGTGTGGAAGCATAGTGTGATTTTTCCCAAACCACAAAGCATTTCTTTAACTTATAATATATAGAAAACGTTTTTCCAAACTTCCTTTGGAGCACAGCTCAATCTCTGAACTTTTCCTCCCTATCTCTATAAAATGAATGCTTCAGGAACTGGATAATGTGACGCTGAACTTAAATAGCCCCCTTCCTAAGAGAGTTCAGAGGTCTTTGAAAATACAGGTAATTAAGCCTCCTGGTTCCTGAGAGCTGGCAGAATGTGTGACCTCAGCTGAGAAGAGTTGGGTATTTGCCAAAAGGCAGGTGTAGTTGGTAGCAGTGCTCAGAGACCAAGTCCCCAAGTTCAGATTTTCTATCCCTCTTCCCATTGTATAGAAGGGAAAACTATGGTGTGAAAGTGGATGATTGCCTGAAATTGCTGAGTAATTAAAAGGAACCATGATTAAAATAAACTGCCCAGCCCAAATCTCATATGTAGTTTGTTTTATCTTCCTCCAACCTAAGAAATGTATATAAAGGTATTTTTACCAGGGAAATCCTTCTTTAAATAGGGTTGAAACTCAATTTCATATGCTGCAGAGAGATGCAAGGTATTATTTACCAATGATCCCTAAATATTCTTTTCTTCTTCACATGGCTGTGAAGTTGCAAACCGAGTATCCTTTTCAATGGCTTGTTGAAGCAAAGAATTAAATATACATATACAGACTAAAATATATGTTAGTATATTCTTTAGAAATATGAAGAATACCCCCAGCTTTTCACAGTGATAATCTCTGGGTGGGGTCTTTTTAATATTATGTTTTTCTGTAATGATGGAGTTTTAAAATAATTGTAATTGTCTATTACTTTTAGAATACGTAAAAAAGATACACAGCATGCACATTCTTATTAAAAATCACTTCAACCTGGACTTCTGGGATGTCCTTTAAAGTCACCTAGTACTTGCACTTTCCCACAGTCCTCTGTCCAGCCTCTCTCAGTGACCTGAGACATTCAGTGCCACTTGGTTATTCCAGACATTTGTCTTTCTGAGAGAAGCAGCGCCACCACTTTTTTTTTCTTTTTTTTGAGCCAGAGTCTCGCTCTGTTGCCAGGCTGGAGCACAGAGGCGCAATCTCGGCTCACTGCAACCTCCCCCTCCCGGGTTCAAGCGATTCTCCTGCCTCAGCCTCGGGAGTAGCTGGGACTACAGGCGCCCGCCACCACACCCGGCTAATTTTTGTGTTTTTAATAGAGACAGGGTTTCACCATGTTGGCCAGGCTGGTCTCAATCTCTTGAGCTCGTGATCCACCTGCCTTGGCGTTCCAAAGTGCTGGGATTACAAGCTTGAGCCACCGCACCTGGCCCACTTTTTTACCTTCTCAAAACCCCAACTCTTCTGTAATTACTGAAGCCCAGGTAATTTTCCCCCTAGCCCCATTGAATACTGGCTTGTTTTCATTTCTCTCTCTTTGTCTTTTGCCTTACTAATTCTGATGTGATTGTTTTTTCAGCCTCAGCTGAATAGCAGAGAGATTTTGGCTTTCATTCCAGAATGATGTTTCACAGAAAGTCAACTCTTGTTCCAGGTATGTGATAAACATCTCACTAGTGAACTTCTTGCTGTTTCTAAGCGATTAACGGTTTGGTTAGCAAGCCCAGAGCCCTGCAGATACCTTTTGCCTCCTACACAAGAAGTAAGCTAATGAAACCCACGGAGCATGGCCTGCCCCTCTGCTTCCCTTTAATGGTTTCTGTCACCCAGGCCAGGCTGCCGCCACCATGACTCTGCATATCGATGTGCCGCCTCAGGGCAAGCAGAATGCAAATGACGGTGGCCCTCAAATTGCAATTTAAGGATAGCTGTTATATCTTCCCATATATTTCTCTTCCTAACCTCCAAATTTGAGGATAATGTGCTGTTTTAACTTATTCTCAGTAGGAAGAATGTTAAACCTTAGGGTGATGGTAGTGTATTGCTGAATTCTGTGTTTTGGAATAAATTAGATTTTTTTGATGTGGAGAAGGGAGAAAGGGGGAGCACTGAATGCAAAGATAATTTGATTTTAAAAGCTAGAGTTTCCTGGTTCCTGGGTTCTAGATATTTAAAAAATAGCCACAATTAATTATGTAATAAATTGTAGGAGGTTGTCAAGTTGTCATCTTTATTAAGGTGTTTCTTGCCAGACATATTCAAAATCTGTGTACTCAGATGTTAATTGCATTTGCCTCTATTGATTAAAATATACTTTCTGCCATCAAAATGGAACTCCAAGATGTAAAGGGAAAGAACACTTTAAAAGGCGTTTCCAAAGTCGTCTTGGATAGAGGAGCTTTCATCCAAGGGTGCTATGTGGCATTCCGGAAATGAATCAGAGACTTGGGCCTCCATTTCCTTAGAAACAGAGACGCTGAAGATCGTTAGGGTAAATGAGTGGGACAAAGTACACTCTGCATTTTCTTTTTAATTTCAACTAAAAAAAATGCTGCACTCTTGTCTTGGCTGGAGAAACATCCTCAGCCTGTTCATCTCCTATCCTCTTCCCAAATCAACTCCAAATTTGACTGACTGAATTTTCAGTTCCTGTATTTTCAGATCTGGCTCTCTCTGTGGTTGTGGTAGCAGTGGTAGTGGTTATGGAGTCTGTAAGACTTGCCATTTTTAAAACGCCGAAAGCTCTCTTCAGGTTAAATAGTCTCTCTGTCTGATTCTCAAATGAACTCCTTGAGGAAGAATGTTCTGTGTGTATCTAGAAACCTTAGTTCTACAAGAATGAGAGCTAAAGAAGCTCACCCATGTCCCACAGAAACCACTTCTTCCCTTTCCTGAACAAGAAACCGATGTTCTTCATCTACTGTCTGTCCACCCAGGCTTGGAAGACAGGTGAAAACAATCCCATCTTTCTATTCCTAGAAAGAGGTAGGGATGTGATGCTTACATTCCCCTGGCTTTTACTTGCATCAAATGTGGGAGGAAGGAATAAAAGAGAAGAGGAAACTAAAACCTGAGAAAGGGGAAGAAGAGAAAGTATTAGGCTGATGCAAAAGTAATTGTGGTTTTTGCAATTACTTTTAATAGCGAACCCCCGCCCCCCAAAATCATCTAGCAATCTGCCCTCTGGAGTGAACTTGAATAAAAGTAGGTAATAGTACCACTCTTGGCTTAGAAGTATCTGATTATCCCTACTAACCAGTACAAGACATAGATTTCTGAAGGAAAAGGATGCCTACCATTGGCTCTTTTTTGTTTTTGTGGTTTGATTTTTCTTATTTTTTAAAAGGTTCTAAAAATAATACATATATACCTGGTAGAAAATTTGAAACTTAGAAAGAAGTTAAAAGAAGCATACAGAATATCACCACATCATATTATCTTATTAGCCAAATGCAACCACCACTACCATCCAGGGAGGGTTCTTGCCAGTATTTTCTCTATTTTTTCCTATGCTTTTAAAAATCTTCACAACTAAAATCATTCTGTGCACAGAATTTCACATACTACTTTTTATTCAATCAAACATATTTTCTCATGTGTTTATTAATTCTTTAAATATTATTTTAATGGCAGTATAATTTGCCATCATATGACTATATTATAATTTATTAATAATTTTCCCAATAAAGGACATTCAGAGTGTTTAGAATTTTAGCCATTATAAATAGTATTAAATAAACATGGTTTTTGTGTGCATTAATCTTTACTTTTTAAATTATTTCCTTAGAATAATCTACTGGAAGTAGGATTACCAAATCAAAGAGTATCATCATTTTCAAGACTTTAGTACCTATCACCAAGAAAGCTGTATCAATTTATATTCACAGTATATTAATGTCTTTCTGAAACTGACTGAATTGATTAATGTCATTTAAAAATCATGCTATCTTGTTAGGCCTCTGATACTTTGTATTTACTGGTAAGGCTGAAAATTGTTTACAGACTAATTAAACACATTATATATTAAGGTTATTTATTTTGTGCCTTAATATTTGAAAAAATACATCTTATCAGTTTGCTTTTTGTCCTTTTTGCTGATTGTTTATGATCATTTTTGACATATAAAAATTTTATTTTTCTCTATATTTCAATGTATTGACCTTTGTATTCTGTAATTTCTTCTATTACTGTAAAGTACAGAAAATCTGCCTGTATCTAGATAAATATGCAGAAATACATTCTCGTTATTTAATTAATTTTTCAAAAATATTTCTTTAATTTATCTAGGATTTAATTTGTTATACGGCATGAAAAAAATTTATTTTTCTCTGATAAGCTAAAAATCATCATGCACAATTTATTACTTTTTCCCCACAGCTTATATATGTATTCTATTGACACATATGCAAGATTCTTTTTACATATGCGAGATTATGTTTTGGGGTTTTCTTTCAGCACTTTACTGATCTCTTTGCCTATTCATTTATCAGTAGTTTCTCCATCCCTAGTCCTTTTCTTTCTTTTTTTCTTTCTTTTTTTTCTAAAGTTCTTTTAACTATTCTTATTTCTTTCAACTTAAAAGGTGGCCAAGATGACATACCAGAAGGCTGTCTAAAATTACTGGAGAAAGAGAATCTTTGCCTTTAAAGTTTTAGGTCTTAGGTGAAAACGATGCAGTGTTAGCTCTTGTGTCTATAAAGGGTGGGGTTCATGCTATGACACAGAAAATCAGAAAGGATTTTCTTGACATTTGTAGAAACAGTAATATAAAGAATTAGGTACCTTTTGGTTCATCTTAAGAAAAGAAAATTTCCAGTGAGGAGATTGAGACATTTAATGTTAAAAAGATCCTCTCTCTTCTAGGGCACGAGTAAAGATATCAACCCATCTATCTGTAGAAAATTGCCAGAAACTGTCACAAAATAAAAAATGAGAGAAGGCCTGAATTACGACAGTCCTGGTGGGGTTCTACAAGGTGTGTGCCAAATAATTTTGTTTTCTTTTTAAGGCTTGTTAACAGTGGATAGCTTAAGGTGATGGGGTTATAGGTGATTTTTTTCTTGTCCTTATTTAACTGTATTTTCTTTTTTTTTGTCAAATTTTATAAAAGCTTTTTTTCTTAATAATGGCCTGTTAATTAACATCTAGAACCCAGTACTGGAAGCATTAGTCCCAAGAAGTGCAAAGTTACAAAAAGTGGATTTTCTATTTCTTCACCTCTTACCTTAATAGACACAGAAACACTAAAACTCATCTCATTAGAAGAGGTTTTGTGAAAATGAGACAGGACATATCTAAACCAAGTGCTTTTCCTCCGAATAAGATTTAACCTAAAATGAGGTTGGGGACTGGATGAAGTTATGAAAAAACTACTCCTTAAAACTGCTATTTCTAAAGCTAATAGGAATTCTTTTGTAGTGGGCTTTTTTCCCTTGACAACCAACGATTGATACATCTTGCATGTTAAAATGCAGAGGGCTATAAGTAAGTTTTCAATGGAAATACTTTTTTTTCCCTGCACCTTCCCTTTTTGTGATACAGTTGGCACTATTTTACTGTCTTAAAGATTCCCATTTTACTTTAATGGCCTCTACTTTCCCCTTTTCTTAGCTCTTCTTAATTTTTATGCTTTTCATTAGTAGATAATTCTCTCTGGCTGACCAACGGGGATGAGGGTCAGAGTCACGGGCAATATACTATATCTGCGTTAGTCTGGCTTGAGAACAGCGAAACCGTTCCTCCTTCTCGAATTAGTCACTTTAAGTATAAGTGATGGGCAGTCTCTGTGACAATGATTTTGTCATAGTAAGCACTTGAAATACCTGCTGCAATTTTTTCACCACCCCCCTCCTCCCCGTTTCAATCAGGCAAGTTTATCTTTGTTCTTTAAACCATAAGCAGGTTTTTGTATTTTTTTTTTTTTTGCATGCCACATTGAAAAGAAATAAAAACCAAGCGCCATACATGTCAATTAAAGGCATAAACAATTAAGGGATAGTCCATTTCCCCCTTGAATCTTTCATGCTTATTTTCCCTTCTTAGAATGACACTTAAAAGCCATCGAAGCTTCAACGGGACCAGCGTCTCCCCGTTTTGTGGGGTGTAGAGCAAGGTGTGGGAGGAGCGTTTGGCATGTCAAGTCTCTGCTCTACAGTGGATCTCCACGTCCTGGCTTCCAGTGGACAGCCCTGTGAGATGGGGAAGATTTCCTTCCACTCAGATAATGTCAAGGCCAATGTGCCTTTCAGGAGATTGTCTGAGAGATTTCGAACATTGAAACTGTAAAAAAAATTGAGCTGGACAGATCCTTGCCACCACTTTTTCTGCTAAATATAGAAAAGTTGTCATCGGGTTGCACAAGCAATTTCCAGCTACAGCACCTCAGGAGGGGAGGCGGGCTCCTGTCTCTCATAGTTAAAGTGCATAGAGCTGAGCCGACCCTGACTCATGGGTTGTGAGGAACAAGGGAAGGTGGTAGAAGAGTAATGAGAGAAAGGCGTCCTTGTTTTGGTTAAATATAATGACATGGGAAGATGTGCAGTTGATGATGGTATTTGCTTACAATGTCATAAAGCATCAATAATTTGCAAGAAAAGGGTAGAAGGAGCCCTACCCCAGGAGTCTGTGCTCAGAGTTTCTCCTCTATCATTGCTTTGGAAAACACTGTTGTATAGTGGAGGGAGACTGTAAGATATGGAGCCAAACAGGCATGGGTTGGCATCCCAGCTTTATCACTTACCCTTTGTTTGATTTGGAGTTAATTACTTAACTTCTCTGAGCCTGAGAGTCCTCATATAGAAGATGTGGGTAAAATAATATTCCTCTCGCAGCATCACTAGGATTCATGTTAGGAGTAAAGTACATGGCACTACTAAGTGCTCAGCATTTGTTGGCACCCTTCCCCTTCTCTCCTTTTAGGCAAATCATTTAGGCCCCCTGGACATCAGTTGCATCTCTCTTAGCAAGTCCTATTGGTTCTACCTCCGGAATATATTTAGAATTTATCCACTTCTCTCTATTGTCATTGCTGCCATGTCAGTCCAACGTGTAGGCCGTTGCGATGCCTTCCTAACTGGTTTTCCTCCTTCTGTTTTTAAACCCAGTGCAATCCATCTCCACATAGCAGGCAGAAAGGGCATTTTAAAAATGTAAATCACATCGTGCCCCTACCCTGCCTAAAACCCTCCCGTGGCTGAACTTAGAGTAAAATCCAAGCTCCTCACCACAGCCTTCAAAGGCCCATGTGATCAAGCCCCTGCCTACCGCGTTCCTTTTAGACTCCACTTGCTACTGCTTTTTTCTTCTATAAATTTTTTTTTTCCGGTTGTACTGGCCCTTTTCAGTTTCCAGAACACTCCAAGTTTATTTCTACCGCAGGGCCTTTTAATTTGCTGTTTCCATGGCTTGGAAGATGCTTCTTCTAGATTCTCCTGTGGTTGAAACCTTCTCCTAGGTCAAATGTTCCCTCCTAAAATTTGTCATCCTTGACCTAGTCACTCTCTATCACAGCCCTAATTTATTTTCTTCATAGCACTTGTCACTATGTGAAAGTATCTTAAATACTGTTTATCTGTTTATTTTCTGTTTTCCCCCATGAGAATGTGAGCTCCATGAAAAAAGGGGACTATGCTTTTCTCTTCTTTTAATTTTTTTTGAGACAGAATCTCACTCTATTGCCCAGGTGGTAGTTCAGTGGCGTGATCTCAGCTCACTGTAGCCTTGACCTCCTGGGCTCAAGCCATCCTCCCATCTTAACCTCCTGAGTAGCTGGACTACAGGTGTGTACAACCATGCCCAGTTAATTTTTTGTATTTTTGTAGAGATGGGGTCTCGCCACATTGCCCAGGATGGTCGCAAACTCCTGGCCTCAAGTGACTTGTCTGCCTCAGCCTCCCAAAGTGCTGGGATTACAGGCAAGAGTCACCACACCTCGTGTGGGACTATGCTTTTCATTGCTGAATAAACCTAGAACAATGCCTGTACCTAGGAGGCCCTTGGGAAGCATGTAAAGAATGGATTCTGAATAAATACGTATAATGGGATAAAAATATCGTCCTGAAAGTTGGTGACTGGATTTGAAAAATCTATGTCCTTTCCATTTCTTTTTTTTTGAGATGGAGTCTTGCTCTGTTGCCCAGACTGCAGTGCAATGGCACAATCTCAGCTCCCTGCAATCTCCGCCTCCTGGGTTCAAGTGATTCTCCTGCCTCAGCCTCTCAAGTAGCTGGGATTACAGGCATGTGCCACCATGCCTGGCTAATTTTTTGTATTTTTAGTAGAGACGGGGTTTCACCATGTTGGCCAGGCTGGTCTCGAACTCCTGACCTCAGGTGATCCGCCCGCCTCAGCCTCCCAAAGTGCTGGGATTACAGGCATGAACCACCACGCCCAGCTTCCTTTCCATTTCTAAAGATTCTATGATTCCTTGGACAGAAAGACTAAATCCTGGGATAATTTTAAAGAAACACAATTAGAAAATTTTCAAACACTCAACATATAGTAACTCATATTAAGTTTACCAAGTAGAGGCACTTCGGGTATCTGCTTTAATAAAAAAAAAATGACTTACATTTTGCATGTCAAGTATTTGTATGTCAAAGGATCCTTCTAACCCATTTAAAAATTTTGTACCTTTAAGTAGCATTGCGATTCTCTGAGCAAACCTATTTAGAGTTTGCTTAGCATGCCCTTTCTTCACAGATCTTGAAAAGGAAAGTGACCCCACAGTATAGCACATCTGCTGAAAGAAGTGGCTCAGGTGAGCTCAGGCTGTGTGAATAGTATGTCCTTTAGCTCAGGGAGTCATTCTTTCCACTGTGCTCTGTGCACGTGAGACCACTGCTGGGGCCGTGCTTTAAGAGGGACACGGTAAAGTGGATCACATCCCAGGGAAGTAAGTAGAAACCAAGTGAGGAGAAAAAAAAAAAGGAAGAAAATGGGAATGCCTAACTTAAAAAGGAGGGGATGGTAGAGACCTGATAGTTGTCAATTATTGGGACCAAATCTGAAAAGACAGATTTGGTGCCATTCCATGGGACAAATTTGGAACCGGTGAGTAGAAGCTACTGAAAGGCAGAGTTGGTCCAGTCAGTGTAGGACATTTCCAACAGTCTGGCCTCATACCTAAGTAAAGCCCTGCTTAGAAATATAATGAGCAGCTGCCTTTTCTGGATGTTAAAATTTCAGGCAAGTAAACTGCTAGTCAGCTATGTCCTTCCTACAAGGATTCCTCTTATTGTAGATGGGTAACATGCACACTTCCGGGAAGCTCTCAGTGAAATCTCTTCACACTGCTCAGCATAGTGGTTCACACCTGTAGTCCCAGTGCTTTGGGAGGCTGAGGTAGGAGAATCACTTGAGCCCGGAAGTTCAAGACCAGCCTAGGCAACAAAAAATTTACAAAAAAAACTTAAAAATTAGCCAAGTGTGGTAGTGGCATGCCAGTAGTCCTTGCTACTCTAGGTGCTGAGGTGAGATGATTGCTTAAGCCTAGGCGTTCAGTGAGCTATGATCACGCCATTGCACTCCAGCCTGGGCAACAGAGTAAGACAGTCTTTAAAAAATAAATACAGGCTGGGCCCGGTGGCAGCCATTTGGGAGGTTGAGGTCAGTGGATTGCTTGAGCCCAGGAGTTTGAGACCAGCCTGGGCAACATGGCGAAACCCCACCTCTATTAAAAACGCAAAAATTATTTGGGCCTGGTGAAGTGCACCTGTAATCCCAGCTACTCGGGAGGCTGAGGCATGAGAATTGCTTGAATCCGGGAGGCGAAGGTTGCAGTGAGCCAAGATTGCGCCACTGCACTCCATCAGCCTGGGCGACAGAGCGAAACTTGGTCTCAAAACAAATAAATACGTACATACATGCACACATTAAATTAAATTAAAAAGAAATCTTTTTACATATTCTATGTTGGTTAATATTCTTTGGTTTGCATCAATAGTGTTATTTCTACTCTGTCATGTGTGGAATATGATAAGTCTGCTATTGCTAATGACCTAGGCCCAGAGAACTTTGAATTTCAAAAGTTAACCTAGAATCTCAGAGATCCATGGTTTTATATTCTGACTTGGAAGCAAGTCACTGGCTATTTCCTATTCGAGAGATTTCTAATCTGGAAGGCTGAAGGAGGCTACCACTCTTCTTGGTGAACAATAGTTTGTGTTCCAAGAATAACCCTGGGTTTGAGGATAGAAGATAAGAAGATAAGGCTGGAGAGTTTAAGAGTTGTATTAGATCTCCTTTTAATCTGCAGCCTAGGCACTATGTTATTTTCTCCCTATGCCTTCCAGCAGGGGTGGCTTATAACTCCAGGCAGAAGCTGAACCTCCTTGGCGACACCCCCTAGCCTGACCCCTCTTTTCTCCTTCTTTCCTTCCTTTGCCTTTCATTAGAATTCCTATGAGCCTTTGAATGCTTAGCATGAAAATGAGCCCATTTTATTTTTGGAACCCACAGAGGCAGCCCTGAGGGGAGTTATTGTGTTGCTTTTAGCAGCTAAACAAAAAGGTGTGAAATCATTTGCTGGCTGTTCTAGAATGGGAAAAAATAAATAAAAAACTGAGAAGGAAGGTTCAGGACAGTGTGTGGCAGCTTGGACAGAACCTCGTGATGAGGGCTTCTCTGAGACTTATTAGTAACCAAAGTGACTTTGGGAATGTCTGTGCATTTCTCTCACCTTCCCAGGAAGTTACTAGAATAGCACAGGAAGCCACTGGGATTAAAAAAAAAAGATTGATTTTGCAATACTATTTCCATGTTGCCTTGAAAAAGACTTGAGGAGGGGACTAATTTGAGAAAATTCCTTAAAGCTCTTTGTAACATTTCTTATACAGGCAGCATGAGGGAGAGGAGAGAGGACTATTTTACCAAGATTTTAAGACTTTCAAACAACCAGGGAAGGCTTCTGTGACAGGTATGTGAGTCTTTGACACAGGCCCCTAATTATTTAAACACATTAACAGTGGTAAGAGACAAAGGCCTCAAAGAACTCAAGCAACAAGAACTTCTTGTGAAACTTGAGGTTTTTGCCCCATGCTAATAACATTCATTGAAAGTCGTCTCCTGTTTTGGGGGGGCTGACGGCCCCAGATACGTCTCTTCTTGGAAGAAGATTATATTTTGAAATGTCTCTTCATTAGAAGGGCAACTTCATTTTCAACTGGAATCTTTGACATGGGATTTCTTTTTTTAAAAATTATGGAATATTTTTAAAACGGCAAAGTATTAACATGTAAACATGCAGAGACATGGTAAACTCATGTCCTTATTCCCAAATTTTCACATCTGTTTTACATTTAGACCAATCTATTTAAGCTCATTTTAAAAGAAATGAAAGGTTATGGTTGTATCCTTCACATTTCCATGCCTCCTTCTCTCTCTTCCCAAAGAGACAAACCGTGTTCTGTGGCTGGTGTGTGTCCTCCTTCCTGGACTTTTAGGCAGTCCTGACCAAGTAGCCACTTGGCCTAATGAACATGACCTTTGGAGTATTTAGGTAGCCTGATTTCAGTGGCTGGAGGATCTCTCCTTGCGGGGGCCAATCACTGGGCCCATCTTATGAAGGTGGCTAAGCCTTCTTTTTTTCAGTATTCAAGGCCAGAATTACAGTATAGTAAAACAACAGGAAAAGGCAATCCTCCTCAAAGTACTATTTCGTTAACTGAGTCATCTATAGAATAAATAATATTGATTTTCCCTTTATTGCCAGGAAGTATGCCATGTGCTGAGATATAGTGAGTCACAGATAAACAAGTAGAAATTAAAAACACTGTAATTCCAAAATCTCTCTTAGGGAAGGAACTGCCCCGGTTTACAAAAATTCCATGATAAGCTATGACCTTGAGGATATGAGTGGCAGGAATCAAGAGACTGTTGGGCAAGGAGGATCGTGGCATGAGGGAGGGGGAAGGAGAGAAGGAAGGAGGAGAGGAGGAGAGGAGGAAGTAGGAATCTCAGGGTGGGAGAGACAGAAGATGGATGAGAGTGGCAAAAAGGACAAAGGAGGGAGATGAAAGGGCATGTGGCAAAATGGCTATGATGAAAAAAAATCTACAGTGGCTCAGCTGCTAGAAGATTCTAACAACAAGGTCCTGACAGATAAATTTTTTTTTTTTTTTTTTGAGACAGAGTCTCACTCTGTTGGCTCACTGCAACCTCTGCCTCCTGGGTTCAAGCAATTCTCCTGCTTCTGCCTCCTGAATAGCTGGGACTACAGGCATGCGCCATCACGCCTGGCTAATTTTTGTATTTTTTGGTAAAGACAGGGTTTCACCGTGTTAACCAGGCTGGTCTCGAACTCCTGGCCTCAAGTGATCCACCCGCCTCAGCCTCCCAAAGTGCTGGGATTATAGGCATCAGCCAAGGTGACCAATTTCCTTACAGATCAATTAGAAGTCATTTGTGTTAATGTGAAGGAAGCCCATTATTTACTACCCGTCCTCTTCTTCCCACTGCAGTAAAATGTTCAGTGAAATAGGTTTTTTTTTTTTAAATTAAGGGCTGATTTCGTTATATGTTATCATACATATATACAGCATATACATATACGTGCCATGTACACACAGACGCATATACACACTTCTCTATGTAAAAGATATCTGGATAAACTGAAACAAATCAGTAAAAAGCAGAAATTCCGCACCATATGTGAGCATGAAAACACAACTTCGGGGCCTCCCCCGTATGCTCTCAAAGCTAGGAATTCTCAGACACCCTGGCAAAGTCTTGACCTTCATTTGGCATTGGAAAAGTACATTGAGGGACATCTCAAAGGACAGGGAGAGTTTATTTGTCACCAGAGTTGAGGGCCAAGCTTATTGTTTCATAGTTTTATACTGTAAGTTATAGGGAACATGATTTGAATATGGGGGTAGACTCTGAAGTCATAATTTATCAAACCTCTACCATAGCTGCCCAAATGCTCTTTTTCCTTGCTTCCAACTCGCAAACTCTTAATTCATCTTTTCAGATTCTATTTAAATGTCACCTTATCTATGGAACCTTCCCTGATTCCCCAGGGAGGGTAATTTCCTCTCCTGAACTTCTATATTTCTCCAGATATCTCTCTATTACAGCCTGTATCACATAGGATCACATGACTTTGAACCTTAATACAAGGTGGACCTCATGGTATCACTTTTGAATTCCCATTGCCTAGTGAGACATGTGTCACTTTTGCTGAATAAAACCCGGGTATGTGAGCAATAAAGAGAAACTTAAAAGTGAATGCACTGCTTCAGAAAGACCAGACTTCCAAGCCCCCGAATGGTGGCACCACTGTCCCCCAATAATTTTGTTACTACTTGCCATTTGTTTTGCCCCTTGTTCCTATTTTGAATAAGAACCCATTGCTCTCCAGAAGTAAAAGCAATGTGATCATTTGTTTGTTTATTTACTCCCTGCACCAAGACCCAGGGTGACGAGGCTGGATTGCACATGGGGCGTGGGCATCAGAAACTGGAAAGTCTCACCCTGCCCAGCCTGTCTGGCTCGTATGCTTGGGCAAGTCACATAGCTCCTGTGGGACTCCGTTTCCTCACCCAGTGATAATGACCGGCTTCACAGGGTGGCTGCGGAGCTTAATTAAGGATTGAGAAGGAAGCAGAAAATACAAAGTGCAGCATACACGCAAATTTCCCATATTTATTTTTGGGCTCAGTAACCTGTTGGTAGGAGGTGTTTATGACCTGGAAGAGGAGTCTAGCAAGAGATGTAACTAGCTATTCTCATTCCAAAATGGTTCACTTGGTATTGACTGGGAAATGGGCCATGTCATTCTTGCTTTTGTTCGAGTACATTCTGTGGCCCTTCCTGCTAAATTTCTGGGTATAGCTTGCCAACTCTAGGCCTCAGTTTTCTTGTACAAGGACTTTATCTATCTTTCCTTTATGCTCAGATATGCTGTGATGGCTTAAGCTTTTTCCTTAGTGCTTATACCCTTAAGCCGCACTCAGATAGAAGACAGAGGGAAGGCATACACGTTTGTGAGTGACCCCATGGGGTAGTTCCCTGAGCCAGAAAAGACAGAGACTTATGACGCCCTGCATAGGTGACACTCGAAATCTGCCTGGCTTTGCGGATCCTGGCCTTTCTTCTAAGTGCTTGGAAGACCTTGGCAGATTCAGCCAGCATTTTGATCACTGCCAGAGCCTGCAGCTTTGTTGCTAATTGTTTGCAGAATGAATTGAGCAAAAGCACAACTGGTCCCAAGGCAGGAGTGAGGAGGTGAGGGAAAGACAGAAAAACAAACCAGAAGAGAGGACTGGGTGACTGCCTTGGAAAATCTTATTATTACTAGTACATTTTTTTGTCTTTTAATCACAAAGGCTGTCTCTGCACTAGGACTAAAGAACCAGAACTGTTCAGAAAGAGAGAAGAGCCCAGCGCCTTATACGCAGGAGATACTGAAAAACATCATATAAAGTGTTTACTGTTGAGAGAAAAGTACACATCAGAGGATGCCCATTATTGATATAGAGCCTTCTCTGTATCTGGATGAACGTGACCAGGAAGTCACCCTCAGCCTGCTGCAGCTGTTTTCAGAATCTGTGGGATCACACCCCAGAGGCAGTTGGGTCAGCCGCAGGCATCAGGTGAGGAGGAGGAAGAGTGAGACAGCTATTACAGGCTGCCGGACCAGGTGGCTGTGAAGAGGTGTGGGGCCACCAAGGCTTATATAAGGAGGATGGAGAACACAGGCCAAAGGGGAGGCTGTAATGCTGACTTCGATTGGCTAACTTAATATAAGGCAGACTGAGGGAGGAGGAGGAGGGCAGGAGAGAACACGCTTTAGAAAGCATGACGGTGTCTCATTCTGTTTGCAAGTGAGCACATAGGTGCCTTCCAAATATGATCCTGAAGAAGGTGCAGATAAATGAAAAATTGGATATACAATAAACCACATACCTCTTTATGTTTATATATGAACATATTAAAGAAGGCTGGCTTTAGTAATGATGCATATTCTAATTATATCAATATTGGATGCACCGTTAGTACCATTTCTCAACTTCATTTAAAAATCACTTTCAGAAAATACAAAAAATAATTCTGAAGATTTTAACCTTAGGTGCCCGTAGATCATTTTCTTAGGAAACTGCAGCTTTTAGAAATGCTGGACATACTTTATCCAAAGCATTATAACTGGTCTTCCACAAGCCTAGGATAAAGTTTTCCACAGAAACACTACTACAGAAAAATGCCACATGCCATGGATTAAACACTGAAACCAGCTAATCACAACACATGAGAGCAAATGTAGCATGTTCAGAGAAGTACAAATATGTTGTTGAAACATGTCTGTCATGAAATCTGATCTTAACAATCCTCTGAAGACTAGCCTTTTTGCAAAGAGAACTTATGACTAATATACCTCACGGAGGGGGTCTCAGTTTCTAATACAGTTAATTTTATCTGCTTTGATGATGGAAACGAAAGACACCCTGGAAACATCCTCTTAATTCTAAGCACCATCCACTCTTTTTGAGGGGGGAGAGGGAAGCTTTCAGTAATTCCCAGTGTGTCTTATACTGAATATATAGAAGATGGTAAAGCAGGGCCAGGTAATTCCAACACTTAAACTGCTACTTAACCATCCACATATTAAAGGAGTTTACATGGATTGTCAGCTACGAAAGAGGTTTCTCAATCTATATCCCACTCCACAGTCAACTCTCCTCACAGGTGCTCTTGGCTGTGGGGCACTCATAATCTCAGAAGCCGATAAGGCTGCCAAGTTCAAGTTGCCGTGACTCTGAACATAGTATAATATTCCCATTCCAAGCCATAGCCCGTCACTTTTGTGGCTGTTCAGATGAGGGCCCTTCTTGGTACCACTCCGACTCACATACACTGGCTGCAGTCATGTAGCAGGTGAAGGACTTAAGTGTCACTAAGTTGGTTTCCAGTTGCTTCCAGGAAAAAAAAAAAAATCCCCGGCATATAAGATTCTTGCTCCTGACACCTGGCACTTTCTCCTTGTGTTCATGGCTGCAGAGAGAAGATCCGGCCATTACTGTTTTGGCTTCAAGTGCTGCCTCCTACACACATATTGAGGGGCTCTGCAACAAACAGAAACCTAGGGACACTGACATTTTGGAGGCAGGGTGTAGAAAAAAACACTGTATGTGTATCTGAAAACTCTGCCATGCACGTCAGCCCTGACACGCCACTTCCTAGCTCTTCTAACGTCAGAACATTCTGTGTTAGGAGTTGCTAATCAGTCCAATATCATATGTAGTTTAACGGTGTTGAGACACATTTGCCAGAAAGGAGGCCAAAAGGAAGGGCCCCTCTACTGCTATCTTCTGCAAAAGATCTGATCACTTGTGACTGCAGCCCCTCACTTTGCCCCCAGGTGTTTTCTCCCTGTGTTGTTCTTGGGAGTGTTTAATTTGGATTGAGCATCCATGGAGCTGTGTAAACACTGAGGTCCCATGAATATTACAATATTAAACAGCAGTGGTAATTACCAATAGACCCCTCAAAAAGCAATCGAATAGCAAACTCACCTTAACTTGGCCTTTGTATCTCTGGCAACGGAAAGCTCAAAATGCAGTTGTCATTTTTGCACAGTCATTTACCTTGACACCCTCCCTCTGCCGTGGAATCAAATCTCCATGTATAAAAATAAACCTAGAAACTTTCTGTTCACACGTTTTGAGGTATATGCACCAAATGACACACTTTGGGAGGTAAGCACGAGTCATGGTAACTGACCACATCCTTTATCTTTTCATCCTAAGACTTAGCAGAACTTTATCTTTACAATAAAATGGCCTTTAGAAGTGGGTATCACCAACTTCAGAATGTGAACATCGTTACTGAGAAAAAGCATTTTCCTTTTAAACAGAAACCAACAGCCATGCATTAAAAGGCCTGAGGAAAAAAAAAAAAGTTGAGCTACCACAAAACAAACAAATATTCAGCTTGGTTTCAGGAAGCTTAGAGAGGATCAAACAAGGCTTTCTCTATTGAAGTTGTTCGAGAACATTTATGGTTATTTCAGCTTCAGTTTCTATTTACGCTGCTGGCTTTTATGCCTCGACCTCAGGAGGGCATTCCAACTTCAGGTTAACTCACAAGTAGCTTCAGAAAAGTTGGCCTGAAAATCCCACCCCCAGAGTGGGGGAGGGGAAAGCACAATGGTTCACACTGGTTTCCAAACACCTTTCAAACCACTGCTTTGGCCTTGAGTCGAGGATATCTCAAAAACTGGGGAGAGAAATTCCACGGAGAGAGGGTGAGAAAGGTATCTCATGGTGTGAAAATTCATATAGGGAGACTATCTCTTCCTGCGGGATGAAACCAGGAGGAGAGAGCACCAATTTGCGGAGCCCTTGTGAAGGTTTCCACTCAGGAGTTTGCAATTTTCTGTTGGTCCCTAGGGAGGAAGATTTAGTACATGGTTGAATTTCCAAGCAAATTAACTTCCAGAATAAAGGAGGAACTATGCCAACCCTTTGCAAACAATATTTTTGTTTTATAAATCTATTTAGTTTTCAATTCTTCGTGCCATTTATCCTCATAACCACGTTTTGGTTGGTATTTTTAATCCCCTTTTGATGGATCAGGAAATTGAGGTTTAGAGATTAAGAAACAAGCCCAAAGTTATACGATAAATACATAGAAAAGCTAAGATTCAAACCCGGGTCCTTTTGCCTCTAATGTCCGAGTCCCTTCCAGTATGCCACACAGCCCCTGACCACTCCCTTCCGTTAACAATGCATATTGTCAGTGGTGGAAAGAGGAAGAAACTTTTGGAGTAGAATACTGAACGGTTTTGATTAGGGAGCGGATATGAGGCAGAGGAAATATTATCACTTTGGTGGTTGTTACTATGTCCCCATCCTTTCATGGAAACATATGGAAGTTTTCTCTTAAACGTACGTGTCAGAACTTGCCGGTGAAATTTAAGTCACACCCTGCATATGGTGCAAGTTCATCTCCGAGAAGCAGGAGATGAAAAAGCCGCTGTTTCCAGATGTATTAAATCTCACATAAATACCACACGTTGCTTGCCTCTGGAGAAGGTCTCAGTAAGGTTTGTCCAGATTTCAACACAGAGTATTCCTATTTACATATATCCCGCTGCATACATACTTAGCTATGTCAATATCCACTTGGCATACTCTGGAGCTTAGAAAAAGTTTCCTGCCGAAGCTGAACAGCTTCCCTTGATTGCTCCTTTGCAAACCTTCATGGTTTTTTCATTATAACAGATTTTTGATTACACAAAACATGCCACTATTCTATGGTACAAAATCAAGCTACATCCCTTTACCCAACCGCCCTTCCCCCATAACATCGATACCAAAAAGGCTTCCACTCCAGGGGGCTTCTGGGAGCATTCCCACAAACCACACAGCTTTCTGCACCCTCCTTCAGCCCCAATCTTTTTAAAAGTTAGTACAACATGTCCATAAAGGCCACACTCCCTTGCAGAGTTTTTGAACAGCCACTTTAGCCACCTAAATCTGAGAGAGATAAATTTACAATCCACTTTAGGTTTATGTGGGGAACCATAAATATCAGGCTTGAGCCCTGAGGGCTAGAATTTCATGGGCCGTTAAGCATGTCACCAGGTGGAAAGCTGTCAATAGCTGGATGTGAGTTACACTGAGATAACCGCAGGGGCCTGGCTTAAGAAAGTGTAGCCCTGATCAAAGAGGGGTGTCCTTTTACGTTGTTCCATCACTCCACTCACCAATTCTCCCTTCCTGCCTCTGATCTCAACCTCTCCTTCACTTCCTGTTAGGTGTCCTCTGTGCTAGGTAGCAGACTGCCTTTTTTTTTTTTTTTTTTTCCTCTAGAGTGAAAGGTTGGGTGACATATGGAAAGAACAAGAGACGTGCAGTTCTGGCAGATCTTGATTTAAATCCTCACCCTGCTATTTAGTAGCTATGTAATAATGCACAAGTTACTTAACCCAACTTAGCTCATTTTTCCAACTGTGAAATTATTAAAGATAATTAAAAGCATAAGAAAGGCATAAGTAGGGCCAATGGGTAGAGACTGTAAAAAGACAGATTGCCTACTTAGTAGACAGAAGAACTTTCTAAAAGCCAGATTGGCTCGAAAATAGAATGGGCTGCCTTGAAAAGAAATGAAGAAGTGAATATTCTCTGTGACAGGTTTTGCACATAAGCCGGATGCAGGGTGGTAGATCCCGAGAATAGATAGGAGTTTAGACTGGCCACTGCAAAGGATTTCTAATCTTGAAATTCCATGGTTCTATGATTTGCATATGTGTCCTTCCAGAAAAGCTAAGATAAATCTTCTCAAATCCCCTATGCGGAAGAAAAGTAAATTGGCATCATATTTTTTCATTTTCATTTTCCTTCTAGAAAACTAATCCCTTCCATGTTTTCCCCCTTCCCTCAATTAGTTGGTAGAGAATCCCATTTCCATCAAGTGCACAGAACACATTTAACCATTTTGAAACACTTAACATTTAACACAAACCACATGGCCGTAAGTTTTAATTAGTTCCCGCTATACAAATAGGTCCATTTTTAGAAAAATCAAAATGCTCAATGCTGGTGCTTGCTCTCTTCCTCTCCATTGTTTCTCTGTTTGACTAGCTCAGTGGCACTTTCCCATCCTGCCCTCTTGCTGTCTGAGCCCATGGCACCTGCCAATAAAAGTGATGACAGGCTTTGATGCTCACACAGGTTTGCAACAACAGAGTTCACTTCATAATCACCAGACTTCAGCCCGTAAGCGTGATCTGAGTGACACTGGATTTTTTACCTGAGATGTTACGCTGTGGGCTTTCGTTTCTACAGGTTATGAACCACTTTGAAAGTGATTTTTTTAGCTTGCTAGGGGGAATGACCTATGAGCCTGCAGACAAATCTCAACTGATTGGGCAAAGCCCAGACCCTTATTAGAGTGCTTGAGTTTGCTGGGAAAACTGGCTGCCACATATGAGCCACAGATACAAGGTCGTCCTTTGGCATAATGTGTACAGGTGCATGCGTGTGTGTGTGTATGCGTGTGTGTGTGTGTATTTGAACATGTTCAGGTCATGAAGCAAATCAGAAGTACAAACCAGTGTCTTCTGTTTGGCCAAAGTGAATATCAAGGGAAACCACAGAAGATAAAGTGCACTCGTGCAACAAGGAGTGATGGGAGGGCTAAGCCTAGGGCTCCCGTCCTCACCCTCATCACAAAGTGACTGCTATGAATGACTGCATGTTGATTGGCCAGGCATGGAGGAAGCACATACTTATACCAACATGTTATTTATTCGGCCAGATATTATTGTCTTACTTTTATGGATAAGACTCAAAAAGATTAAATAACCTGCCCACAGCCACATTACTTGTAGGTGGTTGTGATGGAAGTTGAGCCCATGGTAATGGACTTTTCATGGCACTGTCCACTTTCAGAGGCCTTCTCAGCTCAGAGTCCGACTGTATCTGCCTCTCAAGCCCTGTTTCAGCCACCTTGTCTCATTTTTTTTTTTTACTCTGATATCATATTTCCTACAAATAGTGGCCAAATTCTTCCTTCTCCATGTTGGCTGTCTTATTTGCCTAATGTTATGATTTGTGTTTCAGATACCCTAGGGTACATGTTTTTCATCTTTTGAGTGTCCAAAACTACAAACAGCTTTAGGGACAATTAAAATCTCAACAGGAGCAAGGATTCTATCAGGAGACCCTGACCTTTGCAGCCAACACTTTACATGAAGAAGCAGCTTCTCTTCTTCTCCCGTGAAGGCCGCCTCTTTAGATAGCTGGGATTTAGCATGCCTGTCATTTTAGTCAAAGGAGCTGCTGAATAAAGACTGTTGACCAAAGCTTCTCACCGGCTAAGGACAGAATATTTCTTCTCTTTGCAAATGAAGATTCCAATCTTCTCATCCTGAGACAGGGGTAATGCAACTGTTTTGATTTGTACCCTAAAATGTTCCACGGTACACTGAACTGTTTTTAAGGTAGAGTTTTAGAAGAGGCCGATTTATTTTTAACCTTGACACAATTTGAATTTAACAAACATTTTTTCCATATTTCACTTTACACATTTGTTTGCACTGAAACTGCATGACTAGAATAAAGCATTCAAAACAAAGCAGGCAAGCAAGCAAGCAAACAGAAACCCATCCCACTTCTCCCTTGCTATGCAACTAGGCAAGTAGACCCGAGGCTCTCTGAGATTTGAAATGCTGTGTTCCTTAACGCAGTAAACTGAGTAATGTGTCCCCACCCCCACTCCCCAATGTCCACATCTTAATTCCCAGAACCTACAAATATGTTATTTTAGGCAAAAGGGACTTTGCAGCTGTGATTAAATTAAGGATCTGGAGATGGGGAGATTATTCTGGATTATCTGGGTGGGCTCAATGTAATCACAGGGTCCTTATAAGAAGTAGACAAGAGGGTGAAACACAGAAGGTGATGTGACCATGGAAGCAGAGGGACAGAAGGAGACTGGACGATGCTACGTCGCTGGCTTTGGAGACAGAGGAAGGAGCCATGAGACAAGGAATCCAGGTAGCCTCTAAAACTGGAAGTCGGGAAGCAGATATTCCCCTAGAGCCTCCTGAAGGAACTGGCCGAGTGTTAGCTCAATAAAACTGGGTTTGTACTTCTGATCTCTGGAACTTTAAGAGAATAGTTTTGCATTGTTTTAAGTCCCGAGTTTGTGGTATTTTGTTATAAAAGCCATAGGAAACGAATACACTTGTTTACCACTTACTGCATCTCTTATGTCTAGTATTGGGCTTGGTATATGAGATGGACTCGTAAAGTAATATTTGTTGGATGCACTGAAAATATAAGGGAAAGACGTCATGAGAATGGAATGTACCAAATTCATGGCAACTTTTTAAATTTTTATTTATTTATTTATTTATTTTTGAGACAGAGTCTCACTCTGTCGCCCTCATGGAAACTTTTCTGATTTAAAAAAATTCTCTCTTTCTTAGGATGAAAGAAACATTCCTTTAAGGCTCAGAAGGGTGTACAGTTACCCAGATATCCATGGCAAGGCCCCAGCGGTTACAGAGTTGTGTTTTAGCTCTTCAGGCCTAGCAAGCTCTTTCCTGGGACAAGTAAAGGAGACATAGGCCATGATAAACAGCACTTAGTGGCCAATTGCTTTAAGAATACCTGTTTAGTGTTTCCAGGGACTCAAAGCTCCAGGGGGACAAGCAGGAAGGAGAGGCAGTGTCAATTACTGTACAATACAATTAGCAAATACCAGCACCTTGAGGAATGTTTGGTATATAGTAGGCAGTCAGGAAGCAAATGCTAGAATGAATGACATTCAGAGCTTGTGACCCCTTTCTCCTAAAGCTTCCTACAGTAGAAGTCAGTCTCCTACTACTTCTACCTTCTCTGTCTCTTTGGGTGTTCATTTTCGTCGGATTTTACTCATATCTGCTGAAGAAGAGCAAAGGGGAGTACCTTTCAACCTCAGACACAGACACGTGTATTTGTCAACAGGCCACACATATTCTGGGCACAGGGACTGCAGACCGTAGCAACGTACCTCACCTTTTCTGAGACCCTCACCCTTGTTCAGTATTTGTAAGCCTTTTAATTTAAAGAAAAATAAATTAAGCCATGCTAGCTGATTAAAGAATAATTCCAAGGAATTTAACACTTAGTGATTATATTAGCGATGTACAATAACTTCTCACTTTGGATTCTTTTAGATGTATTATGGAGGTAAAAACCAATATTTTCTACCAAACTGGAGAAATTTAGATGATCTATTTTTGAGATATAGGTTCAGAGAAAAATTAATGATAAAGACTGGAATAACTCTAGTTGCCCCAAGTCAACATCTCATTGGCCCTTAGAATCAGAATTTAGGAAGAGAGAGGTTTGGGAGACCATGCAGTCCTGCTTCCTCACTTTGCAGATACGGAAACCAGGCCTAGCTGGAATTTCCCCAGATCACACAGCCAGGAAACAGCAGGCTCAAAACTAGGGCCTTCTGAGTCCCCAGTGCAGCATGCATATGTGTCTGCCTTGTTTCATTATGTAATGGTACAGCGAGTTTGGAGGCATACGAAAACAGACAGACACTAATCTTGCCTTCAAGGCGTTTACAATTTAGCAGGGGAGATAACACATGTATATAAAATACTTACTAGACAAAGTAAACAGCAGTATGCTCTATAAGACAGGTATGGATTAAAAAGGAATCTTTAAGTCATTGAACCCTGAGATTCTTTTTTTCATTTTTTTAAAACAATAGTAATCAAACTTGTGAAATAGTGAACTTCCTCCATTTTGCAAGATTCCTCGAAACCAAGTACTTGGAATATAACTTAGTTAAGGATTGCACAACACACACTATTTGAGTATCTGATTTGGAAAACTAAGCCACAGAGCCAGACCACACAATGCACACTGGTTGGAATCTGCTGGGCAGGTATCTCCCCGTCTGTCCAGGCAAGCCAAATCAAATAAGGCCCTGAGTTGAAAAGGAAGAAAAAGTAAAGGATAAATCTGTTGACCACCACTCTAGGAGGCCAAGGTCTCTTTCCTCCCCATTAGTGGTGGCTTGCTCTAAAATAAAAATACCACACTTAAGCTGTGATAGAGGAAAGCCCGTGGTTTGGGACCCAACTACAAAGTAACAGCAAAAGAGAGATTATTACTCCCTAGTGACTCTCTTTTTGGTATAATTAGAAGAATAGAAAGACCATTGAAGAGTGGGATTTGTGAGAAATATGGGTCATGTGTCTGCAGCACTAGTTGCTTGCAGAATTGGCTATGTGGGTTGGCACACAGCACCGTGAATATTAGAAACCACAAATCTCCAGGGTTTCTTGAACAAAGTAAAAGGCCTTGTCTTCAGATTGCCAGGTTGGAGGCTGGCTTGTGAAAGAAGCCCCTGGGTGAGCTCCAAAGCTACCTATGCATTTCTGCCTTCTCCGTCTCTTTCTTCTCTTCCTCCTCTCCCTCTCCCCATCCCTCTCCTCTTATTTTGGATATTGCATCTTGGTGGGCCTAACTGTAGCTTTGCTTATGCCAATACCCCCCTGCCCCACCCCCTGGGGAAGCAGGCCCTCTCCATGACAACTGCCGACGTAGAATCCACAGAGCTCTGGACAATGGGACAAACCATATTTCTATGAACAAAACCAAGGTAAGTGGATTCCTTTGCCCCTGGAGGACTAAAGGAGTTACTCCCCAGTCAGATTATGCTGTAATTGAGGGCCCAGAAAAGGAATGAACTTCCCTGTGTAGACAACAGAGCCAGTTCTTAAAAAGCTATGCCAGCGTGCAGACCCTTTAGAATCTCCTCCTTGGGAGCCTGAAATGGAAACAAAGTACTTCCCTGTGTTCACCTGTCCAATCGTTGACTCCTCTGCAGAATTATTCTCTTGGGTTGTAAGTAAGCTAAGTCTTCTATAAGGCATACTTCAAGAAAAAAAGGAAAGCATAAAATGAGTTTATAAAATCCTAAGGATTAACTATGCCTTGGACACAGATAAATTGCCACGTTTATCACTGCACTTCCCTTTATCTCCTCCTGAGATGCTTTCTTGGTTCCTCCTTCACTGCTCTTCAGGTTCTGGAATATTTCTTAGCCAACACTTCATCCACGATGACTTCCAGGACCCCCAGTGAGGGGTGGAGTTTCCTATGTTGTCTCTTTTCTTGGCCTCTCCATCCAAAATATTTAGATGGTGCATTTGTGGCCTTTCTCTCTCTCTACCACTGCCTCCTCCAAAAAAAGGAAAAGCGGGGAGTGGCGGGTGGAAGGAGATTACATTTGTCTTTCTTTTTTTCTTTTTTTTTTTTTGGAGATGGAGTCTTGTTCTGTTGTCCAGGCTGGAGTGCAGTGGCGTGATCTCGGATCGCTGCAGCCTCCGCCTCCTGGGTTCCAGTGATTCTCCTGCCTCAGCCTCCTGAGTAGGTGGGATTACAGGTGTGCACCATCACGCCCAGCTAGTTTCATCATGTTGGCCAGGCTGGTCTCAAACTCCTGACCTCAAGTGATCCGCCCACCTCAGCCTCTGAAAGTGCTGGGATTACAGGCATGAGCCACTGCGCCTGACCCATTTTTTTCTCTTATCCTTGGTGCTTTCCATATAGTAGGAGGTCAGGGAGATCAAGGGGATTCCTGGATGCATAAATAAAATCTGCATTTCTTAGGAATCTGATGGACAAGAGAATCCAGAATCTCTGCAATGGGCAGAAGAGAGGACCAGACTTTATGGTTGATCTCCCCACAGGCCATACCAACAGGGCAAAGCCCTTCTGTATGTATTTCTGTTTTCACATGTATCTGCACAACCACGTGTTTAGAAATCAGAGGGTTGCTATTTGTAAAACTCTTGAAAACCCCTCTTTTAAATTGTAAAAATTATTTAATAAATGCCAACCCAATCTACTTTAGCTCAGTGAGCTGCTATTAAGTGCAAAGAAGATAACATGTTACAGGTAAGTCTGTGCTTAAAGAGCTTTGGCCACAAAGACTAAACAGGGTCCATTCTCCCATGTGAAGAAAAATGTTTCTATTTCAATTGTGATGTTTGGAATTTCACCTTAAAGTACAAAAAAGGCACTGTTTCTGTAGTGCCTTTTGGAAAGGCACTGTAGAAGTGGCTGATGGTCCTTGTGGAATCAGCTGGCCAAGTGTTTCCTCCTTTCTACCCAGACTGTCATTGGAGTATATTGACCCATCCCTGACAGAAAGTCTGTGTAAGCCCGAGGAGGAAGAACATGCCGCAAACCTGCTGCAGAGCATTAACAAGAACAGAATTAAAAAGGATCACTTCTGGGACTCCTCACACAACTTGGAAATCATGTTCAATAAAAGAAAAGATAATTTGGGGCCACACTACCTGGAATGAACATCTGACACTCAGTCACTGGTCTGGATTTAGAAAACTGCTTTGATCCCCGGAGGGAAGATTGTTAATGAGTATTTCAAAGGACAAGATTGTCGAAGCATGATAGAGTTGAAAAGGGTACTGGTTTTGAAGGGTCCCAGCCTTGCTTCCACTTCCGTAAGCAAGTAGAACTGACTTTGAACAAGACACATTACACTGCCCTGAGAAAACGTCCTCATCTCTAACATGGGAGGTGAAGTTAACCCTCTAGTCCATCCAACAATCAAATCTAGGCCTTAATGACTATGAAAACATGGAAAAAAATTTAAAACAAGAGCAGGTAATGCTTGCACCTTTTCGCTACCTGAAAGGAAGGTCAGACAACCTTATTATAAAAGGTAACTTTTCTTACTTGCATGCTAACAATCAATGCATAATTTACATAGCAATGCATACACTTTATATAGTTCAAGAGATCATGTTGACTGCCTGAACTTGATATGCTTCATCCTTGTCATGTCCTCCTCACTAAATACTAACTACCCAAAGTGATCAAACCCCAGATGTAAAAATAATCATCTGATAAATCACAGACAACAAGGAGGTGAAAAAAAGAACTCAAACATTTTTGAGTTCATAAAAAAATTGAATAGCATAATCTACCACTATGTTCCCATCTCCCTGCTAAAACAATATTTTATCACTCTGGCTTTATTTATTCCCAGTCCTCCCCAACATACTTATTTTCTGGAGCATTTTAAAGTAAATCTTGGATATCTTGTCATTTCATCCACAACGACTTCAGTCTTCATCTCAACTAATAAGGATTTTTTAAAAACTACTACCACGACAGTATTATGCCTGACAATATTAAAAAATTATTTACTATCATCTAAAGAACCAATCAATATTCAAATTTCAACAATCATCTAAAAAAATTTTTTTCTTTCAGTTTTTGGCTTGAATCAGCATCTAAACAAGCTAAGAGGTGAAACTGATTTCACCCAATTCACAATCCTTTGTCTTTTAAATATTTCTTTTAGATGCTGACATTACTTAGACACAATGTATCTGGAACACAGATAATGTGAAGGTCAGCTTCATCGCAATATTATTTGAAATGTCTTATTCTATGAATCAGATATAAATGTAGTTAAAGGCTCAGAACTGGAAAAATCTCAAGTAATTCTCAGTTTTCCCAAATGCATAAATGATTTAGGCAACCTTAATGGAATGCTTTAAAGATATTTTGCTAAATCTTACACCATTCCTAGGAAGAATACCTCTGACAGACTTTAGCAGCTTTTATTGTGCCCATATAAAAGCTGGATTTCTTAGACCGTGGAGCAGCCTAACAGCACAGATAGTGTTTTCAGTTGTAGTTTCACCTGCACCTTAAAAAGAAATCTACCTGCATATGCTGGCAACGAGGACATCTTTGAAAACAGAGCTAAGAGCCTCAAACTGTCAACTCCGACTTTTGGGAAGAAGGGAGGTGAACAGTTTCTCCATTCAGCTTCCATGAGGCCTCTCTGGTAACACACAGGCACTGCTGTGACTCATAACCAGAAATACTGTTTTATAACACCAGTCTGTGTTTTGTAACACACACTGAAAGAAAAAAAAACCTATTTAGAAACCAAAACCAAGCCCTACATCTGGGCATTGGTATCAAGATCTCAAGATGTCAGAGTGGCTATTTAATTCAGATAAAGTAGGCAAGTCCTTATCCCTTTCCTTGGCAAGAAAGTGGAGGCTTCCTGCCTGCTGCACATGCCCACAGGAGGAGCAACCATGAATTTAATTTTCTTAAAACAGAAGCATTTTCAGACTTGTGTTTTCCTGGACAGCTGCCTAGTGGCTGTAATCCATAATAAGGGCGTGTAATTGACAGTAATGTGAATCACTCACTGAAATTCTGGCAAAAAAAAAAAAAAAAATAGAGGAGTTATTTTTTTTTTTTCAGGAAAAAATTAAAGAGCAGATTCATCCTGTCCATTGAAAATAGCAATTACTTTACATTTCAGCTCATTAGCTACCTTTATATAAAAAAATCACTGTAATTTGTACTAACTATCAGCAAGTGTTGTAAAGAAGTGGTGCAGTTGCACAAGGCATGCAATCGGATGTGCTGGGCCAGGCACAATCTGTAAAATGGCAAATGTAGATGAGTTACTTGATATAGCATACATGGGATTCCTGGCCCAAGAGTGAGTTACAGGACACTGTCCTAACAGTGATTTTGCCACTTAAAAAGCTGCTATCTGCCTGGGACCTTGTAATTATTATGGTAATACCCAGGGCAGACTGATCAAGCTGCCATTGATGTCTATGGGCAGTTTCAGAACTCCTTTCACTCAGACACAGGGATCTCCAAAAGAATGGTTGGGGATTTTCCCAGGTAGAAGCTGTTGGAACCATGGAAACTTTGAGACCAGGTAAAGGGTTTCTCCCATCTATTAATTCTCTTTGAATAAGGGGAAGAATAATCTCAATTAACTTCACTATCAACCTGAAAGGGCCCCCTCTTTTCCAAGGCAGAGGCACGGGAACTAAACACTGGAAAGCTACGGAAGATTTAATTCCATTTAGATAAACCCTGACTCCATCAGAACCCGAGAGGTTCAGATATTTTTCTGAAACTTCAGCACCTGTGAGACTAGCAGCCCTTGTCCAGAACTACCTGGTATCTCGAGCTTCTGGTCCCAGAGGGAACAGAGGGGTATTTTGAACTGTGAAAATCCCACGAATGCATGAAGAAAAACTTGGGACTTTAGAATGCTGAGGTCTGTGTTAGGAAGATGTATATTGAACCAAAGAGTGGAAACACTTAACCTCTTTCCCTCAGTCAACCACACTCTATGAAGAAGGCTTGGATTTATTTTCTCCTATTGGGATCTTCCATTCTTAGAAGAAAAATGGAAGTCAGATTTCATTAAAATAGAGGTAATGTTGGGATTTTGATGAATGAAACTAAAATTCATTTTGTGCTTTATCATTAATTATTTCTGAGAAGCTTTTTCTCATATGACAACAGTTGGGGGATGGTATTATTAGCTTATGATGGTTCCCATCTTTGACAGCCACCACTAATCTCCTACTTAATTCTGGCTTAATTTGCAAGTAGTTGCTAACAGGCAAAATGAGGGTGGAGTCTCATAAACCACTAAAAAGAGAGACTTGCTATGCATATAAATAGGCCCTGCAAAAATATTTCAGATACTGTATCTCAATTATTAGACAGTAGCAAACTGTCAAAATCTAAAAAGTAACATGGAATATGTATAACTAGTTCTTTGCAGGCATTCTTTTTGTTCCTATATGAATACATTTTATGTGAGCCCAAATGGTTGGAAATGTGTTATTCATTTTTATAATTGAGAAAAATGTGTTAACGCTCTGGAATGTCCATGTGTGGAAAAATAAAACGTTATATGGAATTGCACACACATATGATTTATAATGCATGCTTCCAGGACCAGAAATCCTAACGAAGAACCTTATTCAACAGAAAAAAAATTTTTTTTTCTTCAGTATGTGCAATTCTGGTATACTGTAATGCTGAGGCCAAGCATATATTTTATTAAAATCCTAGCTAAGCAATAAAATATGTGTCATCTTAAATAAAAGAAAACATGTTTTTCACAAAAGCTAAATTTCTTGTCCATTTTTGTCCCCCTGTAGTGGATGCTGTGGTGTGCTGCACAGGTCCCTCCCTTTAGGATGGAGGCCCTCATTCCCCTGGGGCCCTGAGTGTTGACTGCCAGTGGCTCATAGCTGAATTGCTTCCTGAGATTTGTCCTTAGGTAAAGTGGAGCTGCCTTGCCCAAGGTTATGCCCTTAGGTGCAGCTGACACCCAATGGCTGCCTGATGCAGAGTAAAAGATGCAGCCCCCTTGCTTCAATTTGGTACATCACTGAAGGGCCACCCCCACTCTGATCTCCCTGTGGCATCTGCTGAAGCCTATATTGCAACTGTTCAAGTTTTCCTTCTGCCCAGTCCAGCTTCCCTCACTCCCTATAGGCATTGTCCCTATAAGCACACTCCCATAAACTTTCTGTATGCCAGTTTCAGAATCTGAGCATCTATTCTCTGGGGAATTCAATCTAAGATAACTTCGTTTATTTAAGGATACTTTAGTGGAGTGATTAGCTGGGCATAATGATGAATTTTAGATCAGAATATGGTAGAACTTCACTTTCTTCAATGTGAGATAGACCCAACTTAGCCTTTATGCCAAGAGGGTTAGTTCCAGAAGTTTTTAAAAAACTCTAGCATTGCAAGGTGAGCTAAATTAATGGTAATGGTACAGAATGAGACTTTTTTTGTTGTTGCTGTTATGGAGTTTCACTCTTGTTGCCCAGGCTGGAGTGCAATCACGTGATGTTGGCTCACTGCAACCTCTGCCTCCCAGGTTCGAGTGATTATCTTGCCTCAGCCCCCCAAGTAGTTGGGATCACAGGCATACGCCACCATACCCGGCTAATTTTGTGTTTTTAGTAGAGATGGGGTTTCACCATGTTGGTCAGGCTGATCTTGACCTCCTGACCTCAGGCGATTCACCCACCTCAGCCTCCCAAAGTGCTGGGATTACAGACATGAGCCACCACACCTGGCCACAATATGAGAAATTTTATAATGAGGCTTTGCTATTGAAAATAATCGAAGAATCACGTACGATATGTAGATGATTGGTCACACACAGAATGTGAGAAGTTGGCTCTTCTACATTTCAGTGGCATAATTAACCCAACTCTCCACAATTCTTGTAAGTAAGACTCTGGGATAGAACGAGGAAGAACTCACTGACCACTAAAGAGTAGGTAAAGCACTAGGAAAATCTGTGAGAATGAGACGCATATTGGTCATTTTGTTCATTAGAAATCTAACCTAAGAGAAACGTATCAACAGAATCTCAGGTGAAGCAATTTAGGGCAATAAAAACATATTCTTCTAAATGATACTGTCCCTGAGTGGCTCCCCTAGTGAAAATGAGAACATCTTCCTGTCTCTCAAATCACCCCAATTATACACAGGATTAGGTAACTTCCACAAATCAGGCCATGGAAAGTTCTTTGATTTAGAGATACCAGGCAGGACTCTTTTTTGAGGGGTGTGGGAGCAGGAGGAGAGGAGGATGGTGGTGAGGATGTGTGTGTGATAGTAACAGTTTTTCCTTTTCCAACATCAAAAACCATAGGCCTTCTAGGACAGCTTCTACTTTGATTGCACTTGGCTGTGTGAAAGAGCAGCACAAAATGAAGATAGCTCCTCTCACTGTGCTATTAAAGACTCCCATCTGAGAAAGAAAATGGGTGAAGGAGGCTATAAGAGATGGCCTTTCTATCAAAAAATCAACTTCAGAAGCCTAAAAGATCTTCTTGCTTCATCCTGTTCTCATTTAGCTTGCTAATAGACGCCTCATGAGAAAAGAATTATTGTGAAGCTGAGAAAGTAAGATTTAAATTTCCTAAGAAGAGATGGACTTTACGTTACAGGCAAGGGACATTTTTTTTTTCTCTTTTTACAATAATTCCAAAGTGCTTTTTGACCTTGGAAGAAGAAAATCAGTGTTAAGATAGAATTGGTTAGGTCATCGCCTAAGGAGGCATAAAAGGCCACCAGGAAATAAATTAAAATTAAAATAGATTCTTTTATTGGGTCACATCTCATCCTCTCATTTATGAGCAAGGCTTCCACTCAAGCAATTGATACTGCAGGGGATAATTTTGCTCCTCTTGTTTTGACTCAAGAAAAAGTTACAAACAAAAGTAGGGAGGAAGCTGCATATGAAGCCTAAAGGACATTTTTAAAAGAATTCCAAGGAAAAGAGCACAGAAACTGTGGTTGTGTGCAGCCACTGATGAGGTGGACAATAGTTTTGAAATTATTGGTTCCTGCTAAACTAAGGGAACATACTTACATTCTAGACCAGACAAACATAGCAAGTCACGTGTTCTGACCTTGAACAAATAAATGTCATTTCTTTCCAGAATTTATGTTAAAATTCAATAAGTAATCTGGGATTATCAGGACATCTACTTCAGAAACTGTTAAACATTTTAGGATTACTTTTTCTTCTCTAGACTGGACAAATACAGGATATTTCCCTTGATAGGATATACCCTTCATTCTTGGAAAGGTCAGCCAATTCTCTTTTCTAGTAGGTAGTTTCCTACTTTGCATAAATGTAGATGCCAATGGTAACTGAAAATCGTCCCTTTACCTTTTACTCTATAGATTTGATCATCTGATTTACATGGATAATGCAAACAAATGGTGTTCAAGAGGTCACTCAGAAAATTAACACATTCTTCATATCTAGAAAGATAGGCAAGTATTTTTAAACCTCTCGATAAGATTCTGACTTAAATCTTACAAACTGCAGAAAGAAACTTTAAAGCTATCAGCCCTAAAATTTAGCCCTAATACTGAGACTCAAAATGCATATGGTAAATTGCCAGGTGTCAAGAAGCCCTTTGAATTATAGTATCAGTTTCCAAACTATTATAATGCAAATCTCACAATATAATTTCAAGTAATAAATACCTATTCTTTCTTTCTTTTCTTTTTTTTGAGACTGAGTCTCGCTGTGCAGTGGTGTGATCTCAGCTCACTGCAACCTCCATCTCCTGGGTTTAAGCAATTCTCGTGCCTCAGCCTCCCTAGTAGCTGAGATTACAGGCGCCTGTCACCATGCCCGGCTAATTTTTGTATTTTTAGTAAAGACGGGGTTTCCCCATGTTGGCCGGGCTGGTCTTGAACTCCTGACCTCCGGTGATCTGTCTGCCTTGGCCTCGCCAAGTGCTAGGATTACAGGTGTGAGCCACTGTACCCAGTCTATTCTTTCTTATAGCTGTTAACAATGAAAAGATCATTATTTTTGGCCAAACTGAAATGAGCGACAAGAGTGGTCATAAAATCGTGTATGTATACACACACATACAGACACACTTATTTAAAATCTACAGGTATTGAGCACATAGTAGATACTGATCACTCTGTTAAGCCCAAGGGATACAAAGATAATTTTTTTTTTTTTTTTGAAACAGGGTCTTGCTCTGTAGTCTAGTCTAGAGTGCAGTGGTGCACTCTCTGCTAACTGTAGTCTTGACTTCCTGGGCTTAAGCAATCCTCCCAGCTCAGTCTCCCAAGTAGCTGGAACTATAGGTGTGTGCCATCATGCATGGCTACTTAATTTCTTTTTTTTTTTTTTTTGTAGATACCTGGTCTCCCTATGTTTTCCAGGCTGTTCTTGAACTCCTGGACTCAGCAATCCCCCCTCCTCAGCCTCCCAAAGTGCTGGGACTACAGGCATGAGCCACCACACCCGGCCAAAAAATTAAAGAATATCTAGTAGGACAAAGCTACATAAACAGCAACTATTCTGCAATACATTTCATACTGTCACCTTAATAATGTACTGTGGGGGCTGCAGCAATTAACAAGGTGGAATTGGAGAAGGCTTTGCATGGCAGATGCTACTTGTGTTGGCCTTTGATGGAGCAATAAGACTTTATAGGTGCAGAAGATGATGAAGGACATTCCAGGACAAACAAGATACTACAGATACAAAGGCACTGAGGTATGCCCATGCATGGAATCTCCTGGGAACAGATCATTGAGGATGGCAAACACTGCCTGCATGGGAGAAGTCATGAAAAGAGCAGTGGAAAGATTGAGACCAGATTGTAAAAGGCCTTGAATGCCATACTTAGGATTTAGACTCCTCAGGTGACAGAAAACCTTACAGGAGGTTGAATGAGAAGATTCCACCTTGTTTCTAAGGAGGTAGAATCAGAAGATTCTAGAGAAGGCCACAGTCAAATTCTAGAGAAAGCCACAGTTTTTCTTTTTCCTTACTTTTCTTTTTTATTGTGCAGGAACAGGAATTACCGAATGTAAGGCTGGTGTTCTCTAATATACCTCATCTCAGAGAATAGAATTTAGCCAAGACAGATTTTTATCACAATCTTAGCACACAGTGAGTCTTGGTACCACTAGACAAGACTGCGCTCTCTTCCCTAAAAGATTCACAATCGTCCCTCTTACTGTTGGTGTTCTGTTGTATTCACACTGCAAAGCAAAAGGAGTGCCAAGCCACACCTTGAGTTCTCTGCTCTGCAGGTTTACTGCCTGACAAGCCTTAAAGTTAGAAAAATATTTCAAGCTGAATCTGTCACTAACAACTTTATATGGTTTGTTGTTTCCTGTGTTGCTTGTTGAGAATGCCTGGCCACTGAGAAACGAAATCGGAGGCAGATATTTCTGACAGCGAGCCTCCCTGCCGGGTGCTTTATCATTCTTTATGTTAAATACATCACCACGCCTAAGCCCTTGCAAGCCAAGAAGTTAAGGTTATGGTGTGGACAACAAAAAACTGATATTTCTCCTAATTGCCTACATTTATTAGAAGTTTTTGAATTTATACAGGCCATGGGTAGCAGAGAGTATAGTTCGTTTTTTGTTTCTTTTTGTTTTTGTTTTTGAGACAGGGTCTCACTCTGTCACCCAGGCTGGAGTGCAGTGGTGTGATCATAGCTCGTGGCAGCTTTAAACTCCTGGGCTCAAGCAATCTTTCCACCTCAGCATCCTGAGTAGCTGGGACTATAGGCATGCACCCCCATACCCAGCTAATTTTCTTTTTATTTTTTGGTAGAGGTGGGGTTTTGCCACGTGCCCAGGCTGGTTTTGAACTCTGTGGCTCAAGTGCTCTACCTGCCTCAGCCTCCCAAAGTGCTGGGTTTACAGGCATGAGCCACTGCACCCAGCCCAAAGAGTATGATTCTATTTTTCTTTTTAAATTTAATTCCTCTTCATGACAGTCTCTTGTGGCAGGAAAGTGGTTAGTTTATAGATAGAAGAAATCTAGGACCAAAGAGATGAAATAATTGGAAATCATTGTTTTGATAGAGTCAGGGGCAGAGTTTGCGACAGCGTGACAGCATTCCTTGGCTGCTGCTTTCAGGGGGAAGCCCGACAGCCTTGTTTCCGCTGCAGACTTAACTGTCCTCACTCCACGTAGATCAGTTCGATTCCTGAGCCCGAATGACAAGTTGAACTACCAATAATGCCTTGCACAATGTTTGAAGCGACATAATCAGCCGGAGAGGGACTTGTGTCAGTTAGACTTTGTCTCCTTAAAAATCAAGAGCAAGAGTGGTAAGAGAGAAGTTTTTAACAAGGAGGAAAACCCTAGACAGTTGTCTCTAAGATTCTTCACCACAGCTTCAAGGACAACCAGGAAAAGAGCTGCTATTTGAGGCAACTTCATTATAAAATCATTTTTAATAAGCAATCTTAACAAAGAGAGGGAATACTCTTGTGGAGAAACCCTCCAGGGACCCAGAGGCTGCCCAGTTAAGTTATTAGGAAGTTTCACACAAGGGACCAAACAGCTATTTCATTGGCCTCGGGGGACAGAGTTTAGTTTTCACCTTTTCTCTAGAGGCACTGGTGTTATCCTGTCTACTAACAGCAGAGACTGGTAACAATCAATTATCCCGACGCCCCAACCTGGTGAGGGAAAGTGAATTTTCAGTTTTGTCGACACAAAAAGACATGGTGTAAGAGAAAGAGAGATAAATTAACTCAATATGGCTCATTATACTGGAGACTAAGAACGCACAGCCAATGAAAATGCCTCATCAGGACCTTGGTATTCTTTAAGTAAAACGACAGAAACTTATTCTAAGGAAATTAAGAAATATCCACAATGAGAAAAGGATGCTTAGTTGTCCTCTTACCATAATTGTCCAGCTACATGAGGGAAATAATTCTTTGTGCTGATGAAAAAGTAATAGTCACTGCAGTTGACTTTGCCTACCTAAGGAGTGAGCAAGGTTTGGAATTTGGGGTTTAAATTTTTATAAAGCTATTTGTAGCTGAGTTTAAAAGGGTTGGAAAGACAGAGGCTCCCAGGGTAGCAGAGTAGCCTGCAGCCAATTAGCAGCTCGAATGAAAGAAAGCAAGGAGAACCATTAGCTGCAAAATTCAAAGTGCTTATGTATTTTTCAAGTTTCACTGCACATTCCATGCCTCTGATTTTAATGAAATGGCAAGAACGGGTCTTACAATTAGACCTTAACACTGTGGAGTTAGAGAAAAAGTGAACATCCTTTTTCTTTAATAATCAGAAGAGCCTTCTCTTTTCGGACCAGATCTCTCCTTCTCAATAAGCAGTTTTTTTTTTTTTTTTTTAAATGTAGTTGGTCACAGGAGCACACACAGAAGTAGTTCTAACTAAGGATAAAAATGTCACCTGGGTTCAGAGAAGGGACTGGAGCAGGGAACATCTGATTCACATAACCCTAACTAAATGACTGTGGCAGAAAAACATTGTTTATAGGTCACTGCTTTTTTTCACACACATTCTGTGGCTCCGCATTGGTAATGAGAGAAAGCCAAAACCTGCTCTCTGTTCTTACTGGTCTGCCTTTTCCTTGTTAATACTCTACTCCAGTCAGACCGATCTACACAATCATCCCTGATCACACCTAATTCTTGCTACCCTTCCAGAGCAAGCTCAGCTCACCACACATGTTCCCAACTCATACAGCATGTAAACACATATTCTATTAGGTTGGTGCAAAAGTAATTGCGGTTTTTGCCATTGAAATGGCAAAATTTCATAGCCCTGCATTTTCCTGCAATTCTTTCATTACTGAAAGTTCCTCAAATGTGTGTGTCCTTTCTCCTAGATACAGACTAAACTATTAGACAGGGAGGAATATAAGTTAGATTACCTATACTGCAATGTGCCTTAACAATGTTAGGCACAGGAGCAGGGGTTAAAAATATCAAGCTAAGAAAATCTGCCTGGCTCCCTGCCCTATCTTTCCATAGGTATGAACTGCAGTCTACTTTCCAGTCTCTGTTCCTCAGACCCCGATATTACAGGTGTCTGGATTGCCCACCATATAATTTCCTTCCCCTTTCCTCTAAGAAGAAAATGTAAAATAAAAGATTTATAGATTAAGGCCTTTCCACTGAATCCAAACCTTAATCTAGTATATGCTACCTCTTATTTTTTTTTTTTTTTTTTTTTGAGATGGAGTCCCACTACATTGCCCAGGCTGGAGTGCAGTGCTGTGATCTCAGCTTACTGCCGCTTCGGCATCCCAGGTTCAAGCGATTATCCTGCCTCAGCCTCCCTAGTAGCTGGGATTACAGGTGCACACTACCACACTCAGCTACTTTTTGTATTTTTAGTTAAGATGGGGTTTCATCATGTTGGCCAGGCTAGTCTCAAACTCTTGACCTTCAGTGATCCACCCGTCTCGGCCTCCCAAAATGCTGGAATTACAAGCGTAAGCCACCATGCCCGGCCACTCCTCAATATGCCTTCTAATCAGTATCCTTGGCTATGAACTATTTAAGACATTAAGAACTGGAGTTGATGCCTAGGAGACATACAAAATCAAGAAGGGAAAGAGCTATCACTCCTACATAGAAAAACATGTTTTCCCAGAAGTGGAAGTGGATTGGGTGGAGAACATTCCATTGCAAGGGATTTTGGCAGTCAAAGGAAAACATTTAACTGAATAGCTTAAAAATCTTCATCATTATAACGTATAGATGTGGATGTCAATTATAATCCAAAGGGCCATGTGACTACAAATGCACCAACTTCCTGGCCACAGAACTGATAAAGAAATCAGTGTAAAAAATTTAGTGTCATCAATGAAAGTGAATGTAGAGTGATCACTCTCTTCTTGTTTTAAACACATTGGCATCTCTGTTTCTTCTACGTTTTTATTCCTTTGCGTACAGATTGCAATAAAAAGAGAAGCTGATATAAGTGTAAATCCAGTCCTAAGTTCAGATATGCTTAAACATCCTCAAAATCTAGATGTTAATTTTCTTATATATCCCATTGAGATATATATATATATATATATATATATATATATATATCTGTTTCCTGAGCATTCTTTTAGCTTCCAGGGTTTTTTTTGGTTTGGATAGGTTTCAAAGAAACCACTGTGTCCTGAATCACAGTACTGCTTTGTGGCAATGAAAGTTATAAATGAATTACTAAGTTGGTCTAACAAAAAATTATAAATTGATTATAAATGTCATTAATGTCCGTTAAAGGCTTTGTTTCAGAGGAAGATGGGTTTGTGCTGTACGAAATATATATTATTACTAGTGTGGGGTACATAGCTGTCCTAGAAGCAGAAGTAACCACTTTGAACAATTGTTTTATTATGGAATCAGCTGTGTTATATGACATTAAGTAGACATCAGTTCTTTGATGAACTAAGTTAAATTGTTAAAAAGATAAGTAATGGTCATTTAAAGTAAGAAGGTTGGCTAGGTGCAGTGGCTCATGCCTGTAATCCCAGCACTTTGGGAGGCTGAGGCAGGAGGATCTCTTGAGCTAAAGAGTTCAGAGACCAGCCTAGGCAACATAGCAAGACTCTGTCTCTCTCTTTTTTTTCTTTTTGAGACAGACTCTCACTCCATCGCCCAGGCTGGAGTGCAGTGGCATGATCTCGGCTCACTGCAACCTCTGCCTCCCAGGTTCAAGTGATTCTCATACCTCAGCCTCCCAAGTAGCTGAGATTACAGGCGTGCGCCACCACACCTGACTAATTTTTGTATTTTTAGTAGCGATGCAGTTTCACCATGTTGGCCAGGCTGGTCTCAAACTCCTGACCTCAGGTGATCTGCCTGCCTCGGCCTCCCAAAGTGCTGGGATTACAGGGGTGAGCCACCAAGCCCAGCCAGCAAGACCCTGTCTCCACAAAAAACTAAAAATAAAAAACAAATTAGCTGAGCATGTCCCAGCTACTTGGGAAGCTGAGGCAGGAGGATCTCCTGAGACCAAGAGGTTGAGGCTGCAGTGAGCCACGCGCATGCCACTACACTCCAGCTTGGCCAACAGAGCGAGTCCCCTTCTAAAAAAAATAATAAAGTAAGAACGCTGTACAGTTTCCAGTAGACTACTTTGTTTAAATACTTTTTTTCACATAGTGGGAATAACATTCCCCTTTCTTATAATCAGTTTGTTCTTCAAGCTTAGAAGCCTGTGGAGGTAGCATAGTTGTAAGGTAAAAGGAAACCTGGGTCAATTGTAAGAATGACTATGTTGCACTTGGCTTTCTTCCTATACTTTAGAGTGGAAGAACCACTCTGAAAAATGAAGCTCTTCATTTTAAAAGCATTTAAACTGGGGATTGCCTTTACATCCTGGCTCCACCACATACTAGCTAGTTGTAGGACCCTGGACCTCGGTTTTCATCTGTAAAGTGGGGATAGTAGCAACACCTACCTCACAAAGTTGCAGTAAAGATAAATAAATGAACACTTAGAAAGTGCTTAGAGAAGTGCCTAGCACTCAGTGCCCCACAAGTATTAGTTAATGTTGATACTGGAGATAACAGTGTGGCTCTTATGTGTGCACAAGGGGGCAATCTACTCTGTTTTGACTCCGGGCTTTGCCCAGCTGGGTGAGTTAACAAGGTTTTTCACTTCTCTAAGCTACTTGTCTCTCATGTACATTTTCTTATTTAAAATGCGGGTGCAAGCAGTACAAAGCTTATAAAGCTGATGAGCAGATTAAATGAGATAATGCACGTAAAGCATTAAACACAATGCTTCGAATATTCAAATTGCTTGGTAGGTGGTGTTCCTGCTATTGCTGCTGCTGCTACTACAAGTAATGGTACTACTGCTATTACTTCTGCCATTATTACTGTCAATATTAAACTAAGCATAATGCAAACTTCTGTCATAGACATCTAACGCTTTTTTAAAAATCAATCTAATCATGTCTAACTAAGCATTTATCAAGTAGGTAATAAGTCTATCAAGTCCACACCAATCCCTAGTGGGCTAGGCATGTTTGTTTTCCCCCTGGTAGTGATTATGGATTTTAAAGAGCCAATCACCATCTCAACACACCCTTTGGAACCTATGTTATGAAGTGGGAATACAAATACTTTTTGTCCAAATGCAATTCATGAACCTCAAGTCTACTAACTGGGCAAACTTGAATCAACTGGATGTTGGGATGGAAATGCTCGGGTAACTATTCAGTTTTTCTACGGAGTTCACAGGTCCTCGCCATGAACTGCGGGCTTTAAGACTATGCAAATCTTCTACTTTGGAAGAACTGACTGGCAGGGCCAAGTGCAGTCCATTTATTTTTAATATGATGAGACAGAGAAATCCTGTTAAGCTTAGGAGCGCTTGGCTCTAGCTGAGCAGGCTGACTCTAAACAAGGCAAATGCTTCCAGACAGTACAGAGAGATTTTTACTTTCTCAGACTGGCTGATTTGAAGAAACTAAACAGATGTTACTCTGTAAGAATGGGTGGAGATGAGCAGCGGGGATAGGTTTTAGCACCCAGGGTTAAATTTTTGCCTTTTGCTTTATGGCTATTTTATGCTTGGATCACAATATGAGAATCCTGGATATTTCCTCTAGTTTTCTTTTCCTCTCCCATACTTCCAGCTTAGTTTGTTTTCCAGTTATGAGCTGACTTATGGAACTGGTACACCCGGCATTTGTGTTTTCAGATTGTTTTATGTGATTATGTACTTCTATCCCACCCTATCCCCTATCTTGTCTCCCTCTAGTCTTTACCTACAACTAGTCTGTAACGCCTGGAAGGTAAAAAGCCTATCAGCGCAGAGTAGGTCCTCAATGAATAGTTGTCCCTTAATTAGCCCTTTAAGAGGCCAGCACCTGTATTTTAGTCATGACCCACTGCCAACAAGCTTACTGTCTGAGATAGCTGGTAGCCTTGGTAAGCTAAGCAATGAATCTTCCAGTTACTTTGTGAGTACTAGGTTATCCCTTTTCCTATTTGTCAATGGGCAGACAGGATCTGGATGAAGGCCTACTAAAAGAACTTCAGCATGGCTTCTTCTCACATCTGTCTTAATGGAACACCCTGCCAGCAACAGAAATTATAACTGCCGTGAGTCACTGTGAGTCACATGGGTTGCCACGGAAACCTACTAACTATATCACCAAAGCACCTTCCATTAGCTTTGCCAAGAATGGTTCCTGAGTTTTCCTGGACTGTGAAAACAATGTGGGTGAGCCCCAAGTTTGGGGTTGCTAAGAGTCTACAATAAAAAAGTATGGCCTCAAGGAAAGGAAAAAAAATGAGAAAATAAGATTATTCTAGTTTTTGGATCTCCTGAGTAAATGGCAACAATTGTGACAACTTGTTGGGTTCATTTTGTGATATCAACAAATGCCTATGGAGAGGAGGTTGAGGCCTCAAAACTAATTTTCTCTAAGTCAAATTCAAAGCCAAGTCTCTGGGGTGAAAAGTGAATACATTAACCTATTCCATTTTAAATGACTGCAATAAACACTTTTTAAAATGGATGCAAAAGATTAGTTCTCAGAGAAATATTTTGATTTGTGCTAAAATATTTTACTATTGAGAACTAAATCTTTTTATAAATAACACAGTGCTTTAATTTTATATTGTAGGTATTAGCCTGCTACAATCAAACATTTGAAAATGTACTAGATTACCTTTTAATGGCTATTCACGTTAAATGAAAATATTTCAGAAGGTTCAGAGGCATATCTTGTTTGGGTTTTTATTGGGGAAAATTAACAACTCAAGTTGGGAGTAAACTGACACATTTTCCTGACTGCTTCCACTGAGTAACCTGCACCTTTCAGAAGCTTGTATCTGTCCCTCAGTGTGGGAGAAAGCAGGCAGGGCAGGCTAGGACAAGAGGTACAAGGACTGTAAACAAGGATGAGAACAGAAGGAAGCAGCAACGGTCTGATGCCTCTGGAAACGGTTCAGGGGCCTACCAGATATCTTTTGGGTCTGTGTTGTGGTGGCTGTCTGATATATGTCCTCTGAGGTTAGGACTCCATGATGCTAAACTTTCCAGTAGCTGGAAAGAGCTAGGATGATTTGTTGCATCTTTTCACCTCCATATTTATCCTCTTGTAACATTGCAGCAAATGCAGAACTATCCAAGAAGCATTAGACTAAGAATTCAGGAGTGAATGACTCGTTGTCCTTGGCAAATAATAAAAACCAACACAGCAGCTGATTCCGAAAATGATACTTATCTGCATGGTGGCTATTTCAGCAGGAAAGAGACCAGAACAAACTTGTGAAACACCAAAGCAAAGCAATCTTGAAGGGGTCCAACCAAATACATGTGCTATATAATCCCCAGGAAAATTAAACTGCAATTCCACACCACAGTGTAAAATTGATCTAATATTAAAAACTCTCTTTTATGTTTGCACACCAAAAACCAACAGCAACATTTCCTATCAACAACTGAAGAACATCACAAATATAAGAATTCCTTGAACAGTTTGGGCATGAGAAGCACTAGAAATTCCAAAGCTTGTCTTCTCCCACTGGCCAACTAAACAGAAAACAAACACTTAAGGTACCCTTCTCAGGAACTTAGGAGAAACTGAGTTCTCCAAAGACTATGTCCATGGGCTCCTCTGAAACTTAACAATCAAATTTCCTTTCATGGGAATTTCTGGCTCAAGTCACCCAAAACATTTATTTTTTTTTAAAGAAACACTACCTGTGCTTTCCAGATAACAAGGTGGACTAAAATACTATCTGGTGTCACAACTATTCAGGCTCATTTTGCAGTATGTGCACCTCTGTCTTGTGTACCTGTGAGCTGACACTCTGGTCTGATAATATATTCTGCAGCTGTACATATTAATTTGTAAGTTGAACAATCTCTCCGTGAGGGCAGTTAGGAAACCAAGATTGAAATTGCTAATGTCGGGTGACTTCAGCTGTCGATGATTATGTAGTCAAGTCTTGACTAAGGTTTCCAAAACCCTGGCTAAAAATGGAAGTTTTGAGACGGTACAAAAATGAATTCATACACTTCACTGATAGTGAAACTTTTTGAAGAACAGATGTCAAGATGATTTAAGAGGAGCTGGAATTTAACATCTTAAAAAAAAAAACGTATAGGCAAGTTAGGACAGTTCAGTTTTCAAGAAAAATTCAACAAATGCTAAAGAAGAAGTAATTTGGGTGACTGTTAGTAGAGAAAAAACTGACTGATTGTCTTTCTCCTCACAAGCTGTGGGCCCTGTGGAGATGCTAAGATCAGAAATACGATGGGCTGTCTGCTGAGCTGGGTGACAAAAACAATCTCCATGTTCAAGTGGCATGGAGGACTTCCACTAACATGTAACTTGGACAATTCAATTTCTCCTTGGCATATGTAAAGTTTTGTGTCAACTGTGTTTTCAGGTGCTATTCTTTCCAATTTTGTCATTTGGCCATTTTTATTCTGGGCCCTCTCCCCCAAATCATGAAAGTAAACATCAACCAAAACAATATCATTTCTGATCCAAATCTTTCTGTCCATTATATAAAAGGAGCTTTAAGTCTTTCTACATTGACTTCAAGCTTAATGCCTAAGAATTTTCTTGCTGATTTTCATAGTTAGAAAGGCACTCAAAGTCCACCCTGTGTGGCTATATCTTGATTTTGCATTAAAGCCAGTATAGCTGATGAAATTCTTTAAGCCTTTGTGGAAAGACCCACCTGGTTCAAGTGTCTGTTATTAGAACACCAATTTTTCCTCTCTAGCCACCACTCTCATGCTGTCATCTAAGTCCCTCCATGAATTTAAACTCAACCCCAGGTTATTGTTTCTGCAATAGCCCAAGAAAATTATTCTCAGGGATGACAGTTCCTCGAATGTCTCTCTTTATATGGACTGTCTGTATACTAGGTAACATCTAGATTTCTGTCTATGTTATCTTATTAGTTGAGATGTACTCTTCATGTCCAGTGGAGCTGAAGTAGTGGTTTTGTCCACTTATCTAAGAGCCAAGTCATAATGCAAACAGTCAGTAGCTTTCTGTACATTGCCAGGTGGCCAGGAGTCCATACCCCAAACCACCATACACAGTAGGCACAATCATCAGCCCCTGTTGGGGAGAGGCCCAGGACTGAGCTAGCAGAAAGACTGAATTACTTACCACCTCTAGAGTGGGTCCCTCCGGGCCAGGGACGAGCTCATGGGCAAGGCTGTGCAAGGAAGCGCTCTGTATCATGCCTGCCCTGCGGATATACAGAGGACTTCAGTCTCCTGCACTGTCAATCTCTCAGTCATCATGAGCTCAATTATGCACCGACAACAGCAAGAACAAGAACAACAACAACGACAAAACAACCCCCAAAAAGCTAAGGGTCACAGACTACCCTGATGGAGGGACAGCCAACTGGAACTGTGCATTGAGAGATGGAGGTGCCATCCGGATCATGTGTCTAGTACGGGCCTGACCTTTTCATTGTTCCTCAAGCAAACATTCCATTGAAGGCCATGAGAGAGCCACGTGGAGAGACTGCAGGACAGGGCCCTCAGAGTCAGGCAACTTCTCATCCAATTTGACGTTTTTTGGTTTTTTCTTTTTTTTTTTTTTTCATTTTTGTTTTCTACAAATACAGATAGACAGACAGACAAACCCAAGAGCAGATTTCAAGAATCAACTGAGGCACAAGATAAACTACTTTGATGTAATACAGATGTTTTCCCCCAAACGTTTCACATGAAATAAAAAAATTTAAAGTGTAATTAGGAAAAATTGGGGGATACATCCTTGTTGTCCCTGTATTGTGCCATAAATATCTCCACTGCTTGCCTTAGAAGAATGCCCAAACATATCTCATAGGTAGCACGTATCCGTGGTCTAAAATAGTCATCAAATTCTAATGACACCATTAATTCAAAGCCTAAATAATATGCTGGTCAATTACAGTGAAAGTTGACTGCCTGCATCAATGATGTCTTGTTTCATCCTGAGGTTCAAGGCACAGTCAAACATCATTGCTCAGATTGCAAATCACAACACCTTACATTGACGTGAGTTTGTAACTTATGGTGTAGTTCAAATGAAGGCAATTGATGAAAGCAGTTGAACCTGAGAAGTGGGATGAATACAGAGCATAAATCCAGCACACGTTTCCACATCAAACTACCGATGCCATTTATCAGGGCCCTCGCAGGCCATGCCCGTGGTCGAGCGACAGCGCCTCTATTCCCAGTCAGCATCTCTGCTCCACAGACATGAGTACGAAACGGCCTAATTTGTGAACTAGTGGTGAGGAAAAGGAGACCAAAGTTTAAAAGAAATCAAGGTGATGTTTCCTAGAAACATACCAGCTCTTCTAAGAAGGATCTAGAATAAGGGTGATCAGTAAGTAATTGATCCTCCTGGCTAGATTTCATGATTTTTCTAAAGCTTCATGGCTTGAAACACTGGAATTCATCAGAATATGTCTCTAGCCTCTCTCTTCAACACACACTCAGTACAAACAGGTGGAGATGTGCCACTTCCGACCACTACAGATTGAAAAAAAATGACCTCTGTTGACCATGGATCACAGCTGAAACATTAGTATATACTTGAAGGGTCACAGCAGCCAGACATATGCGAATTCCAACTCTTCAGAAAACTTTGGACAGAAAAAAAATGCATTACTTACATGTATGTGTCTTCTTCGTTACTGAGATACCTGGAAGAGAAAAAAACAATAACATAGGTTAGAAAGTGCCCTGTGTGTGCTGCTTTGAATGTCCATCATTCCCAGTGTGCTCAGGAAGGCGTTTAGTTCAGATGGGGAAGTGGAAGCAAGACCAGTTTTAACATTGCACAGGAGTGTCACTAGACCTACCCCAAAGGCATGCAACCGTGACTGATGAGGCAGCGACCATCACCTCCTGGTTTAAGAGGTTCTGTGGTAAAAGTGGGGAGCATGGACAATAACTAAACAGGGTTAAACAGGACGCGAGGAGACTCTTATTTTTTATTTTAAGTAGGGGAGACAATCATGTTTATAGGCAGAGTGGGAAAGATTTAAGGCACAAGAGAGCAGTGCCAGCCTACTCAGACGAGGGTAAGATGAGCAACACGGCAATTAATTTGCTATGGCCATTGGTTCTGTGTTTACTCTTTAATGAAAACGACCCTTCCTCCTCCCATGAAGCACAACTTTTAATGGTGAGGGGGAAATACATCCACCAAATGTACCTATGTGTCTGTACTCATTAAGGTCAGAAAGGGAATCACTGCTACTTCTCCATAAATGGCCCCCAAATGTTTCATACAGTTGAAACACAACTGAATGAAATGTATGAACACAAACTACGAAAACACGAGCGATTCATGAGTCAGCACCCTTGATATTTCAGGGTGATTTATAGGTAGCAGGTGACAAATAGAACTAAGCAACATTTGGCACAGAAGTCCTGATAAAGATAGCATAAATGTATGCTTTGATGCAAACGACACTATCTCCATTTCAGAATTACTACATTTTGAATCCTTTATGCTGCATTCTTTTTGGGAGACGTTCTTGAGACTAAGTAGGCTCAAAGTCATAAAACTGTTGAAAACATTTAGCCTGTGACTAAGAACTGTGGTAAACCTTGAAATTTTTTTTTCTTTCAAGTTATTAAGGGAACCATTTAACCCTCCTTTGGAAAGTAAAGGTTGTTGAAAAATTTGGCAGCCACATCAGACCTATTACTTAGCTAGGGAACATGTCGTACGGGGAAGAAATCTGTTGTGAAAATCCACGGCAGACATTTTTTAAAAAGTTGGTTCCGAAGTTGTGAGCCAAGACCAAAATCACACACTTGCTCCCCCCAACACTTTCCAAAGGATTTATTTAGGGAAGCTGAAATTACATAGCCCAACTCAAATTCTTCTCCCCAACCCCACAACTTTTATTGAGGAAAACTATTGTTTTGTTTGTTTGTTTGTTTGTTTTAAATCATGTTTGAGTTGGCTTCACAAAGTGAAGTTAGAACCTTCTAAAAAAATCCTTGAAGACTGTCTCACATGAAAACTACAAAAGTGTTCTAGAACTTTTTGAAATAACCTTTATCGTGGGAAGGGAACTTCCCCCAGCAGCAGCAAGGAGTAAAGTTTAAAATCTGAATACAATTTGCAACTCCAGCTCATGACACCAGCACCAATAAATTGATACATTAGTGCACTTTCAGCATTATGAGAGATATATGTGTATTTTCCTTAGGAAATAGTGCTTTCTGTAAAATCACTTTGAAGAGAAAGTGCTTAGGCTGTCTCTCCTGATTATTCAAAACCTCCACACAATTGGATTTAATACAGCCCAAAACGACCTATCTATATTCGCTGAGTGTGGAACTATTTTCTCTTGACATCCAAAGGCCTGATGAAAATACCACTGCTTTGACTTTTCTACTTAAATTTATTATACAGCGTGATGCAGTGTTCTCATCAAATATTTTCATGACGATTACATTGATAATAGATTTTGAAAATCTTCGCAAGAAAGCTGCTTGATCTCGGAGGTCGCAGTAGCTGGCATGGAGCTAAAACTTTTCATTATCTGTCTCCAGCAGGAAGCATGACTTTGGCAACAACACAATCTCTCGGTCCCTCAGTTTTGTTTAACTGTCAATTAATAATCAATATAAATAACTGGGAGCTACACTTATATTGGGATTGCCAGATTTAGTAGATAAAATACAGGCTACCCAGTGAAATTTGAATTTCTGATACTAATTTGTAGTTTATCTTACATTCAAATTTAACTGTGCATTTTGTATTTTATATGGCAGCCTTAACCTATACAAGAAGAATGTAAATTACATTTATGATAGCCAATGAAGATATACCAATCAATTAATAAACACATTTTTATGGAGAAAAGCTTACACTCCTGACACAAGAGCAATATTTGTTAAAATTGCATTACAACTGCTTAATTATGGAGGTATGACTGTGCATGATATTTAATTTTTTTAACCTAGCCATTCTGAAGACAGAAGTCTATTTCCCTAGAGTAAGTGAACAAACAAAAACAATACAAACACACAAAAGGCAAATTTAATGAAAAAAATCAGAAAATGTATTGGAATTCTCTTTGTTCCTCTGAAACCTAATTTCTCCATAGAAGCTCTAGTACTTCATAGTAAATGATTCCATAGAAGTACCAAAAAAAGCAGAAAACATCCTTTTCATTTCACAGATGGGGAAACTGAGGCTCAGGAAAGTTTAATTGGCATAATAAAACATTTCTCTGTGGAAAGTTATATTAAACTGGAAGTACACTCATGGCAAATCTTTAAAAATGCTAGTGTAGATGTACCCTCAAAAAAGTAAATACTCAAAAAAGTTTTACTCCTTGGAGCATACCACTCAGCAGTCAGCTCTGTAAATAATTTAAACCTATGGGAGTGCCCTCAGCCATATTTAAACCAGGAAGACTCATCCTGAGTTTGGGTGAAAGATGTACTCAGATGCTGATGCAAACACACAGAAACCACAGTCCCTACTACTAGAAGAGCATATTGAATTGAATCTAGAATGTTCCGGAATATTCTAGAACATAGTATTCTGCCAGGAATCCAGCTGACCGAATTACCCACACTTGCCCGCCTTAGGCCTTCATTCGCAGCAGGCATGTGTGCCTGGGTTTGTTACCAGCAGCCATTTTCTCACCCTTAAATGAGGGATGGGTCTCCCCTTTTCTTTTTCTGATTTTCCTAGAGGTTACAAGATTCCTGTTTTTCTCACCAGGAAGAGAGGTCAGCCTCAGTGAGCTCATAGCAGTCATACATTGCCAGTGTTTTTCCTCAAGTGGAAGGAGAAAGGCCTTCAGAAAAAAAATCATACGCAAACCTAGTGCTACCACCAGCAGTAGCTCTGAATCGAGATTTTTGGGAGAATTAGGCTTACTAAAGATAAACTACAATAAGTCTCAAGGAGGCAAATAATTCTGATTCTAATGAGGAATCCAAGAATAAAGGCAGCTCTTAAGGTAACTAGATCTGGAGTCAAGCTGACCTGAGCTTGCGTGTATAGCCCATTTTCCTGCTTCTAGGTTGAGAGACCTTGAACAAGTTACTTAACTTTTCTAGTCCTGAATTTCTTGGTTTCTAAAATTGTATACAGTCATGATGACACTTAAAAGACTGTTGTGAAAATTCAAGGAAATAAGGATGTATGAAGAGCTTTACAAATTGGGAAGTGTGACACAAATGACTTTGGTAAGGGGTGAGCAACTCACATAGTATTAGTTTAACCAAACTGAATTACCATGTGATACTGAAAGCTATGCCATTGCTACTCATGATGTCCCTCAGTTTCATACTGACTCATGGCCTAGGACTCTGGTTTTCAGATCAAGTACTCTGACTAGAAAATATCCTCATGTTTGATGGAAGAGAGCATGAGACGGAGAACCAAGTTCCTTAAAGTAAGTGTACTCTATTCTAGATCCCAAGCTCCATTCTCTTTACTCTCTAAAGTCTAGGGAAAGAGCCTGGTATGGTGGTGGGTACCCATAATCCCGGCTACTCGGGTGACTGAGGCAGGAGGATAGCTTGAGCCCAGGAGTTCAAGTCCAGCCTGGGCAACATAGTGACACCCAGTCTTAAATTTAAAAAAATAAACAAAAGGAAGCTGCCTACTCACTAGCAAGTGGCTGCATTATCCAAGTGGGCTGCTGATCAGCACAGGCAAGGACTTTGGTCCCCACTACCGAAGGGCATCGAACCAAGTCCAGCTGTTGTGCAGGTTTTGATTCACTTCCAAATGACTGGGAAGAACACCAAGATCCTTCCCCAGAGATTCACAAACAGACCACGAGCAGGGTAATGCTCTCTACAGAGATAGGGACTTGATAGAGTTGTGGTGAATGACGGGGTGGAACCAAGTTTCTAAACCTAAAATACACATACACCCTAAGCCCAAAGTGAACACAGTGGATGACTTGGGCAAATAATTTAGCTTCTCTGGGTCTTAGTTTTCTTATATACAGAATGAGGTAGTCAGTGACATTTTTTTTCTTCCAGACAGGTTCTCAGTGTGTTGCCTGAACTGGAGTGCAGTGGCACCATCATAGCTCGCTGCAGCCTTGACCTCCCAGGCTCAAGCCATCCTCTCACCTCAGCCTCCCTAGTAGCTGGAACTACAGGCATGTGGCACCATGCCCAGAGAATTTTTACTTTTTTTGTAGAGATGGGGGTCTTGCCATGTTGTTCAGGCTGATCTTGAATGCCTGGCCTCAAGCAATCCTCCTGCATCAGCCTCTCAAAGTGCTGGATTAAAGGCGTAAGCCACCTTGCCCAGCCAACACGATTTCTTAATTTCCCTTCCAGTTCATCAACCAATGGCTCCTTGCCCTGCTTCTAAGCTATCAAACCAAACCACATCTTTCCAAGCAACAGGCTGTCAGATCTATTTCTCACTGTAAGAAATCCAATGTGGCTCATAATCAAAGGTAACCCCCTGAAACTTTTTTCTTCTTGCCTTTAACAACCAAAGAAGAAAAAAGGCAGTGCCCACAAAAGGTTATATAAGTAAAAGATGCACTTTTCTTGGGAGATCTTTAAAAATTATCTGGGCTAGAGAAAAATGGCACCTTTTGATAAAGCTGTAAGACTCCTTCTATTTTACCCAGATACACACACACACACACACACACACACACACACACACGGCAGGTGTATTTCCAGATTTCCAGGTAATGCTTGAGCACAATTTCTAACTTAACAATATGACAGAAGTTTTAAATTGCCAGTTAAACCCCTAAAACTAAGAGGGCTAAAAGGCCCCAAAATATTCGGTCCAAAGCAAAGTTGGGCTTCTAATACAGCAAAAATGCTTGACTCTCTTTAACTGGCCATGCTTCAAAGTAAAGCAAAGGAAATGTCATGAAAATATCACAGATTTAGCCCTGCCATGGTTATCAGTAGGGAAGTTTCATTATAGTCATCCCAGAACAGAGCACTTCAGGAATGTAAGCTGGTATTTCCCATCAGTGCCAAATCTTGGACCAGTTAACTTTCTTGACGGACTTCTAATTTTCTCTTGGTTTTTAGGAAATTGTCTGGGTATCCAGTTAATTTTACTTTTTTTTCTTTTTTTTTAGTAAGAGGTGGCATTTTTCCTCTTCCCAAATTTTGCAATTACCAAACCAGCATTTCCAGAGGCCTTGTATCCTGGACAAGGCTCTAGACTTGATGCCACTCTGCCACTTTGCCAGTATTCAGCCTGCGTGTCTTCTTTTGTCCTCTTTTGCAACGAGAAAACAACTTTTGAGATAGAGATATTAAAAACTGAAAAAATTCTGTGTTAGTATTAAAAAACAAACAGGCTGGTCATGGTGGCTCACGCCTGTAATCCCAGCACTTTGGGAGGCCGAGATGGGTAGATCATGACGTCAGGCATTTGAGACCAGCCTGGCCAACATAGTGAAACTCACAGTCTCTACTAAAAATACAAAAAATTAGCCAAGTGTGGTGGTGGGTGCCTGTAATCCCAGCTACTCGGGAGACTGAGGCAGGAGAATCACTTGAACCTGGGAGATGGAGGTTGCAGTGAGTTGAGATCACGCCACTGCACTCCAGCCTGGGCGACAGTGCGAGACACCATCTCAAACAAACAAACAAACCACTCAAAACCATGCCATGTAGATTTCCTTTTATTTTAAAAATATGTCAATATTTTTACATTGCAAGTGAATGTGGCAGGGAGGAAGAGATGTGTTGAGTGATAATGAACAAAGTCTTGAATTGGCCCAACTCATGTCTCTACACCAGGCTTGCACATTGACTCCTCCTTTAATTCCTAGAAAAGGAGGGCTCCAAATCTGAAGGCTTTCACAAGATTTATTCTCCCTCCCTGCAAGATGTCTGAGTTAAAGAAGACACCTATTATTTAAGCTATGAGAGCTTGGGCAAATAGCTTAACTTCTCTGAGCCTTTCTTTTCTTATTCCATAAAATGGGAATAAAATTCTTAGGACTAGGTTTATAGTAAAATGTAAGATAATTCACGTGGGGCACAGGATATAGTACCTCTTTCCTACTAAAGTATGTTTCTTATTGCATACACCTTGTGAATCCACTTTATATTAGACAAACAGAGAGACAACCCTTGATTGGACATAGGCAAAACCCATTAATCCTGTTATTAAACGGGATCATCCGGGAAGGCAGCATTGGAGAGCTAAGGAAAGAATTTTCCAAATAAAACCCAAACACTTAACCCACTCCCTGCCACATTCTCAACAAGCATGCTGCAAAGGCTGTGGTCTCCTGGATCCGCTGTGCTCTCCTTACTTCTTTTTGACTTCCTCATTGTGAGGCGCTAGCAGTTAAAACGGCAAAATTATATGCAGTGCATCAACACTAGCTAAGAAACGAGGCCTAGAATTTAGGCTTCTTTTTTGAATAGCTAATAATTGTTTTCTAAAGAAAAAATATCACTTTGTGCTGGCCTTCTGTCCCCCTCCTCCTCAATCCTGAGTTGTCCCAGGAGACTGCTCCATTCTACACATAGTCAAAAAGAAAATCTATGCACGAGGCGGATCCGGAACACAGCCCGAGTAGGGCCTCGCCAAACAAAATGATGTTACAAAACAACGTCCTTGTCTAGGACAAAAGAACTATTAATGATAATCAGTACATATTACTGAAAGTGCTCCAAGTAATCTTTGGACTTTGTTTCAAAAATTCTTAATGGACACTAATGCTTAGAGTTCACTCAAAAGAGAAATAAATTATGTGCCAGGGTTGCAGGGACCAAGGACAACACGTGGAAGGCATCAAAGCATTAGCAATGTTACGACAATCAAACATTTTGTAATTGCATAAAAAGCCTTTAAAAATCATTTAGATATACTAATTATGAACATTAATAATACTGTAATGGGAGGTTTCTTTTATGTTCGATTTGAGCCTAGGTTGAGCTGTTTCGGCCATAATATTTCAGCTCTTTTACCAACCAAGGTGCTTTTGACGCCATGAAAAATATTCCATTTTAGTTTGAAAAATGGTTATGGGAATGGATAAGAGGAATTTTTCCTGTTTTTTGAATTCAAAAAAAAATTTGTGATTGCTCTCCATCTCTAGGTCATATTTCCTGACATTAGTGCCCAGAAATATCTTTTAATTTTGGACAGGCAGACCAGAAGTATGCCCTCTTTCAAGTCCTGCCTTTATCTTTAACAAAACAGTTCCAAGGACAAAGCCTCATTCCGGGTTCCCCAGCAAAGGCAACATAAAGAGACCATCAGTCTATCTGAGAAAGAAATCTTCAGACAAAACTTATTTGGGAAACATCCCTCTTCTCAGAGATTACTATTCAATGCACTACGAAAAGTCCATATGTAAGGAGGGTAATTTCTCTTGTTATTTACTCGTCCCAAAGTATGATTAGTACTTATGTATAGTAAGAATCATAAGAAGCCTTATTTTTTCAAATTGACTTCCTTTTATTGGGTGTCTGTATGGAAGATGATGCTATCCATTAGATATTACCTGGTTGATTTAAATTTGATCTTGGAGCTCTGAGGGCAGAGGTGTGAACTGATATCAACACTTTCAGCTTAGCCTTCTAGAATTGAGCAGTTTTATCTTCTAAGTGAATAATTCAGCTCAGGTAAACAGCAGCAGCTTTCACCATGCTTTTCCAGAAATGCTTTACTTTATGTGCCTCTGCAATCTGTTAAATCTGTTTATCTTTGTCACTCATATGGGCAGGTACGGACGTGAACTGTCTGTGGGTGACTTGCCTGGATGCCGGCTATAGCTGCAGCCCCCAAAGTCGAAGCTACCAGAACAGGCTGGATGAGGATGGCCCAAAGATTATGGAGTTGCTGGCCCCAAAGCAAGTCAGACACTATGGGAAGTTTGCATGAATCACGCCCTTGGACAGACAACCTAAATCATAACTCATCGAGCATGGATCCTGGTCAGCATACCAAGTCAAGGCAAGTAAAGACTGAAGAAATATCACCTGGTCTGCAGCTCCCCCCAAAACGAAGTCTGCTACTGATGGCAGAAGCATAGATAGACCAAGGGTATCACTATGTAATGATGGAAGAAGGAAAAACCCCATGCATTCACTCATGTCTTGAATCACCTAGAGAAGAGAGGGAATCTGCCAAAGTGGACACAATAGAAATTCAGTTCTAAATTTGGAGGAAATGAGACCCACTCTCAGATAAGATGAAAAGTAAAAGCCCTAGGATCCAATGGGGTATTAAACAAATATTTAAAAGTAGAGAGGTAGTGACCAGTTACTTCCTAATATATAGAATACCATGGGCCCCTAAAGAATGTTTTAGAGTATCAATATTATTAACACTTTGAAGAAGACGTATGAAAAACTGATTAAATTATAAATTAGGAAATCATAGATCATTATTATTTGTAGCCTCTCTACTCCCCTCTGATTACAAAACTTTAGGCAGTTTGTCTGGATTGGTGATTGCTGGATAAAAGCTCAAGAAAAGAAAGTAGCCATCAAGATACTTCTCTTGGGAGGCCGAGACTGGAGGATCATCTGAGGTCAGGAGTTTGAGACCAGCCTGGCCAACGTGGTGAAACCCCATCTCTGCCAAAAAATACCAAAAACATTAGCCAGGCATGGTGGCGCATGCCTGAAGTCCCAGCTGCTCAGGAGGCTGAGGCACAAGAATCACTTGAACCCAGGAAGTAGAGGTTGCAGTGAGCAGAGATTGTGCCACTGAACTCCAGCCTGTGTGACAGAATGAGACTCCGTCTCCAAAACAACAACAACAAAATACTTACCTTGCATTCATAGATTTTATGAAGAAAAGTTTGGTATTGTTAGATTAGATGTACAAGCTATGTTCCCATATGGGATTTTAGAATCAGGAAATCTGGATTCTTTTCCCAGCTCTGCCACTTACCAGCTATATAATTTGGGGCAAGATACTCTCTCCGATCCTCAGTTTCCTCATCACTAAAAGGAGAGGAAAAAGATTTCTTCTTTCATTCTAAAATTCCACCACTAGAAATTTTAGGAATTAATCATGAATATACACAAGAGTTATCATAACATTATTTATATCAGCAAAACATTCAAGGGAACACCCAAATATTAGCAGTAAAGGATGGCAAATAAAGCATGATATGTTTACCAAATGGAAGACGCTACCATCATTAAAATAAATAAAAACAAATCAGAGACAATGATGTTCCAGCTGCATTATGAGAAACAAAAAAATTCAAAGTCCCAAAGCATAGTATATCATTTTGTCAAAAAAGGAAAAAAAAATGTATAGAAAAAAGACAAAAAATACATACACCAAATTAATGAGAGTGATTATCTTTGGGTGGAGGAATTATGACCGATTTTTCTTTGTCTATGTTTTCTAAAATTTCTATAAAACACCTGTACAAATAAAATTATAATAATAAGAAAGAAAAGTTAATATTAAATAACTATTCCACAAGGTTACTGTGAATATAAAATGAAATAAAGCAAGGCAATGTTGACCTAATATTAGTTTTTAATATTGCAAACATCTCTCTGTGACTGTTAGGAGACCCAGTTTCCTATGGCAAGTACTGATTGCATTATCCTTTCTAGGGAACCCTGTGTGAAGTCTGAAGTGAAAGTGTGATAGCATAGCTGGCCACTTTCAGGAGTGCCCTGTGGTGATGGATAATCTGATAATACTTGCCAAAATGGTAATCATAACCAATATGCTGATAAAGGTCTGAAAAATAAGGCTTGCTTAGTACCATGTATTTTGCGCAGTGCTCGAGAATGCAGTGAGAGACCTAGGGGCTGACGTGGGACAACTTTTGACTCCTAGGAAAACCACCACCCTTTAGCTACCACACAGGTGTTTGCCTAAGCCAATGACTATAGGGCATATGACTACAGTGTCAACACATACCAGCAACCAAAGGCCTGTGGAGACCTCTGCAGTACAGGTGCTACCTCAGAGACTGATCACAAAATCCTCAAGGCAGGAGTGAGCCCTTTCATCAGGACCTCCTGATAAATCTCCAGGAGTTAGTGCCCTGTAATACAAAGAGGATGACCTCTGGAGTCAGAAAGACCCAGGTTGCAAGCCCAGTTTCACCTACCAACTAGTCGTTTCACTTGAGGCAAGCTACTTAGCTTGAGCCTCAGTTTCAATATCTGTAGGATGGAAGTAAGGATACTTTTTTCATGAGGCTGTTGTGATTATCAAAAGATATAGGCAGTGCAAAGCTGAAAGTGGTCAGCTGTCAGTGAATTCTATTATCTAAGCAATGTTATCTGATGGCAATGCATCTTACAGGAATGCATTGGAATGTTCCATAGAGAAGGGAAGGAAAAAAGGCCCATATGTCCTTGGGATGTGACACTAAGGTGGCCCTGAGCTTCAGAATAAACTATGGGTTCTTTCTGAGATTGACATACCTTGTTATATTTTGATTGATTTCAACTAGCACAGTTCTTCTCTTTTAAATTATTCTTTTTCCATTTGTCTTTTTTTAAATTTTAGTTTTAAAAAGGTTGTAACGGGTTGAGTTGCATCCCCCAAAAAGACACATTCAAGTCCTAACTCCTGATACCTGCGAATGTGACCTTATTTGGAAATCATATCTTTATAGATATAATTAAGATGAAGCAATACTGGTTCAGGGGCCAGTCATCTGAATACTTAGACTAAGTATTTAGATTTAGTCTAAATTTAATTACTACTATCTGTGTAAGAGGAAGGAGAGGGAGATGTGCATTCAGGGACACAGACAACACATAGAGAAAAAGGCCACATGCAGATGGAGGAGGGATTGGAGTGACATAGCTATAAGCTCAAGAATGCCAAGGATTTCTAGCAACTACCAGAAGCTAGGAGAGAGGCTTCAGGAACTGCTTCCCTAAAGCCTTCAGAGGGAGCAAGGCTCTGCTGCCACATTGATTTTGGGACTTCTAGCATCCAGAACTGTGAGAGAACACCACCATCCTTTAGCTACCACACAGGTGTTTGCCTATGCCAATGACAATTGGCGTAAAACAATTTCTGTTGTTTTAAGCCACCCAGGTTGTGGCACTTTGTTACCACAGTTCCATGAAATTAATACAAAGGTCCAGGAAATGTTATGAGTGTAAGGTGTCTGGCAATAATACTCTGGGGTCCTCCAAAAACAGAGTGCAGCTGTTTTCTTGCTGCCCCACCAAATCCATTCTCCCATGCCTCCAGGGCAGTCAAGTTTTAGATGGACACATAGCCATCCAGTTAGAGGCTGTAATTCCCAGAGTCCCTTGCAGCTGGGTATGGCCAAAAGACTAGATTCTTACCAAGACATGTGACCAGGAGGGGCGTGTGTAACTTCCATGTCACTTAAAAGGAAGCTGTTCACTCTGGATATCCTTTCTGTCTCTCTTTCCATGGACTGGAACTTGCATAAGGCCATGACCCAGCTCCAGCCATGTGGGCAAGGCCACCTTTGGAGACAGGAGAGAGCACCCAGACAGGACCTGTGAGCAGAGCTTCCTTGGCAGCCTCCACTGGCTTCAATACCACAGGAGAGAGAAGCCAGCTTCTACCTCATATAAGTCACTGTGTTCTTGAGTCTCTTTGCTACAATAGTTTTCAACTTTTACCCTAACAAATACACAGGGTTAGGAAATAACTAGTTTATAGATTAAAATCCCCGAATGTTAGATCTGGAATAGACTAAAGAAATTGTACCTCTCCCTGAAAAAGGACGGCAAACTGGGACTCAGAGGGATTAGGCAACTGTTTTCAAGTCAGCCAGCCAATTAGGAGCAGAGCAAAAAGTAGCACCCTACACAGGAGTGGCTCTGTGGGCTCTGAGGCCTGGACGTGTTGAAGTCTTCCTGTTACTATACAGGGCACCTCAACTGGACCCAGGAACAATCTCACTAGCCTTACTTAGAAGCTCCATGTAAGCCAGAGTGACTTTTTGAACTATAAATCCGATCACATCAGTCCCCTGCTCAAACTCCTTCCACAGTTAAGAGGGTCCTACATGATCCGGCCTGCCTAGTTCTCCAACCTAGTGTCTCCCTCTCTCTCTGTGTCTCACCCATCTCATTCTTCCACACTAGCCATCTTCAATTTTCTCTAAAGCTCTAAGCTTGCTCCAGACTCATCCTTTCTGTTTGTAGTTCCCCCTGCCTGTCTCACTTTCCCTCCACTTCTCCGCAGGTCTCCTTCACATCCATCCAGATCTTTGCTCAGCTCTCATCTCCTGCTAGAATGCTTCCCAGCCAGCTTATCCACATTCACTCTCCCTGCCCCCCTCTCCATTTTGCTTTACTTTGTATCTTCACAATAGTTCCCTCCTCCTGACATTCTATGATATAGTTGTATGTCTTCCCAACAATTTCAATTCTTGAAGCAGGGACTTCCCATCCTTGGTATACCACTGTATTTGTGATGCCTAGAATGGTGCCTGGCACATAGATACTCACAAAAAATTGTTAACTGAGGATCAGAAAAACTTGTTAAGTGAATGAAGTTGACTCCCCAAAGCCACACATCTAGTTTACCAATAGTGACTCCAAAGCTCCTGGAAGTGTGTAGAGAAGACAAGAGGAGCATAGAGGGTGAGATAAGTGCTAACTGAGAAGGTCGGGGACATCTAAAGAGAGGTTTGCACAGCTGAAGAGAAACTGGAAGGCTACATACAAAGAGTGAGAGGGGAGAGAACACACGCTAATCCCAGGACCCAAAGCAAAGGTCAGGCAATCAATAGAAAAGTTAAAATGGCACTTTTAAACACTTGTGATAAAATTGATTTGGTCATTACCAGAGCTGAACACAGGGCATGCATGCCTCATCTGTTAGAAAGATCTTTATGATCTTGTTAGCAGATCCCCAACCCAGAAGCTGTAAAGGTTATAACCCAACTTGTAAAACTAATCTCATATTGGCTCTGGGATAATAAAAAATCTGCAGAAAACTTTTTAGTTAACCATATGCTACATACAGCAAGAAGCCAGGCTTGTGTGGCTGGCTTCTCCTACATGGCAATTCAGGATAACTCTCTCATTTCTGAGATTGAGAAAACTATTTTGGAAACAGTGATTTCAATATGCATAGTTCTTAGATACAACAGCTTAGAGGTTAACTTGAGTTTAACAATTTCTCTCCTATTCAAAGTGATTTTATAATAAAAAGTCAGCATGCCATTCCCACTGAATTAAGCTGGGATCAGTTGGAATAGTAGTTTGGCAAAACTGTTTTTGCCAGATTTTTAAAAAAATACACTTTATTTTTAAAGATAGCTCTGTTTTATATTTGCATAATCCCAATTGTAAATATTTAGTTTATCATTATTACTTAATCTGTGAATTTTGGGTCATTCTTCCTAAATAAAACAATGCAGCATCATTTCTTGACTAATACTCTTTTGGACCACGTGGCAGGTCTATGGGGTAGTACAGAAAGGAAAAATGAGTTCACGCTACATAGCAGGTCCAGAAAACAGAACACAATAACAATCACAAAACATTTCTAAGCAGCCTTGTAAAGGAAACAAGGGATAATGTGAGAGCACTGGGCATTTACTTTTGAGCAGGATGCATGCTAAAATATGTAAAGATGAAATGATATGATGTCTGGGGTTTGCTTTAAAATGCTTTAGCAAAGGGAAACAGGGATAGATAAAGCAAGTGTGACAAAATGTTGGTAAGGCTGAATCTGGGTGTTGGGTATAGGGCAGTTCATTCCACTGTTGCCCCTCTTTGCATTCATGTTTGAAATTTTCATAATAAAAAATTCAAGCCAGTAAGGGCTGGCTGGAAAACTTTAAAAAGAGGTTCAATCTCTCTAAAACTGTGTGAGTGATCCCAATCAAAAGAAAGCCCAGGACCAGACGGATTTACAGCTGAATTCTACCAGAGCTACAAAGAGGAGCTGGTACTATTTCTTCTGAAACTATTTTAAACAATTGAAAAAGAGGGACTCCTCCCTAACACATTCTATGAGGCCAGCATCATCCTGATACCGAAACCTGGCAAAAATACAACAAAAAAAGAAAACTTCAGGCCAATATCCCTGATGAACATTGATGCAAAAATCCTCAATAAAATACCAGCAAACTGAATCCAGCAGCACATCAAAAAACAAATCCACCATGATCAAATTGGCTTCATCCCCGGGATGCAAGGCTGGTTCAACATGTGCAAATCAATAAATGTAATTCATCACATAAACAGAACTAAAGACAAAACCACATGATTATCTCAGCAGATGCAGAAAAGGCCTTCAATAAAAGTCAACATCCCTTCAGGTTAAAAACTCTCAATTAACTAGGTATTGATGGGACATACCTCAAAATAATAAGAGCCATTTATGACAAACCCACAGCCAATATCATGCTGAATGGGCAAAAGCTGGAAGCATTCCCCTTGAAAACTGGCACAAGACAAGGATGCCCTCTCTCACCACTCCTATTCAACATAGTATTGGAAATTCTGGCCAAGGCAGTCAGGCAAGAGAAAGAAAGAAATATTCTTTCAAATAGGAAGAGAGGAAGTCAAACTGTTTGCAGATGACATGATCCTATATCTAGAAAACCCCACTGTGTTTGCCCAAAAGCTTCTTAAGCTGATAAGCAACCTCAGCAGTCTCAGGATACAAAATCAATATGCAAAAATCACAAACATTCCTATTCACCAACAGTAGACAAGCAGAGAGCCAAATCATGAATGAACTCCCATGCAGAAGTGCTACAAAGAGAATAAAATACCTAGCAATACATCTAAGAAGGGGAGTGAAGGACCTCTTCAAGGAGAACTACAAACCACTGCCCAAGGAAATAAGAGAGGACACAAACAAATGGAGAAACATTCCATCCTCATGGATAGGAAGAATCAATATCATGAAAATGGCCATACTACCCAAAGTAATTTATAGATTCAATGCTATTCCCATTAAACTACCATTGATTTTTTTTCACAGAATTAGAAAAAACTACTTTAAAATTCATATGGAACCTAAAAAGAGCCCGTATAGCCAAGACAATCCTAAGCAAAAAGAACAAAGCAGGAGGCATCACGCTGCCTGACTTCAAATTATACTACAAGGCTACAGTAACCAAAACAGTTGGCAGCATGTTTTCAATCTACTTTCTGATTTCCTCATCTCCCTCTGTGAAGTAAGTAGTGAAGATACTGTTGGATCCATTTTGCAGTGAGGAAATTGAGTGTCAGAAAGGTGGAGGGGCATGTTTAAGGTCAAATGGTCCCTGTAAGGCAGAGCTGGGCCAGAGCTCAGTCAAAGGTTTTTGTTTCAGTGGCCATTAAACTTATTTCCTCCTCCTCCTGACACTGGCCCAGTGACTTAAATGCTCCTCCCATGCCCACATCAAAAGTCAAAGGTACCCGGCAAAAAGCACGGAAGATGAGCATCTGAATTCTGGCTCAAAGAGCTCCCTGTGGTCTCCATGCCTTGCAGCGTTAACTCTTTCACCAATAGGCTCTCCTAGCTTTACATCCTGGTTGTCCCTTCTCATTTCGTACAGTTTGGATTTGACAAATGAGAGTTTCGATGGTGTATTGTTGTGCACATAACTGCCCCTCCGTTCTACCCACCTTGTATTTGTGAGCAAGAGATACATCCAGGACTGGAGGGGCCTCGCCCAAACCTCGAGGACACTCCTCACTGCCAGGGTGAGAGACTGGACCCTTATGATATTGTATTATCCAAATGCATGTGGATCAATCCTGCCACACACAGCCAAGTGTTCCCTTGTCTTTGCTTTTCCCCACATAATGTAAAACCAGCACTCTCAAGGCCTTTACAAATTGATAAATCAACCCATATGCAGTGAGGTCACTTTAGTTACCTCTAATTTCAGAGCTGTCACTAATTGGTCCCAGAATCTCTTTAAATTCAGGTCTACAGGGCCAAAAAGAAGCTTGAAATTATTTGAATACCTCATTAATGGACAATGTATGAACAATTTGATCTTTCAGCGCAAAGTGGGATTTATTTGTCTATGAAATCTCAGGCTTGCCATCTACCCCCGGTTGACTGCATAATTGTTCTTGCCCTGCCCCATGTTAGTCAGGCACCATGTTAGGTGACACGGAAACAACGGCAGACAAGATAGTAATGATCCCTGCACTCATGGTGCTTAGGAGGAAAGGCCTATGTATGTATTCTAGTACCAGCCAAAGCCTCTGCTAGTGACCCAAATTCCACTCTGCCCATACATGTTGCATTAGCCCCACCCACGTTCCTAGAAGCCATCTCTTCTCCCTAGGGAAGCCCCAACACTGCTCTTCATATCCACAACTTTAAGGAGCAAAAAGTATTTTAGGGACACTGAAAAAATTCAGGCTATACTAACTTAGCCCAACCCTTAGCATGTTCTCTTTTCATCTTTGTCACTTGAGACCCTGTTGACTTTTTTTTGAGGGTGCCAATATCCATCCGAGTATGTACATGACAGGGACCTCTTCTTGGCTTATACATTTCCTCCTACAAACATCTTGATTTTTTTTTCACTTGCATTTCACCAGATCCTGTTACAGGATCTAAATATTCCAAATAATTCTTACAATTGCTATATGATGAAGAGAACGGATCCTGTTACTCTTTATTTACGTACATAAAATCCGTGCCTCAGTTTCCAAGGTGACAGAACAAAGAAAACAAGTCATCACCCTGATGCCAATACGGACGAAGGTCAGACAGCTTTGATCTCAGACACCAGGCACTTTTCAGCCAGCGCAACATTCTCATTTTTCATGATTCCTGCCCCGCGCCCCCACGTCCCCACAGCTATGCTTCCTGTGGCTTACTGAAGGGTGCTTTAAATATGGCTCGAGAAAGTACACGGAGGAAGCAAGTAAACTTTCAGGATTTTAGTTCCAGCAAATGAAGGCAAAAGTGACTAATCAGAGTGAAGAGGACTCAGTCAGGAGCATCAGTCGCAGAATGAATCAGCCTCAGCCAGCAAGTAATGGCACAAAGCACTGTTCCTGCGACCACCAAGCCACAGATAAACCACCGGCACTGCAAAGAACTCCTACATCACTTATAAGCTGACAGAAGTCTTATTATTATTATATATTATGCTGAAACTCTGAGCCTTACTGTAAGTCATCATTTTATATAGTTTTCACAATGACAGTAAAATCCTGCCACAAGTGGCACTGTCAACTTTTCTATGAGCACTTTCTTTTCCTCACGGTGACATTCAAAGTTCAGAGTCTCCTTCATCTAAAGGAGCTGTCCTATCAGCTCGCTAATGGGAACAATTCATTTAACCTGCACTCCAAGTACAGCCACGGAGCCGAGTAAAATATGTATAGGATCCAGGGGGAATCGGTCCTCCCAGCTGGCCCCTCCTGCCATTTGATTCATTGACGAGAGTCCCACTTTCTTTCCACTTAGGCTGATTTACAGAAAAAAAAAAAAGACATTCCAGAAAAATTAACTATTAGCCAAATCTCCTCTAGCTGCTGGCTTGGATTATATAACAACTCCCTAATTCCAGAAGCTAAGGAACAGAAGGCCAGCATTTTCTCTGATTTCCTATAGTTTTAAAGCCTTTCCACTGTACCCTCCTTTTCTCCCAGCCCACTGCACCACCACATCACCACATACGCCTTTGACAGTCTACATGGCTCATATTCCTCATTTATTTTAATTATATTGGGTGCTTCTGCTTACACACTGCAATGTATCCTGGCTTCATAAAATACTCACTTTATATGACCCTTGCTTGCTGCCTTTGACCCACTCACCGTGAAACACTTGCGGAGCCAAAATTCTAGGAAAACCACCTGCAATTATTAATGCATTAAACCAGTGTTCTGAAACGACTAAATGCATTATTTCTGCTGTAGAAGAAAACGCTGAGGTGAAGCCAGAGCAAAGGTAAAAGACCTGGTTTTCCTAAAATGGATATAGCCTTAGAGGCATTTATATTCTTGGAGGACACAGTCCTGATTCTTCTGATCATTTTTCAAATCGACTTAATGAGTGTGAGATGGCCTGCTCATTAAACTGATATAATAGGTAAATATCACCTGCATTTAGGGTGGGCAACAGAAAGAGGGCAACTGTTTTCTGGGATTGTAAAGGATTTGCAAAGGGAGCAAAAATGCGGGCCTGGTTTCTGAACGAGGTTTATGTTCTGCTCTCACTTTTGACTGGCTGCCACAATACACAGGGCGAGAGATTTTTAAGCTTTCATGAACTAAAAGCAACGCCAATTGCTATGGATTGCTTTTTATAGAATTTCAAGTAATTTCACATTACAAATGTTACCTCTGCTTATGACTTCCTTAAAAGATAACCAAATGCCAAGCCCATTGGAATAAACATCTAGAGCAAAGAGCTACATGTACCCCAACAAACTGTTTTTTCAAAAGCCACAAGCCTAGGTTAGATGCTTTGTCTACCACACTGCCGCTCAAGTGAAGCCTCCCTTCTTCCATCTTCCAAGTACAGCCAAAACCCTAAATACAACCTTTTTAAGGATTCTTTACAAAGTGGATGTTAAAAGTGAACACAACCTCATTGAACCATCTATTCTTCTTGCTTTAACCTGCAGAGTCATCTACATTTGCTATTTCCTTCAAGTCTACTTTTTTGTTTTTCCCAACACTGGAAACTTCAGAGCCACTCACACATTGCAGTAATTCTGCTTGCTCTACATAAAATAAGGCCTGCTCTTGGGTTCACACAATCAGGCCGGTTACTCAGTAGAATCCGTGGTCTAGGGTAACTCTGAAGAGACGTAAATTTCTAATTTTTATACTTTCCTCAAATTTTGTATGTTATTTTTGTTGTTTCAAAATCCAGTGCTTTATAATAAATTTATAGGGTGCCTAAGGGGGTCTCCATTCATATTATATGGTATCTCATTCACGGCTCCTCCGGGAGAGAAATACAGACTTATACCTCTCAGCCAGCCAGCAACACTTCCGCTTGTGAAGTTCCTATATAATAATGAGAAACGAGGCTCCTGTGGGTATCCCACACATGTGTGTAAAATAAACGCCTACAAACTGAAAACGATGCCATGCTACACTTAAAGCAGGATCATGTGGGTAAGCTGGAAAAAACACTTCCGTGTCTGTAGTCGTGAAGTGATTCTGTATTTTATTGTAGACATTGTATCAAGTCTCAGTTTCAAGTGATTTTTATATATACTCCATGCTTCAGCTGAGATGTCTTCTGTTCCTCCTTCTTTCCAGGAGCATCAGCAGCTACAGTCAAGTTTCAAGAATGGGGAATGCTGTGGGAGTGTGCAGGCAATGGCCTAAAAACAATAAAAAAGCCCCACTAAAAGCTGGCTTGCTTTTGATTATTACTCTGTGCTGACAATTCTTAGTAATGTCAGTGATAAAATAAATTACTGGGCCGACCACTCCCTAGCCTGCCCCTCGTTGACATGGCACTGCGAAAGCACTCCAATATCTTTCTTAAGAAGGATACATTAGGATTTAAATACTGAAAATACTATATATTCACTGTAGGACATGTAGAAAAAAATTTTAAATGTTTTAATGGAGAATTAAAATGTACATTAACTCTACCACTTATTGATAATCATAGCCCTTTATGTCATAATTACTTTTTTGGTTATTAAAAGTAATTCTACTATAAATATCCTTGTTACATAGATTTCTTTTGGCATTTGTGTGTTTTTTTTTTTTGGAAGTACATTCTTGAAAGTTTAACTTTTAAAAAGCATTGAATAGATATCATCGTGTCCTGTAAAAAGTGTTTACCAATTTATAATTCCTAGATTAGTGTACACCTGTCCCAACGCAGAACTTTATCATGAAAAATAAATCCTGATAATTTAACTGGCTAAAAAGGTGTCCCTTTAAAATTGACATTTCTTTGTTTATTTATGATGTTGTTTTGTCTGCATTTTAAAAAAATTTTGTTTTTGTTGTCTAAGTTTCTTGACTTTTGTATTTCCTCTTTTGTTAATCGCCTGTTCATAATCTTTGCTCACTTTTGTATTGTGGTATTAGTCCTTTACTACTTACTAATTTTTAAGACTTCTGTATAGTTAATCATATGTTGCTTCTCCCCAGTTTTTCTTTTAAATTTAGTTTAGTTTGTTTCTTGTATATGTAAACTAGCTCTACCACTTATTGATAATCATAGCCCTTTATGTAATTTCTACCTTTTTGGTTATTAAAAATAATTCTACTATAAATATCCTCTTTAAAATATCCAACCTAGTAATCTTTTATTTATGGTTTCTGCCTTTCCTTGCATGCCTGTAAGGACTTTATTTATTGCAAAAATATATTCACCTATACTTAAAATATTTTTATGATTTTACTTTTTATATTTAATTTAAAAATTCAAATAAAATTATCTAAATATACTTTTTTCTTGCTCTAGTTTAGCTTGCACAGAAATTTGTTTCACTCCACTTCTCAAGATTTGAATCTAAACAACACGCCAACTATCTTATGTCTTTCTTTCTTCTCCCGAGAGGTATGTCACTGTGTCTGTTGTGTCAGAAAAAAAATCAGGATATCAAAAAGGCTTAGAGCCAAATCCTAGCCCAAAAGATTTACATGTAGAATCTGAGTTAGCTCACCTCTTCTTTAGAAAATAAGGCCAACCATTGAGATTTGGGGCATCTATTTCTTAAATTTGTTTTTACTGAGTAAACCTGGGCAAGTTTCCTGACTTCTTTGTAAAATGGGGATTCTAATAAGAGAAGCACAGTACTGTAGCATCTATATTTAACACTTTCTGTAACAGATTACTGGTATAACAGGAAGTTTCACTTTTATCTTTATTGTATTTAGTTTTTGCCTGCCACAACAACTACTTATGATATTTTAATATTTACCAAGAGTTTTCCAAATAGGGCTGATTCTATTAAAAAAAAAGACCCCTTGTGCTATTTATACAAGCTTGTTTAGATTAGGATTATATTCCTGAAGCTAAGAGGGCTTCATTTGCTGATTTCAGAACAAAGTACACAAAAAGAGCATGAAATGACACTGCTGAGACTGTTCCACTAGTTTTCTGTTTTTTGTCCAGAAGGAAAGCCAGGGAGGTCAGAGAGACAGAAAGTTCTTTGCAGAGAGGTCCACCCTGCCCAGATATGGGAATTGTGCTCGTTAGGAGAAGTAGTGGGGGAGAGGACGCACATATTTTCTGAAAAAACTGGAGCATGGGAAGAATAATGTGCACACTGGCCATCAAATGAGATTTGAATAACAATTTACCACTCTATTCAAAAGTGTCTAAAATATAACAACCCCTCTTTATTACTCCCTTTTGCCAGGACATTTGCCATCCCAGAAGTACTAAGAGACAAAATTTTCAGCAGCAATGCATTTCTTAAAGAGAAGGACAGCAGGGTAGTTGACCTTTGATCCTGTCTGACCATACCCCAAATCCTTGACATCCTTAGCTTTGCAGAAACTGGAGGAAGCAGAGCCAATGTGATGATGCTTAAGGGAAATCTTTCATGCCACTGATAGGAAACAGGAATCCAAAGGACATTTTTAACTCATTCCTCAAAGATATGGGGATGAGTATAATTTACATTCATCCTCTACTTCATGACGGGGAAAGAACAGCCCAGTAGTCAAAGCAAGGAAAAAGTCAGGAATCTTTTCACTGGTGTATTTCATCAGCAATAAACGTTTCCCCAACAAAATGCTGTATTCAAGGCATCAAGGAAGTTACTTAATGAAGAAAGGCACCTGGCTTCTCAGCCTTTATAGCTCTCCAAATGTTCCATGTTTTTAAAGACCTCCAAGCTTTTTTCTGTTCCTTCTTCTAGGGATGCTCTTTCCTTTTTCTTGACTGGGCTAATTCCCATTTATCCTTCAAGATCCAAAGCAGGGCTTCACTTTGTCATCACACCCAGAGTATATTGGTTGTCTCTCCCTAGCACATCCTTAATCCAGCCTGCTGTGGTCTGTTGTGCAGGTTGGTCACAGTCCAAGGTCATGGGTGAAGGGATGTGTGGGGACATGTTTCATTCGCCGATTGCCAAGCCATGTGCCCTGGTTTGGGTTTGCCTCCATCCCGAGGAAGGAGGCACCTTTTAAAAGTCACCCAAAGGTGGCCTACTCTTCTCTGCACTTACCATTCTCTTGTTTACTTGTCTGTCTGTTCACTGCTCCCACCACGTACATTCATCCCTCACTATCTTCCCTCTCAAAGAATACAGAACATCACTCCTTCCAATTAAGTACACGGACAATATCTTTTATCTCTTGATCCTAAGCCCCTGCCATTGTGTCTGGCACATAATAGCTTCTTGGAAAATATCTCTTGAATATTTGCTGAATGAATCAAATGTACCTTCAGGAAAGGTACAGCTTTATGCAAACGCCTTAGCTTCCTAGAAGTACTGTAAAAAAAGCTTCACATGGGCAAGAACCACCATGGATCAAAGGGGACTGAAGAAGTTAGGAGAAGTTTATGGAGGAGGTGAGTCAGTATCTCACAGGATCTCACAGAGAAACTTCTAACTGGGGATTCAGTTTCTCTCAATTTAGTGTCCGGTGAACAAAGGATTTGGAACTTACCGACGTACTGCCTCTGCTCTCCCCTGTAACTGTGAGAATGCATTCACTAGCTCAATCACTCACCGCAATATTTATCCATCACCTACCACATGCAGAACTCTGACAATACCCAGGCCCTCCACCTGCAGCACAGGCTCCGGGGAGTGCCCTGTCCCCGACTCGGTCTGCTGTGATTTTTCCTGCTCTTGTCCTTGCGTGCCCATGCTGTTTCTATAGGAGAGAGAGGAACGGTGCTCCTCTCCTTCCGTATTGCAAACATGCTCACCAGTGACCTCAGAAGTCTGGAGGGAAGAGTGATGAGGCAGTGTTTTAAAAGGGCTGTGAGGTTATCAGGGACTGTTACATCAGTCTTTGACTCTTCAAAGGCCTGGAATACTGTAAGACAACAGCAACTTCTCATAAAGGTCACATTTCTGTAATTCCCTCTGAGACCCTCCCGAGGAATGCTTAATTGATCAACTAACATGCAGGAAATGCTCTAAAAGGCAGTTTTCACAAACTGGTGGAGGATAAAGACAAGATCTTTCTGAGAGAGGTAGTTTAGGATTATAGCTGAGAGCACAGGCAGATGATGGAGTTTGAGGCTGGGATCAGTGCTTACCAGCGGTGGAACATTGGGCAAGTCACTTACCCTCTCAAAGCCTCGGCTTTCTCTTCCGTGAAACTGAAATAATGATGGTACTCTTCTCATAGGGTTGTAATTCGGCTTCAATGATCTTTTTTTTTTTTTGAGACAGAGTCTCGCTCTGTCACCCAGGCTGGAGTGCAGTGGTGCGATCTAGGCTCTCTGCAACCTCAACCTCTGCCTCCTGGGTTGAGGCGATTCTCCTGCCTCAGCCTCCCGAGTAGCTGGGATTACAGGCACGAGCCACCATGCCTGGCTAATTTTTGTATTTTCAGTAGAGATGGGGTTTTGCCATGTTGGCCAGGCTGGTCTCGAACTCCTGACCTCAAGTAATCCGCCTGCCTTGGCCTCCCAAAGTGCTGGGATTACAGGCATGAGCCACCGCGCCTGGCAAGTTTCAAGGATCTTATGTCTGCAAACCATCAAGCAATGACCAGTGTGGAATGAACTCCTTCAAGGGTATGTGAATAACCTTAGGAAGTCACATCACTTATAAGCCAGTATTAATATTAATGTTACCTAGCTTGGAAAATTTTACAAGGATTAACTGAAACAATGCATGTGCAAGTGGTTGTCATATGGTAGGTCCTAAAAACGGTAGTTCCTTAAGATTATTGGCATGAGATTTTTCTATGATGCTATGTTTAAAACTTCATTCTTGAAGGCTGACTTTAACTCGGTTTGTTTGGGAGGAAGCCCTCTCCTTCCATGGTCACCTTGTGTGGAATGGGCCTTTTCCCTCTTGCCATTTTCATTCAAAATATCTGTGGCAGTGCTGCGGAATATTCCAATACGTCCTCTTGACCTCTATCCATAAACAGCCTTTCTCACAATGAGATGTTCCGAGTTTAGGAGCCTTGCTATTTTCAACAAAGAATTAATTGCAAAGTAATTAAGTTTAGAGCAAGGGAATAGATGAACCCTGTCTATCATAAAGGAACAGTGTGGATGGTGACATAATGGAGCAAGGAGACGATGCTTCAGATTAACACACACACACACACACACACACACACACACACACACACACACACACACACACACAATCTCTTTTCTAAAGCACACAAAGAAACCTCCCATCACATATATTGACAAGATAAATCTAAGCTGCTTAAAGAAGCACTTAATTTTGTTCTCATTAAGTCGCAGGGTTAAGGGCTTTACCCTCAACGCCCATGGAAGCAATGTTAGGTTTTCACCTTGGAAAGTTCTCTGAAGCCCTAAGTCCATTGACAAATATAGCACTAAGATGTGTTACAGAAAATTGCATCTGAAAGCCAGTTGCTTTGCTGGCCTCATTCCCACTTGGCTCTGTGTTCTTCAATGAACATAGAACGCACAGAGAGCACCAGAGGGGCACACGTGTTCATCCCTCAGCCTTAATGCACACAAATTCACGACTGATCAGCAGTGGATCTAAGGTGGGAGGGTGTGCAGCTTAGATGGGGACAGTCACAAGCCGGTTTTACTACTAGAGCTAGGAGGCTTAATCTTCTTAATAGCGATTAGGTTGATGCCACCCTAACATTTTCTCTGGTTATTTCAGGGACTGAGAAGGTGCCAGCTCACATCACACATCCTTTCTGATGATATGAATGGAGAAGTCTATGTCATAATTTAAGGTGCATTCTTACACATCCTGTGTTCTGATTAGAGCAATATATTGCCAGATACCTCATCTTTGCACCTGAAAACACAGTACCTGGGATTTAAGAAATATTTGAGCACTTGAAAGGAAGAAAGAAAAAAAAAAGGAAAGAAGGGAAGGAAGAAGGTCTAGAAGGACACATACCAAAATTTTAACTGTGATTGTATCTAGTAATTTTCTTCCTTTCTACTTTTATGTCTTTTCCATAATTGTTATAGTGAGTATTGTTTTACTTTTATGACGGGTACAATAAAATGAACTTGATTTTGATCATTTACTAAAACTGCTTTCAAAAAACATCAATTCTAATACAACGTGCTTTAAAAGTCTTCATTACCCTCAAGGAATTTTACCTCTGACTCTAGGCAACACAGCCGTGACAAAAATGCGCCACTCCAAGCTTCAATAGACAAAGTCTAAAGTTAAGGTTTTTCCCGAGGTGTTTACATCTCGGCTCTTCTCTGGTGCTTTTTCATGGTTTGGTTTGGAGGTGAGTTGTAGGAGGGGCCACACCGGCATGTGGTTGCAAGGAGAGAAGGGTGTTGCTGCCCTCCCGGCATCACACCCATCCTAAGAGCAAACACAACCCACAAACTTGGGTGTCATACTGCCTGGGTGGCTCCCCAAAGGTGCTGGAGGCACACTCCTAGAGGGTGGGGCCGAGGAAGCTGAGATGCAAAAAAATAAAAACAATGGCCAGGTCTCTGTTGGGCAAGGTTTTCTGTTGTCTTCTTTCTTCTTGCCCCTACTGTTCACAGTATTTGGCTAGGTTTTGCTTAAATCTTTCAGAGAGGAGTGTTAACCTCCCAAAATGAAATAAAATATAAAAGGAAATAAAATAAAAGCTTGAAAAAGATGACCAGGAATGCCATAGAAAGAACGTAGAGATAGAACTAAAGTTTAGGGTACTTCAAATGCGTAATCTAGGTCGGACGGGCACTGATTCACAGAATACTATATTAGAGACCCTCACAGCAAGCCTTGTTGGTTATTGATTCAGTTCCAGACCATGGTTACCTTTCGGTATTGTACAATATTGGCTTGAAGTACTCCACGTTTGCACCCCTGACTCATATTGCTCTGGATGGTGAATGAGCTTGCACACGACATCACATTGCTCCCCACTCTGACCTACATTATGTTTTGCTGTGAATGAGTTTAATGGATTAAGATCTGATTGGCATGAGCTTCCACGTGTGACTGCCTAGGGTTGGCAATGCTTTCCGTGAGCCCACAGAGGCACTGCAGACGTTTGCTCTGAGTTTTCTTCTCGAAAATTTTGCTTTGTGTTTTGTTTTGCTTTCCTCCTAGTAAGAGTATCGTTCTCATTATGACATTTTTGTGCCAGAAAAAAAAAAAAAGAAAGAAAAAGTGAGCAGTTCCCTACCTACACAGTGAAAAAACCTAGGTGGTTTTTACTGTTATCCAAAACACAGGGCATGCTGAACTGGTTTCATTTGAAGGCAGGGCTTGTATTAAATGCCAAATAAGGAATTTTTACACAATGCGGAAAATGAGGCAAATATAAAATGAATATTGGGTTGAGTTTTCCCTGAAATTTCTGTGGACTGGAGTTTGGATTTAAAATTTTCCACTCATAACTTACATTATCAATTTGTAGACTATCACCACAAGTATGTGCATAATGATGACCCTGTGATTTCTGAACAGTTACTTAACTACAATGGGATTTAATCAAAGGATTCAACAATTGTAGGGGCAAAAGGCCATAAAATGAACAAACTTAGAACTGTAGAGCTGTCTTTACTATGTAATTATGATAAAGGAGACAAGGGCATTTTCTAAAAGCAGAGAGGTGATTGTAGTGTCTATTTTCTTTGGTAACTAAGACCTTAAAAACAAGCTTCTGAAGTTACGGTTACAATTAGAAATCCATCCCATTCCCTTCACCAACCAACCAACTGACATTTTTTTATTATTAAAATTTTTTTTAATATATATTCTGTTCTATAGATTGTAAGAATTAGGAAAACTGGGAGATAATTTCTCTAAAGGGAAGTATAATCTATTTGCTTAATGATCCTACAAGGAGCTAATAAGTATCTTCTCTCTTAGAAATAATAATACTTTGCTTTTATATAGAATCTTTCTCCAAGGAGTGCAAAGTATATTACAGATAATATCTAATTAATCCTCTTAGGGTCCCCAGGTGAAAGGGAAGTGGCAGGTATTATGAAGGTTCATTGGCACCATCAACATGTCTCAGGTGAGGAAATGGAGCTATAGAAAGCACGGTAAAAAGGGCACACGCAAAGTTATTTAGGCTAGATCTGCGTGACCTCAAAGCACCGAATCCACCCATTGACAAGAAGAATCAATCGAGTTTGAGCAAAAAAACAGGATCGTTTGACTGAATGCTTTGCCTTTTCCACCAGCTGGGCTCATGTAGCATGAGTTTTAGTAGATTTGCCAGTGAAAGAACCCACATTACCTGACTTCCAGCCTGGTGGCTTCTTCAGAAGGACAGCATGGGTAGTATGGATTGCTTCAATTTCCCATTTGCTGCTTGACACAGCACTCTCAAGCAGCACATCAGCCATGTGGCTGTGGTTTTGTTTCTCATTGTCCTTTTAAGTTTGGTTGCCTGGAGTCTGTCCATTGTTCTCTGCAAAGTGGGTTTGTATAGGGTATTTTGGCGGTGGGGCATGAAGGAAGGTAGTATGGTAAGAAAGGGGCAGGGGATTGAATAATCTGTTTTGGTAGCTTCTATCTGTTGAAGCAATAGGAGATACACTACAAGTCTACATCTTTTGTATCAAGATAAATCACAACCTGAGTCTTGAGAGAGGGAAGTATTTGCCCTGCTGCAAGTGCTGCTCCATTTCACTTTTAAACATTCCATGGGCCGAATTCAGCTTCCCATTGTCACAAATCCTCTCTGGAGACAGAAGCCCATACCAGTGTCTTGATCAATACCTGATGAACAGGAAGAGAGTGCTTCTGCAAAGAGGGAGCAAACCTTAAAATAAAAGCCGAAGTAGCACTTCCTAAGCTTGAAACTCTTTCACTGACAAGCTCTCTGCGGAGTTGGGGCTCAGCTAAAATCACCTCCCAAAAAGGAAAAAGCCTCCAAGAGAAAATTCAGTCAAATTAACAAACTAGTTGCCTCTGATGTGAACTACATTTTTGACAGGTTGAGATAATAAATAGTTTCTGATGCTTACTTACCTAGCTGAGGAGAAGTTGATAGTGGTTTTACAGGAGAAAGACACTAATAATGTCACTTGTTTTGCAAATGGAGGCATACAACATGCTCTGAGGGAAGATACCACTTTTTTCAATATTGGATCTCAACAAGTCCATCCGATGGCCCTCAATTGGCCACTGGAATCTGTAACCGTTGGTTTGCCACTAGACAGGTGAGCATCTACTGAAGCTTCTCAGAATGGAAAAGCTTCCATTCTGGCTGTTGCGAAGAGAAGAAATCTCACCCATCCCCCTGAATTCACTCTAGCCTGCTCTCTGACTCTAGCTTGCCCCTCATACAAGTACGAATATTTCCCTTTAAGCATCCATGGTCATCTATTTCTTTATTTTCTTTATTTTATTTATTTATTTATTTATTTATTTATTTATTTATTTATTTATTTGAGATGGAGTCTTGCTCTGTCGCCCAGGCTGGAGTGCAGTGGTGTGATCTCGGCTCACTGCAAGCTCCGCCTCCCGGGTTCACGCCATTCTCCTGCCTCAGCCTCCCGAGTAGCTGGGACTACAGGTGCCTGCCACCACGCCCGGCTAATTTTTTGTATTTTTAGTAGAGACGGGGTTTCACCGTGTTAGCCAGGATGGTCTCGATCTCCTGACCTCGCGATCTGCCCGCCTCGGCCTCCCAAAGTGCTGGGATTACAGGCGTGAGCCACCGCACCTGGCCCACGGTCATCTATTTCTTGAAGCCACTCAACTGGTCCTTAAGTCCACCCACTGACATAAATCCTCTTTTAATAACCTCGTTGACCTCTTCCTCTCCCACAGCTCTTCTCTGTTTCCATGAAGTTCCCATTTGTGTCCAGTTCTTGACTGGTACACTGGCCATCCTCCAGCCTGGAATATCACCCTACTCTCTAAGTTTAGCCTCTCCCCTTATTTAATACTGGGGCACATACTAAGTTCTTCCAGATCTGCTTCTCATCCTGTTCCTCTCACCCACCCTGTAGGATTTGTATAGAACACATCGTATACATACTTGAGTTCATGTTTACCACCCATTTGCAGGCCTTTTTTGTGGATGTATGCTCAGCCTCTCCTTCCAAACTAACTGCCACCTCCTTGGACTGAGACTTAGAGTTTAGGGTTTTCAGGATAGAGAGCTTATCTGTTAGGTCCTTTGAACCGCTCCCTAGCATTCTGGCAATAGAGGAGCCCTCTGTATTATTCGTGTTGATAGCCCAACTAGGACTTTCCTAGGCACCTATCTTCTTTTTTAAAACAAAATGTAGCCTGACCAACATGGTGAAACCCTATCTCTACTAAAAATACAAAAATTAGCTGGGCTTGGTGGTGTGTGCCTGTAGTCCCACCTACTTCGGAGGCTGAGACAGGAGAATCACTTGAATCCAGGAGGCGGAGGTTGCAATGAGCCGAGATGGCACCACCGCACTCCAGCCTGGGCAACAGAGACTCCGTCTCAAAAAAAAAAAAAAAAAAAAAAGGAAAAAAAAATGTCACCAACATCACATCCAAGTGGCATTCAACTCTGGCTTGCATTAGAAGTTGAGTTCTTTGTCATTTTATGCCTGTGTGTGTGTCCCAGGGTGGGTGGGAGAAACACTTACAAATAGCTTCTATTGAATAAAGGGCTATGAAGGAATTTTCCGTAACACTTGCACAAAAATTATTGCATTTAACTCCCCAGGCTCTTCATAGAAATCCTAACATCTTCCCCTCCCTCCCAAGCCTTTTCAGTTCCCTACACTTTCCCCCCAACCCTGTTCCCAGGGTATAGCGGCAATAGAGCAGCTAAGTGTGTTTGGTATTCAGTTAGAATTATTTATATATCAGAGCCCAGGCTTGTTCATGCAGTAGAATGCTGAAAAGGAAGTGAATCAGATCTATTCCCTAACAGAGCATCCAGGGGTCAGGGTGAAAACAAATACTGATGATAAGGTAAAATCCATGTTCTACAGTCAGCTTTACTGTGAACCTCAAATACCACAGCCACGCAGGACCAAGGCCTTGATGTAGTGCCTGCATAGCTAGCAAAGAATACGTGAGCAGCTAGTCATTCCTATCCTAGGGAAGCTCCTGAGCCCATGAGCATGGGGAAAATCCCAGAGGCCTTCAGGAAACCATTGATTTTCCATCCCTTCCTCCAGGCCTACACATCTCAAAACTTATATCAGAAAGATCCGTGGTGGGATTCTACAATATAACATACCCTAGCTTGATTAACTTTATGTAAACATATCTTTGAACTAACTACATTTAGGTTTTTCAGCAGCAGTAATTAAGAGCTACTACCATTCACTGAGTTTCTACTATGTGCCTGGTATTATTATACAGCTCTCATTTAATTCTACAACAACTCTGAGAAACCATTAGCATTACTCTCATTTTATTGATTAAGAAACTCAAAGATGCAAAATCTGATATCTACGAAGTAACAGACTGAGGATTAACACTCGGGCTCCTTTGATTCTAAAGCCCATTGTTTTCCTTTAGATCAGGGGTCCTTAACCCCTGGTACTGGTCCTGTTAGGAACTGGACCGCACAGCAGGAGGTGAGCCAAGGGTGAACCAGCATTACCACCTGAGCTCCAGATTCTGTCAGATCAGCAGCAGCATGAGATTCTCTCAGAAGCATGAACCCTGTTGTGAAGTGCACACGTGAGGGATCTAAGTTGTGCGTTCGTTATGAGAATCTAATGCTTGATGATCTGTCACTGTCTCCCATCACCCCCATATGGGACCATCTATTTGCAGGAAAACAAGCTTAGGGCTCCCACTGAGTCTACAATATGGTGAATTGTATAATTATTTCATTATACATTACAATGTAATAATAATAGCAATAAAGTACACAATAAATGTAATGTGCTTGAATTGTCCTGAAACCATCCCCCAACACTCCTGCCCCACTCTGTGGAAAAATTGTCTTCCATGAAACTGGTTTCTGGTGCCAAAAAGGTTGGGGACCGTTGCTTTAGATCACCCTGCCTCTGTATGCCACATGTGAGGCAGTGGCTGCATTTAGAAGGTGGGGGCTGAAAGTTCTGCTGAGGAGGGAAGAAGTAACTTGAATATCATGTGTCTGGTGTGTCAGGAGTTTTTACCTTGGTTTCACTGTCTCAGAAACACTCAGGGCTGGAGGCCCGATAGGAGAGAGACTGGATTCTTATCCAGTTTATGCCACTCTGGACAAAGCCCTATCTTGCCTTGCACTTAGACTTGGGAAGACAGGTTTCTCCTTATGTTAAAAATTAGTTGGCCAGGTGCAGTGGCTCACGCTTGTAATTCCAGCACTTTGGGAGGCCGAGGTGGGTGGATCACCTGAGGTCAGGAATTCGAGACCAGCCTGACCAACATGGAGAAACCCCATCTCCACCAAAAATACAAAATTAGTTGGGCCTGGTGGTGCATGACTGTAATCTCAGCTACTTGGGCAGCTGAGGCAAGAGAATCGCTCGAACCCAAGAGGCGGAGGTTGCAGTGAGCCGAGATCGCGCCATTGCACTCCAGCCTGGGCAACAAGAGCGAAACTCCATCTCAAAAAAATAAAAAACAGAATTAGTTATATTAAAAAATAGAACAGACAATGCTGCCACTGTAAGTCTTCAATCAGAGTGTGGATAAGTAACCCATCTAAGATGTGGTGCAGGATATGTTCAAGTCTCAACCCAGGCAAGAGCTCTGTGATGAGAAGTTGACTATTAATGGCTGGGTGGCCTTCACCTGGCATGCATTTACTCACATTCTCATGGCTGCAACCCAATTTCCTTCCTGAGCAGTGGGATGATGTTGGTGGGCTTTCTGGACAGCTCCTGTGGTGCCTCTGAAAAGCAGGGTTCTGCTTACTACACTGGTCCCAGGGCACAGAAGAGGGAGGGAGGGCCCCGCATGAAGAATCCCAGGCAAACCTCCAATCCTCTATGCTCCAGAGCACACAAACAATCAGGACCTGTAGGCCTTTCAGCAGAAGGGGCCTCAGAGATGATCCCTCCAACTCCAGCACTTAGAGGTGGGCAGACAAGGCAATGAGAAAGGAAGCTCCATGCTTAACACTGCTGGGAAGTGGTGTGCTGAGACTAGAATTCTGGGCTTTTTAAACTCCACATCATCAGAGCTTCTCCAGCCTTGCTCTGCCCCTGCAGCCCAATTTGGGCACATTTATCCCAAAAGAGGTTTTGCCTCTGTACGGCCTCATAAGGACGGGTCACTCCTGTCCCTGCTTTGAGTAACTCCCAACACAGTCTCCGTGCCCTCAAGGCTATGTGTGTTTCTCACTTTCCCTGGAACTAGTCACTCATGGACACTCTGGACTCCTACTTCTGAACTGCATACTTCTGCAGGCCCAGGCCTACATATCTTTCTTTCTTAGCTGCCATCTTCTTTTTGTCCAAGTAGCTGCCAGCATAGAACAGGTAATCAATACATATTTATTAAATAAATGAATGTATAATGAATAAATGTCAAAAAGTTGCCTATAGTACTCAAGAAGATGGACAGTTTCAGGCAGCAGTTAATTAGAAGACAACTTCAATAAGGGGTAATATAAGGTGGCTCTTCTTCCCCATTTTTGCATCCTTCCTTCCTCGCACTCACACTGTGAACCAGAAGGGTTTACCTTTAGCGTGCTATTCTATGGTTGAAGAGGAGGCTAGGCTGAGGGTCTCCTTCCTCTGTCTTGTCAGAAGCACCCCTAATGGTGGTTAATAAATTCGATTGCATCTATCCTTCAGTTTTCTAACCTTCTGTCTCTTTTGGTCCTACCTTCAGCTCAAGGGCTTAAGAAAGAAGATATTTCTTTTGGGGAAGATGATTTAACCTTTGATTGGACCTCCAGGTTTCTCAAACCCTGTCAGCAACCCACCTTTGCATCCAAGACTTACTAGGAAGATCCAACATTTAAAATATCACTACTGAAACAAATTATATGATAATAAAACAGCAAATTCCTTAGCCTTCCCACAGTCACCCTCAAGATGTTATAAATTATAATAGAAGTGGTTTCAATTCTTTTTTTCTGCAACAGTACAATAAAACTATTTTGTGATACGTAGTCTAATAATACACAGATTTTTTTAAACAAATGAAATCTGAAATGTCAATGACAGTGTTTTTTTCTTCTATGAATATTAGAAATCTTAGCAAGTGTGGCTGATACTTTCAAATGGGACTCATATCCTACATAGGACATGTTGATAATATTGCATTAATTTGGGGATGATGAAGACTTATTCCAGAGGTGGTATACCAGTTGTTCCCTAAATATTCTATTTGGATTACAAGTGATTGTCTAACATTTAAAAAATTGAAGTATATTCCAACATTTAAACATCTAGATGTTTTCTTTAAAAAGGTGTGTTTTGTTGAATATAGAAAATAGGCAATACAAGGTCTTTGTTCCTGCATTATACAATTAAATTTGGTCTAAATGAGTGACCGCCATCTTTAGCCAGGACACAAACTCTCTGGTCAACATAACCCACAGTACTCTCTATTGTCTAGTGGAACTGAGGTCACGTGTCAGTTGCCACTTATCACTGGGTTTGCGTGATGATTTGGATTTGTTTTGGCTTATCCTTTTGATATGAACCCAGACAGCTTAAGGTATCCACCTAACTTCTGCAGTCATCTGCGACAGGACCCCAGTGTATTGCAAGGCATTATATGACGGACTGGACCCAATTCAAGCTCTGGTACTTGTTCCCGAGGTCAGAAGGCAAGCCTTTCTTGCAAACTGCACAAGACTCAACACAGTCCTACTGCTTCCAGGAAGCCTTTTGTGACTGCTGGTGCTCAGCTTTTCTTTATTTCCCTGACGCGGGGTTCCCCAGCAGCCAAAACCAATGACACCACTTGGTGAGAATTCACATTGTCGTTCAGTTGCTTGACTTAGAACAGATTTGTCTTTCTATGGGAGAAAAACCCTGAAGATGAAAATACTATCTCTTGGACAAGAAAGCCTGACCTCTCTCTGCTCACGGCTATTGGACACATATCCTATTCAATAGAGCGAATACTTTGAACCTGGGTTAAGCAGGGGAAAAAAAACAACAATTTAGGTTACCTTAATCAGCAAGGCAAACAGACTTTTCATTTCCTTTACTTTTTTTCAGACTGTGGCCAGGGCTTCCCTGGCAATAAAAGATCATACCAAATTGTTCTAAATTATGTAGATGATAGTTATTAATATAATCATCTTCCATAAGAAAACAAATGTCATAAAGCCAGCAATCCATGCCAGAGAAGCCCAGGAATGTTCCCCCTTAGTAGGGTGTCCGGCTAACCCGGGCGCTGGCAAGTCATTCCTCCCTTCACAGTCTGAGGCTGAAGAGGTCACTTGGTTTGAGGAAATGGCTCCTCAGCTCCTCCTACCCCCACTTTACCCACTAAGAAAACCAATGGCGCCTTTTATCAGTTTGGCAAAAAGACAAAGGGAATGTTTAATTCTGTACTTAAAATTCTTGGTTCCTACTGTCAGCATTCCCAGTTCTCAGAGAACACTGAATGGATATTTGAAGAGTTTTGTGAAACTGAGACTGAACAGTGGCAACGAGGAGGAAAAGATCCAAAATTAAAAGAACATTTAAAAATACACGCCCCCGTACATTCCACTCTCCTCACTTTTCTCTCCTCCTCAACCAAGTCATATTCAGCCCTTAGGAATATTCCCACAGGAGGGAGGTGATGTAATATCCTCAGACTGTCTGTGTTCCAGTCCCAATTCACCCTACCTAGCCATGAGGACTTGGGTAAGGAAGTGAACGTCTCCATGCCACAGTCCCCACGACAGCAAAGTGAAGTTAACAACAGTGCCAAGTTCTGGAACCTGTCATCTATGAAGGGCTCAATACATATAAACTACTATTATCATTTTAATTTTCTAAGGAAAGCACCTGATTACAACAGGATTTGCAATACAGAGTAACAGCTGCCAACTGGCAGACTGCTGACCCTAGCCTTTCAAGCTAAGACTTTGCAGGGTAATAAAGTGAAGCTCTCTAGTCATTTCAAATGAGTGAACTGTTCTCACTTGGCAAAACCGGGGCCTCTAGAAATCCAAAAGAAATTGAATTAGCACCTTCTTCATTATCTCTCTCTTTTTTTTTTTTTCGAGACAGAGTCTCACTCCGTCGCCCAGGATGGAGTGCAATGGCGTGGTCTCAGCTCACTGCAACCTCCGCCTCCCAGATTCAAGCAATTCTCCTGCCTCAGCCTCCCAAGTAGCTGAGATTACAGGCGCATGCCACCATGCCCAGCAAATTTCTTTTTTGTATTTTTAGTAGAGATGGGGTTTCGCCACGTTGACCAGCCTGGTCTCCAACTCCTGACACCAGGTGATCCACTGGCCTCGGCCTCCCAAAGTGCTGGGATTACAGGCGTGAGCCACCGCATCCGGCCAATTCTTTTTATTTATTTATTTTTTGAGATGGAGTCTTGCTCTGTCCCCCAGGCTAGAGTCAGTGGTGCAATCTTGGCTCACTGCCACCTCAACCTCCCGGGCTCAAGCAATTCTCCTGCCTCAGCCTCCCTAGTAGCTGGGATTACAGGCACCTGCCAACACACGTAGCTAATTTTTGTATTTTTAGTAGAGATGGGGTTTCACCATATTGGCCAGGCTGGTCTCGAACTCCTGACCTCAGGTGATCTGCCCGCCTCAGCCTCCCCAAATGCTGGGATTACAGTTGTGAGCCACCATGCCTGGCCAATTATCTCCTCTTTTAAAGAAGGATTTTTCTTCTTACATAGAAAATTTGTGTTTAAGGGGGATCTTGGGATGTCAACATGGGCTCTGCCTTTTCAATCTGAAAATATACTGACGTGATGCATGACCATCTAAGAACATTGCTGCACTTGAAATGTGGTCTATAAATTATTTTATAGACTGAATAATGTAATCATCCTCAGATTAGAAGGCCAGAAGAGGCTGTATGAGGCCCTCTTTTCACAGAAGAGCCATCCAATCCCTGAGAGTTGAGAGACTGTGACCAAAATCAAGTGAGGGGTAAAGATGGGGCTGGAATTCAAGTCTTTTGGCTTCCCATCAAATGAATTTTTCATCTCACCAAGCTAACTCTGATAGCTAGGTTGGATGACTATGCTGTTGGAAAGTGCTGGGCCTTGTAAGACTTTCTGATTCTAGCTCTTTTTGTGAGAGAGGATGAGTTTTAATAACTACACAAACACCCTATTTATTCTCAAGCAGCCTGTGATGCAGGGCCTTGGCCATACCTCCCAATGTGTCATCATTTCCATGGGAAGACCTACAAGGAGCAGGAATCCAACATACAAGGACATAGTGAGGAGCAAAGAGGCATGAAAGTGGATAAGAATCTTAGTGGTGGAAGTTTGAAAACACTGAATAATGAGAAACTTTTTTGAACACAATGATGTGGCACAGTCGGCTGTAAAACATCTTCTTCCTTTGTTAGCTTTCTTCCAAAGTGTCCCAGCGACAGGCTGGTGGTCAACTTTCATGGTGTTTCTCCAAAGACCTTCACGTGGTGTCTCATGGCAGACTGGGAAGACATTCCTTGGAGATTGTCTAAGGAGAATAGAAGAAGCCTGGGCAAACAAAGCTATGAAAACCACAACTTCATTCATTCCTGAAGGTTTGCATTCACAAAAATTGCACAAATTGTTCTGCACATTGAAAAATAACACCAAAATCTTATTTTTAGAAAGGGAATATAATGACAAAATTGGGGTTCCTTTAGCTTTCCAAACAGTGCCCAACAGTAGTTTCCAAGAAAGTCATGAGCTAGCTTTTTTCTAATTGTGTACACAGTTGTGTTTGTGTAAATGTGCACAACTGTATGCATGTACACAAACACACTCACCATTTAATAGCCAAAAAGCCCTCTAAAATGTGAGGGGAAGGAAAGATCCATTTTCTAGTTCAAGTCATCAGTCTTAAAATTCACAGTTGGGAGAAATTCTGCTACAATGAATTATGTAAAAAAATTATGATTCTTCCTCTCAACCTAATGTAGGAGAATTGCCTTCACCCACAAATGATCTTACGCTACACTAGAACTACTCAGTCAGCATCTTTAATTATCATTTCCCACCAGCCTCTAGGCCAGTGCTTTTCAAAGTTTAATGTGCATACGAATTGCCTGGAGATCTTATTAAATATGCTAATTCTGATTCAGTAGGTCTGGGGTGGGCCCTGAGATTCTACACTTCTTACAGTTGCCGAGTGATGCCACAACTTCCAGCCCATGGACTAAACTTTGAGTAGCAAGATTCTAGACCAAGCCCACTTAACACTGTTCTCTCACTAGGGCAAGAAGTGGGCTACAGCCAATTTTATGGCTAGGATGGTAGACTTCTGTGAGGTGCCACATTCCCTGTGAATCTTCCCCTCCTTCAGAGATACCTCCTTCTGTATCATCTTTCTTCCTTCTCTTCTGAACGCACTTGCAGTTGCAAACCTAAAGGAGACAGCCTGTTGCACTGGTCCAGGGAGAAAAGCATGCAAACTTGGATTTGAATTTCATCAATACCACTTACAGGCCAGGTAATTCTCTCTGAGCCACATCTGTAATATGGAGCTAAGATACTGTGGTGTGATGATATATATTGGTTTTCATCCACAGTCCCTGGCTCATAACTCCCATATCCTTTGTTACAGTCTTTTGTTATAATGTTGATTGTGTGAGGCCTCAGGGACAGGTCTCTGATCTTCTCCTGCCCTACGGTCACCTGCCCCAAAGCAGGACTCTACTCTTTCCCCACCTTTCTGATTGTAGGTTTTAAGACCCTCCTCAGAGAGAGTCCCACCCTATACTCTGAAGAGAGATAATGCTGATATCATGACGCTTCCATAAAAACCCAAGAGGACTGGGTTCAGAGCTGAATATGCGGAGGTTCCTGGAGAATGGTGCCCCAGGGAGGGCATGGAAGCTCCGTTCCCCTTCCCCCATACTTAACCCTAAACATCTCCTCATCTGTATCCTTTGCAATATCCTCTATAATAAACTGGTAAACATGTTTTCCTGAGTTCTTTAGACTACTTCAGCAAATTAATTGAACCCAAAGAGAGGGTGGTGGGACCCTCAACTTGAAGCTGGTTGGCCAGACGTTCTGGAGGCCTGGACTTGCAACTGCTGTCTGAAAGCATGGGGGGCAGTTGTGGGAACTGAGCCTTCAACCTGTGGGATCTGACAGTATCTCCAGGTAAACAGTGTTAGAATTGAATGGAAGGGTACCCAGACGGTGTCTGCTACTTGGTGTGTGGGAAAAACTCCCACGCATGTGGTCACAGAAGTCTTCTGTGTTGATTATTGTTGTGGTGGTATGTATGCAGAGGGAAAACTCAGTTTGTGAGAATTTTTCCCAAAGTGGAAATCCACCCCTGAGCTTGTTATGGTAGATAAATGAGAGAATGTACAGCACCCAGAACAATGCCTTGTGCGCAACCATTCAACAAACAGCAGCACCCTCTTCTCTTTCTTTTCAAGTATCATGCCCCAAGTCAGTTCTTCATCCATGGTCCCAGCAGGAAAGACTTGAGGGCATAGCTTGTAATACCTATAGCATGTAATAAAAGTCCTATGGCACTGGCAGTTAGAAGGCAAGGTACAATCTTCCTTTCTTGGCAATAAGTTATAAAACCTTTATCATGTTTTTTTGTCTTTTGTCATCACCCCTAAATTGGTATTATTTGGCATTGTCATTAATTAACTAACACATTTTACTGAGCCCCTATTATGTGCCAGACAATAAATCAAAAATACAGATGAAATCTCCAAATGCAACCAGCTCCCAGATTAGCTAGAGTTTAGGTAGAAAAACTCTGGATAATTGATTAAAAGGTCGCATCTTCTTCTTTCTTTTTTCTTTTTCTCTTTTTTTTTTTTTTTTTTTTTGAGACATTGCCTTGTTCTGTCACCCAGGCTGGAATGCAAAGATGTGAACTCTGCTCACTGCAACCTCCACCCTCAGGGTTCAAGCGACTGTCCTGCCTCAGCCTCCTGAGTAGCTGGAATTACAGGCATGCAGCACCATGCCAGCTAATTTTTGTATTTTTAGTAGAGACAGGGTTTCACCATGTTGGCCAGGCTAGTCTCGAACTCCTAACATCAAGTGATCCACCCACCTTGGCCTTGCACTGGGATTATAGGCACATTGCATTTTCATTCTAAGATTTGGTGTTCTACAGATAGGACCTTCGTAACAGCAAAGTTATGTCACTATGGTACAGTTGGCATAATAAAATTAGTTCAACATATAGGCAAAAGAAATGATGGTCTGGACATCACTGGGCAGAGTTTTTATTCTTCTAAGTTCATCAGTTACTGGTAGAAGGATTGTGCTAGAATGCTCAAGTTTCTCATCTCATCCCTGATGCTGCATTCAGAAGCAAACACCACACCTGCCAACATTCTAAAGGTGGTTTTCTTGTTGGGGAATTCAAAGCGAAGGTGACAGCAGAGAAGTAAAGACACTCACTTAGAAAATGGTCACTCCTCACTTTTAAAAATGAGTCTGGTAAATGAAAAAACGTTAGATTTACAAATTGAATAGAAAAAACACTCTATAAGAAGGTTTTCTGGCTAAATGAATGAAAGGTATCCGTCTGTGGTTTAATCACATTCGATTGAATAACGGTTGTTAGCTAAATTTGACTTTCCTGTCAAAATTGTCACCATGTTGCAAACTGACTTTAAAAGACTAACTAGAGCCAGAGTGGAGTAGTGAGAAATTAATACACAAAGCTCGGGTAACAAGGAATTCATCTAACCATCCATTTCTTGACCTCTTTCTAACCCAAAGTACAAAACTTGGCAGGAAGCAGATGAGGAAGTCATTAATATGTGGAAAAGGATCTCTCAAAGGCACACCAAGACCCTGTGCCTTTCACTGATGAAAATCAAAAGGAATTGTACAAATATTTACCACAAGAAAATAATTCTAAAAGGTGAAGGATTTCCACAATTGACACAGAGCTCTGTATTACTACCTAGGCAAAGTTTCTGGTTAGTACAGGCTCCCGTGCCGTTCTGAAAGTGAGGTGTAGAGGTCAGAGTTCAAGGACTGGCCTTGAGCTCTTTAAAAAGATAATCAATCAGCTTTGTGTGTGTGTGTGGGGGTGTGTGTGTGTGGCATTTCTAGTCAAAGATGCAAAAAGGCCTGATGAAAACTGTTTGGTTATGATTCAATGTTTTTCTTCCTTATTTGGGTCTTTACTTGATCAAATCAACTGTAAATTTGAATATGGACTCAATATTATATAACATTAAAGAATTATTAATTTTCTTTTGGTTTGATCATGGCATTATAGTTATATAAACATATTTAAAAATATATACATTGAAGTATTTAGTGTTGAGATGACATGATGTCTGAGATTTTCATTAAAATACTTCGGCAAAATAAAAAAATGTGTGTGTGTGTGTTAGCCGGAGGGGTAGGTGAAACAACGATGGTAAAATGTTGATGGTCACTGAAGCTGAATGATGGGTTCACTGGAGCACTGCACTTTCTCTCAACTTGAGTATTTTTGGAAATTTTCACAATAAAAGATTAAAAATCCAAAACCACAAAATATAGGGTTTCTTAAAAAGCGCTAAAAATAGTTTACACAACAATACTGACTCTTGCCGTGAAATGCAGAGAATAGGTGCAAAAACCCAAGAGCAGTAATTAATGGCCAATCTTATGTGCATTCCTTTAAGCACAAGCAGCTGTCATAAACATCTTAATTTAAAGAGTTGGGGTTTGGGGAATCATGGCACTGCAAAAAGCTACGTCCTGCTGCTGCTCCACAGAACTGGTACATATCAGACCCTTAAATTTTTAAACACAGCTTTCATGTTTTTGAGAGCTGAAAAACCTTTGAAAAGTCAGCTTGTTAGGAAATTCACCTTGCAGACTCCTACTTCAAGGGTTGGTGGAGGTGCTTGGGTACCGGAAAAATTGATTTTGGGGTGGGGGTGGAGGTTCACAGGTAAAATAAACATGTTGTGTGCTTCAGAAGAAGCTAGCTTGCTCTAAATATACGGGGTGTAGCTACATTGCAGTGTTGCCTTTCAGCAATGCAAAATATACCACCTGGCTAGAGAGGTATTTCAAGTCTACAAAGCCCCACCTCCCAGCCTTTATTGTTCCTTTTCCAGTCTTTGTCATAAAATAGAAAGAGGCGGCATTTTGAAGACGGAAGAAGCACGAAACAGGAAGCAGGAGCCTAAAATCGAGTTTCTCATACTGCTGTGTGTTACTGTAAACACTAGGCCATGACCTGCCCTAGGTGCTTCTTCTGTGACATAGGATCAGCATCTCACACCCATGAAGGTCTCTTGAATCCCTTAGGGCCTAACACACCTGAATACATGGGCTGTGATATGGGAGCTAGTCTGATGCCTCCATCACCCCACAAGATGTAGTCCTCTCCCTGACGGCAAGACGGCATGTGAGAGTCCTATTTGGGTTGTAAAGTTTAATGCGAGCAGAAAGAGGCAGACGATAGCTAACATAATCTAAGTTAACCATTGAAAAACCCATACTGTCCAATAAAAATACTGGAACGGACCCAGTCACCTTTTATCAAGGGTACATTTAACCATCCTCATTGGTGGCTACTTCCATTCATGGTCACGCCCTTCCCTCTTCCCTCAAGAACTCAGGATTTGTGTGTAAATAAGGACGTGTTGTGGTATTTTGGGTGCTGATGGTTCCCCAGGAACTTAGGGACACCTGTGTGCAGGGCTGCACTTGACAAGAAACAAAGTTGCCGGCAGCACAGGACAAGGCCTCCTATTAATTTCTCGAATCGATCCTGGCAGTGATTATCTGGTCCAGGAAAGAACAGGTCTTTGTTCATAGCACCAGATTTGAATTTTTTAAAACAACACTCTCTATTGCCCGTAAGAATGACTAATAACGGGCGGCTGTAATTTCCCAGAGTTTGTGGGTATGACTTCTTCAGCTTTCCTTGCATTTGAATTTGCCATATTTCGACTGGGGGCTTCCTAGGGCTTTCAAGCACAATGTAACCAAAACCCCCAGCCAGCTCTCGGTTCAGCCTGGAGAACTTTGTGGTACTCTCGAACTTACTACTTCCTGCCCCCACACCTGAGAGTCTCCCCGCACACTGTTTTCCCTGCATCATCCACCATCAATCAAACAAACAGAGAAACACAGAAACCTCAGTTCTCAACTGCAATCAATACAACCTCCTTTCCTGGGGTAACGCTGCCTTCGTTTTAAAGGTCATGGAATGAGTCAGGGGCAGAAGAGAGAAACAGAGGCCGTGGGTTCTTTGACTCCACATCTCGCAGAGAGATCGGTGGATCCAGAAAAATGACCTCATTAAGCTGCACCAATTGCCGGGCGGGGAGAGCAGTCCAAATTAACAAAAAATCAGAGTGATCAGAAAACAGTTTTGTTATTTTACACGTGGTCTCAAGAGCTAGAGAAATAAATTTGCCTAGTGTATGTTCTAAGTCACAAATAGATAAGAGGAAATTGAAACCACAATCAATAGCCAAGCACCTCCCTGAGGAGACCAAGGCTGCGCTTCCATTACAATAATATTCTTATTTATGTTTTCCCATGCACATTATTTAAGTATATATTTATTTACTCATACAGACCAGATTTGTTGAGTACTGCTATGTGGAATTCACAGTATGAAGTGCCGTGGGGCAGGCAGACCTGGGTACCCTCAAAGAACTTGGTAAATAGCTATTTCTTAACTGCTAGTAAACAAGTTTCTCTTCTAGTAAGAAAAAATAATGGCTGGAAAACTTATTTACACCTTCAATACACAAGGCTATTTTGCACAAACCAGATATAGGAAACATTTATATATGGAGCTTTTCTAAAACAGATAAAATCAGGGCTCAGTCTTCTTTATGAAAACAAAAAGTAAAACACTTTGCAATTTGAGCAAAGATTATTTCTGCAGAGGGTCGTCTCTAGTAAGAGGTGCCTGCTCCTCAGACCAAGTCTGTCTCTTTCAGGGCCATTCCTTACTGGATGGTGACTCATTTTACTCAAGGACTCGCCCTAGACAGCGTGCAACCAACCCTTTAGAAACACATCAATTGTTTAAACAAACTATGCCTGTATTCATTTGCTTAGCAAATCATTTTGTCACAGATTTAGCCCAGCCAGAGTCTAAATGATCACAATTACTGAAACCATACCAATACCTTTTCTACTGAAAACCTATCAAAGAAATAACATCGGTTCACATTATCATGATCGATTCTTGCCCTTTTCTCCCTTAACACCATTCTCTTCCCTTTCAGTTTGTTATTTATTTTCTTATGTTCTGAATTTCAAGAAGACTTCCATGTGTTATCAACATATGGTACATCATTCACATAAGTACATAAAATTCTCTATATGTCATTAAAGAACTGAGCTTGCGTTCCAGTGAGTGAAACTGAAGAGGAAATAAAATCACAAAGATAACCCCACAAACTAAGGTGCAGCTAAAATAGCAGTACGCTTCCCCCATCACTCACTGCACTATTTCTTAGAACTTTTATCTTTACATATGTACAAATAAACAGTGTGTTTCTGTTCTGCCTCATTTGTGTAGAGGACTTACGTGCAGCTCTCTGACCTTCCTCTGGCTCTGATTAGCCCCTGAGGGACGTGGATCACCCACATGCAACAGGCTGCTGACACCAGCAAAAAGCTGTCTTTCAGAAGAATCAAGAGTCCCACCTAAGGACATCATGTCCACCTGCTCTTCTCTGGTTCAGCTGACTTCCCTGGACTTGCTTTCTTGTTGCCCTGACCTGTGCTCTGTGCCAGATCTCACAAACAAGGCTGGACTCTGCTTATTCCTGACCAGTCTTGTCCTGTAGTCATCCAAGAAGAATGCTGGAAAGGAGGACCACAACCTTGGCCAGTGGAGACCCTGTCATTCTGATGAACATTTCTAACACAAGATGTGAAGACCCTCCTTCCCATTTCTCATCCTTCCCTCTCCATGTCTCACAAACACCAAGTCTATTTCCCAGAGAAGCGGTCAGGGTGCAGTGAGTCGGGCAGCCAAAGTAATCCTGCAGGTGAGCATGTTGCCACTGACCCTTGAGTTTAACTTCTTACCAGGTCTCTGCAAAGATAGAAAAAAACTAGCTTGCAAGAAACCCCAGCTCTCTGGATGATCTGTCCTTAGGCTGCTGAGATTTTCAACGGTGTGCAGAGAGTTGAACTTCACTTATTTTCAATAATTATAAAAATACATAAGAATTTTATGTATTATTTAAATAATACATAGGGACTCCTTATCCAAGAAAGACCTTATCCAAGAAAGATATTGTCAAAACTAGATTTTATAAAAAGGCTAACCATTATACATAAATAAATGGCTTAACATATAACGTTTTATTTTAGCAATAGCAGCTACCCTTAGTTTCGATGCGCATATAGGTTGAAAAAGGTTTGCTGAAAGAGAAAAATAGACTGTTTATTATCTCAAAACTGGTTGAGATTGACAAATGTGATCCTATCAAAACCATTCCCCGCCCCCCACTCACATAAAATGGCCATGTTCTTTGAAAATTTGTGGAAAATTACTTTTTTTTTGAAAATTATTCCCCTCAGGGCACATAAGACGCAGGGAAAAAGCAAAGGAGAAACTAAGTTAAACTAGTTGAGTACTTTCTCAGTGAAATGATTTGAAAGATCAAATCCCCCTAAATAAAATAAACAATAGATTATCTGCAAATAATCCTTCCTGGAGGTTTTCACACCAAAACAAATATGGAATAAACTCATGAGACTTTATCAGAGTCAGAGTTATGACTCTAGCCAGGAGTACACACAACTCCATCCATCCATCCTGCCATCCACACATCCATTTATTCATCTATTCAAATAACAAATCAAGAAGTATTTATTGAGTGCTTACTACATGCAATATCTTGCTCTTGGGGCTTGGAGGCTACAGGAAGGACCAAGGCAAGCTCTCAATCCACAAGGAGGGTGAGAGAAAGGAAAAAGTTTGGAGTATGTGCAGTTGTGTAGAGGTTTCTTCAGTGCACCAGAGACCAGATGGATCTGTGCGGCACGGTCAACACTGTAGCCCTTGACCTTATCTTAGAGAAACTAAGTGCTTGAGGTAAAGATGTTAATTCCCTTAAGGCTTAGCAAATGTACCAAATCTGATAGTGTGCCATCTGTATACTGACTTTACCTCTGGCTTCATGTTATGATTCCTACCTTTGTTTTCTTTCCACCCTGATTTATTCATGAATTTTTATCTTGGATACTCTATGTGGTATTATAAGCCACCTCAAATCCTCTTGGGAAATAAAGGGGTCTAAATTCTTAAAGGATAAATACAATTACCCTGCTAGATCACTAACAATGATAACAAGGATGGTAATTCTTATTATCACAGGTAACTTTCATTGAGGGCTTCTATGTGTTGAGTACTGTTCCAAGCACTTTACATGTATTTTCTTGTTTATTCTTTATAATAATCTTTCGAGATTGATACAATTATTATCCCTATCATAGTAAAGGAAAACGAAGCACAGAGAGCTTATGTAGTATGCTAGTATGTGGTAGAACCAAGATTTGAACCCATACACTTTGAGTGTGGAGCGGCTCCTTGTGTTTTATCCAGGTGTTCGGGCTCTCCAGGTCTCCTGATGGGACAGAAGCCCATTGCTTCCTGCTCGGACTCAGTAGCTTTCCCTATTGTTTGACTTTAGGACTCCGATGCTGTGTCCTACCCAGTCTTAGGGAACTTCTTGAATATTGGCCCCATCTTCTCTGATGCTGTGGCCGGTTTAATAGCAGCTCCCATATCTGAGTACTGTGTCTCTGGAAGGTGAGCTCCTTAAGAAAAGAGTGTGTCTTGCTCACTTTCTAATTTTGAGTACCTGGAGGCACACATGAGCCATAGCAGGTGTTTAAGAAAGGCTGGTGTGGGTTGACTGAATGAATGAGGGTCCCACCACTTTCCGGTGAATACTGTGCCTGAGATCTTCTGACCACCCTCCCAGAGAGGCGCTCCCAGGTCCTGGCTCCCTCCTCCCCGCTCCTCACACTGGGCCCTTCATGATAGCTCTGTAGCTTCATCTGCCTGTGTTTGGTGAGTTCTACCTGTCTAGGTGACGCTTCTAAAATTAAACAACTATTAATCTGTGAATGGTAAAGCATATGCATTCAGATTTTATCAAAGCAGAAAGCACATTTTACAAGGAAAAAGGTCTTTCTGATTAGCGATTATAACATTGACTTAATTTCAATCTAGTTTACCATATTCAGAAGTGCCACATTCAGAATTGGAATGGGCACTTTTAATTATCGTACGAGTGCAGGCATTTCAATGTCTTCCTTTCCCCCGATTCAGCTTAGCACAATGCCAGCACCCCTCTCTTTCCCACTCTCACATGGGTCTTTCTCCGTATTTTCTGCGCTCTTATTACCTGGACTATTTGCTTGCTGATGAATCATGTGTAACTTAGTGATATGCATCATGGTGCTCAATTGTTATTTAATTCCTGCTTTGTTAGTTCATGGCACCCATGTTTCTATCGCCCATGGAATTTTTTTTTTTAATTTTTAATTTTTATGAGTACATAGTAGGTGTTTATATTTAGGGGGTAGATGAGATACTTTGATACAGGCATGCAATAAGTAATAATCACATCATGGAAAATGGGGTCTCCACCCCCCCAAGCATGTATCCTTTGTGTTACAAACAATCCAATTATAATCTTAGTTCTTTTAAAATATACAATTAAATTATTTTGACCTTAGTCACCCTGCTGTGCTGTGAAATACTGTTTTATTCTTTCTGTTCTTTTTTGTACCCCCTCCCATGGAAATTTCTTGAAAAGAGATCATTGTGACTTGTGCCTTTCGGGATCTAGTCACTTGAGAACTGGTTCCACGGTGCTTCAGTAAAGGCCATGAAATTTCATCAAAGACTATGTCCCTCAAATAAATCTAATTAAATGTCCTCCACTGGGTCATTCATACGAGTGAAGTGGAAGGGAGGCCATATAGAGCAGTCTTCAGGCAGAATTCTGGTCAGAATTGTAGAAATTCGAGTCACAAGGTAAAGGCAAGAAAGGCAAGGGGGGAATGGTAGTGGTGGTGGTTTGGGGGGCACACAACATTTTTTGAATCACCACATCAACTAGGTACCAGGCTAAATGATTTACACACCTGATTTCACTTAATCATCTGCATAACCCTCAGATGTTGACATAATGCTGCCTCCCCTTCTACCCATAATTAAGGCCATATAGCTATTAGGTGATGAGGTTGGGGTGTGACTCTGGGTTTACCTGACTCCAAAATGATACTGTTTCCCCTATATTGCTTTCAGAGTCACCTTCACTTTTCACTGCATGCACTGTCCAGAATCCCTCTTTAAGCTCAGAATGAAGGAAATGAAGGTTAATGAGAGGTCATGCTGGCAAGTCTAAGAAATGAATGGGGTCAGGACCAATGGAGAAGGAAAGTGGAAATGTCTGCGTTCTTTGTTGTCTCGGGATTGCAAAAACAAAGGAGGCAAATGGTTCTAAGCAGGTCAGTAAAAGCCAGTATTGAGCACCTACTGTGTGCAAGGCAGTTTGCCACAGCACAGGGCACAAACAGAATTGGGACAAGATCGTATTACCCAGGCTCCAGCTTATGTGAAAGCCAGCTGGGCCAGCAGGACTCATTTCCCTTTCGTTGCTGCTGGAAAATCAGCATCCAATCATCTCTTGAAAGACCAAACCAAGGTAGTTCCTCAGCCTTGCTTTGCGTAGGCCCCGCCTACAGCCTCGTCTGCATGTGTCTCCCGTGGGGCTGCAGACGCGCCACTGTGTCTAGGGGCCGGTGGGTATGCGGAGAGACTAAACCAGACTTCAGGCAAGCAGGGGGTTAATAGCTCATAAAATAAAACCCTCTAACAGAAAAATGTTATTTTAATTGTATTACATTGAGGAGCCCTGAGGGTCGTGGGGTAGATAATCAAAAAGGACAAGGAGGAAATTAAAAAAGGGAAGAAGGCAATCAAAAAGGCCATTTAGGAGAGGCCCTTAATCCTCAATAGAAAGAACACTAATTATACTACAGAATCTCCTTATAATTAACCCTGATATAAAGTGTTTTTTGAGCAGTAATAACTTTCACATTCACAATCATTTTGATCGCAAACTCCTGTGAATGCCTCACAAACAGCAGCTTGCACAGGTTTGCTGGTTTTTGTCCCCAGCAAGCCCAGGGATTACACTGCTGTTCATAACCAAAAAGACAAATATTTCTGCCCTCAGCTAAGTCCACTGCTTCACTGAACTCACCCATTGCTTTCATTTTTTGTTGTTGTTGTTTTGTTTTGTTTTTTGGCAAGAATAGCTCAAAAGTCAACCATTCTTGTGCCTCCTTCCCCTTCTTTGCAATTGCTTCCCTGTGCTCGTTTTTAACCTTTAATATGACTTGGAATATCCCACGGTTGCAAAACCCACTGAATTCCCAACATACCTTCCTTAGTGAACAGACCCCTGCTTAGATTTACCTACACTCCTAGGGCACACATTGCTGTAATAGTTCTTAACGTTTCCAGACAAAAGCAAGGATTCAGACGGACTCTGCTCAAATCCCATCCAAAATAAAAGCCTCACATTCCTCTCGCTGACAGCTGATCCCTTATGAACCAAAGCTCTAAACTGTCAACTAGAAAATTTTAAGCACAGAACAGAACAAGGAAAGAATGCAGACAGTTATAGATTTCAGGGGTCCCAGGGTATCTGGAGGCAAAGCAACTGGGACCAGTGCACGAAGGGAGAAGGTCCTGGAACAGGTTGTTTGGGACTTTAAAAAAAAATGGCGTGAAAGTGAAAAGAATCTGTCCCTGTCCTTACATGAACCGGCCATCGCTCTTATCCCACCTAGTAAGAGAAGGAGCAGGATCTCAGATCCCATGAGATCCCTGGGGAGATAGTTTCAATGGGGCACCTGCCTGCCAAGTGAAACTCTAGGAGAGGTTCACGGGCACTCACTCCTGACATTCACAGCGCTCTGAAGGTATTCATCTCCTCTGAATGCACTCCTGGACCTGGCTTCACCTCCTCCTGGCAAATACACAGCGGACGTATCTGAAAGGTCTACCTGCTCACAATGGGCTACATCCCCACTTTAACTAGGAGACTGGGACACCAAGGTTTGTGAAACATTGAGACTAGTATTTTTCCTCTGTATCAAAAGAACGAATGCCAAAGGATTTTTTCCATTTTTCCTTGCATGTTATTGGAACTAAAAACCTTACTTCTCCTTCCCATCCGGGTGACTCTTCTTCATGTAGAATTCAACAAGATAAGAAGATGCTTCCTTTTTGCTTTTTTATTTATTTACTTTTTTAGAATCAGGTCTCATTATGTCACCCAGGCTAAAATACTTTTTTTGCTTTGTTAACAGAATCCATAACAAAGAGACAAATATTCTCTTACCATTCAACAATATTAAGTATCTGCAATATACCCACCCTCCCAACTCACCCTTGGACCTAGACAATACAGGATAGGAATTATATTGACCCTGCTTGTGTAGGGACTAGGTTGCTCCTCCTCAGTTACCTATTCAGTTGAATAGCAAGTTACAGCTCATTAACACAGAAAAACATAGGACATTAGTTCATTTCCACTTAAAAATATCCCTACTAAGTAAATCATCATTCGTTTCATCCAAAATACCTACAGAGACACACAATTCACTTATAAAGTTGAATGAGTGGATTAAAAATGAAGAAAAGATTATAAGTCTCCCATTTAAAAAATATTATAAGTAAAATGCATTTACCAGTAAAATACACTAAAAGGATCTGCAGAAACATCCCTGCTCCATTCATTAATGCAACAAGTATATGCCAAGTGCTATTCATTTCTCAACACCTAAAGGTGAGCCAGGCACAGACCCTGCCCTAAAAAAACTTAAAGTGTAGTAGGGGAGGTAACTCACATTTACATATAATTCAACTGTAAGTCAGAGTGCGAAAAGTACTATAAGAAAGGTGCAGATTTTTAAAAACTTTATACAATAATAAAATCATAATATAAATGTAAGATATTATTAATTGCATCTGGTAGAGGTCTCCCCTTGAGTTATCCCATCTGAACACAGAGCTAATACATTGTTATATCCATAGGCGGGATATTTACAACTCCCTTTGTTGGGGTTTTATTCTAGGTGTAATTACCACTAGCAGGACAGGAGCTGGAAGCCAATAGGAAAGGCCGAAGCTGATGCTGATCTTTACCTCCCCGTTTTTGGTGTCCCTTGCTTTGAGAAGGCGGGCCCCAACACTGGGTTCCCTCTCACATACCCCCACCCCACCCCATATTCTGAGTTCCTCCCACCTCTGTTCTGCTCCATCAAAACTTCATTGACAAAGAGCCTCATGGATGCCACTAAAGAGGACAACACATTAACTGGAAATGCTCAATCTCTCGATCACTTTCCTTACTCCAACCTCCAGTGATACATATTTTAAAAGAGTGTCCTGGAGATGAGTCTTTAGCCAAAAGAAACTCCACCTTAGGAGAAGTGGGGACAACAGAGTCAGGAGTCCTGGATTCTAGTCCCAGATTAGTCACTCAATGTAGTACCCTAGGACAAATCCATTTATGTACCTGAGCCTCCATTTTCTCCATTGTTAGAATTCACCAATAGCAGACTCCCAATGTCCTGAGTATGTAATATGCAATATAAAGCTCTCATGAATTATGCAAATAAATTTAAATACAATCATGAGAGGGAATTTTAGTGAGGTGCAAGGGATCTTTTTGACAGGAACCCTGTCTGTATTACCTTGGGTAGGGTAGGTTTGTCCTGAGGCAAGACCTGTGCCAACAAATGGCATTGAATCCAACCCAACTGGATTGTAATCATTTATACAGTTGTTGGTTGATTTCTTCTTCTGTGTATTAAATCTAACATATGAAGTCTAATCCAACTTATACTTTATGTAGTCAGGGTTAGGGATGGTATTTTCTATGTAATATCTTACCTCTCTGCTTTAAGGCTAGTTGTGGACAATAGATTTAGTTTTTTTAAAAAATTGCTAGATTCCTTCTTTTCTGGTTCCATTTCTGGAAATAGCAACATTAGCAGCACTGAATCAAAGTGGTTCTTCTCACGACTTGTCCCTTGTCCCTTTTTACATTTATCTCGTGTTACGCCAGCACAAATAAAACCATGAACAAGAGTAAACAGCGAATGTTGGGGAAGGAGTTTTTAAAAGCAGACCTTGGTATCACTTTTAAATAGTCCACAGTTCTAAATGAGGCTGCAAGCATCTTGTCTTCCTTCAGTTGACTGCAGGAGAAGATCTGTACTAGATGATGCTGGAAGGTCTTCCTCTGTACAGGAAGACGGCTTTCCTCCCACACGGTTTCAGGTGTGCACACATGACACTCGGATGTGACTGTTAGCAGCTGGAAACTTTGAGGTTACCAAGGACCGTAGGAAATGCCATTCTTCTCATTCTGAAGAACTGAATTTGGCCAAATGGTCTTAACCTTTCATAGCCTGATTTCTTTTGTGGTTGTCATATCATTCAATTAATTTAAACCAACCATTCCTTCTTTAAAATATAGAAATAATACATGCTGGCTGGAAAAATCTTAAAAAATACAGTAGTATGTAGAATACAAATCAAAGGAGCTTTTCACTTCCCCCGCATTCCTTAATCCTTCTCTTCTCTTTTGAGGTCGAACTTTTAAATATAACATTTTCTAGGCTACTTTCTGTGCTTTAAATATATGCTTAAATACAGATGCATGTATGCGTGTGCTCACTTGTATTTCTCTTTGCATGTTTTCCTGTGATCATTTCATTTTACTTAATACTATATCATGGATTCATTTCCAAGTCAATATATCTATATTTGGTTACTTTCTAACACTGTTTAGTATTTACAAGGAATAAATAGAAAGGTATATTACAATATGAAAACTTTATGTCTCAACAAAATCTCAGTGAGCTATTCATATAGGAAAAGAATTTTTTTTTTGACAGACAGGACAATATTTTCATTGCTTCTTTTTAAACATACTTTTATTTTAAATCCAGGGGTACACCTGGTTTGTTACATACGTAAACATGTGTCGGGGGGTTGTTGTATGGAATATTTCATCACTCAGGTATTAAGCCTGATACCCATTAGTTATTCTTCCTAATCTTTTCCTTCCTCCCACCTTCATTGCCTCTTAATAATAATCTGTCATATATTGAGGCTAACCCAGTAAGCAGGAAAGCAGCCCAGCATCTTTAACTCAAGAAACTTGTGAACTTTGGTGAGCCATATGGAGTAAACAACTGTCAGTGATGGTGGATAAGGTCATTTAAGCAGGTGTGTCTAGGAAAGAATGATGCCCCAAACCCCCAAACAATACACTTGAATTTCACCAATAAAAATTCATTCCTTTGGTCTAAACATGGCCAATACTAAGCCTTCTCTTTAAACATGCATATGTGTTTGGGATAAGCAACCATTTAGTTTGTGGGATGCTTTCCTTTCCAGAAACCATGATTCAATCTGAAAACACTGAGTGTTTCTGGTGAAAGAAGATTCTGACATTGGGGAGAGGCAGACACAAAATAGAGAAGATGTACTGAAGGAAGAAAACAGAAAAAAGTCAAAACAGCAAGGATTCCAAATTAGCCGAAGAATCAGTCCCCTGCCTAGAGATGGCCCCAACTGCTAAGAGGAAAAGTTAACTTCAGGTGAATAACATTAGATTTTTTAGAAAGGTAAGTGGTTTCTTTGGTGAACTAGAACAGAGGAGGCAAGTAGAGCAAGCACACCAACACTCCCACTCCTTGTTTACAGCAGACATCACTAATCTATTGTGGCATTCTTGGTACTCCAGGCAGCCACTACCAATTGACTGCTGTTAGTGCCCAAAATGAAATACAGTCTGTCATTCAGTCATGGGAGTCATCATCTCCATTATTAGCAGCCATGAGTTTGAATTTCACAAGTAGACATGAATTGCATAAGCTTAAAGTTGCTGTCAGGGTTCTTTTTCAGCCAAGTATCTGCAGAGGAGGACACGTCCCAGGGAAAATAGGAGGTCTCTAATAGCTAATGAATTAGGATCCTGCCATACCAGGCTAGAAGCTCCGAATAGGCAAAGGGAGAGCACTGAGTAACCAGCCTCTTAGAGGCTGAGTTGAATGGTCATCTAAATCAACTGTGCTATGGAATAGGATGCATCTCTAGCAGATGCTGGGTACACAGAGTTTTCAAGAATTTAAAAAAGACATTGCCTTAAAATGTCTTGTTTGGATAGGGCCATTTCTGCATATACACCCCCAAATTAGATTATTTTTAAAAGGTTCTATTATCTAAAAATACTATGTAACATTTTAAAATATAGTAACCATCAAGGAAAACAGAGACTGAATCTAACAGGAAGAGGATGTGAGTGTCAAATTGTTGGATTATATAAGATGGAAAGGTAGGTGCGGGTGAGCCAGCACCTTCCAGATTCCTGAGAGGCAGCAAAGTGAAGGTGCCTGTGCAGAAGTCAGGCCAAAGCTTTTCTCTCTGTGGGAAATCTTCAGCAAACAGCCAGTTCCCTGAGCTCAGGACACACCACATCTACCACCACATTTCAGGAGGCTTACTTGGAGTTTCAGTGTAGAAGTTGTCCTCAAAAAAATTAAGCAAATTAATCTAGAAAGCCTTAACTTGATTTGGCCAGCTTAGTTCAACTGTGTCAGAGGGAGGTTGAGCAAGCCCTTCCAGCTTGTCTGAGATGTGATAATCATTCTCATTCTCTCTCTCTCTCTTAATCACTCGCACATATCCATCCGTGGACACACACACGTGTACACACACCCCCCTTTACATAACCAACACATGAACACTTACACAACACTACATACCCTGACACGTGAACAGTTAAACATACTTACAATCACACACACACCCACATACACTCACATACTTACAGCTACACACACACACATGCACTTACACGCTTCTATAAAGACTATCCTGTTATCACCCTTCAGAGATGCAGATTCAAATATTGCCCCATCCCCCATCATAGTATTTTCTTTCAAAACAAAAACTACTTTCTTTTGACAGAAATCTCCGTCTTCGAAAGGGACACTCTCATAAACATTAGGCCTTGGAGACTGTGTGGAAAATAAGCACACACCTGCTCTGCGGCCGGCCCCTTTATTGCCAAGATGGCATTAGCTTGCTCCTCTGGAGGAATTCTGGCTCAGAACTTTTATAAGTTGGAGACTCAGTTATGCTTCTTATGAGTTCCCTAAATTTGGAAATGGAGGTAAATAAGGAAATGCATTAGTCAATGTCCTTCTCAACCTCCTCCCCTACTCATATTTCAATCTTTTCCCCCTGCTTTCTTGGGGTGATTTCTTTGAATTAGTAAAAACTACCGACTGTAGAGGCCAAAAATGAGGCACAATATTGAGATGGGAATAAGGACAGTGGAGGACACAAATGCCAATCTTACATATGAGTATGACCAGTCTGTGTGAGTAAATCCCCAGGGCATGCAGTTTTTGCGTGGGCTGAGCCAACTCATGTCATGCCAGACTCCACTGAAGAGTGAGCAGTGTTACTGTGAGATACCAAGGAAATAACACACTTTGACATGAGATCTTTAGATTTTAATTAAAATGCAAATATTAATGTTGTCAATATTGGGGGATTAGAGAGGATATTCCCCATGAATAAGTACTGAGGAAGAAAAAAGACCATGATCTGAAAGTTAAACTGTATGATCTCCCATAAAAGGGGATGGCAGAGATATGCAAAGTCACTTTACGGAGCTTCTGGAAGGCAAAATTTGACTGGAAGCTGCCTGAATTTACAAATCCATCAGAAGGAGGTATGATAATCAAGCATGGCCATGGAAGCAGAGAGAAAAGAGAGTTATGGAAACAAATGTGGGCAATGGCCTGCTAGGATTTCTCAGGCCTAAGGACCCAATCAGTTGTTCCCAGTGGATGGGAAGTTGAGTTGCCCAACTTATGTGTATCCAACTATCTGCACACAGGTGAGCGGTTAGAATAGGGGCAGAGAGAGAGAGAGAAAGAGAGAGAGAGAGAAAGAGAGAGAGAAAGAGAAAGGACTGAGATGGGAATGAGGAAAGGAATAAGAAATGAAAAGAGGGCAACAGAGTGGGAGGAGAGAGACAGAGAGTGAGATGGAGATGAGAGAGGTGACTCTTAATCCTTCATCAGCCTCTTGAGCTTCTCAGAAGATGAACATCTCTCTGTGCTCAGCAGGATTCTTAGTGTTAATTACAGCTGCTGTTCATTCAACGTGACCCCTAAATCAGTGTTCTCCAGCTGAGGTCTTTGAGCCAACAGCATCAGCATCACCTGGAAATTTATTAAAATACAAACTTGAGTCTCTCCCCAGTCCTGCTGAATCAGAAACTCTGGAGGTGGGGCCTCTCAGTGATTCTGATGCACGATGAAATTTGGGGACCACTACCCTAAACACAAGCCAACTACCACATCTGGAGCTCCACTGAAAAAACAGCTAAAGAAATCTCTCTTCTTAAATAAACGCTGTAATATTCTGATTTTAACACAGGAATGATTATTTTATATATCAGTTTTGGGAGCTTGAGAGATTTGAGTCTGCTCTCTCATCTCTGAACACTGCAAAGACAAGACAAGTTTTTGAGTCTGTGGAGTTGAAAGTTTGTCTTTGTAAATAGGAGACAGTCACCAACATAATGGCCCACCGTTAGATTTCTTGGGACCCCTGACCTCTCCATGTCCTGCGTGGGTACTTCTCCGTTTTCACACACTTAAGAGAAAAGTAGATTTCCCTGATTTGAGAGAGATCCACACCTTGATAACATGCTGCAGAAAGATACAGTATACTCTCCCAAAAGACTATTCAGCATGGTGTAAATGTAATGGCAATCATGTAGAGACTTTGAAGTGACAGATGGGGCTAGAAATCTCTGTGATACTTTTGGCAATGGCTAACTAAACTGTTTTCCTGCATTTCTAATACATCAATCTGGTATTTGTTTCTAGCCTGCTTTTATTGTTTCATTTTATCTGCTATTTGCACTCAGACTTGACTTGCAGACAACCATGGGCAGCACAGCTGGGTATAAAAGAGAGTTATTTAATGGTGTTATTTAAGGTGTGCACCTTAGCCATGCAGTTTACAAAAGCAAATCTCTGTGAAGTACAAAGCATCAGAGAGCAAAACAACAGTCACTGACATCTCTTCAGAGGAGAGAAAGAAGCTGAGTCACTGAGCCTGCAATTCAAGAGAAGGCAAATATATCACAGAACAAAGAATAAACCTCCACCCTGGGTCACAGGACATCTGCCTCAGAGATGTTCACCAACACAGAAAGATTTGTTGCTTATGATAAAAGACATCTGTGACAAGACATACTGAACAAAGGATTATTTGACCTCTAACTAAACATAGCTGCTGTATAAAAGGTTGTTTTTTTATATAATATTGCCAAACACTATTTCTGTAGCTCTTTTAAGAAGAGGGAGAACAGCAAGTGTTATTAAATCTGTGGTAGACATCATTCTAAACTGTACCTGGGAAAGCATATGACACCTCCATCGTAACTGCCTAATTTGCTACTTAGGGATAGAAACTAATGCTACTTAATTGAAATAAAACCAGATGTGCTGCTGAGAGCCTACCACCTTTAGAATTATGCTAAGCATCACAGGGTAAAAAGGAAAAAAAAAAAAAACAAAAAAAAACGAAATTGCACTTCGGCCTCCAGACGAGACAAGGTAAACAGAAGGTGAGTTCAAAAATGTTTGTATTTAGAGAACTCCATGTGAATTGGAATGTGGCAGGAGAAGCTTTCATAGAAGAGATGAACTTTGCTCAGTGGGTAAAATTTCACAAGGCAGTTTGGCAGGAAACACAAGCAAAGCAGCACAATGGATTCAAGGCTCAGTGGTTTTGAAGATAAAATTCAATCCCTCACTTCCATTTGGGATGAAATATTGGGAAGCAGCAAAAGTGTCACCAGCAGGAAGGTCAACTCACTATTGGAGACAGACTTACTGACTTGACTGGTCAAGCCCAATTTAATCCTCCATCCCCAATTCTAAACACACAGTAGATTAGATGTACCCATGCCCTTCACAACACACATTTCAGCTGTTACCTCTCCCAATTATCTTGCTTACCTGTCAATTTTAAGGCATCATCTAGGGATCAAGCAGATGCCTTCAGAAGCCAGGACTGAGTCTAGGGGAGGGGCTGAACAGGTTACAGGGCTGGGGGATTCTCACTAGGGATGTCAGTTCACTGCTGGCTAAGAGTGAGGCCCAGATTCAGTCTTCTCCTTTTTTTCCCCTGGTCCCAAAGTATCCTGGAACAGTGTTTTCTGGTTGCGCTATGAGTTTTCATGGTGGCAATCTCAGTTGGTACAGGAACCTAAGGTAGACAGCAGAGGTGCTAGCAGCATGGTGGGAAGTCGGAGTTATTAAGGAAAATATCCGAAATACAACCCATTCTGTCTCCCTCTTCCAACTAGCAATAATCAGGAAGGCCCTTCAGCTTCAGTAATATTTGAGAAAGGACTCCTGCACCCAAAGGAAAACCTTTGCATAGGCCAGCATTCGGTTTAAGACTTTTGGCCTTGTTCTCTCAGTTCATGAACTCTGATTTGATATTCTGTTACCTGAACAAACTCTGATCTGATATATATTTTTTTTCTTCCTGAAAAAGAAGTGCATTGGAGGTATGGTGATTTCCAGAGCATCTCTGAGGAAGTGTAAGTCTGTTTGTGTGGCCCCTGTCTACCATGTATTATAATGATTTATGGGTCTGCCTCGCTGTCCCCTACTAGAGTATCAGCCTCAACATTCTCTACCTTGCTCAGTCTAAAAACTTACACTGGGGAAACATTCAATAAACAGTTATAGGCGTCTACGGCCATACCTCCCTGAAGGTGCCCGATCTTGTCTGATCTTGGAAGCTAAGCAGAGCCGGGCCTGGTTAGTACTTCGACAGGAGAATAAATAGATACACCTTGGCTAAAGGAACATAGCGGTGAGAATTCAAGTTCTTGCCACCTTCCCAATGCCTCGAAGACAGAAAACTGAGGTCTTGCTAGACCTTTATTTACCACCGCTCCTTACCACTATGTCCTTTCCTAGAGCCCACCGGTGCAGCTCTTCCTAAATGCCTCAGCATCCAAGTGTACTTTCAGACCTGAACCGCTGCAGCGCCTTTATCCTGGACCATCCTGCTACAACCATGTCATAGCTGTGCATCACTAGAGGGGATGCCAGTGGGTGGTTAGGGAAGGTATCAAATTGCATGGAACAGGAGAGGGTACAATCAGGTGGATCATGTTGTCACTGCTGCTGGACGGTCTCGTGGTCCAACTGCACACAGCCCTTCTGGAAAAGTGATGGTGTCTACTTCTACCTATTTCCAGGAAAGGAAGTTCTATAACTTCAGGCAGACAATTCCTATGTCTAAAATTCATTACGTCCCCTAGTAATTTCACGATGGTGCTCTTGGAAGAGCACCACCTATTGGCAAAAAGACCAATGGAAGGTTAACCTCCAGACTAGTGCTTCTCAGGGTGTGGCCTCGGGACCAGTGGCATGGGCAGTACCTGGGAACTAGGTTAGAAATGCCAGTTCTTGGGTCCCATCCCAGGCTGACTGAATCAGAAACTCTGGGCATGGGCTCAGCAATCTGTTTTTAACAAGTCCTCCAAGTGATTGTGATGCTCACTCGTTTCAGAACCCCTGGTCTACAGAATGGGGGCTATAAGCGTCATGTGTATATATCAGTTGTCAATTTAGAATTACCTGTTTGTTTGGCTCAGGTTTCTTCTGTTTATTGCTGCTTGTTAGGAAGAGATATCCCCTGCATTCCATAGATTGTGTGAACTGTCAACTGGAGAGGATGGGATACAATTTTCACAGGCCACTGGGCTCCTGGAAGCTCAGGCTATTTGACTTCGAAGAACTACATACAAGACCCTGATTAATAAATTTGTCAAGAGCTGCTCCTTTTTGTGACAATTCTAGCAGAGACTTCGGCGACAGCCGTCCACTTTTATGGATTTTAACTGAGTAATTAATAGGATAACAGTTACAAGTGCAAGTTAAGTGCGTATGATTTCTCCTGGATTGGGTCATAAATCAGTAATATAGCTTTTGAAAGTGAATGGGAAGAGACGCTTGAAAAGAAAGACCTACTGGGAGCTGAATGAGGGATCCCAGACTTAATTTGAAGCTCTACCTTCTCATTTTAGTGAAGCAAGCAGTTCCACAAGGGATAAGCCGAGACCGTAGCAGCTTCTGTTTCACTTTGTGCTTCAGCTATAGCCAAACATCGACAATGTACCAAATGGAGACATTTTTGAAACTGTCCTCCTCTCACAGATATTAAAAGCAAAAACAACTCTTCAATACGCCAGAGGTAAGAAGAAAGGAGGAGCATCAGCAAAGACTGAGGAATATTTTACAACACAGTTACACAGACTATTACACTTCTATCTTTTCCCAGGTCCCCGGGCTGACTCCTGCCCCAACCACAAATTCCTGGGCTGCTCTAGGATGTAGGGGCCACTCATCTGTTCCAAATCAATTCAGGGCCTCAGGGCCACATCACATCTTTTGTGGGCCCTGGGCGCTTTTGGCTTCACAAGCCCCTTTCTCCATAATCAAAAAATAAATAAAAACTACATTTTATGATTTCGTTGGTATTAAGACAAATATAATCCAGGCTGGATTTCATCATTATGTATTCATTATTCTTACATTCATTTTGTCCTTCTGATTTGAAAAGAAATGAAAATTAAAATAGTTTTGTTGGTCCCTAAAAGTCCTGTGGGCCTGTAGTCGTTTCCTACGACTGCTGGAACAAAGTTCCACTCACTGGTGGCTTACACAGAGGAAGCGCATTGTCTCACAGATCTGGAGGCTGGAAGGCCAAGATCAGGTTGCTGGCAGGGCCATGCTTCCTTTGAAGGTGCTGGGGGAAAATCCATTCCAGTCCTCTGTCCTAGCTTCTCAAAGTCCTCTGTCTTGTGGCAACATAACTCCGATCTTCACAAAGCATTCTCCCTGTGTGCATCTGTCTTCAAATTTCCCCCTTTTATAAGGACACCAGTCATGTCCGATCAGGGGCCCCCTACTCCATGATGACCTCATTTTAACTTAACTAATTGCTCGGAACAGACTTATTTTTCAAATAAGGTCACATTCCAAGGTACTGGGGATTATGATTTCAAAATATAAGTTTTGAGGAGGGGGACACAGTCCAACCCATAACACAGGGCTGTGGCCTTGTATCTAATGAAAAAGTCACTTCTTTCAAGGACCTTCTCTGAGATTCTGAAGGCAACATAGAAACCCGGGGTCTTCAGTAGCATCAGAAATGTGATAAACACCCAGGGGTGGGGAGAGATACATTTTTGGTTTGGGGCTGGGCGCAGTGGCTCACATATGTAATCCCAGCACTTTGGAAGGCCCAGGTGGGTGGATCACTTGAACTCAGGCTTGAGACCAGCCTAGGCAACATGGCAAAATCCCATCTCTACAAGAAAACACAAAAATTAGCCAGGCGTGGTGGTGTACACCTGTGGTCCTGCTACTCGAGGGGCTGAGTAGGGAAGATCACTTGATCCCAGGAGGCAGAGGCTACGATGAGCCCTGATCGCACCACTGCACTCCAGGCTGGGTAACACAGCAAGACCTTGTCTCAAAAAAAAATGTTTTTTTTAAAGGAAATACTTCACCACACTTCCAGGAAGATTTTGTGTGGACCAACTCAGTCTGGGGGAAGGTGAACTTCTCTCAATGCCCCACTTCATGCAAGTGCCCTGCCTCGGGGACCTCCCAGTCTCTGATTTAGGAGCAAACCTTCCTCCACCTTGAGCTTTTCATCCTGCACATTGACCGCTTGTCTCTGGGAGATGAGCCCCACTAGGTATCGAGGAAGGAAACGATTTCTTTTTTGAAAGAAATCTGATTTTCATGAAGGCCATGTACTTCTCGTGCTCTTTTTCCCATGTTAACTTTAGCTTTTTTCCTCTCCTGAAAGAAACAATCAGCTTGCCCCTGGGTCTTAACTGACAATCCAAAACAGAGGAGGAAGAAAGAGAGGTTCCATCCAAAGAAAGAGATTTGTCCATCTCCCCTGGACACCAACCTCTCTTCTCCTCACCTGACTCCTCTCTTCTATTAGAAAGGAGAGAAAGGGAGCAGGGGAAACTGGAAAGGGGACTTGAGATTATCACTCCCTTTTTTTTGGCTTCAGTTTTTTTAAAGTTACTATCAGTCCATGGCAACAAAGGCCTCTGAATTCTTTCTGTCTGGCTCAATGGTTTAATTATCAAAGGATTCTATAAACCCCAACAACGTGTGGGCTACCCAGCTCGTTACCCCCCGCACTTCAGAAGAAAAATCACCTCACACAAAAACAGCCAAATAAAGTTGCACAGTCCGAGAAGGCCCATCAAGCGAGAACTGAAACAGTACATGAACTCTGCCTGTCCATTTAAATTGCAAAAGCTCCAGCACATTCGCAGACACACAATTCGGTCTGGCAAAACCATTCACAGTCCTGGATGTGAACTGGAGCCTACGACATTAAAGGCACCAAGGACAATGCCAGTGAGGCTGTGTCCAAAGCTGGACTATCTCCATGAAATGGTTCTCTCTGAGCAGGCAGAGGTAAATAACAGTAATTCCTTTGAGAGTGTGCATGCCAGAAATGAAGAGCTTGTGAAGTTTATGTGGAGGAGCTGTTGAAACCACCCCAGGAAGACTTTTTCTCTCAGCACAAATTATAATAAAAAAACTCAGTGGCACTCTGAGCTGTAAATCTCTTAGGTTAACTTTTAAAAAAATGTGACATTGTTAGGTACATACGCAGGACCAAATGAGGTATTTCTTTTAACTGTTCTGCTCTTCATAGAGCCTCTCTCTCTCTCTCACAGCTTTGGTGGTTTTATGACCATACTGAAGGAGCTAACAGAATCCTGTTGCTACCAATAGAGGGTGGGTTGGTTAACCTAACAGACTGACCCGAAAGGTTGGGCGAACCCCAGTGAGAAAGCAGCTGTGGCACTTTTTGAGGCTGTGCAATTGGTTCACCTGTATTTCCTGCGCGGTGTTGAAACAATTGCAAAATATAAGCCTAGGCATTCTTCCTGGGCAGTGGCAATGGTGTGGTTTAGAGTGAATGGACATCCCATGCTCCAGGTCAGTGATAAACCGCTTGAGTTATCCCCAAATCCTCTCCAAATGCTTCAAGCAGCTAATCTTACAACACTGACCATTAACAAATAATGTGGGACAGGAAGAGAAAGTTCAGTGAACCAATGACTCAAATTCAATTCCCAGCCAGAAACTTCATGGTGCACAGAGGACAGTGTCCTAAGGAACAGTGGCTCTTGCTTAATATGACCTTCAGGCTTTCTTTACCTTGCAGGGGCTGCGTGCACTCCCAGGCTTCTCCTTCCCTCAAAGGAGAAAGACTGTTTACTCTGTTCATATGATCTCTGATGATAAGAGACTCAACAGGCCATGGGCTTCAGGGGTTCTTTCTTGATGCTATGAAAACCAAGATCAGGAGAAAGTGAGATGGGTCTATGCCTCCTTGGGTAAGAGCTTCTAGAGAATGGAATAAAGCACAGGATAGGGTCAGACAGACTGAAAATTCTCAGAGGGTTGTGTTCCAGGGCAGACACTGCTGTTGGTTCCTCCCTGTCTGGCCCTGGAAATGTAGAGGTTTACACCTGGGCCATTAGTAAATGCCCCATAATTCCTGATAGCAGATCTAGTTCCCCAACCTTACTGCAGAGGCATGGGAGCTGCACCTCATTGGCCTAATGGACTCCAGGGAGTTGGTCAAGGAGGTGCAGCCCTCTCCCTGGAAATTTAGAGTCTCAGGGACCTTCTCACTGTCTTCATCTCTTCATTATTCAAGTGGAAGGCCTCAACAAACTTGTCTTCTTTCCACACTTCCTGCATGGCCGCATGGCCACAGCTGATCCCCTCACTCGCCTCAGACCAACTGTGCAAATCTCCTTGGGAAGCAACATGCCACTCCCTGCCAAGCCTCCTCTGGACAGCGCCTGCGAGTTCCTTCCCTCTCCACTGGACAAAAGTTTCTCTCACAGCATTTCTGTGACTTCTGAAACCCAACCTCCTCCAAGAAGCCATTCTAGATTGATTAGAGAGAAATGCAAATAATTCCTGTGACTACAACTGGAGATATATCTATATCTATCTATATGTATAGATAGATATATATGTGTATGTATTGGGAGTTATTATCATCAACAGCCACCAAGTTTCTTGGTGTCTCCTCACTGTCATCCACATTGAATGCTGTTATTCTTTTAAAAAGTGAAAATAACTTCAATGTTTGAGTGATTATAAAAACGTTATATGCTCACTTAAACAGGTAGATATGTAAGTGCAGAAATCTATTCAGAAGAATGTGAAAATCACACAAACCCCACTACACACAGAGTAAACTTTTCTTTTTATCTGACAGGTAAAAATGGTATGTGTCTATGTTGTACAACATATTTTGATATATGTATACACAGTCGAATGGCAAAATCAAAGCAAGCTGTTTAATATGCATTACCTCACAGACATCATTTTTGTGATGAGAATTCTTAAAATTTCTGATGGCAATTTGTAAGTATTTATTATTATTAATTGTAGTCACTACGATGTTCAATAGATCTCTTGAACTTATTCCTCCCGTCTAATTGAAATTCTGTGTCCTTTGATCAATGTCTCCTTGATCCCCCCAATCCTCAGTCTTTGCTAACACTATTCTCCTCTTTGCTTCTATGAGTTTGACTTTTTAGGATTCCACATATAAGTGAGATCATGTAGTATTTGTCTTTCTATGCCTGGCTCATTATTTCACTAATGTAATGTCCTCTAGGTCCATCCATGTTGTTGCAAATGACCAGGACTTCCTTCTTTTTAAAGTGGAATAAATAGCATTCCATTGTGTATTGTGTATATATACCACGTTATCTTTCTCCAGTCATTATTTGATGGACACTTAGGTTGATTTCATATCTTGACTACTGTGAATAATTCTGCAATGAAAATGGGGAGGCAGATACACAGAAACAAATTATATGATATCCCTATTTATGTAAATGCATTTATTCAATTTTTTTTTTTTTTTTTTTTTTTTAGTCTCACTTTGTCACCCAGGCTGGAGTACAGTGGCACAATCTCGGCTCACTGCAACCTCCGCCCCCTGGGTTCAAGTGATTCTTGTGTCTCAGCCTCCTGAGTAGCTGGGACTACAGATATGTACTACCATGCCCGGCTAATTTTTGTATTTTTAGTAGAGACAGCGTTTTGCCATGTTGACCAGGCTGGTCTTGAACTCCTGACCTCAAGTGATCTGACTGCCTCGACCTCCTAAAGTGCTGGGATTACAGGCGTGAGCCACCGCACCCGGCTGTAAATGCATTTACTCATGACTGATACTGGTTCTGTGATGTTGGCAAAAATTAAACTTAGGCTAATTTCCATAGCAAAGGTTAAGTAGCTACTTATTAATTGGTCCTGTTTACATGCCTACCATGAAAGAATTATTTTTAGGCTTAAGTGGAAACCTTAAGCTTGACTAAGACCATCATAAGAAAACAGTGAATAGCATATCTACTTGAAGTGGAAGATGAGTGAGCTTCAATCCCATTGTCACTCTGCTATAGACACTGATAAGTCTTATAAAGGCAGGAAACTCTAGTTTGAGTGAAAGAATGACTGAGGTTGACAAAAGAAGTATCCACAAGGCATGGTGAGTGGATCTGCCAATCTCTCTGCCCATCTCCAGACAGCATGACTCTGATTCTAAGCCCAAATTTAGTGGGAGGCTCTGCCGCCACATCTTATGTGCTGCTGGGCTTGGTGAAGTTTAGCAGTCACTGTCTCTGTTACATGCATATGTGACAAGGAAAAAGTGATTTACAGCTTCTCTTTCCCTCTTGTCCTCTAGGGAGAAGAGAACCTCTGTCCAATTTTATCCTGGGCCTTATTTTTCCAATCAGAGTCATGGAATGGGGATGAAGGAGAAGAATAAAAAGAAGCCAAGACCATTTGGTTGGTTTCCATTGGAGAAATCAGACTCACAGGAGGGGAAATGCTAGATCTGTAAGATAAGGGGTGGGTGAGAAAAATATAAGAATCAGAAAGCACTAGGGTTGAAAAAAAAAAGTTCTGGGAAACTTCCTTTTTTTTTGAGAAGGAGGAGTGATTAAGACAGCTGTCATATTGTGATAGGTGGAATTTTGAGGAGATAGATAGATAAAGAGATTTTTCAGAAAATCTGCCGTAAGCTGTGGATGGAACTCTTCTTTTAGCATTTTCTGAAAGACTGTAATAAAGATATACGTTGCTTTTAAATTATTTTTGAAAACCAATGTGTGCTTCTTTGGGAATGACACTGTGCTGACACGAGGGACACGAGGCAGCTCCATTTCATGCAAATTAGGTAGAAACAGCTGTGTCGTTTGCTTAGGGCTCTCAGTTTCTAGAGGACAGACTCCCATACCCATGTAGCTGATTCGGTTATATCCAGGGAGGCATCTTGCCATAGTTACAAAAGCTCTGAAGTAGGAACCTGAAGACCTGCATTTGAGTTCTGGTTCTCCCTCTTACCAGCTGTGTGGCCCAGGACATGTCACTTACGCTCCCTAAGTTCAGTGTCCTCACCAGTAAACTGGGGAACAAGAATGGTGCTATGTGCCTGCACCCTGGACTTCCATGAGAATCAAGTAAGATAAGGGTATGCCAGCTTGCTCTGAGGACTGTGAAGAGCCACCCAAATCATTACTGAGGAAGGCCCCTTGGACAGCACGATATTCAGCAACTTACTGTCCTGGTGATAACAGTGGTGGCTGCAATGGTTCTGAGACTGATTCTGCCCAGGGCCATTAACAATTCTTCTCTACTCCTTCCTGGTATCTTCTCTGAGTCGGGAGCCAGGGAGGAATAAACTCAGTCCTAGGAAACCTACTGGGAACTGGACAATTTCCCCACCTCATTTCACCCGGGGCCTCCACCACTGATTAAATGGAAATGCTGGAGGGCATGATGGGCCCAGGCCAGGATTCTCTTGAATCCAGCCTATGCCTGGCCACCGCGCCCTGTGCTGATGGTGACTTCACCCGCTGGCTCCCATCTCAATGGACGGCTCTTTCTGAAAGGCCATTTTGTGACTCGTCTTGGGAGTGCTTCATTCATGCTGGCTGAAGTTCTTTGCTCAAAATTAACTCTACTCAGCCCAAAGCAGCCAAAAAGAAACCGAATGAGACAGCAGGGAGTGAAGACCTCGCACACTCTAAATTTGCTTCCAGGGGAGTTTTCTCTGCTTTCCAGGATTCCAGCAGAATCTCATCCAACCTCAGAGGCAACTGCTAGGCTGAAGCCAAGAGCCCACCTTCTGTGAAGTCCTCTCCCCATACGTTCCCGTCACTCCCAGGATCTGCATCTTCCTGTGCAAAAGTAATCAGACACATGTCCGGGTAGCTACCTGCTGCCTCAGAAGCAGATCTTTTCTTTTTGTTTTTAGTTGCTGAGACCAAAAACTTGGCCGATTCTGTCTCTGGTCTGAGGCAAGAGTCCTTGCATCTGATTTTCCTAAGAGGCAGCCCAGAGGCTGGTCAATAAGGAGCTGGCCTGCTTTCCTTGGCCTCGGCATGGACAGAGAGGCCAGGGCCCAAAGCAGCACCAGGATCTTGAACTAAGACACAGGCAACTCATTTCACTTTCCTGGCCGCCTCAACACATCTGTCTTGTTGGCCTGTGTCTAAACCTCTTGAGCGATTCCAGCTGCTGAGCCATGCCTGTAGACATGGCGACATTTGGTTTCTGTTAAAACAGAACAGGTCAGTGTGTTCACCTGCTTCATTTTTTTCCCTCCTGCACAAGGACAGGGACAGAGGCAGCCAAAAACTGATGCTGCTGACTTGGAGATCTCCCATTCTGTTTCAGTGACTTCATGCCTTGGACTGGCTGCTGCTGGGTCTTTTAAAGCCGCTTTATTTCCTGTGTATTTCCAGCACTCAGCCAAAAAGAATGTACACTATGAAGAAAATGTCTACTACCCCTCAATTGCAGACCCTCTGGAAAAAAATATCTGGAAGGCTTTTAAATAAAAGAAATAATTACAACCTGCTGAGTGCCTTACAGAATCCATGAAACTCGACCTTTTGCAAAATATCATAGTATTTCCTGTGGCTTCTGTAGGCTAAGCCTTCGTGGATTTATAAGTATGTGTCCAACACAGTCTCTGGGCTCCATTTTTTAAAATCCAAAAGTCAGAGTTGAAAAGCACAAATCCATCCTCTTGGAAGACAGCATCCCAAAAGGTGTTAAGTTAAAACCCAGCTGTAAAAATATAGGCTGCCAGCTGTCAGGGGTGGTGGGCCATGTGCATTTTTTTTTTTTAATTTAATGAATGGAGGTTTGATCTTCCAGCTTGCTGCCCAGTTGCAGCTTTTCAGATGCTGAACATGTCAGGTATGCCCTGCAGGTGTGTATAGTTACCGCTTACACCTACATAGTGGGTGGAGAGTGGTTTACGAGCCTTGAGATTCATAAATTCTAGTCTTTAGAACTCGCAACATAAGGATGGTTAAAAATTGGAAAGGGAGAGAATAAAAAACATTCTGACCTTAAACTACCTGTGATCAATGATGCAGACTCCTGGTAGCCGGTCCCAAGAGAAAACTGAAACCTTTGAAAGACAAACCCAAGGAGACAGAAGTTTCTATTAACTTTCCAGAAGAGGTAAAGATTCTAAGCCTGGGTTCACTGTACATGACTGTGTCTTGCTATGACTGTGTGTGGACAGACAAGATGAACTAGAGGGTGTACAATTACATGGATACTTCGTCTTGCATAGACCACCTCAAATATGTAGTCATAAAAAATATCTTTCCCTAGGTGTTTTTGAAAAATAATTCAGATTATTATTTCAACTGCATGCTGTAGGTTGCCTGCCTTAGTTAAACCCAAGGAACTAGGGACTTCATTTCCAGTGGGGAAGAGTCGAATTCCATATCAAATTACTCTGAATAAAATAGTGAGTAGAAACTCACCGATCGACTCTAGTTAGTGTCAGCCTCAGGCTGAATTGTGAACTGATTACCATTTGTGTTCACAGTCTTCTGCCCTCCCCTTTTGTTCCTCTTAACCCCCAATGTTAGAGACCCTCTATTAAAGCTTGGCAGCACCCCAGGCTGGGGAATATCCCCCTGCTCAATCTCTTCTCTAAGAAACCAATAAAGTGATTTTGGTTAAGGTGAGAACAGCTAAGTATGGCCCACCTCCCAGATAACAGCAATGTTTTAATCCTTAAGGGAGAGTTCAAAAAAAGTCAAAATCCTTAGAAACAAGGCAAGCTGGTGAGGAAGATCTTTTTAACTGGGAGATGGGCATGTTCAATGCTTCTTATCCACCAGCTTCAAGGGAGTATGAGAACACCGCCTGAGAGATGGGAATGTACAGATGAACTTGATTTACTCCATAAATCAAAGGTAGGGTTCGAGTGACTGGAAGTAGAGCAAAGATATCGAAACAGATTTTTTAAAATTGGCATCTCTTTACTTAGCCTCGATCTATTAAATAGAAGAATACATACAAATATTTTTATACAGAAAGAAAAATTCTAACATGCTCCAATCACCTGCCAGAGACACTTTATAAACTTCCTACCATTTGGACTTGCCTCCACCATTTCAGAATTTCAGAATAGGTGAGGCTTTCCCATGTGGACCACAAGAATGACTACTGTGCACAAGGAGAGGCGGTTTTGAGATGCACAGTATGTGACTGCTGGAGGACACAAGCAAGGCCAGGAGTAGAATATGCAAACAGGCCATGGTAAGCTCTCAGATGAATTGTCTTGGGCTCCCAGTTAAGCTACAAATCTAGTAGGTAGAACCTTTCTTGTTTCTATGCCTCTCCTTTAGGGATCTAATTCTTAGTAAAGCAACTCAGAAAGAAAAAAAATAATAATGCTTCTTTGTTTCTAGGACTTGGCCTTTTGTTTTATAATTAATATAGATTCCCACCCAATGCATAAATGTTTAAAGCATCATTTATATTGCATTGCCCACTTGTTAAAGTTTAAAATGTTGCAAATGGCCAAGAGTCTGTGCTTCAGTTACAAGCAAACTTGCTCACCCCATGGTCTTAATCTCCAGCAAACAGTGGCATAAATGAACCTCTGGGTCAACTTTGTGTTTGCTGCACATCCTCTGCCATTATAAAATAAGATGAAAAGATTTGCTTTTAAGTCAAAGCCTAATTTAAAATATTTTAAGTATGGACATATATGCGCTGGCCTAAAATGTGTGTGTTTGCACATGTGTGCACATCTGTATCATATAGTTTATATAGAAATGGATGAAAAAAGTAGTCATAAGCCAATACTGATATAATTAGCAAAAAAAAAAAAAAAAACCACACATAAGGAGACATAAATTAGTGCCTTCAGACATAGGGATTATTTTGTTAACAAGGGAATGGGTCCAGAGACTGAACCATCTGCATTCAAATAAAGTAAGAGGTTCCTCCTCACGTGGTTCTTATATATGTTAATGTTTCACACTTCTTTGACTTATATGTCAACTCATAGGTGGATTGTGCAGTGGCTTCAAATTAAGGCAGCCTCTTAGTCAACTTGTCCTGAGCTGGGTTCTTAACTAGGTTCCTGACCTTATGACCTTATGACCAACCCAGCTCCTGGTTCAGTAACTGAGTCCTTGTTCAGTTCTATCCTGGTTCTCCTTCTAGGCCTCCCAGGTCTCAGCCTGGTTTCTTTGAATCCCACTCTTACCACCCTAATTTTTAGGTAGTATGGATTTCCATTACAGGGTTATAATGCAGGAAGCATGGCATTGATAACGGGAAGTTGGGGTATGTTTCAGCAACACCTCCCTGTTTAAGGGGGAGATCAGTCTGCACTAGTGGGAGTGTTTGTATTCTAGAATATTTTTAAAAGAGGAAGCTCGAGTGTTTTCCAGTACACAGAGGAACTCTAGATAGCTGTGAAGGAGTTTCCCCATTACCTTAATCAATGTATAAGTGATTGTCAATATTTTGTATAACAGATAATCATAAATTTTAGTAAATATAAGAATCACCCCGGGAGCTTGTTAAAATGCACATTCCTACAGTCCATCCCCACGGATCCTGATTCAGATGTCGTGGGGTGTAGTTTATGAGCTGTGGTCTTTCCCCCTATTCTCTCTTGGATGGAATTTTGAGAAACATGGCTCTATGCCTTCATTGAACAACATCCACCTATAAATTACAAATTTTAATTTCATACAGACTATTATTGTTATAAAAATATTTACTGTCTTTAAAAGTTTAGTACATCCCTTACAATCTCACTTGCACCATTAATTCTTCCAGTAAATTATTTCTCTAAAACATAGATGTAAAAGTTAACGTAGCCTGATCCAGATTGAATTACCGCAAATTGCTCTAAGCAGGGATGAAATGTAAATTAATGAGATTTCTGTAAATGCTTATTTTTTTTTTCTAACTAATATTCTATGGTGGTGAGTTATGATATGCAGTCAAATATTGAACTGTTTTAGCTATTTTAGGAGATTAATTTAAAGGCTATTTTTACACTAGCTAAGAGAGGGAGAATAAGTTGATGATCAATTTAAGTAACCCTTACATTAATGGACTAAACTTTGTGGGAAAAAGTAAATGCAAACCAGAATTGCCCAGGTAAATGTTGCAGGCTGTCTGTTAGCACACTTAGACACTGTCTCCTTTTACCATGGGATATGATGGAGAGAAAATCTGTTCCCTGATTTCAGGCACCTAAAGATCTAAATCTAAATAACAAAAACAATAACGATAATAGCTAATATTAGGGCTGGGTGCGGTGGCTCATACCTGTAATCCCAACATTTTGGGAGGCCGAGACAGGAGGATTGCTTGAGCCCAGGAGTTCAAGATCAGCCTGGGCAACACAGTGAGACCCCGTCTCTACTAAAAATTACAAAAAATTAGTCTGACGTGGTAGTGTGCGCCTGTAGTCCCAGCTACTCAGGAGGCTGAGGTGGAAGAATTGCTTGAGTCTGGAATGTCGAGGCTGCAGTGAGCCATGAGTACACCAGTGCACGCCAGCCTGGGAAACAGAGCAAGACGCTGTCATAAAAACAATATAGCTAATATTAATCAAAACCTTTCTATGTGCCAAGTATTTTTCACTTATTATTTCATATTATCTTCACTACATCCCTACAGATGGATACTATTATCAGCTCCAATTTACCGTTGAGGAAATGGAGGTTCAAAAAGGTTAAGTAATTTGCCCAAAGCCATACAGCCAGAAAGTGGCATAGCCAAGTCTGACTCCAAAGCCTAGGAGACCCAGGTCATGTCTACAGCTGAGAAAGGACTCACTCTCCACCATGCCACTGGTCTCCTCAATCAGTATTTCCTTTGTTTTAGGCATAAACTAGCTAGCTAAAATCTGCAGTTTGAAAAGTTCATGTCAAATGAAGTGACATACAGAGAACAATTGTGCAGATAATTTTCTTTAGAAAACAGAAGCAGAGAAAGAATCCCTTTTAAAATTTCAGTTTCAATATATTTTTGCAAGCATATTTTTGTCCCAGATGCTACCGTGTTCAACCTTGTCTGAGTCTGGTGACCAAACCTCAGTGAGCGTTCTGTCCAGGTATAGCAGCTGTTTTGGGCAGCCTAATAATTAGGCTCTCTATGTATATAATCTTTCAAGGAGAGAAGACATCAAACTGAGATTAGATTAGAGGAAAAAGAGTGAAAGAGGACCATGGATAGTAATCTATTCCCTTTTGTGATCAGCATGTAGAAAACAGTTTCAGAAATGTATTTTCATTTTTCACTTAAAAATATTTGTATTTTACCTTCAGGGAAGGTATTCAGTATTCTAGCAGCTGCTTCAGAAAGAGGGAATTGGCTGGCACTGTGCCATGCATGCTTCATAGACAAAGCCACCTAGGTCCATAAACACAGTCATCTGAGGGGCAAAGGGCAGGGAAGGATTCAAGCACCTTAGTTCCAACTCCAGGTTGGATGTCCCTCTCGTTACCCCATGGTAAAGGGATTATTTCACTCAACTGTGAGGACTTGGCTGGCAGAAGGCATTTTCAGGCAGGCAGTGAGGAGAGCAGGGAAGAAAGGCAGGTGGGGAGCAGAATCCAAGACAGTGCAGAGGGCCTGGGAGACCAGGAGAACAGGGAAAGCCCACAGTCAGAGGCCCTAAGGAGTATGTCTCCTAAGAGCCTTCAGCTGAATGTCGTTTCCCTCCCCATGGCGGGGCATCTCTCTCTACAACCTGTCCATGGTTCACTTTGTTCTGCCTCCTTCAACAGTGATTCCAACCCTGTTGTCATGTATTGATTACTTATGGCAAATAACATCAGGAGGAATTGGCAGTTGCGTGAAGATCAGCAGTGGGAATAAGAAGTGGGACTAGCAGGAAACGGATCACCATCATTAGTATCATTATTATTTAATTAAGCTTTGCTATTACAACAATAAATAATAACTGATAATAATAATAATGATGATAAGCTAGCATTTAGTAGACCAGGTGCTATGCCAATCATTGAAAATATGCATGCTTATTTAACCCTCAGGCTATTTTGATCAGTATTTTCTTTATCCCACTTTACAAATGATGTTGAGGTGTAAAGAGATAAGTACCTTGACCAAGGTCCTGGGCAGGTGAGTGGTAGTGCTGGGGCCCAGATCCCAAATTCTGACTGCATACTCTGACTCCAGCACCTGCTTTCTTGACCACTGCGGGCCTGGCTTTCACAGGTGTTACCTTCCTGCATCCTCACGGCACCAGGTTGAGCTGGGTGTCGCTATCCCTGCTTATAGATGAAGAAACTGAGGCTCAGAAACAGTAAACAATCTGCCCAGGGAGGAGGAACAGAGCTGAGGAACAAAAACAGGCCTCTAAGCTCCTCTACCAAAACTGCATAGACCACTCTGTAAAACACTCCAAGTAAGGATGGGACTTTATTTCTCACCCCTATGACTCCATGTCTAGGTAGAAGCAGAAGAGTTTGGGAAGAGATCCGACAACATGTGTGAGGAGATAGAGAAGCTGTATGCATTTAACCTATCTCCAGGGTCCCCATCACTTGAGAGAAGGGCCATAAGGAGGTGGAGAAGGATCATCCGAGCTAGGCTGAGTCTTCTTTGACTTGCTAAAAAAAAATAGGGAGGGAGAAGGCAATGGGCTAGTATGGGAAAGAATAAAGAAGAGAGAGGGCAGACATAGGAAAGAACATCAGGCAGAGAGAAGCGTCTTAGAGCAGTAATCACAACCAAAATTTCGGGCACCAACAAAAGCCCATTGACGCTCAGACACCTCTGACTTTCCCCATTTCCTTCCCGATGGCACAAATGGAAGCTCTGATTTCCCCTTTCCTTTTCCTTCTGGCTGATGCATCCTGACAAATACAGTATGTAAAGCGCAGGGACGTGTGAAAGGAAAGTGTGGCGACGGTTGTTTTCCATCTCCCAATAATAGCGTTTCAATTTGGTACCTAAATAAACAATCTATTTTAGTGGCTCCCCTTTGATATCTCCAATGTTCCCTTCTGTTATTTCTGGCAGTTCCCAATCCTGTGATGTGATTAGAGAGGATGATTACACTTACATAACAGCATCAAATTAATTTGCCGCCGAGAACAACAGCGGTAGGAAATCATTGGAGTTCTCAAATTGCTCCCCCCACCCCCACCCGCCTCGAGTTTATTTAAGTGACATCAAGGGATTAGAGCGAAGTCGGTCAGTAGAGCACTGCTGGGAAAACAACCAAAACATCGACTCTGACCTTGTAAACGAAAGAGGAACAGAGCAAATAATGAATAGCGCTGGTCCCAGGCCTGGTGCAGGGGCCATTGGATGAATCAGCCTCCCAAACACACATTTCCGTCTGTCTGCGGGAGAAAGAAACAAACTGTACCTTTCAGTGCAGATTAGATCCATTTTCCTGGGGCTATGTCCAGCCAACCAGGGACTGTCAAAACCAAAGATATTTGAGATTTTGCTTATGTTTCTTTGCTTTGCTTTTTGGCCCCTTTTCAAAACGACAAGAAGAATGTAAAAGTTGACTTGAATTTTTTTACTCTGTGAGCCCTGAACAAAAATCCAGAAAAATAAAGCAGAGGCAAATATTATTGCTTCTGGTTTTCTAAAAGATATGACAATAACAGCTCAGAAAACTGTAGCCCATGATTCCACCAAAGGTTAGAGGTTCAGAACAGGGAGCAGCACGTGGATGGCGTAGAAAAGGGACCCCTTTAAGTCCTACTCGCAGTTTAGTTCTGACACGAACCTTCAACAGTTACTTCAACTCTCTGAGCCTTGGTTTGCTTACCCAAGATAGCAGATATTACCGTCTTTCATCTCTGTTACAGGGTTGGTGTTCACCCATCCGTTCATTCTGTTAATCCATCCATTCAACAAGTATTTATTGAACACCAATTCTGTCTCAGGAACTCTGCTGGTAACTGGGAATACCAATGGACGTGGTCAGCCCTAGGAGCTTATGTCCTAGTGGAACAGGGAAATAAAAACAGCCAGTGTGCTCTGAGGGCCTGCATGGGCAGGCACTGACCTCTCCACCCTTCATCCCTTATCACATGTGAATTTCACAACCACCATGCATGCGTAGGTATCTCTATGTCTATTTTACAGATGAGGAAATTGAGCCCAGATGTGTTAAATAACACTACGCCAAATCACACTAGGAAGCAATGAGATTGAAACCCAAACCTAGGTTTTCAGAATTTAAAGCCATGCTATATCCCTTTATATTTTTTGGAACCTGACAAGCTCTGAAGCACTCTGCAAATACAAGGAACTACTTTAAGTGTGTTTGCACAAGCTGTTCATATACTAGACAGACATCACAAATGCATGAATTTCTATTGCTTTATTCCAGTGATTACAGCACTTGATTCTTTTTAAAGCAAATCCACTTCTATTATCCCATTTGATCCTTGTAACAGCATCATGATACATGTGGAGCAAGTATTATTACTCCCACTGGACAGATGAAGAGACCAACATTAAGCAACTGGCCAAGGCCCTTGACCCAGACCTGGAACACTGGTCCGTGGCTACTCACTTGCTCTTCTTCCTCAACCTCCTCTCAATGAGTCTGAATAAGGATGACGTTTTCAATTTTGGCCTCAATAGAATTATGGTTACTTCCTATATTGTGTTAGTCTTTTGAGTCCTAATGGCATCCCTTTTTGGGTAGAAATCCATATTTACAATATAGCATGAGGTATTTTTACATTTGTCTGCTTTGAAAATCATCGGCTGCTTTTCCACCTTATGAGAACGTGTCACACTTTCCCATCATCTTTTGTTTACATCATTGTTTCACTATCATGGAGGTTTCGTTGTGCATTCCTCTCACTTAGCTCTTTTAGAAGACTGCTCTTAACACCAATATATGGGGTTTCCAAAGTTGGGATTACTCCAGTTAGGTGAATTTGACCCTTTGTTCCAAACAAACTCTTGTTAATTCCAGCTGTACTGTAGAATCCATATCATCTGAGTCTGCTTGTTCATACTTCTCTTACTTCATGAAATGGACATCAAAAAATTATTAGGGCTGTTTTAGTCTCATGGCTTAGCTCCTTGCTAGTTCTTCTACCTGAAATGCTTGACCCCCAACTTTGACGCCCTTCCCTCATTCTTCAGGGACAACTCAACTTCCACATCCTTGAGGATACATGTCCACAATACCTCTGCCAACATTGACATCCACCTCCTCTGAATTTCCAAATCCCATAGACTGTCAGAGGTTTGCTGCACAGGCACATGGGAGGAGCTCTGGTCCTAGTCCTTTCTTACACAGATGAGGAAACTAGGACCCAGAGAGGGCAAATGACTTTCCAGTTGGTGGCAAAGCTGGAAATAGGGCTCCATTCTCTTGCTTCTTAAAGCTAGCACTTCCCTTAGACTCCTTTTTCTTTCCTTCTAACGTCTGTGGAATGTGGGTTGTGTATGCTCAGTCTGGAATGGATATCTCTCTTATTATCCCCATAAACTCAGTGCACTTCTTGAAGATGAGAGCTGAGTCTTTTTTTTTTTTTTTTTTTTTTTATACTTTAAGTTTTAGGGCACATGTGCACAGCGTGCAGGTTTGTTACATATGTATACATGTGCCATGTTGGTGTGCTGCACCCATTAACTCATCATTTAGCATTAGGTATATCTCCTAATGCTATCCCTCCCGCCTCCCCCCACCCCACAACAGGCCCCGGTGTGTGATGTTCCCCTTCCTGTGTCCATGTGTTCTCATTGTTCAATTCCCACCTATGAATAAGAACATGTGGTGTTTGGTTTTTTGTCCTTGCTATAGTTTGCTGAGAATGATGGTTTCCAGCTTCATCCATGTCCCTACAAAGGACATGAACTCATCCTTTTTTATGGCTGCATAGTATTCCGTGGTGTATATGTGCCACATTTTCTTAATCCAGTCTATCATTGTTGGACATTTGGGTTGGTTCCGAGTCTTTGCTATTGTGAATAGTGCCGCAATAAACATACGTATGCATGTGTCTTTATAGCAGCATGATTTATAATCCTTTGGGTATATACCCAGTAATGGGAAGGCTGGGTCAAATGGTATTTCTAGTTCTAGATCCCTGAGGAATCACCACACCGACTTCCACAATGGTTGAACTAGTTTCCAGTCCCACCAACAGTGTAAAAGTGTTCCTATTTCTCCACATCCTCTCCAGCAGAGAGCTGAGTCTTTTCGTCTCTGAATCCCATAGCATTTTTCACAAACCCAACACATAGAAGCTGTTCAAGAAATGGTTGTGGGATAAATGATTGTTCTTCATGGAAATGATCTGCCTTTTCACCTCCAAGGTTGTTTGCTAACTCATCTCCTGTTTGTTCCCTCTCTTGTTCTTGCAGCAGTTTCTCTCCTCCATGCAAATCATGTCCACTCCATTCCATACCTCTGCAGAAAACTCTGACTTCGGCTTAACCTGCATTCATTCATTCATTTATTCACTGAATATCTGCAAAGTGTCTGTGCTGTGCCAGGCACCGTCCTGGTACAGGGGATGTAGCAGTGAACAAAACGAAATCCTTGCCTTTGTGGGGCTTATCATCCCTCAATATCTCCACCTTCTCCTAAGTGACAGCTCCCAAACTGAGGGAAACCCAAGGTTTCACAAAAAAGTTTCTGCAATGTTCATATCATTAAAGGTGATAATAGCAGATATTTTAATTTCTACTTAAATAACTGGATGAATGTAGTGAATACTTACATATGGTTTTCCTTTAAAAGAGCAGAGTTTGGCATCACCTACCTGTGCTCATGACTTCGTCACCCTCCACCATTGGGTGAGGAGCTGAATGTTACCAGTTATTGTGGCAACTGAACCACGAGGCAATTTAAAATGTTTATTTTTGGTTAATTGTTTAATTGATTAAGTTGTCTGATTCTTACCCACAGCGGGTTTTTGGTAACGACAAATAGTAGAAGAATTCTGAAGTAAAAATTTGAAAAGTTTATAAAGACTGTGCATCTGATGATAACTTTATAAATATATGTCAAGGTATTCTTCACTGGATTTCAGAATTGCATTTACGTGTCACATAACCCATTAAGATCTCGCCGTTAAGTTCAAAAGTCAATGTTAATAATGGAAAGTTTGGTGTTGCTTATATCCAGTTTGGCTTTTAATGTTTTGTATAGATGTGTTTACTAATAGCAGCCAGAAATCCTCTTTTATTTCAGTAGAAATAAACAAAGAATAAAAATAAATCACGTTTTTACCCAAAATGTAAGCTTTTCTAGCATTAGTTGTAAAGGCAGATTTTGTCTGTTTTTGACTACTTTTGATACTATGAGACACAGTTAAATTTCAACCCACAGTTCAATATTTATTTAGTTGCCAAACTAAGCACACTAATAGATGTCATTTTAATGTATGTTTCATAAATGGTCATTTCTTACATAATTAAAGTAAATTAAACCATGGGCATCACTTTTTAGATGGAACTCATTCAGAATTTATTATTATAATCCATGAATATTAGTAAATACTATATTCAATTAATTTTGTAATAAAATCTTTAAGATACACTTATCTAAAATGACGCATACATTTTAAAACATTAACTCATTTCATTTTGCATTACATGCAAAACGATTAGATGTTTAAAAAAATGTTCAAATAATATATATTAGTATGAAATGAGTGCATAAGTTTAGAAATGGTTGGGGAACGCTGTTCTAGACTCTTTATATCTGCCCTTGCCCTTACCATCTTTGCACCTTCTCTAAAACAACCATCCTTCTCAGCACTGTTGATCATCTTTTCTCTCCCTTGCATCATCAGTCTTTCCTTTTCTGCTTTCTTCTTTTCCTCAAATCCATAAACATTATCAGGTCTCTCTATTCTACACAGCCAGCCAACCAGCTATACACAGGTTCAGGAAACCTCCTTCCCAGTCCTGTCTTCCCCTCATGCTGCCACCTTACACAGTCAAACTTCTGGAAAGAGTATTTTTCTGCCATTTTCTCTGCCTCAGGGCCTTTGCACTAGCTGTTCTTCTGCCTAGAATGTTCTTCTCACAATTCTTTGCATCACTGGCTAAGTCCTGCCATACAGGTTTCAGCTCCTGTAAGAGCTGACCAACCATGCTACAGTGCCCAAACAATCCGTCTTCTGATTCTGAGTATTTTTTACTATCTGACACTTTCCTTGTTCCAAAAACAGAGCACATCCCTGGATGTGACTCCAGGGTGTAAAATAGTGCCTGGCACATAGAAAGTGCCCACGCTTACTTGTTGAATAAAGGAACAGACAAGTAAATGATGAACCCTTTCAGCCTCCCTTGCTGGTTTCTTCCCTCTCTCCCGACCCCCAAATGCTTGCTTTGTGCAGGAGTCTGCCTTTTAACCTCTTCCCTTCTTCCTTTTCACACTCTCACTGGGTTATCACAGCCACCCGTCACCCTCAGAATTCTAACATTCACCCACATGGAGATCGCAAACACAGAGCATGGTACAGCCCAGCAATGCAGACATTGCTAGCAGATCTCCACTCTCTTTTCAGGATAGTCTAGTGTGCATGGTGATCCAAGACAGGATCTTCCAATCAATGGGACCGGCACCTCTAGGTGAAGGCTATTTGCTTTCTTTGACCTATATGTCAATGACTTCCCAAATCTATGTTGGCAGCACTGGAGTTTTCAGACCCCTTTGTCAAACAGCCTTCTGGACACTTTCATTTGTTCACCTCTAACATCCAGCACAATGCTTGGCACAGGGTGAATGCTCAGTAATTCTCCATGCTACAATAAGCATGTATTCAGTGACACTACCCACTCAGATAGTCTCTACCAGCTTGCTAGGTATAAAAGGGAGGCTCACCTATTTGTGCTTCTCTTCTTTCAGAGTTGTGGTGGCAATTTGCCAGGTCTCGAGCACAGTACCCATTTGTAACAAGTTCCACGTTTTGGCCAATAGTTCCACAATTTCACCCTTGAGTTCCTTCAAAACTCTTGGGTGGCTGCCATCAGTTCTGGTGACTTATTTACACCTAGGATGTCATTCTAGGACATCCTGTCCATTTGCCACAACTTGTTCCAAGGCTGGAGACCTCTCTGTTTTCAAATACAGTTGGGGAGCGGGAATTTTCCTCTTCACCTCCATGGTAACAGCTAATGCCAAGGATTTGCCACGACTCTCTCAACTAGTTTTTGCTCATTTTTAAAGTGGTGATCATCAAGTGAATCCAACTGATATAATGGTCTCTCTCATTTTTTCACTGCCATCGGTACATAAGAAAAGAATACTTTCTGATTGGCATAGAAATTCCCTGCAAAGTCATCCTCATATTATCTCCTGAAGCACTGTGCCAACTAACTCTATAAAGTTCCAGCTGATAACTCAGATGGATTCAAAAGCTTTAACACCCACCAGATCATTTAAACTGAATTAAGAATTCTGAAAGATTGATAAGAGAGGCCAGACAGTTACCACTTTACAGACAAAGAAACTGAAGTCCAGAGTGATCCAGAGATCTGAATGCCACATAGCAAGTTAGCACCTGAGCTGAGGCTCAAACCATTCTTCAGATTTACAATCCAGTGGGTTTTCTCCTTGCTACACCTTGATTCAGCTGAACTGCATCAACCTATTCTAATCCAATCAAATGCTGAATGAATAGTCATTAGGACAACTGGAAAGAACTAACTGACGTCAAAATGGTTGATTCAGTAGCCACATGCATCTATGGCCTCATGTAACAAAAATGCACTCTGCTAAGAAATATTCCCCAAGGAGAGCCTGAGAGAACACACTGAAGAGTCCTGCCTTACAGAGGCCAGCCTGGACTATGTTTGAGGGTGGACAACACAACACACATAAATACATACATAGCTTTGTACATTTCAAGGCTTAAAAGTTCTTGCTGCTGGATTTTATCTTGAGATTAATTGAATTCTCACTATAGGATCCTCAACTGGAATCCAGGTTGAGGGGGACATGGGGGCCAACTCTAGCAATGAATACATCATCAAACAGGGGGCAACTTTGAGTCAGTAGCAACCACAATTCCCACAAGAGAATAATGAGGAAGCTGAGTAGTTGGAAGGATTAAATACTGGCATTTCATTTTTAGGATCACATTTTGCGTGCAACCGCAGCTCCAGACCTGAAAGACTGGCCGTCTCAGATTTGCCCATACACATAGAGAAATCTGCCTCTAATGTAATCTGACATCGTCCCTACTCTCTGATTAACCACTTTTGGGTAGGCCTCAAAGAAGTCCGTGCCAAATGATGCCCTGTGGATCTCAGGAGCTGCCAGTTTCATTTTCCCTTCTACCTACTCTTTTCCCAAGTATTATCTTGCCAGTTGAGACAATCTGATGGAATGGAAAGAAATATTTAACCATCTTTGATACAAAGATAGGAGGGGGAAATATGATTTGCTATCCTATTTTCCCCCATTGAGGAGATAAAAAGTACTTTGTTAGATTTAATTTCTTTGGTACAAAGATTAGTCTGAGAGTATTTTGAACTTGTCAGTCATTCAACTCAGTATTTTAAATTTTTTAAAAGCATAACCTTGAAGTATATGTGGGCTTTTTAAAATAGTTTTAAATTTGAAGCCCCTGAATATTTTATAAAAAGTTCAATTTGTATGTGTGTTTTTTTAAAAGGTTTTAATTTACTTCATTAGAAGCTCTCTGAGCTTTAAAATATTTTTTTTTTCTAATGTTTCTGAGCCTTCCTTTGGAAGAATAAAATGCTCTTCTAAGAAATGTCAATTGATCGTTGGGGTCGAGGAACTGTGCAGAGGATGAATGTGAGCTAAACATTCTCTGGCACCTAGTTGATCTCTCTTCCACATGAAGCGTATTTGCTAATGAAGGGAGCATTGGTATGGGACCGAAGAAAGGATTCCCTTAGTCTGTTAATTTACTTGGAATAATTCATTAGCTGACACTTTTAGCTATGAATTTAGCTGGTAAATCCCAGATCACCCCAATATTATGTGTAAAGAGGATAGTTCAGTCTTTTTGTGAGAACTTTGGGAGGATGGATTAAAGCCCTTTCTCCCATAGTTACCCTGACATAAGGGAGCTTGTTAATAAAGAGCTCTTTGGATCCTTTCCTTTGTACAGGCACTGTATGAATATTTATGGAATATTTCATCTGTAAACAGCATTAAAATATAAACAGAGCATACCAAGAAATAGGAAGGCCATTTTCACCTAATGCATAGCAGTGCTGTGAAAATGCTAGGGTTCCATTCCTGGTTATCAGCTAAGGAACAGCAAAGAAGGAAAAAGTTATTTGTTTAACAAATCAGGGGGCAGCAAGTCGTGTGATCCAGTGGAGCTTTGGTATTCTTGTTAATCAAGTCTTCTGGGTAATTGAATGACGATGCATGTCTATACATGCAGACAGACACACACACACACAGACACACATACAGGTGCCTGATATTTGTAACCACTGTGACTGGTCATATGAGATTGTTGCTTTTGTAGATAAAAAGTGGTCAAATATCAGAGTTTTTGTATGACGCTGCCTAATTAGTGCCACCCTAAGTTTCCGGCCCTTCTCCTTTTGGGCACAGGGAGGGGTGGGAATACGGAATTGCTGTTCACACGTGGGCTCCTACTAGCAAGATGAGCAGGAAAGGGAGGAGAGGGAGGAGTTGAATGAAACCTTCACAGAGACCAACTTCTGCAGATTCCATGGGCGACATTGCCTCTTCGAAGCAGCAGGATGGAGGATGTGGGGGTGCCACCCAGCCTGTACACCAAAGACACTTCCCACTCACCAGTTGTGGCTGTGTGCTCTTGATTGCAAACCTCTGGTACCCATCACAGATGTATTATCAATTTTCAAAGGGATTCGTATACAATAAAATACACTCAACAAGAAAACCACCCAGAACGCAATGAATCATTCTTTGATGATTCAGAAGGCACTTTAGGATCCTGTAGTGCCTTAGGGGCAGCATTACAAACATCAATTATCTTATGGTAAATGTGTAGAACAGCTAGTTCACAAGTTAAGAAAGAGCTGGGCAACTCTCTTTTATGATATGTTTTTTTAAAAAATAATGTTTTATCCCAGGCCTTTTCTACTTTCAAGCTCTTGCCCAGAATGTTGCTTCTATTTTTGCAAAAATGGCTCACTTACCAGCTTGGAGAAGTACCTCTCCTATGGTGTGCCTGAGTAAGTAAAACTGAAATTGTCTTATTTTCCTATGAGCCATTTCTGGGGCTAGACTTCTGTCCTTCTCCCCTAACCATTTAGGTATGCCTCTAATTAAATTCAAAACACTATATGAGAATTTTGGTCCGACAAAGATGACAAATATTTGTTTAGAAAGCTCAGTCAGGTGGCACACTTATGCATGGTTCAGTTTCAAATGTTCCTTAAAACCAGGAGGGTGTGCGATTCTATTGAATTCAGGCCAATTGCAAGCTAAGTTTCTCCCTCTTTGCAAACTACAGTAGTTGGTAATGAAAAAAAAAAAAGTCTAGTCCTTGGAAATCAAGTTCTTGAGCACTTTTGAAAACAGACTAATCCAAAACATCTGCAAGAATTTTATCTTTAAAAACCCAGGTGTCTAAAACATAAGGGGAAAAATATACAAATGAGACTTTGTCAACCAAGTTTTTGAAAAACAGGTTTCTAGCAGAAAAAGAAGCATCTAGAATAAAATGCAGCTGGCTTTATGAATCTTTATTTTCCATGGTGATTCTTCCTTTTTGGTCTTCAACAAAGAATGGAGTTTCTAGGTGAGTCTTGTCAGATTTTCCAAAAATACTATTAAACTAAAACGAGGGGATTCCAGGCAAGATAACATCTCTGGGAGGCTCAACTCTGGCTTGAATTTATTAAAAACTTCTGGTTCTTAATTTAAATTTTAATGGTGGTAGACCCAAAGCAGCCAGACACGAAGGTTATGGTATCAGATGTGAATAACTGAAGACAGATGTGCCGTATTTCTATCAAACCAGAGGCCTGGGCCTTGCCCCATCTATGGTGAAAGGTCACCAGAATTCAGAGAAAGAAGGACATATTACAGCCAACTGTGTGCCTTTAAAGAAGTGCATGAAACACACACAGTACACACACACACCCACGCACACACACACCACACACACAGGGAATAAAGGAGCATCTCCAGCTTGCTTATACACATATTTACTCCTACTATTACAAGGTGAGCCTACACATGATCTAAAGAAATGTCATTTTACTTGAAGCTACTGTGGCTTTGTAGCTACATTTTGTTACAAGTTCAATATCATCTAACCGCTACCCTAAAATTATGTCTGCAAGGGGGACTATTGGTATTTCGTAAACTGCTGCTGCTTCTCCTCTTTCTCTGTTACACATGGTCTAATGGGTTTAGAAAATGACATTCAAGACGCTGCTTTGCCAATTAGAACTTCCGCTACCTGATTCTTGAAGGACATAGCATGCCTAATTGTGTGCTCAGACATTTTATTAAGTTGTTTTGAGTGCTGAAAGTCTTTTAACCTTCATATAGACCCATATTCATAAACAAAAATGTTTTCAGGGAAAAAATAACAGGGAAAAAGGCATTTAATTACAAATAAAAGTACTGTTTCCAATATGCACAGATTTTTTTTTTTTTTTTAACCAACCTACCAAAGCAAAGGCAGGCTGCAGATGGTGAAAACTGAGTTGGGAAAACTGCACAGATATTTTCCCAAAACGTTCTCAGCGATGCTGCAAATGCCATTCTGGGTAGCTGAGAGGAAAAGACAGCAAGCATCATCTTGCCAGGGGCAGAACCTATTCTCAAGCCACTTTGAGAGCAGGAGTTGAACAAATATGATTTAGATGTTTCCCCCGCCCTGGAAACATGGTCTTGGGTTAACCGGTCCTTGGACAAATTTAAGAACAGTGTCTCCTACCAGGGAAATTATCTCATGCAAGAAAAAAAGTTCCCGTAAGCATCAAATTATTTTTCCTTAACTTTCTTTTAGAAAGTTTCCTTTTCAAAGTTTAGGAGGTTACACAGCATGTTAAACTCTTGACGAGATCTAAGGCAGAGGAGCGAGGAGGTTCGCTGCTGCCAGCCTTCCAAGAGAACCCAGTCATTAAGGAGCCCCAACTGTCACCAATCATACGGATCCCCATGTGGGACACACTTTAGCATGAACACAACCTTGCCTCGGAAAGCATACGTGGGAAAATATGCCAGGGGGGTAGCTCCCCAATTCTCCTGCCCAAAGATGTTTGCCATAGACTACGCTGACTGGCCCATTCAGGAGCCCCTCGGGTTTCCGATGGACCTACCCTTCTGATTTGAGATCATCCACGTGTTTTCCCGCCTCTGGAGGCTTTTATTTTCTGCTTCCTCCCTTCTTAGTACAGTGCCAATCACTGCTCTCCCCCGCCGCCCCCCTCCCCAAAGGCTCTCTGAGGCTGCTCCCTTTGTGATTGGCATCTCATTAATGAAGAAGGGCTGGTGTCTCTCATTACAGTTAGAGTGAGTGAGAGGACCTCAGAACTAATTTACTTGCTCTCACTAGGGAAGACACTTGCCTCCATCAAGAACTTCACTTTCCTGCTGCCTGTGGCAATAAAAGAACCCGTTTTGTTTTAACATTAATAAGGTGAGAGAATAGAGAATTTCCAAAAGAAATTAAGAAAGGCAAGAGGGTAGGTGTTGGCCCATGGAAGTTTCCCTAAAGCAGGTCTGATGGTGGAGTTCAGTGAGAGGCCTTTGATGCGGCAACATCTGGACCACATAAAAAAAAGCCTAGCAGGCAAATAAGAGACTGGCCAAGCAGAGAGGCTGGGGTGGGAAGCGGGAGGCATGGGTTCTAATCCTAGGTCCTAAGTCCCTGAGTGACCTTGGGCGAGTCTTTGATTTTTCTCTGGTCCTCAATTTTATTATCAGTAAAATAAAGGAATGGAATAAAATGGTCTTTTAGGGTTCTCTCAGCTCAAAAATTTTAATATTCTGTAAATGGGGCTCTGGACTATTTAAAACTTTTTTCATGTTTGGAGTGAGTTTTTTTATCTCTGGCAACAAATTAGAAATTCCTCCAGAATTAAAGAGCATGGAATGGAAATCATTTGGCTTCTCCAGCTGAAAAGGTCAACTAGATTCAGAAATGTACTCCAAGGCTGCACTGTCTGCATGGAAACCTAATTAGAGATCATACTTCATTGGCTAAAAGGGATCAAACTTATCTGAGCTTTCATCTGGATATGTATTTTTAAAAAATTACTCTGAGTTACTAATTCATTTATCTTTCTACTTACAGGGAATTCCACTCATTGATAAAGCTCGGCTTCGACACCCCTGCTCACAATGAAATACCTTCCTTGCCAACCACATTGCTTTATGATCGTGCCCCTTTACCACATTGTACTTGAAATGCCTTGTCATTTAAGAAACCATAAAAACGACGTCTTTAAAAATGGGTTCATCATTTAGCTGGAGATGGCTTCTGTGCCTGGAATCAGAAGCCTGTCCTCTCGGTGGTATGCCTCCACAAAAGGAAGCGAGCTACCACAAAGGACAGCATCATGTGTTGCCTTCATTGCTATTGAATCGGGAAGTTGGTGCCCAGTTTCAATACGGATGACAAAGTAGTGGGAATCTGAAATGCCTACATTAGAAGTAAGGGTGTCTTTATATTGGGAATATCCTCGAACCCAGGGCCCATTTCTAATTCCCCCTTCTCTCTTTCCCTGATACAGGCTATTTTTGAACGAGAAGGACTTTGGCTCCAATCAACAGTTTGGTTTCTTACTGTTTACATCTATGAGTCAAAGTAGCTTGCTCCCAGGATCCCCCACCAAACCGAATGAAAATAAATTCAATGTGTGCCCACTGAGCCTGGCCTGGGAGTTCTTGAGATCAACTCAGAATCATGGTCTTTCTGTCACTCCCAAAACAATCCTACCTAATTCTACTTGTTCCTAAGTATTGCCTTAGGATACTGACAGTCTTTTCTCCTACTTACAGCTTTTGAATGAAATTAAAGCTAATCCTCTCTGGCTTGGTCGGGTCTTGTGTAAGATTCCCACACCCCACAATCAAGGCCTTGCAATGTGGTGTTAGAAGAGATAGCCAAGTTACCACACCTGCATCACGATTCGGATAAGGATAGTATTTTTTGCCTTCCATGAGACAGCTTTGAAAACCTGAGTCACAGAAGCTGCTTCATGCAAATCCTTCCACTCTCCTCCTCACTGCCAGTACATTGGCACCTCCTTCTTAAAATGAGAAGAGAAGCATAAACAAGACCTTTGTGGACCTCAGAATAAAATGTAAGATCTTCAGATTTCCATCGCATGATTTCACCAGGCCAAGGCAGCCCAGCTTCATTTTTACGTGCACTGTGGTTCTAAGTATTTACAGTGGTGTAACCCGCTCCCCCACCCAACCCCCCAATATCGGTACTTTACTCACTCAGCTTCTAGCAAGAAGAATAAACAAAAAGAATCAAAGAGAAGAAGGCAAGAAACCGGGGACCAATTTTCAGGTCATCCTTTCCTTCTTAAAAGAAGGAATTCGCCTGCAGTGTCTGTAATTTAGAAGGTTTTAATGAATGGCTTCTAAATTATTTATTACGCATAGAAAGCTGTAAACATCCCTCTCTAAACCATTATGATATTATCTGGGCAGGAGTCAAAAGGTTCAAACATTTGGCACTTTTCACTGGACTGTTGTTGAAAATAGTTCTGCTCTGTGAATGTAACTTCTCTCCTTCCTTGTTACATGGAATTGTGTGTGAGCCTGTGAGCCTGCGAGCCTGTGTCTGTATCATTCACTTGAGATCGTCAAAAGGCATCCTGGCTTTGTAATTTGCTCTTTTGCAGACTTTCGACTTAGTAAGAGATTCCAAAATTAGTAAAAAAAAATATAATAAAGTAAAATAAAGCCAATTTAAAAAGCCATCGACAGAATACACAAACTGGATATTCAAGCAGAAGTGTTTGAAATGCCTCAGCCTCATTTCAAAGAGCTTCCTGCTGTCAAGCCCAAACACCCAGACAGGTAGACTGCTGTGAAATATGTAGGCGATGCCTGCTGCCTGATTTTCAGATGGCGAGGAGGCATTTGAAAGCATCAAAGTTCCCTGTATAGATGTGTGTACATTAATCCCTGCCTCTGTGATCTCTGCACTCGCCTATTGTAACTTGCTGTTTAATAGATTGCCAAACTTTGCCCTTCACAGACTGCACATTTTTTTTTTTTCCCAAGGATCTGCTCCTCTCCCAGGAGCTTCTTGCTGGGGCCGAGTTTTAAAAGTTTTCATTCCTGGGCTTGTGCTATGGCATTGGGTCACTCTTTGAATTCTGCACTTTTGAACACCTCACTTGTTGGCTTGCTTTTCCTCGCCCCTGGTGTCGATGTCTGTATGTGGCTAAAGTCAGTGCCCTCCAACCACGAAGCATCTGCCATGAGCCAGCCCTGATACGAATCATTAACAACCACAGCACTAGCCCTGTAAGAGCCTGTAATGTAGTGGGAGAGAAGATAGAGATCAAAGGCTGTCAACTGGCAGCCCACAGGTTGTGTATGGCCCAAAGACATGTACTGTTTTGCCTACACTGTGTTTTAAATTCAGATTAGTAACTAACACAGAAAAGATGGGAAATTTCACTTAGAAATCTGTGCTTCAAGCTTCTCTTGGAAAATTGGAAGGTGTGATTAAACAGGGCTTCCTGCCTGCATGGGTCCTGTTTTAGTTGGGATATATATTTTTTTCTAGACTGAGGTGGTGGAACAGTTACCATTAAGGACCTCAGCCTTGGCTTTCTTGATATCTTGATGCTATCTGCTGGGACATTGGCCTTTTGAGCCTGTGGTCCATGATAAGGACACACACAAAGGCAAATACTAACTGGAAAATTTGGGGGATACCAGCAGGTACTCTAAATATGTCCTCTCATTTGATCTTCTAAACACATCTACAAATCTGCCATTATAATATCCACTTCACACATGAAAAGTTGAGGCTGTTTTTAAGTACCTTGCCCTATTTCACACAGCTGACGATAGAGGAGTTGGGTGTTGGAACTAGAGCTATTAGCTTTGAAGCACCCTTCTTTTCAATTAGAAAGGCAAGAAAGTCCCCAGGAAGGGTGCAATATGGGCTGCCAGATCTCACATTGTCTTCTCCCACTGAAACTCAACTCTGCTCTAGTCTAACCACACCACACTTCTCACTGTACCCGAGGTATTCTTGGTCATTTGATCACTTCTTGTGTTTGTGTATTCTATTCCCTGTCCTCACCTTCTCTTTTGTACCTGCAAACTCCCTTCTTGCTTTGCAAAACCAAGAATAATTGTTAGCTCCTTTATGAAGATTTTCATGATGCCTGGGTCAGTTTGTCTAACACTGGGGCTCCTAGAGCCTCCATTTCTACTCAAGTGTCTCGTGGTAAAAGGTCCGTATACTGGTGGCTTTTCATTGGACTGTCAGTTCCTTAAGGGCAGGGCCACATCTCGTTCATCACTCTACACCACCATGCCCAGCACAGATGCCTGATATGCAGGAAGTACTACTCCATGCAGGGTGGCCTATGGGTCGAGTTTTCCGGGCTGAATCACACACTTATCAAGGTCTCCTTGGGGGAAGTGAAATTGAATTGGAAGGGTCAATAGTAAATTCCATCCGTGTTTTCATTTGTTTTCTCATCCCCCATCATGACACCCTCGCTTATCCTCCAAACTTTCTGCTTAACAAGACTTTGCCGCTGCCTCCTCTTTTGCCAGATGGCAATGCACTCACTACTTCCAATACCCAGATACATCCATCAAGCAACTTCAAATTTGAAACACATCAGAAACTTGCTGGGCATGGAACAGGTAATGAGGAAATGGCATATGTGCACAGTGGGATCGTGATGGGGCTGTAAAGTTAATCAAGAAAGAAACAATTCCACCAAGAGCTTGTGAACGTACCTGAAAGGATGGGCAGGTTTGTCCAGGTGTGAGCCGTAGGCTGGCTGAATGTCTCTTTCTCATGTGGGTTATGGGAAACCAATATGCCTCCAAATCACTGGCTGGACGTCAACTGAACTTTCAGTTTTTATTTTCCACTCCCATACTATTTTTGAAAGCGTTAAATAATTGCCTTTACAGCTAACCACTAAAGGCCTCATTTAACAAAAATCAATATGGAGCAGTACAAGCGTGGAATAAACCAAACCAGAGGCCAAAGCTTAAAATTCATCTCACAACTGAATCATAAGTGGTAAAATTAAGAGCAGGTGCACTGACAGACAGAGGTGAAGGCTGGCCTGATAAAATGGATTTTTGTTATTTCTAATGAACTCATCACATGCAGACAATGAGAAAGGACTGACCAGGTGGGAGGGAGGAGCTGACTTTGGCAATGATGTGTCTTCTCCACAAAATGATTATTTCAAGAAAGGATGCAGAGTAGAGGCTGTAGTACATTTAGGGGAGTTTCAATCGGCATTATTTCATTTCTCCTCCCTAACAAATCTTCACTGAATGTGTACTGCATGTGTGGTTATTTTTAAAACGTGCACAGTGAACACAGCTTGTGAAACTTCGGTCATCATCCTAATCAGGCAACGAATGCCCTATTCAAGATTGGTGTATGCTAGCGACCACATTTTAGAACGATTTTACCTGGTGTGAACAGAGAGTAAAGAAGGGCCACCCCTTTCCCTTAATAACAGGTTCTTAACTGTTAGTCCCAGGAAGTAAAGCAAAGGCAAATGAACTTCCATGATAAATATTTAAGAAAAATAATCTTTAATTGAGTTAGAATGAAAGTAAATGTGCAAACTGCTATTTGAGATAACTGTCTCGATAAGCCTCTTGCAAATATAATATGAAGCAGAAAACCTGTTAACTCTTTTTGTCTCGTCTTTATTCACCAGGGTTAGGTGCTCTTACATGGCAGGGGGAATCTGGACTAGTAATATCTTGATGAAGTTGCAAAAAGAACAACAAAAAAAAACCCATTTGGTTGAGCACTGTGAGCTGACATATGCACCTGTAAGCCAAGATAATTACAGAGCTGCTCTGCAAATTTGGTTACGGTTTAGGGGATAATCTTAGACTAATAAAATAAAACATCCTTGAATGTTCTAGTCACCAGGTAGCAGAAGCCTGCTTAGGTCTCAGTGGATTCCTTCTTTCTGGTCTCATCGGCAGTTAGATGTTGATGTTATAAACTCTTATGCCACGAGTGTGCCTCTCTGATGTCTGATATCCATTTGGAATCACCTCGGAAAACTCACTATTACCAGCAGTTTCTTCAAGCAGACCACCCTCTATGCTCCTGAATGTTCTCTGACCAGGCTGGGCCTTTCTTTTCCTCTAATAATTAGCCACCCATTGTCCCCCTCCAATTTCTTCCAACCCTGTTTCCTACCCCTTGCATTTTTCTTGCTTCTTTCATTTTCCCTGTGTATGCTGACTGCCTAGTTCCTCTTCTACTAAATTATGCTCTATTATTTCCACTGCCTGAAGAACTCACAGCTGAAGCATTATTTCTAACCTTATTTTGTATTCCTAGCATGTGCTATAACCTGTTTTGAGTTTTATTTGCAGCCAAGATGCTGACACAGCTCCAATTTTGTTTTCATATTTTGATTGGGTAGGAGTGTTCATTACTGTGGGTACTAGGGTAGGGAAGAAAAGTCATTTTAAAAAGGCACAATTTACACCTTCGTTAAAAGGCTTTTTGTTTCTGAATGCTGCCCATTTAAATTCTAAAAACTACAAATGTTCAAAAAACATATTCCTTTTTTTCTTGGAGAAAAGAGATTTTAATGAAAATTATAGAAGTCCAATGTAATTTTCCTATTATGTTTTTAATGTTGTGCCTATTATGTCTGATCTCCTTTTGTGTTTCTTAACTGACCAGCACATACAGGCAGGTGTGGAAAGCCTAGAAGTCAGGGGTTTGTAAGAAATTATGTTTTCAAAGCCCAATTCAGCTCTACACTAACCAGCCTTCCCAGGGACAACTGCCTCATTTGTGACATTATTGAATTCATGGTTCATATTAAGCTTATATCTCATAACCAGGTAATTCATGAGTTTCAGCTACAGGGAACCCCTTAGATGGGGCATAAAATTTCCAATGAGCTTTCCCATAAACGAAAGTGTAGGATGAGTGAGGTTTCATGCTCCTTTACGTTTGTTTGTTTTTTAGAGACCCAGTCTCATTATGTTGCCCAGGCTGGAGCTCAGTGGCTACTCACAGGCCCAATCATAGTGCACGGCAGCCTCAAACTCCTGGGCACAAGAGATCCTCCTGCCTCAGCCTCCTGAGTAGCTGAGACTACAGGAGTGCTTCACCATGCCTGGCTAGTTTTCACAGCTCTTGATGTATGATTCTCAGGCTCCTTTTTGGAAGAGATTTAATTTCATGGGACTCCTCTACTCCAAAATCTTCAAGAACTCCACAGTTAAGGTTGTCAGGTAAAATGCTAGATACCCAGTTGCATTTGAATTTCAGATAAGCACCAAATAATATTTTCGTATAAGTATGTCACATGCACTATTTGGGACACAATTATATCAAAAATTATTCTTTGTTTATCTGAAATTCAAACCTCTCTGGGCATGTTGTATTTTTATTTGCTAAATCTGGCAACCCTATCCACAGCGCATAAGGGAACAAGCTTTAACTCTTAAGGTAGGACTTCTGAGTCCCCCGTAGACTGACTCTCTTTTCTTTCTGCCTTATTTTCTGCTATATCCAACTCCCCCTATCCTCCCACCCTCCATTCCACTGAGTTTGAGTTACTTTCCCATCTGGAATGCCTCCTTTCCTTCTCTCGCCCTGGATTATTCAAGACTGCCTCCTCAGGGAAGCCTTCCCTGAACACTCAGCCAAAAGTAATCTCTTGGTCTTTTTAGACCAGTGAGCTCGTTCTGTGTGGCCCATTCATTGGTACATCTCACACACTTGCCTGGGAGCTTAGCTATCATTTCATCTCTATACTGTATTCTTTCCAAGAGGACACAAGCCCTTGGGTAGCAGTGACCTTGCCTTATGTTTCTTTGTGCACTTTGCAGTGTCCAGCACTAGGCCTTTCATATAGTTGGTGCTCAAGGGATACCTAGTGATAGAAAAGGCCACTATTGATTGTCACCGAGCTGCTCTCTTTTGCAGCTTCATGTTTCTCACACTTCTTTCCCTGCATTGAGGGAAGGCTCAACCTGTTCTCCAGAATGTTAGCATGAACCCCATACATGAACTTCATCATACACCTCATTAAAAACTTGATAGCCAGGTTCATTTCCCATGGACAAGTGAATAATAAGTAACGCAAAACTCAGTCTTCTGTGGGCAAGCCACTTGTTCTCTCTGTAGATCAGTTGTCTCATCTGGGAGAAGGGCCTGGTTCCTCCCCTACCTCTCAGGATCATGAGGATACATGAGATCTTGGAAAAACATAGGTAGCACGATGCTGCAGTGCATTTAGTGATGACGCCAAGAACATGGAATAAACTTCTCTAAGTATATTCTGTTTAAACCGGATCCTTGAGTTGCTCATGAGAATTTCAGGGTACATGCCAGCAACAAATTTTCAAATCATGGCTGACAAGGTGGGATTTTTATTTTATTATTTATTTTTATTTTTATTTATTTGTATTACACTTTAAGTTCTAGGATACAAGTGCACAACGTGCAGGTTTCACACATAGGTATACATGTGCCATGATGGTTTGCTGTACCCATCAACTCGTTGTTTACATCAGATATTTCTCCTAACGCTATCCCTCCCCCAGGCCCCCACCCCCCTGACAGGCCGCGGTGTGTGATGTTCCCCGCTTTGTGTCCAAGTGTTCTCATTGTTCAATTCAAGGTGGGATTTTTAAAATGACACAATTGGAGACAAAAGTAGCTGGCAAGCAGGTGGCAGGATTCTCTTGCTGACCTAGGGTACTAAGTCTTGGTCACTGGAAATTTATATTTATAAACTACCTCATATGATTGCCTGGATTTTAGAAATATGCAAAAAATAAATTTCTAGGAAAAATACCACAGAGTAATAATGTCAGCTTTAACTTTCTTTAAAAACTGTTTTAAATGTTTCTCTTTTAAAAAACTATTTTGCTTTTCCTCGTATGGGTCCCCACACCTACCTTGTGTGAGTCATCATCTCATGCACCAGGGCTTTCAAAACGTGATAAGTAAAGCAAGACGTCTACTGTATATCTTGTTAGGAACTTGCTTTGCCTTTTTGCTCCTGTTGCTCTACAGAAAAGACGGAGCGTTCATGAATGGCAAGGTGAGCCACACGTAGGGGCCGTCCTAGCCCAGACTGCCCAACACTCCTGCAAAACCTCATTTCACTGCTGGATCTACAGGCAACCCCTGCACTGCGATTCCTCCTCCTCACACCCACATTCCAGGCTCAATTAGTGGAATCCTAGTCTTATATCCACACCATGGCAGCACATTAAAATGTCTCCGATTAAGCCCTGGATTAGCATGTGCCCAGACTTTATCTTAATTGCCGATTAAGATTAATCCCGCCAGGGAGTTTTCCAGGGCTGCTTTATTACCATGGGGTGAATCATTACATATTTTGAGTTGCAGGTTCCATTTAGCTTTCTTTGACTAAAATGGGAGACCCAGACTCTCTTGGCCTCTAAGGAAGGGGCTCTTTATTGCTTTCTGAAAACCTCCCTTGACAGCTCATTTGCACCTGAAGGTTGTGGGGATGAAGCCTTGATCCGTCTTGACAAGTCTATGAAAACTGGAACACAGGGAGTCACAGGCTTTCTGGCGGGCTCTTGGCTTTAAAAATCTACAGTGAACTTTGACTTGAAGAATGATCTTTATATACTCGGTGCTGGCTTTATCATTCATAGTGATTTACTGAAAACCTTTTTTTTCTCTCTTTCTCTTGCTCTACATGGATGTATATATTTGTTTTCTGAACCGTTTGAGGATATAGTATATACATGGTCCTTTAGCTCTACATACTTCAGTGTGTGTTTCCTGAGAATGGGAATAATTTCTTACCCAATCACAGCTGAGTTATGAACTTCAAAAATTTACACTGGTACTTTTTACCAATCCTGATTTTACCAATACTTCTACTAATATTGATTTACTCCAAAATCTACTTCACTAAGTGATACCCCGATAACTATTAAGTCTGGCTACAAAAGAGAGAATTGAAAGCAAGAGAACTCTCCATGTCAGAAGTAAAGTGATGAGACCTAGAAAAGAGAAGTAACTTAGTGAAGGTCACACAGTGGCAGAAGAGTCCAGGCAAACTCAAGAACTCAGGGGCAACTTCTAGCCACTGAATTGATACGCACATAAAGACTCAAGAAAGGTCAGGTCAGTATCGACTCTGGAAACATCCAGAGCTACCGGGCCAAGCAGACTTGACACTACCCTACCTAGATATGGAAATTTCCCAAGGGCAGAGGCCAAGAACTCTGTTTTTGAAAAGGTGTGCTTCACATTTATGTAATACGTAAGAAAGACTTGAGGATAGCTATACCTGTTTCACTGAAATACTTCTTTTCTCCCAGCTTTAAGACGCTAATTGTTCATGGAATTCTGTTTGGCTGTCTGGGGAGGCATAAGTCAGGAGCATTCAGCAGCAGTGTAGAGATCACTAACGTGGCACAGCTGTGAGACCCTTTGATAACAGTACGTGCCTTTGGCCTGACTCAGACTGCAGGACCTGGCGGACACCCACAGCCATGGCTTCTGGGGATTCCTAATAGGGCAGTTCCCTGCTTTCTACCTCAGGGAACCTGATCATGTTATCGCTCTGAATGGGTTGGCTTTTGTCAGAGCATCTGGGTCAGGTGAGTCTGCATAGTACTTTTCAATGTCAAGGCCAGTCATGATATTCATCGTCAAATCTGTGGCGCCATTCTGTGACGTCTCCATCTCAGAATCTGTCCTAATCCAAGAGCCAACCATGGAAATGGCTTCATCCTGAGAGGCCATCAATAGAGACTTCAGAAGGATCACAGAGGCCCAATCTCCTTCACAGATCCTCCACCAGACATCCCTTCCTAAGGACTCTTCCTCACATGGCTGTGGGTATTCCCGCTTCTGCTAGTAGAGTGTATGCCAAGAAAAGAGAAAGCCCGTCTCTGGTTTCCCTACCCTGCTTACTGCCCTGGGCGGCTACCAGTCTTAGTGGTATTTGGGAGTCCTAACGGATGCACCCATATCTAGGTAACACAAATACCCACAGTCTTTATCTTCCTTTACACTAAACTCATGAGATACACCACATTGGCCACTAGTATTTCTGAATGGACAGAAGTCATTTGCTGGTCTCTTTCTAAAGGCTGTAGCCTGCCACTTCCATGGTAATTTCATCCTAAAGCAGAGCCTAAGAATTGAGGACGAAAGCTTTCTCTTTTGTTGAACCCACAGCATAACCATGTTCCTTAGATTCTATTACAAAACAACCATTGGCTTTAACTGGAAACTTGAAAATTTAGGGTAATTATAGTATCAATTCATGATTACTCAACACATTTCCTCAACTTCCTTTGTGACTGATATTTTGAGTATGTTACTGTAACATTCGTTGAAGAAAGTGTGTTGTCCTGAAACAAGTGAGGCCTGAGACACCCCACACGTCTAAGATTTCTTACCTATGATTCATGTGGCTGCCAGAATATCTTTTACCTTCTTTCTTCTTTCAACCCTTCTCTCTTAAGTTCCGTAAACTTGTGTCGGGCTTCCTGAATTTGCCTTCAGCACTAGCAGTAAGATGACTCTAAATGGATGGGTTTTCCATGTTATTCTGGTCCAAGCTGCAAAAGATTAGATTCCCTATGGAGCCCTGATGGTGGTATTACTAGGCTTTAACTTGATGGGACTGACTTCGTTAATAGAATTCTCTCTTCAGTTGTTTGACTATGTTAATGTTGCTAGAAGGAAAAAAACCCCTGATTTTCCTATATGTAAGCTGTTTTCAAATTTGCGTGGGGGTTCTCTTGAACAGATCTGCAGTTTTCTTCCTATGGAGACACTACAATTACACGTTCCTTTTTCTCTTTATAAAAACTAATATCTTGCTAGGCACTCCGCCAGGAGTACTGAAATTTAGTTCTGATAAAAATCCTTCTTGGATATTTCTGGTCTAAGCTTTAAGATCTCTTTTCCTTCTTTCCCTCTTTGCTCTTTTCCCCTCCCTGATTACCCCCTACTCAAGGCACGAGCACACACACGCACAATTCATTTATGCCTACCTTGGAACAGATCTGAGCCAACATATTCCCTGGGGGGAAACAACGGTCTCTTTTCCTATTAATGAACAGTATGTTGTTGCAGATTCATGGAGGGCTTAATTTAATAAACAGGGAAAGATGAATATGCTTATGGGACATCAAACCTCTTTAGGTTTAAAATTACTGACATAGAAGAATTGTCTTGTGAAGCACCCCGTCCTTTCATGGCTGGGTCATTATGGAATACAATGCGGCAGGGGAAAAACATCCCCTACCTGGGGCTTCGACTCCTTCTACCCTTTGACTCCATCTCCTCCATCCCTAAGTGCCAGAGGAGGCGTCAGATGTGCAGAAGTCAGCAATAACTGTGTGTGAACTAGTTCAACCTCCAATTCTGTGGCTTAGTCCTTATCGGTAATTTGATGGGAACCTGAAACTTTGTTGAAGGGAAGGTATTTTGCTGGCTCGGCTAGAATTGAGTTTAGACAGCACCCACGATATTGTGATAACCAACCAGCTTGAGATGAAGGCACTCATGACCAGCTTGCAGGAGCAGGCCTCGTCCCAACTCCTACTCCCTTTCTCTCCCCGCCACTCTTATTAGACACACTTCAGACTGAATCTTCTGTGGTCCCCACCTCACTCTTCCCATTCTTGAGCCCCTTCCCCTTCATCTTGGATTAGTCTGTCAGATGGCTAGGTAATCTGGCAAGGTCTTCAGGAGAGGAGGGAAATAAAACAGGGGGAACTCTGTCCAGGCATTTAAAGATGCAAAAGGCTGCCTGGTGGGGAGCAAAGGGCTGGGAAGCTAGTGAGCACCTACAGAGAGCTGGGTGCTGGGGAGAAAGAAAGGAAGGAGCATCAAAGACTTCACAACCAGGCTTTCTTTAAGTACATGTGCTCTTCTGCTCCTTTTAAATTATGCAAACCAAACTGAGATAGGCACAGCAGAGTGTAGATCCTCCACTAAAAGGGTAAGAAGCTTGCAATTGAGCTACGGCTGTAAAAGGTAAAGACAAGGTATGGGGTCCCCAGGGTTTGGGGTTCAGGTCTGGTTAGGGGAGTGGAGTTCTTGTAAAGAGTCCTTAAATCTTTCTCTAAACCAAGGACTATCTAGACATGGCATCAGTAACAGTGCAATTACCGTCTTTGGATTTATGCAGTCCTATCCTTACCATTCTGTTTAAACCTGCAACCTGCCTCCCTTTTTCCTTGCCCTAGTTTTCCTTCTTCCCTTAGCAATTATCACCTTGTACCACTATACAATTTATTTATTTCTTGTATTTACTGCTAATTGTCTGTCTTCTCTCTGCAGAAATATATGCTCCTCCAAGACATGAGTATTTGTCTGTTTATCTTCATTGATATATCTCTAGTACCTGGAGTAGTGCCTAGTTAATAATAGGTGCTGAATAAAAATTTACTAAATAAATGAATGAATGTCATTACTCCTTACAAGCTGTCCCATACTCTAAAACACCAGGAGCCCTTTAAGACGAGCAAAAACAGAGCCAAAATAACTATGCAGAAACAAAGCATAAGAATGTTCACAATTTAGTCTTCTCTAACAAAGTATATTCCAATTAGTTAAGTGAAAAGCTGAATACAAAACAAAATAAGACCCGGAACATTAGCTCAGGAAGAAACACGGATACGGAGAAATCACAACGAGCAGCCTCATGGTATCATGGAAAATTGATAGCCTAGATATCACGAGACCCTGGTTACAGTCCCAGCTTTGCATAAATCTGTGTGACCTTAAGCAAATCACCTTGCCTCTCTGGGCCTCAGTTTTTCCAGTTAAGTTTGATTCAACTCAAATATTTAATGTGTGTTCATTTCATCACTTCTATCTCTAAAACGGCATAATCTTACCTAGTCCCACCTGATATTAAGATGCTAAAATAGCCTACTACCTAAATGTGATCATTTCTGCGAGAGAAATCAAGATTGCATGCCCGGCCCCCTATCACTGTGGGCTGCAGTCCCCAGATGGATTACACCTTCATTTTAACATCCTTATTCAGCACGGTAGGCATTTACTCTAAGAGGTGAAGTCGAAAGAGTCCCCTCATGCAGCAGAGTCCAGGTGCTCACCTCTAGTAACCACTTTGGAGAACCGAGAATCAAACCGCAATCTCGGCAGCACAGGGAATGAGTAAAATACCCATAGTCGAGGAGCGTATTGAACTGCTGAGCAAGGGGTGTGCAAATACTATTTCAAATGGCTTAAAAAGCATCACAGCAATGTTTAAGTGGGTTACGGTTGCCTCACAAAAGCACATCTGGAGGATCTCTTTGCTCTCTTGCATCCCTGAATATTGAACGCAGAAAAATAAATTGACTTGCTGTTTAATCCAATAGTCAATATGAGCTTCTAGTGTATAGACTCAATTGACTTAAAACTCAAGCTATGGCCTCCAGCAAGAAAAATGTAACACAACTGCGCAGGCTTGGTATTGATACATATCACAGGTAGCTGTTTCTTCAGCAAGAAACAATTATCGAATGGTCAGTGCTGAGGGATCAATGTGCTTCATAATTTCTGATGTGGCTTACTGAACAGCTGGGCATAGGTTTTTGTTTTTGTTTGTTTGTTTTTTTGTTTTTTAATCTTTACGGGTCTGATGGCTCTCTAAAGGGATTAGGTTATTGTGATTTTTTTTTTCCCATGCAAAAGCACCTGCCTTTCTTTCCCTGTTCTAACGAAAGGGCACCCCCCACTGAGTTCCAAAGAGCCGTTGCCCCTTAAAGTGCCCTCTGCCATGCATTACCTTAGGTTATGTGGCAAACCTAACCCCATACTACAGCCCAGTTACCTTGTTGCAGACAACTGGCTGTATTTGATTGTTTTGCTGTTGACAACAGGATGGATTAGCAGGGCTAGAAATTAAATTATATTGAGTATTCTTTAATGCCTTATGTACAAATTTTTCTGGCTGTCAGATTCTCTGTTTGGCTTTCTCAGGGCCTTGAAGGTAGGGGGTCAGGAACTAAATGTTTTGAGAACTGACAGCTCCCTTTAGTGAAAAACAGAATTCTCCCACCCTTACCCCTTCCCAGTTCAAAGAACTGCTTCCTGCTTCTTTGCATGGAAGATAGTTACTATTTTTTTCTTTCCCTTTTGAGTCAGGATCCCTGGAGAGCCTTATAAGAAAACAGTGTCTACTGGTTAAAGGGTAACCATTTTCAGGGAATTTGCATTAATCTTATTACATTTTATCTTCCTTCAGGGTGAGGGAGTGGGACGGACTGTGAGGTTTCCTTTGAGTTTCAGGTTTAGACACACCCCAGAACTCAAAGTAAAAATGATATAGGCTTAATAATAACTTCCCAAGAAGCCTTTTCAAGTTCAAAGTGGATTATAAACATTAATTAATCAATTCCTCCTCCCAACACTGTGTGAGGTATGAATTACTCCCATTTTATAGATGAGAATGTTTAGGTAGCGAGCATAAATAACTCGTTTCAAGCCTAAATTGGACTTCTAGTCAGTAAGGGACAAGCAATTTGGATTGCTGTGCAAAGTGAAGGCTCATCAGACTTTTCTCATTCACAAAAATTAATGAAAACCCGTCCTAGGAACCCAAGCCTCATTGTCTCCCTGGAGTGATCCGAGTGGCCTCTCCCAGGTTGGCCCAACTCTTATCTTTTTGCATCCTCAGTTTTCTGGCCAGAAAGAATTGCCTTCCTCCAACACAACCACAAGGAGTTCAGATCAAAGGCTCACCAATGGTCCATTTAAATGCCCAAGGCTGTCTAATGCATCTCTCCATAAGACTCCCTGAATGGAGGCTTGGGTTTTACCAGCCCAGCCCTGCCATCGAAGTCATTTGCAATCCAGGCTGCTCACTGCACCTGCTGCTGTGGAAGATGTAATAGGAGCAGGAAGCACCATAGAAGGGGAAATGCTGTTTGGCACAAGTAAGTAAATAGATAGGTTAACAGGCCAACACACCTTGCAACTTTTCACTATATGAACCTGTTGGCTAATGTTAGTAATCCACACTTCTTTTACAAAAGTCAAGCTGGTGGTCACTTTGCAGGAAACTCTACAAGGTTTTTCTCAAGACAGTCCTAGCAATGAAGCTTCCAACAAACTTAACATGGTTCTACATTTCCCCAGGAATTGCTGTAAACTGATAAGCACTGATATTCTTTCCATTGACTAAAACATCATGATCAGTCAACTGAGGCCTGGGAGGAATGATCTTTGTGGCTCATATGCACCAAGGAGGTTTGCCTCAACTGGAAGGGTGGAGACACTCAGATTTCAGCCTTCCCTCATCAGAAACACATTTCCTCATTTGGATATGTGTTTTCCAAAGCACTTGGGGGTTTTCAGCAAATCTTTATACATCTCATGGAAGTAAGAAGAAAAAATACTCATACTTCACAGAATACATATGAAATGTGTCTGTTAGGTGGGGAGAGGGTAGGGAGGAGGAGTTTTAGCTGAGCTGTACTGAATATGAGAAATTAAAGATAAATAGAGGGAAAGAATTTTCTTTCTTTTTTGCCACGCTGGGAGTGGAAAAGTTTGGCCTAGTGGATCTCTACCCTGGCTGCTTATCAAAACCATCTGGAGAACTTTTGGAAACTCTTATGTCCAATTCAGTTCTACTGCATTTGCTTCTCTGGAACTAGGGCCTATGCGGGAGTATTTTTTTAAAAAGTTCCACATGGACTGGTGATGTGCAGACAGGCCTGGGAACCACTGGGCTGGTCTAGAGAGCCCAGTGTAGACAGTGAACATCCGCATGTAAGATACATGACCTGTCAGAGAACATTCAAGAGGGAAGTTCCTTTAAAAAGAATCAGGCGAGCTTCTCCTCGCCTAATAGCTTCCAACTAGCATCAGTGTTCAATTAATAATGTAGTTTTATTTGATGTTTCATGTGAGAAACTATTTAAAAACAAGAACTCTTTCATTCTTTTTTTCATTTAAATGGACTCAAAAGAAACAATTTGCTTGATAGGTGAGCACAATGAGGGATTCTATGACCGTAAAATAACTGAAAATGAAAAATGATTAAAACAACAAAACAAAAACCCCACTTCTCCATCTGCAATCCACATCCGTGTAGCCATGTAGTCAGAAAATTTACTGAGGGTCTATTGTGTTTCAGGAACTATGCATGAATCTAGCAGTGCCAGGGTGATGCAGACACGGTCCCTACATGCTAGTGTCACCCAGTCTAGCAAGGGAAGGGACAACCAAAGAGAAAAAGCACTCTGATAAAAGCTGATTTTTACTTGCCTCTTACCAGGGGTCATGCAATCTTCCAAGGGCTTTTTGTTCCATATCTCATTTTGTCTTCACAGTAACCTTAGTAGGTGGTTTCTATTATTATCCCCATTTCACAGACGGGGAACTAAGACTTAGAGGACTTCAGTAACTTCTTGAAGGTAACAAAACGTGTAAAAAGGAGAGCTGCATCTTTTGGACTCAGTAGATCAAACATATACATCTGCCTCCTTCTGCTTCTTAAGTGCACAGAAGGTATGCTGAGGTTCGCTGGTCGTGCTAGGGTGGAGTGGGGACGACTGAGCATATCCTTGTCTCTTGTTAAGTCACTGCTGCTCCAGGTGAGAACAAACTCATCTCTGGTGCCTGCAGCTTTCAGGGTTGGTGTTGAGGAATCCCCTTCCCCTTGAACTTGCATGCTTTATGGTTAGCAGTGCCTTTGAGGCCACACACATAAGCGAGGAAGGAAAACATAACCAGCCCAGAGTCCTCGTGCTGGGGCTTAATTTCGTACCTGAGAGTCATTCATTCCAGTTCCTGGGGCAGGACTCTGCCTGGCCTGCTTACCAGTGTTTCAGCAGCACAGAGGGGACCCAGCCAGCCCACAGAGTTAAGCGCAGCTGATCTGTAACTCCAAGTCATCTATTTATCCCCTAACCGTGCTGCTCCACGGGCAAGTGCAGGGATGGAGAACGCACGCTTTGCCACAGTTCAGTGAGCCAAGTGCAAGCTCCCTTAACTTGGCTGTGGTGTCAAGTCACAGTTATATAACCCCTGGGCTGAGTGCCTCCCTGGGGTGGGGGGTAGGGGGCGGGCAACGGGGGAGCAGGAAAGGCATTATTAGTATAATGTTAAGAAAACAGACTCTGACATCCTCCAGAGTTTGAGAGTCTGGAACTGTTTGTTTCCCATTTAGTTTGTTTCCCATTTTGTTCTACAATCTTCAAATCCCAGATTTTGGAGTCTGGGCAGCTGTGGGTGGGGAGGCCAGCAGCGTGAACTGGACTCAGCCTCTTTCAGGCAGTGGGCTTATTTAGCTTTAAGAAATGTCCCAGGCCGGGTACGGTGGTTCACGCCTGTAATCCCAGCACTTTGGGAGGCCGACGAGGGCGGATCACGAGGTCAAGAGAGACCATCCTGGCCAAAATGGTGAAACCCCGTCTCTACTAAAAATACAAAAATTAGTCACGCATGGTGGCAGGCACCTGTAGTCCCAGCTACTTGGGAGGCTGAGGCAGAAGAATTGCTTGAACCTGGGAGGCGGAGGTTGCAGTAGCTGAGATCGCGCCACTGCACTCCAGACTGGCGACAGAGTGAGACTCCAACTCAGAAAAAAAAAAAGAAAAAGAAAAAAAAAGAAATGCCCGTTGCACGACTGTTTTCAGAAGACCAATGATTAAGAGCACGTGAAAATTAATGCACAAATACAGCTAAGGAAGTGTACCATATACCTTTTGCAACCACTCTTTTGCTTTGAAAGTGTTAAAGTACACAACTGGAAAGATGGAAAGACCTGAGATTGACGGCATTGTAGATACTTCTGGAAACTTTTCAATAAGGACAGCAGAATAAACAAATGTGTTCTCCTTTCACGATCTTTATTTTGGTAAGTCCGTTTCTTTTGGCCACAAGAATTACAACCATCTTTTCATTTTTTTAACTGCAAAGGCGGTCATATGATATGAAGTCACTCCATATCACAGAAATCAATTCAAGTTTTATTCATGGAGACTCTTCCACAGCTGCCATCTGCCCCTCCCGCTATGAGAAGCAAAGTTTCCCGAAGACAACCCCTCTCTCAAATGTGGCCCTCAAACATTTTTAATGAGTAGTAAGAGATAAGTGAACATGTGGGAAAATGTTCATCCCTGCTAGTAATAAAAAATGCAAATTAAAGCAACTTTGAAAAGGTAACATTTCAGTTTTCGGAAATAATACCCTAATGCTGGCCAAGCTGCATGGAAACTGATAGACTCAAATGCTATAGGCATTGAGTTAAACCAGCATAATTCTCCTTGAAAGAAATATGGCAATTGGTAACCAAAATTATAAAGATGTGCATATCCTGACCCAGCAGCCTTCTCTGGGACTATACACTAAGGAAATAATCTGACAGAAGCAAAATGCTACACAAATTGTACTACTGCCTTTAATGATCAAATCTAATCACAGACATACACACAAAATTCCAGAAGGAGCCTAATGTTCAATAATGGGGAATGGCTTAGCAAATTCTGGTATATTGATAATGGAATAGTAAAAAAAAGAAATCAAACTGCAAATAAAAAGGGGGTACATGTAAGATCTAGTGTCACTGGAATCATAGGATTTACTTGAATGTTTTTATCTTTTTTTTAATATACCAAAGAGATAAAGGCTTTTGTACAGACTGTACTAGGAGGCCCTTAAAACAACTGTTTTCTTGTCCACCTCATCTCTGCGAAGGGGTGTTTATTTCTTTTCTATTTAAAAATTAATTAAATTTTATTGACAAAAATTATATATATTTATTGTGTGCTACACAATGTTTTGCAATATGTAAACATTATGAAATGGCTAAATTGAGCTAATTCACATATGCATTACCTCCCAAACAGTATTTTTTGTGGTGAGAACACTTAAAACACAAAGGGGCTTTTATTAAGGATTTTGAAAATGAAAATAATGAAATACCGAGGGTCACCAAGATCATGCTGGATACAGGAAGAAGGCTTAAAACATCGCATCCTTGAGTCTCTGGTCTAAGTCAGGTCCTTGGCCTTTGAGCCTCACCTTTGCAGAGGACCTCTTCCATTTTCCCACATGGGATGACTTTGAAAGGTGCTAAAATGGGGCCCCACTCTCCTCATACCAGCCATATGAGCTCACATCCATTCAGGTCCTGGAAGTACCTCCAGTAAGGGCCTGAGAAAACTTTAAATGCCAGGGTTTCAGAACCTTTCAGATCAACAACCCGTCTGTTAGCCACCCTGAGATGAAGGAAACCCAGATCCATGTGTCTAATCATCTTTTCAAGACTAGCGAAGAAGGGAATTTCTATGCATGATAATAAACCATTCCCACAATTAGTTTAACACAATGATTTCTGGTCAAACCTAGGGGAGCCATCCCTCCTTTATGTCAACAGCTTCCACATGCTGGTCAGTAAACAGTATGGGCAGGCCCACGCTTTGGTTCTCACTGGTCTGTATCTAATTGGGGAAAATAAGGATAACATAATAAGTTTTCATGAAGCTAAATATATTCAAAGGAGAGAATTATTCCTTACTCTAAGATAATGTCCTTTCTATTTTTTCAGTCCCCAAAGTCCACTTTTTTGGGGAAAGATGACAAAAAATAGATGGAGTGATTTTGTTGTTGTTCATGTTATTCCTTTGCAGTAAAATATAGGGACCCTGTATTGGCCTCCCCAAATGTTACTGAAATCATACTGCTTCATTAAGCATATTAACCTTGGATCTTCCATTCAGTGGGGGAGATGGAGATTCTGGACATTCCAATTGGGTCACTCCAAACTGTTTGGCAAAAAGTTCTGATCCTGCTGGCATTTCAAACTGTTCTGCACAACCATTATAGAGCTTTGATTCCATCACCGTGTCTGTCTGTCTACCCTACCTGGCTGTGAGCATCTTTGCCCAGGAACCACTGCCTGATTCACCCTTCTGTTTCTGGTGACTAGCCCAGCACTGAGTATACTGTTGTTAGACTGAATCCATAGTTGGATGTACAATATGGGTGAAATGCAAAGAACAGCTGTAAAATTGAAGAGAAAGCTTTCAGTGTTGGTTCAGAAGACCTAATTAGCAGCCTGGTTCTGCTATTTAACAGCTGTATGACTTGAGCAGTGACTCTCTCTCATACTAATTTCTTTTCTTTAAAGTAGAAATCCAACCTAACCTCTATAAAGTAGAAATGTCGCCTATGCCCTTCACCAGTATCCTAGCTGTGTCCTTGTGTGAAGGGTCATGTGAAAGTGCCTATACATATATGTTAATTTCATTCATTTCTCTCCATTTTATTCCCTGACCAGAGGCTTCTCATATTTAGATGTCACCCCTGTCCCAGCCCTGGCGAGAGGAAATTACAAAGCAAAAAGCCAGATCCCCCAACCCAACGATGTGGAAGTCCAGAGGCAGCTGTCAGCATGCTTCAATTACAGACAAAATCAAATACAAGCAGCATCCGTTTGCATTTACTCACGATTATTGTGTTTGACAAGATAACCTGTACCCACTTGTACATTCATTACAGAGCTTCTGAAATGATTTTTCTTTGTCTGTGAACATAGGAATTTTTAATGAACAGTTTCAGTGTCTGGTTTCATGCACTCGAAAAGTAAACATCAGTGAGCATCTTTCTAACAGGCTTGATCCATGCCCTCAGATGGTCTACCAGGAGGCAGACTTGTGTGGGTTTGAAACTTTCTTCCTGAGGTCACTGATGGAAACAAAGAAGGAGAAACTTTCAGCCTCCCCTTTCCTGTGATAAACATTTTAAATAAATGAATAGGTAAACAGAGAAGGGATCTCAATGTTAATTGCTAGTAAGTGAGGCATAAAAAGGAAAAGAGAGAGTTGTAACTGCCAGGACAATCTCATGCATTCTTTTGAACAGATTCATCTACAAATGAATGTGGCACAAGGAAATGTCAGGTGTTCTGCATGCAGTAGCTCAGGAAGCTCAAGTCAGGTCTCTCGTCTGTCCCTCCAGCTAGCTATATCTCACATCATGCTTCCTCACATTTCAGGGCTGCAGCCTCGGTAGCCTTCACCCAGTTCCTCAAATACATAATCCTTCCTCTATCCACAGGACCTTTGCATATCACACTCCCTTTGTCTGGTTCAGTCCTATTCATGTTTCCGATCATCTCTTCCTTGGGGAAGCATTCCTCCCCTCCATATTGAGGCTAAAGTATTTCCAGGGGACAAATCCTTCATTGCGTTTGTCACTGTTGTTGTTTTACATTGATTTGGTGGCAATCTGACAAGCTCTGTCTCCTGCAGAAGACTGTATGCTCCGCACAACAGGGCCTATGTCTCTGTTCTCCATCTCATCTCTGGCACCTCACATGGTTGGTACTCAGTAACTATTTGTTAGGCACTAAATGAATGGAATGAATGGATCCCTGACAAATAACTTCACCAAAATCTTTTATTAAAGACTTGCCTTTGCAAGGAACCCTGTGGAATACGCCAAAAGACATGGTTCCAGGCCTCTGGGGGCTTCATCAGCTGTAGATGTCATGTTTATACATACACGACATCACTACGGTTGAGAGTTGGGCTGTATCAGTGTACAGGAGTGCTCTGGATAGGATGTTCTACCTTGGACAAGCCACTAAATACATCTGTCCCTCCATTTCCCCATTGATCAAATGGTGACAGTATCAGTGTGCTCCTTGTTGAAAGGTCAGGGGATAAAACAAGATAACAGAAACAAAAATGCCTCAAAAAGATAAATATTACTAATACCTTTTACCTAAAAGTATCCACCTCCTTAACCAACTCTACAAAGAGTCTTGAGCCTCGCTAGAGAAACACGATGGAAGCTACTCTCTTCGTAAGACGCACCTTGCACAGCAGGAGTGGGCTGGGCCAAGTTGGGGGCACAGTCCAGGCAGGTGGGAAGACAGAGATGGGGCTACTCTAGAGAGCTAAAGGACACCAACCTTCTGCCACCAGGGCCAGCCAGGGTTGACAGTGGATCACGTGGCCTCCCTGAAATAGGGCTACTGAGCAGCTTCGTGATGCACAGAGACCCAGGGTAAAGGAGCAAAGGGCCAGATCCTGCTGCAAAACACACTGCCCATCTGCCCTGAGGTCTGTCATTCCTCCAGTGGTCCTTGGGCCCTGTCTTGCCTGGGACTGGCAAACAAACAGGAGGCCTCCTCCCTCCCTGATGCTCACCCGACTGGATCCACACCTCACTAAGCAACAGCTGTGCGGGTGCAGGTAAAGTCTTTCTGGAGTCTCAGCTCGTGATAACCATTTAGCAAACTTCCCAGCGGAGGTGTGGAGCAGACGAATGATCACAGAGTGAGAACCATGGCTTTTCTCAGGGTCATTGTCTCAGGAACCATGGGGTGGTGTGTGAGTGGAATCTTGTCAGTGTTTTGTGAAGATACCTAAGACTTTCAGTCTATAGCTCTGAGAATGTCATCCCATTTTACAAATGAGAAACAGAGAGGCTAATAAGCAAATCTACAGCAAGTCATTTAATGCTGCAAAGATGTAGTCCATGGAAAGAGATCTAACAGGAAAACTCGGGAGAAATGCTGGGGAGTGCCATGGGGCCATCAGAACAGAAGGCCCTGTTACTGCTCAAGCAGCTGCCACCAAGCCTGTGAGCTCAAGGATGCTGGGCTGGTTGAGAGACAGATGTGGCAGGCATGCATGCGATTCAACAATGCAACAGTCCCTTTCTTGTTTGTTTGGAAAGGTTATACCGCCTCGAATGCTAACAGCAATCACGAAGGAGCCACTAACTGTGGCATTTCTTCACAACATTTCCCCTGCAACTGCGGTCAAGGCGGAGGGATGGCCACAACCAGTCATCTTTTCTGAGTGTTCCTCTGCAAGGGGTGGAGTGCGGACAGCATACGTTAGTGGGCTAAGAATTTGCTTATCTAACAGAAATACAGCTTAACTAACCAAGGGATACATACAATTGTTCTTACAAATTCTGCAACCCATACTGAGCACTTATAAAGGCCAGGCCCTGTGAGAAATACTGAAAATGCAAAGCTGAATAAGGCACCTTGACTGCTTTCAAGGAGCTCTTTCCTAATTGGCTAGGAGAGGATATAACCCAAAATTTACAGCTGCCTTTTGGCAAGCCTATCACTGCAATCTACAAGGTGCTATGGGAACTTCAGGGAAGGAGAAACTCTGTGGGAAGAGCCTAGGAAACCTTCCCCAAACAAGGCATTGATGAAAGAGTAGAAGTTCATCAGGCATCAGAAAAACCACTCATTCATGTATTAACATTCAACAAATACTTAAGAAGTACTGATTGTGCTGGGCACCCTTGTGGCTGCTGGGGATACTGCAGTGGGTGAAACAGCCCAGTTCCTACCCTCATGGAGCTAAGTCTGGTGGCAGTGATAGGCACACAGATAGCGAATCACAAACTTGGAGAGGTCTATGAACGAGAAGTATAAGGTGTCTCAAGAGTATCTATCTGGGGAGCTGATTGTGTCTGAGAGGCAGAAGCAGCTTCGGTGGGGATGTGACATTTGAGCTGAGACAGGAAGGATGCTGAAAGCAGGGGTAGGCTGAAATTTCCGGGCTGAGCAAGCATCATGTGCATTCATCCACTCCACTGACATTTATGAAGAACATGTTGTTGCACCAGGGTCCCTGATGATGCACAAGACACATCTCTGACCTCAAGGAGCACACAGTCGAGTGGGGAGACAGATGATTGCAATAGAATGTGCTAAGTTCACGGCTGGCGGGGTGGAGAATGCTTTCCCATTAGAGGGAACAGTGTGTGCAAAGGCCAGGAAGGCACAGCTCAAGACATTTTAGTGGGAAGTTAAGGGTTCCAAACTCCCCTCGATTGACTGCTATGTGAGGTGTGCTTGATCCATCATCTTTCTTTTTCTTGCTTAAGAACGAAACTCCTTTCTCTACTAATCACGGTATTGCTGCACCAAGAAGAAGCCGCCTCAGCAAATGCTGATGCATGCATTTTGCAGTGAGCTGGAAGTGCCTGGCCTAGCTTGGCCTGTGCCTCCCTCCTTTCCTCCCCAGGCAGGATCCACACAGTCATCAGCACCACGGGGCTGATTGCTTAAAGAAGGCACCCTCCCTGCCTCATTGCTCCAAGCTGGCCTCAGCCCAGGTACCTCGGCCACACCCACGGCCCATCCAAACCTGCTGTCTGAGGGTCAGAGTCCCCTTCCGTGAGAAAGCCCCTGTCCCGCTTAATAACATTTTCTCTCTGCCTGTCTAATTAACTCCGTCACTGTATCTGCAGTCAGATAAAATGCTCATTTCACACCACATTAATTTTTATCAGCTGAACATTAAGCAACACAAAGCTATCTATGCTTGGTTTAATTTACATACTGACAGACCTACAAAGCGTTACCCACAGTGGCTGCGAAGCAAATAAGCAGAACTGGCATCAAACAAGGCTCTTCAAAATGAAATATTGATTTGCAAGGCTGACAGTAAAGAAGGGTTGGAGGGCTACGGGAGAAGAAGCAAGGAATAGAAGAGTGATTTTTCCTTGAACAACAGTTATTGATGTTGTCACCAGTAGGCCTCCCAAAGGCCAAACAGAGGAGCCAGCTGAGGCCAGGATCCCAAGGATCAGGTGTTACCAAGGAACACAGCCCTACAGTCCATACTGCTCCCTGGAAAAGGACTCTCTTCATCCTGGCATCAGAGGCTATCCCAGCCTGAAAGAAAATGCCCTCAAACAGCAAAGTATTTTAATCACATACACAAACACATAATATATCTTGCTTCTGTAACTTTGCTCAAGCTGTTTCTCTAGAAGAGTCTTCCTTCTATTCCATGGCCAAACTCAAGCACCACCTCTTCCAGGAAGACTTCCCTGGACACCCCGCTTCCTTACAAATGTGTTGCCAGAATTCCCAGCACTGGGTCTGCATTGCACCGACTATCCATACCGTTTCTTGATAATCTATATGTATGTTTCTTTATCCCACTGGTTGTGAGCTCTTTCAGGGACAGATCTAGGTTTGGGGCAGCTGAAGTTTAAGCAAGTTAGGGGATTTTCTTTAAGAAGAAAGAATTTTAAAATATCTAACTTTTGCAAATATTGCAGAAACTTATAACCATGAAAATAAATTACTAGGGGCACTCTCAGGGCTTTAGGAGAGGCCAGTGCAAATGAAGGGTCCTGAAGTTTAAGTTTTATCAGCTTTGAAGTGGGTCTACTTCTGGTCTCTTGAGTGCAATTCCTTGCATGTAACAAGCATTCAATAAATATAGGAAGCAAGAATTAAATGAATAAAGAAAAAGGAACTACTTTGGGGTGCCCAGTCTGTGATAGGCACAGCCAAATAACTTTGGGAAGGATATTCTCCTCTAAGCAGCACAGCAGCCTATAGATGATACAACCGGTAAGTGTTGAAGCCAGAATTGATTTCCAAGAATCACCTTCCTCCATCTGAGAACCTATGACCCAAGAGAAAAAGAAGCAATACCCCAAGTGAAAAGACAAGTGGCTCACACAGGTTAAGTCTTTAGACTTTAGAGGTCTTAGCACTCATAATTTCACCCAGACCGGTGGTTCTTCCACTTTTGTGAGCATCTAAATCACCTGACTCACTTACTCCACGGCAGATTCTCTGACCTGCAAACCAGAGAGTCGAATTTCTCATGTCTGTATAATTGGAGTGGAGCCTGAGAATTTGTATTTTAAATGTGTCCACTCACAATCTTGGTGCAGGTTTTCGAAGACTACACTTTGAGAAACCTTGACTCAACTACAAATGTTGATGTTGAAGGGAAGTGCACCAGGAGAATTAATTCGGTGAGCGCTGATGGAGAGGCTAGTGGAAAGCTGTATTTCCTTCAAGAAGCTGGGATGTGACTTTAACATGATGTGGCACCATGGCCTCAGGAAGACTGGGGACTGACAGAGAATGGAAACCGCAAGTCTAGAACCTGATGAGTAAGAAGGCTGCAGACATATTTTAAAGTGCCTAGGCAAGCCACCAGTTTGAGAACATCCCTCGTCTTTGTGTGACTTTCAACCTGCAGATGTTTTCAACTGAGTCCCCCATGAAGGAGAGGAGCCGAAGACCTTCTCCTACCACAGGGGCCAGTGCTGGCTGAGTATTCTGCTTTGCTATATTAAGAATTTCAAGAGGTAGCTGCTGGATATGTAATGCACAGCGCTCTTGTCCTGGTTATATATGGCTTCTCATGAAGGAAACTTCTGGCCTAGCTTCAATTTCACAATTATGCATGCTGGGGCTTGTAGGTACCAGATGGTTCCAGGGTTACCACAGGTATTTTCCTTTCAACACCATCATGGTAACGTTTTTCTCTTCAGAAATGTCTATGACCTTCAGAGGCCCTAGACACCCCCCACCACCCCATTGCCCCCCAAAAAAGCTTCAAAATCCAGGACTGTCTATTGTTTCATTGTCTTTTGCTTGTTCGGTGGTGTTTATTGGGAAGAAAATGCAATAGATGCTTTGGTATCGAAAAGTCTGGCTCTTTTAGAATCAAATGTACATAAAACTGATTGTAGAATGAGCCCAGGCTGATGTCATGGGCTCTGAGTTCAGGCCTGATTCAGTTACTACTTGGGCAAGTCACTTAACTTCCCTAGGTCATCTCATCTGTGATATAGACTTGATAATATTAGTTCTGCCTCCCAGAGCTGTGATATGGAGACAAAGTGTTTTGAAATATCTAAACATAAATGTAAGGGCTATTGGCTTTGGTCATAATCTACTAACCCCTTACAGATAACAATTAAGTTATCTACACACAATAATTTTTAAAAACCATTTCCAAGGCAATGGAATGCAGTCAAAAGTCCAACAGGAACTGGAAGGGAGTCTGTCCCCTGAAACATGAACCTTCACCAAGTAAAATTTATGAATTTGTGGGGTTTTGTCTGGGAGCACTCCCAAGTTAGCTTTCAGCTCTGAATAGCTTGAACTGTCAGAGAAATAAGTCAAGAAAGGAACAAGAACATAAGGGGAGAAATTCTGGAAAGGTGGGAACTGCAGAGGCAGCGAGCTGCAAAATCTATGTACAAAATCTGCCCAATCCTCGGCTGGCTGCAAAAATATATGTGCATGAGGGAGACTCCAAGGGACCCAATACAAAGAAGCAGCTGGAAGCTAAAAGAATAGAAAAGTGACTTTATCTGCTGTCAACCGCAGGAACAACAGAGCTGGAATTTGAGTCCAGGCAAGTCGAGTGGTTGCTAAAGCAAAAATTATTTTCAGAGAAACAGAATCTAGGGTCTCTGCAACAATCATTTGTTTTGTCTATTACCCAATCCAAAGTCACCATACATGCAAATAAAGAGTAAAATGTAACACATAAGAAAAAAAAAAAGCAGTAATAAAAACCAACCCCAAGAATACTCAGATAATGCCCTTAGCTGATAAGCACTTTAAAGAAGCCATTATAAATATGTTCAACAAATTGAAGGAAATATATACATAATAAATGAACAGATATGGGACTTCAGTGAGAAACAGAAACTATAAAAATGAACCAGATAGAAATCCTAGAGTTGAAAAGTAGAATGAATATAATGAAAAAAAATACTACTGTATGGGCTTAACAGCAGACTGGAGATGGCAGGAAAGAGTCAATGGACTTGAAGATGAATTAATAGAAAGTATTCAATCTTAAGAACAAAGAGAAAAAAATGAAGAAGAGTGAACAGAGCCTCAGTGACTTGAGCATTATAAACCATCAAACAGTATACATATATGAAATAGCAAGTCCCAGAAGAACAGTAGAGAGAGAATGAAGCAGAAAAAGTATATTTGAAGGAACGGCTGAAAATTTAACAAGTATGGTTAAAGACATCAACTTACAGATTCAAGAAACTCCGCACATCCTAAGCAAGACAAATACAAAGAAAACAATATCTAGACAAACCACAGTCAATTTTCTGAAGTCGAAAGATAAAGAGAACATCAAAAAAGCAGCCAGAGACCTACAGCAGAAACAACAATATGAATAATAGCTATTTCTCTCACAAATAGCAAAGGCCAGAAGACAATGGAATAACATCTTTAAGGTACAGACTGAAAAACATTGTCAACCCAGAATTTTATCTTCAGGAATAAAGAGAAAATAAAGTCCTTTTTGGATAAACTGAGAGACTCATTGCCAAGAGATCTGTACTAAAAGAACTGGAAAAGAAAGTTCTGCAGTCTTAAGGGAAATGACACCAAATGGTAACTCAGATCTACAGGGAGGAGTGAGGATCACTGGAAATGTTTTCTCAAAGATGTAATAAGTTATTAATTTTTCCAGTGGGTAGCAAATTTATGCCATATAATCATACTTTGCCCTATAGTAAATGACACATTGCCTCTTTGTCACAAAACCCCTAAATTCTACAAATACTGTTTTTTCTGCTCCCTTCCTCCCCATCCCCACCACTCCCTCAAAAGAGAGAGAGAGAGAAAAAAAAAAAGAGAGAAAGAAATCTTGATTTTATTTTCTAGCTGTGTGACCTTGGGCAAAAAGTTAACTTCTTGGTGTTTTAGTTTCTTCATTTATAACAAGAAAAAGTGGAGTAAATGATCTCAAAAGTTCCTTTTGGCCTGAACATACTGTGATTCAGACTAAACTGGTGCAGTATGTTAGGAGTAGTCTTCATTTAATTTTTACTATTATTATGGTTACAGTAACTAAGTCTTAGTCTTCATGATCAGACAAACTCATAAAATTCATTGAAGAACTAATAAGGCTTAGAAGTGTCTTACACACCAACATCCTTTGGAGTCTCACCACTTAAAAACAACAAAAAAATATGCTGCCATGGCTGAAGTAATCAAATGAGGTAAGCCACAATACATGTGCTCTACAAACTGCAATGCCCAATGCAGACAGAGGTAAGGTGGTTTGATTATCCCAACTGTCAGATTCCCTTTCACATTTTCAATATATTGATGCTGGATGCCAGTTTCTTAAGTCATCTCAAACACCAAGGAACTACATTAAACCATATCAGAATGTGCTTAGTCAAGTGCGAAAGTTCACTGCACAAGTCTTGCCTGTGTGAGAAGCAGAGAGTAAAGAAGCCTTGAGCCCCCAAGGACTGGGAACAGTTAATTAAATATTCAGTGTGTCCATGTTTCACTTGGGGGAGAATTTATGAAACTTCTAAGAGCTTTCTGGTGATTTGCCACAGAGATGGACTTAAGCCAGGCTAGACTCCAAGGCTTACTGACCACCAAATCCTGGGAGGCTGCCCTGGGGTAGCCTTCCTCAGTCCTGATGCTCTGTGACATTTGAGCCGTGCAGGCTTTCTCTCCCGCCTCAGTGCCTCTGTGATTCTGCCGGATTAAGCAAGCGGTGGGAAGTTCCTGACTCAGACAGTGCACTCTAGAACGGGTTCTTTGAGGACCTGGGTCCCAGCTGGCTCTCCAAGGTGACAGGGAAAAGGTAGAAAAATACAGTCCCTTCTTTGGCAGCCTTTTTACAATTCTGCTGAGTGCCGTGTGTTCAACTGTTTCTTTTCTTCCCCAGAAAACAGTCACTGCAAATAACATGCTGTTTGGAAACAGGTCTACTTAAAATGCCACATTCACATAATTATTTACAAATACTGGCATAAATGAAATAAAGGTCTGACTAAAACAGAAAATCTCAAAGCCCAACACTATTGCTTTAATGAAGAGAGTAGAGAAAGGCTGAATAATCTGCTATTTCACCGCATTCTTGAGAAACTTTTTCTCCCTCCTGCACACATATTCCATGTTTAATCTTCCTTTTTTAATTTGCTCCCATTACCCAACTTATAGCACATAATGAAGTATACATATCACCTGTGTTTTCAAATGGCTTTTAGATAGATTTGAACATGGTCACCAGAGAACCATTACACCTGTGTGTATGCTGCCCTTTGGAAGAAAAACAACTATAAAGTCCTAGGGAAACATACTGGGTGCATACCACTGAGCCAAAGCTTGCTTTTAGATATCCAAAGCTTGCTTTTAGATATCCAAAGCTTGCTTTTAGATATCCAAACCTCCACTGACGTCACCAGCTAACTGAGTCCCCAATATCCCTATGAGCTGCCTGTAGGTTTCAGACAGCAAAATCCAATACATGTCCAAAATGGCAATCATTAATTTCTAAACGATTGGCCACTGTTTGTTGAATAACAGTACTTCTATTCTGGCAGGGTGGAGTTATCATTCAACCAGAGGCAGAGAAAAAGCACCTGGCTTCCTTACCTGCTTTCTGTTTAGAAGGGTGCTGTGCCTCATGCACCCATATCCTAGGGCTCACTGCTCACAAGCACCGTAGGCCTGGAGTTTTGCCTGTCCACTTTCTGTCCTTCAACCACATAAATGTGGAAAATGGGTGGTGCTGAGATTCCGCTCTCAGAGGGGTTCATTTCAAAACAAATCCTGGACCTTAGTTGCTAAAATGCGACACCCCTTCCCACTGTTTCTCAACTACATAAAAACCTCAAGAAACCTACCATAAGCACTGGCATTTATAATCTATCACCATTTTGCTATGCATATAGGGTGATATCTGGTATCCAAAATCCCCACACACTAGATGTATGCCACCTCAGGAACCGGGAAAAAGAGTCCTTACCTCTGAAGAACCAACCTGAATTTTGTGGTTGGTGGTGGAGACAGCCATAGAGAGAATTCAAAATGGCAACTCGAAGTCAATGTTTCAAATGGGCTATTCACCTTCTGTAGGCTGGCAGGAGCTCTTCACCTTTACTCCTGTGCTCACCACGAAACAACAAGAGCAGCAGCAGCAAATAAAACCCCAACTCAAAATGGGCTGCTTGAGATATAGAATTTGCTTTTATATTCTTCTTCTCTGAACTGTGTTGGAAAGGGCAGCCAAACCCCAGGAGAGTATTTTTGAGCTAAGAATTTGACAACTGTTTAGACTGGAAGCTCCCTGAGGGAAGGCTCAGTCTTTAAACTGTATTTCGCTGAGGCACAGTTTGATACCATGGTGGTATATGGTAGCTAACATGATGCAATGATGAAGGAGGGATCTCGAACAGCCACTGATCTCCTAATATCACAACTTCAAACAGCTTCCTGCCCTCCCTCCCTCCATGGTGAGTAAGGCAGAAACAATAGGTTGATTTGTCAACCGCAGACAATCAGAGGAGGCCTTCCTTATGGCGCCTCCCTATATATGGCAACTCCCCTCACCTAGCCCACCATTCTCCCCTCACTTCCATACCTACCAGATGTGACATGCCTTGTAGACTGTAAGGCACTGCACCACCATAAAACATTACATAAGACGAAGTAATGTAATGGAGATAACTCTGGGAAATTACCCAAAAGGCCTCATGCCTCGGTTTCTTCCGCTTTCAAATGGGGATCATACTACCTGATGTCTTGCCTACATTACAGGATCATTGTGGGTATCAAAATGTGTAAAGCCTATGCAAATATAACCATCAACATTATAACATTTTCTTAACCTTTGCATCCTCAAAAAAGGGAAGTGCAAAGTGAATGTGTGGTTCTTGACAGAACTGAAAGAAGCCTGAAGTAGGAGTGAGACAGGCCTTAGCTGTGGTTCTGCCACGTCTCCTCCTGGGTGCGGGAACCAGGCTCTCTGCTCTCAGTGCCTCTCTGTATCACAGTGAGGGTGGTATTCTAGCTCTGCTGGGAGACACAGAATGTACGCTGGAACAGGCTTGAGCTCAAGAGCTTCCCCATGCACACAACTCTCCAGGCACTCACCCTTTTGACTTCCCCACATGGAGAAGCCTGATTCTAAACTTGGAGAGGTAATGAGACCTAGCAGGTCAGGCTGGGCCAGCCCATGGCAGTGACCAGGTCGGTATGAGCTTTTCACCTCTGAAAATCTTTAAACTATTTGGGAAAACAAATTACTCTGAAAGAAAGTCAGACAGATACCACTTTATACCCACTAGGATGGCTATCCCCCCGCCACCAAAAAAAAAGAAATAAAATAACAAGTGTTGGTAAGGAAACTGGAAACCTTATGTGTACATGCTGGTTGGAATATAATGTTGTCACTATGTAAAGCAATTTGGTAGCCCCTCAATAAATCAAACATAGAATTATCATATAATCATATAATCCAGCAATTTCACTCCTAGGTATATACCCAAAAGAACTCAAAGAAAGTGTTCAAACAAAAACTTGTATGCAAATCTTCATAACAGCACCCTTCACAATTGGAAAAAGGTAGAAGCAACCTCAATTGCTCATCAACTGATGAGTCGATAGACAAAATGTGGTACATTCATACAAAAGAACATTATTCAGCCACAAAAAAAAGAATAAAGGACCCATACAGGCTACATCCTGGATGACCCTTGAGAATATTATACTCAGTGAAAGAAGCCAGTCACAAAAGGCCACATAATATATTATCCCATTTATACAAATACCATGAGTAGGTTTATTATTATTTATGTCTAAATATATTTTATTTATATATTTATATAATATATAATTATATTATCTATATATTTATTAATTATATTTATTATTATTATTATTATTATTATTTCTGCACAGAGGCAGAAAGCAGATTAATGGTTGCCAGTGGCAGAAGGGAATGGGAAATGGGATTTCCTTTTGGGATAATTAAAATGTCCTGGAACTAGATAGTGTCATGGTTGCATAACTTTGTGATTGTCCTAAATGCTACTGAATTGCACATTTAAAAATGATTAAAATGGTAAGTTGTACATTATGTGTATTATACCATTAAAAAAAAGATAGCCATACATAGGTGGGAATGAGGTGGCTGGGAGAAGGGACAGTTCTGGAGCTCCTGTCGAGGACAGCCTTCCAAAGCCATCTTTGCTGCACTGTGTGTGCCTTTCCAAGGGCCTGGGTTGTACATTAATTGAGAAATGATTCCTAATAAGTCCCAAGAAGCCACAGGTCTTTTCCTTACAAACGGGAAACAATCACATCTCATGGCAGCTCATTACACTTTCTTTGGGTACCATGAGTTGTTTTAAAACCGTGAAATTAGTTCTGGCAGAGTTTACAGAAAAACACCCATGAGATGAGACTGAATGAGTTATGTAAGACTTCTCGCACTCTGCTTATGAGATATTAACTCCTTACGGGCCCAGCCAAGGACACCGGTGTCATTTATAAAGTAGTGAGCACACCCTGGTTCCCACCAAGACCAGCACGCGGTTGACAAGAAGCAGCAGTGGAGCCCTAGATCTGGATGGGCTCATCGAGCAATTGCCAGCTTCAGCAGCTAGGTACTTCCTTCTCCACAAGAGGCCAGTGAGGCTGCTAGCCAGGTGAAGGGACTTGCTCACACAAACTGGCTCAACTAAAAGTTCCAGTCTTTTCCCAGGAGTTAGGCTGACCTTTTGGTGTGGTGTACGGAAAGCTTTAAAATCAACCAGATGTGTAGAAGATTAATACGATCATCACTGGCCTACAGCTATGCCACAAGACCAGCCCCACCCCACCAGGAAGATAAGTAATCTGATCCATTGAGCTTGAACTCTGGCATTAAGGAGACACATATTTCAAAAGTTTCCATCTGGCAATAGTCACTAAATTAATTATTATACATGAGAAAAAAAAACTTATTTAATGTGTGAGCCCCAAACAATGAAATGAGCTCAGGAGCTTTCCTCCACCCCTTCTCCTTCATTTCCCCAAAAGACACACACACACACACACACACACACACACACACACACACACACACACACACCACCTGTAGTGTACTTACAAAATATGTATGGAATATTTTACCTATGAAATATACGTCATAATTTATTTAGAAAGTAGCAAAGCATTCAAAAATGAGTTTAAAAAGCTTGTTCAAGATTTGTCTCAGGAATCAAGTACTGAACTTGGAGAAACCTTAGGACTCTACTTAGAATCCATGGACTCTTATTTTAGAAATAACATGCTTAGTTGTCTGGTTCCTGAGCACTAGCTCATTGGAAGAGGAGACAGGGCGCACTGCAGCAAGGTACCCTAAGCAAGAAGTGAGTATTCACCACCAGAGTGGGAAGAACAGAGAGGACTAAAGGCAAGCAGAAGTCACCAAAAAAATGGCACCAACCCAAGCCTGGAGCCATGGGAAGTGCCAGCAAACCCTCTCACCCTAACAGGCAGCATGGTAGCGGGGAGGGGACACAGGCTTAAGAATCAGACAGATCCAGGTCTGAAAGCCAGACCTTGCTACTTATTAGCTGTGCAATATTGGGTAAGTTACTTCCCCTCTCTGACCCCTAATTTCCTTCTAAAAAGGAATGATATATCCCCACTCTAAAGTGGAGGCAAGCATGTGTACCTTACAGGGCCTTTGTGAAAATGGGATAAGTTATATAATGAGCTAACAAAGGCATCTAGTTATTGCTCAATAAAGGACTTTTTTTTTTTTTTTAAGACTCAAGGACAGTGTATTATGGCGTGGGCTGATTATTCATGCTCACAATGAGAACCTTGAGTCATGCCGAGAGGGCTGACATATAGCTGTGTCCTCAGTGAGAGGGCAGGGACCTTCCCTTTAACCTACCCCAGGACCCCAATACCTCAGGCCTCCGTGCCCTCGTGCTGGTCTCTGGAACTATACTCAGACTCTATATCTCTCTTTGAAAGCTACTTGCAGCTAACTATTCTTCTGTAAGTTATCCAATAAACTAATTTATCTTAAGGTGTCAGTGTTCAATAATAGCAAAGTTTTCATGGGAATCATTTAGCAAGGGGGAACCGCTATAAACCAACAGTGATGTTTCAGCAAAGGTGACAGACTGATGAGGAATTCACTTGGGGTCTGGGGGCCTTCTTGGCATCCTCTCAATTAGACGTTGTAAGCAGTTTCCTTTTTATGGCTAGCCTGAAACATTACAATATGGAGTCGAGACACTTCATGGGGCCCAAGCACTGGCTGCTGCTGTCTGGCACGTCTTTATAAGAGTTAGATGTTGATACACATCCACTCAAAACATAATAGCTCCTCTTCCGATCGATTCATATTTATTTATTTAATTAATTTATAAACTGCATTGGTCCAAAAACATTGCGGGGGAGAGGAGTCACTAAGGTAAACAAGTTCAGATGCCGAAAAATCCCACCACCAAGATACTAAGTATATCACATGCTTCATGCCAAGATGCACTGAAAAATCAAAATCATTTATTTTTCTTTGTCTTACTTTCCCCTGCAATCTGATGTTCTTCTAAACACCCATGTCCCAGAGACTGCAATAGCAGGGAGGTAGATAACGAGGGAGGGGCACAGAAGAGACAAATGGCTGAAGCATTTCAGAATTTACCAAGATATGTAGATAGGAATGGATCAGTCTTTGTCTTGCTCTCTGTTTCTGTCTCTCAGTGCCTCTATCTCTTCAAAATAATAACAGAAATATTGCTAAGATCAAATAAAAAAAAAGTCTCTGGCTCTATTTCCAATAGAGGGCTGCAGCCAGGGCTGTGTTATTCACTTGTCTATCTCCTGGGCCTGCAGCCATGTGCTACACCAAGTCTGCTTCTCCTCCCAACCTCGTATTCAGCCACCCTCACGTTGGTTGCCCAAAATTGGCTACGGTGAGAGTATTTACACCACAGAAATTGGCAAACATTAAACATCAGGGCTTTTTTTTTTCTTCCTTGCTCAGTAGAACAACTTCTGTAGAGTTAAACATTTCCCAGCACACTACTTATACAAATACTTGTTAAGTAAACAAAAGAAGAATGACACGCTGTTCCACTTAATTCAATCATTTCCAACACCTCTCTGGCCCTAATCATGACAAACCCCTCTGTAAGTTCTTCTCCACAACAGGATGACATGCCCTGGGATTCAGTTATGAAGCAGAGAAGGAAATGCCAGGAAGACTAATTTAAAACAAAATTTCGTTTTGGTAACAGCGTCTCTGACTCAGCTCTGATGGAAAGTATCAACCTTATAAACCCACAAGGAAGAGGTGAAGATTTCACATCGTTTCTTCCTTTGATGTTAAAAAGAGAACCTTCTTGAAGGCTGGGACAGCACTGTGAGAGGAGGGCCACCAGGCTTGCAGAGAGCAGTCCCTTATAGCAGCCTCCTCTTGGTGAACTCAGGGGGCGAGAGACTTTCCCTGAGCCGAAGTGTCCTGGCTATAGACCAGTAACTATTATAGCACCTCCTCTGTCTACCCCACACAGCATCTACCTCCCAGCCCCCCAAACTCCTATTTATCCTCCAGGACCCAGTTCATATGCCGCCCCCACCTCTTTGGGAAGAGGCCTGCTCCCTCAGCATGCAGGTCTTTCCCCAGGTCCTTCCTGTCTCAACTCCAGCATTTACTATGTTGGGCTGCAGTTAGTTCTTATCGATTTGGTCACTCCCCTGTCCCTCTGTGACCCTCTCAAGGGCAGGGGCCACGTTGAGCCTGCATTCCCAGTACTTTCTGCAGTGCTTGGCACACAGCAATTGATTGCTGCATGCCTATTAAAGTAAACCACTGAAAAACTAGACGTGAAGGGACTTTTAAACTGGAAATGTAATCTATAAAGTATAAAGAGTTATTACCAAAGGCAGACCACAAAATAGAGTGGCACACTACTGCCAACCCTTAGGAACAGCCCTTACTTGGCGCAGACCCTATTGAAGCATTTAATCACCTCACCACTAGGTAAAATTTGTGCAAACACCTGGTGAACTTAGGTGGAAAGGCTCAATTAGGAATTACAGACAACATTCTCTAAGTAGTGGCCTCCCCCTCCCCCCTCCTTAGACAGCTTTGTCCCAGGTTTCCACACCCTCCCTGCCCACAGGGCTCAGAGGTAAGAATATTATATAAGGAACGAATGCTGCCTTCATTTGTTTTAATAAAGAAACAGCCCATTTAAAGAAACACAGACTTTAGTGGCTTAGATATTTCTGAATGTGAATATGACCCAGAGGCTCAGGAATACAGAACGGCTGTCTTGAGAATGAGCGTTTTTTTCCTATTTAAAACATTCTGGAAAATTGCTCTGTATCCCCGTGCCAAGATGAAAAAATAAAAAACATAAGGGCTATTTGGAATGTCTCTGCATTTTACAGATGACTTTAATGCATAATGTTATAAAGACATGAAGCTCTCTGGCCTCAAATGCCCCCAGTGCAGCCGCCGGAAAGCCCGGGAGAGGCACGCCACGGTGTGGAATCTGTGAGCAGACCCCACAAAGAAAACTCACGGTTTCAGATGAGCTTTGTGGTTGTTCGTGGGCTTTTTAGCTTACAGAAGCCTCCTAAGAGGATGCAAGCAGGCTTGTGTGGAATAATCCCTTAACTGTATGGTATAAAATTTGTTAATATAAAATGATAATGATGATGATGGTGGTGTATCTCAGTGAAAGAAGCTGTTTTCACATATATTTCATCTTGTTTTATTTGATATTGCAACCACGTTAGCTAGGTAGGAAATGAATTACTGATGTTATAGATGTGGAAGATGATGGCTGAGAGAGGGTTGTGGCTGGCTCCAGGTCTAATTGCTAGGCAATGAATGGTATGGCACCAGAGCCCAGAGCTACTGTACAATGCCTGGTGGGAGTGGGAAGTTGAGTAAAAACAGGCACCACTGTTAAGTAGGGAAGATTTGAGAGAACACAAGTGCTGGATCCTTACAGACCCAATTCTGCACCTGGGCCCTGACAAGGACAGGCTACATGATCATGGGTCAACTGTTACAACCTTCTGGTCAATTTCCTCATCTGCGTATGTGAACAGCAATTCCCAACTCATGGGTTAATATGCAGACCAAGTGTTTGGGCTCCAATACAGCACAGGTAGGAACCAAAGAAGTGGTAGCCATTAGTATTTTGTCATTATTTCTAGCTTTACAGAGGGCTATTGGTCCTGTAAAGGGGCTCATTTCATTTGTTCACTGTGACTCTGTCTGGGTGGGAATTCTCCTAAATACTTCATGAGGCCCATCTCTCTCTTCCCCTGTAGAAGCTTTGCCAAGGACAAATAGCTCAAGTATCTGGCTTCCATGTTCCGAAGGAAGAACCTTGCCTTTTAAGGCATAATGTGTGTGTGTGTGTTTATGTGCGTGTATGTGGCATGTGTGTGTATGTGTATACGTGGGGTGTATGTGTGTATGTGCATGTCACGAGCCTGGTGGCTTATGTCTTTTACTCCTCTTTACTTTTGAAATAATATTCACCTGTTGTTGTCTTTTTCAAATATTTCTATGTCTACAGAGATGAAAATCTTTGCCCAGATTCAATAAGGCAAGAAATCAATTAAGGTTTTCATTTACTGCTTAGCCTCAAAAGATAAGACACTGAGAGAAGACCTAAGAAAGTATGTACAGTTTCCTGGAGGTTTCATTCTGGGTTCTGTGTTCTAGAAAAAATAAAACAGGAAGGAAAACCCTTACATGTCCTATTTAAAACCTAAATGTTTTGTTTCTTTTTTTAAAAAAAAATTTAAAGCCATACCACTTTATTTTGATTAATATGGACAACTCCAACAAAAGAAAGATGCCTCAATTTTTTGAAGACAGTCCTAAACCTAACAGCTTGGTTTTTAAATGGTTACATTTAAATATTTCTTTCTCTATTCATTTCCAAACCTGGGCCATAAATCACCCTTATGAACACAATGGCCTGTGCCTATAGCAATTTATCATTTGGATAATGTCACTTGTTCAGGTGTGCACTAATTTATGCCTCAAATTAGAACTCCTGTTGGCTGAAATCTTGCCTTTCACGTGCACATCCTGGGCTTCGGCCCCTTCGGACCAGCTGGGAATGGTCCAGGCAAGGAAGAACCTACGCAATTCTTCACTCAGGGGAGGGGGATGGAGGTGATGAAAAGAGAGCTGGGGCTTAACAGTTCTCTTCAGTTCACTTGTTTAGACTCTTAATGTTTGTGGCCCAAGGATGCAACCTATTAGGAAATACTCAACAAGTCCAGACTAAAGAGGAGGTCCCTGCATGCAACGTGCATGTCAGCTTTTGCTGCTCCAAGAAAAGGCAAGGAATTGAACAGCAGTGGGTTCAGAGCCCACAAGGCAGCATTTCAGAGCAGGAGGGACGCCAGAGTGGCTGTCCCAAGTTGGTGGCCTAGTGTTGCTGCTAATTCCCTGTCAAATCATCTTTCTGGGCCTCAGTTTCCCTAGCAGTAAAAGAATTCTAAGATCTTCTTCCTTCTCTGGCATTCTGTGACTCTCTCTCAGGAGGAAGTAGTTGTTTATTACTATAGCCAGCTGTTATTACTACCTACAACCCCCATGATATCCCTATTTTCTCCAATTATCCAAAAAGAGACGGCACAGGAAAAACTCTTAAGTTTCTGACCCACAATATGGAGAATCAGTACTTACACATTCGGCAGGGAAATCTCTATTTGGAATTCTCCCCTTCTATCTCCACTCTATATTTTCTCTCTTTCACTGTCTCTCTCTTCCAAATATGTCAGGAAGAGACAAAGCACTTTCTAGCACCAGCATTAAAATGAACTACCAGGGCCAGATGCAGTGGCTCATGCCTGTAATCCCAACACTTTGAGAGGCCAAGGTGGCGGATCACCTGAGGTCGGGAGTTCGAGACCAGCCTGACCAATATGGAGAAACCTTGTCTCTACTAAAAATACAAAATTAGCCAGGCGTGGTGGTGGGTGCCTCTAATCCCAGCTACTTGGGAGGCGGAGGCAGGAGAATTGCTTGAACCTGGGAGGCGGAGGTTGCAGTTAGCTGAGATCACACCATTGGACTCCAGCCTGGGCAACAAGAGCAAACTCCATCTCAAAAAAAAAAAAAAAAAAAAAAGAAAAAGAACTACTAGTTAACACATGTTTGCTCTGTGTTAGCTGTTATGTCGTAATTCTTTAATAAAATAAATTCATTTAGTGCTCCCAACAACTTCTAGAGGCCCACACGAATCCTCTTCATTTGACAAATTAGGAAACTGAGGCTCAGGGAGGTAACTTGTCCAAGATTGCACAGGGAATGGCAGCATCTGAATCTGAAGCCAGGGCCGTCTGAATCCCAAATGAGTACTATTTCCACAGTGCTGAAATGAGCAAGTTCATGAATCAGGGCCATTTAAAATGTGGCTAAGTGAGTTTGATTGCTTAAGCTCCATTGGTAATTAAGATCAACGGTAGCCAAGAAGGACTACAAATATTTTTGAATTTCCACAAACGAGGGGTGTGACTATAGAATTACATATGTATGAGATTAAACAACCGATTTCAAGAGCCACACACAAAAATTAGTCTCATTGCATTTTAGCCAGGGTTTATATATTTGAATTGTAAATTCAGAGATCCTTTCTCAGTTAATATCTCTTTACAACTCTGTGATAATAGCTCTTAAATTATAATAGGCTCTCTCTTTTAATAGAAGAAACCAGAAACCTAAAATTCACATTTGTTCATTGTTCTTTTGTAATGCAGTCATTGACTTTCTTATATGTGTATCTTTAAACACAATTTCCTCATCGCCCAAGTAAATCAAGGGAAAATGGCTTCCCAGACACAGTTTTTAAATGCACCAGTTTTGTTCAAGGCGTGAAAATTGTGAGAATCCCATGGATCCAGGGTGATGAATCACTGCTTCCGCCAGTCACTTCCCCAACCTGCAGCTGGAGTTGTCCCAAGCTCCTCTCTCCCACACCCCATAGGCAGCCATCCCCTCTCACCATGACGCCACTCTCCTCTGACACGCAAGGGAACACCTGCCAGAGGGTGACTTCACCATACCCAGTCACTCTGACAACAGCCCAAATAAAACCATGTCAGTCATTTAACCAGAAACAACAGTCCAACAGGGCTGGGGAATTCAAAGTCATAGGAAAGACAGAGAGAAAGAGGGAAAAGAACTGTTGCCACAAACAATTAAAACCCAGGCACAAATACCTTAATGTAGGAAATGCAGGGAGAAGGAGGCAGCAAGAAGGGAGGAGTCAGGAGTCAGAAGGGACTAGGTTTGAGCCTAGCACTTACCGGATGTGCAACCTTGGGAAACTTACCTACCTTCTCTGATCTTGTTGTCCTATATGTAGGATAGAATAACAGGACCCAACACGTAGAGTAGTTGTGATTCTGAGTATTTATGTAAAACACTTAACACCTAGTTAGCACTCAATCCATGTTAGCTGATGATATATTGTATCATTGATATAGGATTACATGGTAGGTCTATGAACATTCTAGAGCCCAGTAGGCTCCTCTCTCTGGCAAACTGAGCAGGAAGAGCCTTGGATTCCAGTCCTGGTTTTGCCACTGGCCAGATGAGGCAAATCACATTACTTGGGGTCAGTTTCCAATTCTGCCAACTAAGAGCGTCATTTCAATGCCTTCCAAAGACCCTTTTATAGCTCTGTAATATGGTATCTTTTCCTTTACACAATGTTCAATATCAAATTGGCAACACAAGTCACAGAAGTTTAAATCTCAGGTGTTCAGGAGCCTCTTCAGAGGACCAATTCTTCTCTCTGTCCCAGCAATCTGTAGGGGGTAGACTGGGCAGGCTTTGGGGCCTGGCAATGGTTTGTGAAGCCTCCCTCTTGAGTGCTTGGCCAATCTGACTGCATCTCTCATAAGCATTTTAGGCAGTGACATGCTGCCTTGAAATTCTTCCTTTCAGTAGAAAAGTCAGATCTGTCAGGAGGAGAATAACTCCCTGCTTTTGATTTCCTGTTAAGAACCCAAGATGGGAAAAAAATGCAAGGAGATTAAAAAAACAAAAACAAAAACTTTGGGGCAAAGGAAAATACATACTCTAGCAGCTGGCTGGCCAAGGTGCCCGAGTGAAAAGCACCCACAATTCTGCACACTCTGACTATAAGTTTATCTCTGTATTAAGGTGTCTACAGCTCCACCCATGAACAGCAGCCACATGCAGACTAAATCAGGCCAGACCAGAATGGAGTAGTTAAAACATCTCTTGCCATGCCTTCCGGAATGCCACTCTTTTAATATCGCAGAACTCTCATCAGTATTACTAACGGAAACTTCTAGATTGCCTGTACTGATTTCTCTCCCAGGGAGTTGCAGTGGTAATGAGAAAAATGGCAATGCCTGGGATCTATAAGACTTGGTAGTTTCATAAAGGACCTTATCTATATACTCTCTTTTGATTACCTGCAACAATGCTACAAAGTAGGCACTGTGGGTATTATTATTCCCATTTTACAGATGGAGAAACAACCAACATGCTGAGTGAGTTAAGGACCAGTAGGTTAGGAGTAGAGTTAGAACTGGAGTCATGGCTTTCTTGCTTCCCATCACATGCCCTCTCCCTTTTTGGAACACCTTTTATGGACAAAAAGGAGAAAAAGGCAGGCTTGAAGGTGTCAAAGGAAGAAAATTGGGCCAGTTTTCTTTGTAGTGAGGCTCCTGTCTATTTAGAAAAAGTCATTCAATGTACCTTAAGGTAAGAAAAACCATCTATGACAAACCCACAGCCAACATTATACTGAATGGGGAAAAGTTTAAAGCATTCCCCCTGAGAACTGAAACAAGACAAGGATGCCCACTTTCACCACTTCTATTCAACATAGTACTGGAAGTCCTAGTCAGAGCAATCAGAAAAGAGAAAGAAAGAAAGGGCATCCAAATCGGTAATGAGGAAGTCAAACTGTTGCTGTTTGCTGATGATATGATCCTGTACTTAGAAAAACCTAAAGGTTCATCCAAAAAGCTTCTAGGTCTGATACATGAATTCACCAAAGTTTCAGGGTACAAAATTAATGTACACATATCAGTAGCTCTGCTATACACCAACAACGACCAAGCTGAGAATCAAATCAAGAGCTCAACTCCTTTCACAATAGCTGCAAAAAAACAAAACAAAACAAAAACTTAGGAATATACCTAACCAAGAAGGTGAAAGACCTCTACAAGAAAACTACAAAACACTGCTGAAAGAAATCATAGATGACACGAACAAATGAAAACATATCCCATGCTCATGGATGGGTAGAATCAACATTGTGAAAATGACCATACTGCCAAAAGCAAGCTACAAATTCAATGCAATTCTCATCAAAATATCACCATCATTCTTCACAGAACTAGAAAAAACAATCTTAAAATTCATATGGAGCCAAAAAAGAGCCCACATAGCCAAAGCAAGCCTAAGCAAAAAGAACAAATCTGGAGGCATCACATTATCTGACTTCAAACTATACTATAAGGCCATAGTCACCAAAACAGCATGATCTTGAATAAAAATAGGCACACAGACCAATGGAACAGAATAGAGAACCCAGAAATAAAGCCAAATACTTACAGCCAACTGATCTTCAACAAAGCAAACAAAAGCAGAAAGTGGAGAAAGTACACCCTGTTCAACAAATGGTGCTGGGATAATTGGCAAGCCACATGTAGGAGAATGAAACTGGATCCTCATCTCTCACCGTATACAAATATCCACTCAAGATGGATCAAAGACTTAAATCTAAGACCTGAAACCTAAAGATTCTAGAAGATAACATCAGAAAAAACCTTCTAGACATTGGCTTAGGCAAAGACTTCATGACCAAGAACTCAAAAGCAAATGCAACAAAAACAAAGATAAACAGACGGGACTTAATAAAATTAAAAAGCTTCTGCACAGCAAAATAAATAATCAGCAGAATTTACAGACAATCTACAGAGTGAGAGAAAATCTTCACAATGTATACTTCTGACAAAGGACTAATATCCAGAATCTCAAACAAATGAGCAAGAAAAAAACAATCCCACCAAAAAGTGGGCTAAGGACATGAATAGACAATTCTCAAAAGAAGATATACAAATGGCCAACAAGCATATGGAAAAATGCTCATCATCACTAATTATCAGGAAAACGCAAATCAAAACCACAATGCAATACCACTTCACTCCTGCAAGAATGGACATAAAAAAATTTTAAAAATAGATGTTAGTGTTGATGTGGTGAAAAGGGAACACTTTTACAGTGCTGGTGGGAATGTAAACTAGTACAACCACTATGGAAAACTGGGTGGAGTTTTCTTAAAGAACTAAAGGTAGATCTACCATTTGATCCAGCAATCCTACTACTAGGTATCTACGCAGAGGAAAATAAGTCATTATATGAAAAAGATACTTGCACACACACGTTTATAGCGGCACAATTTGCAATTGCAAAAATATGCAACCAGCCCAAATGCCCATCAATATATAAACATATATATGTTATATATATGTTTATAATATATAAAACATAATTTATATATATGTTTATAATATACATTATAAACATATATACAAATTTATGTGTATATACACACACACACCATGGAATACTACTCAGCCATAAAAGGAATGAAATAATGGTGTTTGCAGCAACGTGGAAGGAATTGGTATTTGCAGCAACCTGGAAGGAACTGGAGATTATCATTCTAAGTGAAGTAACTCAGGAATGGAAAACCAAACATCGTATGTTCTCATTCATATGTGGCAGCTAAGCTATGAGGACACAAAGGCATAAGAATGGCACATTGGACTTTGGAGACTCAGAGGAAATGTTGGGGGGTGGCGACGGATAAAAGACTACACACTGGGTACAGGGTACACTGCTCGGGTGAGGGGCGCACCAAAATCTCAGAAATCACCACTAAAGAACTTACTCATGTAACCAAACGCCACTTGTTCCCCCAAAACCCGTTGAAAAAATAAATTAAAAAATGTAAAAAGTCCTTCAGCTCTAAATTCTGTAGATAAATATTCCATACATCCTAAAAATGGCCAGGTGGATATCACACTTGAATTGGTAAATCGTGTGGTAACAGTGGCCTGAACTACAACAATTGATAGCAAGGTGCACAGTTAATCCCAATTCTGTGTTTTTCAAAATTCATTTATTTAAAGTTGTACCTGCATGTTAAAGAGACAAATAATTCTACAAAGCTTTATAGAAAAACCAACAGTCCCTGCCCATATTTCTTATCGCCAAGGGCAACCACTTTCAACTTCTTTAGCTGATTCTTTTGATATTTACCTCCATATCTCGAAATAACAGGTTTATGTAACTACTTTTTGATGTTTCTGTTTTAGGCTTTATCTGTTGACCTTCCACGACGGAAGAGGAGGTTTTTGCTTTCTTTCAAGAACTCCCACCCCCACCACACACATGCACATTTCCTGTTCCCCATCCTGCCAATTGCAATTTATCACAGTTTTGGTTGGATCAATATTCTGTGCTTCTGGTTTTATGACAATGTAAATGCTATTCACCAATGGGGCATGTTATACACAATGAATATTCTTTCTTTTCTGTATAATATTATGTTTTTTTTTCTGGCATTAATAATTAACTTTTTTGCTTGCTTAATTTTCTCTCTACTTATTTCTTATTCAACTCCAAACTCTCCAAATGTAAGTTTCAATGCATTCAGACAAATCAGGTGTTCTATCAGTTTCACCTTCTTGAAGCTATTTCCCCAGGATCCTGCTGACCTGCTCCAGTCTAGATTGTTTTGTTTCTGGGCTGTTGTAAGGCTGTTGTGTTGTGATTTCTCTTTCTCATGATCCTGGGGACTCTCTTCACTCTCTATTTTGTTGGCTTCCTTGTTTTTTAGAGCCTCCTGTCTTTCTTGGTTTATGCCCTCAAGTTTGATGGTGCATCTTTCAGTAGTCTCCTGAAAGAGTGTGTGTAAGCTAACATTTTGGAGACCACACATATCTAAAAATGTTTTTGTTTTAACCTCACATTAATTAATAGTTTGGTTAGATAGAGAATTCTACACTGGAAACAATTTTCCTTTGGGACTTTGAAAACCTTGCTTCATCACCCTCTGGTTTCCATGTTGCTGTTGAGACATCTAACATGGGTCTAATTCTTGATCTTTTATACAAAAGCTGCTATTTTTCTTTGGAAACCAAGGGCCTTCTTGTGTTTGGTGTTCTGAAATCTCATGATCCTGTCTTAGTGTAGATCTAACCTCACCGCTTACACTGGGCATTTGAGAGATTCAAGGAGAAACTTCAGTGTTGGGAAATTTTCCTGAATCACCTTTTGAATTATTTTACCCTTCCCATCCCCTGCTTATTTTTCTCTCGTTTTTTGCTTCTACTCTTCAATTTTTAATTTATTACAGCTCATTATTATTTTTGAGTATTCCTTTTTTTAGAACATTGTTCTTTGCTCATGAATGCAATATCTCTACTTATCTTTCTGTGTTTTTTAAAGTCAAGGGTATTCCACCCTTTCCCTCCAGTTTTTTTTTTCCTCCCTTCGTAGTTTCTGTTTCCTCTAACTTGCTGCTTTCTCTGTATCTCACATTATATGCTTTCCTCAAATGACTGGTAATTCTTGTTTATCTGCTCTAATTTAAGAGTGGGGCATTAAAAAGCTGAGTGTGATTTCTGGGTACACGAAAGGGGTTCATCCACTGTTAGAATAATGGATTAGGCCATTTCCTTGGGGAGCCACAATGCCAGCTTCTTTGGTCTTTTATTCCTCTTAGACTAGTCAGATACCACAGAGAAAATTCCAGTTGCTGCTTAGAGATAAACATCTGGCTGCTATTGTGTGGGAGACAAGTCCGAAAGAGAAAGCAGGGAGTCTTCAATTAAATACATGAACCTATGTCTTAACCCCACTGTTTGCATACTGTCCTGAGTCCAGAGACACTCAGTTTCACACTACCCAAAGGATAACTGTCTAGCTCAGGGGAGGGATGGTACCATTTCCTAGAGTGAATCTAGGATAAAATTGCTATTTCAACAGACTTTCCATCCATTTTATTTTTAGCCCATCGATTTCATTTTCAGAGATACCTGGTGCCATCAGTTCTTAAACCTGCGTGGCACTGGGTTCTGTGATAATCTGGGTTTTCCCCCTTGCTGGCTTGGGATTCAGCTTTCCTGTATCTGGTCAGTCAGTTACCTCTATTCCATCTGCTTTCCAGCTCCCAAAATATTGTTGCCAATCTATTCTCCACTATTCTTTTTGGTCTGTGGGTTATTCTTGAAAAAGACTCTTTACAAATCATTTTAGTGGATTTTGAGGAGAGAACAGAATTACACATGTGTATTTAATCTGCTATCTCTAACCATTCTGTCTAAGCTCCTTCATTCTGTGTTTAACATAGTAAAACAGTCAAATATACTTTGGACCAATGATATAATACAGAAACATTGTTTGAAAAGAAATCTTAATCCACTGGAAAACTGACAGTTTCTTTATGGCATTTATTATTACCCACATCTCAATTCTCATTTCTGACTAGTCCATCTCTGCAGAACCAGTCCTGCCCAATGGATTTATAATCTGCACCTTTCAAATACCTATTTGATCATTAATTCACAGTAAGCAATGTGGGTGCAAGGCCAGCCAAGGACCAAGGTGTGTTAATTTCATTTACTGTCTCTTGGGTGGCTAACAACTTTCCATCTCAGGTTATTTATGCAAGTTGAATCATTTTCATATCCATTATTTTAATGGTGAAATGGCAAAGTTTTCTAATTATTAAAAATCCCAAAGTTGAATCAAGCAGTAGCATTCTTTAGTTTTTAAGAATTGTGCACATGGTGGGGAAGCATCACGTGTTTATAAGCATGGCATCTCTGATCACACTACCTAGATTTGAATCTCTGCTTCCCTTTGTTTGACCCCAGAAAATCTGCTTAACCACTCTGTGCCTTAATTTCTCCATCTATAAAATGGAAACAACAATAGTACTTAACCTGTAAGTTTATTGTGAAAATTAAATGAAAGCAAGGTGCGGTGCCTCACACCTGTAATCCCATTACTTTGGGAGGATGAGGCGGGAGGAATGCTTGAGCCCAGGAGTTTGAGACCAGCCTGAGCAACATACTGAGACCCCATCTCTACAAATATATATATTTTTAAAATTAGACAGGCACAGTGGCATGTATCTGTAGTCCTAGCTACTCAGGAGGCTGAGGTGGAAGAATTGCTATATCCTAGGAGTTCAAGGCCGCACTCAGCCATGATCATGCCACTGCACTCCAGCCTGGGCAACAGAGTGAGGCCCTGTGTCTAAAAATAAATAAATCGATAAATAAAGAAGAGTAAATGAAATAATATGTGGAGAAAGCAAATTCCCCAGTGACTGGCACAAAGAAAGAGCTCAGTAGATGTTGTCATCTCATATTTTTAAGGACTTAGGAATAACATCAATAAATATGTAGTAAGTGGCTTAAGGAGACCAGAGACACTCCCTCCTTGTCCACTGTAATAGAAGAGAAGTAGCAGTGTCGTCTGAGAGTTCAACTGTAAATTCAGCACCTAGCAGGTTTGAGCAGAAATACACAAAGTCAGGTTGAAGGAGGTATTAGGTCAGAGAGCTCTAATGCAGTGTAAGTGATGGAATCTGGACATTGGATAGGTGAACATCATCCAGAAGGGGCATGTCCTATCATTGTAATAAAAAAGGACACTGCCAGTTTCTGAACTATAGTGACACCACCAAGGCAACGGGACTGTGCTGGTCAGAAGAGGCTGTGCCCTATGATAACAAATCTCTACCTCTCAGTAGCTTAACAGAAAAAGCTTTATTTCTTGATTCCATCAGGTCTGATGCAGATCGGTGGTCTTCCTCTATCTTGTTTCTCTGCCATCTGCAACATCCTGCCTCCAAAGGCACCATAGGAGAGAAAGAGAGACAGAAGAACTAGAACTTGTATCCTGTCCATTTACATCCCATTTGCCAGGACTCAGCCTCACGGCCCCAACCCAAGAATGAGGGGACTGGGAAATACCATATCTTCTCTGCCCAGGAAGAGCAGACAGGTTGGTGAGGGCAGAGACCCTTGCAGGCCACTCGCTTTGTGGAGTTCTATCTGGACGCCCAGCTGCTTTCTCCAGGGAACACCTTTCTGTATCTTCATTGAGTGCTCACGGTTGTGCATGACAGGCTGTGTTTGCTCATGTCCCACGAAGTGTATGGGTGGCAAAGTCTTGAAATCTGTGTGCTTAGCTCTCTTAGGCTTCAAAATAGTGAGAATCTAGGCAGGTAATGTGTTAGGAGCTCCACCCCAGTGCTGAATGGGGTCTGGAATCTGTTGACTAAAATATAGTCTTCAAAATGAGCCCCACTTAACTGTAACCTTTGCCCATCTTCCCATCAGCCTGCCATTGAAATCTTAGCATACGTTGTGTGGCTGAACTTAGAGAGTCTAACTGGCCACAGCTGAGGGAGTAAAAACTACTACAGAATATTATATATTTATTATAATTACCTATCAGATCAAATGTAATAAGAGCAATATTACAGTATAGTTTACAAAGTACTTTTACCTGTGTTGCCTTATTTTATCTTTGAAATAATCCTGAGAAATAGCATAATGATCATAATTTTATACAATAGAAAATCAAGGCTCAGAGAACTGAAGCATCACATTTAAGATCAAAACTTCTGTTAATTTCACCTTTTTCTTTGTCTTTTAGGTAAATGTTGGATACTCAGTCCTGCTTAGTTCCATGTTATGGGGGAGAACAAGGTCTTAGAACTTGAATAACATATAATCTATTTGGATAAAAAGGCATACTACATATCATAAAACAATCTATGAAGATTATGAGAGAATATATTATTAGGGACTAATTTAGCTCTTCTAGTCCAAAGGAACAATGTCCCATAATGAAGACTTAACTTTTTATATGGTTTCCAAGCCTCCTACAGTGTCATGTCTCCATGCCCTTACTCAGGCTGTTCCTTTTGCCCAGAAGGACTTTCTCTTAGTTCTCAGACCAACCTTGGCTCCTCCCCAAAACTTTCTCCAACTCCCCAGGTAGAATTAGCCAGCGTTCTTCAAGGCGTCCTGCATGTGACTCTCCTGTACTGAAGCATGAATCATATGCTAAGGATGCTGATTTTGGGTGGAAGTGGGCGAGGCGAAGGGGATCTATGGTATCTTTTTCTCTTTCCAGATGGAGCTTCCTGAGGGTAGGAATTAAGCCTTATTCTACTGTATCTCCAGTGCCTAGTGCAGTTCCTAATATGAGTTAAATATTCATGGAATAAAATAATAAATGAAGAGAGAGCACAGCTTCCTAAGATGCCCAACATAGTCCCAGAGATGTCTTTTCCAAGCTTGAATCCAAGCCGAAGAAAATGGATGGAAGAGAGGAAAGGGGCTGCACAAGTGGATGCTGAGGAATTGCTGGGCTTCAAACTCCTGCCATCAGAAGAGGAAGCTCCTGAAAATAGTGGCCTCTCTGTCCTTCCATTTCCCTCCCCACCTTACCTGGCTTTGTTTGCCATTTTCAACCGGTGCTGTGATTTTCCTCCAAAGCACTGTCCTTGGCATCATTACGAATCAGCTTCTCTCTGTGCATAAAGGCCCATGAGAGTATGGAGAAATAAAGGGCACATGTATTAGGATTGCTTCTGGGTGCTTCTCCTCTCCAGCCTGTCCTCAACCCTGGGGTGAGGAAGGTAGGACCAGGGTCTGTAGGGTTTCTCAACCCTGTAGGTTTATTCTTTGCCTAGGCACTAGGTGAATCTGGATCCATGTTCACAAGTAGGACACATGAGGCGAAAGGGTTGATCAAACATAAAAATCCCCAGGTTTTTTTTCCCACGGTTTGACCTTAAGGAAGTCAACTAATCCAACTGTGTTTCAGTTTGACTCCCCTATAAAAACGAGTCTAATGATGCTTCACCCAACTCGTGGAGGAGTGGCCAGGTTTAATTAACCAATGCTCATTTCTCTCAGCACTTTGGATGTCCTCCATGGGCACAAAATTATGTTATTACTTGGAATAATAATAATAGTTTCCCCTAATAATTCTGTGTTATTATTGCATTTAAGGAACTGTATTAGAGGCCTTCTGGAACTAGTTTACTACCTATAAATGTCTCTCCCTGGCAAAACAAGGGAGCATTGCCTGGTGATTATGGTTTGTCTTACATTTCAAAACTAGTCCTTTTAAACCCTCAGCAGAGTCCTTAAAACAGCGCCTGGTCAAGGGGGACCTCTTTCAATCTCAATTTGCCGGACCACTGACAGCACTGAACTTGAACAAAGTGGCTTGTTTTCACAGCCGAGGACTTGGCAACTCTAAGGGCCCAACTTACAAACGTGGAAAGATAGGCACAGAGAAAAGATGAGCAGACCCAGCTTCCCCCACTGCAGCCAGAGCCAGGTGCCGAAATCACAGATCTGATCACCATTGCCCACCCTCCCTGCCTCGCCACCACTTACTTCCACCGGCTCCCCTTGGCTCTTCATTAGAGGCCAGTCAACACCCCCCGAGGCGTGCAGAGCCCTCCAGCTCATTTTTAGATGCCCCCTCCCTTGCACTCTGTTCCTCCATTCTGATCTTTTAAAAAAAATTTTATATTTCATTGACAATAATAGTATATATTTATACTATTTATATACTATAAACTATAAACTATATTTATACTATTTATGTACTATAAATAGTGTATATATGTATATACTATAAATAGTGTATATATGTATATACTATAAATAGTGTATATATGTATATACTATAAATAGTGTATATATGTATATACTATAAATACTGTATATATGTATATACTATAAATACTGTATATATGTATATACTATAAATACTGTATATATGTATATACTATAAATACTGTATATATGTATATACTATAAATAGTATATATTTTATATGTTAAATGACGAGTTAATGGGTGCAGCACACCAACATGGCACATGTATACATATGTAACAAACCTGCACATTGTGCACATGTACCCTAAAACTTAAAGTATAATAAAAAAAAAATAAAATAAAGTGTAGTGTTGAAGTCTCCAACTATCTTCCTGCATTTGGAAGCTCTGTTGTTAGGTGCTATATGTTTATAATTGTTATGTTTTTCTAATGGGTTAACATTTTTATTGTTTTAAAATGTCTCCTTTTATAGGTAGTCACATTTTCTGTTTTAAAAGATACTTTTTTCTGTTAGTAGTGTATGCATTCTAGCTTTGTTATGATTGCCATTTGCAAAATATATTATTTTCCACCCTTAAAAAAGTTTTATATTTCATTGACAAATAATAATAGTATATATTTATGGTGTACAATGTGGTGGCTATGATACATGTATGCGTTGTGAAATGAACATATCATCACCTCACAGACTTATCATTTCTTTGCAGTGAGAACATTTAAAATCTAATTTTTTAGCAATTTTGAAGTACAGGCAAATGTCGGAGAGATTGTGGGTTCGGTCTCTAGACCACGGCAATAAAGCAAATATCGCCATCAAGTCACACAATTTTTTTGGTTTCTCAGTGCATCGAAAAGTTATGTTTAGACTATACTGCATTCTATTAAGTGTGCAATAGCATTATGTCTAAAATACTTTATGGCTAAAAAGCTGACACAGAAACATGAAGTGAGCACACGCTTTTGGAAAAATGGTGCTGACAGACTTCATCGAGGCAGGCTTGCCACAAACCTTCAATGTGTAAAAATATGCAGTATCTGTAAAGCGGTGCAATAAGATGATGTATGTCTGTATATAATACATTATTATTAACTATAGTCCCCAGGCTGTGCACCTGTGCAATACAGCACCAGAACTTATTCCTCCTGTCTCCATCCTGGTCTTTTGTTTCTTCAGTAACACCAGGTCCAATCTCTCCTTGGTGCCCTGACACACCTTGCTCCTAGCCTGGCCAGCCCTTTCTCCCGTGTCTTTACCTCCAGTTCCCAGGTACACGTTACTGCCTTCCCATGTGTGGGCTGAGGCCCCTCTAGGGTGCACCCACAACACCCTGTGTTTGTCCCCTGTGCCAAATCACTTGGCAGAGAGAAGCGTACCTACCTGTTTACTTCCAGGTTTGCTCATATACTCTGTGGGGGCATGAAGTATGTCAGTCTTGGGCCCTGGGTCTGCACACAGTAGGTGCTTCATCAATATTCATTGAATGAATAAAACGATACAGTTCTCTTTTCTCTCTTATATACTATTTTCTTTTACTCAATGCCCTGATTTTAATGCTAATCCTTCCCTACCCTCTTTTATGCCAGTCACAGGTGAGTAATACGGATGAAGAAATGAAAAAGAAAAGGAAGTAGATTCTTTGAAAGGAGAGAGAGAAATAGTGTGAGTGAGAGGGATTAGGAACAAGGCAAAGTGAGAGAGAAAGAGGGATATTTGGATGGGGAGAGACTAAAATGAAATCAAGGAACAAGTACAGGATTCTATTTAGGTTGGTGCAAAAGTTATTGCAGTTTTTGCTATTACCTTTAATGGCAAAAACTGCAATTACTTTTGCCCCAACCTAATAATAATATGTTAAAATGCAAAAAATAAAATCATCCTTAAATTTTATTTTTCAGGAATTTTCCACATAAGAGAAGTGAAGAGGGAAGGAGAAACCCGTTAGAATTATTTACATATACCATTTCCTTTTATTCCTCATACCTTATTAGACAGGAATTCAAGCTACATTTAACAGAGAAAGACAAAGAAGCTCAGAGAGGTGGAGTACCTTGCACAAAGTCACACAGCAAAGTGGCAAAGCCCAATGCAGAACAAGCATGTGTTTGAATCCCACCTTGCCCATTTATAACCAGGATGAAGTGTTCTTCCTTTGGGACTCTAGAGCTTTCAAAGGTCCCTTCTCTTTGGGATGCAGAAGAGAAAGGCAGTAATTAATAACTAAGAAGAAAAAGAAACTTAGCACACAGCTAAATGCTGCACTTTGAAGAGTGGATTCTTGCTTTTGCATGAAAGATTAAAAAACAAGGATTTCTATCTTTCATCAGTAGGACAATGAATTGAACTGATTTTCTTTGGCTCTTGGTTTGTCTTTCCTATGATTAGGTACATGTTTCTGAGCCCTGTGTACATAAGCCCAGCACGAAACTTGCTATTTCCTTGTCACAGCAATATTTTCCACGATGGTTTGGGGCAGGCAGAGAGAATAGTGCTGCTGGACTTTTGCAAAACCAGCCAAAGGAAGGCCAAGAGGCATGTTGAAGAACAAACTCTACACCACTGTTTGCCTATCTTAAAGCCTCCCTGACGATATGAATAGATTCCAGCAGCCCAGACCATTACTGACAGCTAAATAACTTGGTCTCACTCTCTGGTTTTCTACATCTAAATATCCCCTCCCTCTGGGGCATGAGATTAAAAACAAAAATCTTGAGCAGAGCAAGCAACAGTCTTGTCTTTGATTTATGCTATTACTGGAACTGTAGTCCTTGAAAGAAATTCCTTCACCACCATAATGAGGATGAAGATTCCGTTAACTAATAAATCCTTCAGGAGTATGCTCTGATGCTATTGAACTTTTCATGAAACCATGATGTACAAGAAAAGAAGAAAGATTTTTAAATAACACTATACAGACACACATCCGCCATGGAATTAGTCAAGGCTTCCAGACACCATGTGTAAGAGAACCAGGTTGACAATCAGTGATAATACATCTCTCCTGAAAATACTAGATAACTTAGCCTTTTCTTCATTCCTGGGCCTGCCTTTGTAAAGGGAAGGGAGAGAACTAAAAACCTATCAGTGATTCAATCAGAAAATGCAAATGAGGTCAAGTTTCTTACAGGCTTCTGTGAGATTTCTCTAGAGAAATTTCCACAGCATCTCTGCTGCTGGCGCCCTTCGGAGGCTGGGGCTCGTCTGTGGGGTGGGAGGAATGCAGTACAAGCTTCCTCCTTTTTCCTCGGACCTGAGTGGATGGTTGAATTCCAGTAAGGGGCTCCCTAGTGCTTTGGGAATATCACTCCTGGACTGAAGTCAAACCCAGACACACACACACACACACACACACACACACACACACACACACACACACACACACACACACACACACACACGGGTTGCTTTTCCATGGGTGGAACTCATGGCCGGCCCCTCTGCCCTGTCTCAGAGTGAGGACTCTGCATCCCAGTCAGGCAAGAGGGAGGCTCCTTAAGTGAATCCCTGTGTTCTGAACCTATCCTGCCTGCTTCCCTGCCTGCTTCCAGGGCCAGCATCTCCACCCCTGCAGATGCCCCAGGGCAGTCTGGAAGGAGCTGTCTCTCACACAACCACGCCTCTCCCTAACATCCCAAACTAAAAGTGTTCGTGCGTGTGCACGCGGTCCTCCCCTGGGCCACAGAAGTTTGAAAAGCCTTCCCTGCTATCTTTGATTGGGAAACTAGTCGATTGGGACAGGCTGACGAGTGAGGCTGCAAGTCAGGACGCTGCACTCCACCTCCCATCACGTGAGGGTGGTTCAGGGAATTTACAGGGTTTCTCTTTGTTCAGCACAGGTTCTAGCACGTGTTTTGAAAGTTGCCTATTTTTTTTAACCCAAAGGTAGGTAAACACCACCAATCAAAGCTCTAAGCCAGTTCCCTTAAGTTTTAAGATTGGACAGTATCAGGTGTTGTCTTTCAAGGGGTTGAAAGGAAGGAAGAGACAGGAAAATCCCCCTCACCCTAGCTTTAAGGGTGTTGGAGGTCTTGAAGAAATGGACAGACCCTTGATTAAACCTTCTATATTTTTATGTAAAACATATGAAAAGGGCTGGTGAAAATGAGGCCTGCATTGTGTGAAGAAGGTTTAAGATTTGAGGGAAAAAAGGCGCATTCTCTTTTCTGTAAAATTTTTAAACATTTTAAAGCTAAACGCTACCCTCTTGGCCTATAGCTTTCACCCTGGGAGTAAAGGCAGAGGTGTGGGGGTGGAGGTGGCAGGTGAATGGGTCCTTCAGGAAACTTTGAGGAAAACAACACAGGTTTCCCCTAAACCGTAAAAACGGCAGATCTGGAGGTCCCAACTTCTAATTTTCAATCCGTCAGCTTAGTCTTGGTTTTTCATTACTGAGGTTCCCTTGACTATATAGCATCTCACAACGTCTCTCAAAGTGCAGTCACGGACTACAGATGGGAGAACTATGAGTGAAGCTGCTTAAAATGCAGATTCCAAAGTCCTTCCCTGAAGGATTCTGGTTGTGGTACAGGGATCTGTAAATGGGGTGGTTGATCTCTAACCCCCACCCCCCACCGCAGTTCTGCGATTCTATGCTTCTAGACTCTCTGGAAGGGAACACCACCAGGAACTGTGGCTGTCCCACTGCCAGAGTCCACCTCACCTATGCCAGGTGTCACCAATTGCCTATTTCCAGCTGTAGGGCCTAGGACCTTGGCCAACATTGGCTCCTTCCACCAGCTAACAGGGCCAGTTGGCTGTACAAGGGATCCATCTTCCACTGGAGATGCCTCCAGTGCCTCCAGGTTCACTGATCATTGGCTGCAGTGTGTGCTCTACTTAGCCAACTCCCCCTTGCCATAGCCTCTTTCCGTCTCCCTGCTGTCTGCTGTTCCCTTTCAGTGCTGACTCTTGTCCCCTTGGCTGTTTGGATCCGGGGCTCCTAGCCCCTACGCTCTGCACTGGGTCCGCTCCATCTGCTGCCCGTGTCCTGGCGCCTGTGGTCCCCTTAAGTCCTCCAGAAGGTAGGGCTCGCATTAAGAGCCTGCTCCTTCTTCCTTTCACCACCCAAAGTGGCTCAAAGGCTTCCACATGACTAGTAACTCACCACTTTTATCCCCTATCTCTCCTCTGTATTCCTCAAAGGCTGGGAACACACTTTCGTCATTTCACATCATATTCTAGTGATTTGTATCTCTTTCTCCTCCCTGCCTAGGTTGTAAGCTCTATGATGCCAAGGACTGTGTCTTACTCATCTTTGCATCCCTAGCAACTAGTGTGGGGCCTGATGGTACTGATAAAAACGTTTACTGAGTGCTTACTATGTGGCAGGCATTGCACTAGGTGCAAGATACTCCTTTGGGCAATACTTGCTATGCCACTCTATCCTCACAATCACTCTACAAGAGCCCCAGTTTTATTAATCCCATGTGAATAAGTGAGAGCAATGAGGCCAAAGGGTTTAGGTAATTCGATCAAAGTCACACAGCTAGCATGTGGTCAGCTGAGGATTGGAATCCAGGCAGTCTGACTCCTGAGCCTCATACTAAAAGCTCAAAGTTTGCTGAATAAATAAAGGAAATCTGAATAAAGCAATGAGTAGCAGTATTCACAGAAGCACTGAATTTTAGAACTAAAAAAAATATACACACTATGTAGTCCAAACCCTGATTGTATGGCTAGAGAAACTGAGGGTGAGAGCAATGAAACAAGGTGTGGTGGTAAATGGTAAAACTCTTATTTTATCAAAGGGAAAATTGGGGTTCAATTTCACACTTACTTCCACAACTGAAATTGCCAGAATTTGATCATTTAAAAGAAGCATAGTTATCTCCTAGTTCAAGAGCCTCATTTTGCAAAGGAAAAAGTTGTAGCCCAAGGAGTGCTATGACTTGCCAAGGTCTCTACTTCACCAGAGCAGAACTGGAAATGAACCTGGCTCTCCTAACTCCAGCTACACTAACACAGACCCATGAGCCAGCCCATTCCCCACCACTCTCCCATCCCAGCTTCCCAGGTCAGGTACAGACAGTCCAACTGTCCATGATTTAACCTCAGTGGAAACGCTCCACACTGGAGCTCAAATGCAAGGCAAGCAGGTCCATCCAGATCCAGTTCTTTCATATGACAGGTGGGTAGAGTCACAGGCTCACATTGCAACTGGGGATTTGTGAGATCCACCTCAGAAGAAGGCAATGCTCCCCACAACGAGGCTGACTGTTGAGTGTGTGAATCAGCATCTGGGTGGTGAAGCACCCCAGGATGTATACACTAGCCAGTGCTCAGCAATCAGCACCATGCTTTCTGGCACCACCTAGCATGTGCATTAGCTGCCTTTAAAAATGCTGATGCCCAGGGTCAGGCCCGGACAAATGCTAACAGAATCTCTGGGAGTGGGGTCAGGCATCAGCATTTCGTTTAAAGGCACCACCCCCTGGCTCCAGGTGATTCTAATATATGCTAAGCTAATTCATAAGGCAAGTGAAATGTCTTCCATCCAAATTAGCAGTGTCACCTGGAAACGTGTTAGAATCCAAATTCTACATTAGGTACCCTTCATTATTTTCTTTCTTTCTTTCCCATCTTTCCTTCCTTTCTTCTTTCCTTCCATCCTTTCTTCCCTCCCCTTTCCTTCCTTCCTTCCCTCTCTTTCTCTCTCCCTCCCCTCCCCTCCCTCCCTCCCTTCCTTCTTTCCTTCCTTCTTTCTTCTCTTTCTTTCTTTCTCTTTCTCTCTCTCCCTTTCTTTCTTTTTTTCTCCCTTCCTTTCTTTCATTTTCTCCCTTCCTTTCCTCCTCTTCCTTCCTTCTTCCCTTCCTTTCTGAGACAGGGTTTCAAACTGTCACCAAGGCTGGAGTGCAACGGTGCAGTCATAGCTCACTGCAATCTCAAACTCCTGGGCTCAAGCAATCCTCCTACCTCAACCACCTGAAGTGCTGGGAGTACAGGTGTAAGCCACCACAGGCCTTCCCTGTTATTTTCTCTCGTAGCACTCTATTGTTAGTTTTCATAACACTTAGCAGGATGTGAAATTATAGATTTGTTTATTTTATATCCTTTGCCTCCTCCCAACCTCAGATGGTAGGCTTCATGGATAGAGGCCACGCATGTGTTACTCAGCACACCTCATGCCTGGCACACAGTGGGCACTCAATACACATAATCAACAAATGGATGGATAGACATTAGGTGCATATAGGCAAGACAGATGTCTGAATTTTTCATTTTTTGGAATTCATTGCTGTAGCCTTATAGAGACAGAACACAAGCATATGTAATAGGCACTTTATCTTCCCCAGAAATAAGGAAGTTTAGCTTACTGGAGTAGGTAACTAGGAATTTTTTTTAGACAAGTTACCAGAAAAAAGAAAACACCAAAAATAAATAAATAAAAACAGCAGGTGCTGATAAGAAATTAAAAAAAAAATCAATGTAACAACTTCGGCCATAAGTGTGGCTTCACCTAAAACCCTACTGCTTCTTTAGGTCAAGTCCCTAAATATTCATTAAATACATCTTGGAGGCGGCCAGCATATTAATACATTTTTTTTGGAGAAATAATAAAGTTTAAAACATGGTTTATGGCCTTCAAGTTTGTTGGGAAAGTGGAGCTTATTGAAGCAGAAATATAAGAAGGATAACATAAGTTAATAAGTAGTGAAGTGTTATTCCCAACACACAGGCCGGTGGAATGCATACATATATGTGAGCTGGCAGATCCCCTTTCCTAATATAGGTTCAGGGGAGCTCCAAGGAAGAGATCTGCATGAGGAGAGCACACTATGGGCTGCCATAATCAGGAGGATCTTTGTGAATGAGGAAGAGGTTTGGGACTTGCAAACATTCTTGATTCAACCAGGCTCTTGGAAGTTAATGCAGTCAACATTTTCCCCTAGTCCTTGTGTGGAGAAGAGGTCTAATCTATGAAGTCAAAACAAACTTTGTTCTTGGATATGATTTGGGGGTTCAAATGAGGAGACACAATTGTCTCTTTGAGCTTTAAATATCGTTTTGCTGACAGAAGACAACTGGCTCTTTTCATAGATATCTTCCCTTATTAAAAAAAAAAAAAAAACTCCTAAAGTGCCAGGAACTGGGGTGTTACATTCAGTAATAAAATCCATGTTTCAAAACTTGGTGTGCTCATGGCCATATGCTGTAGTGATTAAATCAGACTAGCTGGATTCAAATCTCATCTTCTGCCATTTAACAGCTGTGCGACTATGGACAAATTATATAACCTTCCTTTGTCTCAGTTTCCCCATCCATAAAATGGGGCTAATAATAATTCCTCACTCGTACGATTGTTGCTGTGAAGATTAAGTGAGGTGATTTTTGTAAAGTTTCATAAGAAATGCTATGGAAGAGTTAGCTCTCATTGGAAACCAAACCTAATCTCAACTCACACCCATGCAATCTCCCATTAAGATCTATTTACTTATCTAAAAGACCACGTAAAATGAACTGCAAATCTGCTAGAGGACAGAATAACAGCTGGCCAAGGACAAAATAACTTAATGGTTGTGGAAAAGGTCACAGCAGTGACTTCACAATGGAATATAAAATATCATAAAGACAGTCCAAATGGGCTAACGTAGGACTGTATGGCTAGGAACTTCTAGAGCTGCCTACTGCTGATACCTGGGACCTACCTCAAGTGATTAGAGCATTGTTTGTAGGAGAAAAGTATAGGGTTCATCCTAATTTGAATCAGTTGCTATCTTTCCTGTGTCATGGTATCAGAGGTATCTGTTGTCAACCAGGGCACCTTCTAAATTCTTGTGCCACTGTTACTGAGCAGAACCAGAAGAAAGTGTAGTGGAGATGGCTTGCCACAATCCATCACTGCTTCTAGAACCACACCTCAGAGCACATGCTAAGTACTTCTATGTTCACACCACCCAAGCACAGAGAAGGCATTAATGCAATTATGATACAGGAAAGTCAGGTTTGATAGGCAGAGCAGTAAAAATGATGTAGTGATTCTGTGGAAGTCACTGTGACATTAATAACTATATTCACTATTCATCAGAGACCAGAATTTGAACTATGGCAAAGCTATCTTAGAGTCTCATTCAGGAGGTTGGTTTGAATCACTGAAGTTCCATAGTGGGGTTGATTCAAGATGGCCTCATTTATAAGTCCCAAGGTCAAGAACCAGAGGCATTATAGTGAAATCCTAGCATATACACAGTCAGCACCAAGTAGGCCTGCTTCCCCATCTTCCATCTCCATCCTTCACGTGCTGTGATGCCACCTTCCCCTTCACACAAAGCATGGCCCCGAAGAACAGCGAACTGGTACCCCAGCAGCCTGACTCTCCCAGAACCTCCTCTTCTGTGACATACAGGAATTGGGTTAGCTAATTTCTAACATCTTTCCACTTCTAACATTTGAATCTAAGATTGTCTTTAGCAGGTATAATTTAGATGTACCTTGTCTGATTATTGGGCAGAACAAGCAGCGGACATCCAGAATAACATGAAGAGTATCCTTACTGAAAAACTCTCTCCCCTTCTTCCTATCACAGTTCCTGAAATTCTAGCATTATAAATATATTTCTTTGGGCTTCAAAGCCCTTTTAAATTCTTAAAAGGCTTTAAATTCTATGAAAAGGCAGGTAACTCTGAAAACAATTTAAGCCTTCACTAGTTCTCACCTTAGGCAGGGCCAATTGGTCAGACCACTTTCCAAATATGAGGAAGCCACAGGCCCTATGGGAAAGGAACACTGGATTGGGATGGAGTGGATCCCAGTCTACCCAACAGTAGGAACTATGTCTCATTCATGGCCATAAATCATGTCCTAGTACTGGCACATGCTTGGCACTTTTTACGTTTTCTTTTCTTTTAGAAGGAAGGAAAGAAAAAAGGAAAAAAGAAGAAAGGCAGGATTAATGAATGAACAAACCAGAAACTACTATTGAGAGTATTTTCCACACCTGACCTGGTCAGCATATCCCCAAGGGCACCTTTTCAACTTGGGTCCCGGGTGCCAAAAACAACCCCTGTTCTCAAGGGGCAATTTCCAGCCTGGCTGCTGACTTCCCTTAGCTCAGAGAGGGCCCTTGCTATCACTGAGGACTATTCAGGGACTGAGGCAGCCCAAGCCATTGCAATGCTGAGCCCTGCACCAGTTCTAGGTGCTACACTTTTTTTAAGCACTTGATTTAAATGAAGAAAGAAATTGGCTTATATTTTTAGCAGCTCCTGCTACTAAAACTCATTTGACAAAAGTGCCAAAGGGACAGTTAAGTCTGAGTATGATTTTTTTTTTTTTCCCATGGAGGAGGAGGAGGGTATAATTTATCTGAAAATGACTGGTACTTTCCTGGCCTGGGGACATTATTCTACCTGCTCTCTCTCTCTCTCCCTCTTTCTCTCTCTCTCTTTTTTTCTTTTTTTAAAGACATACCTGTTCTTTTCCTTCCCATCAAATTCCAAGCTTAAGATATTTACTGTCTTCAGGTTTAGTTCCTAAACCCTAAGACAACCTCAGAAAGGGAAAGGTATATAATTGGAGTCTGGAAACTCCGTAACTTTCAGTAACATTTTAGAATTAGCAGCATCTAAGTGGGTATACCAAAGCCCTCCGTGATGTGAGTATAATATCAAGTTCTTGTAGGAGTATAACATTAAGCCCAGTTGAAAAACAATATTAACGCCATTTCTACATGTACTGGGTATCAGATTCAAAGTGTATGACTTCAGAGTGCCCCAAGCCCCTCTTCCCAATGTTTCTATTACTGACTTGCTTAGTATCTACCTGAGGTCCCCTCCATTACAGCTATGGGGAGAAATTCTTTTTTCTTTTTCAGGGCTGAGGCACTGTTCTGTCAGAAAGGTCTGCTAAAATACACATATATTACTTTCGAAAGTCACATATTAACCCAATGCTTTCTAAACGTAAATGACTTCGAACAATGCGTTGGCTCGTGGAAACTGAGTCTTGAAAGAACAGGAGTTTTAGGGCTGCTAAGAAAATGTCTGGCACGTAAAAAAATCCAAAATGAACTCATTTCTTTATTTGTTATTTGGAAACTTTTCCCCAGAAACACAAAGTTATGAAGAGTGGTTATGTTCCCAGAGGACAGTCTGAAAAAATATGTTTTATAACCATAATGTAATTGAAGTGTACTCCTAAAGGGTATCCCTGAACCACGCTGCATGGCCAGGCTTCCAAGGGAAACTGTGTTCAGACAACCAGCTTGGAAGGCCAGGACCCCAGATTCCTGCTGCTGGGACATGGGGGGTGTTGGAGCTGCCTCCTGGGAGAGAAGGGGCTCCTGAGGAATCTGGGTTGGGTGAGCAGCTGCCTGTGCGGGTCCCTGGGAAGAGGCCAGCTGCATGTATGGATGTTTGCTCCCCGTGAACCTGGGGCTGCTGATTATTGCTGCTTCCAGTTCCAGTCCTATAAAGGATTCTTGAAGACTCCTTTATAGCAGTCAGGACCATTACAGCTGTCAAAAAACGATGACAACTACTGTTTGAGATGTTTCATAGACAGCCAGATATAACCGCTCATTCATGTTAGTAACCCCTGGTATAGTGGTTGGCATGTATTTGGTGCTCAGTTAGTACTGGATGAAGTAAGACAGATTCGTGTACATATCAGAGAAAAACTAGTATCAACTATGTTGGACATTTCATTGAAGAGGGTCACTAGGGTGAAGAACAGGCAATGCCAGGAGTGGTGGGCACTGCACCTGGAAAAGGTATAAGGCAGGAGGCGGGCAGGGAGCTGACACTTGAGGAGACAGCTATGGGGGAGTGGCGGTAGCTGTGAGGAGCAGGAGGGAGTGCTGCTAGTTGGAAAGTCAGGGTCAGGAGAGGCAGCACCCTTCCCTATCCTTTCAGCCTTGACTCAGTGTCTCAGCCTGGCGCAGGCAAGTAAAGAGACATGGTAGGTGAAGAAGGTGGCCCTGCCAATCTAGTAATCAGTTCCAGGTAGAGAAAGTCTTGGGTTGGGCCCAAAGTACTTCAAAGGGCTCCAGAAGGAAAGAGAATCTATGAGGAGGACAAGGGAAGGGAAGGGGAAGTGAAGACACTCTAGTGAATGTAAAGTCTGGATTTAGCTACAGAGTGGGGGTCTGTTCATTTCCAGCATCTCTGGGCGGCTAGTGACTGAGGCCGCTGAGTGTGGAGAGGACACACCCTCTGAAAGCCCCCACATAGGGGAGAGTGCACCACTCTGCCTGGTCCAGGCGCATGGGGGCTCTGTGACCCTCAAAGAGAAAGCTCCTGGGAGGCACTGGGGCAGAAACCATACGGGATATTTCTTTATAACCTTAGGAAGAAAGTAATAAAAGTCAAGTCTTCATTAATAGCTTCTCTAAGGACCACCTCTTTACATTTTCCTTCTCTCTCTTCTTCCCGATTCCCATTGATTTTTATTCTCTCTCATGATCAGACAACGGCTCTCCACCAGTAGTTCTCTAGTCTCTCTCAAACCTGTGTAAAGGTGCAGAATTCATTTGCATTCATTATGGTCTCAGGGCAACTCATTTACTTTCATCTTGCAATATCCAAAGAGTTGCTCATTTACTTAGATCATTTAAGGGTTTCCAGAAATCCTGCAAAGAAGACATTAGGTGTCCCTCTCCCCCTAAAACTTTCAGAAGAAGTTTTGCACACCCCATGGGTCGGGGGGGAGTGATGCCTTGGAGCCAGTGAGAGAACCAGTCAGACAGAGCACTCAGTAAGAACCTATCAGGGAGGAGATGCCTTTCTTCTGGCCCACTCTGGTTCAAGCCTCACCCTCGCTTACCTGGATTGCTGCCAGCCTGGAGACAGGAGATGCCTCCAGGAGTTTTGCAGCAGGAAGTCTTCATCCCCCCTGGCATTTATTTATACCTTAGGGCTAATGGAATTCAGCAGGTCACTGCTGCCCGGAGCACTGGCCTGTTCAACTCTACGTCTCGCCGGGATGGACGATGCCCTCCTCAGTCCCTGTATCAGTGAGCAGGGGGCAGTGAGGGTGACAGAGGGCCTTTTCAGGACCTTTGAGGTCACGTCTTGGAGGTTTTAACTTCCACCTCCACATGGGCTCGATTCTGCCAAAAAATAGTTGTCTGGCCACATCTCTAGCTTGAGTTGTAGTCCCACTGGATCCCCACATTGACTAGGAAGAAACTTCACACATCTGGAGGCCTCCACCAGTGACTCCTTCCAGAGTCATCTGTTCCTTACATGGTATAAGCTCGCCAGGACAGCACATGGAAAGAGTTTGTCAGTTCTTCCATGAGCCATTGTCATTTTATGAAGCAATCCGCTGAAAGGGTAGGGCCCAGACACTTGAGATTCCTACCAGGAGATGGAAGAAATCTCACAGAGCACCAGAAAACTCCGGAATAAAAGGCCAGTGCTGGTGATGAACTCTTGCTTCCGTTCATTGGTAAATTCACACATTTATTAATGTCTTCAGTGAACACATACTTTATTCACAACACCAGAAGACAATTAACATACTGTCTTAGCAGTAGTTAATGTCTCCCTACTGTACTGTAGTCTTCTCATGGTGACCTAGGCTTTAATTAGTTTAGCACTGTGCTTGGCATACAGTGGGAGCACAACAAATAGCTCTGAGTAATGAATGAATAAACAAATAAATGAACAAACAACTTTAAAGATATCCCACTGAGCACATGACTTTGTGTTAGAACTCACTCAAAGGTGAGGAGTCATACCATTTGTCTTGGATTTTTGTAGAAAATATCTACTTCCATCCATACCTTCACCCATTTGTTAAATAGTAGTTTTGTGCTTATTCTTTTTAAAAATAAAAAACTTTATTTATAAATGTAATATGTATTGGCATTCAAATAGAAGAAAGAATTATTTATTTAGAAAATGTGGGAAAATACAGATCAGTTTAAGGAATAAACCAAAACTTGTCCACAATCCAACAAACTCCGTTAACATTTTGGATAATTTTCTGCCACTGTTTTTTTCCGTATATAAAAATTTACAAAATTGAGATCATGATGCAGATGCAGTTTTAGATATTGATTTTTCCACTTAACATTATATCATGAGCATTTTACCACATCATTAAATATTCTTTGAAAATGTTATACTTAATGGCTGCATAATATTATATTATATTATAGCTCTTCAATTCTTAACTAAGGCAGATTTACTGTCCTTAATAAATCCCTAAATCACTACACAATTGAAATTGTTCCCTGGCTTCTGTAACTGTCTTAGTGGCTGATGCAGATTGAAAACTTTTACAACATGACAAGTACTTCCAGGCAAGAAAAGCTGTTTCAAGTATGGCTGGATCTCATCTCCAGCTTTTTCCTCCTCAAAGCTACTAATTCATACAAGCATACTAATGGCTTTGGAATGCTTATTCTCTTAAAATTGGAGGCTCTAGGGTACACAAGAAAACAGGCACAGAATGTGATGAGAAACACATGGCAAGTGTCTAGTTGATTCACAAAACACTCAAGATTTTCTTGGGCATGAGGGACCACACCTCAATTTAATGGAACAGAAATATTTTAGTTCTCTACAGTAAAGTGTTGTTGCTAAAAATATATGTGTGTGCATGCACGTGTGTGTGTGTGTGTATGTGTGTGGATCCATCAAAAACAGAAACCCCAATTCAACATAGACACACAGCTATGCACTTGTATAGTCAGCGAGGAGACTGAGAATACCTGGAGAGGCGATAGTGAAAGAGAAGCAGATGAAGGGCCTTTACAGTTTGGGGAACATTAAATAATGTGTGTCTTCGGCTCTCTTCTAATGAACAACTAGTTTCCAAATGTTACTGTATTCTCTTTCACTCCCTGGGTCTCATCCTTTTCCAATCCAGTCTTCTTTGCCTTGAAGCTGGAGCATTTGACAGGGTCTATTGAAACTTCTAATGAGGGGAGGTTACATGGAGAGCTCACTCCAGAACAGCCAGGACAAAGATGGGATGGTATGCCTGGCAGGGGTCACCCTCACGACTCAGTGGTCACACCTGTGTCCTCTGGCTCATTCTCTCCTGACATCCCAGCTTGAGAGTGGATACTACCTCCTAATAGCAAAGGACACACAACAGACATCTCTCCTGGAAAGCTGTTTCTGGGCTGCTCATTGGCCACTTCAATGGAAAATCTTCCCTGGAGGTCAGGTCTGAGGCAGTTCCTTACATTTGCTATAGGTGAGTCTCCTAGAAGCTCACAGTTATATATCTCTGATAATATTTTAATACAAAACACCATATCCACGCATTTGTCCCCACCTCATTTGGGTATTTTGAGTTGAGGGAGAGAGACACCACACTCTCCAGATGAATCTTTCTCAAGTGCTTTTTCATCACGTCATTTCACAACTCTTGAACTCAAAACCATTCCGGTGACCTACTGGAATGCACCTTAGTGTCTGTGTCTGGCCATAATGGTATGTTGCAATCAATTCTGAGGATGTCAGAAGAAATACTTGTGGCTGATTAATACTTTTAAAAACAAGCGAGTAAGGTTCAAGGTTGCCCCTATAAAACATCACTCTCAGATATGCCTCCTAAATTGGGAAAAAGGTGAAGTGGCAGCTAATATGGTAGGAGGTACACAAAGCCTACAACCTGACCTTCTGGGACAGTGTCTGCTGAGCTGCATTTACGGATACAGCACCATCAGCCACACGAATGCCTGCTAACTATTCTCTCGACCAACAAAAAAATTTGTATGTTATCGCAAAGACAGCTAGCTGTGGCTCAATATCTATTATCCCCTTCTTCCATAGCCAGAATAAAGACCATATTTTCCATCCTTTCTTGCAGCTTAGTGCAACTTGGTGACAAAGTTCTAGAAAATGAGATGTAACTACAAATGAAGCACACAACTTTCAGGTGGGGCCCTAGAATGAGGCTGACAATCTGCACTCCCAAGCCTATCCCACACCACCCCTCCAGTTTGCCAGGAATTTTCCTGGTTTTAGCATTAAGAGTCCTGTGTCCTGGGAAATCCTGTAGTCTGGGCAAAACTGGGATATTAGTCACCTACCTCCCCATTTCCCTCTTTCCTCAGCCTATTTCCTGGAGTATGGACTTGGTGGTGAGCCACCTTGAACATGCAAATAAAGGCAGACCCCAAGAAAGACAGGAGAAGCCTGGGACCCTGCCAGCTTCATGGAGCACAACTGTTACTCCAGCTCAGACTTTGATGTAAAGGACAAATCAATTTCCATGTTGTTTAAACTACTAATTTTTGAGGTTTGTAGCATACTCTTAGACATCTATACCCAAACTAATGTATCTAATTTCATAGTTTACATTGCTGATGAAAAAAAAAATGGAGGTGGGGTGGAGAGTCGATTCATCAAAATTTAAATATGCCAGAGGAAAAGTGTCATTCCCAAAAACATTATCTGTCACATTTTGTTAAGGAAAAAATGTTGGGCAATTTTATAGGGCTGAAGTCCGAGGCTTTACCTGGCATTTCTCTCCTGCTGTTACCATGCCTACACTGTGTCTCCCGCCATCCAGCCTTCTCCTCGTCCCATCTAGCCTTCTGTTCCATCCCAACTGAGTGTTCTTTTTTTTTTTTTGAGACGGAGTCTCACTCTGTCACCCAGGCTGGAGTGCAGTGGCGTGATCTCGGCTCACTGCAAGCTCCGCCTCCCAGGTTCATGCCATTCTCCTGCCTCAGCCTCCTGAGTAGCTGGGACTACAGGCGCCCGCCACCATGCCCGGCTAATTTTTTGTATTTTTAGTAGAGACGGGGTTTCACCGTGTTAGCCAGGATGGTCTCGAACTCCTGACCTCATGATCCGCCCGCCTCGGCCTCTCAAAGTGCTGGGATTACAGGCATGAGCCACCATGCCCAGCCGAGTCTTCTTTTTTTATTTGTATTTTTTATTAAGACGGAGTCTCACTCTGCTGCCCAGGCTGGAGTGCAGTGGTGCTATCTTCACTTACTGCAACCTCCACCTCCCAGGTTCAAGCGATTCTCCTGCCTCAGCCTCCTCAGTAGCTGGGATTACAGGCATGCACCACCACGCCTGGCTAATTTTTGTATTTTTAGTAGAGATGGGGTTTCACCATGTTGACCAGGCTGATCTCAAACTCCTGACCCCAAGTGATCCACCTGCCTCGGCCTCCCAAAGTGCTGGGATTACAGATTACATCCCACCCGATTCCAAATGAGTCTTCTTCCTGGGTCCTTCCTTTCTATGTCCCTTTCTCATTTGCTACTCTCCAGTTAAAAAACTCTTCTCTTTTCCCTTAAGTTCACCAAACCCACCAAGCCCAATCTCCTTTACCATTTTTCATTACCATGATTTCATCCTTTTCTGGAATCTGGCAACACCTCTATGAATTTGGCGTATACTTACTAATATCTTTGTACTGTCTTTTTCATGTATTTAAGTCTTGTATCTCTGGAAAGGTTCTAAGATCCAGGGAGGAAGAGTGGTTGAGAGAACATAGCTTAGGAGTTAGAAGATCTGGACTGAAGTCTGGGTTCCAAGACTTGCCTCTTGGGTGGCCTTGGATGTCAGTTTCCTCATTTATAATGTGAAGGTGATTATAACTCCTCTGCCTTTGCACCATGAGGTTGTGAGAACTGGACACTATAGGAATACATCATCAACCAGTAAGCACCTTAGCCATGCTAATTGTTCTTCAGAAGCTATCCTTTCTCTAATGTCCCACTGGACAGCCCTAGCATGCTTACCACAGTGCTGGGGATGTAGTGAATGACAGCCCCATCAATCTTTGTACAATGGATGAGGAAAAAAGGTAAAAATAACAGTTCCTCAAATATTATAAAACTGCATAGAAAAGTCTCTGCCTGGACATCTCCTTCAAATGCAAAGAAGGCACAAAATAGCGGTACATGTCAAACTGAGGTCTCAAACCCCAGTTCAGGGGCAACCTTGAACCTTACTCTCATGTTTTCATTTCTGAGTGGTTTTAAAAGCTAAATGACTTCTTAATTCATGGTAATAAAGTCTAAGTCAATAATGCTACAGATCCAAGGTTAGTTCCTGTGAACAGCGGCACCACCCTTCTCATCCTCAAGTCCGTGTGCTCCATACCTTGACATGAACACGAGTAAAAATCAAAATGGCCCCAGATATGTCCTAGGATGCCAAGAAAGAAGTGGCTGCTACTCAGCAAGCGGCAAAGAGAGTGGCTATTTTCAGGTGCTCTCTAGTTTGGCAGATTACCAAGGTGATGATATTAAGCTTAAGACTGCCTGTTAATGGAATGATAAATGTGAGAAATTCAGTGAGGCCACTTAAGCAAACACCAACTGAAGGATAAAAAGCATCATAAAGCCCATGGGGGAAGAATTCAGATGCAGATTTGCCCAGCAGCCCAATGGACCTACTTCCATCCCCCGATGAGGGGCTGCGCATTTGTTGAGGGGAAGTCATTTTGTTCTCATCTGAGAGTGACACAGCGACCCCTCGACAATGCTGAGACCTAGGCCCAATGCCTCGAGTTTTCCTTGCTTGTTCCCCTTTTCCCCTCTCACACTGCAATAGTATATTTTCCTTCAGGACCCTCATCTTCGCAGGATTTTTTTTTTCCCTCCAAAAAAAAACTATCTTTGTTTTCAGAACAGGAGTCGACAAGCTCGGCATCACTGAACTATAAATGATTAGTAGTTATGTTTCCTAGATATATTTAGAGCTTTAAAGGGACTGGAGGTTCTTAAACACAGAACGTGGACTTGTAATTGTGAAGCTCAAGTGTCTACAAGACCGGGTAGGAGTGGTATTGTAAGGGAAAGTGGTTTTGAAGGGAGAGACACCCCAGTCACTTCAGAATAACATCATTTGGCTGCTGTCTTGGCTGCATCTGCACAAAGTGGGACCAGAACACTGCACACAAACTGCTCTGATCAAATCAAGGGGCCCTAAAGGAGATCAGGCTTGGCTTAAAAGCTCTTGGGCTATGAGTTAATAAGAATTTTAATAAAAATGGAAAGTATAGCCTGGGGCCATGGTACAATATCTCTCTGGGTTGCTGGTGTTCTATCAGTCAATCATATAATCTTTCTGACGTTACTAAAATGAAGAGGGTAAGCAAAAACTGTGTGGACCAAAGATTTCAAAAACAGAATCTACAGAAACACCATCAGCTCTCTGATTGGCCTTCCAGAGCCAGGAGATATACCTAAAAGTGAAGTCTTCCCCCGAATGTGAGACACCAGTGAAAACAACCTGTGCCCAACTCACTTCACATCACAAAGCAGTTTCCATACACATATAACTCTCACGGCAATCGTGATTTCAGGTTATGACCATCTCTATTTTACAGGTGAAGAGTCTGAGGATGGGGTGTGGGAGCCTTGATCCAGGTCTTTGACTCTTACTTCCCTCTCCAAACTCCTCAGTAGCTTATTTGTACATTTGAACTCAAGCTATTGAATCGTTACGATCCTCTGCTTTGGTTTACTATTCTGACATGCAACCAAGTAGATGACTGGCCTCTGTCATTTGATTCAACTCTAAAGCCAGAAAATATTATTAATTCACCTTACCTCCAAGAATTGGCATTGATATGAAAACTTATTACTGATTTAAAAACAAATAGCTTCCCTGGTATTTGTTTTTGTCTGCAAAACTCAAGTTCTGTGATACTCAAGGCATACATGAATACCTAGAGTGTTGCCCGATCACTTACTTACTTCATTACACTGACCTCTTTTAGGGTGTCCACCAGTGACAGGCATATTTCTTATGGTTAAGCATTGGTCACAACAGTTTACATGCAAACTTGGTTTGTTTTTGAAATAGATGGCATTTAGCCGAAAGTCTAGTCTATGTGGTGTACACTGGTTGTCCTTGAATTTCTCAGACCATTCTTTATCCTTGCCACAGACTCCTCCCTCTCTGCCTATCCAGAAGTGAAGGTCCCACAGGCTTCCTTGAGCAGTAGGCTGGTCATCCCATGCTCCACACTTTCCCTGGATACTGAGAAAATCCCCAGCATCAATCTCTAAGCAGAGCTCTCCCTGGGTCTAAGCTCCCTCTCCTATGGCTCCCTGAACACTTCCACCCACACGTTCAGCGGGGACTCCAGACATAGCATTGTCAGAATCAAACTCAGCCTTCTTGCCTAACCTACTGTTTCCCAGGTTTTCCGTCTTAGCTGGAGACGCCTCCATTTAACCCCTGCAGGAAAGCTGAGAATCTCTACCATCAGCCCTCTTCATCATAGCTCATGTCCATTAGTCACTGAATCCTCCATGAGCTCTCTCCTAAAATATCCTCCAATCAGCTCCCTCCTCTGCCCTCCCACCTTTACTCTCCTAGGTCAGGCTGTCCATGTCTCTTGCTTTACTCTTAGGCACCAGCCCACATTCTTGTGTACATTGCAGCCAGCAATGCTTCTACATAGCAAATCTGAACAGGGCCTTTCCCTGTTGAAAAATCCTTCAGTGGCTCCCTGAACTCATGCTCACATACAAAATTCATATTCATACCTTGACCCTTTTTTTTTTTTCAGATATGGGGTCTTGCTAAGTTGCCCAGGCTGATCTCAAACTCCTGGGCTCAAGAGATCCTCCCACCTCAGCCTCCCAAAGTGCTGGGATTATAGGCATGAGCCATCATGCCGCACCCCCTCGTTGACTTTTAAGGCCCTCTTGAACTTTGTCTTTGGCCCTTCCTTCCTGTCACTGAAACTCTTTCTTTCTTATTCATTTTCTTTCCCACATTTCCTATGTTTGTGTCAATATATCAAATTAGAAAAAGCAACTGACTAGGAAAAAAATGAAGCCTATTTGATTGAGGTGATTCCAGATGTGAAATGAAGCTTGGCGAACACCAGCTCCTCTACAGGTGGGGCTTTAATAATTACGAAGCAAGAAGGATGCACATATATCAATCAATGCGCATGCAGCACACTGCCAACCTCACCCCTCCTTGCACACGTCAATACAGGCTCAGGCTTGGTAGCAGGTACTACAAGTTCCACATGTGAAAAACACAAAGCAAGAAAATCACCACCTCCTGCCCTGCCTTCCATGGGGAGCCTGTTTGGAGCGTAGGGGCGCACCCACTCTAAGTCATGTCTCAGGCTGGCCTGTAGCCTTGCCCTTGGTTTCCCTGTCGAACACAGCCTTGTGCACCATTTCCCCCTCTAAAGAGCTCACCGGGGACACAGTCCTTACTGTCTTCATCCACTGTGAAATCATAAACGGCTCCACTAAACAAGTTAGCATCTGATTGTTTCTTCTCAGGTTGCCAGAAAAAAAAAACCAAAAACCTGGATATTTGGACACCTCTGGGAGCAACTGAGTTGTCTGCTTTGCATGCAGGCATTTGGCATGTGAAGGTACAGCCTGAAGGACAAGAGCTGCCTCCTTCATGTCTGTGTCCTTGTTGCCTAGCATGGGAGCTGGCAGAGAAAACGTCTGAAAATACTTGAGAAGGGGCTTTTAGAAATGAACAACCCGGCTCTATCCCATGAAGAGGAGCGTAGTGGACCATCCAGATCCTTCAAGGCTTGGCTTCCAAGTCCTTCTCTGAATACAGACTCTGTTCTTACTGCTTCTGAGATCCACTCGAGCCATCCCAAGTGGTGGGATGAGCTGTGTTCCCTACCCTCTTAGACCTCTATCCTATTGTTTCTGCCACCCCTACTCTCCAGCATGCTGTTCCATACCAGACCTTAGAGTCCGCTTTATCTACCAACAACCCTAGAAAACAGGTGTAATTTGTTGACCCAGACATGGCCTGGGCTGGGGATTTTACTCTATGACCACATAGCACCAAACATCTGGAACAGAAAGGGAAAAAGCTCTCCAGCTGTTTCCAGACATCCAGATGTCTGGCATGGGAAAGAGGAACATCCCGCCACCTGCCCCATTGAGGGTGTGCTGTCCAAGCAGACAGGCAGCAGGTCACCGGGCCATGGGGCCAGCCTCTGTGGTGCAGGGCTGCCACTGTGTCTCTGCGCAAGATGAGACTTGACCTGAAACCTCCAGACTGAAAGACCCCTCTTTCTGAAGTTTTCTTTAGAAAAAAAAGTGGCAGAAGCTGCAGTAGGTTCATGGGGAACCCCACTCACACCAGATGTAATGGCATCTTTTATTTGTAGGTATCAAAAAGTGTGGCCAGTTCAAGATTTTCCTCCCTGCTTTCAGTTTCCAGGGCACATGGTTTAACCAAAATCATGTTAAAAACTTCAGTGTCTTCTGGCTTTAACTCAGTTCCCCCAGACAATTTTCTTCTTTTCCTTTCAAGGGAGCATTTGGCTTTCCACCTGGTCATTCTTCAAAACATTCATTCAACACACACACACACACACACACACACACACACACACACACATATACTTTTTTTTTTTTTCCAGAGGGTGTCTCACTCTGTCACTCAGGCTGGAGTGCAGTGGCGCGATCTCTCCACACTGCAAGCTCCGCCTCCTGGGTTCACGCCATTCTCCTGCCTCAGCCTCCTGAATAGCTGGGACTACAGGTGCCTGCCACCACACCCACCCGGCTAAATTTTTTTTTTGTATTTTTTAGTAGAGACAGGGTTTCACCATGTTAGCTAGGATAGTCTTGATCTCCTGGCCTCTTGATCCACCTGCCTCGGCCTCCCAAAGTGCTGGGATTACAGGCGTGAGCCATCACGCCTGGCCTCAACATATATTTTTTAAGTGCTTACGTGTCAGGCATTGTAAGAATAGTATTAATATATTGTACCCTTAATGAATATAATGACAATTTTGACTAAACAATAATCACATTAAAGATGATGATAATAATTGAAATTACATATTGACCATTTATGTACCTCACTGAATAATCTCATTTGTATTTCTTAATTTATCAAACCACCCTAAAAATGAATGCATTACTTTTAATGGCAAAAAACGAAATTACTTTTACACCAACCTAATATCTCCTAGGAAGCTCAGAGAGATTAAATACCTCACAGAAAGCCGCACAGCATATTGATAGTCTAGCTCGAACTTGAATGCAAGTCTGCCTGGAGTTCAGCAATCACACCCTTACTCACTGCATTATATCAATGCACATCTACACGGTGCATGTGGCAGAGAGGAACCAGGGTAGGTATAATGAGTTTGTAACTCCAGAGAGCACCATTGTATTCCATGAGACTGGCACTGGCTAGAGCACAGTGTACAGCCTACACGGTGAATGACTCCCCATGGAGTTGTGAGACACAGTGGCCCTGTCCTGTGTTCACTTACAGGCACCAGAAGCATGGGAGGAAATAAAATCCCATGCCTATGTATATGTGCATATATCATATATGTCTATGTGCAGGTATGGAGTGTCTAGTATGAAGGCTGGCATCTAGTAGGTGCTCTTAGATCTTTGCTGTTTGCCTATTTAAATAAAAACATTTTAAAATGTAAATAGAGAAGGCAGATGCCGAGACTGGAGGAGGAAGTAAGAGTTACGCCCTGTTGTGGGTAGCAGGCAGGGGCTGGAGGGAGAGTCTGGGAACAGCCAAGGGATAAGAGCTGTGATGATGGGCGGGGTCTGAGTGTGTAGAATTGGGCCTAAGATGGCTCTCAGAGGGAGGAAGAGACCTGGGTCTGCAGCAGCAATTAGAACTGTTTCTGGGGTTCACCTCACTTGCTGCCTTAGTATGAGAACTAGGTTTCCTTTGACAGCCTGTTTCTTGGGTGGTCCACTTTTGACTCGGAGGGCTCATCAGAGGGAAAGGAAGGATGCCTATTCCTCTGGTGCCTGGTCCTCTCAGCCAGTGTCCTCTGCACCTGCCCCAGAGGGCTCTGACACAGGCCTGGTGGAGATTGAGAGCTCAACATGGGGCCAGGTGAAGGCAAAATTCCCCAGGTTCTTAGGCAAGATTTGATTCAGACCTGTGGCTGTGAAGCCAGGCCTTTTGCCCTTAACCAGAAGTCTCCAGACAATGGATTTGCAGCCATGACTCATAGAACCCTGTCCCCACTCTCACCAGCAGAGGCTTGGCTCTGGGAAAGATGGTTCAGGACTCTGGACCTCAGGAGTCCCATTTAGAAAAGGATCAAGAGAGTGAGATGTTTGCTTAGCTGCCTTTTCCCTCCAGAGAGGGACACTGCATGTGCCCCGCCACTGCTAGGCTGGAGGAGGAGAAGAGCAAATGAGCTCTGTGTTCACAGCACATCTTCTTACCCAGCCTCTCTGGACATCCCAGGAATGGGGGGCTTAGCTTCTGGTTTGTGACAAGGGGAGGATGCCTTCATTATCCCCTAATCCTGTCTCTGTGGCCCGGCAGCCTGACTGACAAAGCATCCTGCCTGGCACTGTGGCAACTGCCATCGAAGCCTGACCAGCTGGAGCCCAGGCGATAGTTTTTCGAAAGCTGTTACCCAAAAAAAGCAACACTGAGTTGGGTGTAGAGATAACTATCTCTGCTGTCACACCACACGGGGAGGGAGGGTAGCGACAATACCACCTCCTTCCTCGACAACGATACCTTACGGAAGCCAGAGAAATTTAGGCATTGAAAGTAAAAACATTCAGCTTACTTACCAAATGTTGACTGACTCCCCGTGAGCATTTTTTCAGCAGAGAGCTGAGGGAAACAACTTTTTCTTGTTTTCTCTCCACGCCATCCCACAGCTGACACAGCTTGGAGAAAGAACACACACCCATAGACTGCAAACACTTCTCAGGTGGCTGTGAACCCTCTCGGGGCCTCAGGCACTACAAGGTGCCCTCCCTGACCTCCTGGGTATGAAACACAGAGGAATCTAGGGCTGAGTGATTGTGTGCTACCAAAGAGAAAGAGAGAGGAAGCAAAGCCACAATTTGGATCATCCTGTGGCTGCCGCGGCCGCAGCCATCCAACCAGCAGCTCGCCTGGCAGTGCCTACTGGCAATGGGCTCTCTCTGTCTCTCTCTCCCTTTCTGTGGCTCTTTCTTGTTTTGTCTCTCCCTCTCTCTCTCTCCTTTCTTGGGGGTTGTATTGGTTCTGGAGAAGGAGGCCCCTGCCATTGCTTCTGACATTGCACAGGAAAGGAAGACTAAAAATGCTATTGAGAAAGACCTGGTTTTTCTGTTTTTCCTGGAGGGATTCCTCCTTCGCAAAGGGAGTGGATTAGAAATGATGGAATAATTCGAAGGCCACAAGTGGACAGGTGGAGCCAACACCCCTCCACACACCTGGTCAGTCCATTTTCTGCCCTCATTCTCTCCTCCCCGTCATGATGTTGTGCTCCGCCCTTTATCTCCTTTTTTTTGGTTGTCACAGTTTCAGCTCATTGTCACTTGTGAGGAAAGGAGAAACCATCCACTGTATCTGGTGTAAAACAGCCTCAAACCTTTTTGAGAAAAGCAGGATACAAATGAATCAATGTGCCAAGCAGTGCCCTTGGGGGTGTGGGACCTGGGTCCAGTGATCCCAGATGGTGGCCTTCCCCCAGGAGAGAGAACGGCACTGTTTCTCCTCCCCTCGCACTGCAGTTTGGGTCACTGCCATCACGGATGCCTTCTCAAAACATATCTTTGACCCCTTCTTCCTTCTCTGTGGTTGCCAAGCTGACCCATCCCTTGCTCCTCAGCCATCTTCCTTTCTAAAGTTCACGAATTTGTGTTTTCCACCCCCTTCCCTTCTCTACCACCCCAGGGCCATCGTCCACTTTGCTTGGATACTGACAGAGCCTCCTTGCCAACATTCCTCCTTTCTCCCCAAACTGATGACAGGTGAAGATTTCCCCAAACAGCAATTTATTTAATATCATCCCTGCAGGAATATCTTCCTTGGCTGCCCATGGGCTGCAGGATAAAGTCCAAATACCTAGTCTCGGCAAACAGAAACTTCTACATCTTGACCCTAACTTACTTTTCAAAGCATTAATCATAATAGATATTTTTAAAGCTACCATTTATGATTTATGGGCCACTTAGTACACATCAGATACAGTGTTAAGCATTGCTTCCTGAGTTAGTTCTCACAAGAGTCCTACATGAAGTTTCATTACTTGCACTTTCCATTTTCAGGCCTGTAGAGATGAAGCAGCTTCACAAGGCTGACAGTGAGTCAGTGGTCAGTGGTGAGCATTGGACTGCAGATCTTATGATGTCAAAACCCATGCTCTTGACCCCTTCACTGCCCCTTCTACCTGAACGGATGCCCTGTGCTGCTGTCACACCCCTCCCCCAACCCTCCACACAGGTCCTGGGCTGTCATGGTCACCACCTCCCAAACCCAAACTGGTGCCTGGGGCAGAGGAGCTCTAAGAAGTCCTCAATCCATATGAGCTGAAAGTTCTCAGCCTTCAAAGTAGAAGATCGGGTGGGTAAAGAAGACATGCAGCCCAGGAAGCTTCAAGTAGATGGGCAGTGAGTGCCGGCCCGCCACATCTGCTGAGTGACAGTGGGTGGTGGAAGAGCTGGGGCTGGCTGTATTCATTTGAAATGTGGGCTCTTTCTCTGCATCCTGCAGCAGCCTCTTTCTCTGTCCACCCTTCTTGTTCACCCACCACACCCCTCATGAAACTCCATTCCTAAGGTAATTCTCCAAATGTCCAAACCCAAGATCTACTCAGCCAAGAAGCTGGGTTCTGCCTCTCTCCCTCCCCCTGCTGTTCTGCTGCAAGGAAATGGAAGAAGGAACAACCTTGCTGGGCCACTTGGTGATTTGTTTTTTCCTTGCTCAAAGCACAAACATGCACAAATCTCAGAGTCCCCATGTTAAGCAGAGATGCTCCCTGGTCAGTCTCCTGCACTCTAACTTCCTAAAAATTAAAGAGTCAAGGCAGAATCAGACACGGTAGAAGGGAGAAAAGGCCTCTTAGTAGCCATAAAGTCCAGGTACCTCATTTTACAGGTGAAGACATCGGAGCCTGGAGAGAAATAACTTGTCCAAGGTCATTCAGTATCACAGTGGTAGAGCCCACACGGTTCCCAAAGCCTTTTCTCCCAGGCGGAGAGCACTTTCCCTCTCCCTGTGATGTGGCTGCTGCAGCCACACAAACCAACTGTTCTTGTAACACGTGTCATGGTCAAATGTCCACTAGCTGCCCAAGGGCCAGAAGAGTTACAAGAGCAATTCTTCCCATGACTTTACAGTTGTCAGGAGGGGTCAAGGACGCTTTCAAGATTCACACTCTGACCGTGGCAAGCCAGGTTCTTGGAGGGTTAAATGACTGATGAAAAGAAAGCCAAAGGCCGAGTCAGAACCAGGGACAGAACGGCTGGCACAGCCCTGTCTTGCTGGGGAAGGCAAAGTTCTCCATTTTGGCAAGGTCCATGAATGTCTCTTTTTGCTTTTCCTGGGTCTCTGGTGCACTTGTTGGATTGAATCTTAAAGCATACCCTGAATGCTAAACATCTCAGGATAATGCACTAAGTCCCTCCTCAGCTGGGCTGGCCCATCTTTCTACAGCCTCACCCTAATATACCTACTCTGCTCAGGGCACAGGAAACATAGCCCACACTTTCACATCTTCATTTACTTTTTTTTTTTTTTTGTTATTCTCTCCACCAGGAATATCTTCCCCTCTTTAACTGGCAAACCTGCACTTGACTTTGAGGATGGAGTTTAAATGCCTGCTCCTTTTCATAGCCTCCTCTGGCTCTTCTCTCCTAGTCCCCTCACTTGTCTTCCCAGAGAACTCTGTTCCTGGCACCTCTCTGCCCTTCCTGAGTTGAATTCTAGCTATTTGTTAACATGTTTTCTCCTATGGCTGTCCTGAGGCTCTCTCAAGGACAGTGACTCAGTCATATTCATCTTTGTACCCTGGGTTGTCAGCTCAGTTACTGGGACACAGAGGGAACAAAAGAATTACTACTTTAAACTACACAGAAATGCATCTACTTAAGGAAAACTTTGCTCCAAGTTCCCAAATGGAAAAGCCAATGAAGGAGTTGTTGTTGTTGTTGTTGTTGTTGTTTGCCCCTAAGAGTATAGCAAAGGCCCCCAACCAGCCAGTTTTCATTCTGAATGGTAAAGTGTCATTTTACAAGCTGCTGCCACGAGCAAGCCTCCACGCATGTCGAATGCACACACACATAGGAGCTAGAAGGAGCTGGTTGCTCTATGGCAAGAAGCAGCAAAGAAGATAAGATCACCATACTGCAAAGGAAGGTAAGCCACGTGATGACGTGGGTAACCCCAGGCACAGATGATACCCTCAGCGAGGCCCAGCTTAAATCTAACCACATCATCTTTTCATGAAACAGACATGAAAAAGTAAGACTAAGACAATTACAAAAAAGGTGGTTTAATGCCTTCTTGCCTCGATGGTATCAAAGCTATTGGCTCCAAGGCTACACTTGGGGAAACAATTCTCTGAGATAAGGAGATGAACTATCTGCTCAAAAGAATGTGCAGGAAGCCAAGGTAACTGGGCAACACATAATGAAACGGTTTGTGGCCAATGAGCCATCTAAACAAAAGTATCCCTGGTAGGCATCGGTTGTATAAGCGAAGGAAACCAAACCCACCCTTGTTTCAAAGTGAAGACTTTGTGGGTGCCAGTGTGTGTGTGTGTGTGTGTGTGTGTGTGTGTGTGTGTGTGTGTCCTCACTAAATATTATAGTTAAAGTGAAATTCACAGCTCCTCCAGCTGTGGCTGACACTGGTATAAAATGAAAAGGTTGAGAAGGTGAGACTAGTTGTCATACAGCAACTTTGAAGTGCCTTTCCGGGTGGCACTGCCTGCTATGTGAAGGCTCATTTGCTGAATGACCATCACTACGTCAACACAAATTGAGATCTCAGCATTGATTTATCGGTGTGTGTCCCAGAAAGAGACACTGCATTTCAGCATCACGGTATTCTGATGTAGTTAGGTTCTGAATTCTCTGAGCCACAGACGATGGTATGTTTCTCCTCTCTAACGCTCTGCTAATGCCTCGTCCCTATTTCCCTGAAATATGGTTTCCCCCATCAGTTTTCAACCTTTTCATTTCCCCAAGCAATCTTCTGATGATTCTTTAAGGTCCCCAGATCCACAGAATGTGACAGCTGGGATGAGCTTCCGGGGGTGCCGATTGGAAGCTTTACAGGCTCTAAAACTTGCTACTGAATCTCAGCTCTGGCATTAGTCGGTGTTCTTTGATTTCAGGTAAGTCACACAACCTAAATCTCAGCTTTCTCATTTATAAATTGGGACTAACAGAACCCATCTTCTAGTTGAGTTTGCTTTAGAAATATATGAGTTAATTCGCATAAAGTACTTAGCACAATTATACACCTCAGTATGTGAAGCTATTTTTTTGTTTGTTTGTTTGAGATGGAGTCTCGCTCTGTCACCCAGGCTGCAGTGCAGTGGTGCGATCTCGGCTCACTGCAACCTCCGCCTCCCGGGTTCACACCATTCTCCTACCTCAGCTTCCTGAGTAGCTGGGACTACAGGTGCCCGCCACCACACCTGGCTAATTTTTGTATTTTTAGTAGAGACGGGGTTTCACCGTGTTAGCCAGGATGGTCTCAATCTCCTGACCTCGTGATCTGCTCCCCTCGGGCTCCCAAAGTGCTGGGATTACAGGCGTGAGCCACCGCGCCCGGCTGTGAAGCTATTTTTATTACCACCACCAGCGTGATCCCTTCAGACCCTCTTAATCTTGAGGTCCAGAGAGATAAAGTAACTTGTCCTAGGGAAATGAATCTTGGTTGAGACAATAGCTATTGTCTCTGCTATACGATGATTAAACCAAAGATGGCAGCAATCGTAAGTGGCTGGCAGGGTTCAGGTCTACTCGCTCAGGTCAGAACCACATTGGTGCCCGTACTGTGATTTATCATTGCATACTTATTTTTTTCAGAGTGTAGCACTTGATAGGTACTGTATAAATATTTATTAATCAGCTGATTGCAAAGATCACTGCTGATTTTCAAAGCAACAGGTTTCTCTATCGTAACTGCTTCTCCTCCACACTATCACGTCCTTATAATTTCAAAACACTCATCTAGGAAGGACTCATACTAATGTGTTATCAGAGGGAAACATTCCACCCCTTTTTGGAATGCAGATATAGATTGCTCCAGATTTCAGGAACACTAATTAGAGCCACTGGTAATTTGACTGAAGCGCTAAAGCCCCAAAGCACTCACAGAAGGCACCTTTGTACTCACACATTAGAGCTTTTGTCACTACATATCAAAAATGGTCAAGCTGCCTTTTGATGGTACCCACAGGCTGGATGACAGGGTCAAGATGCCAGCCTACCAAATCCATCATCGGAAAGAAACTCGGGGCCAGCCCATCTCCTAAAAGCTGAGTATGTTGCACAGATTGCTGGTTCTAAATAGGATATTCTAATAAACATTGCTATTGTTTTTATTGTCTTGTGCAGTATTGAATATGCTTCTCAAACACTAGACTTTATGCAAAACCACCATGACCTAAATGTTTAATTCAGATCTTTATTTTCTGTTTCATAACCCCTTTTAATATCACTGTAAAAATCTAAATGGATATACATAATGCTCTTTTGGTACTAAGCTTTTTGGGCTATATTTTTATGGTTAATATCAGGGTCACAGCAAGAGCTCAAGAGAGCATGGGTATAGCTTAAAAGTGCCTGGAATATACTTCTTGTCCTAGCAATTGATACCCTCTCATTGCTTCATTGAATTTTTCCTGTTCTTAACCTCTGCCCTTGTTTTCAGTAATATTAGTATAATGAGTTGAATAAATGGCCCTATCTATAAAGAAATGGGAAAAAAATCGGGCTTTGGCTGAAACTCCCTTGAGGATTAAAGGTATAAGGGTGAACGCAGAGGTGAACTTAGATATCTATGAAATAAACAGAGACAGGGTGTTTCTTGGAAGTTGCAGCCAGGCAAGAGTCTAATCAGAGTCTGTGGCTGAACCTCATCAGCTTCATCAGAGGACATATCCTTTCTAGAATCTCCTGTTCCATTCCCTACTTCCTGTGGCCTACTCAGAACCTCTGGAATTGGGGATGGCTGATGGGAGTGACAGGTGGCCCATATGTTCTGTGACATTGCACTGTTCATTGCTTTTCTGAACACCTTTGAGTAGACTTTGCACAGGATTCTGAGAACAGTGCCTAGACATGTACTATCCAAAAGTAGCCACCAACCATATGTAGCTGTCGAGCACTTGAAATATGGCCAGTCCAAATTGAGGTATGCTTCAAGCATAAAACCCACACTAGATATTGAAGATGTGGTACAAAAATGAATATAAAATATCGTATTAATAAGTTTTCCATATTGATACCACGTTGAAATGATAATACTTTGGATATATTGGGTAAAGATAAAATGTTTTATTAAGGTTAATTTCAGCTGTCTCCTTTTACTTCTTAACACGTGGCTACTAGAACATCTAAACTGACAAATGTGATTACATTGTATTTCTACCAGACAGCACCGCTCTAAACAACTGCCAGAGAAACTGTCTTCATCCATGTACAAGTTAGCCCAGTGAGAACACAACTCTCCAGCCCTCTGCCCACCTTCCACTGCACTCAGAATGAAATCTGCGCTCCTTCTCAGGCTCCCGCAATGCGGAGGGACCTGGGCCCTGCCTCCCACTTCAGCCTCCCCTTGCTGCTCACTTCAGTCATGCTGGCATTTTCCTCAGAATCTGCAGGCTTGTGCCAGGTCCAGGATCTTTGCAGCCTGTCCCCCTCATCTGTTTTTGTCGTGTGGGTCTCCTCTCAAGTGGCAGCTCCTGGGAGAAGCCTTCCCTCACCTCCTGTGGTAGGAAGAATAATGGCCCCCAAAGATGTCACCTCCTAATCCCTGGAACCTGTGAATATGCTACCTTACATGGCAAAAGAGACTCAAATGAGGAAGAATTTTGAGATGGGGAGATGATCCTGGGTTATCCATGTGGGCCCCATATGATCACAAGAGTCCTCATAAGGGAAAAAGAGGGAGGAAGGGGAGTCAGAGTCAGAGAGGGAGGTGTAATGACAGAAGCAGAAACTGGAGAGATGCAGGGCCATGACCCAAGGAATGCAGGTGGCTTCCAGGAGCTGGAAAAGCCCAAGATACGATTCTTCCCTGAAGCCTTCAGAAGGAATGCAGGCCTCCAACCTGTGTTAGTCCATTCTCACATTGCTACAAAGAACTACCTGAGACTGGGTAATTTATAAAGAAAGGGGGTTTAATTGGCTCATGGTTCCACAGGCTGTACATGAAGCATGGCTGGGGAGGCCTCAGGAAACTTACGATCATGGCAAAAGGTGAAGGGGAAGCAGGTACGTCTTACGTGGTGGAGCAGGAGAGAGAGACAGCGAAGGGGGAGATGCCACACACTTTTAAACAACCAGATCTCATGAGAATTCAGTCACTATCATGAGAATAGCAAGAGGGAAATCCACTCATAATCTGTTCACTCCCACTAGGCCCCTCCTCCAACACTGGGGGTTATCATTCAGCATGAGATTTGGACCGGGACATAAATCCAAACCATATCACAACCAATTTTAGACTTGTGACCTCTAGGACAATGATAGAATACATTCATATTGTTCTAAGCCAAAACATTTGTGGTTATTTGTTATAGCAGCAATAGGAAATCAATATACCTCCCAACCTGAGACTGTGCCCCACCCATGCCCCAGCTCCTCTATTCCATCCTTCTCGGTTCTTCTTTTTGTATCCTTTGCTGCTATCAGACTGTTTCTAATTTCTTTGTGGATTTGTTTACTTGTGTATTTTCTGTCTCTCCTGACTAGAATGTGGAGCTCCCCTAGGGCAGAGACCTCCTATGTTATGATTACCTCTGAGTACTCTTGCCTTTGAACTAATGCCTGACACATAGCAAATGCTCACTGGTATAAATAAATGGTTGAATGAAGAAAGGAAGGACAGACAAGTAGCTATTTGAAACATTCACTTATAGCCAATTGGATATCATCTGAGAACTTTTAGGGAAAAAGTACACCCCAAATATTAATAGATGAAATGGACAACATTGACAGATACAGATATCGGACAATACTTGCTATTTACGAGGTACCATGATGATGCTGTGGAGATACAAATAATTTGATGATCCTCCTACAGTCTCCACTGAGAGACAAGCATGGGCACATCATAAAACATGGCCAAAGTGTGGTTTTAATTGTTGGGGCCAAATGAGTGGTGGGGCTTTAGGTATGAGCAGTGATGTGCTGATAAACCAGCCTGCAAAACAACAGCAAAGATAAGGGTCTGATTTGCAATCTTTGCCAATTTCTGTGGTGTAAATATTCCTACAGTGATTGATTTCAAGCTACCATTGTGATGTCTCTGAATGTGGAGCTGGGAAGAAACATGTACACAAGGATGGTTTTGTTGAGGAGGTGGGATTTCAGTTGGACCTATCAGGGTTGGTGGGATGTGGATGGCCTGAGAATAGAGGAGGAGGCATCTTGCACACAAAGGGAAGAATCTCTTCAGGGCTAGTGAGGTGCGTCTCAAAGGCCCCTGTGGCTCCAGTGGGTTTCCTGTCATTGAGAGAAACAGAAATGAGCAACTAATGAGGCGTCATCATGAAGAGGACTCCCTGGAAAGATGCAGGAGCAGGGAAGACATAGATAATTTTCCAGCCCTGTGGTCATTTTAACAAGCATGGCGGTATAGCTAACGCACAGGCTGCCAAATCCCAGGGAGGAGAATCAACAGTCCGTGTTCATGGAGCTGGTCCCAGGAAATCCAGACCTGAATCCAGGCTGATGCCCTCACTCATTCTGCCTCTCACATGTTTAGGGTCGATATAACATGCAGCTCCTCCAGCCCAAAGATGAGCCAGCAAGGGAACTTAGAACAACCCTCTTTGGAACAGTTCTCAAAGTACACCTCCCTGAAATTCCCCTCCTCATCCACGACTCATCCCCTCTAATTTGCAGGCATGGGAGGTTTGATTCTGAGGATCTTAAGGTAGTGTTTAAGATGCTGGTGTGATGTTTAAGCGGGGGGTCAGATGGTACCCGATTCAAATCCTGACTCCACATGACTCCTGGGGAGGTTACTTGACCTCTCTAGACTTTGGGTTCCTCATCTCTAAAATGGGGATAATAATGATATCCTCCTGAGAGGGTTTGGAGCAGATTATATGATGCCTAAGAGACACCCTCTCCTGTGCCTGGTGCATGGTAAGTGCCCAATTCATGTGCACAATGATGGTGATGATCATGTTTTCCCCCTCTTAAGGCCTTGCCAGACAGAGCAGAGCTGGTTTCCAGCAAGCCCCTTTCCCATCCATAGTCACCTGCCCATCAACTTGCTCTAAGCAGGGAGCCCTGTAGACACCTGGTCCAGCATCCTCCCAGCCCATGTCTTCCCTGCTGATCACTTTAAGGGCATGCATTCTTCTGTGTTCAGGGTGAGATGTTTTCCTTGCTTTGAGAATGTTTCAATGAAAGACAAGGATAAGGCCATTATGTGAACACAGGGACAACAATGAAAACAAGACTGCTTTCTGAAAAGCACCAAAAAGCCTTATTTTGCCTGAATGGCCATTATTTTCATTCTTTTTCCCCCACACAAAGCACCGGAGCACATTTCATTCAGTCTGTTACTGATGACTGGGTGTGAAGATGCACTACAAACAAAAGTGGTAACATATTGCTGTTGTCAGGACTCTTCTTAAGTGCTTTGCGAGGTGGACCAAGCTTCCCTGCTAGCACCACTGCTTGAGTCATCAGGAGCAACGACGTACATATACACACATAAATAGAAAACCCCTCCATAATCCTTGACATGGCTACACGGCAATTTACGAGCAGGAGCTGGATTTCAAAAGTCTGCAGAACATAAAAGCACAATTTTCTTCTAAGATGACAGCACCTTGTCGGCCCCTCCCACAGTCTTATGTGTGGATCCTGCCACCTTGGAGATGCAGTTCCTTCTGTGCAAGAAGGCAAAACTGCTCCATTCCTCTGCACATTAGGGCCCCTGGGTGTGAGCGTGAAAGGCCTCAACGGGGTTGCACGTGTTGGCAGCCAGGTGCCTTGGAGAGTGGGGAGGACATGTGAGGTCCCAGGGTGCTGGGGTGTTCTAGGTCCCAGGCTATCCAAATCATACCACTCGAAGTAGGAGAAAACCTGCTATCTCCTACTCTGAGTTTGCTGAAAATAAAAAGCAATTTTGAATAGGGGAAGGAGGTAAATCTTGGCACTTGCTTCCTTTTGCCATGTAAATCTTGGCATTTACCATAAATTGTCCTTTCTTAAAGACAATTCTGTGGCTTTGGTTTATGGCAAAATGATATGTGTGTGTGTGTGTGTGTGTGTGTGTGTGTGAGTGTGTGTGTGTATGAGTGAGTGGGTGGGTGAGAGAGAGAGAGATTTTTTTTTTCCCCAACAATAGTTTTCTTCCTCCAGCTTTTGTCAAAAAGCTTACTCTACCAATGATGTAAGTTCTGAGAACTTTTCTTCCGGATCACTGGATGGTTCTGAGGAAGTAGGAATTGTGTGCTGATAATGTCTCAGCTCCCTGAAGGGCAGGATTCCCCGGCCATGTTCCCCATCAAGTCTCCAAGGTACCCATGTGTGCCCACATTGTAAAGTATTTACTGAGTGAGCTGGGGAACAAGCAACAACACTATTGTGACTTTTTCCAGTTTCACAATCCCTGACAGGCCCTGTCAGAGGGATCCCTGCCCCGATGGCACACCAGCGCCGGAACCTCAGTGCAGGGCCTGTCCCTATGTGATTCAGCCAGAAAAGCATCATGTTTAAGGACACCATCATGGGTGTTCTTATTGAATACTAACGATGTGTCTGGCGTGGTGGGGTGGGTGACACAAGGGTAAGGTAGTCCATGTTTGGAGGCTTATAGGAACTAACATCATACATGCTTTGAGCCTCTTCCCACCTTTCCCCAACCCATGTCCAGGGGTTGGCATCCTGCCTTGGTATGGGCCAGCTGCACAGCTGTGCGTGATGCTTGGCAAGTTTGTAATGTTCACAGTGCCTATAAGCTCCAGTCCCGTGTCTACAAAGTGAGGATAACAACTCCTAAGTTGCAGGTTTGTTGTAAGGATTAAATGAAACTATATACATAAAATACCTACCATAGGTCCTGGCACACAGTAGGTGCTTATGAAATTTTCATAGTCAGCTTCGCTTTGATAAGTAGTGAAAAAAAGCTATCTGAGGAAACAAGATGAACATACAGAAAGCAACTTGGGAATATTTTATAGTTAGCAAATAATAAAGAACTAAGTAGAATAAATAATGAGACCTTTAGAATAGGCTCAAGCTGTCTGCAGCCTGGAAGGGAAATGAAGGATGCGGGGTGAGTCTGCAGCAAACAGTATCATCAAGGACAAGGACTGGAGATGGAGCTTGAAGAGATGGCCTAAATGGCTGTGGTTCCTCTTGGATGACAAGATTTCTGGTGCAATAAATAATGTCATTTGAAAAAAAAAAAATTCAAGTGCCTGATTCATCTCATGGGATCATGGGAGTAAAATGAATATGAGAAGGAAACATGGGCTGGTCCAGGTGGGACAAAGGCCCTCTTCTGCTGACAGCATCTCCCCCTGAAAGATTGCCGGTAATATCCTTTGTGTCTGTCGCTGTGGCAATTAGTAATGACCCCCAGCTTGGCATTGAGAGCATTCCTTTATAACGAGAGCCAGCCAGACACAATCTCTCTGCTCAGAGTTCAGGGCGGAGGGGGAGAACCAGGCAGATCCACACGGTACACGCTTCCAATTAAAAATACAAACAGAGGCAAAGCAAAATGAATGTCACAGAAAAGAAAGTGCTGCCACCCACTCTTGGCCTAAAGGTCACTGTGCCACAGCCTTGGCCATTATCTGCAGCCGCAAAGGTCAGGGGGGCTGTCTGCATTGCTGGGGAGTACGTAGGCTTTCATAAGGTCTCAAAATGACTGTTGCTCTGACACCAAAATTAGTGATAAGCTCTCAGCAGAAGACGATAATAGAGAAATGGAGTGACTGTAACCTTTTCCGCCATCTCTCTTGTCGGTTCCATGAAGCAGAGTCACAAGGCATAAAACGAGAAGTTTCCACATTCTACAAAAGACTACAAGATTGCTGACTTAATTGGGTGCGTAACAAATGGCTATACCACTGCCAACAAGAAGACATCAAAAAGGAAGGAGAAAATAGCGATTAAAACATCTCATGACAACCCTTTGAATTTGGAAACTGGCTCCAGATATACCTGGACAGGCCTTGATACAAGTGCAGGGAGCTAGCCATGTGGTTCCATTAATATTCCAATCATTGTGGCCCAGCCGGGGCAACCATGCCACTAACTAATTTGTTGAATTTCAGGAGAATTTAAATATAGGAAGAACTGGAAGAACACTGGACTTGGAGTCAGATAGACCTGCATTCAAATCTCAATTGTTGTCCCTATTTGATGGACAATATTATAAAATCTTTTACCATCCTTGTACTGTAATTCCGCAATGTTTTCATCTGGAAATTTAATGACTTTAATACCTACTGCACAAGGTCCCAGTAAAGATTAAATGTGAAGAAAAACACCAGAAAAGTTCTTAGTAAATGATCAGGTACAGTGGGGCGTGGTGGCTTACTCCTGTAATCCCAGAACTTTGGGAGGCCAAGGCAGGTGGATCACGAGGTCAAGAGATCGAGACCATCCTGACCAACATGGTGAAACCCCATCTCCACTAAAAATACAAAAATTAGCCGGGCATGGTGGTGCGCATCTGTAGGCCCAGCTACTTGGGAGGCTGAGGCAGGAGAATCGCTTGAACCCAGGAGGCAGAGATTGCAGTGAGCTAAGATTGCACCACTGCACTCCAGCCTGGCGACAGACAGCAAGACTCCATCTCAAAATAAATAAATAAATAAATAAATAAATAAATAAATAAATAAATAAATAAAAATAAATGATCAGGTACAATACAAACACAAACATAGTTCGAATTCAAATACAAAAATAACTTGAATCATTATTATTATTAGCTAGGAATATCATCCATTATCCCTGAGAAAATCTCTACTCCTATCCACTCTGAGGTAACATTGTTTTTCTGTATTTAGGCCATCCAGGGAGAAAAATTTTTGCTGTTGATGATAAACAGAATCTGCAAAATGCTACATGCAGAACTATTTCTTTGGGTTGATATATAAAACACTAAAGGAAATAAACCAAGGCACACAGCACACACATGAACATATGGCTGAATATGGTCTTTAGTAGGTATCAGAAACAAAATTAGCAACTTGTAGCACTTCAGCTAAGCTTCCTAGCAACAGAAATACATAAATAACAAATACTTATGATGATTATCCCTAAAAGTCACTGAAATATTAGCATGTGATATTGGTCCCTCCAAGTGTTCTCTAGCTCAAGGCAATTGGCATTTTTCAATTACTTAGGTAATAAAGTATTTGATGTTTAAACCTGCCAAACATCGAGGACGAGGCATGAATGATACTTTGGCAGTTTAAAGTATTGGCCTCCTTCCTTTCCAGAAGGAAATCAATCATTGAATCACCACTACTCCAAACTCAGAATCGCCCAACATAGCAACGTGGGTTTTCCTTCTAAAGTTCTGTGCCTGTCCCTGTTAAACAGGTCTGGAGAAGATGCTGGTAGTAATTTTGAGAATCGCACAGTAACTGAAAGGAGCTGACAGGCTCAGAGGCTGGGCAGAGCTTACGATTGTGCTTGTCTGTGTGGCTGACCACATGGGGGATGCTCTCGGCACTGTTTGCTTTATTAGCCCGCATATAACTTCTTGGGAGACATAGCCAATTTGGTAAGATGTGGGAGAAATCTGTACTTTAAAGTTTCCTGGAACACTGGGTATCAAAGGAATGAGATGTCTCCTGGCCTTTCATATTGCAAACTAGAGGGAGAGACCCAGCTTAGCAGAACAGCTAAAGCTTAGGATCAACTTTTACAGTAACATGGAAACCACATGACAGATTGTATAGGCGCCTGCATAACTTCTGACTCATCCCCCAGGTGCTTCTGCTCTCTATAGCTACATGGAGCCATGTTGAGGAGACAAGACCAGAGCAGTATTATTCCACTTGGTGCAACTGGTCATATTTAGTCATATACTTATGAGGGAGGACAACAGCAGAATTAGAGGCAGTGTCTGAGTTTACTCTGCCTTTGTGCAGGTAAAATGTGACTCAGATACCAGAGGGTGAATGTGTGGATCCTTACACTTTATTATTTATTCTCTTGCAGTGTTTGCTTTTATTTATTTATTTAATGAAACTAAGTCTCGCTCTGTCGCCCAGGCTGGATTTCGCAGTGGTGCAATCTCAGCTCACTGCAGCCTCCGCCTCCCGGATTTAAGCGATTCTCCTGCCTCAGCCTCCTGAGTAGCCGCGATCACAGGCGCCCGCCACCACTCAAGGCTAATTTTTGTATTTTCAGTAGAGACGGGGTTTCACCACGTTAGCCAGGCTGGTCTCGAACTCCTGACAATGTGATCCATCCACCTCGGCCTCCCAAAGTGCTGGGATTACAGGTGTGAGCCATCGCACCCAGCCCTGTTTGCTTATTTTTTTAAAAAGCATTTATGCATTAAATTGAACTAATATTAAATACAGTGTAGATTTCTGGGCTAACCTCATATACACTGAATCAGGAATTGTGATGAAAGGCCTGGGAATCTAAACTTTCAGCAATCTCAAGGGATCCTTAAACCCACTCAAGTTAAATATGGTGGCCCTGCTGATCCATCCTCAACAACCACATCCCTGAACAGATCTGAAGATCATCGCTACCAACTGGGGAAACCGATGAAGTGGAGAAGGAAAAGTTAAAAGACAATGAAAAGAGCTCAGGTAAAACTATCTTCTTGGCATATTTGAGGCCACTATTAAGTGGCATAGAACGTTTTGCTTCTGAAGGAGGAAACCATTCAGATGCCTTCCACAATTCAATATTTTCTTTTCCTCTCAACCCTCCCCCCAGTAATAACACTGAATAGAGTTCACCTTTCCAGGTCTCTTCCTGTCCAACCACTCACCTGTTAAGATTTAAAGCATGGTAGCAGATCTCCTGAATAGAATCTCTTGGGGTGAAGAGGTGAGATCCATCACTGATTTTAAAGAATCACTGACCTTTTTTTTTTCTTAGAACTAGAAGAGTCCTTAGATATTATCAAAATATTTACAAGACAAAGATAAGTCATCGATGCAAATTAATACTTTTACAACTTGAAAAAAAAATGTATAAGATTTTACATCATGCTTGTATCAAGGGGGAAGAAAGAGTATGCTGTAGAGTGTGAATTCAGGTGACTCCTGGCAACTGCATGTTTAATTCAAATAGAGCAAGAGAGAAAGTGCTGCCTCTTTTCTGGACAGGGAACACTGCCTGAATGAGAAGAGTTTTAGCTGACATTTCAGAGGTGGAACCTGGACTGTCAGAAGCATGTGTTGGTAAGGACAGAGAGGGAGAAGGGGTGCTATTCTGGGAACAAATTAGGAGAAGGCTCAGAAGAGAGATTCACCAATTGGGTAAACCTTGAGTCTATCAAAAGAGGAAGAATGAGGAATAATGGGAGAATGTCAGAAAGACAAAGGAAACTCTTGTTCCTAATCTGTGCGTCGAACACTGGAAGGATGAGACAGAGAAAGCCACCGTTGCTTCATTCATTCCTCCACTCTTCATGCAATAAACGTCTAGTGGGAGAGCATCCAGGGATGAATGATACATAGTTGGCGCCTATAAGGACCTTGCAGGCTTGTGGGCCAGCCAGAAAAATAATGAGAGACATTTTCATTATGGTGGGACAAGGGCTATGACGAATAGTTGAGGGGCACATGGGTGAAGTATAAATGCAGACAGAACATGTTAGGGAAAGCTTTTCAGATAACATGGCACTTCCCAGGGCTTGAAGAGAAACAATGAACAGAGATCTGAACCCCAGGGGGAGCTACCCGGCAAGTCAAGTTCCCACGAAGAAGCCCGAGACTGAAATGATCTTTGCTCATGCACCCCAAATGGAAGTAAATGTATCAGATGTGAGTCTTTGCCCTCTCCACCTTGAACACCCCATCCACACAACACAACATGCCAGGCTTTGGAATGAAACCAGCAGTGTACACTCAGCCAAAGTGACTGATGTTGCTTTCCGGGTATTTGTAGCTGAAGGTATGCCTACTCCTTTCCCATACAAACAGAGGAACTCAGCTGGCATCAAGACTCAGCCTCAAAGCATCCAGCCAAGCAGAAGGCCTACCTGGCTGTCGCACATGCCCTGCAAAATGGCACACAGGTGCTATCATCCAGCTAGCAGCTTCAGCCGTGTAACCAACTCCAGAGTGTTGACAGCTGCAGTAAAACTCACTTGGAGTTCAACACAATTAAGCAAAATGATTAGTACTGAAGAGAAGCTGGCAACAAAGAACTTTGGTTTCTGAGGCAAAATTATAGGATCCCAGGATATTAGAGCTGGAAGGAGGTCTTACAGATCACAGCCTGCCACCTCCATTTCACAGATGAGAAAGTCAGGCCAAGAGAGGTGAATTGAAGGGCTGAGGATGACAGAAGAAGCTACACAGTATCAGGGTAAGAGTGAGGACTCTGAGATCGGTCACACTGGGGTTTGCAACCCAAGTTTGGAACTCACTGACTTCAGGACAGCACCTTGGTCTCTCTAAGCCTCAGTTTCCTTTCTGAAGTTTGTGTTGCTTTGAGGATTAATTGAAGGTTATTACAGGGCCTGTTGCCCATGGCCAGTATATAACGTTACTATGGAGAGTCAGAACACGGGGTCCATGGCCTTGCTTCACCATGTATGAGCTGTGCTTCCCTGGGTCTCAGTTCTTGTACTTATGAAATGGAAATAAAGATGCTAGTACCTGCCCTAATTATTTGCCAGGATAGGTGGAAGGCTTGTGAGTGAGAGCTGTGTACACTTCTAAGCAAGTTTTTGTTATTACTATTCCCATTATGGCAAAAACATGTTCTGGGTCTTTCTACTGGTAAGTGGTAGGGCCAAGACAGGACATATGCAGTGAAAAAAAAAGACCAGGGACATTTTCTCCCGGGCAACTGATGGACTGCAATGTTTGGACTCACCCAGTATGGTTCAGAAGGTCTGATGGGTCAGTGATGAGCTCAGGTGGGAGAAGAAATCTGCAGTGTATTCAATGCCAAAGGGTCTCATTTCTGGGTGGGAGGGACAGTGGGGATGGGGTGAAGCAGGGGTGGGCAGCCGGAAGGAGAGGAAAGAACCTGGGGAAATCAAACCACCTGCCTGGGTTTCACTCTGAGTTTTCAGATTCATTAAAAAGAAAGAAAATACACACACACACACACACACACACACACACACACACACACACACACACACAAAAGCACAAAGCAAAACCTCGGTTTGGTCAATCCACAGAAAATGAAAGACAGGGCTGCAAAAAGTGCTGAGAATGGGATTGCTCGACTTTTCACAGCTTCAGCTGGCTTACAATACCCTCAGCTTGGTGCTTCTCCCGAATCCACATCTCAAACGCTCTAATTAGATTGTGCAGCCGAAAGAAGGCCCGGTGCCCTTGGAAATAAGTGATTGCTTACTTGCCACAGGAATGTTCTGTGCTTTCATAGGCTTCATCTTTTTTTTTTTTTCCTGGGGGCTTGGGAATGAATTGGGCAATTTCTTAGGTGTCTGCTCCACAGAAAGATGTTGAGCTTATGTTTGGTTTCTCTTTTTACCTAGGTTCTTGCCTCTGCCTCAAATACTCTTGGTCTGGCTTCCTTACTTGCTCACCTGCTCACCTCTAAGACCCAGTTCAGGGCTCCCACAGGATCCATCCACCTAAATCCTTACCAGGGGTGCCTGTGGAATGGTTACCGTTTACCTGTCTTCCCACCAAGAGATGATCCCCTAAGGACAATGGCTTTGTCGTCTTCATCTGTTCACCTTTGTGTTCCCTATATTTGGCATGGCGCTTTGCACCTGGGGCCTTGCAACTCACAGTGATGCTTATGGCTTAGCAGCATCAGCCCCACCTGGGACCTTGGGACCTTGTGAGAAGTGCAGAGATCTCGAGCTTCACCCCAGACTTACTGAATCTGAATTTTCTTTGCCTTTTTTTTTTTTTTTTTTGAGACAGGGTCTTGCTCTGTCATCCAGGCTGGAGTGCAGTGGCGCAATCATAGCTCATTGCAGTCTCTTCGTGGGACTGCCCAAGAGATTGTCCCATCTCAGCCTGGTGAGACTATAGCAACACCACACCCGCGTTTTTTTTTCTTTCTTTCTTTCTTTCTTTTCTTTTTTTTTTTTTTAGAGATGGGGGTCTCACTTTCTTGTCTAGGCTGTAAATTTTCAGTTTAACAAGTTTCTTATGTGATTTGTGGCCACATTGAAGACTCACCAGAACAGGGTGGGGTGGGGAATACTTAATCAATATTTGTGGAATTTACCTGATGAAATCCAGTTATTCCTGCTGAATTTCTCTCTCCTCCAGGAGGACATAGCAAACGAGCTGAGGAAGGTGAATGCTGCAACCCTCTCTCCTCAGCCCTGCAGCCGATCCCTGACATAAACTCCTTGAAGTTCAGTGGCCTCTTTCCATGCACCTACCACCTACACCTGCTACTTTCAAAGAAACCACAACCTGGACCGGGAACACAACTGGACGTGCCAAAATGCCTGAGGACACTTCATCGAATGTGGCTGGCTTGATGGGAAGCTGGCATGACTAGAAATGTCAGGAGTCTTCCCTCTCGAGGTTTCAAGCTTTGTGTTTCTGATTCAGTGGTCCGGATTGAGATCAGATGAGTCAAGTTCAGATGACCATCCAAACCTTTAGATGGGACCTAAAACCAAATCTGTGTTCTCAAACCACTCCAAATGTGTTCATCACCAGTTTTAGTTTACCATACCACCCAGTCCATGAGAGTGCAGTCATTTCTCTAATAGCAGATGCATAATTTTCTCATCAATGGAAAATCTAAGTGTACATCACAAGGTCAAAAGTTGCGAGAAACTTGACACCTTTGAGATTGTGCCAAACCTCAAGCTTTCAGTAATAAGGGCTCTCAGTCAAACCTTCTGAGAATGAAGTGTATTTGACCCAACATTTAGCATAAGCAAGCACGTACTATGCTGTCCCTTTACGATGGCTGAATTCTTGGCTAGACTATGAAGGAACGCAACAGCCTAAGCAAAGCCTATATAAAACATCAACCCACGGTCATGGCCCAATGAGATATAGAGATATTGTTGAAATCCAAGAAAGTGAAACAAAAGTCCTGAGCCTTATTGGCTAAATTCCCTTAATTGTGACACACTAAACAAGTAACAGTCATTAGTTCTAGTATCATGTAAGTACAACATTCTAAAATGTCTACTACAGATATCAAAAGCATTAATTCAATGTACACTTACTGGGCACCCACTGTGTGCTACGGGAAGTGTGCTAGGGTAATGGAGATTCACCATGGAACTTCCTTTTATTTTCCCTCACTGCCTTTCTCTTTTCAAATATTTAATGACCATCCACTGCGTCCCAGAAGTTGCCAGGCCTGGGGCAGGAGATTCTCTCTCCTTAAGGCCCCTGTGTCCCAGCTGGGAGTGACAGATACATCAACCAATAAATAACATGGTGGGAAAAGTCCATTAATAATGATATGCACACAGTCCTTAGGGGTATCCTTGACCATCATGCTCCAGCTTAGATCTCTGAAAACGACCTTTTGGCTGTTACTGAGGATGTCAGCAATAAAACTGGATCCTAAAGAAACCATTCATGATGATATATCCTTATTGGAATTGAAAATGCATGAGGAAATCACACATGTAGGTCCCAACTGATAAAGCATTATCCATCCATTAAGTTAGACAGGAGAGGTGGCTTAATGTCAATAACATATCTCAGAAAAAAAATGTGCTTATCTCTTGATTTTTGTAGATCAAATCCCACTAGAGGAATTGGGTATGTTTGTAGACCCAACCACTTACATTGATAAGGCAGTTTTCAAAGTGCTTTTATAAGTATTTGCTCATTGGGTCCTCAGAGTAACCCTGGAGGTAGCTGGTGGCTCACCAGTGTGGCATGGTTGTGATGAGGACTACTGTACCATGCTCTTCATCAAGCAAAAGGAAGACAGTCACTCTCCACCTTCTTATAGATAGATCGACGATTGATTGAGATGAGTCTCACTATGTTGCCCAGGCTGGTCTTCAACTGCTGGGCTCAAGTGATCTCCCTGCCTTAGCCTCACGAGTAGCTGAGACTACAGGTGCGAGCCACCATGCCTGGCTCATTCTTCATTTTAAAAGCATAATAAATACTCTTTAAAAATTCCAAGGAACGAGATGTCTCTCTAAACTGCCTTCTTCCTCTTCATGTAATTTGACATTAAGTGTCCTGGTGTGTTAAGCTTGCCTCTATTTAAATAGCCCTGCAGAAGGCCATACCACTCAGGCTTAAGGGGACAGAAGGTACTCTGTCCTCGAAGCATCATGACACTAAAAGTTCATTAAGATCTCTATCCCAGCTATTACACTCCTAAGGTCACTGGGCTCTCCTCAATAGGTATATTAAGCAGCAGCCTCAAAAACAGTCCTCAGTTTTAGGATGCAAGGAAAATAATTCAGGAAGGTGATCAACTTTAAGTTCAAATTATATTCACTCTAGATTTTATCATGGCTCCTGCCCATGAATATACCATCTTCCATTCACATCTAAGGCAACTAGTTCAGGGTGAGAGGAAATGGGCACTTTATGAACATCTGCTATATACAAATCTTTACCCACCTTTTTCCTCCTTTAGAATTTTTCTAACTCAGTGGACTCTCCATGATTCAAAGGAAGTCCTTGATTTTCACTCCTTCTCACAAGGTTACCTCTTACAGGTAACAGTACCCTCTTGCCTGCAAAGGTCAGGACAAGAGGATAGAGGAAAAAGCTAAGGGAATCTCAGAACTGTTTATGTGCTAAAATTCTTAGCTTAGATGTATAGATGGACAAGGAAAAGTGGGCAAGAGAAAGTAAAACTAAAATTTAGGCAAGGAAGCCAATTACCCAATAAGGAGGGAGCCTAGCATGAGAGTATCAGAGCAGACTATCTCAGACCCTTAGTCTTGTGGATCAAGGCACTGATGGAGGGCATTGTAGAAAAGTGCTGAAAGCAATATGGCAGACACTACTGGACTGGCAAATTGCATCCGCTCCTACCAAAGGATCACACTCCCAGAAGCTAAAGGAAAGAAATGGAGAGTGGGAGGTGTATTTTGGGTAAAAAAGAAAAAGAAGCGCTTGTATGAATTTTCATGTTATTTCAGTGAAGTCATAATAGAACAGCTTCCCTTCCCAGAGCTTGCCCACAACAGCTATTTAAAGGGGGAGTGAGAACTGTACAAGCTTTGACTAGATTCTGAGGTCGGAGCCTTAATTAGAGTCACAATTGTATTGTACATCTATTTGTGTAACTGTTCAATTAGGAGTGTAATAGCTGGGACAGAGATCTTAATGAGCTTTTAGTGTCATGATGCTTCAAGACTGCCCTTTTTTGGTTGTTGTTATTATTAAGCTTTCATATAGGGGCTTTTCCTCTCTGCTGTCCAACTGTGTGGCTCTCCCTTCAGGCAGGTTGAAATGCAAGACTGAGTCTTGGTGTATCTAAACTTGGGCATTAAAAATGGGCTGTCTTCCCCTTATCATCTTCATGATTAGCTTATAAACAGTTTCTTGGATCTATCCTGTTATCAACATAAACTCTAGGAATATTGGAATATTAGGGCCAATCTTTTACAATTGAGATAACTGAGATTCAGAAAGATGAAGTGAACTACTGGACACAGCACAGATAGTGACAGAGCCTGGGCTTGCACACTAGTGTTCTGACCTTTCAGGAACAAAACAATCACAGTGCCTGTACATGTCATAATAAGGTCATTCTAACACTACAATGTACACCAGTACCCAAACTGGATCATTCATTTAAAAAAAAATTCATTCCAGAAGACATAGTTTTTGTGGTCTTAATAGGTATTTTACTTAATTTTTCTCTGCCTTTCACTACTTAGACTTGGGTACAATTAAAGATGATATTTATATTTTGTGTTATATAGAATGAACAGCACTCAAAAACACATTCTTATTTACGCAAACCTGGCCTACGAAAAGCTGTATTCATGAACCCTCACCAAATAAATGGTGAGGACGGTTTTTTGTTTTGGCTTTAGAAAATGATTCTCTGCCTTAATTCCCTCACATGTAAAATAGGCATAATACTGCCATCTACCTTACAGGATTGTTGGGAAGATTAAATGAAGTAATGCAGTTAAACTGTTTAGTAGACTGTTTGGCAGAGCTTCAAACTCAATCAATACTAGCTGCTTTTGTTCTTATTCTTTTCATTATCACAAAAGGGTGGCCAGAAGATTATGCATGCCAACTGTCAGAATCATTTTTTTTTTTTTGAGACAGAGTCTCGCTCTGTCGCCCAGGCTGGAGTGCGGTGGCACCATCTCAGCTCACTGCAACCTCTGCCTCCCAGGTTCAAGCAATTCTTCTTCCTCAGCCTCCCGAGGAGCTGAGACTACAGGTGTGTGCCACCATGCCCAGCTAGTTTTTGTATTTTTAGTAGAGACGGAATTTCACCATATTGGCCAGGCTGGTCTTGAACTCCTGACCTCGTGATCCGCCTGCCACAGTCTCCCAAAGTGCTGGGATTATAGGCATAAGCCACTGTGCCCAGCCCTCAGAATCATTTTTTATATTTTGCAGGAGGAGGCAGACAAGTGGGGTGGCATGGTGGGGGTGGTTTAAGTGTTAATATTTTGAGATGATTAAAAAGGAAGAGAAAATGAACGTCAGAGCTTGTGAAAATGACTGTTGAGACAAAACAATTACTCTGTTATAAATTAATAATGCAATTAACTTATGATATGTTATTGAGTGCTTGAAGAATGGATAGCCCTCAAATATTCTTTTTAAAACCCATTTATTGCCCAAGATAAACATAAGGGTAGTGTCACATTTTGAAAAATGTTATTTTATTGGCCATAATTTTTCACAGTTCCGATGGGGACTTAGTGACAGCCCAACACAGCAAATGTCCTTCATGTTACCATCCTTGTTTTGTTTTTTTTTTTCTTCCAAAGCTAAATTGTCCTGGGACACTCCAAATGTGATTTCTTTGTCCCGAGGCCAGTAGAAGGTTCCATGTAGGTGAAAATGGATGTTTGGCTAGTTGAAGAGAAATGGAAATGAGTTCTGCAAGCTGACTTACTCAGTGGAAATGGGTAAGTAACTCAGGAACATTATATCACTGTACATTCTGACTATAAGGAATTCTGGATAATTCATGTCCCTTATAGATACATATGAACTTACACATGATCTATCAGGAAGGAAGAAGACAGGAGCCCCATGAAGGGGGTGGGCATCTCAGTGCCAGGCCTTTGTGCTACGTGCTTTATTTACTCACTTAGTAATTGCAACGGTCTAGTGAAGCTTTAGGTTCCAAAGTCACAGAGCACCAAGTAACACTACCACTGGGATTTGTTCCACATTTGGTATTGCTAGTATTGTGGAGACTTTGTTTTACCTTGCCTCTTCCTTTGGGGAACAGTAGTAGGCAACCACTTTTACAAGAAAGTTGATGCTGTGAAGAGGAAATAAGAGGCCAGACAAATTCAAGGTAAAATTAATGAAGATATGTTTAGATCCTGGTTCTCCCATTGCCTGGTCTAACGTTCTTTCCACCACATTCCAGTCCTTAGGGATGAGGTAGAAAGAGAAAAAGATGTTTGATAGACCTGATAAACCCTGAACAGGGCTCCCTGTCAGAGAACTTGGGTTCCAGTCTAGTCTGTGAATTTCACTGCCTGAAACCTGGCTCTTTACTTCCTCACACCTGTTTCCTCATATATCAAATGGAGAAGTTGGTCTAGAAGATCTCCAAGGTCCATTTCAGATCTAACACTCTATTATTCTATTATCTTTGTGCTCTGGTAAGTAGAAGCATATAGCCCTGGGCTTATTAATATTAACTGGGGCAAACAAGTGAAATTAGTTTATGAAAATAGAGCTGTGGTTTTTGCTTGGAGCCAAATCTGCCTTATGAGACTCACTTTAAGCATTGGTAATGGGTTTGCTGATGGCTCCTTGGCCAGAACCTGAATGCCCTGCTGTTACACTTTCCAGGTGGTGCCAAGGGTGAGCGTCCTCTGTAGACACATGAAACTGAGGCATCACACAGTTTAAGTGAAAGGAATAAATCAAATCAGTTACATTCAGCCTGACTCATCTTTTGTCTATCTTTTCTCAATGCTTGTTCAGTCCAGCTCAGTATGAAGGCCAACCCTTCCTGGAAACAGCCCCTTCCAGTCCCAGCCTGCATTGAATGGGTTGCTTCACTCAACCACAGAGAGTTCCTACTCTCTACACTCATACCATTTATATTTTGGGATTCAGGCCTGTCTATATGTCTCAATAGCTGAGAGCTATAATGAAGATCGTTGTGTCAGGGGTAATGCTTTGTGCCTTTGTTCAGGGGAGAGATTGGATATTAAAATTTTTTGGCCTAGACAACTTATCTTCATTTATTTATATATTTTTACATGTGATATTTTGATACAAACATACAATATATAGTGATCAAAGGGCAAAATGCATCACCCCAAGCATTTACCATTTTTCTGTGTTAGGAACATTCCATTTCTCCTCTTTTAGTTATTTTGAAATAGACAATAAATTATTACTAACTACAGTCACCCCTATTGTGCCAATGAACATTAGATCCTATTCCTTCTATCTAACTGTATTTTTGTACCCACTAACCATCTCCTCTTTATATCCACCTCCCCACTATTCTTCCCAGCCTCTGGTAGCCATTATTCTACTCTCCATCTGCATGAGTTCAAGATTTGTTTTAGCTTCCACATATTAAATATTTGTCTTTCTGTGCCTGGCTTAGTTCACTCAACATAATGTCCTCCAGCTCCAAATGATTTTGTGATTTATAACAAGAAATATATATTTGGTCTTCATCCATTTCTGATACTGAGTTCCTAAAACCCTTGGAATTTCTGAAGGGCTAAGAGAATGAAGGCAAAATAATCATCTTTTATTGTTCATAACATACCCTTTTCAATCACACCTGTGTTTATATTAATGACTGCCCTTTAGGAAGCTCCTAAGGATGGGGGGCTGGTTGCCAGAGGAACAAACTGTGTGATTGGGACTCTCAGCCCCACTCTCCAGACCTCTAGGGAGGAGAGAGGGGCTGGAGTTTAAATTAGTCACCAGTGGCCAATCATGCCTACATGACAAAGCTGCCATACAACCCAAAAGGACAGGGTTCAGGGAGATTACAGGTTGCTGAAGACATAGTGGTGCTGGGAGGGTGGCATGCCCATCCCCTATATCTTGTCTTATGCATCTTTTCCATCTGGGTGTTCCTGAGTTGTATCTTATCTTTATCTATCTATCTATCTATCTATCTATCTATCTATCTATCTATCTATCTACCTACCTACCTACCTACCTACCTATCTACCTATCTAGTTTTGAGTCAGAATCTTGCTCTGTCATCCAGGCTGGAGTGCAGTGGTGCGATCTTGGCTCACTGTAACCACTGCCTCCAGGGCTCAAGTGATTCTCATGCCTCAGCCTCCCAAGTAGCTGGGACTACAGCTGTGAGCCACCATGCCCGGCTAATTTTTGTATTTTTAGTAGAGATGGGGTTTCGCCATGTCTCCCAGGCTGGTCTTGAACTCCTGGGCTCAAGTGATCTGCCTGCCTAGACCTCCCAAAGTGCTACCACACTCAGCCTTTTTGTATAAACCTTTTTGTATCTATCTTTTAATATAAACCAGTAATTTAGTAAGAAAACTGTTGTCCTGAGTTCTTTGATCTGTTCTAGCAAGTGATTGAGCCTGAGGAGGGGTACTGGCAACTTCGAAATTATAGCTGATGGGTCAGAAATCACAGGTGACAACATGTAGATTGACATCTTAAGTGGGGGCAGTATTGTGCGACTGAGCCCTTAACTGTGGGATCTGATGCTATTTCCAGGTAGATAGTGTCAGAATTGAGTTTAATTGTAGAACACCCAGTTCGTGTGTGCCACAGAACTGAATTGTTATAGGAAAAGAAACGCACACATCAGGTGTCATATGTGAAGTACTGAGAGCAGTAGTAGAGAATCTTTCCTCTTAGGGTATATAGATGGGAGGTCATAGGCTATATATTTGACCTACATTGCCCTTTTTGCCAAGTTTATTTTAATGTTCTGCTCTTGGGTTCTAACAAAAGATGCATTAGAGCCTAAGTGTATCAATGTGCGAAATAATTAATATGTACTCTATAGAAATTTTGTTGAGGCTACAGCTACCAAGATCTCTTGATATTCTCTATATGAGATCCTATGAGAGAGTTTTCTCACAATTTAATTTCAAGAAAATGGCTACCCTGTTTTAATGATCATTTGATTAATAAGAACTGTGAATTGACAATGTCTCCCATTTTATTTTGGTTGCCAGGAAGTCCAGGTGAAATACGAAATAAATTGATGCACTCTTTCTTGTTCTATATAATATGTATAGTATATTTTTAATTTGGTCATGATAGTTTTCAATTTTACTTACACGTTCCCTGATCCTGCTTCTCTAATCTTATTTATATTTTGCCATTGTTATATATCAGAAGTTTCCTTCTATTTTCCCCAAATAGCTCTTAAAATAAGGTGAAATATACATAAATATACAAATAACACCCATAATTTGTTTAAATCTAAAATGCCTAGCATGGTGCCAGAATTTTAGCAGTTAATAACTACTGCTTGATTTATAGGGAGACACATTACACCTTATAGAGAAGCAGTTTCTGAGAGTCAGAGCTGGCTGGAGAAGAACTGCATGGTCCCTGTCACTGGAGGTATCTGTGAATAAACTAGATAAGCACTTTGGCTCACTTAGTTAAGCCTTGGTTTCTTTAACTGGAAAATGGTAGTAATAAGTATCTCCCTTGGAGGTCACTGTGAATAGTATAAGTTGGTACATGTCAAGCTCTCAAGCTCTTAGCACAGGGATGCACATTTGAAAAAAGTAGCCTTTATTATTAATGAGGACTTGTGCATTGAAAGCTGTTTTATTAGCTTAGGTACACTTCCAAACCTGATGGTTCTGTTGGGTTAGCAAGCCCCGGTCATCAGAAGAATCATAGACTTAGAGTCTTGGACCAACCCTGCCTGTGTGGCTACTATGAGAGGGATTTAAACAGCAAATGAAGGACTGGATGGAGTGGCCTTTAGGCTTCCTTCCACCCCAAAGTGCGTGGTACTTCGGTTTCAAATCCATTCAATCAGAGATGGCATAAGGGTGTCTGGGAGAAAAGAAGGATTCTAATGTCATTTTATTAGAAGTTCTCCCTTCTTTCATGTGTAAATTTCACTTGGGACCTTATCAATTGGATATTAAAGCATTTTCCAGGGGGAAAAAACACTCAGTAAGAGGAAAATTGAGAAAATGTCTGAGAGCACTTCATGCCTTCCTGTCTATCTGTACATAAAGAGCTGCTTTCTTCACAGCTTTCCAAACACAGGTTGGCAACCTGATTATTTCCACTAGGCACAGACAGCACACTTCAAACAAGGAAGCTGACCAGAACCCATGCCAAACATGATGGATGTTCCAGTTTTATTACCATCAACCTCGGACCAAATCACTCCATCATGCACCCCCCATTATTTTACAGTATTTTGATGGTGGTATCCTTCAGAAAATGGGCCACATCTAGAAAAAAAGAACACATCAGTTCCTTATATTTTGGCTGAAATGACCATAAAATTGCAGGTCCTCAATGCAGCCAAGGTAACCATTTTTTTCCCACTGACCTTTGTATAAGGAGTTCTCAGGCATTCGGAATGTGGCTGAATTAATAGGTAGGACCTTTCCCAGAGATATAGAGGGCACAGGCTGATTTCGCGATTTTATAAACAGATTTTTCTTTTCCATGAAAATCCCAGGAGAGGCATCTATTACAGAGGCTGGGACTATAGGTGTCACCCAGGATAGGCCACAATATAGATTATCCAGGTGCACCTAACAGGAGAAGGAAAGGTGGTCTCAATAATGCAGGGCATGTTTCAGCTTAATACTCCTGAGTTCAGCCAACACTTTGGTTAGAAACATGATTGGAAATCTCCTGTTGATAGAGTCTCTCCAAATAGACTCTATCAACAGGAGATTGCCAGTGGGCAGGTCTGATGGCATGCAATGTCCGGCATGTGGCTTGTCACATAACAGGTATTATAAATATTTGTTAAAAGTTTCAATTTGCCCCAGCTGCTCTCAAGTAATGGCTTTTACAAGTCCCAGACTTCTAGGAGCGAAAAGTGCATAAGCAAGTGACCACTCCTCCCTCTCCCCTTAGAAAACCATAAAATGGACAAGAAAGTGCATAAGCGATGCTAGCCCTAAGGGGAACCCTGGCCCTGACACGTTGTGCCATCCTCCTCTTGTTCCCTCTGGCTTGGTAGTGCATCACTGTTCTTGCTTCCTCCACACTTATGTCCCAGAGGAGGCAACTTGACTAGGATACATTGCACCACTCAGAATTCATAATAAGATCAAGAAGTGACTTGAGGACTCTTTGTGTTCCTTGGTTGCCTGCTTATCTTTTCTCATTGTGGTTGATTGGGCCAAGGAAAATATCTCCATGAAGTAGTCTTTGCAACAATGGTATAAGAATTCAATCAGACATGTGACTAGGACTTCCTATTATTCATGATTTCAGTCATAAGGTAATGAGCAAAGCAAAGGTTATTCTGTTACTAGCTGCAATTGGCTACAGAAACCAGGTGCTATTTATTCAGAGAGTTATTGAACTGCTGGTATGTACCAAGTAGCATGCTAAGCACGGTGGGGCTAAATAAAGGTAAATTAAACAAACATCCTATGCACAAATTAATTATCCTATGAGGGGGAATTAGACACCTACTTACATGACCAGAGAGTGAAAAGTGCACCTAAGAGATATAGACAGCGATTTTTGTGGATTTTAGAGGAGAAATAATATCTTCTGTTTACAGGTATCTACCAGGTTGTACAGAAGAAACAGTTCATATGCTGGTCCTTAATGGATAAAAGGCATCTGGACCTGAGGAGGTAGTGGAAGTGTAGTGAGAGTGGCAACAACCATAGAGCAGAGGGGCGTCTTTAGCTAGCAAATCTCTGTGGGAGGATACATTAGACTAAGAAGGCACTTGGCCATTAGATTACGTAGTCAGTTTATAACTGTGTATGTGTGGTGACGCTCAAACACTTTTGCACAGAAACCTACTTGGCGTCACAAAAGCATAAGACCTCCTGGACAATGGCCTGCATTTTCCCCTCCCCACTAGGCATTCTGGTTGTCAGTGGTCACAGGCATTTTATGCTAGGACAATCCTTACACTCACTAGTCACATATGGGTCACTTGTAGAGTTGTTTAACTGTCCCTGTGACATAAGCATATGCTTGCCTTTGGCAATTGTACAAGACAAGTCCTAATCCTATTGTTCTTTTCCAAGACAATCAATGTGATCTCCTGCCAATAAGTATTTTTTAAACAACTTCTTAACTCTCTCAGTTACTCTACTAGTCCTGTTAGGAAGACACATCTGGTTTGCTAGACAATCAATGCAAGTTGGAGAGGTTTGATACTCATGCAAACACAGCCAGATCCTCTTTTCTCTAAAGTGAGAACTTTTAGAAATGCCTTCTTGAGCACATCGGAACAAGCATAGGAAACAGTAATTAGAACGGACTTCAATGCATAATAGATCAAGTCTACAAAAGGAGATGGGTTGGAGATATCCAGGCAACAGAAGTTTTGCACGTTTCCCCAAATTACATTCCTGTTGCAGATCAAAGATTTGTTTTTTTTTCAAACCACACCAAAGCGCACATTTGGAAGCCAAACTCCTCAAGGGCACTTAAGAATTATTTGGTAACCTTCCTGTTAAATTTGGAGTTCAGCTTATAAGCTTAAGGTATACCAAATAATGGCCTTCACTGAATCGCTGCCCTAGCAAACAAAGCATTGTTTATGGGATTGGAGAATGGCATCTACATGAGGTTTGAAGCATTTTATGTGCATAATGTGTTTCAAGGGCCATGGCCAGCCAGTCTACCTGTAATGCCATTCATCAAATAAATATTAATATCACCAACTCAGATTTTGACTGTTCTTCCTTGTGGGAGCCATTCAACCTAGGAGAGTTGATGAGGGAAATATTGCCCCTATATTCCAAAGCTGAATGGTTTTTCCGCTTAAGAAAGGAAGACTTTTCCCTTTTACAGAACTGGCTCTCTCTTGTCCAGTCTAGCCAGTTCAAAGCCTCTTATGTGAAGCAGTCAGCTTCCATATACCACAACCATGCATAATTAAAAACTTTAAGGATGTTAAATGCAATGCAGTATCCTGGATTGGATCCTGGAAACAGAAAAAGGACATTAGTGGAAAAAACTGGTAAAATCCAAATAAAGTCTGGACTTTAGTTAATGGTAATGTGCCAATGTTAACTTCTGAGTTTTGGCAAATGAATCATAGTTATGTAAGATGTTAACATTGGGAGACACTGGGTAAAAGGTATGCAGAAACTCTCTGCATTATCTTTACAACTCTATGCAAATCTAAAAGTATTCCAAAGTAAACAGTTTATTGAAAGCTTTGCGGATGAACTTATGCTTTGGAGAATAACTCACTGGCAGCACTATGAGGGAATCTCTATCATAAAGCAAGTGTGCCATAGCAGAGTAAGCACTAGTCTAAGAGGTAGGAGCTCCATGTCTGAGGCCCAGGTCTGTACATACTTTAAGCTGTGATCTTGCATTGGCCATTTAACCTCCTATAGAATGAATACCTACATCTGTGAGATGCTCTGCATCTCTCATAGGGGTATTAGGAAGGTCATATGCAAAGATGCTCTGGAGAATGCAATGAAAACCTAAAAGGATAACAAATTCAAAATGTGGTCTGAGCAAGACGTTGGGTATCTTGAGAAGGTACTGAGCCATGATCCGCAGGCAAACACAAAGGCAGCTATTGTTTGGTCTTAACTCTGGAAGTGGGACAGCAAGAGAAACTTTTCCAATGGTACCTGAGAGACCACACCAGGGTCTCTCAGGGTGCACAGAATTTAGCAACCAAGTATAAAGTAGGGCAGTGAGAACAGCAAAGGTTTTGCTTGGCATCTCCTGGAATCTCTGAAACTGCAGAGTGGAATCACTTCTCTATTTAGTGACTGAAGAGGTGGTTCATACACAAGTAGAGGAATCTTGTGGTCCCAAATGCTAGCACCATCACTTGTTGATTTGTCATTCCAATTAATTAGTTCTTTCCTATGGCAGTACATCTGGTCTTTCTTGCACAATTCCCCAGCACCAACAATATCAAAGTCAACTCTTTAGCATGGTGCACAAGCTCCTTCACATCTGCCCCCCTGGCTCATCTCCTGCACTCTCCTCCTTACCTCCAGCCACGTGCCCCTATGTGCTGTTCCCCAAGTGCACATATTGTTTGGCGCTATGTGCCCTTCACCTGCTCTTCCTCCTCTCTGGGGTGCCCTTCCATATCTTCCTCACCAGCGCAATCCCTACTCAACTTTTCTTTTCCTAATTCCTTTATTTATGGGATCCCTCTTTCCTCTTTTCCTTCTTCTTAGTTTTCGTTTTTCACATCAAGTGCCAAGTCTTTAAAGATTCTTCCTTGATCTTTTGTCTCTCCCAGTCTCAGCTGGTGCCCAGAGCCTCTTGTGCCCAGAATTTCCCCTCACTCATGATTAAAGTGTTCATCTCAGATTCTGACTCTCTCTCTAACACATCCTCCACACCAGATTGTGGTCTTCTATGGGTAAAGGTCGTGCGTGTGTGTGTGTGTGTGTGTGTGTGTGTGTGTGTATGTGTGCAAGTTATCTTAATCATTTAGCCAAATATTCAGTACAAAGTAGGTTTTTGGAATAAATGAATGAATGAAGAAACGGTCATGCCCCTTAGATCTATTCCAGAAGTATGCAGGTACTTCTAAAAGGCCAGGAAAACTTGGTATTACATGTTAAAAGTTACTTCTATTAGAATAATTTCCAAATACATTCATATAACTTGTGGTGAGCTCACACAGTTCGGTATTATTAACAATATGTACAGAGGATTTTGCAGAATGACATAATGAGAATGACAACATTTTATGACTAAGTACCAGATAATGAAAGAAAATTAATTAATTTGCTGCTAAGATAAATGACTATACAAACTTAGGGGGGAAAGCTGCCACAGCTATTATGTTTCTAAGTTTGTTCTGGAATATAAAGTACCTTCCACTGAACAACTCCCACCTCCAATTAGCTGTATTAGCTCTATTAAGTTGAAATGCAGCTAGAGATATCCAGTTGCTGTTTTAAACATTCCCAAATAATACATTCTGGAGCAAAAAGCAAATTTTGTAGGTAATAGGTATAAAATATCACGGAATTTATCTTTCACATAGTAATTCACAAAAGAAAGGGCAAATACAGAATGCAAAGCAGTCTGTCTATTCTTCTATAAATATTCGCCAATTAGCTTATAGGGAAGTCACTTAAAACAAATAACCTATTTTTTTCAATGTTAATATTAATTTTACCAAGCCAAGGCATGAAGTCCTGAAACGGGAAGAAGAAAAACCTACAACAGCTGTTTATCTTAAATCTGGCATCCCTTCTTTGGCTCAAGAAAATTGATGAAAATCTCATTTTATAAGTTCACCGCTACATAAAATTTATACATTTGAACATTAAATTTTATGGGTTTTGTTTTTTTAGGGGAGTAGATTATACTAAAATTCTGCTTATTTGCAGACAAAGCTGTGTCCTTGAGGGTATAGTTGAAGTTAGAAACAAAATGTTTTATCTTATTTTTTTCAAAAATATGCATTAAGCATCAACTGTGTACCAGGCACTGTTCTAGGTGCTGGGAATACAGCAGTAAACAGAATAAACTTTCCAACTTTGTAGGGTTACATTCCAGCTTAGGGGTCCGTAAACTTCCATAAAGCATCAGCAGAGTAAATACTTTTAGTTTTGTGCCAAGACTGTCTTTTGTAAGACTCAACTCCGCCATTGTGGTACAAAAGCAGCCACAGACAATACATGAAGGAATGAGTGTAGCTGTGTTCCAATTCAACTTTATTAATATAGACAGGCATGGGGCCTGATTTAGCATGTAGGCCATTGTTTGATAACTCCTATTCCAGCATAGAAAATTTCTTCTTAATCACCAAAACTAAGTAGGGGTATTACAGAATTTATGGAATGATTTACAGAATTATGGAAATTTAGAATTGAAAAAGGACATCCACTTATTTTAACCTTATTTTGCCCTGAGGAAGTAGGATCATGGTTAAAAGTGTGGCCTCTGGGGTCAGCCTGCTAGTGTACAAATGCTGCTTTTTCACTAACTATAGGTGATTTGGGGCAAGTTATTTAATCTTTCACTTTTTCTCATTGATAAAGGGAAGTGAATAATACTATCTACACCTCAGGAGACTCTTAAGATAATCCAGGTAAACATTTATCAGGGCATATGGCTCACAGGAAACTCACAACAAAATTCTAGCTATTCATCAGAACAACAACATCATCAATAACAACAACAATAATGGTAACAACAAAAACACTGAGACTCAGAGAGGTGACAGGACTTGCAGAGGGTCCCATAGCTAGACCCCTAGCTTACTGATCCCTAAGTTTACTGACCCCTAAGCTGGAATGTAATCCTACAAAGTTGGAAAGTTTATTCAGTTTACTGCTGTATTCCCAGCACCTAGAACAGTGCCTGGTACATAGTTGATGCTTAATGCATATTTTTGGAAAAAAAAAAAAGATAAAACATTTTGTTTGTAACTTCAACTATGCCCTCAAGGACACAGCTTTGTCTGCAAATAAGCAGAATTTTAGCATAATCTACCCCCTAAAAAACCAAAACCTATACAATTTAATGTTCAAATGTATAAATTTTATGTAGCAGTGAACTTATAAAATGTCCAGTGTCCAAGTCAGGATAGGAACTCAGGCTCTGTGCCTCCAAACTCAGGATCTCGTCTGATCACTTGCTGTCCTTCCTGGATCTCGGTAAATCATGTGATCCATGAGTAATAAATGTTGGGTATGTCTACAGATGGTGGCAGGACTCACTCAGTTCAATAACCCAGGGAATTCTAGAGCTGGGCTGTGCTGTATGGAGAGGCACTTCAGGGAAACAGACCTTTGAGAGTTAACCAAATCTTTCTGTTAGAAATGCGTCTGCTGTTGTCTCACCAGTATGTCCAATGGTGAGGATACCAGTGGAAATCACCCAGGAGAAGAATATGGTCATTCTGGGAATACATTCTGCAGCCACGGTGGATGAGAGAACCCAATCCCTCTGGATATGAATGAAGCCAGGCCTTCAGTAGTAGATTCACTGTGAACCAGAACGCCTGCAGGAGGTTAAACATTTTGGCTTTTTTCACCTGATGGCAGGCTCCAGTGGACCACCCAAGGAGCCCTTTGAAATACTACTTTTCATGGTAATTAGTTTCAAACTTTTGCTTGTTTCACTTAAGGATCAGGTTCTCTAAAAACTTCTTTGAAGACCACAGTTGTTCAGGGTATTTAATGTAAGTTATCCTCAGGGAAAGAGAAAAACCAGTTGTGAAAGCCAAGGGTTTTATACCACCACACCCTCCTGAAGTCCCACAGATTTCTACTATTTCAAGCAAATAAAGCCACAATAGCATAAATGTTCTTTCAAGGAACTTTAAGCTAATTAATTGTGAATGTGACAGCTAGAGTACAGAGAATTAATTTCCTGAGGTTGGTCTCCCCTCACCAAAAAATGTGTTTTTTCTGAAGTTGGCTTTCTGGGATCTGTCATTTGTGGGCTCTTACAGGAAGTGGGGGGGCTAGGAGACCACCACACTTGTTGGAGGCACTCGGAATTCTTTTGACAAATGGTTTTGCTGACTTGAGACATCTGGGCCATATTGGGCTTAAATTTGATTTTAAAATCTTTCTTCTTAGGCCAAAGATAATGTTCTCTTTGGAAATCCTGGACATTACTGCACTGATGCTCATACACATCAACCTTTACACATTTTTTTAAAACTTTCGTTATCACATCTAGGCGATGTGATAAGAGTCACACAACTTCAGACTGCTTGTGACACCATGGAGCACACTTGTTGGGATTTTTGCTAAATTTTTTTTTTCTGAAATAATTTTTACATAGTACCGTTTCCAAGTAATTTTCAAAGAGAAACTTCATCTAGTATTTATGCTTCAATCATTCATATGTTTAATACAGATGTATGGGACATCTTCTATGCCTGAGAGTTACCAGGTATCTGATATCATGAAAACATGGCTCTTTCCTCAAGGATTAGTGAGACAGACACCTAGTCACAATTCAAGATGCTAAGTGCTATTAAATTTTGTGGATATTGGACATATTTTCACTTGAGAATGGGAGCTAAATGATGAGAACCCATGGACACATAGACGGGAACAACACACACTGGGGCCTTTCAGACGGTGGAAGGTGGGAAGAGGGAGAGGATCAGGAAAAATAACTAATGGGTACTGGGCTTAATACTTGAGTGATGAAATAATCCGTACATCAAACCCTATGACTTATGTAACAAACCTGTACTTGTACACCTGAACTTAAAATAACAGTTAAAAAAATACTTTGCAGATATTGGGGAAGACTTTTGAGAAGAAAGGACATCTCAACACAAGGCTGAGAAGTAGTTCACCAAGGCAAGTAAATGAGAAGCACACACCAGGCTGAGCATGTATGAAATCCAAATGCAGATACAAGGACCTCTTAAGACCTAATGTAGTCTTACTGAACAATGAGAGCCTGGGTTTCTTTCACCTGCTTGGTGTGGTACACTCTTAACCTTCTCATCTACCTCTCTCTCCCCAGGACTTAGCATAGTGCCCGCTATTTTATAAGAATACAGTAATAATGTCAAATGAATGAATGAGTGTTCTTATGACTTTTTTTGGACACAAATGTTCTTCCCCTGAGATAGTAAGTTCTCTTAAGATAGGGTGTGAGGCTGTTTTGATGTAATCCAAAGATAACTTAACTGATTTAGTCTGTGAGTAAAAATGGCTGTTATTATTTTTAAAATCCAGGTGGATGCTATCACTCTCATTGTTATTATAACACTGTTATCATATCCAAGCATTTTTAATGAAAACACCAAAGATCATCTTATAAATAACAAATCCATTACAAATCTAAGACTCTGTGAACAATCAAGATCCATATTAATGGAGTTCCTGACACTTTACTACTTCAGAAACACTAGTAAAATAAATTAATAAAATAAAGCAGTCAAAGCAATAAAAGAAAGATTTCACTGTCATGCTACGGAATTATGTCTGAATATACCCATAATTTCTTCCCTTTGCAGATAATGGTAAAATTGCCTAAATCATAGATCAGTGGTGCTCTAATGAGACCCGATTTGGATTCACTTCTATTCAAGGCAAACTAACTGTATATAAATGCCTTGCTTTAAACATTCACAATATTATACAAACTATCCCACTGAAGTGAGTTTGGGCTGGGAAGAATAAGGTGTGGAGCCTAAATTAAGAATTTTCCAGTGTTGGCCAGGTGCGGTGGCTCACACCTGTAATCACTTTGGGAGGCAGAGGTGGGCGGATCACGAGGTCGGGAGATCGATGCCATCCTGGCTAACAAGGTGAAACCCTGCTTCTGCTAAAAATACAAAAAAAAAAAAAAAAAAAAAAATTAGCCAGGCGTACTGGCGGGTGCCTGTAGTCCCAGCTACTCAGGAGGCTGAGGCAAGAGAATGGTGTGAACCTGGGAGGCGGAGCTTGCAGTGGGCCGAGATCGCGCCATTGCACTCCAGCCTGGGCGAAAGAGCAAGACTCTGTCTCAAAAAAAAAAAAAAAGAATTTTCCAGTGTTGAAGAGGACAGAGTGACTTTCTCCTCACCAGCCTCACCCTCTGGGGACACAGAGAGAGCTGCAAATTTGGCATTACCCAGTTGGTGGCTGGTGTGACTCAGAAGGAGGGAAAATCATGGCTCAGAAACTGAAGATGTGTTGAAACCACCTTGATCTTTTGAGGCTCTGCCTGCTCGCCCTGCAGTGGCTGAGTCCTGACCATCCTCGGAGGTCACTCCTGCTCCCCGAAAGCTCTGCTCCTCTGCTAGTACTTTTTAGCCTTCTTAGCTAAATCTTAACTTATTATTATTGCTCAGACCTCTGTCTGAAAACCTGGGCCCTGCAGAAACAGCAGCTATTGGAAGCAATACTCCTGTAATGACCTACTGTGCTTATTTTTCTAGATGAAGTAAATTATGTCTGAGGTAATGTCTTGCAGGGCGTTAGTTAAGGAAAAATTCCCATTAGGTAGGCCTCCCTATAGGTATCCAGAATTGGTGTCTTATCCTACAATGTTTATTTTAATTTTCTTAATTTAAGCTCCTTGGATTCCAGACCTCCAGACCAATGGTGGATCTGCTCATCAAGCCCCAACTCAGCCACTCATCTGTCAGCTTATGCAGGTTTTGGGACAGGATCTGAAGACCTCCATGACCTTTCTAGTTCTTGGAGTCATGATTTCTAAAATCTGGCTGGCCTTGGTCTTCTTGGCTCCCAAGGTCCTCTACTGCCCAAGTTCCTGTGTCACAAAATCAACTGTTTCCATGTGTTAGAAGCATACACTTCACCTCCACTAGCAGCAGCAAAGAATGATCACCTATCTTTGTAGGGGAGCAAGGGTTTACTGCAATAGAGAACCAGGGTAGTGGGGCCCACAGTGCTGAGTTTCAATCTGTTGCTAGTTGCTAACCAGGTGGCCTTGGAGAAGTTTTTTTTTCTTTTTTTAACCTTTCCAAACCTCAGTTTGTTCATCAGTAACATGAGAATAATTATGGTACCCATACATCATGGGACTGTTGGGTACAGTATATGAGATAATATATTTAAAGCCTTTAACAGAGCCAGGCACACAATCAATGCTAGAAATATTAGCTGTTCGTGTTAGTGTTACTTAGAGAAGGGAAAGCAAATAACTATCAAAAGTCAATAAAATGATACTCTAAACATCTAATTAAATGCAACTTGATAATCATATAACTGTACATTTATATGATTTGAAGCATTTTTTCCTAAAAAGAACAGTTAGTTTCTATGATTAATTATTTAGATTACAGAAACAAATTTGAGGACTCACTTTAAGAGGCCATGAAGTGGCACCAATGGAGATCAGACATCAGAGGATATCAATGAAATTTATGTCTAACAGGCTAATAGCACTGAGGGTTAGGGTCAGGGTTCTGGAAATTCCTCTATATTAAAAGGAAATGCTTTTAAATGTTACTTAGCAGAAACAAATCATTTCATTTTTCACCACTTGTAAAATAAGTCACAAACATAAACCTTCCACATCTATGTGCCATTTTAGAATGCTGTTTCCTTTAAAAGAAGACATACAAGCCATCCCCATGAATGTGGGATTGTCACTGGGTCACTAGATAAAGGAGATTTATAAAATCTGTGACTGCATTTCCTGTAAGCATGCTTTGAAGAAGTAATCTACTCCTTCACCCATGGGTCCTAGAATATGGCCTGCACACAGACAAATGTGTAAGTTGTAAGGAGCAGTTCTGCCTCCCTCAGAGGCTGAAATTCTTTCTTCTGACCAATCACATCTCACCTTACTCTTTGGTTTCCAGGAACATTTAAGGATTAACTACTGGAAATCCTGTAGGTCTATAAGCCCATGTATTTCTATTCCCTCACCCACTCCTCACCCTGGCATTGGTTTGGCATCCACCTCTTCACTCTATCTTACTTTTGGTCCTAATTTCTAAACAATGATTTCTATTAGGTCAACCCTACTGTCATTTATGTAGGTCAAAAACCTTTGAATTTCACCAGGAACAGTGGCTCATGCCTATAATCCCAGCACTTTGGGAGGCCGAGGCGGGCAGATCACGAAGTCAGGAGATCGAGACCGTCCTGGCCAACATGGTGAAACCCCATCTCTACTAAAAATACAAAAATTAGCTGGGTGTGGTGGTGGGCACCTGTAATCCTAGCTACTCGGGAGGCTGAGGCAGGAGAATGGCTTGAACCCAGGAGGCGGAGGTTGCAGTGAGCCAAGATCATGCCACTGCGCTCCAGCCTGGTGACACAGCAAGACTGTCAAAAAAAAAAAACCATTGAATTTCAACAACTTCATTTGATTCAACCTATTTTTCCCATTGTTAGTTTATGGATTTGTTGTAGGCCAGCTCAAAGCCTCCGGAAAAGGAGAAAATATATGCATATAGCAATAATCAGCAATAGACTGGTTTTTATAGATATTCAACATAACACAAAGAAATTAAATTTAATACGTGTCTGACTTGAGAAAGCCAGAAATAAAAAAATCCGCCGATGCATTTAACTTTTTTTCTTAGGGTATGCCTTGCTTTAAAGGTGAGGCAGGTACTAACCTACAAAACAAATCTAGCCACCCGACACCTCAGCCTCTATCTCTCACCCCTATTTTAACCTCAAGGCCTCTTCTGTAGACCCCATTATGGGCTCCTCAATGGTTAGACAAACGCTGATCTAAACAAGGATGAATTAGAAGTGAGATGAAAACAATGCTCTGTACTCTGCCTTTCCCACACTGAGTCTTATGACTCCAAACTTCATCATGATCTTTGGACCCTTGCTGCACCTTTCTTATTGTTAGCCTCTGCTTTTGGACTGCACTTGTCTTTCTTCCCACTGCCACACCACACCCCTAAGGCCTCCTAAGCTGCATGGCTCCTGCCATTCCCACATCTGGACACACTCAGCCTGACTGTCTCTGCTATTTCCAGCCCCACTAGAGAGAGACCCTCATCAGGCCAGGAGGCCCCAGACAGGTACCTCTGACCAGCCCTGCTGGGACCCAGTGCTGGCCCACCATTTCTCCCAAAGGGAGATTCAATATATTCAACTGTCCTGAAGTCTCTACTCTACACTGGATGAAACACCATTTTACCATGACTTAGAAAATCAGGATACGGCTTAAACTACGAGGCTGGCCATTAGAGCTGAGGCTCACAGCACATTTCAAAACCCAAAATGGCCACTCTGTCACTGTCATTTCATTTTTAGTAAACCTCTAGCCTTTCTTTTACCACCAAAAAACAAGAAGAGAGAGAGAGACAGAGAGAGAGACAGAGAGAAAAGAGAGTGGGAGTAAAAGGGAAAGAGTTAGAAAACAGGGTGACTTTTCCTGAACAATGGTTGCATTAAAAAGTGTCCTTGAAGCAGAGAGACCACTCAAGAAGGAAATAACACCTCAAACCAGGGGGCCATTCACCAAAAAAGAGTTCACATTTGAAGCTCTTTGCAAAATGTTTTCCTCTGTCTGCTTTCCCTTGTTCACTACAAAACTGATGAAAAATAAACATGATAAATATGTTTATACAAAAAGAACCCATTCAATAATTCATCACCTTGTTGGCTTATAATATAACTACTCCAAAAGAAATGTGTTTTCCTACCCACTGACCATGAATGGATACCTGAGACTTAAATATGGCTCAGAGCATTGTCTTCCTGTGCACGTGTTGCAGAACTGTCCCCAGTATGCTGCCTGTGCTAGTTAACCCAGGTGGGGCTTCATCCTTGATTTGACCCGCTGTTCTGTATCTTCCATCTCTTATGTCTCCCACTACAAAGCATGCTGGCGAACACCCAAAGTTTTGTTTCGTTGCAACCACTAAAATTCACTAGACACGGAATTATAGTATTTTTCAGCCTAGAACAGCATTCTCAATTAGGGGCAATTTTGTCCCCTAGGGTATATTTGGCAATGTTTGAAGACATTTTTGATTACGACAACTAGGAGGGGAGTATGCACTGACCTCTAATGGGCAGAGGTCAGGGATGCTGCTAAAAACATCCTACAACGCACCAGACAACCCTTCATGATAAAGAATTTTCTGGACCAAAATGTCAGTAGTGCTGAGATTGAGAAACTCTGGCCTAAGTGGAACACAGTAATAATAAGCATCTGCTAGGCCAAAGCCTAGGGAGGGAAGGGATGACAGGATTTGCCTAGAACTACCCAGTTTGGAGGTGGTAGAGCTACATGTGGCACTCAGGTTAGGTAGTGCTATATATTTCCTCTACAGCATGTTTATTCTAAAAGGACTTACCCTTTAGATGGAGCTTAACTACACACACACACACACACACACACACACACACACACACACACACACACGGTCTAGAAGGATACACACCTAGACGTAATTGGTGATTACTGCTGGACATAGGATTGTACTGATTTTCCCTCCTTGTTCTGATACGTTCAGCCAAGATTTGTTTGGTTTGTTACTTTTGTTTTGCTTTACAATAAGTACTTACTGATTTTATAAGCAGAAAGAATAAGAAACTATTTTTATTTTGAAAAACTATATAGGGAGGCCGAAGTGGGAGAATCACCTGAGGGTATGGGTTAGGAGTTCGAGACCAGCCTGGCCAACATGGTGAAAGCCCATCTCTACTAAAAATACAAAAATTAGCTGGTCTTGGTGGCAGGTGCCTGTAATCCCAGTTGCTCGGGAGCCTGAGGCAGGGGAATCACTTGAACCTGGGAGGTGGAAGCTGCAGTGAGCCGAGATCAAGCCATTGCATTCCCACCTGGGTGACAGAAAGAGACATCGTCTCAAAAAAAAAAAAAAAAAAGAAAGAAAGAAAGAAAGAAAATCTATATAAAATGCAGTTGAATTTAGCTTGATTAATATTTATTGCTGGTGTGAGCACAGCAAGAACAGCATTACGAGTCATAGGAAAAGGATGGATACGTGGTACAAATAGGGACTCTTTTGGAAAACTGACAACATGGATTCAGAGTATTAAATATCTAAAATATGGCTTAATAAATTACAGTTTGAACAAAATATATAAATTATATTAAAAAGTGTTGGTTTAACCCCAAATATATGCAAATGATGGAATGGTATGCAGCTGTTAAAGATCATGTTTTCCATTATTTCAGTGTTGATCTCCCCATTAAACTGAAGTCCATGAGGCCAGAGATCTTGCCTTTTCAATTCCTTCTGCATCCCTTCTGCATCCCTGGTATCCAAAGAAGTTCACACAGTAGGTATGTAATAATTATTGTTGAATGATTAAAATGAATAAATGAATATAGTTATCAGTGACAGTATTACAGATAATTAGAATCTTTTTATTTTTCTGTTAATATGTTTCTAAGATTCTCCAATAAGCATGTGCTACTTTTATAAATAGAAGATAGGTTGTGTCGTTTGTGCAAAAAGTAAAGGAACAGAGAACTTAAGTAAAAAAGAAAAATGGAGTACAAAAGAGTATAAGAAAGGGTGTTGAGTACTTGGAAAGCCCATTCCACGATGCAACTGAGGGATACCACGATGTGGCTACCATGGATTCCAAGTGTGGGTGTTATATTTAGCCAATTGACGGCCAGCACTCCTTTGTCAAACTGGTTTTCTCTTCCAGCATTCTTCCCTGATTTGAGCTTTTCTCCCACTGGTAACACCAAGAGCTAAAACAATGGAGAAGCTACAAATCAGATTCGTTGGTTATAGCCTCCAGTGGCCCCCACAGTATTGGAGGCATTGTGGCAGCCATAGAGGCTGGAGGTGCTTTTCAACTGGATTGCGTCCGTGGCTGACAAATGGAATAAAAGAGCTATGCTGTGGTGCTCAAAATAGAACAGAAAAAAAAAGGATCCCAAAGAGAGAAAGAGAGAGAGAGAGAGAAAGACAAGAAGAAGAAGAAAATGGCACAGACATGAGAGGCTAGCTTCTGGAACAACCTAAAAAGACCAATGTTAACCCAGACCCATGAATATGATTCTCACATCCTTTGTAGAATTTTTTTTTTTTCAAAAGTGCCTCTTTGGGACTGCAACCCTGAAAAATGTCATCTGCCCCTTTGCTGGAATGACTGGATACTTACGTCACCCAGTAGAAAAAAATGCCTGGTGATTTTATGTATATTTGACTACTTGTGGTCATCTGGGTGAGGTGATTGAAGAAACAAACAAATCTAAAAATATAAATCCACATTTGTGTATGGAGAGAGAGCAAAAGAATCTGAGTGAAAAAAATGAAAGAGGGATACAGGGAGAGAGACAGGGAGATGCGGACAGCCTGTAAAACAGGGTGGGCCCCGCAGTAACTGTCACAGGGTAGAGTTAGCAGTTACTGAAGTGGTCTGGAGTTTATTGACTCTATTAAGGTCCTATGTCAAAACCCATTCTCTCTTGCCTTCTTCATCCCCCCAAAATTTTGAGACAGTATGTCTTTACCAAGAGAAAAATCCTTTCCTCCTTCAATTAGAGCTATAGCTCAAGATGAAAACAGCCCCCAAAAGAGCATGGGAGTCATGAGTGTCTCATTGTTTTTGAGCACAGGTTTTAGGGACATACAGCAAGGATGACTGGGAATCCAGGGGTGAGAGGAAGGTGGGAGTCACTGAAGAAATAACAGGCCCCCAAAACAAATGTTGTGTTCCTTATAGTTTGGACCATAGCAAGCCCTGTCTTTAAAAGCAGCCTTTTCATTTCATTCTATGAAAACAGCATATATGACTGTAGTAGATTAAAGATGGCTATATATTTTTAACGCTCCCTTCAGTGAGAAGTGGGTTTGATTTCCACTGGCCTTGAATCTGGGCTGGTCTATAATACTTTGACAAATAGAGTAAAGTGGAAGTGATGCCATGCCCATTTGGGGCTCAGCCTATAAGAGGACTGGTAGCTTCCACCATGTTCTCTTGTAGCCCTGATCTTCCACATAAGAAGTCCAAGTACTCTGTAGTAGAACCAAGTAGAGATAACCTGAGAAAACATGGAGTGTGCAGTTGAACCCCAGACTTCCAGCTATCCCCACCAGGTTACCAGATATACAAGTATTGCCATCTTGGACCCTTCAGTGTAGCCTGGCTGCAGTTGAATACCAACAAGTGACTAACTGATGCTAGGCAGAACAGAAGAATTGCCCAGCCTAGCCCTGTCTGAATTCCTGACCCACGAAACACTGTGAGATATAACAAAATGGTTGTGGCTTTGGCTACAGAATTCTGGAGTAGTGTGTTTTACAGTGATAGACAGTCTGGTCCAGGCAAGAGGATGACAATGTCTGTCTACTTTCAATGTTGGCTTTGAATCAAAAAAATATATATTTCAGATAGATTGATCGATAGAACACAATTTGTAGTCTTTATGGAATGCAGTACAATGCAAATGCTATCTGTTTGTCTCAGCTCAAATCTTAGCCTTGCCATTTGCTCCGCAGTATATAACTTTGGCAAACTACTAACTTCTTTGAGCCTCAACTTCCTCACGTGTAAAACAAGGACAACAACATCGCCTTGCTGGAATGGTTGGAATTGTTATATGAGAAAGCAAATGTGAAGCACAGAGCTCAGGAAGAGGTGTGCACAGCCTGTGCTCCCTGAGCCATCTTGTCTGTGTTAACTTCCAATTTTCAAATCTCAGGCAGCTTCTCTGCTGCCTCATTTCCTGGTCACTCTGACTTTTCCTAGGGAATCACTTCCCCACTGTTTGTCTTGTTGACATTTCCACCTGACTGACTGTTAGACCTTCAGCAAATAGAGGGAATCTTTAAAAGAACCATATCTGGTATCCAAAAAGTCCTTCAGTAGCCGAGAAATTGTTATATGTGGAGATTACATTTCCCCCAAAAAATCAAAGAACATGGTTTGTTGTAAGGCAGATGATCTAAACATCCACAATATGAACATTACAAAAAGATCAAAAAGGAGTTCTAAGAATTGAGATGGTAAGAATAAGAAGAAGGTTCTAACTTGGGATTTCACTGAAGTGACTGGACAAAGGTGAGCAGGTGGGGGTCCCTGGATATGTTTCCCATTTCCCTGTCCTACAGCTCACGAGGGCTGAGGCAGTAACTAGGTCTCAAAGGCTATACACTGCAACGTCTTTTGCCTACAACCAAGTGCAGAAATATCCCACATGAAAGGCCCAAATTCCATGCCTGGGTGGTTCCTGTGGAACCTTTCCTCGCACTTGCTTATGTTAAACTCCTTATAGAGTCAGCCTGCCAAGGGCCACCCAGTGACAACCATGGATTTCAATTCCTCCTGCAAAATATGTCAACCCATTTGTTTAGTCAATATAGACAGCTTTGATCTCCATCTGAGGTGGGTCTAAAAGTAATGAAAAAAGCAACTTTTCTTGCATAAACAATTGTAAGGATGATGAAAGAATCAAAACTCTGAAAGAACAACTTAAGACATTACTAAAAGGACTGTGTCCTCATCCAGGTTTTGCAATGGGGATATTTTATAGTTACAACTTCTTCCTAGACAACCGAGTCCCTTTCTGAAATGGTTTGGCACACCTGCTAAGAGTTTGTGGCATAGACTTGGAAGACGACTGAGAACTTTGAAATCCCTACCCTTTGCAAGGACCAGAGGAGACTCACAGTTGCCACATTTAAACCCAACAGCCCACTAGAACAACATCATCTGTGACTATCTCTCTTGTGCTCCTCAGCTACAAGATCGTCTTCCTTGATAGTTTTTATTGCTTCTGGAAGTAATTTGCTCTTCATCAGGTTATCACAAATGAAAACCAAGACAGGTCAGAAGAAAGCTGGCTTCTTTGTCAGCAAGATACTTCCCTTTGCCAGAGCTGAGAGAGAGAGAGAGAGAAAGAGAGTTGGAATTAGAAAAAAAAGGTTTCAAGTCCCTTTCTGACATCTGTGATCTTTTAACAGAGATGTAAAGCATATGAGATTTGCAACCTTTCGTGGCCTGAAGGGATCCAGTTATTTGGCCAGTTGTGAAGACATACTCTTGTTCCTACTCGCACTGTCATGCTGTCATAGGGGGTGCATGCCTGTTTCATGATAAAAGGAAGCTAAACGGGTTTTTACAGGAATTTCAGAAGTCTCAGAATTATTGAAGACTCATACCAGGATGAAACCCAAGTTCTTCAAACCAAAGTGAAGCAAATGTGACATATTATAGACAAGAGCAGAGGAGCAGGAAAAAAGAGAAAGAAATGACAAAGAAGCAGGAGGACAAAATGAATAGAAAAAATGGCATCTTTTCATGCATGTTGGATGTAACTCCTGGGACATCAATTTCTTTCTATGTGGTTATACGTTTGTGGTTATCTGGCATTTGGACGGGCAGAATGGAGGGAAGGGGTTTTTAAAAATAACACACTCTCTTTGGCACAAGACAGTACTAGCATGAAAGGTTGGTTGTTTCAAAGGACTAATCCAGGCTGTGGGGCTGTCCTGCAAACACTGAATCATGACCTTGCCGGCACCTTGCTGCGGGCATCAGCAGGAGATGATGTGGAGGTTCCAGCAATGGTATTTTGTTCCATGTAAGACCAACCACATTCCCTCACATCTTACTTCACATAGTCTAGCACTCCGTGTAGTCCAATATGGGCATCTAAGAAGCAGCAGGCTAATAAGAACCCAAAATGAAGAAAATCTAAAAATTAGCCCGACTTAGCCAATAAAAAGTAGCTCCAGCTAACCCAGCCAGACCTTTAGGAAAGAGCCCAGGAATGTCTTTCTCCATCCTTGCCCTGCTCCTCAACCTCCCCTTTGTTCACCAGGCTCCCAACTTCTCTTCTTGTCTCATACATACCCGGCCACAGATGCTGTCTCATCGGCTGGATGCACAACACTACAATGGAGCAAGGGCTTTCTGTTGTTGTTGTACCTGCCCTCTTGCTCCATCAACTCCAGGTGAGTATTTCAGGGTCCCAGCTGGGCGGTCCCAAACCTGTCAGGTCTGACCACCCCACCTCAGGGGACACTGGCCTGACCTGAAGCAAGGGCAGCAGGCCGGTGGGCCTGGTCACCAGTCCCTGGAGAAGATGTTTCTACCACGTTTTTTCAGTGTGGTGAAAAGGACATGTGTGACTGCTAAGGAAGAGTTACACGGGGCGAAAAGGGAGAGGAAGATTATGTGTGCACATGCACACACACACATGCACATATACACATGCAAACACACACATGCACACACACTCACACTGGCAGTCTTCTCAGGGAAAGCAGCTGATGATTATGTTTCCGCAACTGAATAAAATCAGACCCAAACCACAAGGTAAGAGCAGCCGTCTGGCTGGCCCTACACATGGCATTTCTGGGCACAGTGTGGCGGATTATATCCTTCACCCCACGGCTCTTTCAGCCCTGCTGTTTCTGGCTCTCCTCAAGATTCTCTTTCCCTTTAAGACATCAGGCGGGTGCTTGTCAATTAGAGTGAGCCACAGAGAAAAGCTGTCTGTGCCCTGGGAGAGGTGAACCTGCTTCTTGATGAGCCCTTCCTGAGCCAGCAGCAGGCCTCCTGCCCAGAGAGGATGGGGCAGAGAGATCCGACCAGGGGATGGGCAGAGGGAGCCACACACATTCCTGCTCCGAGGAGTGGGAGGGTGGGCAGGGGCAGAGAAGGAGCCTTCACCACAGAAAAACAATCCGTCTTCAATTGTACAGAAAGCCACTGGGATCACAAGCTGCTCACGCTGTTTAAGAGATGCTTAAGGAAAATGGGGCCACCTCAGAGGCACCTCTCCTGACCCTTCTCTGCCACCCCTAGCCCCGTGCTCAGGGTCAGAGTTGCCTCCCGTGTCGCACATTTATCCTGTGTTTACCCCACCATTATCCTGGCTGCAGCTGACTACTTCCCCCTTGATGAACTCCTCGAGGCAGGAACTAGATTCTCCGGTGCTTTGCTTCCAGCACCACGCCCAGCACAGAGAGGGGGTTCACTCAATGCTTGTGCAGGGACTGACATCTAGGCAAGCTTCCTTTTGCAGAAGAGGAAACTGGTGCTTAGAGAGAAAGACAGGGAAGGGAGTGGGGCGGGGTGGGGGGGAAGAAATCCCCCCTTCTGGAATACCAGGGAGTATGTTAGGCATCTGGCACTCATTTGTTCATTTTCCTCTCAGAACCCTGGTGAATTAGGCTTCACTGCCTTGCAGACTTCCTAGTGAGTGCTGGGACATCCATTTATTTGGGAGAGAACAAAATGCACAGTTGTACGAAGGCAAAGGCTGAACAGGTGGGGAGAGCGACAGTTGGAGAGAAGAGCATCAGAGGCCTCCTGGTAAACCGAAATGAGAGCTGCGCTGTGCGGGAGGATGCCTGGGAGGCACCAACGCCCCTGGAACTTAGATCTGGACTGCCTTGCAGGCAAAGATACACAATCCCCCAAGTTAAAATGTTGAAGGGCAACAGACCAAAACCAGAACAACACAGTTTCCACCTCCTCCCCTTCACCTTTGCCCATTAGCAGAGTTAAATTTATACCAGAGTTAAATTTCTATGTATGAACTCAAACACAGAAACCAATATACACTACTACTGGAAACGTAAATCATGACAACTCTTTTGGATGGCAACGGACGTAAAAATAACTTAAAAATATAAAATTACTTGTGACACACAAAGAATAAGAGATTATTAAACAGTATCAAGTAATTTACCAATTTTGAAAATAGAGGAAAATGTATCGTACATGTATTCATGTACTCTGGAAGGTTCCCTACTGAAGGCAGGCCCTATTAGGATTCTCGGAGTCTATCTTTCCACAGTAAGTCCCTGAGAGGTCAGTCTTATTTTCCAATTGTCTGTGCTATGCACATACGCATCCCTGCATTTTATCAGTACTTGTTTAAAGTCACCTGATGTTAGAGCTGAAGGCACTTTCACGTTCATTTATTCTAGCCCCCTTATTTTACATTTGGGAAAATTGAGAGCTCAATGAGTTTTCTCAAAGTTAATAGTGGAGGTGGGCCTGGAACACTGCATATTTCTAAAATGTCCCATTTAATGCCACTCTTTAACTACAGACCGCACCAACTTCCCTCAGAAGAATGCAGGGTACACAACTTTTAAATAAGGAAGAAATTACATGCTTGCCATCAAGAGGTGTACCGCTTGTCCACACCATCTCTGCTTTTCTCTTGCTCTGGAGGCCCCAGCAGCAGAATCGTGAGCACATAAGCCATGGAGGATGACGCTGCAGAGGAGAACATGTGTTCCTGTGGTGAGGGCATCAGCCACCATCGCCCTGCTGGGGGCCCCTTCACAGGGACCACAGAGAGCAGTGGTGATAAGGTGTGGCCGAGGGCTGTTCTTTTTGAGCCATTTTAGTGATGCTGGGATGTTATGCAAGGAAATCTTTGGCATTGCAGTAATCCTGGATTATAAATAATTTAGCTTATTTCTTTGTAAACTACAGGCCAGAATCCCTGCAAATAAGAAAGGATTAACTTTTTTAGAAGTACTTGCTCTTGAGACTTTAAGTTCAAGGCAGAACAATGCTTGCCGTGGTAATTCCATCTATTTTAAGATCACAAAACCATACCAAGTTGAAACCAGAGCAGAAGATATTAATGCAGTGCTCTCTCTGAAGTGCCCAATAGTGGGACGAGAAAGCTTTCAAAGGGAATTAAGTAGACAGAGAAAGCTCCCTGTTCATGTCCAAATCACAAGGAGGCGGCTGAATAGGATTCACAGTTCTCCGTGGGAAGGACCCACACCACAGCTAATGTTCAAAACAGGGGGGAGATGTCTCGGGAAGATCAAGGACCCAGAATTCTGCTGTCAGAATCAGCTGCCTGCCCATTAGAGCCTCAAAAGGACCCTCTACCATGTGTGAGCCAATATGATCCTGCAAATGAGCCCATTTTTCTTTTTGTAACTGGCCCAAACTTTATCTGAAGGAAGCTATCATTATGTAATATTTCCAAAGCACCCTTGATGTAAACTTCAGATCTGATATGTGGGTGTATGTATGTGCACGTGTGTGTGCACATTGTGTGTGTGCACATTGTGTGTGTGCATGTGTGCAGGGGGAGAGGGTGAAAGGACAGTGAAGATGTACATACAAAGTAGAAAAACTGATGGGCAGCTGCTGTGAATATGCAGGAACAGAGAAGCATCCAGGGAGACCCTCAGGTCAAGGCTCAGCACCTGGTACATCACACAGACAACAGACATGAGGGGAACAATATTAGCTCTAGAGAAAGTCAGAGCCAGGACCACTAGAAGAGTCAAATGGGCAGCAAGAGGCGGAGACTCAGAAACCATCAGCCAGTAAGTAGGTGGCAAGGCAGGAGCATGAAGGACTAGGACAGTCAGTGAACTGCACCTCCAAAGCCTGTCCTCCAGTGCCCACTCTGCTCTGGCCTCTGCCTGTCTTTCCAGCCTCGTTTCCTGCTATTCTGCACGTGACTCCTTTACTCTACCAAATTATAAATGCAGCCTACTCTGCATGCTGTTTTCTAGCTTCTTGCCTTTGGTTTTTCTGTTCTTTGTGCTAAGAAAATCCTTTCTCCCTTCTCCTAAAAATGTATCTCATTTTCCAAGATTTAGCTTTATGGTCACCACCTCCTGGATGCCTTCATGGCTTCCCAAACCTTCAGGGTGGGTTTAGTACCACTCCTACAAGCTCTGATGATACCCTGCCAATTTCCAAGCTTCCTCCAGAGGAAGATGGCAAAGAAGTTTCATCTTTGAAAAAAGCTCTAAAAGAATTATGGCTGTTTGGGGCAGGCGCTGTGTTGAGAATGATTCCGAGGCCTCATCCAGAATCCACTGGAAAGACTGCTGCAGTCAGTTACGGATGCCTGCCATTTAAGGGTGTGGGTTGAAGTTTAGCCATTCCTGATGAGGCCAACATCTTCATTAGGCAGATGAGGAACCTGAGGCTGAAAGATGGGAAATGTCTTGCCCAGTGTTACAAGGCTGGTTAACAGCACACTCAGATGGGAATTCCAGGTCTTGGGATTCCTAAGCAAGTACTCCTTTTAAATAAGATTCCCAAAGATTCTAAATCAGGAATATTGAAACTCTTAACATATTTTTAACTTTTTTCCAGGGGAGGAGGGTAATTATATAGTGAAGGAGCCAGTGAAGAAAAACTTGAAGCTTTTGCAATTTTGCTTGGACACCCACTCACCTGAACCCGTGTCTTATGATGTTTTCTCCTGCCCAATCCTCCAAAAGTCCCTGCCTTTATGCTTTCTTTAAGTGAGCACTGTTGGTACCACCAGTGTCTATTACCCAGGTTAAAATGAAGACTTCGAGCTGACTCTCCTGGTATCACGAATATACAATCAAAATGGATGCCTACACCTCTGTGTCAGGGAGGAAAGGTAGAGGAAGTTGAAGCCACATTTTCCAACTTCATCCTTCACTCCTCTCACTCTAGAAGCTGAAACTTTCCTGACAAAGAAATATACTTAGAATAGTTTCATTAGATAAACTCTTTCTCTGTCTTACTGTGAAAGAAATTTTCCAGTGAGTTCCAGTTTCAGGAGGTTACAAGGTAAAAGGGAAGGAAAGTTGGCATGCTCCCAGCCTGACAAGAAGTTGTCGCATTACCATCAACGTCACATAAATTTAGCTGGAACATTGTATCGGATTCTATAACGCACTTACCTGAGCCATTAAATGGTGAGAAACACATAACATTTGCCTGGCCACCCCCTCTCCCATTGCCCTCTGCTTCTGTGAGAGTTTGGGATTCCAGATGAATTCTCCCAGCATAGCCTCAGCTTGCAAAGGGTCATCTAACCTTTAAACTTCAGTCCAGCAAAGCAGGCTGAAGAGAATCACCAGGGTGTCTCCTGTTATGTGCTTCAACATCAAATGACCTGCTTCACCAGGTTACCCAAGGACACAGCTTTAACCAAAGACGTGAGAATTCCCAGAACTGGAAGCAAATGCGAGCTGATGATAGGACATTCCCTAAACCCCCTATCCCAGGATGCTCGACAGCAATTAGCAGCCATGTCCTTTGTCTCACCTCTGCTGTGTTTTTAGCAGCTCAGTTTCTTCAGAGGACAAGGCAAGTGGGAATGGGATTAGGCTGGGAGCCCTGATTTTCTGAGGGAAGAGGGTATTAAACATTTTCACTTGGAGTTTCTCTGAAGGGTTTCTGGACAACCAAACCCCCACGCTGCGCCCCGCGAAACTCCTCCTGGCACCGCCCCTGACTCTCTATTTTCTTTAGGTGCCCACCCTACCCCTCCACAAGAAATCAAAGCAGCCGATATGCAGTTGAATTTCCAAGTGGATTCCCTTGTATCCGTTTGTCTGGGTGTGTGTGTGTTTTTTTTAAAAATTTTTAAATTTTGGATAAGCCCTCTAAGAAAGAGGCTCCTAAGGGAAGCGGGGGCTGAAGGAAGGAAGAAGTGGGTGACAAAGCCTCTAGGGGATCAATAAATTCAGCTGCTCCTGTGTACAAGGGAAAGGACAGTGCAGGAAGTCAGATGGGAGAAGAAATCCCAGAATCATAAATTTTAAAGCTAAAAGGATCTTTAGAGGTCAGCTGGCATAACCTCCTCTATTTTATAAATGAGGAAACTAAAAGTCAGACATGCTAATGGACCTGCCCAAGGTTATGCAACTTGGTGATGAGAAAACGAGGACCCAAACCCAGACCTCTCAAGTCCCCCGTCTGGGTCCCTTCATCTTCTTCACAGCCCACAGCAGCTGCCACCTCGGCCGAGCAGCCATTTTGATCGCTAAAGTGCCTGCGGGAAGACCCCATGGCCACCCCCAGACACTTCCCATGATGCTCCTCTCCTCAGAAGCCATGTCATGGCTGCCCACTCTCTCCAAAGACTCCCTCCACCAGCCACGCGGCCCGCAGCCAGAGTTCTTCCTGTGAAGAGCCCTCACCGCTTCACTTTTTATGTGAAGCTGGCAAAGCCGCTTCAGCGATCATTTTTTAACACGGCAGCTCCCTGACAAGAGGATTAAAGCAGGCGGCTTTCAAAAAAGTATTAAGAATAATTTAAAACGCAATATGTTAATGCTTGTCTAGAGTTTTGTACACTTTCGTGAAAAGTCATCAATCTCTCCCGCCACACCCTAACGACAATCCTGTAACTGGCACAGTTTTCTGACATTAAGAAAAAAAATTAGTGAACACAGTCATAAATTAGGACCAGAAATCTAACTGCAGATGAGGCTTCCGAAGTCACAAAGCAAAATTGGGCGTGGAGTCACAAACTGAGGATTTTTGAGGGAGTAGGTGGTGGTTATTTTGGAGGATGGTTCCTTTGCAGTCTTCCTGGAGGATGAGCAAGGGGATCAGAAAACTGCCGCTCAAACGCTAGTGTGCATCAGAATCACCTGGAGAGTTTGTGAAAACAGATTGCTGGGCTCCCTCCCTAGACTTTCGGATTCTGCACGTCTGGGGCAAGGCCTGAGAATATGCATTTCTAGCACGTTCCCAGGAGCTGATGCTGCTGGCCTGGGGAACCATGCTTTGGGAACCTCGGGGCTGAAAAGACACTTTCAGGCCTCTGCTGGTGTTAGGACTTCATTAAAATATGGAAGCAAGAATGTGAGGTGCAACTTAAACATCCCTGCATAGGCACAGCAGGCAAGGCGGGAAATAAAATCGCACAGACACCAGGACTCGTTGTCACAGCATCAAGCAGTGCCTTAAACAGGGAGGTAAGCAGTGTCCTCCAGCTGCTACAGTCACCTCTAAAAAGATAACGCCTGTCTGAGCAAAAGCAAACACCAGAAGGCTTAAAAACCTGGGGTCCCCATGCTCATTCCTCAAGCAGTTGAAAATGTCTTTATGTAGAGAAAGTACAGTGTAAATAGAAAGTAGGGCTCGATTTCCACAAGCTCAAGTCAAAGAATCTGCTGAGAAGGCCACATGACACACGAAATGAAATCCAGGTCCTTGATACCCGGAGGCAAGAAAGCGAACGGAAGATCCAAGACAATCCAAAGGTTCCTGAATTTTTACAGTAAACAGTTCTGATCGGATTCACTTGCTATTTTGGAACATACATGAAGTTCATTAACTGGCATATATTAAAAAAGAAAAAAAATTAGAAAAAGAAGGAGCTGGAGGACAAATCAGTAATTGCTCCTTTAGAGCAAACCAAAGTTACTGAGAAAATCTCCTATAAAGGCTCTGTCAAAACAAGTCACTTAAGGATTAGTGAGAGCTAAATCCTCTGTCAGAGAGATTTTTCTCAACAGTCGTAAATGGGTTTTAGTATCGGAAAATCTTAGAAAATATACTTCTCCTGCCTCCATCCACCCCCCTCTCAGAATGGCTCTTTCAATAGCTCGGCATCTTGTGGGAGCACAGTATTTCCTTAGGCTGAGGCTTTTTATTTAAAAAATAAAATAAAATAAACTCTGTCATTCATGGCAAAGTCAGTGGCTGGAAATAACTCTTTACAGGCATGGAGTGCATGTTTCAGAGGCTTGCCCATACAACGCACATGGTCAAGTACAGCCTCAGCAATTTCCCTCCTAACAATTAGTATAAGCTAGGGCTCTTACTTCGACTTTTTACCTTGTTCCATTTTTGGTCTCATTTTCTTAAGGCTTCACTGCTCAATTTGTTCATTTTGTGAGGCAAGAGCTTAAAGTTCATCCTTAAAAATGCATAGGTGATTCAGTTTTTTAATTAGAAAAAAGCAAACACTGCTAATCCCAAACCTTTTCAATGGCAGCCTTCTAGGGGCACACATTTTAATTCCATCAGTAAAGGGTCATCTTATTCATTCTCTTATAATCATCGTGGGGGCCCATGCTGTATTTCTGGGCAGCCTCTGGAGTCTATGACACTGGATTACAGAGGTCTGTCTCTGTTCATTAAGTGAGTGTTCAGAGAAGACCCACTCGTCCTGTAAGCACTTAGAGACACTCTGGAGTTTGATCCTCGTGAGAGGGTGACCTGGCAAGGCCATTTTCCTGTCTGCTTCCCAGATGGTCACACTCTTCTTTGTCTGCCCAAGCCTTTTTTATCTTATCAGTACTCAAAGCTAACGCATCTTAGACATCATTGGTACCAATCAATGGAAAGCTAACACACTTGCACAACAGTCCATATGTGAATAAGCATTGATTTTACCCCCCTTGGTTATAGACTGCATTTCTAAACTTTCCATTTCCTCCATTAGACCCTTTAAAAACATCCATTTGTCAGACATAAATATTTCTCCTGATACCCACACAGCAAGTCTTAGTTACAGGCCTGGTTTTAGGCATTATTATACTAGGCCATTCCTTAGCATGTGTGACATGAGTGAGTAATCAGAAATCCCAACCCCAAAATATTTCCCTTCCCAATCTACCTTATGCCCAAAATTTCACCACTGCAAAATCCTTAAGACACTTTCAAGTCCAGAAATACCCTTTTAATATTAAATTATTCTGAGAGGCAATCCATTAAGTCTGTTTAATTAGCAAGACTCTGGAGAATTTAGCTTTTTTTTTTTTTTTTTTGGCTGCATAGCCAAGGGAATTTAGGGTTGGAATGACACAGGCCTGAGTGGAAATTCAAGAGCTGTCATTTCCTAGCACCATGAAGTTGGGCAAGTCACTTAACCTCTAAGAGGCTCAGCTCTATCACTTTATCTAAGTGGGGCCTGACACTTGGGTAGTACTCAATAAGAAAATTTCCTTTCTCATGAGCTGGCTGCTCAGGGAGAGGAGGTCAGGACAGAATATCTACCCAAGGTTGAGAAGACAGAGGAGAAACCAGGGCACATCCTGGAGAAGGCAGCTTCAGGAGTGGGTCCTGGGGTCTGGGGTGAGGTGGGAGATGTTTTCGATGTTGTTTAATGGGCAGTAGTGGGACCAAGGAGAGTTCCGGTCACTTGGAAAAGAGGACTGCAGAGTGGAGGCAAGAGCCATAGAAAAGAGAGAAAGCCCTAGAAGGGGCTAGGAGGGCAATCTTCTGCCGCTTCACTCATCTGTGGATCACCAGGTCTACCCACAGTTTTACAAATTTCACTCCAGTTCTGCCCTAACTTATTACATATCAGGGCCTTTCACTCATTATCTCAAAAATGACATATAGAGATCTTTGCCTGTGGGGTTAATGAGTAATCAGGAGGTATCACATTAATCTCCATTTCACTCCAGAATAAGTTAAACAGTTGCCTCAAATCCTTCTTCTGTAGAGGAAGAGGGGTAGAAATACTAGGTAAATTTGTAAAGAAAAGCATGAACCAATGACCTCGGTAATGGTTCCAGAGACCAGGAGTCCCTATTCTGGGGGTGAGGATAAAAGTTTCCATGTCTGATTTACCCTTGCTCAGCGATGAACGCATGTTTCTGTATTCCACATCCACTGGATAGATGCCCTGCAGCTAAAGACATCTTTTGGAGCCCCCAGATTGAAGCCTTTGGATTTCCCTATGACATATGAATTGTATTTATGTAGGTATTCTGATGAAATTGCAATTCCCTCAAAAAGATGAAACTTAAATGAAAGAGGATGAACCTGGAACATGTGCAGTGTGAAAATTTACACAGCGAAGGAGCTAAGTCTCAGCCATGATCAGTCTATTTTGAGCTTCCTGTTAAGCACCAAAGTGATGGAATAGGACAAAGAAAAATTGTACCCACAATAAATAGAGGATGACCCCTGTGAAAAGTAAAGATAAAACCCATATTGGATTAGAAAAAGACTTGATATTTCCCTCCACCTTTACCTCCTTCTATGTCTATCCAGGAGTAATAAAAATGATGAACATGGGATCTTAAGTAGTCAAAAAACTGTAAGATTAGGAAAGGAAGCTGTAATTGTTTAGAATCTACTATGTGCTAGGGATTTTATGTGTACTGACTCATGTAATAGATGAGATGAGAGCACAATGAAGCAGAATACTTTTCTCCACTTTACAGGCCAAAGAAGCAGAGGCTCAGCTTGGCTCAACTGCGTATCAGTAAATGACAGGAATAAGATTCAAACTGAGTTCTGATGACTCCAAAGAATGTGTGGGGCAGGGGCAGGATGGTCTTTAGGCTTTGGAGGCCTTCTCTTTACTGGAGGCACAGGCTTTGTTCTAGGTTGTAGGAAGAGAAGTAAATAAACTGGTCAATCTTTCTGTATAATTTTCTCAGGGTTGAAATGGTGGCAGGGGAGCTGGCCCCGGTGGCTCACAAATGCAATCCCAGAAACTCAGAAGGCTAAGGCAGGAAGATCGCTTTGAGAATAGCCTAGGCAACACAGTGAGACACTGTCTCTAAAAAAAAAAAAAAAAAAAAAAAAAAAAAAAATTTTAAATTAGTCAGGACTGGTGGTACACACCTATAGTCCCAGCTACCCTGGAGGCTGAGGCGGGAAGATCACTTGCGCCCAGGAGTTTGAGGCTGCAGTGAGCTATGATCATGCCACTGTATCAGCCTGGGTGACAGAGTGATACTCTAACTCTTAAAAAAAAAAAGAGAGAAATGGAGGCAGGAAAGGCAGAACTCTTCAGAAAACAAGGCAATGCATTCTGGCTTTTTTGGTTTTTGAGAAACATCACATAGACTGGATGGTGAAGTGCTCTAAGAATATCTATTCAAAATGACTATGAAAAGGTTCTGTCTAGCATACAGTTTTCAGGAAGCAGATATGAGGGCACAGGGGATGGGTTTGGGGTTAATGAATGCATGTTCTCAGGCTTACTAATAGATGAGACCATGGTAGATATTCCCTTGAGCTTCCAGAAAGCACCCAGCAAGTTAATGCATTCATGCCACTGTAAACTAGCATTTGAGTAAGGGGTGGTCCAAACACCCTACTTATGGAGGCAAAGAGCAGCAGCTCATCTGCGGACCACTAGGGGTTGTTCGCAATGCAACAGAAACCACGTCTTATCCTTGACATGGCAGCCAATATGTAATCATGTTTTACACATGTCATTTTCCAACTTCATCTTCTTTCATCCTTCTGTAGTATTTCCCAGGGAAGATCTCAGAGAAGTAACTGCATATACCAGTTTCAAACACCCTCAATATTAAGAGCATGGAACTCTGCATTCAGCTACCTGGGCATGTCAAAAGCACATCATGCAATAAGCCAATGTTTAGTATATGGTCCAACATGGACATGGTACCTTCACAGCTCTTATCTGATTGAAATGCATAGATGTGGATAGGAAATGACATGATTACTAATTTTCTGAGAGGAAAAAGGGGAAATCCAGTATAGTGACTGAGTGAAAAGTTAGTAATAAAAGGTAAGTGACCCAGACAGGGAGTTTCCTGAGCAAGCATAACCCAGCAGTTTTTAGCCACACTTCTTTCATGGCTTTCTCTTCAAGTTAGGTTGACAGATATCTGATCCAATGCTTGGCCATCTACTGAAACCACCTCTTACCATTCCACCAGGTAAGGACGTCAGCAAAAAGCCTTTTCACCACAAGTAGCAACCTACTTCCCAAAACAACTCCCCGCACTTCAAACTAAACCAACGACTAAGTAAACCCAGATTAAATAGAGCTTTATCAGGATGGAGTCTGAGTAATCTCTAAATCAACAAATTCTAGGGAATGTGTGTACAGAATATCCATTATACAAATGTCAGACCACAAAGTCAAACTCTTTGTTGAGATGCTGTTAAGGCCCTCCCTAATCCAGCCAATATAGGAGAGTGGGAGAAGCAGGGTCATGCTAGCTTCTACTCCAGAGCCTGTTTTTCCTTATGCAAAGGCCAGTAAAGCAAATTTTTTGCAGAATTATTTTAGTTGTTCCTAAAAAGAACAAGATAGCCTTTCCTCATTAGTCTGAATAGACAGCTCCTTTTCTGAGTTGCTTTAATTGCTGTGGGTTAAGCTTCACTATCACACATCCTCACAACCATAATACAACTGGCATCATTTGGCGCTTTTTGACTTGGTTAAGTACAAACTACAAAGTCCAAGATGGGAAAGGTCATTTATTGTCTGCCAGATGGGATGTTTCAAAATGAAATGGTTAATCACATCATTAGGAGAAAAGGGAAGAATTAAAATGTATGCTCACATACAGATTTCAGTACGCACACAAAATGATCAGCACAGGAAAACATAAATGGTAGCCCAACAGCACACAAGTTACACAGACTTCCTTAAATGGTATCTTCTACATTGATGTTGAAAAATGTGGATTGCTATTTTAATACTGCTGTCGTAACAGTCTAGTACAACTGGTAGCATGAGGCTGAATATGCCTCAGAGTCAGATAGAGCTGGGTCCAATACGAGACTCTTCACTTACTACTCATGTGTGTTTGGGGCATATATCTTATTTCCAAAACTGCCTTATAATCTATAAAATAAGGACCATATGGGCCGGGTGCAGTGGCTCACCCCTGTAATCCCAGCACTCTGGGAGGCCGAGGCAGGTGGATCATGAGGTCAAGAGATCGAGACCATCCTGGCCAACACGGTGAAACTGCATCTCTACTAAAAATACAAAAATTAGCTGGGAGTGGTGGTGTGCGCCTGTAGTCCCAGCTACTCAGGAGGCTGAGGCAGGAGAATTGCTTGAACCAGGGAGGCAGAGGTTGCAGTGAGCTGAGATCGTGCCACTGCACTCCAGCTTGGGTGACAGAGGAAGACTCCATCTCAAAAAAAAAAAAAAAAATAGGACCATATGGCCTTCCTCCTAGGTTTTTGCATAGATATAATAAGGTTACATGTAAAGTATCTGCCCCTGACACATACTACTTCCTGAATATTATTCCTTTCCACCTCTCCTTAGGCGTGTGTGCATGTGTGTGCATATGTGTTTAGTATTGAAATTATGCCTATATGTAGAAGGCACACAATAAATACTTCTTGTCATTTACTCAATAATGGACATTGATCATTTACCTTTTATATTAAGTGAGAAAGTCTTAAATGATCTTGATTCATGATTTTTTTTCTTTTTTTGAAATGGAATCTCACTCTTGTCGCCCAGGATGTAGTGCCGTGGTGCGATCTCAGCTCACTGCAACCACTGCCTCCTGGGTTCAAGCGATTCTCCTGCCTCAACCTCCTGAGTAGCTGGGATTAAAAACGCCAGCCACCACACCCAGCTAATTTTTGTACTTTTAGTAGAGATGGGGTTTCGCCATGTTGGCCAGGCCAGTCTCGAATTCCTGACCTCAGGTGATCTGCCCACCTCGGCCTCCCGAAGTGTTGGGATTACAGGTGTGAGCCACCACGCCTGGCGATTCATGATGTTCCTAATGGTTCTGTCCATTTTTACAGCCCATCTCAGCTGAAAGAAATACCTAACGGTTCTGTTTATTTGTAAATTACACCCAAATAACTTAACAAGTATTTATGTCCTAACAACTTGATTTCTGAAAAAAAGAATACACATAAACTAAAAGAAAAATGAGTCCCATTCATTGTTAAATAATCATAAGTGCTTAATAGTGAGATGCATGTGCCTGTTGGGCACTACGCAACTTCTCAAACTCTGGCATCAGGTTGGATGCCCTCACCCTTGTTTCCTGCTCCACATTGATTTTCACATGGTCCTGTTTTATATTACAGCAACTGACAAGAACTTAGCTTCTCAAAGGTATGACATCACTGAAAGAAAGTTATGCATTCCAGTAGTGAAACTGTGAACTACCTTGAGCTAGTAGTTCACACGGTGCCTGACAGATGTCAAGAATTGCTGTATTTTCCTCAACTATTTAAAATATTTCCTGGCACCCCTTTGAGGTCACTGCAATGTCCAGGGTGCCTCAGCTCACACCTTGGGAACCCAGAGGCTAATTAAGCATATTGAATCAGATTCATTTTCTATGCTACTACTGAAATATGAATTAGACAATATTATAGATAAAGCTGAATAATAACATGACTTGTTTTAATACAGTTCTAACTCGATTTTCTACTTCGATTCCATTCTTCAGCCATTGATATTTGGCTTTTTAAAAGCTGTCCGTGTAGTGTCATATGGTCACCAGATAAACTCTGCAGTGAAGGCTCTTTAGATTCAAATCTATGTTGAACTATTTCAATTTTATGATTTTTTTTTTTTTTAAACACAGAGTAACCCAAAGCTTACCAGGTGATCCTTCTTAGTAAAAGGGATTTGTGGGCTGTGGATCGGCTTCCCACTGATTCATCTGAGATGAAGACAGGACCCTCCATCCTGCAAAAATGGGTTTGAAAAAAGAAAGGAACCTTCCTTTTATACGTGAGAATGGCTCAGCCCTAAGAATGCTGCTTGCAGGTTCACTGTTCTGCATTTAGAATCCAGGCCTAGAGAAGCAGCAGCGCTTGCCTCTGCTGTAAATCAGACTCTATCTTGTATTGTTTTAGAGTCATGTCTACATAGCTGAAAGATGATTTGGATCTTTTTCAAGAAGAGAGTGGTAAGGTGAGGTACAGTGAGGCAGAAGACAATGCTGGTCAGTGCTTTAAAATGACTCTCTGAGAGGAAAACCCTTGGTTTCTACTCTCTGCTGATTTCTGTGTTAAAAATACTCCCACCGTGGTTGAACGAGGTCACTGAATTCAGAGTTAGGGAAAGAGGCACACAATCAGCTCTCACGAGCTGACTCTAGCCCTTCACTGGGCAGAACGCTTTTCTCCTCTTCTACAGCTGCCCGCGGAATGCTCTGAATCTAGGGGCGTACTCCGCTGAAAGGAAGATTTATAAATGCTCACATTTATTAGCTCCTAATTGAGGATATCTGCCAGACACAATAAATAAAGTTGAAAAAAAGAGTGCTTTGGAGAGAAAGTAGGCTAATCCGAAGCTTTTTACTCAGGGGATGAATTCTGGTCTTCCTCTCTGTATATGGAACACTATCTTGACCTTTCTGGCTGAGTCTATTAGCTCAGAGGTGGCACTCCAGTGGTCAAGTCAACTGGCATTCATCAAGCACCAACCACAGGCTTGAAATTTATATTAGTTGTTTTGGAAGGTTCCAGGAGAAGACAATGTAGACTCCTGAGGAGGGGATGATGTAGGTGAGGAGAGAGACTAATGGCACATGAAGCCTGCAAAACTGGGCTCTAGACTCTTCTCATTGCAACTTCAGAGTAAATCAAGTAACACTGTCTGTCTTCCCAGAGGTACCCTTGGCAGAGACCAGCAGGATCTGTTGTTTCTACTGTTGGACGCGTTTATGGGCCCTACTGGCCGATTTGGCAAGCAGCTTTATATAAAATGTCTTCCGGAACCATCCTTTCCCCTGTGAGTCAGTCATCCTCAGAGTCCTAATTCTGCCCAGTTTGCATCAGGCCTCCTCAGTCTCTGTAGCCCAAAGCACACGATAGGGTACCAATGTTCAAGGCTCTGCTTTATTTTGAAATTCAACTGCTGAAGCTATTATATGCTACCTACTATTTCTCCAAGTAGTATGCAATGCAAAGTGGCAATTTTACACCGTGCTAGCCCAACATAAATTCACAGATGAGTGCACACCTTATTTGGAATAAAGAGAAACACAATAGTTATTAAAGGGGTGATTACCTTCCCAGGGACCATGAATTTAAAATTATGCAAAATCGGAGGTCGGTCTCTACAAGTTCACATAGTGATTTAAATGGGGGTAACAATGAATATAATATCTTCTAACATGTTAAAACTTCCACAGCAAACCTCTTATATAATGCTTTGTTGCTTCATTGATTTGATAAGCTTGTGGGGGTACATTTTGCATTCATATATGACGTATAAAGTATCTTGTTTGCTTTACAAAAATGAAACGTCAATAATAACAATCCTCAGGTTGCTATGATTTCTCTGTCATTCATACTGAGTGCTCAGTGTCTGGAACAGCATTTGTTCTGCCCTTGGGGAATTTGCAGAGCAGTTAGTAGCTATCAATGTCCTTTGTAGTGGTTCCAATAACATATAACTATCGTAATATATTTGAAACAAGCGAATTATTATGCCATTTGAACATTTATCCTCCTTAAGATATATCCTGGGTTTTACTGAAGGACTTCTCTCTTAATAATGTTTTTCTTTATGATATGAGCGTCCTGGCTGGAAGAGAGCTGAGCTTCAGATACATGGTGTTGGAGTGAGGAGAGAGTCTTTTCCCTCAATGGTTATTTGCATGGGGGTTAAGGAGCCTCCTAGGTGGGGAGGTGAACTTGAACTGTAGCAACAATCAAGATTCAAACATGTATAGACAAGTATGATGGCTTGAAGAGGAGACTGCAGGCAGAAGTCAGGAGACAGGGATGGAAAAGAAGGGTCACTGTGAGAGAATCCGGCAGGGCCAACAGACTCAGCCACAAGTCAGCAAGTAAAAGGGGAGATGTTGAAATGGGTGAAATGTTCTCCTTCAGTATGGTGGCTGGTGTTTGAATTCATTTTACCCTCTCTCCCAGGGGCTGTGCACACTTTAGGTAGAAAGAGTTATACATGTGAACTGAAACAACTCTCTCACCAAATTCTAAGACACTTTGGGGCTCAAACTACTCTATTCAAACTACCCATCTAAATGAGCACAGAGACAGAAAACTTTTTCCTCACTTCAACACGGGCTGCTATCCTGTCACGGTAATGAACGACGGAAGAAGGCTGGTGGCTGGGGCCTTCTCATAACCATGAGAAGAAACAATAAAGAAAAATAGGGGTGGTGTGGTTTGGGGTGGTCAAGGCCAATGTTGAAGACATTGATACAGCTCAGAACAGCAGGCAGCATCCAATGGTGAGTGGAAGCCCAGATTAATTCCAAAACACACATAAAACATGTCTACCTCTTTGGGAACTCAAAAAATGTGAGGTTGGGATGAGCTGCATGAAGGACTGCATTACCTGAACAAACGGGTGAGGGCTTGAGGCTCTGGGGGCGCTCGTCTTTAATGTTAATGAGACTCATTCATACCATGGGCTGGGGAGGCTTGGAAATATTTTAGTTACATAAACTGACATCAACCCCTCTTCTTCTTTTAATTGATATGCAGTCTTAGCCCTGTTATCATCTCTGATCTTGACCACTTCCTTTAGCCACTGGGCAACCAATGTCTCCTTCTGAACAGTTGGGAGAAATGTAAATTCACTGTTTTTTCTCCAGAGCAGCCAGAGGTTCCTTAATTTGCATCGTTATATGAGTGCAAAGCATGATGATAAAATATGCAATTCTTAAGAAATGTCAAAGACAGCTCATTAGATCAACTTTTTTTTTCTGTGTATTTTTTTTTTTAAACAGGGACCACTGTGCTTCCTTTCAAGTGACAAGAGTTGTGACAGCTGCTCTATAAGGTATTCAATGGTTAATTAAGACACGAGTGTCATTGCTGAGCTCTTTTGTGTTTCATAGAAAGCAGTTGCTAAACAGATGAAAGTAGGTCTGAGGCAAGGGGTAGCATAACTATTATTTCAATTAATAAATAGCTCTAAAAGTGAAGGAAGTGATAAAGGCCTCAAGAGCGTCTGTATCTGCCCCGGTTCTGTCAGGAAAATTAAACAGAGCACTTGTGATTGCCATTGCTTCTGTTTAAGAGATCCAAGCAAGTAGGGTCACCTGTGCTGAGCAGGTTAGAGCCTGCCTGGTTCTTGGGGCACCCCCTAGTGACATGTTCCTATACCCTAGCATATCCCTTTCCTTGCTACTGAAAGAAATGGTGCTGAACTCACCTGGTTCTTCCACCCTCATCATCCTTTATTCTCCCCCTCTCTTCTACCAAAGAAGCCCTAAAATGTATTTTCAGATAAATATCAGGAAAGCATTTATAAATATTTCAGAGGTGTTTCATAAATAAATCAGCAAATCTACAAAAAGACTTCTCTCTTTTAATGAGATCTTGTCTGTGGTATATCCCTTTTATTTGAGCATCATTAAAACCAGTTGGGAAGATTTTTATACTGGACTCTCTTTTGGGGGGCTTCATAACATATGAACAAGCCTGCTATGCATCTGTGAAACATGTAGCCTCTTCTTCTGACAGATTAGGCAGCCCTGGTGCGAGGGAATAGCTTTTACTCTTTTTAAAGTAAATACTAATCAATAGCAACTGTTCCGACAAAAACCTTCTTGCTGCCTAATTGCACCACAGCTATTCATAGACCCCAACAGAATTTTCCCCTAGATGTAACAAAATTAACTACCAGGGGCTGAGCTAGTGAATTATCACCGTCTCTCTATTCAAATGTAATTAACACAACCCCCCAACTACCACATGTACCATTAAAGTACCATTTGTATGTGTAATTTTCAAACAGGGTCTAAAGGTCGTGCCCACATCAATCTTTTCAACACACACATCTGCACAGGAAATCAAACTGGCAGGGAGGTGGTGGCAGCCATTCTAGGAAATCTCTCCCTCTCTCAAATATTGTTTGTAGTTTCTCTTCTGCAGCTTAATGCCCTCTGTGGTCTCTTTGGCCGTGTCAGAAATAGCCAGACTGTAACAGAGGCAAACAAGTGATTTAAGGAATTTTAGCAAGCCAATCTAGTACCCAGCCCTGGCCAATCCAGGGGCTAGCTATGCAGGAATCTTACTGACAGCTTGGGATGGATACTACGGCCACGTTGGTTAATAATAACTAAGATTTTTATTGTACATTCAGATTATAAAAAAACTTGTACCTGCATTTTTCAAACTCATTATTATTATTGGCAATTGTAGTAATACCAGGGGCTATATATTGAGCATTTGAGCTAAGAGCTTTACATCTATAGTTTGTCAATTAATCCTCATAACAACTTTATGAGTTAGGAATTATTTCCTCTATTTTACAACCAAGGAAACTGAGGCTCAGAGTGAGTGTGTGACTCAAAATGCTCCAAGCAGCTAGAAGGAGGGAGCACCAGGGTTTGAACCCAATTTTCTGACTCTGAGGCTCATTCTGACACGTAATCACTTTGGGAGGGAGGTATCATCATCATCCTCAGCCCCCCACCAACACTATCATCATCACCACCATCATCATCAACATCATCTGCCTTTCATACATGAGGTAAACAAGGTACAGAGAGGTGAAGCAACTTGTTCAGGGCTACACGGCACAGAAGAGTATGGAAGAAGAGGCTTGGAGGCAAGATAAAGGGAAGGGGCAGTCATTGGGGATTCATGGAATAGATGTCTCTCTAAATGTCTCTCACGTCCTGGTGGCCATTCCATCTGTCACTTTCAAAAGTCAGTGGAAAGAGCAATGGAAGAGGAGTCAGAAGACAGGGGCCATCCACTCAGACCAGACACCAGCTGGGTGACCTTGACCTTGACATTCCCTCTCTGGGCTCAGTGCTCTTGATTACATAACAAGCTAGATTAGAAGATCTCTCAAGTCACTTCCAGATGTAACATTTTAGGCTCTTCATTTGTGAATTATTTGTGCTAGAAGAGGCCATATGTGGAAATTTAACATAGCAATACTTTCTCAAAACTTCACCTGTAATGTGCCTGTTAGGACTCAGACACCCATGTTGTCACAAAGCCATCTCTTGATAAAAGGAGGAGCCCTGGGCTGAGGATGCCCACATTTAGTGTTTTTTTTCTCAGAAATACTCTGCCACTCCCAGAGCCAACACGTACAAATAGCATTTGCTGCACACCCTCCACTTCCCATGTGTCATTTGGCAAGGCTGCCCCGCTTGTCAAGAGGGCTATGCAAAGTCACCAAGGTCTGTAACTCCAGTTAGAACTCAAACACTGTAATTTTTCAGCAGCAGAGTCTGTTGTGAGAAACCTTGCTCCCAGGTGCACAGTGAACATAGAGGGTCCTTCTCTAATGGGAGTCCCTTGACTTCTTCCACTCAAAGACGCCTGGTTCCAGCCTGTGAGGCTGTGCATGGGGTCAGCTCCAATGCTCAGAACGTCCCGCCTCCACCCAGATACACACTGGCCACATGTGTCTGGGGCTCCTGAATTTTTCTCCGGCCCATAGCTCACCCAGGGCATGAGTGCCTTCTGCAGTTTAGTTTATAGTTGATCCATGCTGGTGAGGCCTGCCTCTGAGTCAGGGCCACCATTAGCCTGGCCTTGAGGGGACATGCACCTTCATGCCTGAGCTGACTGTGGGGTGTGTGTGGAGGGGGCGCTTTTGGTGTCCAGAGGCACTTGGCATCACATTATATCCATTTAAATATGTTTTCCCTTGATTCTGAATGAACTGAGAGAAACAAAAAATACTAATCAAAATGGAATGCAAATATCCAAGGCTCCTTTCTCTCAGAAAATGCCCTATTTTCCCCCCTCCATGGTACTAATGTTTTAGAAATAGAAGGCACCTCTGGAGAGACAGGATAATACCAAATTTTCAAATCTGTAGAAAATGAGTACAGGGGTAGGCGGCACTATTAGTGCTACTAAAAATAAGCTTTGGGAAGCTACAATAAATGGAAAAACCAGAAGAGTCATTCCTTTTTTAAACTGTACTGAAAATCCTGTATGTTCAGGAGCCATTTTCTCCAGAGATTCCAATAATAATACTTTGAATTCAATATCCATTTCTACAGTGGTCTCTCTCCCATTTTGTCCCCCTCCCTTCACCACTGCCCCAGGAATGCAGGCTAAATATTAAGCTTATTACCCCCACAGAAAGCATGGTTCTGCCAACTGAACATTGTGCCAGATACCAAGAATTGAGGCGATTATGCCCTGCATGCTGCTTGGTATACTGAAGATGGGCGTTCTTTTACTTTATTTTTATTTCATTTCATTTTTTTTTTTTTATTAAAGAGAGTTCTAAGGTTACTGTAGACAAATAACCCAGGGATTGTTTGAAGAAAAGAGATATCCCCTCAGACTTGGGGATTCATTTCTCCCTCAGTGGCTAAACCTCTTTGTCATTATTACCTCCAGAGAGAGACACCCAGGGATCTGCTCACACCACCCATCTCCAGGCAAGTTGAAGCATGTCCTGGAAAGCCACCTGAACCCTGGACAGCTCCACCTGACTAGAGAAATGGTGGCAAAGGAACTCTTGCTGTGGTCCCAGCGGTGAGCATAACAGAGTTACCTCTCTCCACCCCAAATATTCAGACTGCAAGGACACTGGCTCCCAAGCTTCGACCTGCTTGGAGTTCCATTCCAGGTACTCTGCTGATGTCTCGGCCAGCCTCAGCCACAGACTCCCAGCTGAGCTGAGCTGTTCTGAGGAGTCAGGAAATTTGGGGGATTTTAACAGAAAAACAAAGCCTGGCACCCCATGTGTCAAAGCTCTGGAGACTAGCTCCTTAGAACCTAGGTGGGCTGACGGGAAAAGTCAATGTTAGCAGTAAACCCAAGATCAAAACTTATTCCGTGCCTTTCCATCTTCTCGCAAACATAGCCTTTATCGAACGATTGAACCCTCACACACCTAAATAAATGGAGAAAGAGTACTCTGAAAAAAAAAACTATAGAAAATAGAGTCACAAGTTATTTATAAAGGGGGGATTTGTTAAAGTAGCCCATCTACTTCCCTCATTTTATAGGCAGAGAAACAGAGGAACAGCAGGTTGAAGGTTCTGAATAGGATCTCCACTAAGCGTGTGTCACATTAGGGGACAGAACACTAGCATGGGCTTTTGCCTCCTAATTCAGCGTTCTCACCACCCTTGTTGTTCCATAGAGCCTCTGGAAAGTGAGCGGCCTCAAGTGAGACTGGAGTGAAAGGCCAAGATTGAGAACGCCTCCCTAATTTTTACAAGGTGGTCTGGAATGTATTATTATTTTTTTTCCTTCTTTATTTCAGTCTGGGCGTTTTTGCCTCTTAAAAGCAGCTAACCCTTTACCACGGAGGTGATGCAGAAATCTACTCATCAAGTAAGCCTGAAAGCCCTTTGCTTCCTGCAGAAAAATCTATATGTGCCCTTCAGCCTCATAATTGAGTTGCAAAGGGGAAAAATAAAATTGTTTCCTAGCTGTGTGGAGCCATTCTACCCAACATGCCAATAAAAAGCAAGTGGTGTTTTTGTCCATAGGATGTCCAGGTTCAGAGTCAGATCCATGAGGCTAAACAAGGGCTAGGTTATTACCAACAAATGATTACACTCCAGGTTGTATTGAACAGAGTGAGATATGTGAACTCTTGAGACTAACTGGAAGGGGAAATGTCAATGTTGACATCCCCTGACTGGATTCCCTAAACCACAGTGGAAACTAACCCAGAATCTTAAAAATGCTGGCTTCCAGAAAGCCCTATTCTTATCAAGAAATGTGAATATTAATCCTAGGCAAGTCACTTAGCCACTACTGTGTTTCTTTGCCATCAGATAGTAATAGCCATCTGCGGTATCTTTTTTCAGAAAATTATTTGGAAGATCAAGTAAATAGGGTAGAGCATTTTAACTTGTGAAATACTCCTCTTATTCAATCACAGTTATTCTCTGCAGTATGCGGAAGCAGGTGAACACCATCTACCTCAAAACAACCTTGTGAAGTTGGGGGTCCCATTTTAGACATGGGAGGACTGAGACTCAGAGAGTTTAGGTGGCTCATCTAAATTCACAAAGAACTTAGAGAGCAACAGACAAGGTACAAACCCAGATTGGCTAGTTCCATCTCATTTTCTCCATGGAATCACATGGCTTCTCTCTTGATACATGCAAAATGCTTTTAAAGGTTAAAAGAGTGATACTGTAACAACTAATTGAATTCATCCCCACACTGTCAGTCATGTCAATATTTAGGAGTTCACACTTCTCTCCATGGACATAAATCATCTTTATGAGGCTCTGGCTGTTTTTTTTTTTTTTTTTTTTTTTGAGATGGAGTTTTGCTATTGTTGCCCAAGCTAGAGTGCAATGGCGCGATCCTGGCTCACTGCAACCTCCGCCTTCCAGGTTCAACGATTCTCCTGCTTTAGCTTTCTGAGTAGCTGGGATTACAGGCGCCAACCACCATGTCCAGCTAATTTTTTTTTTTTTTTTTGTATTTTTACTAGAAACACGGTTTCACCATGTTGGCCAGGCTGGTCTCGAATTCCTGACCTCAGGTGATTCACCTGCCTCAGCCTCCCAAAGTGCTGGGATTACAGGCATGAGCCACTGTGCCCGGCTGACTCTGGCTGTTTTTGTAACTACAGTAAGCTCCTCTGTGATGGAAGCTCCTAGTTATATCTGATTCACTGGTGGACTGATGGAATGCCTGGACTAGTCTTCAACATACCTTCTGCTCTCAGGCCATTTCCACGGCCATGTTTGAGAACATCAGATCAACCCAATTTTCTGTCATACTCCGTCAGTTGACTACACTGGCGGACAAAATAGATAGTTGCCTTCCTGTTGTGATTTCTAGGATCTTAGGGGAAAGCCCTTCTTCTTCACTACCCTTCTATCCCTTCCCTTAAGGTTTTAAATCCTTGAATGAGGAGTTTAAAAATCATTCTAGAATGAAAGACAGGTTTAAAGTGCAAATATATTAAAAAGCCAAGGACGCATTCTTTAATGAGTAAGTAAAATACTAAGCAATTCTTTTTGGGAGAAAGAGGGGCTAAAAGAGAAAAGTGTCAGGTAACGGATTTTTGATTTTTTTTTTTTTTGAAACAGTCTCACACTGTCCCCCAGGCTGGAGTGCAATGGTGCAATTTCGGTTCACTGCAATTGCCAACTCCTGTGTCCAAGTGATTCTCGTGCCTCAGACTCCCAAATAGCTGGGATTACAGGCATGCACCTGGCTAAGTTTTTTTTTGTATTTTTACAAAATACAAAAAAGACAGGGTTTTGCCATGTTGGCCAGGCTGATCTTGAACTCCTGACCTCAAGTGATCTGCCCCCATTGGCCTCCCAAAGTGCTGGGATTACAGACATTAGCCACCACAACCTGCCCAGTAACTGATTTGAGGGAAGGTCACAGAGGTGGAGAAAGGGCACAACAGGCATATTAGAAACCCCTCAGTTTGTCCAATATTTTGCTTAAGACAATGCCTGTTAAACTCTCTGAACCAGACCAGGTGCAGTGGCTCACGCCTATAATCCCAGTACTTTGGGAGACCCACGTGGGAGGATTGCTTGAGGCCAGGAATTTCAGACCAGTCTGGGCAACATGGCAAAACCCTGCCTCTACAAAAAGAGAAAGAAAAAGAAAAAAATAGCCAGATGTTGGGGGGCTGCATCTGTCGTTCTAGCTGCTTGGGAGGCTGAGATGACAGGATCGCTTGAGCCCACGAGTTCAAGGCTATAGTGAGCTATGATTGCACCACTCTATTCCATCCAGCCTGGGCAATAGAGGGAGACCATGCCTCAAAAAACAAAACAAAACACAACAAAAAAACAAAAAAATCACCACCTCGCCGGGCATGGTGGCTCACACCTGCAATCCCAGCACTTTGGGAGGCCGAGGCATGTGGATCACGAGGTCAGGAGATCGACACCGTCTTGGCTAACACGGCGAAACCCCATCTCTACTAAAAATACAAAAAATTAGCCAGGCATGGTGGCGGGCGCCTGTAGTCTCAGCTCCTCAGGAGGCTGAGGCAGGAGAATGGCATGAACCTGGGAGGCGGAGCTTGCAGTGAGCCAAGATTGTGCCACTGCACTCCAGCCTGGGTGACAGAGCAAGACTCCATCTCAAAACAAACAAACAAACAAAAAACAAAACAAAACACAACAAAAAAAATCACCACCTCTAGGTGCTAGAGAAACAGTGTTTGGGGAATCCATTAACAGGTGTGATTTAAAAATTTTTTAGAACTGCTTTACTGAGGCATAGTTTATATACCACAAAATCCACACATTATAAGCATCCAATTTAATGATATTTAATGATTTTTAGTAAATGTATAGAGTAGTACAACCATTACCATAATTTAGTTTTAGAAACAAGTTCAATTTGAAAAAAATAGTGCTTTGAAAAGGTATCACTGCTTGCCCATTATAGCACTATAGGGTTTATTCTTACTGACAATCTGCCTAAAGTGGGCTCCACAAAACACTGGGTAAGGGCAGCCACGCTTTGGAGGACTTCCTCTTTCCCTGGCTTCTGAGTGATTATGTGCTGGGATTCAGGAGTGAGCTCAGAGCTCACCACCTTGTGCTCAGGCTCAGGGAGGGGCCCTTGGTGTGGACATGGAAATCCCTGCCATGTCCATAGCCTCTATGCTCACCACCTGGAAAGTTACAGAGAGCTCCCAGTTACACCTCTGGTTTCTAGAGCCAGTAGAGCAAGCCTGTGATCAGCCCCTCCACCCCAGCCTCCTACAGCCACCTCTCCTAGGAAAGCCTAGAGGAAATTGGCCAACGTCTTCGTATTCCATTCTGGTTGCCAAGTCCCCTTATTGTTTTTGCATTTCTAAGAGACTGTCAGTACAACTTCCCCCGTGACTGCCACGTGACAGGCTGTGCTGTCCTTTATCTCAGGGCACCAAATGACTTACTTCATTCCAGGTCTTTCTGTTTCACTGTGAGTCAGGTGGAAAACAGAAAGGTGGCCCTATTTTAAGGGAAATGTTAAAGACAATGCTGTGCTTTGCTGGCATTTGTTAGCAGCAGACACGGTTAAAGAATGGCTATGGGCAAATATTTGGATGACTATAGAATCTGCTTAAATACTATGGATTTACTGTATAGGGTGTCAAAGTAACAACTGTAGAGTTAGAGTCTATTAAAGGGGGTCTCAACAAAAAATATTTATGCCTTTATATGCATGCTGCTTTGTCTTTTGAAAATTATCTTTCCTCTTTTTTCCATCTCATAGTTCCCTCCAAACAATTGACCACTCCTTTTGCCATGTCTCTGCTTCCTATGGAACTCAGTCCGGTGGATTAAGTGTTTCTGTTAATGTCTGTCTCCCTTTCACACTGAGTTTTGTAGGAAAGGGACCATGCCTCTTCACCTCTGTAACTCTAGTGTATACCATGGTGTCTGGCAATAGATGATCTGCACTCCATTGACTGGGAAGAGGCTGTGAAAACAAAGACGGGTGCACATTCAGAGCAAATATTTCCTGCTTTGGCTGTGCTAATTTGCTGTACTTTACACAGTCAGGGAATGATGTGTGATCATTTGTTGAATTAAGAAATTGTTTTGGACTCAAGAAGCACCAAATGTAAACTGCAATGTCAGACTGCGAGAGAAAGGGCGGGAGGCTTTGGGGAAAGGGCTTTCCCAAAGTGCTCGCCCATGGGGAGGTGAGGGGGAATGCAGGCTCCTAGCCACAGAGAATGAATTCACTAAGTCCACCACCATGCTTTGTGAGAACCAGGCAGCCACTCCTCCTTACATACAACCCCAGTCAGATCTATAGCCACGACAAGAAATACAAAGGTGTGCTTTCTATTTGTGGTTTATGGAATTGCCTTCAGGATTTGACTTTTATCTACCATGTCCACTGTTCTGCCTCCAAGACCTATCACGGTACCTGGCACACAGAACACAGTAAATATTTGTGATGCAAATGAATATTTCATAGTCCAGCTGGCTTCTTTCCCATGTTTTTTTTCTTTAACTGTGCACTAAAACCACAGTGTCCTGGAATAAATTTTCTATTGAACATCTCACTTGACTGGGAAGTAATCTGTGAATGTGATAAAGAAATGGATAGCAAATCCTTGGAAACCAAGGCTTGGGAGTTCCATCATTTAGGAAACAAAAGCAGTCAAGACTAAAAATCTCAGACATCGTAAAGTGATTACTCACCTTCTGAGAGACCCCAGAAATATCAGAGGACGCCGGGGGTCAGTGGGCCATCCAGGAAGAAGCTTTGGTGAAGGGGAGGGCACTAATGTTTCTTTGGCACTTATTGGGTATTGGGCCAAATGCTTCCACCTTTCATTTCGGTACTCACAAGAAATCCTACCAGATGGTCATGGTGATCATGCCTTTCCAAATGAGGAGGGGAGATCAGAGAGACTATCTATCATACCCAAGATTGCCCAGCTAGAAAGTAGCCACACCAGAACTTGAACACTAGCCTGTCTAATTCTAAAAACTCAGCTTTTTCCAGCCCAATATGTTCCTCTGGATTTTAAGTCCCAGGAGGGCAGAAACAAGGCTCTGGGCAGTTATCTCTGTAGCCTGCTCTCCCCAGCATGGGCCAGAAGAAGCATCAAAACATGCTTTCTGAGCTGCATTTCAGATCATGAGCACTGGGACTTCTTTCCCCAGTAAGTGGTCTGACTGATTCCTGGCCACTGCCTCCACAGGCACTCACCTACAGAGTGCTGGCCCTGCAGCAAGTTCTCAGGCAGCACTGATTCCACTGGGGGGGCACAGGCCCCACTGCAGAGAAGGGGCTCATTCTTAGGCACATCACTTCTCCTCTCTGGACCTCAGTTCCTCATCTAAATTGAGATGATTTGCCAGATTGTTTCTCGGCATTGTCAAAGTTTCCATGGTGGCGCGAATACTCTATTTCTGCACAGTACAGTACATTCACCACTAGCCACATATGCCTACTGAGTACTTGAAATGGGGTACGACTTAAGAACTGAATTTTAAATTTTATATCATTTTAATTAATTTAGATTTACATTTAAATAGCCACATGTGGCTATTGGCTCCATTATTGGGCAGTGAAATGAGGAAGCTTCGGCTTGAAGAAGTGGAAAAGGAAGCAGTATAAGATCAGAATTCTAGCTCGCTCGAATGTGGGTTCAAATCCCAACAGGCTGTGGGGCCAAGAACAACATATTTACACTCTTCAAGTCTCAGTTTCTTCTTCTATAAAATGGAGATAATAATGGCTTCCGCATGAATTTGCTGGGAAAATTAAATGAGATAAAGCACTTAGCACATTGCACATCACATAATAAGGGCTCCTACAGGAAGGCTATTAGAAAAAGTTCATAAAACAGCAGGGACATGGGGGTGTTTCTTTCCCTGATTAACCCATTATTTCACTCACCAACATGTCACATCTCAAATTGAATGGAAGGAAAGAAAGGTATAAAATCCACTGGGTGGGGCACTGGAGGGGGAGGTGAGGAGTGATGGAGACAAGGCAGTTCTGCCGACTTTACACTTTTCCCAGGGCTGTTCCTGTATGTGTCGTTTGACTGATTGGGTCAAATTACACAAGATCTAGCTAGATATTCAGATTCCCTCCAATGCGTCTGTGTTGCGTAATCCTCCCAGCCTTGTAAAGGAACAGATCTGATTGGCCAGGGATTGTACAGGAGGCAACTTCACTGAGACTCACAATGCATTGGAAACAAGGGAAGAGATCCTGGTATTCTATGACAAACGTGCAGACAGTCTAAAACATCAGGACAACATTTTCTATGAGATTTAGCTGGTATTTCTGAGCTGGAATAATTAAACAGAGATCTATCCACTTGACTAAAAGAGGAAGCAGTCGATGAGGAAGTCAGTCCCTAGCTCCCTTTGCCCCGAAATATGCCAATTCTGAATATTTCGCATCAGCTTCCTCTTAATAAATAGCTTCCTACTCATCCATCCCTTGAAGATATCATTAGAATTGCCTGGATATATATATTTTTAAATACCAATGCCCAGGCCACATCACATTCGATTAAATCAGAAAAGGTGATAGGTGAGTATGACACTCAGGCATCAGGCATCAGTATTTTTTAAAGCCCCCCTGACCCCCAGGTGATTCTGACGTGCAGCTAAGTTTAAGGCCAAGTGTTAGAGATCAGGGTAGAAACTCAGGAGTTAACTGCACGGTGAGCCCTGATCTGTATCACACACTCAGGGCCTAATCAGAACATGCTGATGTTTCGCTTAGCATACATTGCTTATAGCAACTAGAATATTTCTCAACCAACGTCCTTCTTAATAAAGTCTAATTTGGGTCAGTTCTACACTGTTAGTGTTGACAGGGAAATTCCCCATCGCACTGGTGATGGGAGGGGGTGGTGCTTTCAAATCAAGCCTTGAAGAAGTATCCGGCTTCCAGAGCCCGAAACTCTCAACAGAGGAGCTGCTTCAACAACTTCTGCATACTGCCACCTGGTGGGGCCTGGACCCAACTTCATCACAGCTCTTCAGCCTTGGGCACCTACCCGCCTCCCCAAACAGATGTAATTTGGGAAAAAGTCATGCATTTTCGATCCAATTTACTGGTGCCTTCCACATTGATCAGACTTCCTTCTCCTTTTTCCTCCCATCTGGTTAATATCATTATTGCTTTTACGTGGCAAAGCCATTTTATGTAATAGCTTTGTTTGTTACTATGGTTACAAGTTTAGTAGCCCTTTGGAATATAAATCTATCATCCCTGAAAGTAGCTTTTTATTAGTCAAGGTGCAGCCCTTATGTAAGGAGAGTAACGGCGTTAGTTTTCTGTCGTAAGGAAAGTGGCCTTTCTTGGTCTTATTTTTGAAAGTTCTACGAGCCTAGCCTAGACACTCCCGGGAAATTGCTGGGTGCTGTCCCACTTTTTCCCTCTGGAATTTTCCTAACTGACGAGGCACCCATGAGCAGCTCTATCTGGGAGAAAGTAGGGAAACGTCGGCCGAGGGGCAGCTGTGTTTGCTGGGCCAGAGCCCTCGCATTGCATAACTGGTGTTTTTCCTGGTCACTTTACTCTTGGCTGATTTATTTACCAGTTAAAGGCAAGGGCTGAGAATATAATCTCTCAGGAGTTAAGTTTCTTTGTGTGTAATCCCTTTCCCTCACGCATCTGAAGCATCGGCCCTTATTTCCTGATGGAAGTGGAGTTATAATCTCCCTTTGGAAAGTGGTAAGAGTTCAGTGCTGGGTTCAATCTGCCACCCTCAAGTGACAAAGCGTGACAGCGTCTCTGCTATAGTTCTTCACACCCAACTGAATCAGACCCAGCCCTCTGAGCACAAAAGTGGGATGGCCTGTGAAGCTGGGCTTTCTTCCCATTCTCAGCCAGTAACAGCAAACCTTGGAGAGTTTATAGCATGCGTCCCTGTACGTAACCTCATCTAATCCTTATGACAACCCCAGGAGGTATGCATTGCCATCAAATTGGCATCACTCCCATTTTACAGAGAAGGAATTTGAGGCTCAGAAGGATTAAGCACCATCCCCAAGTCATATAACTAGTGTGTGGGACTTAATGTCTTTGGAAAGTCCTGGTTGCTAACTTAACAGAGCCTCACTTTCCAGATTCAAGGAACCATGAGAAAAGAAAGAGCAGGCAGTATCAATGCCTTCACTAAAGCCTTGATTAAGCCAAACTGAACAAACATCAACAATCTTCTTCCCTCTTCAGGAGAAAGTTACTGGTTTGGTAGGCCATTAGTGAATTTCCAGTGGCTACTAATTAACTAACCATGTCATTCATGTTTATTATCACAGAGCAGGTACGTATTTATTTACACCACTCACACGGCAGGATAATTTGCACTTATATAATTTCATGGTAATTACGATTGGAATTGCCATGTAGAAACTGGGCACTTTGGAGATGCATGATTACCAACGACTAGCTACCTTGGAATTACCCATTAATGACATGATTAGTTGTGGCTTTGTAAGAAAATGTTGTTATGAAAGGGACTTTATCTTTTCATTCCCAATTGAAAGAAAAGCAGGAACCTTGGAGATATCAGAAATATTTTTTTTCTTCTTCTGGCAGGTGAAAAATGTAGTTGTGCAGGTTTGTCCTGTTTCTGGGCATGTCTGGGGTGCCTTGGTGACAGGGAGGGAGCAGAAAGAGATGTGTGAGCTTGAGCAAAGGGTGCAGGCCCTGAGCTGTACCAGGCTAGTCTTCAGGTCTGTTGAGCCAGGGTACAGCCAGGAATTACCAACTTGTTAGGCAGGGAGTAAGGAAGCTCAGAAAGCCTGTGCTTGGGCTAAGGGGTACGAAACCCAGGAGACTGAATGACTGCCTGTCCTGTGCTCTGTGGGGACCAAGAGAATATAAGGAAGGCAGAAGCAGAGGAGATGGTAGGTTCCATCTACTTATGATGCTATGAAAAGACACGCGGCTTATATAATATGCACTAGGCATGAACCACCCTGCCCCCAAATACAAAACTGGTCTCCAGACTGTATTTCTTGGCAACAGTAGCCTCCTTGGCTTTTCCTCCACATCCCCTTGAGTTGACTGTCCTCTGAGGTTGCTCTTGCTATTGATTCTCACTGGATATCACTGGGCATGGGGAGGAGAAACCCACACAACGGGGTGCCTGGCATATGAAGAATAAGAGAATGTTTAGCTCTTAGAACTGCAGGAGACCCCTCGTTTAATAGAGGAGAAGCCCAGGGCCCAGCAGGGGTGAAGGAAGGTATGGTCCAATGTCACAAAGCAGATAAAAGGCAGAGCCAGGCCTGGAGCCCACACAGGCCACCTCCAAGTGATTTTCCATAATGCAATTCCTTCATGAGGGAGGAGTTGTTGATGCTTCAAAATTGAGACTAGGCTAATATAGATAATACCTATATAGGGAGTGCCTCTGCATCCATTATAGAGGCTACTCTGGGATATTTAAATACATATTTTTTTACCTGATTATGGCACCTATACAAAGACTCCTGTATCACATTCCTTTCACTGGTCAAGAGCAGGCAGACATTTGCACCTCCTGATCTGCAATGCCCCCCTACTAATAGATAATAAGAAATTTGAAGTCCACACTGACTCCCTTTTCCTCTAGCTGCTAGGAAGCTGAAAATCTATCTTTTCCTTAGGTAGGAGTTTTCATTACGGTTTTCTTTTCCTCTCTTTTGCCTGATATCTGCTTTTTTTTTATATATTGTTTTGATCTTTTTGTACCTGTGTTTTTTAGTATAAAATTTCTGGATGCAGGTAGGGCTGTCAACTAATCAATAACAAATAAACAAATAATAATCTTCATGCTTGGTGTTCAACCATGCAGGAAATAAAATCTTATAGAACGTACAGAAGAGCCAGGAAGGATCACACACTCCACTGTGCTAACTACATACGAAGGAGAAGGGGAAGAAGGCTCAGTTTTAGTAGAAAGGAATAGGAAACAGAAGAGGCCTCTTCCTTTATCAGCTCCATCACAGCTTCAGCAGCACTATCTCACCCCACTAACCAAACATCCAAAGGACTTGGAGGCAGAAAAGAAAGCTTCTGGAGACCTTGGAATTATGTGTGCATCTATCTATGTATCTATCTATATATCTAAGTATCTATGTTTCTATCTACGAATCAGTCATTTTATCTTCCACCTCTATCATCTAAGTTAACCTTTCTCTAATATTTCTCTAAGGCTAATCTCATCATCTTCATCTTAAAGAAGCAGACTCAGAATTAAGTAATGTTTTCAACGTCAAAGAATAAGTAGATCTGGGATTAGAACCTATGCCCATTTGTATCTGAAGCCCACATTTTTTCCTGTCATATCACCCACATCCTCAGACCATGGCTGTCACCTGGAACTGTCAGTAGGCCACCCATTTTAGGTCTCTCTGAGGCCTAAAGTCACCAAGCTTTACCAGTACCCAAACTGGGTGCTAGGAACAACAGGTTGGGCACTAAGATATGACAGATGTGGATTACCACATACCCCAGGGAGAAGCCTACATATCATGGGTTCATAGTTAACAGCGAGCTATTACAATAGATATTGTTCATCCTCAAAGATGAAACTGTGATGAGACCATTGCTATAATATTGACAAATCTTCAGGTACACCAAATGTGAAGATGAATTTTATTGAAATCTTCATAACATTTTTCCGTTTGCTGATGGTTTAAACAATTATGTTCATGTTTCTCTCTGTGAGATGACTTTTGGTGTCCTGAAATGACATGCTATTGTGTAAAACTACAGATGCAGGACACCTGAATGGAGTTCTTTTCTTGCATTAAACTTACTTCAGGGAAGATTTATGAAGCCTTGAAGGTCTGGATTGGGCCTTGGGGCTCATCATCAACCCAGGACCAGAATATCAAGGCCTAAATTGCAATCTTGGTTCTACCTCATAGCCTTCTAAGACCCTGTGTTATTCTCCAGTCTTATAGAACTAATCACATAAAGTGGTTAATTTCTTAACCTATTTGTAGAGACAAATGGGTGATAGAAAGAAAACTGGAGCTCCTGGTTCACATATGCCTACCCCATGCCCCTGCAATTCCACTGCCAGGATATATCCAACAGAAATCCATACTTATATCCACCTGAGGACATGTATAAGAATATTCACAGAGCCACTATTCATAAAAACCCTAAAATGGAAATACCACTAATTCCATCCCTAACAGAATGGATCAACCATGGCACATTTCTACCATGGAATACTACACAGCAATGAAAAGGAAAGACCCATTACAGGCATCAACATGGACGAATTCTATGCACAGAATGTTAGGCAGAAGAAGCCATCCATAAAAGAGTACACAGCACATGATTCAATTTAAATGAGGTTCAAAATATATGCAAAAGTCATCTAACGTGCTAGAAGTCAAGACAGTGGTTACCTCTGAGGAAGGGTAGTGACGGGCAAGGTCATGAGGTGGTTTTGGAGATGCTGATCCTATTCCATTTCTTTATGTGGGTATAGGTGATGTGTTCACCTACAAATTCACTGAGCTGCACAAATATGATCTGTGCACATTTCTTTGTATGTGTTATGCTCCAATACAATTAAAGAAAAAACGGTTCAATTCCCATCTCTGCCACTCACCATGTGGCTTTTGGAATTCACTTTACCTTTACACTATATCTTCCTCATCTGCAAAACCAGCATAATACAATTCACTAACAGGGCTGCTGTGAGGATCTAATAAGAAGCTGTGTATAAAACACCTAGCACTGAACCTCACACATGGTAGGTGCTCAATATATGGTCATTCATTATTAAAATTTTAAAAATGTGATGGACAATATTGAATATATACAAAACTAAAGAGAATACTATAACAGACCCACATGGACCCCGTCACTGATCTTCAATAATTATCAGCCTATGGCCAATTTTGTTTTATCTGCATCTGTCTCCCCAACCGTTAAAAAATATATGCACAGTCTACAGATATATGCTTGTTTTTGCATATATACATCAGTTTGCATCTCTAAGAAATAACTCTTTTAGAAAACATAATTTAAAAAGATCAGTGGTTGTTGGGGCTTGGGGGAGGGAGGGATGAATAGGTGGAGCAGAGAGGATTTTGAGGGCAGTGAAACTGTTCTGTATAATACTATCATGGTAGATACATGTATTTATAAATTTGTCCAAACCTGTAGAAGGCACAACACCAAGAGTGAACCCTAAAATAAACTATGCAATTTGGGTGATAATGATGTTGGTTCATTGATTATAACAAATGTGCCACTCTGGTGGGGGATATTCATAGTGGGAGAGTCGGGGGAAGGGGTATGTGGAAGCTCTTTGTAATTTCTGTTCAATCTTTCTGTGAACCTAAAACTGCTCTAAAAATAAAGTCTCTTTAAGAAAATACTCACATCCATGATCATTAAAGACTACTGCTACTATCCTATTTCTTGTCCAGTTTTCCTAACTCATAAATGTATTTTCACAACTGTTTTGCTCAAATCAAGATCCAAACAAGGTATACTTAGTATGCATTTCTTCATTCTTAATTAATTCAATGTCTTAACAAATCACAAAGGCAATAGATAGGAAAGCTGTTTATGACTTTGGCCACCAATCACAGAATACTTTGTGAGGAGAGAAAAAAGGGTATTGTCATGAAGCCTCCTAAAAACATCCAGAGTTTCTGTCTGTAACACTCTTCTGAATTCTTTAGAACCATGGATGGTTGCTGTCACTGTCAAAACTACATCTAATACTATAAAGGAAAGACCCTTTAACACAAGACTGTGAATACAAATGGCAGAGCAGATACTATTGTCACACATATATGCAGAAGAAATTCTGTAAGGGGTATTTCCGGGAAGACAGACAAGGTGTGATATCTGGTGTCACTGTTTGTATGAAAGAAGCGTTTTAAGATCCTCAAATAAACATACCGCCCAAATTAAGGTGAAAGTAAAGCAGACAGGACCCACTTTTTGCACTTTGTATCTTTTCTCTCTGCTCTTTCAGCATTGCCCAAAGAAGCTGTCGTTTTCATCTTGCACACTGGATGCCGTCCTCTGAAGTCTGAACAAAGGCCGGATCACATACCTAAGCAGTATTTTACCTTGTGCTGATTCCTTAAAAAAACAGATTGTCTCCTGGATTGCATGCATCTAGAAGTTCTTACCACGTTTTATTAAATAACCAGCTAATGCTTCTGCTTCCTCTAAGGAGATCATGAGTCCCCCACTCCCGAACAAAGGGCCTTCATTTTATTCATCTGTGTATTCCACATCCTAGCACAGCACCTGGCACATAGTGGGCCCTCAAACAAATGTATGTGGGATAAATGAACAGATGAGAGTGAAAAGAGGCTGTGAGGAAAGCACTGGACGGGAAGCTGGAGACCTGAGGTCATCTCGGCCCCTGACATTCAGAGTCACTTGAGTCAAGGCACCAACTTCCGTGGGCTTCCAATGATTTCTAGGGTCTCTCCCAAGTCTTTTTAAAAAAGGCACATAATCCTAAAATGTGCTTACTTATTGCTTTGCTGTGTTGATCCACCTAGTGACTTATATCTAAAGACTAATTGCTAAACAAATTACTGAGGCCTTTCCAAACGCTCCACAGCAACAAAACTTTGTTTTTCCAGTTGCCCCATACCTTCTGTGTCATTTATGTTCCCACTACAGATCACAGTGGCAACAACCCCACCCAGAAGAGCCAGGAAAAAACCCTCCCCTCTAACTCACCACAGGGCTTGCCATGTGCTAGCTGTGGTTTTGCTAAGTTGTGCTGGAAGCTGGAGTGGGCAAGGGCTCAGAAGCCTTCTCTTTCCCCCTTAGTCCATGCCTGGCCCTGCTGTGGGCAGAGCTATGATGACTGACCATGATCATGTGTGAGCACGGGGCAGTGTGTTTCAAGGGGTGAGCACTGGCAGGGGTGGGTCCAGAAAGGGCCAGCCCACTGAAAACTTCCCAAGTGGGTGAAACTCACCTTGGCACTTGATCTCCTCTTTCCTGCCCTCTATCCCATACCCCATGTGTAGCATTCCATTCCAGAAAAGAACTCTGACTTTCAGCTTGTTGACAACTTATCTCCTGAAGGTGTTAGCTGACAACTTTTCTGAGGCAGAAGATGTGACCAATATAGGTGCTGGGAGAACGGAAGGAAGGGGCTGAGTTACATTTATTCAGTACTTTTTCACTCATTTAAAACTAAGCACACAACTGAGAGGAGTACTCTTCTACTTTTAAGAAATGTTCTTATTGTATCACTGCCGCTAATATACGCTTATAGTCTAAAAATATAAAAACACAGATTTGAACAAAGAAGAAAACTAAAGTTACACATACTATAGTCCTTTAAAATTTTAGAGCCTTCTAGATCTTTTCATATATTTATAAGTGAATATATTTCTTACGTGCCTGTAATCATACCTCTGCTCATCCGATTTAATGGAATTCTATTGTATCTGTAATGGAACAGAAATTCTTGTCCTTGGATAAGTCACTGGCCCTTTCTATCCTCAGATTCCTCATTAATCAGTAAAGCACGAATACACAGGAAAATTAAGTCGTGAAGCACTAAACCACAGGGCGGTGCGTGGAGGCAGCCAGACCATGTGGTGGAAATACTGTGAACTATAACAACCATAGAGATATGAGGAGTGATTATTGATAGGACACATTACCATTTTCAAGGATTTAAAGGTAATCAGGCCAGGCACAGTGGCTCATGCCTGTAATCCCAGCACTTTGGGAGGCCGAGGTGGGAAGATCACTTGAGGTCAGGAGTTCGAGACCAGCCTGGCCAACGTGGTGAAACCCCATCTCTACTAGAAATACAAAAATTAGCTGGGCGTGGTGGCACATGCCTGTAGTTCCAGCTACTTGGGAGGCTGAAGCAAGAGAATCCCTTGAACCCGGGAGGCAGAGGTTGCAGTGAGCTGAGATTGGGTCACTGCATTCCAGCCTGGGTGACAGAGCAAGCTTCTGTCTCAAAAATAAATAAATTAATAAAATAAAATAAAATAAAATAAAATAAAGGTACTCTAACAATTGAGGAAGTGCCTCCTTATCACATCCTGACAGGAGGACCCTTGCTGCAGCCACAGGTGTAGACTGCTCTCTCGACGGCATTTTTTGAAAGTTGTCAGTTTCTTGGTGCTGGAACCTCTCCCAGCTCAGAAGTTGTCACCTTCAGACTATCTATCTTCTCTCAATGGTATTGGCTTCGAAGAGAATATTTGAAATGTCCCCATATTCAAACTGAAAGGAGACAGGCTGGACCAGTAAGACCAGCCAAGAGATGTTGAGTTACACATATTGTTTGGGGCCACAGAGCCCTACTCTGTTTCTCCTCCACCTGTCTGATCCCACAGTACTAACAATACATTGTCTGTAGGCCCAGTTGTAAAGACTCTCGCCCCTGTGGACTGGCTGTCCTCAGAGGGGAGTCAGGGAACGCCCAGCGGGGCTGTCATGGAGCTTTGGCCCAGCAGCCCCACAGCTCATTCAGAAATGCACTGCATGCCTGATACAGTGAATGATCATCAGACCGGCCATCGGCGGCTGAGCACTTTGCCTTTCTGGGCTTCCGTTTCTTCACTGGAAGCATGAGGGTGTGGAATCCAAGGACTATCAGAATTCCTTCTTGCCCAGATGCCACAAATCTGTACATTTGTGTTCATTTTTTGTGTTCTGCTGGTACTCAGGACAGTGCCTGTAATAATGCAGGTACTTAGAAGTATCCGTTGAAGGAATGGGTGATGAATAAATGGGTGGAAATTCTGTGCTTACGATGAGTGGAAACACAACGGTTGGTGGGAATTAAACTCTAACACATCACATGGTGACCAAAAATGCTGAGGCCATATCTGGCCTGCATGGTCTGACATGATTGGAGGCACCCCTGAAGGTGGGAGGATAGAGTAGATTGAATGAGAACTGCTCTTGAACACCTAGGATACAAGGCTGCCATATCAGGCGCCAGAAAACATTGCATGAGGGCCTGGAGATGGTAACATTCACGACAGGTATACATCTATGGTTTTGGAGGCATCTCCATATCTGCATTTCTTATAAGCTTGTGCATATAGTGACACACAGCTATTTGAAAGCCAAAAGTCCCTCAATCCAGTGACATTTGGAACAGAACCTGGAGCATAACCTGGAAGGCACCTGCAGCAGAACCTGGAAGGCACCCTATCTGACCTGGCATCAGCTGACACCTGGCTGTCTACAGCTTTCCATAAGCCCTTGCCAAAGTCTCACACTCCCCAACAGGCCCATGGACTCAGCAGTACTTGGAGACCGAGTCACTGGGTAGATTACAGAGTTATCCCAGCCCCCATCTTGCCCAACCCCAACCTTGGGTGCATTGACTTCCCAGTGAAACAGAACATCAAATGACATTTTAAGCACAGTGGTACATCTTCTCAGAAAGGGTACTTGGCTATAATATGCTGCAAACTTTAAAATGTGCATATACTTTGCCTCTGCAGCTTCATTTCTAGGAGATCATTTGAGAAATGCATAAATATATATGCACATGGATGCTCCTTAGTCTCGTTTATAAGAGAAAAGTTGGGAACAAACTAAATGTCTATTACTACATATCAGCTGAATACATTATGATTTACTGATGAATGAAATATCCTGCATCATAAACATGATGCATAAAAATATCACAAAAGATGTCCACAAGCTACTATATCATTGACTAAATAAAACTGTCTATATGATGTAATTAATCCATGTATGTAAGTACATCCAGATAGACTGTACAGAGAGAGATGACTGGAAGGATCCTCATGGAAGTTTTAATTTACTACCTGGCTCTTGAGATTTGGGGTAAATTTTCCTCTGTGCTTCCTATTTTTCTTTACAGTTGGAACACTTCACGATAAGTGTGTTGTTGATATCAGGAAAAAATTATTATCATTTTGAAATAAAAAATAATTTTATTGGAAGCCTTGGAAGGGAAAAAGAGTGGAGATCTCTCCAAACAGTTGAAATGAATTTCTAAGCAGGTGCGCGCTAGTCACACACATCCTTCCCACCTCTCTGACCAGATAGGAAGTGCTCAACACGTGTGGACCAGTTCCCTACTAGCTGCCAGGTAACCAATACCTGAAGCAAAATGGGGATTCTACAAAGTGAGAGTCCTAAGGAAGCTCTATCCTATGCGATATGGAATGGAGGCAAAGGATGTGTCCTACTGTCATCTGTAACATTCACTTCCCAGGACCCAGCCATATACTCGGCAGTAAGTAGCTGATGAACATTCCAACCATTATTAAATAACACTTCTTTCAATTTCGAATACAGTCTTTGCAGCTTCCTCTTCCTTCCTACTTCTAACTACAGGGGAACATAAAAACCTGAAAACCGTCTGAGTGTGGTGGCTCATGCCTGTAGTCCCAGCACTTTGGGAGGTAGAGGTGGGTAGATCACTTGAGGTCAGGAGTTCAAGTCCAGCCTAGCCAACATGGTGAAACCCCATCTCTACTAAAAATACAAAAAATTAGCTGGGTGTGGTGGTGCACATCTGTAATCCCAGCTACTGGGAAGGCTGAGGCATGAGAATCGCTTGAACCTGAGAGGTGGAGGTTGCAATGAGCCAAGATCACACCACTGCACTCCAGCCTGGGTGACAGAGGAAGACTCTGTCTCAAAACAAACAAACAAACAAAAAACACTGAAAAACCTAATCCCTGCAGAATGCACGAGTCAGATTTTGAGACCATTCAGTCCGATGTTCTCATTTTATAGAGCAGGATACCCATTCTGGAGAAAATAATTCAAGTTGGCTATTGACAGTGTCTGGATTAGAACCACACTCTTCCAGCCCTGTTTTCTCCTCACCTTCCTCACAGCCATGCCCTTGTTTGGGGCCCATGCTTTCTCTTGTTTGGACTACTGCAACAGTCATCAAGCAAGATTTTCCTCCCATCCTCCCATCTTCTCCAGGTCACATTCCCTGGCACTAGAGAATCTCTCTAGAACACTGAACTGCCCTGCCCATATCTTTTCCCTGAATAAATCCCTTTAAATGTTCCTCATAGACTCCAGGACAACATTCAGACTCCCCTGCATCTCACATGAGCCTTTTGCAACATATTCATGGACCACAGTGGCACCCTGAAGAAATAATCTTTCACACACAACAGCTGGAAATACTTCATGTTCCTTTATTGTCAAGTAAATGAGGGTTTCTTCCAAGGGACTATCCTGTAACTACTTAATTTAAGGATTAACTAAATCCGGAAGTGCTAATCAGCTCCTGAAAACACAACCAACATTCTAGACAGGAAGCTCGTGGAAGCCAACAACAAAAGCATTCGCGCTCAGTATGCCTGCCTTCCCCTTGGAACCTAAGACATGGTAGGACCTCAGTAAACACTACTTGCCAAATGAATAGACTAAGTAATAATCAGAAGTGGAAAGGTTAAACTAATACAATGGGCAGTGAAAAGAAAAGCTGTTTTTCGTTTTCTTAGACCCCTTAGAACTGAAAAAGACTGAGTTTGTCCAATTCGACTCCCTCATCTCACAAGGAAGGCATCTGAAGCTCAGAGAGACCAAGTGACTGCCCTGAAGTCCCACAGCACGTTCATGGGAGAGTTAGGACTGTGCTGGGAGCTTCTGATGGTTTCCACTGTGCCATGCTGACTCTCCAGGCAAGTCTAAAGTAATGCTGGCAATAATGCACAGAGCTCTAGGCACAGGCTCCTCTGGAAGGTGCCAGACAGCATACAGGCTGGGGCACCAGGTGTACAGCTAATCATCCCCAGAGAGGTTTACCTGAGCTTCCAAAGGGTTTTTTTCTTTTCTTTCTTTCTTCTTCTTCTTTTTTAAATCTTGAATTGCTTGGTGAAGAGTGTCTCAAGCCAAGGAGCAGACACACTTGTGTGCCCCCCTCCCCCTCTTCCCTCCTTTGTTCTTTTCTTTGAGCTGGGTCCATTGGAGGAGCATTGTATGGTGCCCCTGCTGGGTCTACAAGGCCCCTTTTTGGTTCAATTAATGAGCCATAAATAACCCAATGAAGGTGTCAACAAAGAGGGTAATTTATCATACCTTGTCAAGACGGCAAGCCTTGTGAAGCAAGCGCTCATTCACAGCCTGGTGCAACATGTTAAGATTTATTCCTGGCCAGGTCCCTCCTCCTCCAGCCCTCCCTCCCCCCACCAAAATTTATCTTCCACAGGAATCCTCACAGGTGTGCTGCTTTGACAAATAAGCTATGAAGTCTGGTATTCATCACTGGCTGGTCTTTGTTGAGAGGAAGGCAGCGGGAAATAAATTTATGTTAGAGGGAAGGTACTTGTGATTCAAACACACTCCAGGGGAACAACAAGGTTATTTCCATCCTCCTGGTTCTGCAAAAGGAGAGAAGGAGATAATGCTAGGACAGCCACTTTCTTCAGTTTTTACTACTTGATGGAAGAACAGCCAGGACTTTACCGAGATGCGCGCTTAGCTGTCAGTCTGGAGGCTCTGGTCGCATTCTCTTGAAAATGTTGGGTTGGGAAATCTTACAGTGGAGTAGAAAGTGCTAAAAGACATCTGATGTACCCAGAATCGCCATACCAGGAGGTTTTCCCGCTTCGCTCTTCAACTTCTGGCTTCCCTTGGAGTGCTCATCCTGAAGTGTGAGTTTGCATAATAGCCATCTGGGAGTGCTTGCTAAAATACTGATTCCCAGGCCTCCCCTCCAGCCCCCAGAGATACGGATCTGGGAAGTCTAGGGAGGAGCCCAGGAATGTGTGTTTTGACAAGCTCGCCTCTGTTCTTGCCTTCAGACGCATATGGTTTATGGAGCACATTTTGGACCGACACATGCTGCTTAGAGTCTCCGGTGCATGCATTTGAACTTTCTGCAATGATGGAAATGCTCTCTATTTGTGTTACTTAATACTGCAGCCACTAGTCTCTTGCAGCTATTGGGCCCTTGAAATGTGGCTAGTGTGAGAGAGGAATGGAATTTCTTAATAGTATTTAATTTTAATTTATTGAAATTTATATAGCCATGTGGCTAGCGGCTACCATTTTAGATGGTAGAGCTCTAGCCCATCATTCTGCATTCTGCATTCTGCATAGTAGATACAGACGAAAAAGCTCAACATAAGACCTGATATGCCAGTCTCCTCCTACTCTCCCCTATTTTCCAGCTAAGAAATACTCCAAGTCCCTGGGGTGTGCCCTATTTAGTCATTTCTAAACAGGAAGAGGGAGGAGCATATCCTCCCACCTCCATTCTCAAGGTCTATATAAGCTGAGAGACAGATCCAATTTCTTAAGTGCCTTCCATGTGGGACGGTGGGAGGCATCTTTGAGAATTACATATGGTCTCCCAATACAGGGAGGGAAGACAAATATACAAGCGACCCAACACCAGGTGGCCCACTATGAAGCTGTAGAAAACACCTATAGATGCAAAGTGCCAGGAGTCCTCAGCCTCCCCTAGCAGATGTGAACACTTCCGGACACCAGCCATTCCCTCCCCACTTTGGAATTAATGCAACAGCCTTGTAGTTCATTATGCCCAATTCACTGAAGGAAGTTAGACTTCTGAATTCCTTCCTTGAAGTGTCCAAGGTAGGTTTCCCACTGTCTGCCCTGTTGAGATGGGACCCACCTCTGTGGTTACACTTTGTATGTGGTGACTGTCATCACCTGCTCATCTGCTCACCTGTAGACTTTGAGGTCCATGAGCAGAGATTCCCAATCATTTATCTCTGAGCCAAGAGACCGACCCTGGTGGGGCAAAACTAGTATGTTCTAAAATGAAATGGCCTCACATCTGCCTATATGAGGCCTCTTACGTCTTGCTTAAGGATAAAAGTGGCCCTTGAAAAACAGAAAGTGGTCTGTTCTCTGAAGGTAAAAGGGTGTAGGTGTTCCCTTTCTACAGTGTTATGAGAGGGACTTACCCCTTAAATGTGTATTTTAAATGGCAGGGGGAAGAGGGGGAAGACCACATGGAAGGGTGACTGGTCCAGGGTCTGGGGAAGAACTCCCTGTTTGTGAGAAAATTCCACCTGGGAAAGAGAAGGTGAGTCTGCCTATAGCAGCAGATAGGCTCCAGGTCCATAAGTGGGGCCAGGCAGGCTTACAGGAGTAGGAGGCACGGAGGCACATTGGGAGGTAGGCTGTTCACTGCCCAGAGGCACAAAGCCCCTGTCCCAGAAGTGAAGGGCAGCCTACAGGCCTCCACTGGATGCCCTGCCACCCATGGACAGCCCCTCCCTGCCCAAGCACTCTTCCTTACTCACTCCTCTGGCTCCATGGGGAAGCAGAATCCCAACTCACAGCTGCAGGAGGAATAGCTGAAGACAGAAGAGGCCTGGCTTCAGCTTCCAGAGCTAAGCCCTGCCAATCTCCCAGCCTCCTGCAGTCTTTCAAGTCTCCGACATTTGATTCCTCCTTTCTTCTCACGAAGTGTCCTTATTTTGCCTCTAGAAAACAGGCACTGGTATCAAGAGTTGCGTGGCTGATGCCAAGACTTAATGCTCCAGAGTGTCTTGCACAGGGCCAAAGCTGCCTCTTCTGGCACACACAGAGTTCTACAGAAGAGCCCCCTTATAGGCCACCAGCCACTGTGAGGACCTCATAAGCAAATGTAAGGGCAGGAAGAGATGGGACATGGTCTGACAAAAACCTCAGCCTTCTCCCTAAGCTCTTCTGCCTTATGATGCTAATAGCTCAGACTCAAAACAGTTGGCTGAGTTCTCCAGCTAAATATTCATTTCTCCAGCTAAATATTCATTCCTTCAATATTAACACCATGTTAGGGAGCCATGTTAAGCCATTGCCTCAGCTTGTCACTGCAGCTAAACATAATGAAATGCCAGAAATTAGGGTCTAGAATTTATTATGGTACCAATTCTAATCCTGAATTCTCAAAGCAGTATCTAGAAAAATATTGAATCAAGAGATTTTTTTTTTTTAAATGAAGATCCTATACTGGAGGGAGATGGGCAACTTCCATTTGGAATAACAAGCAGTATCAATGTCTTTGAATTCACCTTGAAAACCAAACTGTGGTATCCTTTGGAGTAGAAAGAATTCATGGTATTTGAAATTTCCAAGACTACTAATGAGGGGAAAATCTGACGGACCTGAGAAGGTGGGGTTGCTTGAGAAGCAGTAAAGCTTCTCAATGAAGAAATGGAGATGCCATGAGCAGCTGCCTTGGACCAGATTCCAAGGCAGTGTCTTGTAAACTCAGCCACGATTAGGGCTGGGTCATTCTGGACCGTCCTAAAGAGAAACCATTAAAAACCATTAATTCCTTCAGATATCACAGCTGCTTACTCATAGTAGCTCATTCATAGGTGAGGAAACTGAGATCTCCCTAAGATCAAATAACTAACAGGTATGTTAAAAAGTTTCATTTGTTTACATGTTATTACCAAGGGCCAAGTTTCTCCATGTAGTGCAAGGAAATAATTTCCGTGCAACAGCTCGAGATATGCAGCTTGAGTTTGCCTGAAGCCCTGGCACTGTGAATTGCGGCTCCTTCAGATCTTGCAAGCTACCAGCGATTTGGCGGGGTGGGTAACTGGTTGGGAAACCTCCCAGGAAACCACAGCTCCTGCAAATGACTCAGTAGGTGGTTCCGACTTCTCTGAGTCAGAACCAAGCCCATGGCCCAGCCCCATGCCAAGACTCCCTGGCATTGTTGAGATGCGCTGAGCTTGGCTGGCATGTGACACTGAGGACCTCTGGTGTTTGTCTGCAAAGGGATGAATGCTCTTTCTGATAAGGAACCAAGGAGTGTGGAACAGAAAAGCAGCTGAATTCTCTCAGTGGCCTGGCTCTCTCTTGCCCCCTCAATCCCTGAAGAGTGTTGATGGCTTCCTACATCAGACAACCTTTCACTTAAAAACTTACTCCTCTTCCTTACCCAGGAGTTTCCAGGTTGCCTCCCACAGTCATGAACTTGCAGATACAGAATGCTTAGTTCTAGTACTGATTCTGCTGCTTCCCAGGGCTGTGACCCTGAGCAAGTCTCCCACTGTGGGCCTCAAGTATTACCCATCCTAATTTCATCATCAGCCCAATTGTCCTCTAGTGCCATGATGATCATACTAATCTTCCAACCCAAATTCTCCACTGGCTCCCACTGCCTATGGAATCATGTCCAGACTTCTTAGCCTGGTATTCAAATCCCAATCTCTCTTTTAAGCCTCAGCTTCCTCTATTATTCTCCCTGTAGCCTACGTTCTTAGCAAATTGGACCACTCACTCTCCCTAAATGTACTGTGCATTTCCCATTCCCTGTGCCCTTGCAGTGCCCTTTTCTTGAGATGCCCTCTCCTTGCCTCTGGAAATTTTGCCTACGCTTCCAGGCTCAGATCACATGTGACCTCTTCCTCCAAGCAGCTTCTGCAGCTCATCTCTTATGAAGCCCCCTTGATCTCTCACATCACAGTTTGTTGGTATCTTCCTATTGACATAGAACACATTATTCTGAATTGCAGGCATTTGTGTGGATGACTTCTCTCTCCTCCTGGATGGCATACTCCTAAAGGAAGAGGGGTGGGGGAGGATGTCTTATTCCCCTTTCAATTTCCCATCATGCCAGGGTATACAAATCTGTACTAATGAACAAATGAATGAATTTAGAAAATCTAGATGGATGTTCTAAAATTATCTACAGCTGTGGTATTTCATACCAGAGGTGGCTGCACATCAGTAATAAAAACCAGCCCAGACACAAGCTTTTCATATGGGAAAAAGCAGAGGCACTGGTGCGATCCATTCTGTTGGCCATGAAATGTCTTTGGGTGTGTGCACACAGACTCCCACAAACCAGATGCAACATCTGCTTTTGAAGGGCCCAGAGAGGCTGGGCTCCCTCATTTCTCAATGTGATGAGAAGCGCATTGGAGTCTTGCAGCTGACAGTTGTTCGGTAAAGAAACACCTACTTAGCATAGCCCCAGCTCCAGCTCCACACCATATGCATCAATAGGGGTGGGTCACAGTGCCCTCTTGGCAGTAAGCCAGGAGGAGATTTGAGGTTTGGTTTTGCTGTGCTCAACAGGCAGTCCTGATCTACATTAACAAGTCTCCTGCTTCCGTGTGACTAGCTAACAAGGAGACTGCTGCCTGCCTCATGCAGGGAGACCTTTCCCAAAGCTTGGCACCTGCCCTATGCTGGCCCAGTGGAGGCCAAATGGGGGAGTAGAAAGGAAGACATTGCTAAAGTTCTCTTTTCCACTTTCCTTCAAGAGAGTAGACCAGTATTCTCAAACTTTAGCAAGGGTCAGGGTCCTCTGGAGGGCTTGTAAAAAGAAAAAAAAACAAAAACACAGATTGCTGGGCCATAACTCCAGAGTATGTGACTTAGTAGCTCTGGGATAAGGCCCAAGAGGTTTTTTTTGTTGTTGTTGTTTTTTTTTTTTTTCTGATATGAGGTCTCACTATGTGACCCAGGCTGGTCTGGTCTTGAACTACTGGCCTCAAGCAGTCCTCTTGCTTCAGCCTCCTGAGTTGCTGGGATTACAGGTATGAGTCAATGAGTCATCACACTGGCTCAAGAATTTGCATTTCTAACAAATTTCCAGGTGATGCTGATGTTGCCTGTCTGGGAGCCACACTTTGAGAACCGTTGTATTGGCTACTCCAAAGAAAGGCAAATGAAAGCCCTCAAGCCATCACTGGCTGGACAAGAGGTGTGACTGTCTCCCTGCCTCCAGGTTCTGCTCCATTACAATCTGTCCTCTACTTTGCCACAGAAAGCACCTTTCTAAAGCACACATCCACCTATGCCATTGGCTGCACTGCCTGTTCCTTGCCTATAAAATACAAACTCCACAGCCAAGCTTATGTTGTCTAAGCCGTTAACTGTGTGCCAAGCACTGTTCTAAAACCTCTACACATTATTAGCTCATTTAATCCACATAATTCTATGCAGTAGGTACTATTATTATCCCCATTTTAGAAATAATGAATCCCACAGGGGGCCCTCAGGAAATATTTTCTGAATGAATGAATAAAAAGATGCTCACAAGCATTTACACTGTGTACTACAGAGGACTATTTCCATGCCAAAGGAAACCATCAAAAAGTGAAGAATTGGCTTGCCAACCAGTCATTTGTTCCTGCACTACACCAAATAACCCGTTTGCCTGCAATTGGCTGGATATTCTGGCTTTGTGTAGACATCTCCTCGCTGGGAGAAAAGCCAGAGTTAATCCTTCACAAAGGGTTGTTTAATAATAACCAGAAACTGGAGGAGAGCAGAAAAGAACACAATGATCCCACACAAGCTGAGGAAAATGGACTGTTCAAACTCACAGTGTCCATGCTGCCAGTAAGGGCCCTTGGTGTGGCCTGAGGTTTCTTAATTTTTATTATAAAAATAGAACATGAATATGTCTCTCCTGATTATCACCACCAAATGCACCAGTGAAAACATCTATGGCTACATATTACTCTAATGCAACACTAATGCTTACATTGGAACAGAAAATCAGGTCATCGTCGAGAGTCTATAAATGGACAGCCCTCTCCATCCATTACTTATTTATGTTTCCCGCCTTTTGCTTAGCCAGCCTTGAGGCCCAAACAGAGAAACACACCACACATAAAGTTACCAGTCCAGATAAATAAAACATCAGACTCAAATTGGCAGCTTCATCCTTCATTGCTTTGGAGGAGGTGGACTTCAACAGCCAGATGCCGCACAAATGATCAGCAAAATGTGACCCTTTGAGACCGCAGCAGACAAGTCATTCCTGAGACGTGTATCTTCCCAAAAGTTAGCTTTGCCCTTTTTAGAGAACATTCTTGTTTACTGCAGACAGAAGACAATGATCCCAAAATAAGTTTGAGCCCAAATCTCTTTGAGTTGGGCAAACTGAGACTGACATTGTTGAATTCATCACCAGTTGAAGTCAAGGGTTTCCCCATGTGGCCGGCCCTACAGTTACTCAGCCTGAAGGCTCATCATGGTAATATTACCCATGGGAAGGTCTGCATATTAACGAAACCATCAGAGTCCCTGCGCAAAGTTCCAGCAGAAAAACAATGATGCTAGCACCCAATCCTATCTGATGGCCCAGAGGTATCTATGACCCTGGGGGAAGCCCTTCTTAGTAAAAGGAAGACCTATCTCCAGGAACAAAATGACTTGCCTTGCTCCTTACAGTCTTCTGTCTGTCTACTCACAGCAGCCATCTCCTAGACTGAACAAAGTAGGATGCTTTTACCTAGTTTTCAGCTTAGCCTTGTGCTAGGCAACCTGTGAAGTGGCTCTGACGGAGAGAGCTGGTGTAATTAGCAGCACAGGGCACGTTTCCAGAAACAGCCTGGATGGAGAAACAGAGGGCACCCTTGCACACCTGTCACACCTTCAGCCTCTGCTCAAAAGTGTCCACCGTCTTTGTCCACAGTAGCTACAGAAGTGAAAATGTTTGCCTCGGCATCCTCTCCATCACCGTCACCACCACCTAGCCCCCAAACGGGGATCACAGTGCTCTATCCACCCCTGAGAGCAACTGTGTGCAGTCACCAGCAAGGATGGTTCTGCCAGAGTGACGGGCACTGCCTGTGACCATACAGTGGCAGCGGTCAAGAAACAAGCCCTTCTGCTCAATACTTCATCTTTTCCTGTGTGCTGAGAATTAGGTACCTCTTAGCTAGTTAGAAAAACTAGCAGTTATTATTGATGAAATGTGTAAGACAGACATTTTGTTAGGGGCAGAGGAGAAGATAGTAGAAATCTCCAGTCATTGAGGACTGTCTCTAAAACCATTCAAATCAAACCACTTCAACAAGGATAAAGCACTGTGCTGATGTAAGGGATGGTCATTAGATAAGAGGAGTATTACATCTTATGCTCTGTGAAGGAAAGGGTATAGGTCTTATATTTTTTTTAATCCAGTGATAACAACGGCAAACATTTACTTAATGTGTGCTAGGCACCATATGGAGTGCTCTATGTTGGATTATCTCATTTCATCCTCACAATTTTATGAGGAATATATCATTATTATCAACCCATTCAATGGATGAGGAAACCGAGGCATACAGCTGGCAAGTGGCAAAGCCAAAGTTAGAACCCAAAAGTCTGACACCAAAACTCAAACTGCCCCCTCTGACACAGAAACTTTCATGGAGCTCAGTGAGAACTCTAGGACCAGTGTAGGCACTCTCTGAATTCTTCTAGATAGCACTGAGCTTGAGTATGGTTGTTGTTTAAGAGTATTTACTGTCTGGGTGATTATTCTGGCTCATTTCATAAGGCTTTTATCTTGGTGAGAAAGCACTCACCATCTTCTAGTTGGAAAGCCAAGGTCTTCCAACCTTGGGAAAATCCTGCCTCATTATGCCAAGAGTTACCAAACAGCACAGGAAAATATTATCACAGATTTCCTGAAACTGGGTGAGATCATTCAGTTCAAAGCCTGCACAATTCTGTTTCCTATGCATTGGGGGCAGAAAAATGTATGATTGCTCCTTAGAGCTCATTCTCACGGGTGATTCCACCAGTTTCCCAGACTCCAACTTGGGTCTTCCCAGTAGTGTCTGCTACCACCAAAGACAGTAAGGTGCAGTGGAGGGAGTTCTGAACCAGAACACCTGGTTCACGTTTCAGCTCCAACTACTGTTACAGTTTGTGTGACCTTGAGCAAATCACCCAGCCACTCTGGCCATCTGAAATATTATCAGTCAAATGGGGATGCTGATATTTGTGATAATGTTACATAAACTTGCCTACCTCAGAGGCTCACAGTTAGGACCAATGAAGATTCTATATGTGAAAACACAGGCTAATATAGAGCACAATAACAGTGATTACAGCTAATATTTCTTTTCTTTTTTTGCTTATGATGTGCCAGGAACCTCATGAGGTGGATCATATTATCTGCAATTGCCAGTGAGGAAGAGGAAGGAGAGACTCAGAGAACGAAAATTAGCAGAAGTAGAATTTGAACCTAGGTTTCTAGGTTCGAGATAGGTTTTTCTAGCTTGTGTACACGAGCTAATGTTGCCCTAAAGGGAGTGAAAATTGATTTTTGAGGGCCAAAAAGTTGCTGTTTTTATATATAAAGTACAGATATACACATCGTACATAAACAAACACATAGTGTATCTGTATCTGCGGTATTACAATCTCATGGGGAGAGTGATTAGAAAAAACAATGTCTAAAACAGCTCCATAGGAGGCAATAATGAAGAAAAATTTGAGAAATACTGGTCTATCTTCACTCTATCATTCCATTTCCCATAATTAATAAAGATGATCATTGTTACCATGACAATTAAGTTTCTGCAGTGGAAGGTTGCATGCTGTATTCAAATATAGTACCTGTGAAGGTGGTGGCCAGTTTAGCTGCCACTGTAGATGATCTAGCTTAGAGGTCGTGTGCAAAGAATTCAAATATCTTCACATTTAAATTCTAAAGTGTAAAACTTCTGCCAATCAAAATTAAAAGGTAATGTGTCATTAATGCTACTCACTCTACACCCTGGATACAGGTACATGGTTAGATCAGTTCATACAAACTAGAGGAGGGAAACACTCACTTAAACATTTTAAATAAGAGGAAGGCAAGGAGGATTGCTTGAGGCCAGGAGTTTGACACCAGCCTAGGCAACACAGTGAGACCTCATCTCAAAAAAAATTTTTTTTAATACTGGGAAAAATAAAAATGATAATTGGTGCATTTAGAACATTAATACAAATCTGCCTAGATCTGCCACTGCGGATACAGATTGCTTCTTTTCTTTTGGCTACTGAAAAAACTGGAGATTTGTGTGTAAATTCCAAGTAATATCTGTGAATTAAATAAAAAGGCACTGGCCCATGCCCGGCTTCTTAAACAAATCAGGCTTATTCATGCAACATGCTTCCAGAAATGTGTTCAAGTCTTGTCACCAGTGATGGCTCGATCAAAGTTATTTGCTCAGGCCATTGCTCGTTGGCCCATTTCAACTTGCTACGTCCTGCAGCCATCTTTCCTCTCTCAGACCTCTTCCCTCGGCATCGCAGCTCCTGACCTCCACTTTGGCCTTAGCGCTCCCTCGGAGACTTCTTGTCATTCCAATTATGGATTCACTCACTCACTCACTCACTCATTCATTCATTCCATTCATTGTATTATATTCAACAAACTGTGACCTTGTCCCCACCATGAACCAGGCATTCTTTCAGCATGGTAGCCCTGCCTCTCAGGTCTGAGAGGTCCAACTGTCTGGGCCAGCCTTGTCCAGATTCTCTACTGGACAAAGGGGGCTGGAGAGGAGGGGCACGCAGTCATCAGAGGCTTCATTTTGTACAAATTGCCTTTGAGGTGTTCTTCTGACTGAAGCACAGCAGGGACGCACGTGCTCACTTGCAACTCTGGGCCAGGCTGGTCCTGAGGTACCTGTGATAATCAATCCAGTTGCCATAGCGGCCTTAAGTGTTCATTTACCACTATGCGACCTGGAGCAATAATATATTATGCCTTTCGCCAGAGGGAGCCGTGCCAGCCTCAGCACAGGGCGGCCGTGTCGGCCATCAGTCACCACTCCCCTTCACAACCTTTTGTTCCCCGCTCATTACGGTGAATTACAACAGGGGGACAGCACATTTTTCAGGAGAGTTTCTCCTGTTAAGTCTGAGAGCTCTAACTCTTCCTGGGTTGTTCCAAGTCGGCTGTGCTAGCCCTGTACCCCTGCAACGTTTAAGCACGGGACAGTGCCGTTCACTGGACTTCCCTCTTTTCCCTCCTCTTGCACTTAGAATGGCTGAAAAGCAGTGTGTGTGCACATTTCTACAAGGCAAGATAAAAAACCACTCCAGTGTATTTACTATAAATATTGGATACTGCATTTTGTTGCACTCTGTCATGTGCCTGAAGGCCTATCCTGGTGGTAAATTACATTACAGAACACTAAATTGGCCATCATGTCAGCTTTGAGCCTTGGCATTGCTACTTCAAGATGAGTAGAAGATCACTTCCAAAGTCACGCATGGGAGGATCAGGGGCCAACACCTCCAACCCTATCAGCATTTTTTGAAAATGTTTCACTCTAATAGTGATGGTGAACATTCTAAGATCCTAAAAATTAGAGGCTGGGTCACAAGATTAGATCACTGAAAGAAATTAAAGATAAAATTGTTGGCTAAGATGATTTCTAATAGCCCCAAACCAGAAACAACCCCAAAGGCCATCAATTGGTAATGAATAAACAAACTGTACGTCCATACGATGGAATACTATTCCAGTAATAAAAAGAAATTATAATACAACAACATGGATGAATCTCAAAAACATCCGCTAGGTGAAAGATGTTGAACAAAAAAGAATATGTATTATATTATTGTATTTAGATAAAACTCTAGAAAAGGCAAAATACAGAGACAGAAAGCTGATCTGTGGAAGCCAGAGGCCAGGTTGCAGGGGGATGGGATTGAGAGCCAAGAGGCCCGAGGGAGCATTTTAGGTGAGGGAACTGTTCTATGTATTGTTTCTGATGGTGGTTATGGTTGTAAACAATAACCAAAATTCATCTAACTGTATGCTTATAACTGGATTACATTGTATGTAAATAATATTGTAGTCAGCCTGTAATCCCAGCAGTTTGGGAGTCAGAGGCAGGTGGATCATGAGGTCAGAAGATTGAGACCATCCTGGCCAATATGGTGAAACCCTGTCTCTACTAAAATACAAAAAAATTAGCCGGGCATGGTGGTGCGTGCCTGTAGTCCCAGCTACTCGGGAGGCTGAGGCAGGGGGAATTGCTTGAACTCGGGAGGCAGAGCTTGCAGTGAGCCAAGATCGCGCCACTGCACTCCAGCCCGGCAGCAGAGTGAGACTCTGTCTCTAAATAAATAAATAAATAATCATAATATTTTAGTCAGTGGAAGAAAAGGAAAACAAATGTTGACCAAGGCAAATGGCCATGATTTTTCTCCTATGTGATAGTAGACCTGCAAGAAAGAAGTGGTATTGTATAGAAAAACAAGTTATACTCATTAGACAAAATCAAATGAGCCAACTTTGTGAACCTAAGCTTGGAGACACCAAACACTTCATAAATTTTATGGCATGGTGATAAGCTATTACATATACCACCCCTGGCATGGAAAAGCCTTGTCAGTTGCAGGTCAACCTCTGGTTAATTCAAGCTGGGTCTAAAAGGCACTAAATTGAGTGTGGTTTCACTTCCTTGGACTTCAGGTTCCTTGTCCTTGAAGTGGAAGGGTTGGATGAAATGGCTGTTAAAGCTTCAAAATGATACAACTGTGCCAGTCTTTGCTCAACTCCAAGCTCTTTAATGTGTTGGCATCTTACGATTCCATTTAGCTATTAGGATCCCAGGGCCAAATCTGGCTTGTCCCAATGTCACTGTTCTACAGAACGGGGTGAAGGGGCCTAAGATACTTGGAGGAAAGTCTACCAGTGTCATGGTCAACAGTGGGCCCTCTCAATGAGACAGCCTCGGGCTGAGTTCCCTGTCTGGACACAGCAGCCAGTTTCTATGATGCTTTCACCCAGAGGTGTTCTTGGAAGATCTCCAGTGTACTTTATTTTTAGTTCCTTGGTGAGTGCTCACTTTGTATTCTAAGAAAACTTTTAGATCTCAAGACAAGGAATTTTTGATCTCATTTTTTTATGCAATTATGAGTCATTCCACATGTTAGCATTAGCAACCCAAGACCTCCCTCTCCTCACTGATCTATCTTTTTCATCTCTTCAAAGATCCTGGAGGTAAGGAAGGGTTTTAAATGTTTGCCCTTGAAAAGAAAAGACGTGCAAACCGGAAACTGGTGACTAGCACTGCTGTTGTTACCAAGAAATAGTTTTTAAAAGCAGACCTTTTAGGAAGATAATTGTTGATCTTTGCATTACCCACCAGTCCAGTGAGCAGGCAAATCTCCTATGCATAAAATCTGCTAAGTGTTCAAGCAAACTCACCTTTCCTAAAGGACTGAATTAAAACTCAATCCATAATATCTTGGGAAGATTCCCCCTAATTTTTTGAAAACATGGAAATTTTTTTTCATGTGATAGATCTGGTTGAAAACTAAAATATCAGCAAAAGCCATAGCTAATCATAAACGTAACTATTTATGGAGCCCTTACATAATGGTCAGCTACTGTGCACACAGTAGATCTTTCAGACCTTACAACTAGATGTGGAAACTGAGTCTTAGTGAGTTTATGTCTCAAGGCCAAGGCTGCCTCGCCTGTAAACAGCAGAGCTGGGATATACACCCTTATCAGACCAAATCCCAAATCAGTGCTCTTCCCCCTAGTGCTTATTGTCAAATTCTGGTTTGTCAAATTGTCAAACCAGAACCAGGTTTCTGTTTTACGTTTCTATTCATAAGGCGAATTACGTGTGTTAAGCAAGATGTTCGGCAATTATTTGTCCATGGATGAAAAGGTGTATGTTTAGGTTTCTTGTATCTTATACTTTGCTTCACATTAGGGATGTAGCCTCAGGCATACATTCATGTGAGCAGTGACCTGTAATCAGTTTATAAGATTATCACTTAAAAGAATTTTCCTGTTACTGATGATACTTAGAGATTGGCTGTTAGAATGCTGTGTGAATGTTATATGCATATACATACAAACATGTTTTCTCTTTATCCTTGATCTTCCTATCCTCCTTCAAAACAAACACAGTCTTTAATCTTTAGGTTTATGTGCAAAAGTGATAATGCAGACATACCCTGGGATGGAGGTGGGGAGGACACAGGCAACTGGGCATAAGGAGAGATAATAAGACACAATTCCAAGGCTGGCCTTTGCTGGCCTTACACATTCTGGAACAAATAAAGCTAACAATATTATCAAGCCCACAAAGCCCTGTTAGAGTTGAAATTGCAGCTCACTGAAGGTCAAATTTATTAGATTTTCTTTTCTGCCTTCATAGAATGGTTGAATAACAACTTCCTATTTTTAGCATGAACTCTCCTTTGTAATTGCTTCACCCAAACCAAGAAAGCTGGAGTCAGGGTACCTGTATCCATCTTTGCTGGCATCATGTTCTAAATCAAGTCCAAGTAGCTATGCATAGTAGCATCTTCTTATTTTGAGACTTGGCCCTTCAACTAGTGGTTTAGAAAGAAAGGTGACTTTGCTAGGATGCTGGGGCAAAAACCAGGGTGCTGAGGAAGACTGCCAGGTTCTGCAGGACATTTTAAAAGTACACTGTCAGGTTTGGGGTTTAACCTCTCACATGTCTTTCTTAATTTTTTTTTTTTTCACTTTTAAAGTTAGCTTAGGAACGTCAATTCTGATTCTATTCAATCTTGTTCTGGCTCTTGTAGTCACTCTTCTGAGGCACTCTTGTTCTTTGCTGTAATCAAGGTCATGCTTAAAAAGAGATGTTATTTCTTGATCAGGGTTTTGAGAGGATTACATTTTCAATGTGAAGGTTCAGCCACTGTTTTAGAGGACTGTACTAATGAGCATAAGACAGAAGGTCTTGGCCCAATGTGGACCCGCATTCAGTTCTATTCTCCAAGGATGACATCTTTAACCTCAGCCAGCCATTTCGCAAAAGTGAGTAATGGGTCGGCTGGGCATGGTGGCTCATGCCTGTAATCCCAGCACTTTGGGAGGCCGAGGTGGGGGGATTACCTGAGCTCAGGAGTTCAAGACCAGCCTGGGCAACACGGTGAAACCCCATCTCTACTAAAATACAAAAAATTAGCCGGGCGTGGTAGCGTGTGCCTGTAATCCCAGCTACTCGGGAGGCTGAGGCAGGAGAATTGCTTGAAACTGGGAGGCAGAGGTTGCAGTGACCCGAGATCATGCCACTGCACTCCAGCATGGGTGACAGAGCCAGACTCCATCTCCAAAAAAAAAAAAAGAAGTGAGTAATGGGTCAAAGGGGACCAGATGAGAGCAAAAATGAGCATAAATATATCACTTCTATTAACTAAACAAACCATAAAATGGAGGCCCTTTGCCATAGTCAGTCAGTCGTCCATTATCATGACAGGAAAAATCACACATATGCTCTCATATGAGTTGTCCATCTGTCAAAGAATTTGTATAAACCGAAGAACAGTAACATGCACTGAAGATGAAAAGCACCTGGGGAGCTTTAAAAATTCCTGAGGCCCAGGCCACCCTGGTCCCACCCGGGAAGTCTGACGTAACTGGTCTGAGATGGAGCATGGGCATCAGTACAATTTAAAAGCCCCAGGAAGATCCTCCCATGCCACTAGAGCTAGAACCACTGGTCTAGACCCAGTTGGCCACAGTGAACACTGTAATAAGGGCCAGGGACTCTGCACAAACTGCCTTAATGGGTGGAGTTACAGGTGGTAAAAAACAGAAAACCGTATACAATAAGCAGCACGGAGCGAACTGCGGTGGCTCAAGCCTGTAATCCCAGCACTTTGGGAGGCTAAGGCAAGTGGATCACCTGAGCTCAGGAGTTCAAGACCAGCTTGGGCAACATGGTGAAACCCCATCTCTACCAAAAATACAAAAAAGAAAAAAATGGCGAGGTGTGGTGGCAAGCATCTGTGATCTCCGCTACTTGGGAGGCTGAGGTGAGAGGACTGCTTGAGCCCGAGGGGCAGAGGTTGCAGTGAGCTGAGATCATACCACTGTACTCCAAAAAAAAAAAAAAAAAAAAAAAAAGCAGCATGGCCCAGAATTCCTGTCTGATGCTTCCCATATTCCCAGACGGAAATACACCATTTCCAATAATCGTCCCTGCAGAAGGATAGAAAAATGTCAGCAACAAGAGTGACACTTAAAACTGCACGCCAGACCCCTGTGGTTGAGATGCTACATGCCCAACGTGGTCTGACTTCCCACTGACTGACCTAGGCATAGCACCAGGTGGAGCATGCAGACATATCAAGGTTTCCATAGGGTCCACAGCTCAGAGATATAACAGATGCCCGATAGGAGCAAAATGAAAGATTGAAACAAAAACAAACAGCCCACTTTGGTTTTAGAGCAGAGAAAGCTAGGAGCTGATTGGCTTAAGAGCAGAGAGGAGGAAGGCTATAGTTTAATATACCCAGCAAACCCAGCAATATGGGGCTGGACCACTCCATATAGATAACCTATAAAATATAATTTCCCTCCCCACCCTCTCTCTGAAAATCCAAACTCACGATCACATAAACTGCACAAATCATGGGAAAGAACAGGAACTCTCATCTCTCTTTTTAAAGGAAAATATGTATTCCAAGGTTCCTGTTGGCACGAGCTGGACATTACAGGGCTGATATCTCTGGGGACAAGGCACAGTGCTGGCTTCTTGCATGGAGGCAAGTGGTGCCAACTGGCCAGCATGCCAGGTTGGCTCTCTTCCAGGACACAGTGGCTTGCCTGAGCTCCTGTCAGGGGAAACGTTGTTATATCATGGCTGCTGCAGACAAGAAGATGATGGAAAGGATAAGGCTCTCCAGGCTACAACTACCGAGAACAGTGCTTGTTAGAAAAAATACTTTTCACCATTAGGGGAGGAAAACGGCTCTTCCTCCAAATTCCTCCCATTTGCTCCCCATCCCTGCCATGCATAACAATATGTTCCATTCAGAAGTAGTGTTAGAAATAAAGGATTGCAGACAAAACTGTACTTTGGAAAAGGGAAAATAATTGGTTCAGTCAAGGGGCACTTTTTTGGCAAACCCAAGGCAACTCACCTTGGTACATATGCTTGTCTATCCCAGTGCACATGATGAGACCTGAAATCGAGAGGTCACTTCTGTTTGTGGGAAAGTCAGGATCACTTAATTGGCCAGAAGAGCCAGAAGCAAGCCAACTTATCAACCTAGTTTTTAATCTATGAGGCCGAATCTATTCCCTGACTTTTTCACACAGGTGATGATGCTCATAAGTTCTCCCAGCAGCTGGGCAGACTGATGAGTCAGGAATGTACCAGGTTCCCCACCCTGAGTTCAGGCTGGGCTCACTCTAGGACTCAGGTGGGTTATATGCAGGAGAAACCAAGGAACCTCCAGGAAGAAGATGCATTCCAAGGGAAGAGTGAAGCCAAGTGCACCTTTCTGAATCAAAGATAATGAGCCAGGATCAGCGGGTGTGCTGAGGGTGATTCCGCACAGCGTCCCCCACCCTGACTGTCCTATGTCCCATGGGAGAGCAGCTGCAATTGCATGGATGAATAAAACCAAAATGACTCCGACTCCCTCTCCCTCTCTCTCCCTCCTTCTCCCCACGGTCTCCCTCTCCCTCTCTTTCCAGGGTCTCCCTCTGATGCCGAGCCGAAGCGGGACTGTACTGCCGCCATCTCTGCTCACTGCAACCTCCCTGCCTGATTCTCCTGCCTCAGCCTGCCCAGTGCCTGCGACTGCAGGCACGCACCGCCACGCCTGACTGGTTTTCGTATTTTTTTGGTGGAGACAGGGTTTCGCTGTGTTGGCCAGGCTGGTCTCCAGCTCCTAACCGGGAGTGATCTGCCAGCCTCGGCCTCCCGAGTTGCCGGGATTGCAGATGGAGTCTCATTCACTCAGTGCTCAATGTTGCCCAGGCTGGAGTGCAGTGGCGTGATCTCGGGTAGCTACAACCTCCACCTCCCAGCCGCCTGCCTTGGCTTCCCAAAGTGCCGAGATTGCAGCCTCTGCCTGGCCGCCACCCCGTCTGGGAAGTGAGGAGCGTCTCTGCCTGGCCGCCCATCGTCTGGGATGTGAGGAACCCCTCTGCCCAGCTGCCCAGTCTGGGAAGTGAGGAGCGCCTCTTCCCGGCCGCCATCCCGTCTAGGAAGTGAGGAGCGTCTCTGCCTGGCCGCCCATCGTCTGAGATGTGGGGAGCGCCTCTGCCCCGCCGCCCCGTCTGGGATGTGAGGAGCACCCCTGCCCGGCCGCGACCCTGTCTGGGAGGTGAGGAGCGTCTCTGCCCGGCCGCCCTCTCTGAGAAGTGAGGAGCCCCTCCGCCCGGCAGCCGCCCCTTCCGGGAGGGAGGTGGGGGGCCAGCCCCCACCCGGCCAGCCGCCCCGACCGGGAGGGAGGTGGGGGGTCAGCCCCCGCCCGGCCAGCCCCTTCTGGGAAGTGAGGAGCCCCTCTGCCCAGCCGCCACCCCGTCTGGGAGGTATACCCAACAGCTCATTGAGAACGGGCCATGATGACGATGGCGGTTTTGTCGAATAGAAAAGGGGGAAATGTGGGGAAAAGATAGAGAAATCAGATTGTTGCTGTGTCTGTGTGGAAAGAGGTAGACATAGGAGACTCCATTTTGTTCTGTACTGGGAAAAATTCTTCTGCCTTGGGATGCTGTTGATCTTTGACCTTACCCCCAACCCGGTGCTCTCTGAAACATGTGCTGTGTCCACTCAGGGTTAAATGGATTAAGGGCGGTGCAACATGTGCTATGTTAAACAGATGCTTGAAGGCAGCATGCTCGTTAAGAGTCATCACCACTCCCTAATCTCAAGTACCCAGGGACACAAACACTGCGGAAGGCCCCAGGGTCCTCTGCCTAGGAAAACCAGAGACCTTTGTTCACTTGTTTATCTGCTGACCTTCCCTCCACTATTGTCCTATGACCCTGCCAAATCCCCCTCTGCGAGAAACACCCAAGAATGATCAATAAAAAAAAAACAAAAAAACAAAAAACAAAAATGAAACAAAAAAGGGCCGTTTTCCAGAAGTCATGGGTAGCACCTGGCTAGTGCAAAGTGCAGTCTTGGGTGCTGTGCTGCCTGCAGCCTCCACAGTGGGAGATGGTACCTAAACAAGGTATTGGGAAGAGTTGCAGCAGTAATGGCATCATTAACAGGCAGGGCATGGGGCCTTGGGGCCTCAGGGGCAGCTATTTGTGGGCATCAGAAGTGGCATTAGTGCTATCCACAGACAGCAACACCACCCCTATGGCCACCTGTGGGCATCTATAGTGGTGGATGATGCCTTGATGATTTCCTTGGATGTCATGGCTAAGCCATTGTTTTTTGGCAGCTGCAGCTTCTGAAGATGTTACTGAGAGCCACAGAGAAAGTGAAGACGGCTGAGACAACCAGGTCATGCGAGACATGCCAAAGATGCCCAGATTGCTTAAAAGACATTTGGGAAAGGGAGCATTTAAAGTTCTTTCCAGAGTATGGATGGGGACAAAACTACCTGGAGAGCCTATTTTTTATTCCCAGGCAAATATGACTGAAAAAAAAAATCACAGGTGTTAAAGAAGAAAAATAAAATTGGATGAAAAAAATGTCTCTGCTTTTTCTGGTGATGCAAATACAAGGCATCATCCATTTAGAAGAAATAAATCCATTTTTTTCTTTCCACTCCAAAATGCCAACATTTACAAATGAGTTATAGAAGTCACTTCTGGAAGACAAAATACTCTCCATGGTTCATTTCCTCAGTCACTCAACAAATAGTAACTAAAAATAGATGAAGTTCCCAGCTAGTGCAAATGTCTGTCAGGCATAAGTAACAACAGAAACAACAATATATAATTTATGCCAGACTTTTTTACATGAGCAACCTCATCTAACACTTATGACCCTACTGTGACAAGTACCATTTTCTCCTATTTTAAAGATGAAAAAACTGAGGCTTAGACAAGTCATGTGACTTGGTGAAAATAATAGAAATATTAAGGGGAAGAACAAGGTCACACATTTGGATCTTCCAATTCTAGCCCTAGATTCTTCCCATCCCCCACAACAAATATAAGATACGGTCCTATTCTCTGCTTTCAAGAAACAGACACAAACCCATTAAAGAACTAGAAACTAGAACCTGTTTCTATTCTCTCCTGGTTCTAAAGGATGGATGCAGAAGAGACTGATAGTTCAGGCAGGAGAGGAATCAATGGAAGCTGGAATTGTCAAGGAGTTGTTCCAGAGCAGGAGAGATATAAGGATCTGAACAGGCAAACAGGAAACAGGCAGAGTTGAGTAGAAGTATATTCTGAGAGGTGGACAAGATGAAGAAATATGAGCTTTCTTCCTAAGGTGTGCTGGAGTGATGAGATACAGCACAGTAGTGGTGTCCAGTCCTGCATTCTTTCCTTCCCCAACATCTCTGAAGCACCTAGCATGCACCAGGCACCTTGTTACACCCAGGAGCACACACCCCCTATGACATGGTCCCTTCCCCGTGAAGCTCACAGCCTAACGTGTTGAGGCAGCTGAACCCCACGTGATTCCCAGCCCAGCCAAACTGTCTCCTACTATCCATGATGAAAACATCAGAAGTTGCCAGCCCAAATCTTGCTTGGCTTCTCAAATCAGGCTGTTTATCAGCACTGCTTCACACAGATAAAACCTCTCAATATGGAGCTAAAGTGGAAAAAAACTCAGCACGTAAAAATAAACTGCCCAAATCGTGTTCCCTCCCCACTCCATTCAGCGCCCAGTATCACTACACACGTGAAAATGCCACGCAGCCCTGGACCTGAGCATCAGAGCAGCTGCTGTGTGTGGACACAAAGTACAACTCAAGAGCCCTCTCCAATTCTGCTCCAATTGTCGTAGCCTCGTCTGAACTCTGAGCTGGACGCTCCACTGCAGGATACAGAGCATGAATTGAGAGAAAGCTTCCTAACCTTCATATTGTCAACTGGTGTCTTGCTGCATTTGCCACAGATCCCATAGCGTGGTGTTAGAAATGGTGTTGACACACTCCCACATATCTTTAGCATTACATTTCCCATGTTGCTCCTCCTTATATCTTTATCTGCACTTGGTTTATAAGTGAAATCAACTGATAAGGCTTCCATTTCATACCATCTGTTATGTGTCACCAACACTGGTTTTGTAAAAGAGATGAGAAGGATCTAAGACTACTGAAACTTTCACAGTCATTTCCAGCTCGGTAGGCTAGAAACTGAATCTTAAAGAGTCACTGGACATACTCAAAGAAGAACTTCCCACTCCAAGACACATAATTGTCAGATTCACCAAAGTTGAAATGAAGGAAAAAATGTTAAGGGCAGCCAGAGAGAAAGGTCGGGTTACCCTCAAAGGGAAGCCCATCAGACTAACAGCGGATCTCTCGGCAGAAACCCTACAAGCCAGAAGAGAGTGGGGGCCAATATTCAACATTCTTAAAGAAAAGAATTTTCAACCCAGAATTTCATATCCAGCCAAACTAAGCTTCATAAGTGAAGGAGAAATAAAATACTTTACAGACAAGCAAATGCTGAGAGATTTTGTCACCACCAGGCCTGCCCTAAAAGAGCTCCTGAAGGAAGCGCTAAACATGGAAAGGAACAACCGGTACCACCTGCTGCAAAATCATGCCAAAATGGAAAGACCATCGAGACTAGGAAGAAACTACATCAACTAACGAGCAAAATCACCAGCTAACATCATAATGACAGGATCAAATTCACACATAACAATATTAACTTTAAATGTAAATGGACTAAATGCTCCAATTAAAAGACACAGACTGGCAAATTGGATAAAGAGTCAAGACCCATCAGTGTGCTGTATTCAGGAAACCCATCTCATGTGCAGAGACACACATAGGCTCAAAATAAAAGGATGAAGGAAGATCTACCAAGCAAATGGAAAACAAAAAAAAGGCAGGGGTTGCAATCCTAGTCTCTGATAAAACAGACTTTAAACCAACAAAGATCAAAAGAGACAAAGAAGGCCATTACATAATGGTAAAGGGATTAATTCAACAAGAAGAGCTAACTATCCTAAATATATATGCACCCAATACACGAGCACCCAGATTCATAAAGCAAGTCCTGAGTGACCTACAAAGAGACTTAGACTCCCACACATTAATAATGGGAGACTTTAACACCCCACTGTCGACATTAGACAGATCAACGAGACAGAAAGTCAACAAGGATACCCAGGAATTGAACTCAGCTCTGCACCAAGCGGACCTAATAGACATCTACAGAACTCTCCACCCCAAATCAACAGAATATACATTTTTTTTCAGCACAACACCACACCTATTCCAAAATTGACCACATACTTGGAAGTAAAGCTCTCCTCAGCAAATGTAAAAGAACAGAGATTATAACAAACTATCTCTCAGACCACAGTGCAATCAAACTAGAACTCGGGATTAAGAATCTCACTCAAAACCGCTCAACTACATGGAAACTGAACAACCTGCTCCTGAATGACTACTGGATACATAACGAAATGAAGGCAGAAATAAAGATGTTCTTTGAAACCAACGAGAACAAAGACACAACATACCAGAATCTCTGGGACGCATTCAAAGCATTGTGTAGAGGGAAATTTATAGCACTAAATGCCCACAAGAGAAAGCAGGAAAGATCCAAAATTGACACCCTAACATCACAATTAAAAGAACTAGAAAAGCAAGAGCAAACACATTCAAAAGCTAGCAGAAGGCAAGAAATAACTAAAATCAGAGCAGAACTGAAGGAAATAGAGACACAAAAAACCCTTCAAAAAATTAATGAATCCAGGAGCTGGTTTTTTGAAAGGATCAACAACATTGATAGACTGCTAGCAAGACTAATAAAGAAAAAAAGAGAGAAGAATCAAATAGACGCAATAAAAAATGATAAAGGGGATATCACCACCGATCCCACAGAAATACAAACTACCATCAAAGAATACTACAAACACCTCTACGCAAATAAACTAGAAAATCTAGAAGAAATGGATAAATTCCTTGACACTTACACTCTCCCAAGACTAAACCAGGAAGAAGTTGAATCTCTGAATAGACCAATAACAGGAGCTGAAATTCTGGCAATAATCAATAGTTTACCAACCAAAAAGAGTCCAGGACCAGATGGATTCACAGCCGAATTCTACCAGAGGTACAAGGAGGAACTGGTACCATTCCTTCTGAAACTATTCCAATCAATAGAAAAAGAGGGAATCCTCCCTAACTCATTTTATGAGGCCAGCATCATTCTGATACCAAAGCCGGGCAGAGACACAACCAAAAAAGAGAATTTTAGACCAATATCCTTGATGAACATTGATGCAAAAATCCTCAATAAAATACTGGCAAAACGAATCCAGCAGCACATCAAAAAGTTTATCCACCATGATCAAGTGGGCTTCATCCCTGGGATGCAAGGCTGGTTCAACATACGAAAATCAATAAATGTAATCCAGCATATAAACAGAGCCAAAGACAAAAACCACATGATTATCTCAATAGATGCAGAAAAAGCCTTTGACAAAATTCAACAACGCTTCATGCTAAAAACTCTCAATAAATTAGGTATTGATGGGACGTATTTCAAAATAATAAGAGCTATCTATGACAAACCCACAGCCAATATCATACTGAATGGGCAAAAACTGGAAGCATTCCCTTTGAAAACTGGCACAAGACAGGGATGCCCTCTCTCACCACTCCTATTCAACATAGTGTTGGAAGTTCTGGCCAGGGCAATTAGGCAGGAGAAGGAAATAAAGGGTATTCAGTTAGGAAAAGAGGAAGTCAAATTGTCCCTGTTTGCAGACGACATGACTGTATATCTAGAAAACCCCACTGTCTCAGCCCAAAATCTGCTTAAGCTGATAAGCAACTTCAGCAAAGTCTCAGGATACAAAATCAATGTACAAAAATCACAAGCATTCTTATACACCAATAACAGACAAACAGAGAGCCAAATCATGAGTGAACTCCCATTCACAATTGCTTCAAAGAGAATAAAATACCTAGGAATCCAACTTACAAGGGATGTGAAGGACCTCTTCAAGGAGAACTACAAACCACTGCTCAAGGAAATAAAAGAGGATACAAACAAATGGAAGAACATTCCATGCTCATGGGTAGGAAGAATCAATATCGTGAAAATGGCCATACTGCCCAAGGTAATTTACAGATTCAATGCCATCCCCATAAAGCTACCAATGACTTTCTTCACAGAATTGGAAAAAACTACTTTAAAGTTCATATGGAACCAAAAAAGAGCCCGCATCGCCAAGGCAATCCTAAGCCAAAAGAACAAAGCTGGAGGCATCACACTACCTGACTTCAAAGTATACTACAAGGCTACAGTAACCAAAACAGCATGGTACTGGTACCAAAACAGAGATATAGATCAATGGAACAGAACAGAGCCCTCAGAAATAATGCCGCATATCTACAACTATCTGATCTTTGACAGACCTGAGAAAAACAAGCAATGGGGAAAGGATTCCCTATTTAATAAATGGTGCTGGGAAAACTGGCTAGCCATATGTAGAAAGCTGAAACTGGATCCCTTCCTTACACCTTATACAAAAATCAATTCAAGATGGATTAAAGACTTAAATGTTAGACCTAAAACCATAAAAACCCTAGAAGAAAACCTAGGCATTACCATTCAAGACATAGGCATGGGCAAGGACTTCATGTCCAAAACACCAAAAGCAATGGCAACAAAAGACAAAATTGACAAATGGGATCTAATTAAACTAAAGAGCTTCTGCACAGCAAAAGAAACTACCATCAGAGTGAACAGGCAACCTACAAAATGGGAGAAAATTTTCACAACCTACTCATCTGACAAAGGGCTAATATCCAGAATCTACAATGAACTCAAACAAATTTACAAGAAAAAAACAAACAACCCCATCAAAAAGTGGGCGAAGGACATGAACAGACACTTCTCAAAAGAAGACATTTATGCAGCCAAAAAACACATGAAAAAATGCTCATCACCACTGGCCATCAAAGAAATGCAAATCAAAACCACAATGAGATACCATCTCACACCAGTTAGAATGGCAATCATTAAAAAGTCAGGAAACAACAGGTGCTGGAGAGGATGTGGAGAAATGGGAACACTTTTACACTGTTGGTGGGACTGTAAACTAGTTCAACCATTGTGGAGGCCAGTGTGGCGATTCCTCAGGGATCTAGAACTAGAAATACCATTTGACCCAGCCATCCCATTACTGGGTATATACCCAAAGGACTATAAATCATGCTGCTATAAAGACACATGCACACGTATGTTTATTGCGGCATTATTCACAATAGCAAAGACTTGGAACCAACCCAAATGTCCAACAATGATAGACTGGAATAAGAAAATGTGGCACATATACACCATGGAATACTACGCAGCCATAAAAAATGATGAGTTCATGTCCTTTGTAGGGACATGGATGAAATTGGAAATCATCATTCTCAGTAAACTATCGCAAGAACAAAAAACCAAACACCGCATATTCTCACTCATAGGTGGGAATTGAACAATGAGATCACATGGACACAGGAAGGGGAATATCACACTCTGGGGACTGTGGTGGGTGGGGGGAGGGGGGAGGGATAGCATTGGGAGATATACCTAATGCTAGATGACGAGTTAGTGGGTGCAGCGCACCAGCATGGCACATGTATACATATGTAACTAACCTGCACAATGTGCACATGTACCCTAAAACTTAAAGTATAATAAAAAAAAAAAAAAAAGAACTTCCCATAAATGTGAGATGGGAGTCAAATCTTTACAAGTGGATGGTGAAAGCAATTGTCTTATGGAGGTCTGTCTTACGGAGGAGTGCCCTGTTTGGGCCCCAGTGGATTTGGTATTCATTACCTATTGACCTATGTGGGGTTTCTACTGGATTTAACAAAAGTGAAAGAAGCCTGTTGCCAAAAACTTCAAGGGCAAATTCTATTAAACCTTGAAGTTTCAGGTGAAATGCCAGATCTTCCTGAACTATTAGGTTGTTGCAAAAGTAATTACGGTTTTTGCCATTAAAATTAATGATTCCCTAGACTCCAAGACCAGTTATTTCTGCTGAGCTCTCCAAGCACTTGAAGGGCCTCATTCAGCTCTCATTACATTCTGGGCAGATGGTGAGCTTCTTGAGGGCATGGACTTGCTTTATTCCTCTTTGCAGTCATCCAGTAATGACAGACTTTAACTCAATACATACTTACTGAGGAAAACTGGGCATTTTTCTCCAGTTATGTGTTGCTTTGACTTACCACATTAACATGCGTTTTATATCTTTTTAAAAAACCATCTTAAGGCTGGGCGTGGTGACTCATGCCTGTAATCCCAGCACTTTGGGGGGGCCGAGGTGGGTGGATCATGAGGTTAGGAGTTCGAGACCAGCCTGGCCAACATGGTGAAACCTCGCCTCTACTGAAAATACGAAAATTAGCTGGGTGTGGTGGTGCATGCCTGTAATCCCAGCTACTGGGGAGGCTGAGGCAGGAGAATGGCTCGAACCCAGGAGGTGGAGTTTGCAGTGAGCCGAGATTGTGCCACTGCACTCCAGCGTGGGTGACAGAGCAAGACTCCATCTCAAAAACAAACAAATAAAAAAATAATTGTAATGTGTATGTGTTATTCAAGATTGCTGGCATTCTCTCGTTTTAAAGTACTCATGAACACTAGGAAATATGATAATACATATAAAACATATAGTATATTTCATTATATAGTAAGTACTCAATAAATATCAGGCAGACCTCCATAAGACCTCCAATTGCTGTCATTCATAAGGTTACCCTGGCATTGACTTCATGTCTTTAAAAATTCCTGGTTCTAAATGCAATACAAATATTTTTCAAAAGATGCTAAATATTCTTGGGAATTCAACACAATAAGAACTCACATTTATACAGTGCAAAACATTTTGTGAGCCGATTTTTACAAAGTTACAACTGCTGTCTTTTGCTGGAGAAGAAATGGAGACTTGGCCCCCATATATGCTCTATTCAAGGTCACAGAGCCAGGGTGGAGCAAGAGGAGTCAGGCCCAAACAAGAATGCTGACTTCCAATCCCGACAGTCCCAACGCCTCTCTAGTTCTTCCTTGCTGCTTTCCAACATTTTTTTAGTTTATCCATTTTGTGTATTCCACTGAGAAAAGGACACTTTATAGACGTATATTCTGCAAAGAGGTCAGATGACATCTGAAATTGCAAAGCGGTAGACAAAGCTTTTGAGCAGGATGGTATATTATTGAAAACAGTTAGAAAATAATGAACAACACTGTAATCGCTGGCACAATTTTAAAAAAGATTGCTTTACCTGGTTTTGTTTCCTTTCTGGTTAGATAATTTCACCAGCCGGTTTGTAACAAAAAGAAGCAGGGCAAGCAGATTCTCTTGCTGGAAATTTAATAGCATGAAGTTCAGTGATGAATAGAATTATTTCTCTTATTTTGATCATGCTTTGCCCACAGTATGAACTCAATAAACACTTGTTCAATCAAATTATTATTACAATGACTTGTTGTTTTTTTTTTTCCACTGGGCAGTAATAACTTTAATTTGTATAATGCTTTATAGTTTACAAAACATATTCTTCATGTATTACCATTTAATTCTCACAGCAATTCCAAAAGGTAGATACTAATTTCTTCATTTTACAAATCAGGAAGCAGAGGCCCAGGTAAGACAGGTAATTTGTCCAAGGTCAAAACTGCTGAGCAAGACCTGCTAGAAAACAATGACGATTTAAAAGAAAACTGGTCTTTTAGGGGAGGAAGTATAGCAGAATGGGAAAGTATAGGAGCTTTGAACCAAACCACCCAGGTTCAAACCATGTCTGTATGATGCACTAGCTCTGTGATGAGGCACAGGTTTCATAAATATTCTGTGTCTTGGTTTCTTCATGTATAAAATGCAAGTAACGATAATAACTGCTTAGCAGTATATTAGTTTGTTAGGATGACTTATATGAAGTGTTTGGCATTTATTGAGTACTCATCTTAAGGACTCAATAAATAGCTATTACTGTTACAACGATTACTCTTTCTGTCCTCAGAAAAGTATCTTAGTAGGCCCCCTCATCCTTTCAATTATCAGTACATACCAGTCTATTATAAATTGTAGAGGAAGATGTGAGTTAGGGACATAGTTCAAGCACTGGAGGTCCTCCGTGTGAGTCTTGGTCCCACCTTTATCAGCTGTGAGATCAGCAGCAAATTTTCGAATCTTTCTGATGGCCAGATTCTGCATCTATGAAATGGTATCACTCTTGTCCTATCAGCCTCACAGTGCTGCTGTATAAGTCAGGTGAGATCTGAAGGGAAGGCACTAGGTAGTCCATTCATTCACTCATTCATTCATAGCCTGTTGGCAGTGTGCCTCCTAAGTGCCAGGCACTGTGCTAAACAGTGGTGATTCAAAAATGAGTCAAGACGATGGAGGAGACAGACGGGTAGAATAAGTAACTGTATTAGAATATGCGTTCAAGTAAGGTATTATTACAATGCACTTATACTGAAATAGACACTTTGCGGGCTATAAGAGTGCTTTAAAAATGTGAATTCAGCCCACATTCTCACTGCAGAGAAAAGACTAAAATCCTCTCAGCAACCACATTCAGGAACTTTGCCAAGAAAGGCAGGTGAGGACTCCATTGTGCCTGTCATCCTTCAGCATGGAAGAACTAGTAACTGCAAGGGTTATGATTGTAGCTGTCGTTCCAACAGTTCTGTGACAACACGTACCTCCTCAAACACAATGCAACAGTGAGGCCTAATGTCCCAGGATTTATTTTCATTAAGTCAATGCTTATGGAAGACCTAATATGTGACAATCACTGTGCCTGGTAAATAATGTTGGAAAGAACACTTTGCTCAGTCCCTGAGGGGGCTATAGTTCAGTGAGGCAGAGATGCACATATACTAATTATTTTGAAATAGCCTGACTGGAGGTCAGGAAGGCTTCCTGGAGGAGGTTACACCTAATCTTAAAGGGTAAGAGCTAGTTAGCTAGAGAAAGGGGGGACAGTATGACAGAAAAGAGAAGAACATAAAGAAGATAGAGACTGTTCTAAAAGAGTTAATTATCCTAGGGAACTGCTACATTTTCCTCTCAAATATAAATACTTGGTCCCCAAATATAATCATATTATGTCCCATACTTTTCATGATTTATCCTATAAGGAGCTTTGTAAACATAACTAATACTCAAAATGACCTATGAGGCGTGTTTGATTTCAGAGTCTTTTTTTTTTCCCTAATCCAGTATACCTTGAAATGAGAATAATTAGCCATCTGCTTTGATTCAATGTCTCCTTTGAAATTGTTCGTCTACTTTATTTCTTCAATTGCATAAATAAATTATTCAGAAACCTGACTATGGGAGCACACAAATCTAAAATCTGAGCTAGAATTTTGGTGGGCAAAAGTTCATATCTCATTACAGAAGATGTTTGATATAAATATTAATTTTCCTAAAGTGGTGATGGCAGAGATTTTATACAAAGGATGTTCATATTGGATTAAACACCAGATTCAAATTACCTGAGCCATTGCGTGCACGGAGCATCAAATTCCATTTCATCTTGATAAGAAGCTGCCCTGGAGAGTCATTAGGGATTCAGCAGGCTGATGTGGTCCACTGCCCCCTTACCAAAACATATGACTGTCTAAAATATTATTTATGCCTTAATTGCCTTGGCTAGAGGTGGAGAGGAAAGTGGGATTTTATAATATCCCATATAATATAAATTTTGCTCCTGAAAGTGAATAACTGTATATTAATTGCCTAGCGTAGATGCTCATTCGATTATACCCAATCTTCCCAACCACTCTTGGAGGCTGGAATTTTATCCCCGCTTTAAAGATGAGGAAACTGGAGCACAGAGAAATTAAGTATCTTATTCAAGGTCAAATAATTGAGACTTAGCAACCATTGTTGTGAATAATAAAGGAAATAAAACTCATGGAAAATGCCTAATCTGGTGACTGACAGCTAAGAAATAATGGCAGCTGTGGCTGTCATTAAGAAAATCTACCATCCACAAAAATGTATGGAAAGTACATTTGGAATGTGTCTTGTGGGAAGATGATTCTTGATTGTGGGTCAGGATATGGCACAATCTGAGACATCCACTCAGTAGGTTTGCACAGCAACTTGGCTCAGGCACATTCTTAGGTGGCTGGCAAGGAAGACCTCAGAGAGGCAATGGCCCATACTCTCTGCACCAGAAGAGCAAGAGTCCCAGCAACCAACTCTCTGCCAACAAGCCAGACATCAAAACTCTTCAAACACCATCCAAGTCTGAAAATTGCACACCTATTAAAGTTGTACCTGCAAAGAGATCCTTATGGACATATTCCAAGGCTGTAGAATTTTGGAAACTTCAAAAGCTAGAACTACCAGCTTGCTTGGTACAGCCATTGCCATTAGGTGCTTTTGTGTAAGAGGAATAGAAATTGTTTCTTTTCCTTGCTTTTATGTCTACTGGACAGAGGACTATATTGGATATTCTATGGCTGCTTGACTCAGTGTAACAGAGTGACAAGTAGGAAACTGACCCAAAGAGATCTAACAAAATATACATTAAAAAATCATTTTCCTGAAACATTCAAATAATTTCAAGTATGTGGCATCTTAGCCTGACTCATCTAAATTCTAGCACTCTGAAGGAAGGGCTTACTGGAGTCCTAGTTCAACCACGTACCTGATAGTGACTTTGTTCCAATGTCTTTATCTTTAAACTAAGGTATTAGGCAAAATCAGTGTGTCCTGAAACACACAAATGTTGAAAGATGTTTCCAGGAGCCTTAAAATAGAAGGGTTCTTTATAAAAATAACCAACAACAACAACAAATCCTATAGATATGGCTCATGTTTGTATCCTTTCTTGGAGAGTCACCGTGCTAATGGGAGCATATTAAAGAGCCTGAAACTCCAGATGCAGACATATTAGTGTCCTTCAAGTCATCATTTCCACATTTAGTGGACCATGAAGTGTGACACCTTTAAACACCCTGGGAAACTGGTACAACACATTTGAAAAAACACCGGATTAAATGGTCCTGAAGGTTCTTCTACTGCTGCATCCCATGATCCTCCAGAGAAGGCTTTTTTTTGTTTTGTTTTTTTTGCCATAAAGGTTTATGGTAGAGACATATCTGTGAAAAATCTCTCAATTCCTCTCCCATCTAGCACTTGTGGCCTCCTTCTCATCTCTCTTTCCTGGCCTTGGGGTAAGGGTGTGGGCTTGCCATGCAAGAGGAGGTATCCTCTATACTTCCTTATAGCCAGTATAGATTGTAAAACTTTCCTTTGAAACCCCCTAAATAAATGAAAACAGGATTTTTTTTTTTTTGTGGAATGAGGAAAAAATTGCCTGAAACTAGGATATGAAGTTCTGGACACTTCCTGGTTTACAGAGCCACCTGGCTTTACCTCCCCTCTCATTGCTACAAAGACTAGATTGATTTTGTGGTCCCTTCCCACTCCAAAATTACATGATGCCATAGAGACATGTTAAAGAAGAATCTTTATCATAAAATCATTAGCTTACGGCTGGCACATTTAACAAGCATGGTGCTCTCATGCAATTCCTGTAGCAAAGACAGCCTCTACAAGCAAATGAGCCAGACATTTTTACTTGTTCTCCTGAAACCAGCCTCAAAGGTGGGGGACTCTCAGGAAGTAGCAGCTGAGATAGCACTTGAGATAGACACAGATTTAGGCAATACAATTGTCCATCTGATTAAAAAGAAAATACCTGCTCAAAAAATAGTCGTGTTGATGACTTGGCCTACTGGAATGGCTAATTAGGAGTCTGCGCAGCTGATCTACTGAATGGGGCAGCAACTAGAGAGTTACACGATCAGGAGAGATGAATTGCAGACACACCAGTTTCTCCTTAAAATCCATTTTCATCATGTTACACTTTGGCACACAAATCTTTTTTTTTTTTTCTAAAAACAGTTTTCCCTCTTTCCTACTGCACGAAGTCCAAATTCCTCCAAATGACTTCTACGGGCCTCCAAAGGCTGGCTTCACTTGATTGCCTCTGGATTTTAACACATTCGCTTCACTCTAGACTGTTTCACTCTTTGGTCTCCCTGCATCACCACCATCATTCCTCCTTTTTAGCTGTGTGCTTTACAGGTATTATTTCAAATAACCTCAAAGCAACCCAAGAGACAGACACCATTGTTATCATTCCCATGTCATAACTGGGAAACTGAGGTTAAGTAACTTGCCCAAGGTCACACAGACAGCAAGCAGCAGAACTGCGATTTAAGCCAAAGCCATCTGTCTCCAGAGTCTTCACTCTTAACTCTCAGTTTATATAGGCTTTATTCATCTTGTTTCCCAAGTCTGATCACTCCATCAAGGTCAAGGGCAAATCTCACCTCCTTCAGGACATTCTTAGATCTCTCTGGCCTCTCACCTGGCCATTCCATTTGCTACACTTCCCCACATAACATTTCTTTTCTCATGTTGTGTCATGCTGATCTCTGTGTGCATGGATTCTGATTGGACTGTTAGTCACCTGAAGTCTGGGACCACATAAAGCATTACTCCTATATCTACTACAATGCCCTGCATGGATTCTGATTGGACATGTTAGTCACCTGAAGCTGGGGACCAAATAAAGCATAACTCCTATATCTGCTACAATGCCTTGCATGATGTAAAAGGTACATCATGCACAACAGAAATCTGTTCACAGAAGAGTTCTCTGATGGTCCTATAAAGGCATTGCTCCAGCCTCAATCTTCCCACCTGAGATACAGGTACACCTGGTCCTTGAAGCCAAGATTCACAAAGATAAAAAAAGGTAACAAGAAGAAAATGTTTATCACCCATTGATATATGTGACAGAGACTTAAAAGTCAAGTGCAGATAATATGAAGTAACCACACTTGTGTTGCCATAAAGCGTCTCAGCTGCTACTTTAAATTTGGCCTAAGATATGAATGGGCAGGAGCCTCTTTCCTTTGAAAGACTTTCCTGGCTCTGAATGGGCCAGAGGAAAGGAGGAGGGAGGAAGAGGGGAAATAAGCCATTATGGCTTTAATAGTTTAATCCACCGATATATGTTGTCGACATGGCCGGCCTCCAGGAGCACTGAGAACCGCCAGCTCAAGCCAACACAAGCACATGCTAACTTGATGGGCAGTGTAATGAGACACAGATTGTATAGCTGAATGTAGGCACAAAGCCCTCATCAGGTTTATGGTCCCTGGGGTCCCAGCCTGAAAACAGTAACTGACACAGGCACCACATGTGCTGGGTTTAGACATATAAACACGGAAGGCCTGAGAATATATATGTGAAAGGTGCTGGGGTTTGTATTTGTTTGGCCCAGTGCATGAGCTGCAGATGGGCAGATTCTGTTGGAACATTGAAAGGTGCCCCGGTCCTGACCGAGTGCTGTTTTCTTCTTACTGTGACCACAAGGCGAGAGAGTGAGAGTGAGCTGCTTTGAATTCTGAGTATCTTTGCTTTTCTGGAAGTTTTAAAGTTGAGCTTTCTTCTTCAATGCCTTCAATTATCACAGTGCAAATGATTATATTCCCAGCACCTCCACCCAATAGCTACAGAAATTTGGCATTTCCTGTCCTGACTAGAAAATGACCTGGCACAGACCGAGCGTAAGCCTGGCTCTTCAGCTTTTTTTCCTGATGCAGCCTTTAATTCATTTCCCCTCCCCACTTTCTAACTGCTAGAGAAACAAGAGATTAGTGCAGATGGATGGAAATATTTTTTCCGCTTCAGCACTTGCTGTCAGAACCAAGTACTAAGAAGGTTCTCAGACAGTGTCTCAGGCAACCTGGAAATTCCCAAACTCATCTTAAACAATAATTACCTGGTCCCAAAAGGAATGCACAGACCAAGGAAGCTGTTTCCTTCTGAGAGCAGCCCCTCGACATGCCACTTAGAGTTCTAGTCGAGGCTGGACTGCTCCCCCCTCTCCTCCACTTTACCCTAGCTGTTTCAGAGCTGTCCTTGAAACATTAGCACACCATTTTAGAGACCATAAAATGAACACTTGGCAGCCTGAACACATCCACCTGCCCAAACATGAATGTTGCTCTTCACTGATAATCGTGGTCCCCAGGAGCCAAGGGTTGTAACACTCTGTTGAGAGTGGTGGCATGGTCTTTGTCTAAAAGGGCTGACAATCAAACTGGGAAAACACAAGCCTTGCTCAGAAGAATTGGTAGGAAGAGATAAAGGCCAAGGAAGTCATAGAAAATAGGTGCACCCTATGTTCAAAGTAAGTGGTTGCAGGAGATTGGGAAGACAACATGGAGGTGGTACCATTTGTGGTCATGAAAAATAGGTAGGGTTTTAAAAGGTAGGAAAAGAGTATTCCTTTCAAGGGAAATAGCTTAAGTAAATGTATCTAATCACCTCTATGTTCCTACTACCATGATGCCTATAAGCAGCAATCATACTATGTACCAGACACTCAGATGCTCTACATGCATATGCATGGTACATAGCGTAATTCTCAAGCTTATGAGGCAGATATGACTATCCCCATTTATGCTTCGAAGAAATTGAACTTTTCAGAGGGTAAATGACTTGCCCCCAAGCTGAATAGCCAATGGGTAAGATCAGCTCTGATTCTAAAGTGTGTGCTCTTAACTGCTCAAAGGCATAGAAGTTAGAATGTGCGGATGGTGCAGGGGAGCCCCTGTTGCAGAGCACAGGCCTGAGGCATGGGTCATAAGGCACTGTTGACTAAGCAGAGGTCTTAGGCCTGAATAGCAGAGACGAGGAATGATGGAGGTGGATGATGGGAGCAATGGTTGAAAAGGGCCAAGTCTTCAGGGAACCTACAGAGGTTTATGTTAATTTCTCTTGGGCCTAGAGCAATTATCTGGGTGGTGGTGGAAAGGATGCTGGCATTATCTAGGTTGTGGCCCCTTGGCCTCCTGGAGTGGGTAAGCCAATCAAGAAATTGCATTTATTTGTGAGGTTTCCCTTGCATTCCTCTGCTCCTGTGCAGCTGACTGCTGAAGGCATCCCCCTCAGCTTCATCTGAAGCCCTTTCTGAGCACTATGTGTTGATGAAAGTGTTCTACTAAATGCTATAGAACTCAGCGGGAATGGCCCAGTTAGCTCTGCTAGCACATTCCAGGAGACTCTGGCAGACAGGTGTGGATTTCAGCCCTGGCTAACATGAACAAGCTCAGGTTCCTCTGCAGTATCCTAGCCACAGTAGGAACCCTTCACAAGCTTTCTGGCTGGGATATTCGAGGGGAGGTTCATCAGTGGGTGGTTTAAAGCCAAAGATTTATATCAAATTATTCCTTATGTCTAACTTAAGGGAATGGAGAGACATGAGAAGCAAGGTGGATTTAGCACCTCTTATTTGCAGGCAGCAGTGTACCTTCATTTCACAATTTTCTCTCACATAAAACCCCTGTTGTCCTGTAAGATAGGAATCATCTCATTTAATAGACTGGGAAACCATAGCCTAGAAAGTCTTAATAATTTGACCATGGTCACATAGCTGGTAAGTGGTATAGTCTGGTTTCAAGTAGAAGTTCATCTGATCCCTACCCCTGAATGGTTTTCCCATTCTGTTGAAGCCATGTTGGGGCTCTATGGAATATTTTTGGTGCCTGAGGCATTAATATGTCTATCTGTATAAGATGAGGTGTGGTGTCCAGATGAAGAGGATACCCCTGGGTAGCCCATTTCTTTATGAAGCAGAGATCCCAGTTTGAGCCTTACTGCTACTCACCCTAGGATTCAGGTATGGCCGGTGGAAGGTTTGGGAGGCTCTAGGGAGCTTCCTGGGAAAGCCCTCCTCTGAAAAGAATGAGTCTTGAGAGGAATAGTGTGAGGGTGGGGATCGAGCAGAGGGGAGAGGGTCATGCTAAGATTTCATTCTGCTCCTTTCCTTGTAGCCATACAGCTGAGTCCTGGGGAGAGATAGAATAAGATGGCTACTAAAGACTCCAGGGCCCTGGGGAGTGTAGGGAGGGCAGTGCTGCCTTGTGGCAAATGCAGGTGAGTACAGCCAGCAAGACTTGGGGTGAGATGTCCTGCTGGCACAGCACACCGTGGCCTGAGCAGTTGCCAAGGGATGCACTGGGAGGAACTAGTTGAGAACACTGCTGTCTGTCTTCAATCACTGCAGCCCTTTGGCAAAGAGCGCCACAGTTGCTGATGTGGGAGGAAAGGGAAATGGTGGCTGGAGTGGCCACTGAGAGGATGGCTTCAGAAGCATATGCAAGTGACCCTTCTGGGAGAAGCAGTGGTACAGGGGCAGTGGGTAAGGAGAGCTCTTGTTTGAGACTCTTGGGAACCATAAGTTGCACTGAATTATGCCATACTAATTATGCTATGGGGATGTTCCTTGGACCAAAGAGAAGCTTCTCTTCCTCTCTCCCTCCCTGTAGCAAACATTTATTGAGTGCCAACGATGAACCAGGTATAGATTAGGTTCTAGAGATTCTGAGATAACTATAGGATGAAGTTATCCCTCAATGAAGATACCTTCCTAGTCCAACAGGACTAGGGTATTATGGGCCTTGGGTACTGCGGTGATCTTTAAGACCATCAGCACCAGTGGAACCCCCATGTCCCGCCACCAGTTTTTGACATCTTGGAGCTCATGGTCCACCCTTCCTTCCCAGCATCATTTTTCAATACCCTGTCATAGAGCATCCCAGCAATAGAACACAAATGGCAAAATATCACCCTCTTCTCAGTCCTATTGCTTCTCTCACCACCTAGTTAGTGTCCTGGTGTTGTCCCAAGGCGCAGTAGTCAGGGCCCAAATCCAAATGGAGAATTAGCAATGGTCTCTGTACACTGGGCTTAAAACTAAATTCCAGCATTAAGGAAATGCCTAACTGTATAATTACATGAGACACAGAGAGTCTCACATTGGAAGAACTTAATATATCTGAGCAGAAGAAGAAACTAGCCCAACACGAAGCCATTTTACATCTTTGTAAAACAAGACAATTCAATAAACATGACATCAAGGGGAATGAGTCCTCTGGAGACGGCAGAAGCCTCTTTCACATTGATGAAGCTATTAAGATGCAAAGAAGGTTGCAACTTGATTTCTCTGTTTGCAAGCGCTATTTTTCTCCCCAAGCACTGGTTTATTTGCTTTTCTTTTTTCCCTGAAACACTAATTATGCCAACCTCTTTCTCTACTCAAAACCTGACCAAACCTTCACCCTGTCTCACACTTATGACCCTACTACGAACCCTCCCCAATCAGGCCAGTCCATTCCCTGTCCATGTGTTAGAATTTTAATATATATGTATTAGTTTGCTAAGGCTACCATAATAGAGTATGGCATAATAGAGTATAACCAAGTAACCATAACAAAGTAACCACCTAGTCTGAGTGGTTAACATGACAGAGATTTACTGCCTCACAAGGCTACAAGTCTGATATCAAGAAGTCCACAGACCTGGTTCCTTCTGAGGATGGTGAGGGAAGGGTCTGTTCCAAGCCTTTCTCCTTGGCCATTCAATGGTCATCTTCTCCCTCTTTCTTCATATCACCTTCTCTCTGTATCCACATTTCCTCTTCTTATAAGGATATCAGTCCTGCTGGATTAGCACCTTCCCTAGTCACTTCTTTCCACTTAATTACCTCTTTAAAGACCCTATCTATAATATGGTCACATGCTGAGTATGGGGATTAGGACTTCAACATATGAATTTTGTGGTGAGGGGACACAATTCAACTCATAATAATACTCTCTGGACATGGCTTTCTGATTGGTTTCTGGAAGATGAGTCTTATTTCCCAGCTGGCTCGCACATTCCACCAATGTGATTCATTTCTGTTTTCACAAAACTTAATGGCTAGTTGACTTAATATTTAAAATTTGTAAGCTCCAAGAAAGAAGGGACTGTACCTTTCTTGGGAGCCAGTGCTAATCCTAGAACAATATCTGGCACATGGTAGGAATGTATTAGATGAATGAATAAGTAAACAGAATGTTATACATTGGGATTACATCCCTCTGACCTTCCAGAGACTGGCCTTGTTTCTAGAGAACAACCTGATCTTGGCTTTCACTGTAAGAGAGAATGCTTCTACATTTCTGATAAACCTGGTATGTTGTAAATATGTTGCATCAGCCACAGAAGTAAACACATGCTAGCAACAACACGCAGTCAAAATACTCTTTAAGTGTGATTGAATAGAATTCTGATTATACAGTTTAGCCAAGGAAGTCGGTCCAGCTCAGCACCAATTTTCACAGTCAAAGCCAATTTGAGCAACTTGGGACTGAGGTTTAAACTCTCAACTGCCATGATGTTTCTGCAGGGCCATGAATCGGTGTCATAGCTTTAGGATATTCCACTCTTCTGCCACCTCAGCAGAATGATCCTGGAAATACCCTAAAGCACTGCATTACCCAAAATGATTATCCATGAGTCCAACTGGGACCAACTCCCTATCTTCTACAGGGCATGGAGATAGATTCTAATTAGTAGCAGAACCTGAAGTTAAGAGTTGCTCAAGACACATCATGACTTTAAGTCCTTGCTATTTGTGTATGTATATAGATACTTCAATATTTTTTGTAGATTTTTTTAAAGCACATGACATATAATTTTTGTTATACATCGGCATATATATTTATGCATTGACAGATGTACCATATTTATATGCATGTTTACAAATATGTTTTCACGTATCATGTGTTCTTTTTAGCCTCTACTTCATTACCCCTACCCCCAAATATTACCAATTAACAGAGAATTTGAATTGGGAATCAGCATCAACAAAATGTGACAACATCGAATGGAGCTAGGAGGGACAGAAGCAGTTAAAGCAAAGAAGTGCCTATGTCCCTGGTTATGTCTATCATTATGACATGCTCCTCTCCATCCAAAGTGACTGACGGGCCTGTAATTTGTTGTTGCTGTTATTTTGGCACATATTTGCAGAAACAAACTTGTTCATGGTCCCCCTGCTGATAGCTCAACCATGCAAGTGCCATAGGAAACAGACTTTGGCATTTGAGCTGCTCACAGTCTGGGTCATTCATAAAAGTTTAATTTTCTAAAAATATTCAGTGAGGTGCTTTTCCTGAATGAGATGATTTCTGGTTCATCAATGTATTTATGTGAGTAAATAGAAGGAAGATCAGTAAGTCAGGAATCTAATCAGCTATCATCCAGTCCATCTGGTTTAATTAGAAAGTCCAGCCGCTCACAGGCACCTTTTAGTAAAAGGCTTCAGTACTGGTTCCAGAAAGGCGGGGGTGCTTCTGAATGTGGTTACAAATGCTTGCCATCTTCCCTGCCTCCACAGAGCCCCTTATCAAACTCCCATCACAGAACACACTTGAAACATATCAGTGCATGCCTCTTAAGGGCATGCAAATGAAGCTAAAATGTGGCACAGGGGAAACACCACTGAACATCACGGCCAGTCCCTCAATTCATTCGATAAGCATCAACTTAAGCACCAACAATAAATATGTACTGGTGCTTACGCTATTCCAGAGACTGTGTGAATGAGCCTTGGACAACCCTGGTTGGGGAGATCAGGACGTAAACAGATAATTCCCAAACTCTGAGATGCACTCTAAGGTACTGAGGGAGCCCCAGGACTGGAAACCTGCTGAGCTGACTCTGGAAGGGCACTTGGGAGCAAGTATGGACAGAAGGGGAGCAAGGAAGGTTATAGCCAATAGTTCTTAAACATACGCATGCACCAAAACCTTGGTACATTACAAATTGTGGGTCCCACCCTCAGAGTTTCTGATTCAGGAAATCTGGGGTGGGGCCAGAACATTTTCATTTCTAACAAGTTTCCTGCTGATTCTAATTCTGCTGGTTTGGGGACCATACTTTGAAAATGGGCTAATAGGGCCAACCCAGGCTCACACTGGAATCAACTGGGAGCTCCAACAGCTACTCAAGCCTGGGTCTCCTCTCTGGAGTTTGTGATTTAATTGGTTTTGTATACAAACTGGATATCAGGGATTTTGTCTGTGTGTTTGTATTTTAAAAATCTCAAACTTACAGAAAGGTTGCAAGCACAACATAAATCTTTTTTTTTTTAATTAACTGAGCCATTTGAGAGTAATTTGTTGTCTTGATGTCCCATCTTTCTTTGTAGTGTATTTTCTTACAAATAAGAACATTCTCCTACATAACTAAAATATAAACATCAAAATCAGTAAATTCGCATCAGTACATTACAACCACTCAAGTTTTGGCAAATGTACCCATCATGTTTTTGATAGCAAAATGATCTAGTTCAGGATCACAAGCTGCCTTTAGTTGTCATGTCTCTTCTTCCTCAATCTGAAACAGTTTATCAGGCCTCCCTTGACATTCATAACCTTAACACTTTTGAAGATTACAAGACTGTTATTTTAAAATACGTCCCTCAGTTTGGATTTGTCTGATGTTTCCTCGTGATTAGAGGCAGCTGTGCATCTTTGGCAGGACTATCTCAGTAGCAACTTCTTACTGTACCCTATGAAGCGGCCCATGGTTTCTGTGTGTCCCATTACTAATGATGTTTACTTGGGTCACTTGATCAAGGTGGAGACTGTCAAGCTTCTCCACTGTAAATGTACTCATTTTCGTTTTGTAATTAATAAGTCCTTTTTGCAGAGTTCTTTGAAATTATGTAAATACTTTGTCATCAAACTATAAATTCATTAGGTAATAATCTGTATCACAGGAAATCATGGTTTCCTATTTTGTATATTAGGTTATAATCTGTTACTATCATTATTTCTTTGAGACCAGTGTGGGCCCTTCAATCTGGCTCTGACTTCTGGGTTTTTAAAAGCTTTTTGGGTGATTCTAACGTGCAGCCATGCTTAAGAACCACTTCTCTAGGTAGATCAAAGCACCTATATTCAAAGGATTGCAGGCAACATGCAGCAGCCTCAGGGAACTGCAAGGTTTTCAGTGTGGCTGGTGGACAGGATGGAGAAGGAGATGAAGACAGGGAGAGATTGAGTCTTTAGATTCATCTGAGCCCAGACAGCCTCATCATCATTATCTCCGATGACAGCATCCTATCCCTCTCTACACACCAAGCTATCACTCCATACACCATGGTGGTACCGCCTCACAGTTAGGTACATGGTTTTCAGCATAAGGGAGGGGGTTTGAGTTTCTGCTCCAACACTTCTTAGCTCTGCAACCTTGCACTAGTTTCCTGTTATGGGCTGAATGTTTGTGTTCCCTTCCAAATTTATATTTGGAAGCCCCATTGTGGCTGTATTTAGTCATGGGGCCTTGAAGGAAGTAATTAAGGTTAAATGTGGTCCTGTGGGTGAGGCCTGAATCTGATAGGATTAGTGTTTTCGTAAGAGATACCAGAGAGCTCATGTATGTGCACTCTTGCACACGCACTCTCTTTCTTTCTCTCTCTCTCCAAAAAGAAGTGGGGAAAGAAGAGGTCCTGTGAGCACACAGCCAGACTGCAGCCGCCTACCAGCCAAAAGAGGCCTCAGAATGAAACCTACCTTGCTAGCACCTTGATCTTACACTTCTCAGCCTCCAGAACTGTAAGAAATAAATGGCTGTTGTTTAAGCCACTCAGTCTATGGTATTTCCCATCTGTAAAATGGATACTAATGGTCCTATCTCATGGAGGTCTTGTGAGGTTTAAATGAGAAGGAAACAAAGTACTCAGCATGCTCTCTGGTTCTCAGTAAAGGCTTAACAAGTGTCAGCTATTGCTTCGCTTGTCCTCAAACACACCCTGTACATTCCCACTTCTCTGCCTTTGTTCATCATCAGTTCAATTCCGCAAACATTATTTGAGCAAGTCCCCACTGCGTGCCAGGCATTGTATGAGGTCCTGGGGATACAGAATGCAACAAGGACTCGCTTCAAGTCCAAAGCCTAGAGTGAAGATGCTCCCCACTGCTGGCCTTGGTGAAGCTGTTTCAGATTCCATTTGGAATAAAGGGACTGATTCGCAAGAGGAAACAGGAACTTGGTTTGAAACCTGTTTCACAGCATTGGGCTGCTGAGAAAACGAGTAAATCATAGGATTAGATCCAACAATTTCTCATAGTATCCCTTGGTTTTATCATATTCATATGGAATAAAGTCCTCTCCCCAGCTTACCAGTAATTATCTGAGGCCCTCCAAACTAATACGGGTGTGTATTTTTTCCTTGACGATCACAGAGATTTTTTTTCCCTTTGTGTTGGTCTCAGGTATAAGAAAATCACACTCTAAAATGAAAAGAACTGTGAAGCAATTAAGCAAAAATGGAAGGGCCTTCCTATGCTCCAGTGAAATTCAGACAGGAGAGAGACAGAAACATTCCTGAGCCACGTGCAATCATCACTTACAGCAGGGGTTCAACCGACTCATGTCGGAAGAAAGCATAGTCATAATTTTATACTTCCTTTGGGGGCATAAACAGAGAAGTACTTTCTTCGTTTTTGGATGAGGGAGTCAAAATGAGTTTGAGAAGATAAAATATGAAGAGTCCAGAATGTCACCCAAAGTCCATATTGAAGCATGGAAAGGGACATCATGCCATGTGTTAGAGGAAACTCGGCATTGGCTTGGACACTTTTACAGAAGCCGCCCTCCTCTGGACTCCCCAAACACTCCATTTGTATCTCCACTACTGCCTTTCCCGATTTCCTCTTTGCTTTAGAGTGTTTGAGTATGTTCCCTCCTAGACAGTGAGTTCCTTAAGGGAGAAATTCCTCTCTCATGGGTCCCTGCTGGTGTCTCCCATGGCCTAGCACAAAGCAGGTGCACACTCCCCACTCCCAGGCCCGCATGTCCCTAACTGCAGTGGGTGGCTGGGCACACGGAGGACGCGGATGTCCAACATTTGGCCTCGGATCCAGACATATCGTGCTTTTCCCTGCTGCTGGAAATTCCCAGTCTGTATGGTTTTTCTTAATATCTTTGTGATTCTTCTCCTCACTCCATTGCAATCCTTAAATGTTTTTCCTCTTCCCCTGTATCATTCTCGACCTCAGAACTAACCTTTCTGTTTATAGCCACCAAGCTCCCTTTTCTTCCTTTCTTAAAGCATTTCTGCAAACCTCTTAAAAGCTCTTTTACAGACATGAATGGTGGATGAAAGACCCTGCGGAGGTGTTCACTAAAGAGTCACATTCTCCTTCCTTTTGGCCAGTAAGAATGTTTAGGAGAGATGTGGATGTTCCTTCAGTTCACAGGCAGAACTTGCTCATATTGGGCCAGAGAGAGGGTGTGGAGCTCCTGACACTGGCCCTCCCACCATTGGGCTGTCTGGGCCAGGGCAGTGGTTCCCAAGCTGCATTCCCTGAAACCTGAAGCTTCCTTGGCCCTCCAGGCCTAAGGAGAGAACAAGAATGGGAGAGGAGAGTGGATGGGGTCATGCCTCCCGAATTCATGCTTCAAACACAGCCACTCTGCCTTCATCTGTCGTACAGATTAGGCTTCTCTAAGAGATCCGGGAAGAAAATAAAAATGGTGCCACTGCTCAAATATTTTGTAAGCCACTGGAGTAGTGGGAAAAAACAGCTAGTCAGAGCAACTGAATGTTGGCAAATCCTTCCTTTAAGGGTAGATTGGATTTGCATATTGGAAACCATCAAGAGCCACTTGTAGTCAAGCCTGGTGAAAAAATAATGTGAGCACAAGGAATAATAATACCACTGGAAGGCAAAACAACAAGGACAACAACAGCATAAAGAGCACGCTGCAGCTATGATATAAAAATACACATGTGTATGTGTGTAGCTCATGAAGCACTCCCGGGAGAAACTCCCCAACCAAGCATCTGTGATACTGTTGGAACAAGCACATAAACTGACCTTACAAGGTGATGACACTGAAGCTTGGAACTCACTGGTATGCATAAATTCTCCTGTTCGTTATGAGTATGGCTGAGTGTTCGTTAGGAGTATGGCTGAGTGTGTGTATGCATGTCTCACTGCACGTTTCACTGTTTTAAAATAAAGTCCAAAATTTCTCTAGTCTTTGGAGAAAAAAAATGCCTCGTGGTGTTTAGTCTGGATTTAAATGCTGCTCCAATGCTTACTGGCTGTGTGATCCCAGGAAAATCATTTCAACTTTTCTAAGCCCAGTTTCATCATCTATCAAATGGAAATAATAATATTACTTACTACATAGGGATTTGGAGAAGTTTAAATGTGGTAAAGCATGTTAATTCCTCAGCATAAGGACTGGCAAAGAATAAGTTCTCTTAATAGTTGTGGCTCTTAGTATTATAATTGCTATTATCATTATCCTCTGACCTGAGTATACCTGACTCCAGCACACCTGGCCAGGATGCATTCAAGATCCCCTTCTCTCTTCAGTTAATAGATGAGGTCTTTAATTGACTGAGAAGCATTTGGGAGAAAAAAAAAAACAAAAAAAAAAACAGTGAGGGGCAACTTTGCTAAGTCATCCGATGACTCATGGGAAATCCGGAATTAGAACAAAAAGTAGAGGCAGTTTGGTCAGCAGGGCATGGGGAGGACACGCATTAAAGCCCCATGCATTTTGGTGTGTGGAGAGATTGAAAAAAGAGGTAGGGAGGGTCCTGGAAAGGAACATGAAAGATGCGGAAACCTGAGGGCATCTTAAAATCACAGGTTCACTCAGTGTCAGAGTGAGATCTGTGAGAATCCTCATTCTAGTCCACACACAGTGAGGCCCAGAGAGGTGAAGTTTCCTGCCCAAGGTGGCCCAGCTCCTGGGTGGATGAGCAGTATTTAAGCACTTGCTTTTATCTCCTGATTCAGGAGCCACTAACTTTTTCCTGCCACCTACCCAATTTCTCTGCCACCCAGAGGGCTCTGTCTGAGCTAAAAGGGTTTATGAGGGTCGGGCAGGGTGGCTGAGCAGCCTTCGCCCAGTGCTCTGAAAATGCTCTGGTTTTTCAAGTCTGCAGCCTCAAAGCGTAGCCTGCAGTAGTTCTCCTGTCTCACCTTCTACTAAAAATGTTCACTCTGAAACTTGTAACAGTGGTGACCTCTGACAAACGGCACGTCCCAGCTGTTAACATTATTCGGCTTACAACAGAAGTTGCCCTCACGACCCTTGTAGCCAGGCCCAGGGAGGAGGTGACATTGTCAGGGCCAGGCCTCAAGAAGAACAAAGAGAAAAGTCACCTTGGCACTCAAGGTCTGGGAACGGCTGGTGGCTCGATCAGGCTCCCTGCAATCACTCCCTTCTGTAACCGTGGGTCGGAGACATGAATGCTGCCTCTGGACTCGCCAATTAGGCCCAGCCATGGGGCTGCGGAGCCCCACACAAGGAATCCCTATTAGCAATTAGCTGATGGAGGATCACTTTATACCAGGGCTTATTTTTAGCACACTGTCACCTTTTCACTGGGGCCAAACCTTTTGTATCCAATCCATACCTGAGTTGCAAGACATTGCATTTCAAACCTCTGTTAATTGACTTCATTAGTTAATGTGCTGCTCCTTGAATCCCGGGGGTAAATGAGCAGATGAAGAAGACTAATTTAAAGAAAGTCTGCAGACAACAGAGGAGGAGGGATGCCCCTGCCCCCACCCTGGCCCCCGTGGAGCCCACGTCAAGGAGCATCAAATTCTCCCCAGGCTTAACTCCATTAGTCATCCCTGAATCCTCTAATGAGCTTAGGTTATTTCCTGTTTTTCCAGGTTTTGATGAAGGGAGCTGTCATAGGAAATATGAAGACTGTGTCTGTATCTGAACCCCAAAGCAGCTCTCTTCACCAGCACCCCCTTGCCAGCTCATTTCAGTTCAGTTGTTTCACCTCTCAGGCTCCTTGTCTATACATTGGGAAAAATTGCGATCTCACCCATTTCTCCCCTTCACACAGCCAGCCAGGTAGTTCTGAGGAGCAAAGCCCTGCTAAGGAGAGTGTGATTAGCTCCCTGGGGTGATAATGGAAGTCATTCACTCTGCTTTTTCTTTGTGGCTCCTGAGTTATCAGGACCCTTAAGAGCCAAAATATATGAAAAATTTGTTCTGGAGTTTTAGCCCTCTAAAGGCCTCATTCATTCCACGTGCACTGAGTCTGTGCCAGGTTCCTTGTAAGCGGACAGGTATAGAGAAATCCCAAACAAGGCCCCCCAAAGCCACAGATGAGTGGCAGCATCATACAACTTAAATGCCAGGGCCTGGCCTCATCCTAGAACAGCCTCCACCCCAGCGTGGGGCAAGGGGACCACCGTATCAGGTACCTTTTCCTGAAGGAGGGGCCCTCACAGCTTACAGAACCTTTGCAAACAAAGATTCAGCCAGTGAAGAAAGGGAGGTGGCTTTCCTAGGCGTTGAAAAGAGGATGGGGAAAGGCTGGCACATCTGGGGAAGGGCAAGCAACACTGTTCGGCTGGACATGGTGAACAAGTGTGGACCTGAAGAGGTGGGATCTGGGCAGGTGGGCCAAGGCCAGATTGCAGAGAGCCCGGAATCTTTCCTGAATGGGAGGGGAGCTGAGAGGCTACTGGGATTTCAACAAGGGAAGAAGCATGATGAAGTACACATCTTAAAAAGATAACTGTGGAGAGAGTCAATGGCGGAAGGGGCCTGGGCAGGGTGAGCACAGATGCCCTTGGAAGCTGCTGCACCTAGCAGGGCTTGGGGAGCAAGTCGCCTGGGCAGGGAGTAATGGGGGCCTAAACAATTTCAATCCGTCATAACATACAGTGTGAAGATATGCAAAGCTTTAGAAGTGAGATCCGAAAAGAGAAAGCAGGCAAACCGAGTACTGGGTGCCTGATTCCAGGAAGGTGTCCCCGTCTGCCAAGTTCCTTCCCAGGCTGAGTCCTGTCACTGTCAAGGCATCTTCCTGGATTTGTCAAGTAAGGCTTGAGCTCTGACAGACCTTCTGGAAGAAGTCCATTTTCAGTTTGCCAGACTTAAAAAAACAGTAAGAAAATTGGATCCTAGAACTCACTCTGGAGAGCACTGAAATGAACATGTGGGGTCGTATTCAGAACATGTTTGCCTTGAGTGTATGGAATCTGGGTCACCTTCACTGAAAGCCCCTCTCCCTTGCAGGCTAAGCTGGATTCTGGGGCCCTCCACTTCTCTCCAGGAAGTGAAGGTAATCATGCATATGTGTGAGGAGCCGGAGGATGAAGAGTGAATGAATGGAAAATAACTGATACAGTGTTAGGCTGGGCACACGAAACGGGAGACCCCTAACAGAGTTCCCTGATTCTTACATGCTTGACATGTGTCCCCTCTTACTTCACAGCCACCAACACTAAACACATGCACACGTGCATACATACATGTGCATACACCCACATCTCAGTTCCAACTCTCAGCTAAGAGTTGGCATTTGCATTTTGTGAGGTTTTCTTGGGAGGGGACCTTTCCAGAGAGCCACAGATCCCCCTACACTCATCTCTTCTCCTCACCTACCAGCAGGGACTGGCTTGGGCCATATAAGCTGGAGGACTGATGTAACTTCTCTTGCTTTAAGGTACTTTCTGGAGGTGGAGCAATTAATCCACAACTCAGCCCAGGGAAGCAGACAGCAGATCGTCATTTCACTAATGAGATTGCTGAGCCGTGGCTCGGAGTGCGTGGGCCTGGCCAGGTGGAGACTTGATGCTGGCAGGAGGGGCGTTAGAATCCTCAGCTACTTAAGCCTGTGGTGGAGCAAACAGCCCTGCAGGACTCAATGCCTTTAACCCTTGGATTTTCACCCAACACTTCTGCAAGTCTCTTTCCTCAAATAAACCATCCCCCATCTGCATAATAGATCGCCCACAAAGAAAAGAGAACAATCCTGTATAAAATGAGGAAGTCAGACTAAATAATTCCAAAGTGTCTTTAGGCAAATGCAGACCAGAATACAGCATACTGAAGATGGATCCTTTTAGACCCACTCCTTCTGCTTGTCTGGAAAGCCCAGGGCTGCCAGCATCAGCGGCGACATTTCAATTCTGCCAGTTTGATCAGACCACGTGGATTTTCTCTCTCCAATACACCAGCTGATAATGAAGACACAAATGTTAGCTAAGGCAGCCCTGGTCAATCCCAAAGTCCTTAGATGCAAAAGACAGGGAAGGTGCTAATCATCTCAGGAGGAGACCCCAGACGGGCTCATTAAAACCATTATAAGAAATCCCTATCTCCCGAACCACACCTCCACGGAAACCCTGACCCTGGTGAGTGAGTAGGGATTGCAGGGGCTTCCCTTGCACCACTTTTTTCGGCTTAGGAGGGAGGACATGGCCCAGCTCACCACCACCACCTGCAGCAGCAACAGCAGCAGCAGCAATTACCTTTGAAATAATCCTCGCTCGCACACCAAGTATTTGTTATGAGTCTGTGCCTGGAAGTAAATATCACTTCTGTTTAGGTGACCATGTATCCTGGGTTTCCCAGGACAGTCTGGTTTATGCCTGTTGTGCTGACACACATATGATTAGTACCTACTGCCATGCTGAAAAGCGTCTTGTTTGGGCAATAATGTATGGGGTTACCTAAGCTCTACCAAGTTGTTTCAAAATTGATTGGAGGGAAAAACAAAAAACAAAAAAACCTATAGCGCCACCAACAATTAAATTATAAGATTATTTTTCCAAGATCACAGTGACTCAAAGTTTTCCCTCATAGGTGTTATATATTTAGTTTGAGGTACTGGTGGGGAGGGGGTCGTAAATGCAATTTAGTGTTATAAGATTAGACAAGCAAGAATGGTATTCTGTAGCCTTACGAAATCACAAACATGTCAGTCGTCAGTTTAACAAAGCATCCTCTGTTTAAAAATAAAATGTTATGCTAAAAACAAATTATATTTAAATAAGTATATAATTATACTTATTTTTAAATGCTTTCCTATGAAAAGAAAGGTTTTCCTGTTTTTTTAATGAGATAACATTCGATAATATAAAATTAACCATTTTAAGGTACACAATTCAATAGTTTTTGGTGTATTCACAGTTGTGTATGACCATCAAGACTATCTAATTCCAGAACATGACCCCAAAAAGAAACCCCATAGCTGTTACCAGACAATCCAATTCCCTCTCCTTCATCCCCTGGCAACCACTAATATATTTTCTATCTTGATGACTTTGCCTATTTTGAACATTTCCTATGAATGGAAGCACACTGTATGTGTCATTTCATGTCTAGCTTCTTTCTCTTAGCATAATGCTTTGAAGGTTAATCCATGAGGTAGCATGTATCAGTATTCCCCTCCTTTTTATAGCTGAATAATATTCCTCTGCATGGAGATACCAGATTTTGCATGCCCATTGATCAGCTAATGGACATGTGGTTTGTTTCCACTTTTTTGCTATTACAAATAATACTGCTATAAATATTCAATGTACAAGTTTTCATGTGAACATATGTTTTCAGTTCTTGGATATATACCTAGGAATGGAACTGCTGGGTCAAACGGTAACTCTATGTTTAATTTTTTGAGGTACTGCCAAACTGTTTTCCACAGAGGCTGGATCATTATACATTCCCACAAACAATGATTACGAGTTCTAATTACTTCACATCTTCTTCACTCTTTCTTATTTTCTTCATCATCATCATCATCACGATCATCAACATCGCCAGCCTAGTGGGTATAAAGTAGTACCTTACTGTGGTTTTGATTTGCATTTTCCTAATGAATAATTTTCATGTGTTCTTTCATGAGCATCTTTTTGCAGTGGCTTTTTGTATATCTTCTTTGAAGAAATGTCTATTCACACCCTTTCCCTATTTTATTTTAATTTAATGATTCAGTTGTCTTTTTGTAGTTGAGCTTCACGAGTTCTTACATATTTTGGAGACTAATCTCTTACAAAATATCCTATATACAAATATGTTATCCTATTCTGTGGGTTGCTTTTCACTTTCTTGGTAGTGTCCATTGATTCACAAAAGTTTTTAGTTTTGTTGAAATCCAATTTACCAATTTTTTTCTTTTATTGCTTATGTTTTTGGTGTGACACTTAAGAAACTATTGCCTAATCCAAAGTCCTGAAGATTTATACCTATGTTTCTTTCTAAGAGATTTATAACTTTAGATTTTACATTTAAATCTTTCATCTATTTTGAATTCCTTTTTTGTACATAGTATGAGGTAAGGGTCCAACATTATTCTTTTGCAGGTGGCTATCCAATTGTCCTGGCAACATTTATTGAGAAATTATTTCTTTCCCATTTGACACCCTTGTTGAAAATCAATTGACCATACATGTATGTATTTCTGTGTGGACTCTCAATTCTATTCCATCGGTCCATATGTCTATCCATATATCAGCACTACACTGTATTGATAACTGTGGCTTTGTAATAAGTTTTGAAATCAGGAAGTGTGAGTCCTCCAACTTTGCTCTTTTTTTTTTTTTTTTGAGACGGAGTCTTGCTCAGTAGCCCAGGCTGGAGTGCAGTCGCGCGATCTCGGCTTACTGCAAGCTCTGCCTCCCAGGTTCACACCATTTTCCTGCCTCAGCCTCCTGAGTAGCTGGGACTACAGGCACCCACCACCACGCCTGGCTAATTTTTTTTTGTATTTTTAGTAGAGACGGGGTTTCACCATGCTAGCCAGGATGGTCTTGATCTCCTGACCTCGTGATGCACCCGCCTCAGCCTCCCAAAGTGCTCGGATTAAAGGCGTGAGCCACTGCACCTGGCCCTTGCTTTTTTTTTTTTTTTTTTTCAAGAATATTTTGGCTATCCAATGTCCCTTTCATTTTCATTTGAATTTTAGGGTCAGCTTGAATTTTAGGATCAGCTTGAATTTTAGGGTCAACTGCAAAAAAGCAGCTGGAATTTGACAGGGATTGCATTGAATCTGTATATCAATCAGGGGAGAATTCTATTTTAATAATATTAAGTCTTCCAATCCATAAACATAGAAGATGATTTCTTTCAAAACTCTTTTGTAGTTTTCAACGTATAGGACTTTCACTTCCTTGGTTAAATTTATTCATAAGTATTTTTTAATTTTTGATGCCATTTCAAGTGGCATCACTTTCTTAATTTCATGTTTGGATTTTTCATTGTAAGTGTATAGAAAGACAACTGATTTTTGGATATTGATCTTATATCCTACAATTTTGTTGAACTCATTAACTCTAATAATGTGTGTGTATGTATGTGTGTGTGTGTGTGCGCACATGTGTGTTTCTTTAGGATTTTTTAGAAAATCATGTCATCCACTAATAGAGGTAGTTTTAACTTCCTTCTTCTAATCTGGATTCTCTCTTTCTCTCTTCCACTTCTCTCATTTTTCACTCTCTTTCTCACCTAATTGCCCTGGCTAAAATTTCTAGTAAAATGTTGAATAGAAGTGGTGAGAGAAAACATCCATATCATGTTTCTGATATTACAGGGAAAGCTTCCAGTCTTTCACAGTTAAGTATGATGTTAGCTGTGGGTTTTTCATAGATGCCTTTTATTAGGTTAAGGAAGTTCCCTTCTATTTCTAGTTTGTTGAATATTTTTATCACGAAAGGATGTGAGATTTGGTTAAATCCTTTTTCTATATCTATTGAGATGATCACATGGGTTTTCCCCTCTTCATTGTATTAATATGGTATATTGCATTGATTGACTTTCATATGTTGAACAAACTTTGCATTCCTGGGATAAATTCCCATTAGCTATAATGTCCAGCCCTTCTAATATGCTGTTGGATTCTGTTTGCTAGTATTTTGTTGATAATTTTTGCATTTATATTCATAAGAGATATTAGCCTGTAGCTTTCCTTTCTTGGGATACCTTTTTCTGGTTTAAGTATCAGGGTAATACTGACCTCACAGAATGAGTTAGAAAATGTTCCCTCTGCTATTTTTTTGGAAAGATTTTGAGAAGGATTGGTGCTAACTTTTCTTTAAATGTTTGGTAGAATCCATTGATGGAGTCATCTGGTCCTGAGCTTTTCTTTGTTAGAAGTTTTTTCTTGCTAACTCAATATTTACTTTTATAAGTGTATTCATGTATTCTATTTTATCTTGAGTGTCAGTTTTGGTAGTTTTTATATTTCTAGGACTTTGTCCATTTTATGTAGGTTATCCAGTTTGCTGGTATATAGTTGCTCATTATATTCTCTTAAAATCCTTTTGTATTTCTGTAAAATTGGTGGTAATGCCCTTCTCTCATTTTTTAATAACTTTACTACTTTCTTTTATTTCTCTTCATCAGACTAGCTAAAGGTTTGTCAATTTTGTTAATCTTTTCAAATAACCAACTTTTGGTTTTCATGATTTTTTTTCTATTATCTATTCCATTGATCACAACTCTAATCTTTACTATTCTTTTCTTCTGTTTGCTTTAGGCTTAGTTTGCTTCTCTTTTTCTAGTAACTTAAGGTGGAGTTTAGGTTACTGAGTTCAGATTTTTTTTATGTAGGTCAGGTGTCATAGTGACAAACTATCTCAATTTTTATTTATTTGGAGGTTTCTTAATTTCTCATTCACTTTTGAAGGATAATTTTGCAAGATACAAAATTCTTGGTTTACAGTATTTTTTTTTTTTCAGCACTTTGAATGTCATCACACTGCCTTTGGCCTCCATGGTTTATGATGAGAAATCAGTTGATAATTTTACTGAGGATTTCTTCTACATAATAAGTTGCTTCTCTCTTACTGCTTTTGAGATTCTCTATTTGTCTTTGATTTTCAACAGTTTGATTATGATGTCTCTCAGTGAAGATCTATTCTAGTTTATCTTACTTGGAGTTCATTGAGCTTTTTGTACATATAGATTGATATTTTTTATCAAATTTGCAAAGTTTCACCATTATTTCTTCAAATCATGGTTCTACCCCTTTCTCTCTCTTCTCTGAGACGCTCTTTATGGGTGTATTGATAGGCTTAATGTCCTCCGGTCTCCTAGGCTCTGTTAATTTTTCTTCATCTTTTTCTTTCTTGTTCCTCTGAATGGATACTCTCAATTTACCTGTTTCAAGTCTTCTCATTCTTTCTTTGGTCTGTTCAAATCTTCTGTTAAGCCCCTCTAGTAATTTTTTCTTTTAGTTATTCTACTTTTCCATTCCAAAATTTCTATTTGGTCCCATTTTATAATTTATATCTCTTTACTGATATTCACTACTTGGTGAGGTATTGCTCTCATAACTTACCTTAACTCTTTAGACATAGTTTCAGCTTTTTGAATATATTTACAATAGCTGATTTAAAGTCTTTGTCTAGTAATGAACTCATTTTCACTTTCTCACTTTCTCAAAGACAGTTACTGTTGATTGCTTTTTTTTTTTCTCCTGGTATGTGCCACTGATGTTTCTTTGCATGCTTTGTAATTTTCTAATTGAAAATTGAAGATTTTGAATATCATAACCTGGGAATCAGATTCTCCCTCCTCTCCATGGTTTGCTATTATTGCTGTTATTTTATTTGTTGTTTATTGACTTTTCCGAATTACTTCCATAAAATCTGTATTCTATGTCATGTGTAGCCACTGAATGCTTAGTTAGCTTAGTGGTCAATTAATATTTGAATAGAAATATCCTTCAACACTTGGAACTAATAAATCATCCACTCCTAGCCAAGGGGCTCTGTGTCCATTGTGTGGGGGTGGGAGGATACCTTCAACACTCAGCCAGGCAGTTTACTACTCAGCCTTTGCCTTCACTTCCTGATTATGCGCAGCCTAATGGCCAGCCAGAGTTAAGAGACTGGGGCCTGCCTGCATTTTTCCTGAGTGTGTGCACAGCCCTGGACATGTGAATGTTCTTCTAAAATCTTAAGAACATGTAAGACCTTTTCAAAGACCTTATTCCCTACAGCATGTCATTCCCTAGACTTTGCTTCCAAGTTTTTTGGCTAGTCTATTGTTTCTCCCAATTGTTATCCATTGCCTTAGACAGTAGAGAAGAATGTTTAGACCATGCTCCCTTGGGAGCAGCTTAGTATAAAGCAAGTTTCCAGTCAGGAGAGATAAAAACATGTGTCTAGTAGCATGTCTTCAAGGCAGCCACCAGATAGATCAAATTAGAATTTTCTGTAAATAAGGTCCATTCTGCTCCCTCATATGCCCGCACTGGGAATGTGGGTTGTTATTTCAAGGCTGCTGCTGAGCTGGGGATTGGAGTATGGGATTAAGATAAGTTAAGACATCACAGTTTTGCTTTTTTGTTTTTGTTTTTAAATAAATGCTTCCCAGAGTACTTCAAGTATTTGGTTACATTCCAGAGTTCTGAAAAAGCACATTCTGATGGTTATTGCCACTTTTTTTCTAGCTTTTATAGAAGGGTGAACTTTTGGGATTCCTTATTCCACCATTTTCTCTGACATTACTTGTTGTTTTGTTTTGTATTTTCATAAAGGTGAGGCACCTCCTGCTTCTCCTGGATGTCATGGGAAGCCAGCTACCTTTATAGTCCTTGAAGAAGACTGGAGGGTGGGGAGTGGGGGTTGGGGGTTTCTAGGTGTAAACCAAAAATTAAATTCTTAGTGCCACCCCCTACTACAACCAACTGAATGGCCCCTCCTCTCAGCCAAAGGGATTTCAAAGAAACCTGCAAAATTAGTTCCGGCCATGATAGGAAGGAACCAGGAAAGAGTGGTTGGACATGTTTCATTATACTCTGTTCCCTTTGGCATCCAGGTACAACTGACCAGCATTAACAATAAAACAGAGATCTTAAGACTAACAAAATAGACTCTTTGTAGCAATAAGATACCAAATTCCAGCCTGATTCTAGTATAGCATCACATGACATAGCAGGTGCTGAAAGTATCAAAGTGTTTTACCCCAAAATATATTTCTTTGTCACATTTTGAAATAGCCCTGCAAAGCTGTCTCTGGTGGGGAAAATTTACATTCTATAGAGAATCCTCTTCCCTTTCTAGTTTTTTCCTGATCTGGGAGAGATTTTAACTAAGAGTCTGGCACCTTTTAAGGTCTGATGAGAGACATACACCCTCTATTCTGTCTGAAGCCTGCTACCCAGAGGCTTCATCTACATAATAAGAACCTTGGTCTCCATAAACCTTTATCTTAACCCAGACACTCCTTTCTATTGATTCCAGGTCTTTAGATAAGAACTCTTTCAACCAATTGCCAGTCAGAAAATCTTTGAATCCACCCATGACCCATAAGCTCCCACTTTGAGTTGTCCCGCCTTTCCAGACTAAATAAACGAATGAATACATACCTCAAATGCACTTATTGATGTCTTATGTCTCCCTAAAATGTCTGAAACCGAGCTGCAACCCAACCACCTTGAGCATATGTTCTCAGGACCTCTTGAGACTGTACCTTGGGCCATGGTCATTCATATTTGGCTCAGAATAAATCTCTTCAAATATTTTACAGAATTTGGCACTTTTTGTAAACATAGAGAAGAGGCAGAATTTATAATTTTTTATTTTTATATTTCATAGCAAAATTGTAACTCTGCTGTGTTTTTAACTCCTAAATACTCCTGGATTGGTAATATACTGGGGATAATACCAAAAACTGTTTCTGAGAATATGTTAGTAGGATAAGAACCAAGATGTGAAGAACTATTACAGAGTTTCTCATATACAATTATTTTCTGATTCACTTTATAAGAACATATAGCACCCCGATTGAGTAATGATAATTAACAAGATGCTTTTGTTCCTTTAGGTTTTAAAAATTACACTTTCCCTATGAAACTAGATTTAAGCAATGGAATATCTTCAGGATAATACTAACAAAGAGAGGTTGGAGAAGGGTGCATTCTACGTATATTTTTGTTGTTGTTAAACAAGAGTTGTGACAATAGTAATAGCAATTAATTGCTTTTATCAATAATGCTGCTAATTATTTTAATTATTTAATATTAGTATAATAATAATAGTTATTATTATAATTACTACTGACAGTTACCTACTTACAAGTCTTATTGGAGAGAGTGGGGGAATGTGGACACATAAATACACACTATCTAATGTCTACAAACAATTTACACAACATAGGAGGTAACATACACAAATAATAAGGCACTGTCTGTAATAACCAGTGCTACTCAAAGTTCATTTGGAGCAGAGCTGATTTGCAAGCTTGTTGTTATTGGTTTGAGACAAGATAAATACAGAAATTGAGAGTAGTGTTTAGAAACTTACAGCACTTTGACAACGGGGCACATCCCCTCCAAAGTGAAATGTGTTGTCTGTGACGTTTAATAACAATAAGCCTGGGCTTGGACTACATATGTCTTTTTTTTTTTTTTTCCTGTTTCATTCTTCTGGTAACTCATTTTGATTATTTCCTTCTTTAACAAAAGTATTGGTCTGCAATAAATTGGGAGGGAGAGGGGAGGAACTAGTTCTTCACTATAGATAAATGTCAGTTTAGAAGATCTATGCTGTTTGGTTTGGGAAATGAAAGGTTTGGGCTACATTTATTGTTTGAATTTGGAGGGACAGAGAGATTACTAGGGACTAGAGTGGTCTGAGCAGGATTTATGGAACAAGTGTGACTTCACATTGTTACAAATTATAGGTGAAGAATGAAGGAACATTCCAGGATCAAGTTTCCTAAAATTTGGAAATAAACTGTGGAAATTCTCCTAAGGTTTGTATCTTTCTTGTCTGAATATAAGAATCTTTTTCTATTATGATGAGTGAGATCAGGAAATGAATTAAAATATTTTAATTTCCTCCTTAGTTTTGAAGTTCTTTAAAGAAGGGATTTAGAATTTAAATAGTATGGTTATTAGGATCTTTGAGTGAAGGAGAAAGCGTAAATTAAATGTCTTCTCATTTTTTAAATTAGGTAGAAAAGCTCACTCCCACTTAAGAAAAAGAAGAACTAAATTAAAATTCGTTTCGCCCTGAGAGCAATCAGTATATCTAATCCAAATTGAGAAAAATGAAATCCTTTTTAAATTTTAGTACCTGTATGTTCAAAAGCCATAATTCTGTTTGGAAATCTATGAAGGTACATTTTTCTCATATACGAAAAATTAATCTTGTGCTAGGTAAGAAACTCATCCTCTTTTTTTTTTTTTTTTTTTTTTGAGACGGGGTCTCACTCTGTCACGAGGCTGGAGTGCAGTGGCACGATCTTGGCTCACTGCAAGCTCTGGCTTCCAGGTTCAAGCAATTCTCCTGCCTCAGCCTCCTAAGTAGGTGAGACTACAGGTGCGCGCCACCATGCCCAGCTAATTTTTGTAATTTTAGTAGAAACGGGGTTTCACCATGTTGGCCAGGCTGATCTCAATCTCTTGACCTCATCCGCCTGCTTCGGCCTCCCAAAATGCTGGGATTACAGGTGTGAGCCAACGTGCCCAGCCAACATGTTTTATTTAAATCAAGGAGTTCTCAAAAATTAAGAGTTTATCTGAAGATTTAAATTAAAACTTCCACAGTATTTGAAGGCTGTGGGAACCACGACTGATCTGAATCAAGTTACTTAAACTTAGCAGTGAAAAGTCCCCGGGCCCTAAGAAGCTAAGACTTCCTGGTGGTCCCACAGCAAGACATAAGTAGGTGGGACTAGAATATAGGACCCTGGATTGAGAGTAAAGGTAGTACAGTCAACTGATTTCTTCTTTTTTTTTTTTCCTGGAGACGGAGTCTTGCTCTGTCACCCAGGCTGGAGTGCAGTGGTGAGATCTCGGCTCACTGCAACCTCCGCCTTCCAGGTTCAAGCGATGCTCCTGCCTCAGCCTCCCGAGTAGCTGGGACTACAGGTGCACACCACCACACCCAGCTAATTTTTGTATGTTTAGTAGAGATGGAGTTTTACCATGTTGGCCAGGCTGGTCTTGATCTCCTGATGATCAGCTAACTTCTAATCCAACATCCTTACTTTTATAGTTTCCTATCACTACAATTAGCCCCTTCAGACATGTGCTTTTCAAGTTCCTGAACAATTTGAGGCTACCTCTTCATTAATTGGCCAAAGTTGTCAGTGATCATACCAAGTTAGACAGAGGTGACCGGCTAGGTGAGAAGCTGGTAACTGTCTTTGGCCATGGGAGCTTTAGACATGGGCTCATCTGAGGACAACACAAGGTTATCAGGGACAGGGTGAAGGCTTTCTTTCAAGTTCACAGTGCCCAGACACACAGACCCTGAGTTTTTGAAAGGCTCTGAAAGTGCTTAGATCATAAAGCACACATCACATGCTGTAGTTGTTGTCATTGACCTGTGTTTGTCTCTAACTGCATGAAAACTCTCAAAGCTGTCACATGGGGGTCCGGCTGAGCCAGCAGGATTGCAGAAGTACGGACCAACTTCCACGTTTTCCTGAAGTATCTGCTCTGTCTCAGTTTAGGGGGAGACAGAACCACCTAGAATCACTGACACCTTGATTCAACACAATCCTCAGACTGGGTGATTAAATAAAGCACTTTGGTTTTTTCGTATGTTTGTTTGTTCATTTTCTTTGCCTGTCCTCCACTCAAAGCACTTTGGATTCAGCTACTTCGGACGTCCAGTAATGCCAAACATTCCTGTAATAAGACTAAACTTGCCTCTCCATGGAAAGACTGGTAATCACATAACAAGGGATATGATGATATCAGTAGCATGCTGAGGTCAGCTGGGTAGACTGATGCTCAGAACAGATTTCAGGACTAAAGACATGGGGTTATAATGTCTCATTATTTCTTCCCATGCCACATGGATGGTGTCTCCTTATTGTTGGGCACGTCATTCTCACCTCCGTGCCTTGGTCCCAGCTGTTCCTTCTTTCCTGGAGGACGGTCTGTCTAATCATAATTATCCAAGACAGACTCCAGATTATCCAAGTCTGCTTATTCTTCAAAGCTCAACTCAAATCCTACCAAAACAGTACTGCATGATGGGAAAACCATGGACTTCGAGGTTGACCAGATCTGAGATGGGCAAACAACCTCTCTGAGTCACAGATTCTTTATCATAAAATTCTGGGTCATAGTGAGGATTAGGGGTGCTCAAAAATGGTAAGTATTACAACTTTCATTATTCCAGCCAATTACTGATGCCCTTCTCTCATTAATACCAAAAACCTGAGACTTATAACCACATCCTTCAGGATGTGTATGATTTGTACAACATTTTGGGGATTTCATCGTCTCCCCAGACATTCTCGAGGGCAGTGAAGGCACCTCACTTCTTTGAAACAGAGATTCAGTTACACTGAGTATCCACTTAGGGAGCCCTTGCTTTGTGATAAGTACTGGGCTGCCTTCGTTTAACTCTCCAAAGAGTCCTGAGGAAGCAATTTTTATCCCAGTTACAGACAGGAAAACTGAGGCTCAGATGTATTGGTTGCATGTCCAAAGCTGCACAGCTAGCAACTGGCACTCTGATCTTGAAGGCAAGCCCTCTTTACCTACAAGTGCTCTCCACACAGAAGGGGCTCAAGTGCAAATACTGATTGATGGGCTGGATCCCACTCATATCGCTGGTCTAATTGCATCCTTTTCTTCGTGGCAGCTTGGCCTGCTGTCCCCTGGCTGCCAAGATGTGCTTACTCACACTGCTCTGCCTTCACTCTTCCCATTGTGTTGAGGATCCATCAATACAAAGCTGTACAATTCTAAGTACCCAGGAAGTGAGCAGACCATATTGCACAGGGCAACTAAGTGGTAAGAGTGAAAACAGCGTAGCAGACGGAAGCCCTAAGCAGGTCCTCCGGGCCAGAAGGAGGGTTGGGAGAGGGAAGACACTGGGGGCAAGTGACAGATTACCTAATTCTAGAAACAGGTAGAAATATTAATTCCCTTTGGGGTAGAAAGTCAGAAGCCAATGTAGCTACAATCAGTCATAGCATGCTAATAGCCAGGGAGTCACATTTGATGCTTCTGGAAATGGACTGCTCACCTCGTAGGTCAGAAGGCAATTACCTCCATTCAGCTCAGGAAATGCCTATTTTTCAACCAGTGAGCATAATGTTTGGGGATTTTTGTTCATCTGTTGTTCCGCCTCCATTGGAAAGAATATATAAAAGTCATAGCCAAAGGCAAAACACTTGCCCCGCTGACAAACAGCCCATTGACCATGGCAAATCCTCTGCTGCTAAATTATTAGAATTATGACTCGCTGCTTCCTTGGCAAATACCTGCCCTAGATGAAGTGCTCCAAACGCTGTAGCTGTCTCTGTCTATTCCCACCCCTCCAAAGACTCTATGATGTTTAAAGGCCACCTGAAACATTCTCAATAAGGTACACAATGCAGTTTAACAGACACTAACATCTTAAAGGGCTGACCTAGATTTATCTACTCCAGGTGCACAGATATTGGTATGTGCACCCCACTCCCCATTTCCACTTACTTTTCAGTTGAAACTACTATGATCTCACTGTCTTTTCTTTTACACCGAAGGAAAGAAGGAATCATCCAGAAAGGGTGCGGGTTGTGGGGCGGGCACAGTGATAAAGGCAGAATAAAGAAAGAAAAGGGTATTTTTTGAATGTCCACCATGTATACATCATCCTGATTTAAACCTAATCACCTTCAGGGAAAAGTATTCTTATTTTATTTCTATTCAGGTGAAGGGTCCATCAGATGCAATTAGCCATTTTAAAGTGCACAATTCAGTGGTATTTGGTGCACTCACGATAATCTGCAACCACCACCTCTTTCTAGTTTCAAAACAGTCTCATCGCCCCTGAAAAACAACCCATGCTTATTAAGTAATTGCTCCCCATCCCCTTCTCCTCTCATCTCCTCTTAAAGACTAATCTGCTTTTTGTCTCTACGGATTTGCCTATTATGGATACACCACATAAAAGAAATCATGTAATATCTGAACTTTTGTGTATGGTCTTTCTTTTAGCTTAATATTCTCAAACTTCATCTAAGTTGTAGCACATATCAGTACTTCATTCCTTTTTATGGCTGAATAATATTCCATTGTATGTAAAAACCACTATTTATGTATCCATTAATCAGTTGATGGATAGTTGGATGGTTTCTGCTTTTTGTCTATTATGAATAATGCTGTTCTAAATATTCAAATTTCTGTGTGAACATATGTTTTTCTTGGGTATATACTCAGAGTGGAATTGCTGCTTTACGTCTGCTTTAAGATGGGGAAACTGAGGCAGGAACCCTGCCCGAGGTGATTTAGCTTGTTCGTGGTAGAGTCAGGATTGGAATCTAGTCCAGACCACTCCAAAACCACTTTTTTAACTTTTGTTTTTATAAGAAAAGTAGTCCATTCACAGGTCCATCGACTATACTTAGAACTTCTCTGGCTAAAAATTCAGTGAATAATTATTTTTGTCAGAGATTACTAACTTTTACTCTCCACTCAAACACCCTGAGGTCGAGTCAGGATTGGAATCTAGTCCAGACCACTCCAAAACCACTTTTTTTTACTTTTGTTTTTATAAGAAAAGTAGTCCATTCACAGGTCCACCCACTATACTTAGAACTTCTTTGGCTAAAAATTCTGTGATTAATTGCTTTTGTCAGAGATTACTAACTTTCCACTCAAACACCCTGAGGTCATATGATTAATACCACTAATTTGAACTCATGGATCCAATAGTTTCATTTGGTTCATGCTGAGATCTGAGCTTTTTGTTTCCCAGGAAAATCAATAGCAACAGACTTTATCTTGTTAGATGAAATATAACTTTTATTTTTAAAAGCTCCAATTATGCCCTAATGCACTGTTTATATACTCAGAGGGCTTAATGAGATAATAAATGAAATTTTAATTTGACAATTAATAGTGTAAAAGTGTTAGGATATTTTGGAATTAGGAAGGCTTCTGTGTGATTTTCTTTTGTTATTAGCCCTTGTTTTAGGATATAATTATACTTGTGTCACATTATGACTGGGCAGCAACTCAATTATTGAGAAGTAGGAAAATGAGTAAATTTCTACTCCTGTGCCTTTTGTAGCAAGTTATGAAAACAAAATAAAAAGTAAAATGTAATCAGAAATGCTAAGAAATGGTGTAATTCTTTCATTTTCAATCATTCCCGGGTAAGAAATGGCTGATCAAACAGCCGATACCTTTATCATGAATATTCTTCAGGAATGTAAACTGATAAGACAGCAGATTCTGGAAGAACTTGGGTTCTCGGAATGAGGCAACGGAAAATTTAAAATGTGTGAAATATGTTACATATACAATTACAAAGTCATTTCCTCACACACCTGTGTATGCACACACACACACATCCAAGCCTAAACACCCACACCTACAGCATGAGTTTTCCAGGGTTCCAAAAAAGCAAAAATACTTGGACCATTATTTAATACACATTAGGGTGCCAAGCATGAAACATTATAAAGGAGTTAAAGTAAATGGAATCTCAAAATACAAGGCAAGCAAAAATCAAATTATAAACCTTAGGTTTAGCTAAAGTGAGTTACTGACAACTAAGTAAAATGTTCTTCATGTCATCAAATCCCAAGTAATCTTTATCTATATGTCATGTTTATTAAAAAAGCAAACAACTATTTTTCAAACTAGCAAGAGCCAAATCTCTTTCATTTTTCATTTATTCAATAATTACTGGATGCTCACTATAAAAGTAAAATTTTTAAAAATGAATGGAAAACCCAGTCCCTGTTGAGAAGACATGGACTATACCCAGGAAATAATAAAACTTCACTCTTCTTCTCAGAACCAGGTGGCAAGAGAACAGAACTTCCTGTATCAAGCTGACTTCTAGCCAAAGACCAAAGAACAAATATCAGTAAAGCAAGTAGAAACAGTTTGTTGAGTGAGTGAATGAATGAATGAATGAATTAAATACCGCAGACAGAATAAAGACCGTCGGATTTACTTGGAAACTACAGACTGGGTAAGGGGAGACTCAAATGTGGGTTTTCAAGGAGGCAATAGGCTTCAGTTAGAGAGGTCAATAGAGGATATTTCCGGACCACTTTAGACATGCAAAAATTAACCTGACAGGCAATACATATCAAAAGTCCTAAAAGCTTTAAGAGTGTTTGTGTCTTAATAACAATAATTCTAAGAGTTTTTGTTAAAAAAAAATGGCTCAAAAGATGAAAAAAGTTTAAAAATAGTAAAGTTTTAAAAAATATAAAATGGTATTTAAAAGTTAAGACTGGGTGTGGCAGCTCACACCTGTAATCCCAGCACTTTCGGAGGCTGAGGCGAGAGGATTGCTTGAGCCCAGCAGTTCAAGGCTAGCTTGGGCAACATAGCAAAACCCCATCTCAGCCAAAAAACAAAAAACAGAAAACAAAAAACAAACAAACATTATCTGGGCTTGATGCTGCAAGCACCTGTGCTACTCAGGAGGTTGATGAGGAGGGAAGATTGCTTGATCCCAGGAGGTCAAGGCTATAGCAAGCCATGATGGCATCCCTGTACTCCAGCCTGGGTGACAGAGCGAGACCGTGCCTCAAAAATAAAATAAAATAAAATAAAATAAAATAAAATAAAATAAAATAAAATAAAATAAAATAAAACAGTAAAAAGTTAGAAACAACCTCAATGTCTAACAATAAGAAATAAGAACATTATGGTAAATGAATAAATAAAATCAAGTCTTTGGATTTAAGGAGAAGCAGATGTAACATAGTGTTAAGTAAAAAAGATCCATATGAAAATGTTGTTAGTACTATAATGTATGCTTTTACACATTATTGTATTAATAAACACCAGAGTTTCAAACAAGGAAGAAAAATGGATTCCTGCTGGAGGAAATGGCACAAAGAAGGCCCATGGGTTTGGAACGACGGAGAGAAGAGGAAAAAATGGAAGACTTGATTAAAACAATTTCAACTAGTTGCCAGGATTTAGGCCACATTCATTTCTGGTTAAGCACGGAGCTATGATGAAGTTAACCTAAGATTTTAAGAAACACTGGCACTTACGGAGGGAAATCTAGGTACTTGTATTTCCTATGCTTGCCGTAGGATAAAGGGCCTACACAACCCATACATTACAAATTTGCCCTTACAACCCATGTAGGGTAGGTCCTACAGACACAACATATATAAGAATGGGAACAAAGAATAGTCAAGACTAGATCTTCCTATCCCCCACGAGTGGGTATCCAGGCCTAGATATAGATGGCAAGCTACCGTGGGATCACTTCCCTCTCCTCATTGCCACTACAGTTCTGAGAGGGAAGCTTTACCTCCACGATCATCTACTCATCTGTCATCATCCCTTGTCCCACAGTCAGAGCCTCTGACACCGTGGATGTTTTCAGAGAGCCATTCACACAGGTTACAAAGATACAAGAGAAGGATGTATATCTGGAAATTAGAATGCACCTGTAGACATTAAGTAAGTCAAAAGTCAATCTGTGCTTTAAATATAAAGTCTACTTCGGTCTGGTTTGAGTACTTAACTGATACTTAAAACACTGATACTTAAAAGAGAAAGCCATATAGAAAAATGGCTTTCCTGGATCCGCATACCAAAAAACTTCAAGTGCTTCAGCATGAAACTACTGATCCATAAATTGCAGAGGTCCCACCACCCACCCCCTCTCCCAAAGTGCTGGACTATTTTGAAATGGAAAGCATGAGCTTCTGATCAAGCTCTTCTGCCATACTTACTTGTCCTTGGCATTGGTTACTTAACAGTGTAGGTAATAGCTATTTACAATATTCTCATTATGTTAAGCTCAGCTCTTTCTTGGATAGTGGTAACATTTCCAAGTTGAAAAAGTACCCTGCAGGTCTCTGAGAAATGGCTAAATCTGTGCATTCTTCTAGCATGTGTCATGTCCCAAGTATTCTTCCTCAGGCACTTCATATACGGGATCTCACTGACCTTCATAACATTATTGTGGGGAAGGTATTACTGTCCCCCTTTTATGTATAGACTGGCTAAGAAACTTACAAAGCAAGTTAAAGACCTGGGATCGGCTGGGCACAGCGGCTCACTCCTGTAATCCCAGCACTTTGAGAGGCCAAGGTCAGTGGATTACCTGAGGTCAGGAGTTCAAGACCAGCCTGGCCAACATGGTGAAACCCCATCTCTACTAAGAATACAAAAATTAGCCAGGCATGCATGGTGGCAGATGCCTGTAATCCTGGCTACTCTGGAGGCTGAGGCAGGAGAATTGCTTGAACCCAGGGGGCGGAGGTTGCAGTGAGCTAAGATCGCGCCACTGCACTCCAACCTGGGTGACAGAGCAAGACTCTCCATCTCAAAAAAAAAAAAAGGACCTGGGATCTACCTTAAATGTTGTAGATACGTTGTTACGATCAGTACCACATTTAATTCTCATTCAACCAGTCCAACTCCTTTTTCTAAGGAACCTAACTGCAATCTTTTAAACCATCAGAAAAAGCATTTGGTATTCTTAGACACCCACAAACAGTGCTACTAGTAGCCTGGATAAAGACAATTTAGGGGGTGGATCCCTGTACACCAAAGGTAAATTGATAAAACATTTTCCCTATAATATTTACCTAGATACATAATTTTCAAAGGAAAATAAAATATAATCTCTATCTAAAAATTCTAAGACCTACAAAAGGGGCAAAAACCTGTGTTACCCTCATCTGGTATAAATGCACTAAGTAACTTGGTAAAACTTTGGGTTCATCATGAAATGAGTCTGGGCATATTAAAAATTCAATGTTTTGTCCAAGTTTGAACTGGACAAACAGGTTTATCTCTGAAAGCTACCTCAGATAAACAGAGGTCACTAAGAGTGGTTATCTAAGCCGTGTGGCATTTATTTATTTTTGCATTAGAGAATTCAAAACAAAGAGAACAGAAGTGAATGGCACTAATCCTGATAGGAAAAGCCCTCATAATTTCTTCTTTATATTCCAAAAACTTCAGTGATTACAACACTTAGAGGCTTCCAAGGCGAATCTCCTCAAATGTAGTAGCTGTAACTGTAAATATTCTGCTACCGATTTTCTTTAAAAGAAACTGAATGGAATGTAACCAATTGTTTGTGTAAATAACCAGACCTACATCTCCATTCTCAAGCCTATTCAAAACCCCTCCCTTCTCCTTTGACTACCATTTCATGAGCCCCAGGAAAAAGGGGTCTAGGCCCATTAGCCTGGCTTCCTGTTGCCATCTCTGCCTTTCCCTGCTTCTTTGGGTACCAGATCTTTCTGTCCTTGTAGGAGGATTTGAGAAGGAGAAATCCTCTCCTCCTGCCCTGAAGCCTACATGATTATAGCCCAGGAATAGCGGAATGCAAAAACTGTGACCAGAAATCAAGTGGTCCAAGAGCGGGGAACAGGATGCTGAGAGAGCACTGTAGGTGAGACTGAAACCAGAATGAAGACATCTCAACATACGTGTTCTTTCAGGTCCTTCCATGCCCTAGCCCATTGTAACCACAGGCCTGAATGAACTCACAGGCCTCCTTGAGAAAGGCAACTTTATCAATCTTTTGAAGACCCTTCGTTTTAACAAGTGTGGATATTCTATTGGGGCATTGGGGTGTCAAGGGCCAGAAACTTTAAAAGGGAAAGAAAGAGAAGAAAATCAGGAAGTGGTGTAACAAAGGCCTAATTACAAGGGAGGAGTGTCTCTCTACAGACAGGTCACTGGAAGGATGCCAATGGCTCTCGCCGCATAAAGGAAAAGATTGTTATAAAAAGATTTTTAAAAAAAGAAGAAGAAGAAGAAAGAGGCATGGCAGTGGAGACTGGGAGGGTGGGGCAGAGAATAGGGAAATGAATAAGAATAATGACTTAAAAGCTTTCTTTTTTTTCTGGTTCTCTTCTTTCCTTTCCGCAGATGCTCAGCTGAGCCAGTGCAGCTGGCTCCCTGACAAATGTGGAAAAATCAGCCAATTTGAGCTGGTTGTTAGCAGTCCGGGTACAGAGGCTCAGATAAATGAGGGCCTGCCTCAGGTGTGGCAGCTGAGCTTCCCGAGTGTTCTCATATGATTCTCGGCCAGCGCGAGGCCTCCTGGCCTTCAGGGCCTCATGGGTGCTCCCTTCTATTTCCTGGCTCCACATTCTGATAGGCGTGACCTTGGAAGAAGCATCTTCCTCCATTTGTTCCTCCTCCCCCTGATCAGGTCTCCTTCCTTCAAACTGGTGGGGCTTCCTCCCGCTCACTTAGTAAAAAGCCTATAGCACAAGGTCTCTTGTCCCCAGACGTTTGAGCACAGATCTGATAGCCCAACTCAAGACCCCCTCAAAAATGCCTGATGTGTATTCCTTTTCAAATCACTGCATTGGTCCACAGAGTCTGTTGATATGCTGGCAGAATACCCTGGGGTTTCCCTACAAGACAGTGAAGGCTTCTCTGTAAATGTTCACTAACACCAAATAGTACGCCCCACATATTTATGTCCTCATTGTTATGTCCACACACAGAGTATGAATATGAAAAAAGAATGCACATCTGACCATTCTGTTCAAGAAAAGCAGTCAATATTTTGAGTCAAGTTTAAGGGGAAAATCGTTTTCTTGAAAGTAGCTGTGAAAGTTCCTTGCTTATCAAATTGTCCCCTTTCCAATGATTCTTGTTTATGCATTGATAAATAAAAAGAACAAAAATGAGGAACTAAGATATTTAAGAGCTTATGTAAGGGAAGTTTCTAGAGGGATGGAAATGATCTAGATCTTGTTTTTTGTTTTTTTTTTTTTTTTGAGATGGAGTCTCACTCTGTTGCCCAGGCTGCAGTATAGTGGTGAGATCTCAGCTCACTGCAACCTCCGCCTCCCAGGTTCAAGTGATTCTCCAGCCTCAGCCTCCCAAGCAGCTGGGATTACAGGCATGTGCCACCATGCCCAGCTAATTTTTGTATTTTTAGTAGGGACGGGGTTTGCACCATGTTGGCCAGGCTGGAATCGAACTCCTGACCTCAAGTGTTCTGCCTGCCTCGGCCTCCCAAAGTGCTAGGATTACAGGCATGAGCCACCACGCCCAGCCCTACATCTTGTTTTAATTGGTGGTTACATGGGTATATACGATTGTCAAAACTCACTGAACACAAGATCTGTATACTTTGCTGTATCTCCATTATATCCGATTCAAAATTAAAGAATTTTAGGTCTTTTGTTTCAGTAACACATTGAGGTCTACACCAGCACAATGAAGTGGCAGCTACAGTAAAAATGCACAGGGAATACATACACTGTGTCATATCATCAGTTACCCTTTAAATACAATATGGTATCTTCAGGCCGGGCGCGATGGCTCAGGCCTGTAATCCCAGCACTTTGGGAGGCCGAGGTGGGTGGATCACGAGGTCAGGAGATCGAGACCATCCTGGCTAACATGGCGAAACCCCGTCTCTACTAAAAGTACAAAAAATTAGCCGGGCGTGGTGGCGGGCGCCTGTAGTCCCAGCTACTCGGGAGGCTGAGGCAGGAGAATGGTGTGAACCCAGGAGGCGGAGCTTGCAGTGAGTGGAGATCACGCCACTGCACTCCAGCCTGGGAGACAGGGAGACTATGTCTTAAAAAAAAAAAAAAAAAAAGAATATCTTCAAAAGAATCTAACGTAATTTTTATACCATCCTCAAATACATTTTAGGAGCCTATAAAGTCCACAGTGAGTCAAAAAGTTTTTTATGGAAGAAGAGATGATATTGGTGTGTGTGTGTGTGTGTGTTTGCTTACTGCTATTCTTACAAACTGAAAACAAAATATGTTAGGTGCTTGAATTGGTTGTTCTCAGACATTTTGATGTGGGAAGTACTAGCTGGGAGCTTGGAGGGGAGGGTCAACATAATTGGTTTGTTTGAATTATACTGATTTGTAGATTAAGAATGTTTGTGTGATTTAGGAAGAGAATGATAGCACTTCAGAGGTGAAAAGGTATCGGATTTATAGGGTCTATTCTCTCATTAAATCAATATAAAAATAGAGGCTCAGAGAAGGAAAACAATTTGTCTATGAACATACAGCTGTCTCGTGCCAAAAACGAATCTTCCGAGAGTCAAGTCTGTTCTCCTTCCAGTTTTTCATTAGTTTTATTTTACATGACATTCTCTACAATATTTTAAAGATATATTTATATGTCATCAACTTTCTAGAAAGTAATATTTTTATTAATATTAAAAACATCTTCAAAAATTGTTTTTCCCCTGAGAATGGCTGCTTCTCAAATAGTGTGTTTTAAAAAATTAAGATAGTCTACTGATATACTCAAATACTCACATTTATCTTCTTAGAAAGCACCCATGTATATCTTCCACGTGAAAGTTATGGCTTAAAAAAAATTCAAATTTATGTTGCTGCTGTCCCATCCACCCATCTCTACAATAAAGATTCCAAAAAGTGATTTTGTCACCAGAAACCCACATTTTCTCCCATCTGGACCTTGAAGTTTCCTTTAACTTTGCTTTAGTGATTGGGCAAGTCATCTTTCTTTCTGTGGCTTTAAGAATTGCCCATGATAAAGTAAAAGAGCCATAATCTCAAGGAAACCATTTACATAATACTCTTGTTTATGTCTTCAACACATTGTTTATGGAGAGAATGAGCCACAATGCACAGACACTATCACGATGCTCGGGTGAAGATGGGTGATTTAATGCCCAAGAGCAGAACTGAATCCACTCTAGAGACCAATAGGTGTGGCTCAACCATAGCTTCAAAATTTCAGAGGGAAGTTCAGAAACCCCATATGGGTTTGCTTTGCTTTTTCTATTCCTTTTAACCAAAGCTGCCTTCATCATGCATATTTCTTTCTTTTTTTCTGAGACAGGTTCTTGCTATGCCACCCAGGCTGGAGTACAGTGGCACGATCACAGCTCACTGTAGCCTCAAACTCCTGGACTCAGGTGATCCTCCCACCTTAGCCCCCTGAGTAGCTGCGACTACAGGCATGTAATACCACACCTGGCTGACTTTTTTAAAAAAACATTATAGAGATAGGGTCTCACTATGTTGCCCAGGCTTCACCATGTATATTTCTTTCTTTTTTTTTTTTTTTTTTGAGACAGAGTCTGGCTCCTTTGCCCAGGCTGGAGTGCAGTGGTGTGATCTCAGCTCACTGCAACTTCTGCATCCCAGGTTCAAGCAATTCTCGTGCCTCAGCCTCCCAAGTAGCTGGGATTACAGTCACATGCCACCACGCCCAGATAATTTTTTTGTATTTTAGTAGAGACAGGGTTTCACCATGTTAGCTAGGCCGGTCTCGAACTCCTGACCTCAGGTGATCTGCCGGCCTCAGTCTCCCAAAGTGCTGGGATTACAGGCATGAGCCACCGCACCCACCCCACCATGTATATTTCTGACAGCCTCTTCAGAAGGCTGATAACTTTGTGATATTCTTGACAGGTCCCCAGTATCTCTCTCAGCTTGGCCAGGGCCCACCCACCTACCCCTTTGTAGAATCTCGAAACAACACCTCAGCATCCTGGGAGACTGGCATGATAATATTCGTTTTTCAGAGCAAGAACCAAACTGACAAGGAACAGCCATAGGAGGCTCAGATCAGGGCTATCTCCGCTCAGTGACAGGGAAGTCTGTCTCTTTGGGAGAGGTTGAAGACAGCTAAACTGGAGTGGTTGCCAGGGGGAGAGGGGGATCCAGAACACAATAAACAACCACACTGGATTCTGCTACAGTCACAGCATCCCAGAGCTAGAAGAGAGCCTGAAAATCATCAAGTGTGGTGGTTATCAAGCAGTTGCTGATGTGTTCAAGCAGTGGAATTCTTTTTGAAATTTAATCTTCTGTGGAGCCCTGGCATAGAAAACAATTAAAATTGAGGAAGAGGTTGCTAAGCAGTGAAAACATCCTCACCGTTTGATAGATTCCTCTCACGGCATACGGAGCCCTGAAACACTGCTGTGGGAAGTTTCCCAGGCTCCATTTGAACATGGGGTTCTCAAAAGAACAGTGACAGGGAGCTCACTCCCACTAAGGCTCACTCCACCATAGGTAGCCCAGACTAGTAGAGGGTATCTTCCTGGCACAGACCTGGAATCTGACTCCTGCTAGCTTATATTCATGGATGTTAGCTTACCTTTGAGACCAAATAAATTAGCTTGTATCCCTATTTCACATGGGAAAATCTTCATATATTCAAAACTAGCAGGTTGTCTTTTAGACATGCCCTTCATTACATGGCAGGCTGTATCCACGCCCCATCTCTCCCATACATGTGCCCAAGCTCACCCCACCTCTGCCCCTGCTGCGGCCTTATCAAGACTTCCTGTACATCTGTCTGTGTGTGCTGGGGGCTCAGCCTTCACGAGGACCCAGAGGCTCCTTAGGGAAATCCACAGGCCCTTGTGCATGTGAACAATAAGGAAAGGAAAAGATTTTGCTTTTGGGTTCTTTATCCCCCCCTCCCACCAGCTTCAAAGTTGACCCCACCCGTTCTGAATTGAGGGCCATGAAAACTGGCTTGTGGCCATTTAGAAGAGGATCAGATTCTGGGGGCAAATTCTAAACAGACTTTGCATGTGAAAAGAAAATAAAAACAGCTGAATTACAGACAAGAAATTAATCTGCCTCTTTCCCCCTCAAAAAAAGCATCCTAACAGAACTACTTCAAGATTGCAAGGGAGACTTCCTGCACAGTAACATTAAATGTTTCCAGCAGATCAACAGCTGGAAAAGCACAGTTTTTTTTTTAAGTGTTAACATTTCACAGTTACAATCGTTTAACAGATGTAAAATTATAGGATATACTTAGCGTTTAGGTTTTAAAAAATTATTAGCTAAATATCTTTTGGAAAATACAGTTGATGGTGAGTTCTTCTTGATGATGATGGCAAGAATATTTTAAATGTTCATTACACTAAAGAAAAATGTTCATTATACTAAACCATACTTTAATCAGCTTAACATGTGGCTTACACAGGTTTACCTAAGATTAACTGGACATTTTAAGGCATGGGAACAGATTGTTCTACTGACCAGCCAACTAATGTAAAAGATGAGAAGAACCAAGACTGGGAATGATATCAGATGCAAAGTGAACATCCCATAATCAAAACGGATAATGACTCATGCTGGTGAGTGAAGGGACATCAGGATCACAGGTTCAAAGGCAAGGAGACCCTTGTCCAGGGAGCATGCCTGGGAGAGCAGGGAGAGGTGGTGTCCAGCCACTGCCCTTCAAGTAGGGGAAAAGTGAATGCAGAGGATTGAACCAGAGAACAGAAGCTGCTAACCTGACGGAAAATAGACCTGGTGAGGGAAGGTTAGTGGAATTGGGGTGGTTTTGACCTCAGAAGAAAGAAAAAGGGCAATTTGATTACTATTGTCAAGCACATGACTGACCCTTATAAGAGGCTTTAGGGAAATTAAATGAAAGCAGGAGAAATTCAGGTGGCCATTTCCAGAGGGAGGCCAGGCAAGCCAAGTGGGAAGTGATCAGCCAGGGAATCAGAGGACCTGGGTGGGCCCAGCTTGTCACTATCATGTGGGGACACCTGAGATAAGCATCTTACCCTCTTGGGCCTCAGTTTCTTCATCTTTAAGATAAGAAGACTGTAGCAAATGACTATGAAGATTCCTCCAGCTCATGATGATCTTTTAATTAAAAATAAATGGAAAAAAAAGACCTCTCTTAACTGAGGTTAGTAAAAGTATCAAGCAGGTTTCTGAGGACACTCCATTTTAAATTACCTTATTATTGGGCAAATGTCTAACCCACTGGTTTCTTGTAAGTCCTTCCAACATTCTGGCCCTGGCCTGCTTTGTCCCATCCCAAGTTGCAGTCCCATCACTCTGTCCCTCACCACTGTGATAAACACAATAGTTACCAATCCATGGTCTGCTGGAGGAAACAACGCTTTTGAAAAATGAATTATAAATCCCTGTGAGAGCGCAAGAGTGTGCTATAAAAAGGTCATTAATAACTCAACTTAGCGCTCAGATTCCCATTGGAACTATCAACCACAAAACAATCTGCTTCCTGGCTGAGTAAGGTAAGGGCTCCAAGAGGAGCACAAAGCCTTTGAAGCTGAAATGTTAGAGTCAGAGGAAGAAAACTAACGTGATGTGCTGGGCTAGTTTCCTTGAAATAGATTTAAGCTTTACAGTGCCGCTGGGAGATGGGCATTTATTATATCTACCACTATAAGCAAGCAATCAAAAGTTCAGAGAAGTCAAGAAGGCTGCCCAAGGCCACATGGGTGGATTGTGGAGTCACTCTTTCAACAAGTATCTACTGAGTGCCGGCTCTGTCCTAGATACTAGGGATACAGTAGGGGAAGCCAACATGGTAACTGTGCTGGCAGAGTTCACTTTCTAGTGGGAGGAGTGAACAGCTGTAAAAGCACCAGTTAATAGGAAAGAAATATTTGGTAGTGTGAAATATGACAAAAATTAAATCAAGGAATAGGACAGAGAGTGACTGAGGGGTTACTTCTATGTGGCCAAGGAAAAAAGAACTCTCTGAGGAAGGGGCATTTAAACCAAGAACAGAATGACAAGAAAGGCACAGTCATACAAAGATCCAGGCAAGAGTCGGCTGAGGTGGGCAGGAGGAAAGAAGACAGTCCTGGAGTGGAGATAGTCAACTTCAAACAGAGCGTGGCCCACAGGGGCAGCCATGAACAGGCAGGGCAGCTGGGGAGCTGGTGGCCACCAAATGAGCTCCTTTCTCTGCCAGGCTGTTGAGGCGGGCTGACTGGTTTCATGTCTGTCTTTCAATAGAATGAATGCGAGGGAAATAGAAACCATGTCCACATGACATTAGTACCTGCATCTAGGAAGGAGGAGTTAGTCCCAGGAAGGCTGGCCCTCCCATCTGGCCACCCTGAGAGGTTTCAGTTCCCTTCTGGTTCATGTGCCAAGCTTACCTGTCAGCTTTCACCTCCCAAGGGATGCAACGTCAGTGTGTTGAAGCTGCAGCATCTGAACCAATAAAGCTACCTCTGAGTAACATGGAAGCAAGGTAGGAAGGCAAAAACCACATCCCACTGTGATATCAGCCATATTTCTTCCACATGGCAAGTTTTATTTTGTTTAATTTAACAATAAAGTCATTATATTAACTTGATTCAATAGAAGCAGCAGGGGGATTTCTCCTAATTTAATCTTGGGCTTTGGGGCATCTTGCTCAGTGTTAAAACAATACCATATGAAAAGATTAAAGGGATTGTATTATATTGAAAAAAATATGTTAGCGTCTCCAAATGCAGCCTACCTTTAATTTAGAAACTAGTCCACCTACTTCTTACTTTATCCAAAGTGTCATCTAGTCAAGAGGGCCAATCTTTGCAAGCAAATCATGCCGCTTTAGGGTTTAAACTCCGCAAAGTGAGCATTTCATCCATGGAGCTGATGCTCCAATTTGAAGAGTTATTAGATACACCCAGCCAGGGAATATAAATAACTTGAGCTTACCAGTGTCACAGAACTGGTTTTCTGTAAGTCACTTGAAAATACAAGGACACAGGGCCGGGCATGGTGGCTCACGCCTGTAATCCCAGCACTTTGGGAAGCCGAGGCGGGCAGATCACGAGGTCAGGAGTTCGAGACCATCTTGCCTAACACAGTGAAACCCCGTCTCTACTAAAAATACAAAAAAAAAAAAAAAAAAAAAAAAATTAGCCAGGTGTGGTGGCGGGCGCCTGTAGTCCCAGCTACTCGGGAGGCTGAGGCAGGAGAATGGTGTGAACCTGGGAGGCGGAAGTTGCAGTGAGCCGAGATGGTGCCACTGCACTCCAGACAGAATGAGACTGAGTCTCAAAAAAAAAAAAAAAATGGAAAAAAAAGAAAAGAAAATACAAAGACATAACCAACAATCTGTATCAATTTATGTATCCATTATATAGGCTATATAGTATGTAGTTTAAAACGAAAAGAAATAATCTCCAAGCCTTTTAGAAGTCTTGAAGGATTGAAGAGACTATATAATCTGCTGATTTAGTGATTTGAAATCTGGGGATTCCAAATTCACACACACATATACACACACACAATGGCTAGAGACCAAACAATGTTTTTTGTTCTCAGCTGGCAAAAAGAATTAACAAATTCATTAATTAGGATGCTGTTTATGCTTGTACTGAATATATATGAATGCAGGCCCACTCAAGGATTCCAGCTGGGAGATGCCAACTTTTGAAATTCAAAGACAAACTAGATTTATCTTTGGTGCCTTCATATGCTTATTGTAGTCACACTGACCATGTGGGTTTGTGTGTCTAAGTGAGGCCTGTGAATATTTATTTAACCAAGCAAGTTTTAAAGTCTATTTCATGGCCTTTCAACTACAAAATGCAAAACAAAGCTAGCCATGGGTGGTGGGAAGACAGAAGAAATTATACAGGACTGCTTTTAGAAGAAGAAAGAAGTGGCTGAAATCTGGGGAAAGGTACAGATAATAGCTGTGATTCACTCCAGCCGTAGCTAACAAGGCCATGTGCTTTTCCTGGTGGGAAGCAGATGGGAAGGATCTGGAACAGGGAGAACGAGTAGGGAAAGGAATAAGCCTTGGATACACACCGCTGTTTCCCTGTCTCTCACATGGTCTTTCTCTCTCTCCCTCTCTATGAGAAATCTTTTTTCATGGCCCAAAAAAAAAAAAAAAAAAAAAAAAATGTTTGGGGAACAAAACAAGATCCCATTGTGGAGGGAATAAAGACACGCCACAGGGAGCTTCTGTCACACGGTTCAGATCCCAGAGTGAAGGGGAGTCAGACAAGAGGAGGTTTCAACTCTTGAAATCTTTGTCATGCATTTGCTTTCTTTATTGACAGTACTTCCTTCTTGTCATGGAAAAGTGTAATTTGCCAAAAAGGGGGCAGTGGGGAGAGGGGAGGAGTAGAAAGAAATGGGGAGAGAGAGGAGAGAGAAGAGAGAGGGAGAGAGAAAGAGAGAGAGAGAGACTAATACGTACAATACAAATAATACAGCAAGAGGAAGCATCCTATTATAGAATTCTTTATGCTTAAAATGGAGTCTGAATGTTTTTTTTTTTCATCTAAAAATAAGCCTGCGACCTTTTGCATTTTTCAGGCCATAAGTATTTCTGCAAGGTCCAGAGTCCCAAGGCACATGGGGGCAGAGTGAGGGCTGTCTGGTCCAGGTCCCCGGAGCTAAGAAGTATACCTGTCAGAGAAGCAGCAGCCAGGTTGAAAGAGAAGGAATCCACAGAGGCCTGGGAGGGTACTCTGAACCCCCACTTCCTCTGTCAGTTCTTGATTAAACCCCTTACACATACACAACCGTTCTAGGGAAGCTGAACTTTAATTTTATGCTTCCTGCAGAAAAGAGAGATGGATACAGACATGGGTCTGGGAGTAAATAACGCTCAGCAACATAAGAAGAACACACACCTGCAAACGTTGTCACGGTTAGATTTTTTAAAGTGTAAAGAAATGAAAAAAAATGTCGAACCTCACTTATAATCAAAGCTATGCAAACTAAAATGTGTTACACTTTTTAAAACTTATCCAATTAGCAAAGATGAAAAAGAAAGATAATACCAATGTTGATGAAGGTTTATGCAGACAGGCGCTCTTATGTCTATTCAAAGTTGGAATAGAAATGAGTAGTCTTTCTGGAGTTAAATTAGAAAACATGTTGCAGATGCCTTAAATGTGCAGATTCTAGTGCAGCAATTCCACTTTTAGCCTCGTATTGTATCAGACATATGCAGTAGGATGTTCATCACAGCATTGTTTAGCAAATTGATGGAAACAATCTGAGGGTTCAACAATAGGATGATTGGTTAAGTCAACTGTGTTACATTCATACAATAGATGTGATGAAAAGTTATGCTTGGCCAGGCGTGGTGGCTCATGTCTGTAATCTCAGCACTTTGGGAGGCCGAGGCAGGCTGATCATTTGAGGTCAGGAGTTCAAGACCAGCCTGGCCAACATGGTGAAACACCGCCTTTACTAAAAATACAAAAAATAGCCAGGCGTGGTGGCAGGCGCCTGTAATTCCAGCTACTCAGGAGGCTGAGGCAGGAGAATTGCTTGAACCTGGAAGGTGGAGGCTGTGGTGAGCTGAGACCGTGCCACTGTACTCCAGCCTGGGCAACAGAGCGAGACTCTGTCTCAAAAAATAAAAACAAAAGTTATGCTTACAACAAAGACATAACTAATGAAATGCTGAGGAAATGTTGCTAACCTAAAAATGAAATCTGAAAGCTCTCTCTCTCTCTTTCTCTATATGTATATATACATACACACACATATATGTATTATCCATATCCATACAATGCTTATGTTCTAAGCGTATAGCTAAATGTACTTGCATTATTTAACACTCACAACAACACAATAAAGTATACACTATTATTGTGGCCTTTTCACAAATGAAGAAACTGGAAAATGAGAGAATGAAAACCTAAACTCAGGTGTAGTCCAGTCTAAACTATATAAACTTCCTCTCTCGGCCATGAGTAGGAGTGTGCGTATGTCTGTGTATGTGTGTATATGTGCCTTCCTCATGAATACAGATACTCTGAAATGTTCATAGTCACCTCTTAGTGGTAGGCTTAGAGCCATATATATATATATATTTTGTTTTGTTTTGTTTTGTTTTTTTGAGAAGGAGTCTCGCTCTGTCACCAGGCTGGAGTGCAGTGGCGCGATCTTGGCTCACTGCAACCTCCACCTCCTGGGTTCAAGTGGTTCTCCTGCCTCAGCTTCCCGAGTAGCTGGGATTACAGGCAGGCGCCACCATGCCCAGCTAATTTTTGTATTTTTAGTAGAGACGGGATTTCACCATGTTGGCCAGGATGGTCTCAATCTCTTGACTTCGTGATCTGCCCACCTCAGCCTCCCAAAGTGCTGGGATTACAGGCATGAGCCACCGTGCCCGGCCGTAATATTTTTTTTTTTATTGCTTTGTGCTGTGTGTTTCATGATTTCTACAATGACCATGTATTTCTTTTGCAACTAAGAAAAAACTGCAATTAGCTTCTCTTTTGAGATGTTATTCTGATTATGATTATCTTCTGACTCGTCAGAACTCAGAAGGTGTCAAGAAGAGGGAGAAAGTAACTAACAGATAATTTTCCCCTGGGTGTACTCTGAAGCCCAGGAACAGCCACTGGGAAAAGTCTGCCCATGTGCCCTGGGAAAGGTCACTTGACTCCATGAAGTGACAAATAAAAGTGATAATGCATGTGTTAATAAAAACACCTGCTACACACAATCCATGCTGTTGCTCCTTCCTCTGCCAGCCTCTGAAAGACACCAATTCCAGCAGTGGTATTCTCCAGACTCCCCATCAGACACAGTTGGAATTTTCTCAGGAAAGACCATGAACTTACAATCAAAGGGAAATACATTCTGCCTGAAGAATGCATTATCAGTGCTCGCTAGATGCAACTGACTGTCCCTACTCTCCTAAGTTCTAACTCCCTTTGAATTATTGTCCTTGGTTTTTGGAGCTTATTTCTATCTCTATTACAGTGGTTTTCAAACCAGAAAATGTATCCTCTTGAAGTGTCACAAAAATCCTTCCTAGAAGTATATGGACATAGATAATTCTAAGGAAATTAAATTCCAGAATCTCAATTTCCTGGAGTCTTTCCTAAATGTGTCTGATAATGCATTTGTGGTTAAGAGGTCATGCCAGTTTACTCACCTCTCCATTTACAAGCTTGCTTCTCTTACCTTCAAGCAGAAAGACGTAATTTTCACTTATGGCAAATTATTATAACTCCCTGTCCAGGGCTATGAACACCATTGGAGTTCTTGCCCCAGAAAGGACCAATTTGATATAGGGGTTAAAAGTAAGCCTTCTATAATCAAGACATTATAAATCCAAGGTAGGTGGTTGGTTGTTTTGGGTGTATAATTCAGAGGTTCAAAATGGAAATGACATTGCTCTAATGAAACTCTGTTCCCATCACATAATTGATAGGCAATGTTTCTCACCATTTATATGATACGGACTAAAACAAGGAATGGAATTGATATTGAACCCTTGGCAAAAATAACATTCATCCATAGGTAAATAAACTAATTGGAAATAAAGAACTATCCATCTCATTAAGAAATATATTTCTAATAGACATTAACTTCTATATTTAATAATTGTTTATTGAAATGTTCAATACATTTGTGTTGTTTTGATCAAATTTGTTCTAAAAATCACTGTAATGATAAATCAATCTAGAAGATTTAAAAAATTCCCTATACCTTTACGGTCATAGGATTTAAAAAATTTATTTACAAATATTTTTATTACAAAGGATTATGACAGCATGATCAATGAAAGATTTTTAAACATAAAAATATATAACATTAGGCTAATGTTATATAGGCTAATGTTATATATTATATATAACATTAGGCTGTTATATATTTAACATTAGGCTGTTACATATATATAAAATATTACATATTTATATATATAACATTAGCCTAATGTTATATAAAATATATAGCATTAGGATAAAATTAGGATAATAGAAATTATCCTAATAGAAAATTAGGATAAAAGAAAAAAGATGTAGAAGTTTTGGGTATCAAAAAAGAGCTTGTTCGTGTATTTCTTTAAAAAAATGAATGACAGCAAACATTTACACCAAAATAGTATTTAGATTTCACTAGATACATTTCAAAAGTGACAAGTTTTATTTTTAAATGTAAATATTTATAAAATGCCAGAAATTAAATCCTCTGCTATTGAACTATTTAAACTTATGATAAAAAAAATTTAAATGTCAAATTTTGGATAAATATGTGGAGGTATAAAGAATTTCAAAATTCTCTCTCTCTGTGTGTGTGTGTGTGTGTGTGTGTGTGTGTGTGTGTGTAGTAAATGAACGACAAAAAATGAAACCCACTGTCTAATGCATCTCATGACTATTCTTTTTCCTCCATGGGACCCAAGAATTTACTTTTTGGGTTTAAGGGGGCTAATGAAAATATTTGATTTACTTCTCTCAAGAGATCTGGCCACATTCCAGCTGCACCCACAAGCCAGGTATATCAGCTGGGTCTCTCGAGCAGGTGATCAAGAACGCATTAACAGGAATGAGCACAGGTCAGCCCTGAGGAAGAGGGTCATGTCTGATACTGGGCTGTTCCCTGATGGGTGGAATCAATTTGACTCACAGAAGGAAAGGAAAACTAAACTTTCCACCTGTGACTTATAGCTACAGTCAGGTCATTTATGCTATCATTTCCAAGAATGGAAGAAATCCTATGGAAAAAAATGCACATGTAGATGGAATTCTTTTCCTTTGTACACATTTGACTTACCCCTTTTTAATGCCTTTTACTTGATTCCATTAGAAAAAAAACCCACAACTGAGTACACTATGCTTTTGAAAAGCTGCACACGTATACCCACTCTCAAACGATGAAAATGACTTGGAAATTAATGATGTTGATGTAGAAAAATTGCAGGAACAGGCATACTGCTTTTCTTCCTCTCTGCTGACTCTGACCAAGGGCAACTCCAAGGATAGAAAGTTATCCATTCGATGAAATTAGAAAGACACGGGGCATAGAAAGGATCAGGTCCAGCCACTTACCACCTCTGACAGGATGAACATCCTATCAGAGTCTCGGTTTCCTTATCTTTAAGGTGGACTTTAAAACAGACACCTTGCCTACTGCTTCACAAGACTGCTGTGAGTAGCAAATACAAATGTGAATCTGAAAGAATGTTATATGCCATTAGTGATTCATCACTTTGAGTATTAACAGCTCTTCAATGCCATCGCTGTTAGAAGAAGAAACTTGGTGTTCTCCATCCCCTTCTCGGTCCTGATGCTGCCTTTCTTTCCCTATAAAAGTAGCCCATTCTGGGGGAGGGATGGGTAGGAAAGTTGCCATTGATTTTATTAAGATAGAGTAAAAATTTATTATAGGAAGGATGCACATTTCAGCAAAAGCTTAGGGCTTGCAGCCCTGGTTTCACTCTAATGAAAGAAACTGCCACAACTCTGGGCATAGTCCTATGCTTAAACAACTGTGTTTAGCTTGGTGGAAATACACCAAGATGAAAGATGTCCACCTTGATTCATCCGTATGATACAGGAAAGAAAATCTGGCAAATTAGAAAGACATGGGGCATAGATTGTCTATTTATACCTATAAGGTCAAGACTAATCTTTAATTTTAATTCAGATAGATCATCTTAATGAAGCTGTTAACAACATCTGTTAACAGAAATGGAAACATCTGATTTGTCTTGACTGCGCTTAGACCTCACAAATCTTGAACTACAATCCACAGAACCAAGATCACTTAACACTTACTTAAACTGATTTCTGTAAGTAATGTCAAAGCTCTATCCTGAGGTAAAATATTATTAGTCCTGACATGATTAACCGGGGCAATTGACACATAAAAAGGATCTTAATCCATTAATTTGCTAATTGGTGTTCATTACTTTGGACATGGGCTTTGACATGTCAGCCTAGTGTTCATCTGTAGGAAATAAAGACCCAAACAGGGTATGCAACTGTGCAGATCTGACTGCAGCTTGGAAAAAAAATTGGAGTCTTCAAATTCTCTGAACATGAAAATGAAAAACACAACTAATAAACAGTTGTGTTGCCTTTTCGTCTTTGCCCCCAACTGTACTGCTTCATTTTTAACATATGTTTAACTGCTATTTTTTATTAAACTCATATTTAGGCAGGGAGGAACAAGCTTACCACATATGCTTTGGGTTATATGCTAACTATTCCTTGTCAGATGGTGAGTTAAAAAGAAAGACACTGGAAGAGTAGAATTAAATGTAAATCTGCCTTATGAAAATCCCTAGCTTTTGAGAGGAAACACTTCTATTTGAGAGAATTTGGGACAGGTAATTTTTCAGGGCCCCCTGGGACTTGAATCTAATACTATCATACAGAGGTTCTGTTTCAGGTAGAGTCATCTTGAGTCCCATCTGAGATGTCCCTGAAGTGCTAAAATCATCCCTTTAAGAATCCATATCTAAGACGGTCCATATCCTAGACCCTATTCTTGGCTTATAAAGTTGTAGTGAAAATTAATGACCTTGGTCATATTAGGACTTAGTTGCAAGTACTCTCTATCAAAGAAACAAAGGGCTGAGAGATCGATCACCTGGTCTGGCCAATTGCATGAACGCACAGGCATACAATCCAAACATCCCAGGGGTGTGGAGCTTCCATTCACCAGAACTGACCAGGAAGGGGAGTGTTCACTAGCAGATTACAGAAAACATGATTTTAATGTGCCCTCTCTTCAATATTTACTGTGAGCCCTTGTGCCTCAGTTTTCCTACCTCTGAAATGGAAATAAAAACATCAACGAAGTCATATTACGACTTAGTTGCAAGGGGGTGCTGTGTAATGCCCAGTGGACAATAAGAACATGGCGTGACTTTAGAACCTGGAGATGAGGACTGTTGGCTGGGAGTACTCAAATAAATTTACTCCCTCAGGTTCTTCCCTCCTATTTCTACTTACATCAATGAGCCTGGTTCCTTGGTTCTGTTCTGCTGTTATTCCAAAACTCTCAGATTCCATGCATATATATTGATTAAGCCAAGCACATTTCAACTACATCATGTCACCTAAACATCGTGTAAGGCTTATATGATTATTACTTCATGATATAAAAAGATTCTGATGAAGTCAAGTGCGAAGGCAAAGGTCATTTAAGCAAAGGCAGAGGTAGGAACTGAACCCATATCTTCTGATTCCAAATCCAGCTTTCCTCCCACCCCCCTCATTCAACTGCACACACTTCTGGCTTCTTGTCATTTCCTTCCTCTCTCCATTTTGTATTTCTTTCCTTTTCCTCCACCATCTGCATCTTCTGCATTCTCTTCCTTGATCCATTCTCTCATGAGATCCATTATCTCATCACTCAATCTGTTTCTCTTCTATAGAACTGTTATTAAAGTTCCTGAATTCTAAGATAATTTTCTTAGAAGGATAGAAATGTAGGAAGGAACTCTAATAATGATATCCTAAAACTAATGATGTTAGGACTAATGAAATGACAAAAGTTTTGCTTTTGTTGTTTGATTTTAAATGTATAAATCTCGCTTTAAGTATCTGTGAGCATAGTTGGCTTGAAAAAAAAAACAACAACAACAACAACCTGTAATCCAAAGAGGAAACACAGTGCTGTTTCCTTTGATTTTCTCAAGGGAGATATTGGGAAAATACTATCACGGAAAGCGTATCTGCAAAAGCTTTCCTACGCATTAAAAAAAAAAAAAAAGAACATAAAAAGTATTAGCTATTTGACACTCATAAAGCAGACTGAATTACTCTAGGCATTGCTGGGTACCTGGCATTTACTACAGTCACTTGAGCTATTTTGATTGATGAGGGTGTAGCCCTCAAGCAGGTTAGGTTTAACTAAACTTGCTACCAAGTGCCCACTTAAGGATTCTTTCAGCAAACAAGAAGAAATATTCTTCAGTTAGAGTTCGTGCCACCAAGCCTCAAGCTTCACTAGTAATGAGGCATTCATTTCCAGAGAGCTTGCCCTCTGTTTTCTCCACAGCTTCCCTCAATTTACATCTCTATCAAAGAAGCAAAGAGCTGAGAGATCACCTGGTCTGGCCAATTGCATGAAATGCAAGGGCATGCAATCCAAACATCCCAGGGGTGTGGAGCTTCCATTCACCAGAACTGACCAGGAAGGGGAGTGTTCACTAGCAGATTATAGAAAACATGATTTTGATGTGCCCTCTCTCCAATATTTACTGTGAGGCTTTGTGCCTCAGTTTTCCTACCTCTGAAATGGAAATAAAAACATCACCTATCTCATAAGATTGTTTGGAGGATTAAATGAATTAATTCAAGCATAGCATGTAAAACATGCGCTAGAAGATGATATTAAGTATGCAGTAAATTTAGCTAATACTATCAACGCTTTCCCAATTTGTTCCTATAGGGCACCCAAATTGGTACAGTAATCTTTGCTGACAACCTTCCTCCCCATCACAAGTCTCACAAACACTAACTTGTTCCTCTTGCCTTATTCTCTCTCAAACCTACCCTTTGCTAGTCAAAATTAAGTTCTAACAAGACAACTGGACAGACGAATTTGTAAGCCACCTAAGGTATTTTCTCTCCCAGGGAAAGGAAAACTATAATTCAAACAAAATTCATGTCTCAGAAAGATTCTTAAGCAATCACTTTAATAATAGACTTGTAGGTTAGCAGATAAATGTTTTTTGGATCAAATATCCTTTCTCAAGTGCCTGGCAAACACTGTTTCACTAAACCAAGTTATCACTTTTTTTTTTTTTTTGAGACAAGGTCTCATTCTGTCACCGAGGCTAGAGTACAGTGGTGTGATCTCAGCTTACTGCAGCCCAGACCTCCAGGGCTCAAGTAATCCTTCCACCTCAGCCTCGTGAGTATCTGGGATTATAGGCACACACCACCACACCTGTCTAATTTTTGTAATTTTTGTAGAGATGGGGTTTCACCATGTTGCCCAGGCTGGTCTTGAACTCCTCAGCTCAAGTGATCCACCTGCCTTGGCCTCCCAAAGTGCTGGGATTATAGGTGTGAGCCACCGCGCTCCCAGCCTCATCTAACTGCTTGTTTCATCTGCTCCCAATTTTAATTACAATCACAGGCAAATGGTATCTTGGGATGACAAACTTCCCTGAAATCTTTCTGGGTACATGTCTTCAATTTAGTTCATGGAGCACCAAACTATAACCGCAGAAAGTGAATTCTCGTTCCAGACACATTGTTTATTCATTCAGTTGCACAGGATAAGTTACTTTACTTTTCTGAGCCTCAATTTTCTCATCTGAATAATGGAAACAATAATATGTATTCACATAACCACAGCTTGAGAACCAAATCCAGCTCGTCACATCTTTTTGTAAAAAGAGTTTTATTGGATCACAGTCATGCCCATTTGTTTATGAACTGCCTCTGGCTGCTTTTTTTGGGGAGTTGTGACAGAGACCGCATGGCGCATAAAGCCAGACATATTTAACTATCTAGGCCTTTACAGAAAAGTTTGCTGACTTCTGCTCCGGATGACTGCTGTGAGAAACCAGTAAGATAACTGACAAGGAAGTGCTTTGTTACCTGCAAATACTGATGTAAAATGTGAATCTTTATTATTGCCTTTTAGATGTCTACAGGATTAGTGTGTCGCTCACCCTGTAGCTGCATTCTTCCTAGCTAAGCAATCCCAAACACCTTGAGCCTGTTATCTATTAGGTCAATTTAAAAAATTTCTCTTGTTGCCTTTGTTGCTGGGTGGGGTATTTTTGGACTTGCTCCAGTTTCTCCTACTCATTTTTCTTTTAAATTTTAATTAATGTATAGTATACTGGAAAGGTTATTATCTGGTTCTCAAGTAAAATCTCAGTTACTATAGCCAAGAACTGGGTTGGCTTTTTTTTTTTTTTTTTTTTGGAGGGTGTCTTGCTCTTTCGCCCAGGCTGGAGTGCAGTGGCGCGATTTCGGCTCACTGCAAGCTCTGCCTCCCGGGTTCACGCCACTCTGCCTCAGCCTCCCGAGTAGCTGCGTCTACAGGCGCCCGCCACCACGCCTGGCTAATTTTTTGTATTTTTAGTAGAGACAGGGCTTCATCATATTAGCCAGGATGTCTCGATCTCCTGACATCATGATCTGCCCGCCTCGGCCTCCCAAAGTGCTGGGATCACAGGCGTGAGCCACCGCACCCGGCCGGGCTGGCTTTTTAAATAACAGCTCTGTAATGAAGTACTCTTGGTCAAGTAGATACAGCAGGATCCAAAACCAGTTAAATCACTAACTGTGAACATTTGAGCAAATTATTTACCCTCTCTCGGCCTCAGCTTCCACATCTATAAAATGAGAGGACAAATTATATACAGCTTTGAGAGTTACTGTTGAGATTATTACAGTGTATTTGTAAGCAAGCTGACTTATGCAAAATGCCTGGCACATAGTAGGTCCTTAGACAAGGCTGCGGATGTGGCTTCCTCATGTCCTTGACAGAGAGACACTTTTCCATCACAATCATGCCCAGATGATTTTAAAATTGTGAGTCCATCTATTGGGCATAAGTATCCTACCTTACATTTGTCCCTATTGAACTTCAACTTGCTTTTGATTTATTGAGGTCACTTTGACTTCTATTCCTGTCTTCTAAGGAGTTAGAATTTATGCTCTTCTGAATTTGTATTCTGTGAACCTCATTTCCAAAGGATGAAAGAATAAGAGAAAATACAGGTTAACTAGGGTCATAAGGCTAGCTGTCTAAGGCAAAATTAAGTGTAGATTTGGCACAATTATTCAAAACCCAATACGACAAAATGTTTTGGCTGTAACTATCTAAGCCTTAAGAAAAGAAATACATTTTCCTATCAATTTTTCACTTCACACTGCTAACACAGACGAAGCCAAAGGGGTAGAAAGACAAATGGGTGATCAAAATTAACAGCATGCTTAGGGAACAAGGAATAGGGAACCTGCGACTTTCCTCCCCGGCAAGCTCTCCCTGATTTTTAAATGCTTCTGCCTTACCAAGGTTTGTTTTGAGAGTGTTTTTAATCTGAGATATTTTATCTGCTAAAACCTTATTTTTTCTGTTCCATTTTCTGCATTTTCCTCCAGCATCTTTGATTCTCAGCATTTACAGCAAGCACTGGATCTCTCCTATAGCCCGAAGCTCGTTAAACTACCGCAAAATAAGATATAAGCACCTCATTAATTACCATCATCAAGAGAATTAGCGTGCCTATCAATAAATATTAAAGTTGCACATTCTATCTCTAAAGAATGAACTTGCCATGCACAGGTACTGGATGCCTTCCCACCTGAGACAGATCTCAATCACAGAAGACAAGGAAAGCCCTGGCGGCAGATTCTATTTTAATCCAAGGATTTGGGGAGGGACTTTCCTGCCAACTAAGGATTAGTTCTTTTCCTTAGAGCCTTGTGACTTTGAAAACCAGCTAAAAATGCATATCAAAATGTAAAATGCCTAAATCAGCATTGTGGGAATCATTTAAAATATACTGACAAAGCTGCTCTTATAAGTTGAGATATTAATTCAAAATTTTTAAGTAAAAAAAATTAATTACATTGAAATACACAAAAAAAGTTTGGAAGAAAGGCTTTTTGCTCACCTGCAATTTCTAATTTTCCAATAACACAATAATTATACTAGTTCATATTTATTGAAGTTATTATGTAGAAGATGCTGTATTGAGAAGCGTAGGTGCTCATCTGTTCACCACCACAATGCCATGAAGTCTGTGCTATTATTATTTTACTCACCAAAAATGTGGGGCTTAAAGAGATTGAGCAACTTGCTATAGATCACAGATCTGTTTTTAAAAATCAGCTGCATACATGGGGGAAAGAATACCAAACAATTCTAAGAATATGCTCCAAATGATACAAAATTATATACCTGTAAAAGGGCTTATTGCAGTCTTAGGTTGCATTAATTGAAGAAGATGGTCCAGGAAAAAGGAGGTAATGACCTTGCCCAAATCCTTGGACCTCAGAATTCCTCCAGGGGTCTGTTTTCAGTATGATGAACACAGTTTACGTGGAATATGGATAAACCAGGGGGAACGTGGCCAAGATGACCAGAGGGCTTGAGTCATGATATTGGAGAGATGACTGCAGGAACTAGCAGTGGCAGCCTGGAAACAGAAGAGTATCAGGCTTTGTGAGAGACTGTAGACGGTGTAAAAACAAGAACATTAGCTGGGCTCCAGTTTCCCCCTTTTCTCTCATTAGTACCACAATGTAGAGTGAGTTATTTAACCTCTCTACATCTCAGTCTTCTCATCTCTAAGACGGTGCTAATAATGGCACTCTGCTTCATACAGTTCTTGAGGGAATTTAGATGAGATAATACAAATAAAGCACTGACCATTGCACCTGGCATTCGAGAAGCTCCTAGCAAATGCTAGCCACTAATATTATGGTTGCTGTCATCATTGCTTCTCTGGTTCTTAAAACAGAATGGTGATTTCCAAAATCACTGCAGAAAATGGTCTCCCAGGATAAACAGGAGGCATGCCAACAAAGACTTCATGGTTCCAAAGGTTTGGGAAATACCAACTTAGAGAAAGTTAAGCAAGATTTGTACTCTGTGCATGTGGCTCTCCAAGAAGAGGTAAAGTATATAACAATTCCCAGCTGCGTTTGGTTAGGATCATTTTTAAAGAACACTCCTTGGAAGGAGTGTGTTCTACGAGCTTTGGATCCCATGACCACAGAAGAGTCTACATCGTCATAAGCTATGCCCATCATCTGATGTTGATGAAGCACACCCCAGAGAATCTGCCCGGAGGTTTCGGGACCCATAAGGAGTAAAGAATAGCTGAATGTGGTGAAATGGGGAGACAGGTCACTGGGCAATTAGAAGTGTGAAAATGTGCCTCGTTGGACACAGGGTATGAGGCAAGCAGAGAAAACTGGTGGAGTAGTCCCCCTGGTAAAAGCTTACTTTTAAAGTAAAATGGCCCAGATAAACCTGATTTCATTAAGTGAGACCTGGAAATAAGGTTGCCCCATATATACTCAGCCGAAGACGTATGAATGAATAAAGAAATGAATGAATATTTTTATTCCAAAGTTACCCTCTTTCCTATAAAACATATCATAAAAGTCACACCATTATTATTATTATCATTGATTACCATTATAGTTAAAATTATAAACAACATCCAAACGAATATCGGCTGAGCCTTTCTTTTCCAAGTTGAGTATATCACATAAAGCAGGCTCTTTTGATTCCTATGTTTTTATTTATTGGCTTAACCTCCAGGGCTCCATTGGAATAAGTAACACTACACGAAAACAAGTTCCAAATGTGAGAGATTCAACAGAATCCAGGACAGGCTTTGTGTAGACACGGATTTTCACATGCTTATTCAAAATATTTGCTGTCAACGGTACTTGGTGAAAGTGATTGTTACATACAGCATGGCTAACTTTTTTATGTAAATGAAATGCAAATGTATGCAATGTTATCTTTAATGCAGATGTAGCAGAAAGTATTAAGATATGCTGAGAGCCTAATTAGGTCCTACATCAAAAACTATATATAAACTTGACTCCAATATCTCAAGAACACAAATTGAGTCTAGAAATCCCAGTTTGCAAGCTTAAAAAAAAGATGTACATATATATTTTAAATCACAGTTCTTTTTCTTCTCCCTTCTCTAAGTCTGAACACTTGAAAGGATGATCTTGGACAGATATTTCAGCATGGGGGAGGGGGTGTGGAGTGGGTGGGAAATGAACAAGTTTCTTTCTAACAAAAACCAGGAAGCAAGAAAAGAAAATCAGCCACGAGCCCCCAAAAAAGGCAAAACAAAGCTGTCTTGTGCTTTCCATTTTCATATGAAAAATGATGACGTGCCACAAAGCATATTTTTGCATTTATTTCCATTTCTAACCTTCCTGGAGACAAACACATGTGCATTCCTTCCTAATCGCTGTTACAGTAAAACCTTATGAACTAATTCTCCATGTTGATCCTTCTGACGGGGTGAGCGGAAGTTTACCTTTATTTAAGGAATGAAAGGGTTGACAAAACAAATAAATATCATAAAAAGCATTGCAGCATGCCTGCTCAACCTACATGATATAAGCTCTTCTTAAGCACTTAGAAGCATTGTTCATATAGAAAACTATTCAACTGTCTTTTCTATTTACTACAGTAGATCCTCCAAAAGAACACTCCTATGTGATACTTTGTTAGCCCCTTATAATTTACTATGCATAGTAGAAAAGTGATAAAATGGAACATCTTCGTAATTGTCCATAATCCAGGCTCCTTGCTAATTCTGAGGAGTCTTGCCTTCTGATTCCTCAGCAAAGTGTAGTAGGCTTAGAGTGGCAAGTACCGGGGGCCTCTCCTGCGCTCTAGCTGTGACTTGCTTTGTGTCCTTGAACAGCTCAGTGGCTTCTTTCCTGCTAGTTTTATGGGGCTTTTCTTTCCCCATTCACATTCTAAAATTGCTTTGGGAATCAAAATAGAAAAAAAAGGATGCAGAAACAATCAGAAAAGTATGGAAAGTACTTTATAAATGTAAGGTGTCACTGGTCTCTAAATTGTGAGGGCGTGTGGGAGCGTATGTGTATGTGTAGTGTGTAGCGTACTGAAAACCTCCACATGCACACGCATATATATATTTGGATTCATAAATATTTACAGGTGTATATACATCTGTATGCATGTATATACTGCATGCATGTATATATTGCACTGCACTCATATATAACATGTGCATAGGTACTCATGGATAAGTACAGATGTATATATGACTATACTGACCTCAGAGCAATCATACATATAACACATATGAGTACGTATGTATATGATGATATACTCAAATATACACACATATATTGACACATAACAGACACACATCCTCATAAATGGTAAGGATGTATATGTCTATCTCTGCCAAGGCACACATTAAATGTGCATATATCTGAGCTAATTAACCTGTGCACCTTGCCACAGAGAGTACCTGAAATGGCCCAAGAGAAAATCTAGACCTATGTATCCAGGCTGAAGGGCTTAAAGCAAACAGAGCTTATCCAGCTCTATTCCCCTCTGAGTTTTCTTCCATCTTATCTAATACACCCTCTGAAAAGAAGGATCTTTTTTAGTTCTGCTAAGATCCCCAAATGCTCTTAACATCTCCAAAGCTCTCTAATACAAAAGGACCCAGTTGCTGCAAGGCACAAGAATTGCACTGGCTTCACAGCACCACAGAACATGCCCAGCGGAATACATTACACACCGCTCCACGCAGCTCCTCTGAAATTGATATTGCTGGCATCACTCGCCCCAAATTTCTAACATTGTCATGATAACCCCATTTGTTCTCAGGAACTGCTTCCCACATTTTAAAGGAACAGAATTTTCCCCATGTCTGTCCTTCATCATGCCCTTTCTTTAAAGAAAAAAGAAAGCCTTCCCCTGGGTTCTTCCTCCATTTTGTGTAGTAATTGCTAGTGTTGTCAGTCGATTATCAAGTATATACCAAACATTATTTCCTGCTAATATACAATCTGTGCAATTTCAACCAGGCTTGCACCCCAAGCTGAGGACAATGGAAGGTTTTGTCTTCGTGCTAAATAGTTTGGTTCAGAGGATAATCGTTAGAGATGCTCAAAAGAGGTGGGGTTGTTCCGGGCTGGAAAAGTTAGTGAAGGGGGGGAAACCTGTCCTGCCCCACTCTGACCTTTTCCAGCACTCCCCTCAAAAGAGGAAACCATTCAGCTACTTCAAGTCTCTCAGATCTGTACTTATCCATGGGTACCGTACCTTCATGCACCTTGCTTCTCCTCTGTGCCACTCTCCTAATGACCATCTTCCTTCCTGATGGGGTTCCTGATGTCGGCCTGACCACCTCTCCAATGGCTGGTCACTGACGGGGCCTGCCTGCCCCCATAATTCACCTCTAAAGTACAGCATGCTCCTGGTTCCTTTGCCACTTCTCAAAAAGCTTCTTCTGATTTCTGCTCCGACACCAACTTCCCGTCCTCTGACCTCCGCTCTTCTCTCTCTGTATCCTTCACCACCACCCTTCAGCATTAACCACTGAAGGAATCGCTAACCTCTCTCAGAGGCTCCAGATTCACATTTACAAGTGTCTGCTGGACATCACCACAGAACGTCCCTTTGTAGAGTATCAATGAAACCAGCTCTGAATGCTGCATCTTCCTTCCAAATCCTAATGTGGCTGCCACTGTCCGAATTTTGCAAGTTTGAAATGCTTCATATATGTCTTTCTGTTCCCTTCTCTTTAGGACTCCACATTAAGTCAGCATCTCAGTATCACCTCCACTTAGCTTCCCACATCTGTCACTTACATTCCATCCTCTCTCCTACTACTCAAGTTCAGACCATCCCACCTGCAGCCCAGGATGAAAGCACTCTCTTTGCCCCAGAAGTAGCTAGCATCTTACCATGGAAAGCATGCACACACTGGGGAAAGAAGAGCCAGGATTCTAGTTCGGAATTGCTGCTTCTTCGCAAATAGACTTTGGGCAGTGACTCAATACTTTTCAGGCCCAATATTCACATCTCTAAAATGTGAATGAGGCTCTTTTCTTATTGTTTATTGAAGATAATGATGGCTGGCTATTGTTACAACAACCAAGGCTTCCCTTCTCCAATCCAGATGCTTCCAAAACCTTCACCCTCAGAGAGACTGATCAAGGAATATCAACAAAAGGCCCTTCACATCTTTATTTTGAAAAGTTTCCCAGGCAATCTTGGTGCACTATTAGATTTTGTAGTCTCTGCTCTAATCCATCATTGAACTTGAAGCTGGAATTCCCTTCCTAAAGCATAACTTAAATCACATTATTCCCAAACTGAGAAAACTTCAAGGGCCCCGTATAATTTCCTGAGGACATTTTAGGCCCCTCATCTATCTTTTCTCCTTCCCAAATGGTAACAGACCTTTGTGCTAAATTAGGCTATTTCTTGCTGCCTCTCAGTTATGATGAATTCAATTTTATCAGAAACTCAACTGACAGTGGCCTAAACAACTAAGCATTTATTTTTTTCCACATAACATGAATTCTGGGGGCAGATGGCTTTGTGCTTTGCTTCACTGGTTGTACAAGGTCAGGGATCCGGGCCACAGTTGGTAATTCTCTTGGTCCTCCCCTCAAGGTGGGGAGATGACAGTAGCAGCTGCGGCAAGCACCAAGTCCACACCTGTGTTCCAACGCTGGGGACGGGAGAGGCCTGAACAGAGAGGAACTCCTCAACGCCCCCTCTCTAGTCTATTGGCCATAAATGGGTCACATGGCTACAGGGGAGGCTGGAAAAATGACTGCGATGTTTCAGCCTCTATAGTGGGAGACTAGAAAGGCAGAGGCTTTGTGAATGACTATGAGTAACCAATTATTAGAAACCCCTAAATACACCCTCAGTATCACTGCCTAAACTTAGAATTGTCCTTTTCCAAACCTGTGTCTGTTTAAATGATTATAGCTAACATTCAGTAAGTGCTTGCTATAGGCCAGGCAGTGCTTCAAATGCTTTATGGGTATTAGTTCTTAATATTTACAATAACTCTGAGGCAAGAGGATTATTCTAGCAATCGTACAAGTGAGGACATTGAGGCTGATCAAGGTTCAAACACAGGGAACCTGACCCTGGATCCCACACTCCTAGCCACAGAACAACACTGCCTCTCAAGGAACAGCTTAGGCATAAATCTTCTCCATGAAGAGGATCTTGCATGCAATCCCCGGACCAGATGCACAATTCTCTTCCTTAAAATCCTCTGATGTACTTCTCCTATGGTGAGGGCAATGATATAATCCAAAGTAGGGCATGTCTGAGATGCACGGAAGCACTATCAATAATTACAACAGGAAAACACACTGTCCTATGCAAACTGGGATGTATGAACATCCTACCTGCGGTTCTAGCCTCCAGGAGAGTGCTTGTGTACACATCCAATTTCTTCTTACTGGTGCACTGGGATTTTGAGGGCGGGCACTATACACGAATGGTATATCACCTGGATGGGCTTCATATGGTGCTCTGCTCAGAATAAGTGCCCTTGGTCAATTAGCTATGGGCTGACCCGAGGGAGCCTTGAAAGGCTGTCAGTATGTACTTACACAAGGGACTACAGGGTGGCATCTGTAAAGAGTGGGAAAGGTGAAGGCTCTAAATCAGATTTTGCCTGAATTCAAATGCTAGGTCAACCATTTGCAGGCTCTATGATTTGGGACATTTTACTTCCCTACTATGTTGACTGAGTTCTCCTGTCTATAAAATCATGATAACAAAATAAATTTCCCTATAGGGTGTTTGGGACCACTGAGTGAGCTAATTGCATGTAAAATGCTTGACACAGAAAGACTCCAAATTTAGGCAGCTATTAATTAATACAAACATGTTCATTAATTTGTGGGAAAAAATGTATATGAGTAGAACGGGGCACGGCAATTGTGTCACATGCTAAGGTACCGCAGGAAGATAAGTTTGAATTGTGTGTGTGGCTGCTGGGCTTGACCTGATAGGCACCATCTTTTTCCCAATGCTTTTAAGAACAGAGCTCAAAGTTCAGAGTGCCATCTTTGTTTTCTCGCCAGTATTTTCAATGGTGCACACACAGACACACATTCCGTGGATGCAAAATCTGCTATAGACTGGGATGGGGTCATATTCAGAGCCCTGCCATGATAAATAAGACTCCTTTCTGTACTTTTGTGCTTTCTTATTTCAAAACTGGGTAAAAATGTGACCCCCTAGACACATTGTGGCAAAGACTGTACAGATTTAAGTAAAATGGTTAACTGAGAGTTAACTGGTTAATTCTATTCTAAAACACGTTTGTGGTTTTGCTGTCTGGAGGTAGAAGAAAATGGTAGGTTGAACATAAATGTAGGTTTGCATCTTGTCTTTGGCTCCTCAGGTAAGAGATGCAGGGAGGCAGCAGTATCCCTAGTGGTAATCAATGTTTAAGAACTGACAGGCCGGGCACGGTGGCCCACACCTGCAATCCCAGCAGTTTGAGAGGCCAAGGCGGGCAGATCACTCGAGGTCAAGAGTTTATGACCAGCCTGGCCAACAAGGTGAAACCCCGTCTCTACGAAAAATACAAAAAAAATTAGCCGGGCGTGGTGGCGGGCACCTGTAATCCCAGCTACTCGGGATGCTGAGGCAGGAGAATCGCTTGAACCCGGGAGGCAGAGGTTGCAGTGAGCTAAGATCGTGCCACTGCACTCCAGCCTGGGCAACAGAGTGAGACTCTGCCTCAAAAAACAACAAAAAAAAAAACTGACAAAACTTGTATTAGTCCATTTTCACACTCCTGATAAAGACATACCTGAGACTGGGAAAAAAAAGAGGTTTGATTGGACTTACAGTTCCACATGGCTGGGAGGCCTCAGAATCATGGCAGGAGGCAAAAGGCACTTCTTACACAGTGAGAGTAAGAGAAAAATGAGGAAGACGCCAAAGCAGAAAGTCCTGATAAACCCATCAGATCTCATGAGACTTATTCACTACCATGGCAATGGTATGGGGGAAACCACCCCCATGATTCAAATTATTTCCTACTGGGTCCCTCCCACAACACATGAGAATTATGGGAGTACAGTTCCAGATATGATTTGGGTAGGGACACAGAGCCAAACTATACCACTCAGCTTTTGCAGGGATATGGAAAGGTGGGACAATCTCAGGATCAGTTAGAAACCTTTAAGACAGCAAACCTGTTGCTGGTGTTGCTGCAGTGTTCCAGGTAAGAGCTTTGGATATTTTTGTCTAAGCATATTTGGGTTTCCTCTCATGTGAGTGGACACTGAAACAAACGAACCAGCTATGAAAGATGCACCTTTATTCATTGTAATCTCAACGCCAACTTCTTCCTTTTCATTATTTCACATGGGATGAGAGACCTTATCACACTGTCTTCATCAGTAGATAACTCCCACTAACTCAAGAAAAAGCAGAAGTATCCAATTTGTGTACACTGATATATAAAACCATGGTATTCTCCTACTTACTTTGATCAACCCCAATTTGGCATGTCCAGTTACTGCCCTGGGGACCCATTAAGAGTCTATGGAAACAAAAAATGCATGAACGAGTGTTGGGAGTTGATTACAAGTCCAACCCTCTATAAAGGCCACGGCATACTTCTGTTTATTTAATATGCACAACTCCAAGAGAGAGAGGTAGTAATTCAGTCTGTTGGGTTTCTCCACAAAACCTACCCTAAGGACACCAGCATAACAGGGGAACAAGTCAAACTGGGGTGGAAATCAGTTGGTATTTAAAAAAATTATACAAGTAGCATTCATCCTAGGAAAAAGCAGAACTTGGATCTCTTTTTTTTTTTTTTTTTTGAGACAGAATCTTGCTCTGGTGCCAAGTGCCCATGCTGGAGTGCAGTGGTTCAATCATAGTTCGGTGAGGCTTTCACCTCCTACACTCAGGTGATCCTCTCACCTCAGTCTCCCAAGTAGCTGGGACTGCAGGTGCAAGCTACCATGCCTGGTAATTTTTTTTTTTTTTGAGATGGAGTCTCCCTCTGTCACCCAGGCTAGAGGGGGCAGTGGCACGATCTTGGTTCATTGTAACCTCCACCTCCTGAGTTCAAGCGATTCTCCTGCCTCAGCCTCCCGAGTAGCTGGGACCACAGGCATGCACCACCACACCCAGCTAATTTTTGTATTTTTTGTGGAGACAGGGTTTCACCATGTTGGTCAGGCTGGTCTTGAACTCCTGACATCACATGACCTGCCCACCTCAGCCTCCAAAGTGCTGGGATTACAGGCATGAGCCACTGCACCTGGTCCTGGCTACATTTTGTATTTTTTGTAGAGACGGGAGTCTCCCAATGTTGCCCAGGCTGGTCTTGAGCTCTTGCGCTCAAGCAATCTACCTGCCTCAGCCTCCCAAAGTGCTGGGATTAAAGGTGTGAGCCACCGCACCCAGCTGGAAATTTGTTAGACCCCTTTCCGCACTTGATGTTAGCCAACAGACCAATAAGCAATTTTATATCTTCCGGCTTACTTTTTATTTGTTTTGCTTTGGTTTCTGTATTTCATGGTTGGGAGCAAGAAAAAGTGCCCCAAGGTTTTCGGTGTTTAAGATCTCGGAAGTTTTAGGCCCAGATCACATATCTAATGAATCAAACAGCCAGGATGCAAACCCATGCCTCCGTGACCCAAAGCCCCTTCATGTATAAAATGATGAGCCCGGGTCAAGCACCAGGATGCCCCGGAAAGTTCTAGCCATTCTTATGGCATAGCACTGTACACCGGGGCATGACTTAATTTCTCCATAGGCTTCTCAAATCCTAAAACACGTCTCTGTCCATGCCTGAGGCTCGGTATCACAAAGCCTTGTGAAAACGCCTCTCCTGAGAGAACTTTCAGCCCCCAGACAGCCGCTCATTCCCTTCAAGGGCTGTGGTCCCAGGTCCCGGGCCCTAGCTGTGCTTCAGTGACATGATTCAGGAGCACCTCCTCCAAAGCAGCAGGGCAAACCCTGTTATTTTCTGGGAGCTGTTGTCCTTGAGTCATTACCTCACACTCTTAGAACTTCTTCCAGTTTCTAGAGATGAAAATGCGACTCAGACAGTCTTTGTGACTAAGGATAGAAGAGAACATAAGGGTGAACACAGGACACCTTGTGGACTGAGGACATAAGTTTGTAAAAGCTCCCTGGGCTGATGATTTTAATACAAAAGAGCCACCAGACACGGTTCTGAGTTTAAAAGTGGAAGAAATCTGGTCCAGTGTAAATCAAGCTTATTAAGGTAAAGAATTAGTGCAGAAAAATTAAATGAGTGGATGAAGAAAAAAGTTTGGAAGGAAAAAATAATCCTCCTCACTACCTTTTACCAAATGAGTGTTGGCAACATGGGTTGGAGTTGCCTTTGTGCACATAATTTGCCATGCCTACATTCTTTCGGGGCCTACAGTAATGTTCCTAGCCGTGTATTTGAATTATCCAGGCCCAGAGGATAAAACTTTCAAATTAAACACATTCCTAAAGGATTTCAGGCTCATTGTGTATGCACCAAGGAAACATAACATCCTAAAAATAATACGTACACAGAGAGAAGCATATTTTCCATGAACATTAAAGTGGAATATGAATTATGACCCAGCTCATGGGAATAGACATCTGATTACATGCAAAATGGAGCTTTTGTAAATAACATCAGTCTTTGTGAGCTACCACAATTATTATCAACCATTTAATTTTATTCCCTAGCAACTCATCCATCGTTGTTAAAACTGTCCACTTTTGTTTTTTACCTTCTGATGCATGAGGCTCCGAATTTTATAAAGTTCACCGTTAAAGCTATGTAGATTACCAGCCCAACAGCGAACGAGTTCACGAAATTATTAGATTCACCAAAGCATATGCTGCATTGTATATCTGCTATTTTGGGATGTATTTTGCTGGTGAATTGCTAGAAGCAGCAAAATTACAACGGTAGCCATTCTGTTCACTTTTTATACAAAGGAATCATGAAAATGTGTTTAAACTTTTGGTATTTGGGTATTTAAGTGCAAAGTGACTCTCAAGAAAATCAAGTATACTTCTTTCTGTCTCCCTAGCCTGCAATCTTTGACACTATTCTATGAAATACCATCCATAATTCCAGTTGGTCTATCATATATAATACGCCTGCCTCATAAGGAGTAAAATAAGCCACTTTGTGCCTTCACCAATTCTATTTCACAACAAAGTCAAGAGACATGTTTATTAATAGAACTAAACTTTTATTGATAGAAGTTTAAACAGGAATAGATGAAGGATGCTGCCAAATGCATCCTTTGCCTGTTCCTATTTTAAACTCAAAAACCAGACACAAGAAGTACCTATGGCTAATCTTTTGTTCTGGGAGAAGTTGCTAGGTGGCACCTCTGAACAATGCCTTTAACACCTTATGGGAGACCTGACCTCATAAAATACGTTGTATTTTCTTTCCCTTGAAATTCCATTTCAGTCAGAGGTGAGGATTTTCATTGGCTTCCAGAAACCTTTGAGTTTTAACTGCATCAGGAGTAAGCTTAGAAAGCCTCCTGGCCTGCAAAAAAAAAAAGCTGTTAAATTTCACCATGCAGCTTCAACAGCATTTATCATTGTAACTGAGCTGTATTTGGTTGAATTATAAAAGCCTGTTTGTTTATGTCTCTTCTAATGGAATATGAGCCCAGTGTGGGCAAGGGTCCATTACTATCATATTCATTTGCATGCGCCAATAGTATTAGTTGAATTGATATTCACTGAAATGAAGAGAGGACTATTTAAGGTGGGAATGCAAGTTTATATTTCTAGTAAACATTTTAACATTTTAGTCCCAATTTCTTTTTAGTCTTGGCCTGAAACGTATTAACTGGGAGGGCTAGCCATACCTTTCTATTGGAGCCATTCATTTGCCCATTAACACAGAAGAAGTAGAAGAAATGAAAGGGCAGAGGTGGCTTATTTTGTTTTTAGCATCTACTTTGTGTCAGACTTTGGCTTGGCGTTTTGTTTATTTTGTGTCATTTGATCCATAACTATACTACTGAGATTGACTGAATTATCCCCATCTTTAAAATTAGGAAACTGGGACTCAGGGAAAGTAAATAACATGCTCAACTAATAAATGGTGGAATCCAGATCTATCCAGCTCCCAAGCTTGGGCCACGTCCTCTGCTCTGTTACAACAAGTATGCTTTTACTCAGGCATCATCTCTAACTTTCTTCGTTAATTCTCTACTTTAAATCTTGCAATTAATAGGAGATCCTAGATCTGCCAAAATGGATAGATAGTACCTAAAACTATGGTGGTTAACATGTGATTTGAAGTTAGAAAAACTATGGGATAAAGGCCAAATTATATTTTCTCTCAAAGTCTCAGTTTACCAATCTGCAAAATGGTAACAGGCAATGTCTATCTCCCAAGGTGGCTAGGAGACATAAATGACCTTACAAACCTAAAGCCCATCGCACTGTAAGTACCTAACCCACAGTAAGTGTTCCACGAAGGGTAGCTACTGCCATTATAGCTAACCACTTGTTCAAACAAAAATATTTCTACCATAAATTATTTCCTATACTTTAACAACAAAGAGAAAGTTTGCTTAAAAATATTTTTTTTCCCCAAATACTGACAAAAGCTTGCCCTGGGAATCCCATTCCTCTTCACATCTGACAGTAACCTGGATTTTGATAGCTCTGCTTCTGGCTCACAATGTATTCACATCAGGGCCTGCTCTGCTTTTGCCCATCATGGTTACTTCTACATTTTTGCAAATTAATTCCAATAAATATATAAAATAAATACTGAATTCTATTAATAAATACACAAACGGGTAAAGGCATGCTGGGGGCATGAGGAGGAGTTGAGTGGTTTATGGAGGGCCCTTCCTATCTCCAGCACAATAGAGGCTATGCCAAGGAAATTCATACAAACGGTCTAGATAAGTAGACTGCCAGAAACAATCTGGTTTTAATGAACTAAATTAGGATTCATTCATTCAACAAGTATCTAATGAGCTCCTACTATGTGCGGGGCCCTTTGTTAGGTGTTAGAATATCATGGTGAGTCAAAGCAGATATAGTACCTGCCCCCTCTAGTTTACAGTCTGTTAGAAAAGACCAGCATTAAATTAGGCCAAGAATCAAGCAAACAAAAGTAGAATTGCAACCATGACAAATGCCAGCAAGGTGACAGACACAGTGCAGTAATCCTATCTAGCAGGATCTGGCCTAGTCATGCAGGTCAGGAAAGTTCACCGAGGAAGTGATGCTGAATTCAATATTTAAAGGCTGGCCCAAATGTCTATCAACTGATGCGTGGGCAAATAAAATATAGTCTGTCCATACAATGAAATATATTCCACCATAAAAAGAAATGAAGTACTGATTCATGCTAAAATGCAGAGGAACCTCAAAAACATTATGTTAAGGGAAAGATGCCACAGTATTGCACGATTCTACTTACATAAAATGTCCAGAACAGGAGGGATGGTGGTGGTGAAGGTGGTGGTGGCTGAAGAGTGACTGCTAGTGGGTATGATGGGGAGTGAGTGCTAGAGGATACAGGTTTCTTTTTGGGGTGATGAATATATTCTGAAATAAGATAGTAGTGATGGTCTGAAGTAAGATAGTGGTGATGGTTGCACACCTCTGTGAATATATTAAAAACACTGAATTATACACTCTAGATGGGTGAATTGTGAGGTCTGTGAATTAAAAAAAAAAATCTAAACACCAGCCCGAACCAGATGGTCTGTGAATTATATCCCAATAAATCTATGTGAAAATACTGCAAGGCTAGGGAAATGACAAGCTGAGGAGCAAACCTCCTGTGTGTGGTTGGAGGACACACGATGAGCACCATTGGAAAGACAGAAAAAAAAGGCCAGGGAGGATCAGGCCTGAGATGACACTGAGGAGGGAAGCAGGAGCAAATCCACACAGGGCCCTGCCAGCCATGTTGATGTTCTGTTTATCCTAAATGCAATGGGTGGCATTGGAGGGCTTTAAGCAGGAAAGAGGTGGAGGGAAGAGGAAAGGACACAATGGAATTTACATTGTGAAAAGATCATTCTGGCTAAAGTAAGGAGTACAGACGGGAGGGAGTTGGAAAGCTTATGTGTAGGCCAGTTGAGAGGCTGCAAAAGTCCAAGGCAAAGGTGGAGGTAGCATGGATGGGCCGAAGTGAAGAGATTAGAAAGATGTGTAAGATGTTAAATCAACAGGACAGGGTGACAGACTGGATCTGAGGCTAAAGAAGGGGAAAGAATTCTTGTTTTCATGTTTTATAACAAGATGGATAGTGGTAGCACCCAAGGGAGACAGGACACTGTAAGAGGCCCAAGATGTCAGAGGGAGAGAATGAGTCTGGTTTTAGACATGGAGATCAAAGCCTTTGGTATCCAAAAGGGGCCACGAGGAAGACAGTGGGTGCAATGATTCCAGAGCTCACTGGAGAGGCCTGGGCTTGAGATGGGGATCTGTGGCTCACCTAAAGAGAGACAAGTGGAGGCATAAGTACGCATGATCCTGCCCCAGTGAGATGACAGGAAGGCTTGAGACTGAGCTCTGAGGAGCCCTGACACTTCATAGCCTGAAACTGCATAACTGGAATCTCATCATAAGACAATCCCAAAGTGATGGTCATTCCATGAAGTAACTGACCTAGAGTCATCATCTGTGTCAAGGTTATGGAAGTCAAGGAAACGCTAAGGAAGTGTTCACATTAAAGGCAACTACAGAGACCTGACAACTAGATGTAATAGGTGATTCTGAACTAGTACCTTTTGCTATAAAGGACATGATTGAGACAACGGGTGAAATTTGAATGGGGTCAAAGGATTTGAAGGTTATAATGTATCAGTGCTAATTTGCTGATTTTGATGGTTGTATTATGTATATGCAGGAGAATATCCTTGTATACAGGGATTACACACTAAAGTATTCCAGGTATTGGGGCATGAGGTTGGCAACTTATTCTCAGATGATTGAGAAGAAAATTAAGTTTATCTGTACTAGTCTTGTTACTTTTCTGTAAGCCAGTGGGCATGACCCATGTGAGAGGTAGAGTGGGTTTTAGAAGAGAAGGAATAATCCATGGTGCACAGGTCCTGAGAAGGAAGAGTTGAAGCAAAGGAAGTTTGAGAAGAAATTTAAAACAGTTGTCGTGTTGTGTGAGAAAATGAGTCAATCAGAGAATTAGAAGATTGCCAAGCATATTTGGGGCCCATAACAGGATGGTGATTATGAACAAAACAATGCCGTGACTTTTAAGCACACTGAAGAACTGAAAAAAATGTAGCATCTAAAACAGATTTTTAAGGTTGCGTGTATATCCAACTTACTAAGCAAGTTTATTTCCAATTAAAAGACAAGCTATACTTTATAGTATCTCTTCCCCATTAATTTTGAGAAAAACGCAAATGATTGTGAAGGATATTAGAAAAATATAGTTTAAAACTCACAAAACTATGAAAGTCAGTTTATGTATATGTATATGTGTGTATAAAAAATATGCATATGCACACATACACATGTATATTTCATTTTAATTAAAAAACCCAGGTTATTTAAAATATCATTATTCAAGCACTTCAAGACCAAAACAGTTGGCATCAGTAACTGTTTAACTGAACTAAACTGAATTTATTTACAAATTGTCACTCTCTTGACAAGATTTGAGCAGTGGAAAGGGGTAAGAGAAACAACGGCATAAAAATATCAAATCCAAAAGTATTATTAGCTAGCTGAAACTCAATTATGATATAAAGAAAAATTCCTTTTGAATACCAAATTTTGTGAAACAATGGGATACTTATGAAAGTGTAATTTATATTTATTTTCTTTTCAGATCTCTAGGTGAAGGATGGCTTTATTTCACACATCTTCATCTGGGATCTATAATGCTCAAAAGAGATTATGCCTCCAGTTTATTTATTTGCATTATTTCTTTTCTATTATATACCAAGTGGTAACACTCTTGGTCTGGTTTTCCTGAGATGCATATTTGAACTAAGACTTGACTTAGCTCAGCAAGCAACTAACTTCCTGGGATATTGTTGCTGAAGTTTTGTACTATGTGGTTGTGTGTATGTTCTAGACATACATGTATGAAGTAGTTAAAGTTCTTCTTGGCAAATCGGTGGTTGGGGGAGGATAAGGGTTACAACTATATCTACTGACTTCTAGAGGTATGCCAGATGTACTGTTCAGTGGAAAAAAATATGCATAGTATGATGCTATTTCCATACCAAAAAGAGAGGAACTCCCTATAAATGTGTATCCATGCATATGTACATCTGTATTAGCAAAGAGAAAGACATGGAAGGATAAATCTGCTATTACTTGTTCCACGACGATGGGCAAATGGAGAGGATGACAGAAGAACCACAGGAATGGTTAGAGACTCTTCTTATGCAAAAGACTATATATAGAAGTTCATGTGTACTATGTAAAACTGTTCATAATTTTGTTTTCATTATCACTTACTTCTCTTCTGAAGAGTTGGAAGATATTTGTTCCTCCTACCTAATCTGCCAAGGATGGTCATTTTATCGCTGATTACCTGATAGGGTTTGTCTCAAAACAGTGTCTTTTTGTGTCACAAGGGAAGTACACTGTGAAAGGGACTTACTGCACGTAAGCATGTATGTCAAATTCAGCACATGCTCTACCCATGAAGAACACTTCAGTTAATTGACTGGCTAGCAAAATTACATGCAGAGTACTTGAAATTATGTAGGATTCCAAAGAAAACCCTTCCAAGTAGCTTACATCACATTTTACCAATTGTGGTTACCATTTGTACAGATCCCTTAAAAAGCTATAAAATGTGACCCAAATGTAATTTAAAGCCAGAAGTGTTGAACTGAAGAAGAATTGTGTATCTCCCCCAATACACAAATCAAGTAGAATCCTGCAAATAGTGCCCTTCTGGGCATGAGACTGAGTCATATGAAATTTGGCTAAACTCACAACCTTGAAAATGAATTAGAGAAGAGAAAAAATTAAAAGTTGGCTTTCAAACTATAAGCCACTAAAAGGTAAAAACCAAGAACTTCTATATTTGATCAACAGAGTAGACCAAAATTGCCCACTTCACCTTTTCACATGACAATCATATGCAGTGTAATCACACACCCAGGTTGGACCAAGGGTAGATATTAGAAACATTTTACATTCACAACTAAAGTCATTTTGAAAACCATGAAAAGAGGCCAAAGTTAAGTCTAACAAATGCTTAAGAGTTTTCTGACACAGCCCAGACATCTACCTATTCCTGCCCTGGCTTCAGCAAGAATTATCTTCATACAAGATCATAAACTAGGAAACTAGTTTTCATTTATGGATCAAAGAGCAGTACAGGGGATCCTTCTGCATAAGGCCACAGCAGCAATTTGGAACAATAATAAAATAAGGAATCCTTTCTTATTACCTATGTCTATATAAATATTACATGCGTATACATTTATATTATGATAATAGCTATAATTTATTGACTGCCTACTATGTGTCAGGCACTTTGCCAGGTGCTTTAAATACTTTATGATACTTACTCCTCAAACAACTCTGCGAGGTAGGCATTGCCTTTCCTGTTTTACAGAGCGGGGAACAGATTCAGATCTGCAATTTGCTCCAAGTCACCCAGCTGTTCAAACCGAAGGCTATCAGATTATAAAAGTCCACGCTCTCTTGGCTATACCCCAAGGAGTTTGTGCATGTTGATCACTGAGCTTGGAACAAATTTAGGCTCCAGTCTATGGCTACAAAACAAACAGGAGAGGCAAAGCGGGTCTTCCATGAGGCAAGAGCTGCCTCAGGCAATCAGGGGAGAGTGCTGCTGAGTTTTCCTTTAGTCCAAATGTTCCTTCTGTTCTCAGATTGTTCAGAGAGGACTAATTCTTCCCAACAATGCTTCCAGTTCAGTCCTCACTTGCAAGCAAAACTCAAGAGCCCCAAATTTATAGCTTTATTCTGGAAAAACAAAAACAAAAACAAAAAAAAACAAAACAAAAAACCAGTTTTGCTCTCAATGGGACCCTTCAAATTTGTTAAGACCTCCTGCCATTTTCTTTCTCCAAATCTATCACCAACCAAGTGAGAGACAGAGGGTGATTCATTCTTTATCTTCAAATTGACCTAGATAGTAGCTCCATATAAATAAGACACTCAAGCCTACAGATTTTATTAACTTAATAGTGGGTCTTATTCAAGTATTATTTACTTGCTATGGTGTCCAATTTGGTCGCCACCAACCCACATGGCTTTTGCACATATGAAATGTGGCCAGTCTGAATTGAGATGTGCTGTAAGAGGATACATACACCAGATTTTCCAGAATTAGTATGAAAAAAGGGATGTAAAATATCTTATCAACAAGCCAGGCATGGTGGTGCATGCCTATAGTCCCAACTACTTGGGAGATTGAGGCGGGAAGATTCCTTGAGCCCAGAACTTTGAGACCAGCCTGGGCAACATAGTGAGACCATGTCTCAAAAAAAAAATCTATTAACTATTATTTTATATTGGTTACATGTTGAAACTAAAATATTTTGGATATGTTACGTTAAATAAGCTGCATTATCAAACTTAATTTCACCTATTTATTTTTATTCTTTTTAAGGTAGTTACTAGGAAATTTAAAATTACATATGCCACTTCCATTATAGTTCAATTGGACAGTCCTGGTCTAGAATGAAGGCTTGCCAAAGCTATTTAAAGACTGTTAAAGTTCTGTATCATACACAGGCTCTTTTTGTTTCAGTTTAATCCTAGAAGGAAGAAATGTGTTAAAATTGCAGCTATATAAAATCCTTGACGGACTGAAACTAAGGGGGAAAAAGAGGAAGCAGGTGGGTTTGAAAGAAGGAAAAAAGGAGTATCTAGCATTTTCTTTTAAAAATGTGATTCTTGATTTATTTGGTGGCACAAAGTGATTTTCTTATGTTTCTCAGACTGCTTGAGTCAAACAGTCTATATAGAGGCTATTCCCGGATCTTAGTTGAAAGCTGTTGCCTTTCTAATTGTTTAACTGATCACTTCTGAACGACAATTATAGCTCATTGTTATTCCCTCTTAAAAAACCATTGACATCCATCCAAAAGTTATAGCTTACAGGTCAGGGAATATTTATGTGATATTTATAGTCTGTGAAGAAAACCCTGGGGAACTGCCAGTAGGGAGGATTATTTACCAATTTCTTTTTCTTCAAGTTTGAATTTATTTGAGATTTATATCCAAAAGACATTTTGTAATCCTGTGTAACTCTGATGTGTGACTATAATTGTGCATGTTGGTCAAGTTCAAGGAAAAAAAAAATCTTTTTTCTTTTTAATAGTGGGGGCCGGGAACCCTGGTTGATTCCACTAAAAACATCACAGACCAAAAAAAAAAAAAAAAAAAAAAAAAAAAAAAAAAAATCCACTCAAGGAAGTAGTGTTACATACTTGAAGAATTTTCTGAAGTTAGCCAAGAAAAATAAGCTACGATCAAGGAGGAAAAGCTGGAGTTTCAGTTTTCTGGAGATTGTACTTCCTGGTAACATAAAAACAAAAGTTAAATTCAGAAAAATTCAACTATGAAGTTAGCATCACATAAAAAACAATGGAAAATATTTAACTATGCACATATGTTTGTACACAAACAGAAATAGATATAAACAGACCTTAATTAGCATTGTAGACTTTAATTATCTTTGTACAGTAATTGGGAATGGTTTTGTTCTGATTTATTCCATAACGCTTACTGTGTTCTGTTAACAACTCATTTTTTTCCCCTTCCAGCCCATAATAGAAGGCTTTTACTGCATACTTTATTACATCTGCTTCTCATTTAATGACCATTGTTCTGGTCTGTCAGAGCGAGTGGCTATACAACTTCCCAAATCTGCAAGATTAAGGAAATATTTTGACAATGTCTAGTTTCTTTTTTCCTTTTTTTAAAAACATACCAGATAAAAATAAAAAGATTTTTACTTACCCACACAACGTTAGGAGAGTTTTTAATCTAACGACAATAAAGAACTAAGCGGCAGCGAAATGTACTTCATGTGGCAAAATACATCAAGCAATTTTCTGTCCCATTTCACTTAAAAAGTCCTAAGAATCTGGCCTGAATCACAAAGCTGGGGTTAATGGGAGCACTCCTGGACTGCAGGGAGGTTGTGGGCCCCTGGGCAAACCACGTGGAGACCTTCAAGCTTCTAGAATGAGACAGAGGCCTTCTGCTCATTTTGGAGGGCCCCGGCAGGTAAGCTGAATGATAGGTGTCTGAATCACTCACTATGAAATGTCATTTTTAAAAATGGTCATGCTACATACAAAATTGCAATACCACTGATGGCATAAGGACCAGGGTCGTAACTCTCCCCAAAGAAGGTGGATACGAATACACAAACAGAAGCATTTCTAAGCAACTGGGCAGAGAGATACAGAGAAAACAGGATACAGTGAAAAATCTATTAACCCATAGGCATTCATTAATTCTACAAATGATCTAATGGTGGGAAGCAGAAAATACACAAATAAACCAACAAAAGCATGACATGGACATAAACGCTAAGAGGGAATGGTATGTGGTAGATGCTGCAGTCAGTGGAATGAGGGAAAGGGGTTAAGAACAGATGAGCTTTCACGAGACAGTCTAAGCCTTTCAGAGTAGTTTAGGAAAAAAGTTACCAAAAGATAACTAGGAACAGAAAACAAGGTGACAGAAAGGACCACATTAACCCCAGAAGCATAAGCCTCTTAAAACTTTCTGGTGGGGAGCCTCTCCTTGGAGGCAGCAACCAGGGAAAATTCCTGCAAGTAGGTCCTACGGGAGTAGCCAGAATTCTACTAGAAAGACAGGAAAGACATGACAGGGATGGGTCTGTAGGAGAGCATCGGCAAAGATAGCAAGAGGATGCCATCCTCTTTAGAGGAAGCAGAGGTTTGCCTTGTTGCTATTAGATTGCTTCACATCTCCACTGGTTTGCGTTTACTATAGGGAGGAAAGTACAAAGCAGGATGTGTATGTGCTTCAGGAAGCTTAAGTGCAAGGCAATGGGGTTCATTTGTGAGCTACTGGCAAACCATTTGTATTTGGGGTGGGCGTCCTGTGCAGCACGCCTCTGGAACAGTCCCTTCACTGTTAACACCACTGACTGGGCCCTTAATTGGAGCAGGTCTGAGCGTTTTAATAAACATCTTTGATGAGTTCTCTAGACTGTTCCATTAAACACTCATTCTACCAAAAATGCCTGGTAATTCTCTCTAAAAATGTTTTCATGTTACCGCTTCCAGTTCTTTCTAAAGTTAGGCAGTACAAAGAAACAAAAATCCAAAAGACTTGACTTTAATTTAGAAGTCTCAAAGAGAGTGTTCACCCTAGAGCAGAGATTTCTAAAGTTGTAGTATTGGACTCGCTTGCCTCCACCCCCACCCCTGCCCTTCTCTCAAAACAAGAAAACAAAGCAGCATCAAAGCTTGAGGTACAGAACAGAATAAAACATGTTGGTGCAGATTTGCTGGCCTCGGTGAAAACAGCCTGAATCAGTAGGTCTTGGGGTATCTTCACTTTTAACAAACACTACAGGGGATTTTGATGCAGTCAGTTCAGGAATTAAATTTTGAAACACACTTTTGTCAGGAGGCAACAGGGTAGATAGCTTAAGAATGGGGTAGGAAGCTAGACTATAGGAATTCAAATCCCAGCTCCTCTACTTCCTAGCTGTGTGACCTTAGGAAATAAACACTCTGTGCTTCAGTCTCCTTATCTTCAAAATGGGATAATGGGAGCAATGTGTAAGAATTGAAAAATATGTAAAGTACTTAGTACTGTGCCAGACATGTCGTAAGTGCATGAAAAGTGTTAGCCACTATTAACAGTCGGTTCATCCCAAAGTGATTTCAGCTAATGAGCCAAATTTGGGTAGAGGAAGTACGCTGAAGCAGATTCCAACCAAACCAATGAATGAATACAGCTAAGCATAAAATAGAATCCTTATTAGGTATCCTCCCACCATCATTTCAGTATGGTCAGCACCAGTCTATAAGCTGTACAGACATCCTATACAATATCAATCTCCTGTAGCACAATATATCCTAACAATCCTCTTGGGCACAGACGCAGCCACAGGGCAGGAGACAAAGCAACAGAACCAGCAAGCACACACTCTGCTGCCTCACTTCACGGGAATCCCATTCAACACCAGTCTAGGAAGAGATGACCTTGGAATGCAGATCCAGTTAATTCAATTCAATGAGCATTTATTGAACCCTTGTGATGTATCAGAGATTCACCTAGATGCTGAGGATAATACAAAGAGCAACAAGAAAATCACCCTGTCCTCAAGAAGGTCATAATCTAGTGGGAAAAAGAGATACAAGTAATTGTAAGGCAAGGTGGCCTGAGATGAATGCTATAATAGAAGATGGAAGAAGGCCATGTGAACAGAGTAAGTAGTAATTAACTCTGATGGGGGCAGTCAGGAAAGGCTTTCCTGAAGAGCAGACATAGCATGCCATTGTGAGAGATCAATAAGGCAAGCCTATGAAATTGTTTAATGACTTTATCATTCATGGAAACAACCCAGAAAAAGCCTGAGGGACCATCTCTGTCTCTGCATTAACATCGGTGTGCTTAAGATTTGATTAAATGTTTGTTGATTCTGTAACATCGCATTTAAAAAAAAACCAAGTATGAACATTCGTCTATTATTCTGATCTTCTTCAAAGAGAAAAAGAGTCCTAGAATACTTTTCTTTTTTCCGAAGCAAACCCTCTGCATTAATAGCAAAATAAGAATGGCAAGTTATCGAACGTATTATGAACTAGTTAGCCAAAGCGCAAGTCTGGGAAGGCCCACATTTGTTTTATGTAGCAATAAGACAAAATATGAGAGTTTTTTTCTTCTTATATATGGTTGCCTCTTTCTACTTGACTATAATCATTAATAATTTCTTTGGACCAGCAGAGGAAACAGGTATTGATCACAATAAAACACTGCATCCACAAACACTTGCTATAGCAGGTTATGGTCTCCATGGAAACCCTCCAATAGAACCAATCTGAATTCAATTTCACAAGTAATGAGAACAGATAATTTTACACTCAATCAATCACTGTCAGCTGCCGTTATCAGCCAATCAGTCATTATGTCAGTCAGTCACACTCTCAACAAACTTCTTCTGCGGCATGGTCAGATGAGAATGTTTTGACATCCAGAAGCAACACGAGAAAATTGGCTCATCTTTCCTGGCAAGATGCCAAAGACACAGCAATGCATTGTGTTTGCTAAGGCAATAAACAGTCCAATCCAAATACACTGTGGTAGCGGAAGATTCTAGGCAGCAATTTCAATAATTGTTATGATACTGATGGCAGAGACGTACTTTCGACCCAAAAGTCATATAGTTTAATCCTCTCATTTAAACATGAAGAAACAGAGCACCAGAGAAGTTCAAGTATCTGCCCAAAGCTGCACAGCTAACTGGTGGAAAGCCCACGACTAAAACATGAGCATTCTCCCCTTCCAGTGCTCATCCAGGATGCCTTGCTGCTGCTATTCACTGCCTTCCTTTTTGAGGCAAGAGGGTAAAGGGATATTTGAAGATTAGGTTTTAATTCTAAACAGAGAGCCCCAAGCCTGTGGGAGACTCACGGGATATTTGTGAGGCTTGTGCTTTGGAGCCAACTCAAACCTCTTGCTGTTTGGGGTTAGCTCGTCCTTGGCCAAGTACAACTTCTGGTTTCTAAGGAGGAACAAAAGATTTTGAAATACTACAGGGCAACCAAATCACTGTTACAAAATGACATTTTCGATAAGTTTAGTGCAGGACTATCAAGAACACATGGATTGAATTCCCTAAAAATGCTTGGGAGAGGGAGGTAAAATTTGAGGGGAAAAATCTGCTTCTGGCAAAATACAGTTGGGCTCTTGTCAACCTCAAACATTAGAAATGTTGGCATTTGGGAATTGTGAAGAATCTGAAAGGTGTCTGATTTCTTTCTTTTTTCTTTTTACTGCATTATTGCTTTGTCCATTTCTCAGAGACAGTTCTCTGAGGCTGAGGTTCACATTCTTCCTTGGTAAAACAGATGGTTGGGAGGCTGAGGCAGGCAGATCACGAGGTCAGGAGTTCGAGGCAGGCAGATCACGAGGTCAGGAGTTCGAGACCAGCCTGACCAACATGGTGAAACCTGTCTCTACTAAGAAAATACAAAAATTAGCTGGGTGTGGTGGTGCACACCTGTAATCCCAGCTACTCAGGAAGCTGAGGCAGGTGAATCACTTGAACCTGGGAGGTGGACGTTACAGTGAGCCAAGATTGCACCACTGTACTCCAGCCTGGGCGACAGAGTGAGACTCTGTCTCAAAAAAAAAAAAAAAAAATAGATGGACCAGCTTGATAGTTTGCAAACTTCAGTGTGCATGGGAACTTACAAAATCTGTTAAAAATGCAAATCCCCAGATTCCACCTCCAGAAATTTTCATTCAGCAGGTGAGGCTGGGCCCAGGAATCTGCCTTTTTAACAAGGGACCCAGGTAATTCTGATGCACTTTCTTTGCCAATCAGTGTTAGAAAACATTGGTTAACTAATGCTATTTGGTAAAGAATTTGGGCCATTTTGTTGATGGTAGTTTTCCAATTACATTCCTCCCCAAACATTCCAACTTCGTAAGTTGTGTGTATCACCCATATTACAAGAACATAATTCTAATGGCTATGATCACAAGCTTTGATATATATATAAAATATATGAAATATACATTTCAAATATATGAAATATACATTATAGTGCCACTTTCTATTAGCTGTAAGTAGGCTTTATCTTAAATAGGTAGGTGGTATATGGGACACTAATACATCCCATCAGAATTTGTCTAAGGCAAATGAGGTGAAAAAGCAAAGCAAGAATACGGGTTCAGGCTTGAACTAAAACTAGTAATTGCAAAAAGAACAGTTTGGAAGCTTTCACATGAAATGCTTGCTTCATTTCTCTAGTCTGCTTGCCTGACCTCAGCTCACGATACCTATTTTATCTTTTCGCAAAACACTGATATAAAGCTTTTTGCCTGTTTCTACATGTAATACTGATCTTTTCCCTCCATTTCCTTCCGGGCTTTATTTTTTTTTTCTTTTTCTGATGCATTTCAGGACATTTGATGAGTCTTGGAGTGTGTTTAAATGATGACAAGCATGTGATGTGTACACTAGGTAGACCATACACCCTATGAGGACAAATACAGTTCTTTTTTTGCCATTTCATCCCCTGAACATGTCACAGTACCTGGCACAAAGCACTGAAAAATATTCATCGAATAAATAAAATGAATGAAAGGATGGATGGATGCATGACAGACAAGTAAAAACTCATCCATCTGGAGGCTGAATGAATGCAGATACTTCAAAAGATCTATACTTTATAGTCATAATCAACAATCACTCATTTTTTCAAAGGTTGTTTTTATTGATAAAACTCTTGGTTAGGTGTTGTTGACCCCACGGAAACCAAAAGCAACTATAGTATTTTGTAATTATGCCTTCCTTTGTAAAACCAGCTATCATACAGATTTTTCTTTGCAGTCTTCAGGCTTATTTCATTTTTGTTTTGACTGAAATGGAAATATTACTGGAAGCTAAAATAACTCATAGACATTGGGTGAACCATAGGGGAGACAGTCAGGAATGGGGAGATGGAAAAAAAACCCAAACCTCACCAGTGCAATCAGCAACAGATCCTCTAGAAGCCTGTAAAAATTAAGACAACTTTTAAAACTCTCTTTGCCTGTCATCACTACACACATCCCAGGCTCACAGTCTTTCTGCATCATGCAGATGACAGAGGTAACCCTTAGGAAGCTTAACTTATCTCACTGGTAGGTTTCACAGCCTCATGCCAGTGACGTCACAGAAAACGACTTTAAATCTTCCATGAAACAAGCAAACTGGAGGAGAGATGAATTCAATGAGCTATCAGAGGTGCTTTCCATCCTATTAGAAAAAAGGAGGAAAGCAGGAAGGAAGGCAGTAAGAAAAGGAGGAGAAATTAACATTTGTCGAGCATCCACTGACAACCAGGCGCCACACTAAACTCTTCATATTTTATCTCATTTGAAGCTTATTATATTTCCAGGGGGTGGAAATTCATTGGTTCATTTTATTTTATTCATTTATTTACTTTATTTATTTTAGAGACAGCTCTCACTTTGTCATCCAGGCTGGAGTGCACTGGCACAATCATAGCTCACTGCAGCCTCGAACTCCTGGGCTTAAGGGATCTTCCTGCCTCACATTCCCAAAGTGCTGGAATTACAGGTGCGAGCCACCATGCCCAGCTAGTATTTTCATTTTATAGATGAGGGAAATAGGGCTCAGAGAGGTTCATCCCCATGCCCCAACAGCTAATGAACAATAAAGCTGGGACTAAAGTAATAGCAAATATTCACTAAGGACTTAACGTCAGTCAGTTTCATGTGTGTTAACTATTAATTCATTGAATCCTCCTTTTAATCTTATGAGGTAGGTACCTCTATGCCCTTTTCAGAGGTCACAGAACAAACACAGAGAGGTTAAATAACTTGCCCAAGGAGTCACAGCTGATACATAGCAGAGCTGGGGCTGGAACCCGTGTGATCAGCATCAGACCCTCGTCTCTTAACTACCACACTCAGCCATTCTCTACAATAGGGTCTATGTTGGCCTTTTTCCAAAGGCTAAATCCTTTCCAGAATACAATTTTGATTTTATGTTTCTAGAGAAAACAAAAAAGGCATACCTCAACAATAGCCTATTAGACTTTTCCAAGCATGACAAGTCATGTGTATTTGTTATATATACAGATAGGCTATGTGGTCTTAATTAAGGTGACCACATAATTTATTGTCCAAACCATGAAAGAAGGTGCTATCAATAATTATCCAGGGACAACAGTGGTAACCTGGAACTGTTCCAAGATGGCAAGGGTGCCTGGTCACCCTAGTCCTAATGAATAAGTACACACACACACACACAAACACACACACAATTAGATATCGTTACTTTCAGACACATTCTCATACTATCCGCTGGAGTACGGATGTGGAGTTAAATGCTTTCTAACACTGTGTGAGCCCACCCTCCTCCCACCTCAAGAGCTGCTAGCCCTTTCTTTACCTAATGCATTTCTTTTAACTTGTTTTCTCACAAAAGACTGTACGTAATTGGTCAGCCACGAGAGATTAATTTGTGCTTAGCTGGCTGAGCGGACACAAGATAACTCAATAGCGGATGATGCCAGTGCATGAACCAGCAGCTTCTCTCGATAAGCCTTCCTACCTATTCGGGACCTCGTCCCTCCCTAGCCTGCTTCTTTGGGAATTGCCAGCCAAGTCCTTTACTTTATTTACCTCATTTTTGCCTGCCTGGAGAAATTCAAACTTGCAGTTTTTAAGTTTCTTCATGGGCCATTTTTCTTACGGAAATAGAAACAGTAGCAAAGACACCCAGACTCTCCCCTTCTAAAGCAATGCATCAAAGAGTGCACTGGGGTATGTGGATAGCAGAGAAACTGAGCAAGGGCAAGGTTATGCATATCCTTCATCCTGCTCACATTGTTTATAACTGCAGTCAGACACAGACAGCAGGCTGAGAGTGATGGACATGGCGATGACAATGGCGATGATGGTGATGGGAAGACTTCTAAGAACTTACAAAGCGTTTTACACAGATGATCTCATCTAATGCTATCTCAGCCCTAGGTGGTGGGTGCAATTATCATTCCCATTTTAGAGACGGAAAAACAGATATTTACAGAGGGCAAACATTCTGCCCCATGTCCAATCTAGGTAACTTAACCTCAGAGCTAACACTCTAACCCACAGGGCCTGGACACTCAAATGCACAAGTCAACCACAGATGACAGAGTACAGGACAAATTGGACTGGAGAGATCCATGCCTCCCAACTCCTCATCTCACAGATGAGAACTCCAGTTCAGTTCTTTCGCCTCCTCCAGAAAATACTTAACTGTCAAGAACTTTGTAAAAATGAAATGAGAGAAGGTTAAAAACATAACCAAGAAGTGCTACATAAATGTTTTCTGCTGTCACTAGACCAGCCCTTAAACGCTATTTCAGAATGTATTACTCTAATAGAGTAATTTTTAAATACCTGGACATCAGAGCTAATTGGACATCAGACATTGGAGCTAATTCCACCTAACCATAGAAATGCACCATGGCCTGGATTTATCCCTGTCGTACAGTTCCCTCCCGGGGCAGGTACATTTGCCACATCCCAATACACTGCCAGTAAAGATAAAGTACCTTCTAATATACTTATAAAAGCACAGAGTGCAGGGGCTAGGGACTATAGAAGAAGGCAGGAGGCAAGGAAGCAAAGGGTTTTATTTTTTTTTAATGTCCCCAACTCCTCTAACCTGGTCCCTTTGCTTTGTTTGGCTGCTACGACAGGTGGTGACTCTTAAGCACTGTGTAGCCTGCTCTTGTGTCCAGATTATCCCAAGCAGCCTGAAACTTCAAGAGAATTTGCAGTAATGCACAAGTCAGGATTTGGTTCCCAGAGCAAAGCTGTGCTCAAAGGATTGGACATCAGAAACAAACCTAAAAAGAGCCACAAACACGGACCCCAGGCTCCTCCCACCCCCTCCCTAACTCACCTGTAGGGTTTAAAGAGATTCCATTTTAATGAAGCAGGATGGGCATAACACTTGGGAAGGAAAGGAAATCTGGCCTACCCCAAAGCAATTAGCTTCCTCTGCTAGGAAGAGACTGTGCTTGTGTCCTGAGGTTTTTATTTCATTTCTCCTCAAGGGAATGGGAAGTTCGCTGGTCTAAGATTCATGCCTTTGAGCCTGCTCCTCAAGTGAGGAGACCACGTGGCCCTGTAAGCCAAATGCCAGGCCCTTGGTATCACCTTCTGCTCCTCTCAGAGACACCTTGATGTCACCTTCCGCTCCTCTCAGAGTCACTCTGCTGAGTCGCCCTGTGATGAGGACATTATCTGGACCTGTGCTAATACAGTGGCTACCAGCCACCTGTGGCCACCGAGCACTTGAACCTGGCCAGTCCCAACTGAAATGTACTGTCAGTGCAAAATCTACACCTGAGTTGGAAGTGAATAAAAATATCTCAATTTTTTTACATGAATTACACATTAAAATTGTACTATTTTGGATATATTGAGTTAAAAAATGTATCTCCAAAATTAATTCCACCTTTTTCTTTTCAATTCTTAAAAAACATGGTCACACAAATATTTAACACTGCGTCTGTGGTTATCATGTATACATGCTATATTTCCACTGGACAGCACTGTTCTAGACACTCATCAGGTATGCTGTGCTCCATTTCCCAGCAGCATGTGTATCAACCAGGAGCCTGCTAGAAATACAGAATCTCAGGCCCCATCCCAGACCTACTGAATCATAATCTGCATTTCCAGAGATCCCCAGGTAATTTGCATGCACATTAAAGTCTGTGAAGCACTGCCCTGGGGCCTAAAACATTACTTGGCACACAAGAGGCACTTGAGAAATATTTGTTGAATGAATAAATGAGTTATGTCTAGGAAGCTGCTGTACTTGGGGGCACTCGGGAAAATGTGAAGGGCTGTCCGTGGCTTTCTCCTTAGCTCAATTAATATTGATATACTCATCAGATTAATCACCTTTCATTTTAGTAGCTGATAGGGTTTGGCTGTGTCTCCACCCACATCTCATCTTGAATTGTAGCTCCCATAATTCCCACATGTCCAGGGAGGGACCAAGTGGGAGGTAATTGAATCATGGGGGTGGGTCTTTCCCATGCTGTTCTCATGATAGTGAATAAGTCTCACCAGATCTCATGGTTTTCTAAAGGGGAGTTCCCCTGCATATGCTTGCCTGCCGCCAGGTAAGATGGGACTTTGCTCCTCATTCACCTTCCGCCATGGTTGTGAGTCCTCCCCAGCCATGTGGAACTGTGAGTCAATTAAACCTCTTTCCTTTATAAAGTACTCAGTCTCAGGAATACCGGGGTTATAAACAGACCTCCGGCTGAATGTTAAGCACTTTAATGACTGAGAAGCTGGGGAGTATGGGGCAGCATCTTTCAATTGCTGCGCTGAAGTAAAAAGCCTGAGACAAGGACAGAAGGTGGGGAAGGTGAGTACTCTGAGGCACCCATGTTGCATAGCACTGCTTGTGCTGGGATCACAAGGTGCCCAGATCATCCAAGGGGGGTACCAGGTATAGAGGGGAGAAGAAGACCCTAGAACAGGTCAGACAGTGCAGAGAATGAGGGCAGGCCCTGGACAGGGGTCAGGGAGAGGCTGGGCCTCAAGGCATACTGCAGTGTCCAGCAAATCAAAAATCTGACATGGGACTGGTCTACATCTCTACTCCCCATTCCATTCCTTTCTAGACCTAAAATCCTCAACACAAACGGAATGTCTGATCACTTTAGCTATAAAAACATATAAAGCCGTATTTTTCCCCTTTAAATCAGAAGCAAATGCTAAGGGAAAAGGACTTCGTGGCATGCAGAGAACAACAGGCACAACTATTGTCTCTGTCTCCTGGCAGTCTCCCCCAGACATCTGCAACCCCCACCGAACAACCTCAGACCAGAACAAGAGAGGGCTGGAAGGTTGGTGGGGAGCAGAGAGAAAAGAAAGCAAGGACTGAAATCCAGGGACAGGGTAGATGAACAGAGAAAAGGGGAGGAAGTGAGAGGAAGCAGTTAGGTCTCAGAAGTTCCACCAGAAGCTACATGTGTGCATGGGAGAGGGAAAGGAGGGCAGGGGAGGTAGGGGAGAGAAATATGAAGGTATGTCTGAAATAAATTTCCCTTTTAATTAGCATGAGGAAAAAGAGGAATCTACGTCTGGCTAGAGGGCACTGTACAAACAGGATGGCCCTTGTGCAAACTCAACTTCCTTCACCCCATTCTGGCAAAACATGGTCAGCTCTTTCTCAGCTTTGATAATTGTCCTAGGGAATAGTCTCCCCCAGGAGAGGTGGTGGGGAGACAGCCAGCAGGTTTCTATTAGCCAATAAGCCTCTCACAAAGGGGAAGGTGGGCGTGGGCACATGGAACTGAGTGTCGCAATCATCCTGCTGCCACCGTGCTGGAGCAGCTTAGAGATCCACCTGAGTGAGCCAGAGGCGAGCCGCAGGAAGGGTACTGCAGAGATGTTCATGCAAATGCAGGGTGATCCCCAGGTCCCTATACCAAGCAGCAGGGTGCCTCTGAAAAATGTTGCTTAATATTTTTTAAGCAAATCAACAAACCCCAGCTGGACTGGGTGGAATATTACACAGCAGGATCCAGGACTGAACTGAGGAAAGGGAGCTAGAATTGATAACAGATGTAACAGGCCTTCAACAGAGAGGGAAAAAACAGCCTTCAACAGAGAGGGAAGAAACAGCCTCCTCTGGTGTCAACCTGAAGTAAGGTTCTTTTGACTTCGAGGCTGCTCTGATGAAAAACGAGGACTCCTGGAGGTATTCAGAGCCAGGCTCCTGCTAAACACCATACTTTGTCAAAGTGGAATTGATATTTGCAAGCTCAAGGCCCTTCTTGGAGAGCATCTTTTGCTCAAATTGGCTGCCTCGGAGTTCTCAACCGCTGAGGCAGCTCTACCTAGTCCTTCATTTCTTACCTTGACTGAGGCAACCAGCCGTTCCATAGCCACCTCTGGTGTGAAACCTATAAGGATTCTCTCTTTTTATTCTAGAAGGGGTCTGGGTCTCTGGCATGCTGAGCGGCCTTCAAAACCACAGAGGGCCTTCTTCGATGCCATGGATGAGTGGGTTCTGACCGTCCTTATGCCCAGCATCCAGGGATTTGCACTAGCTCTCTTCAGGTCACCTGGCACATGGCCTGGGCCCCCTGCAGAAGCCCTTACTACACAGGATTAGGAAATAGGACAGACTGACCAGGGGACTGATTGGTGTTCCCTTACTCTCAAAGGATTTCAAAAGGAAGACCAGTTTTCTCATTCTATACTCACATTTTTCCTGAAGAGGAAAGCAACAGGACTTGGGTTTTTGCAAGTGGGAGGGCATAAAATGCATTAACACCATAGAAGTGCCTCTAGGGGGCTTGGTAATTGCAGCCTCAATGTGTTCTCTACCTTCTTAAAAGGGCAAATGGAACTTCTCCTTGGAGTGTCTCTTCCCTTGTTCTTGAGACATAAATCAGGATAAAGGTGTCGAGAATGGTAAAACAAAAACAAAGACAAAAACAAAATTCAATGAAAAATCTGAAGCATCACTCATTTTGCGGTATTGTTCCATTTTTAAAATGACTGTTTAACATTTTTCCCCTTTTTTGGCATCTGATAGTACACATAAAATTCCAATCCTTTATTGCCCCCAAATTATTTATATATGCAATAGACCCAGAAAGAGAGGCAGAGGAAGTGAAGTGTGGTCCTCCGGCCATGACTTTTTGCCTTGGTTTTCCCAGCTATTAAAAGGGAGATATCATCATTCATTCAACAAGCATTTCTTGCGGACCCATTTTCCACCACAGAACCATCCAAACCAAGACACTTCTTCCTATTGTGGCAAAAATGAGCAACGTTAAAACTCCCCAGAATGCAGAGGTGACTCACGTGTTTATGTAAGTAAGCATTTAGATATGGCTTTGGAAAAGAAAACATACACCTAAAAGAGGCTACCAGCATTTGAATAAAGTGTGTAACCTGGGTGTTCAAAACTGTACAACAGTTTCTGTGTACTTCAAGTCACTATCCTTCATACTTCTTCCCTTTAAATTCTATTTGAAACTAAATAATATCAACAATACTTTAAGTAAGATTATGCTGGTATTACTGATGAAATTATATGCAGGTCTGCTTGGCCTGTTCACATGCGTAAGCCTTTGATAACTTGTTCCTAGGTTATCCAGTTCTGCTTACCTGAGTACCCACTTTATCCCAGGAAACGAGACCTGAACACTGTGTCCTGGTTTCATCTTTCCAGTGAACCAGGCCTTCTGAGGCATTAGCGGCTCAGCAAGACCATGGAGGTGAGAGAGGCACAGGCACACTCCAGATGCAGGGTCTCTGCCCTCTGTCAAGAGTCACACAGCAGAGAGGACAAGACTCCTGTCCCGGGGGAACTGTTTTTCCTATTGCCCCACACCCCAGATATCTTCGTGACAGCCCCTGCCCTGAAAGCCCGGTGAGTGTCACGGCGGAGGAGCCAGCCTGTTTCCGATTATTCTGCCTGACAGGGACTATCTGCTGCTGTGTGCAGTTGTAGAAATGTCATAAGCTCAGGACTCAGGACACTTTGACGTCGATTCCAACAGGACCCATAGAGTCCCCCTGAACAATTCTCATCTGTGTGGGAAGCCTAAGGGGTGGTTTTAAGTAGGGGCTGGCAGGAGAGTGAGGTCTGGGCTGCTTCTTTACGGCTCTTCAAGCGCCGGCCATTTCCTGGAGTTTCATGGGAGTCAAGACCTACTTTTGGCCTCAGACACAGTCAAGGATCATCCTGATGCAAAAAACAAAATCACCTTTGAACCTCTTCCTCCACACCATCTTCCACTTTGGTTTTCCGCTACGCCTTTGTACTGGGGACAAAGACTATCCACGAATCCTTACTTTAAAAAAAAAAAATGCCACTGAGGTAGTGGCTCTGAATCATTCCCCCTTGGACACCCCCACACATCTGAACACCCTCGTGTCCCAACACCACATCTGCTGAAGTTGACTGGACCTGAAATGCTGGCGGCTCAGTGTTTTCGGAAACTGTGGAGAGTTCTCCTGCCACAATTCTCTTGTTGTCGTCAAAAGCAATTACATGTTTCAGATGATGAAAAGCACTGTCATGAAAAGCTGGCACAGCAGCCAAGGAGACAGATGTATTAAACCACACGGCTTCTCAGAACTCCCACTTATGTTGGAGCTCAGCACAGAGATGAGCATGGTGATATCCCCTCCTCTAACATCCTCCCATTTGGATTTAATGCATGAGGCTCGTTTCTGATGAGGTGCCAAATTCTTTCGGTGGACAAACACAAAGTTGCAGAATTCAGTGATCATACAAGTCCATGTCCTCAAACGAAAATAATAATACTATAAATGCAAAGATGCTACCATAAAAAATACAGTAGGTGGACTTTTGTGAGTCAACATTAAAAAATCCAGCATTTCTAACTGGTAGCATGAGGAGTACCAGTCTGCAGGATGTTAATGCACTGATAGGCTATGGACAATATATTCCACACTTACGGAAGTGGGGAAACTATAGGTCAGACAAAGCTACAAGTACTTCTTTCTTTCTTTTTTCTTTTTTTCTTTCTGAGATGGAGTCTCCCTCTGTCGCCTAGGCTGGAGTGCAGTGGCATGATCTCAGCTCACTGCAACCTCCGCCTCCCGGGTTCAAGTGATTCTCCTGCCTCAGCCTCCTGAGTCACTGGGATTATAGGCGCACACCACCACACCCGGCTAATTTTTCATATTTTTAGTAGAAACGAGGTTTCACTGTGTTAGCCAGAATGGTCTCGAACTCCTGACCTGGTGATCTGCCTGCCTCAGCCTCCCAAAGTGCTGGGATTACAGGTGTGAGCCACGGCACTCGGCCCAAGTACTTCTTAACTGCAGGACTTCTCAGAGGCTTTTAATATGGTAATGAGTGCTGTGCAGTGAGATGACTCAAATCAATGTATAGCCAACACATTTGATATGACCACAGAACCCATTTCCCTGAACACTTTTTATCACCTCCTAGAGCAGGGGTCAGAAAACTACTGCCCATGTGGTCTGATCTGTCCACTGGTTGTTTTCGTAAATTTTCACTGCCCACAGCCAAGCTCATTTGTGTACGTGCCGTCCACGGCTGCTTTCACACTGCAGCCGCAGCGATGAGTCATGAGACATGCACCCGTGGCTCACAAAGTCTAAAATATTTACTCTTTGGCCCTTTACGGAAAATGTGTACAAACTTTGTCCTCTGAAATATAGTTTGGGAACCTACTTCACTCATGATATCAATAATTCTAACAAATCTCAAACAATTTTCAAAGTCAACATTGAGAAGCTTTCCATGGTTAGAATTTAATAATTACAGTCAATAACTCTCTTAAAGCATCGTTGTCAATAAAGTAGAAGGACACTGTGTAATTCTATATGGTCTCTATCTTCAGGGAGCTCCCAAGCTAGTTTGTGAAAAAGAGAACTCAAGGCACAAACAACTGGGGGGCAAGAGATGTTCTAAACACTAAGAGGAGGCAATATGGCATAGTAGAAAGAATGCAAGCATGTGTAAGAGCAAAACATACACAGGGCGCAGAGTCACAAGAGTCAGGGGTTGGTCTTGGCTGTGATACCTTCTCCTGCGCTAGGAGTAAGACCTGCTTTATTGAGCACTTACTATGTGCCAGGCACCATCCCAGTTGCTTTCCATGAAGGATTGCTCTTTAATTCTTACCATAATGAATAGGTACTATTATTATCCCAGTTTATGGGTGAGGAAACCAAGTCTTAGGTTGACTAACTTATTAAAATAAAGCACATACCTAGTAGGTGGTGAACAAGAGCCAAAACAAGTCTGTTGGTCAGGTAACCACCACGTTATAGTGGCTGCTGCTTAGGGGCAGCATATATCCTCTGCATTTCCCCAGAGGTGACAGAAGTAGTGGAGAGGGTAGTGCTCTCTAGGCTCTGACACACAGCCCATGTTTGCTGACTCAACAACCACACAACGTAATGCTATGGCACCTCAGGTGGCAGGGAGGGTATTGTGGGCTGGACTGATCTTCAGAAGGCTGCATCTGAGCAGGGTGTGGAAGGATGGCAGAAGGAAGAGGGGAGTGAGGCACTCAGGGTAGACAGAAGGTGATACTGCCACATCCTCCACTCAGAAGGAATCTGGAAGGTTTTGACAAATATGTACATTTTGGAGTGGGAACAGCAGAAAGTAGGGGCTGGCTACCTACCTTCCACTACCCCTATCCCCACTCCCCCTAGGGGGTGAGGCAGAGATAAGCACGCTTTGTGGGGCACACTGATCCACAAACTTGAAAGCCTGAGCTCCACTCAGCAGCAGCCTGGGCAGGATGAATGGTGGTGTGCAGGTGTTTGCGGCATGTAGCTTCTCTTTCTCCTAGAGTCAATCCAGTGATCCCCTGCGAAAAGAATCCTCCACTTGACCTGAATGCTCTGTATTGGCACCTTCTGGACAGGAATCCTATCGGGTATTTCATCAAAGCATCCCACAGCAGTTTTAAGTGTGGCTCCATGAGAGTAAGACACCAGGACAGCTGTGCCACCTAGTGATGCTTGCCTGTACTGTCTGCATCCCAGAGAGTGGGAGAGGCTTCGGAAAGGACTGGTATTTGCTATTTTTGGCCAACACTTCTACATGCAAAGGAATCTGAAGTCTCCGCCTGGGCTTCAAAACATTTCTTGTGGCCTCACTGACCATTCCCGTGAGCCTCAGGGGACATGAGTGTCTTCAAGCTAAGAGGGAGCAGTCCAACTCTGCAGCACGAATTACTAAGGAACATACAACAGACACTTCCCCTCCTCCATTTCTGCCTTTCAGCAGAAAGGGAGGGTGCACCTCCTCTTACATCCTATTGTGGCTGCAATAACCTGCTTGCTTTCTTGTGCAGCCTGGAAGTCTTATGCACACAGCACCTGCTGCTTTCTAAACTAAATAGAAATGCTATCGTCTGCAGTCAGAAACAGAAAAGACAGAGGATGCCTGGTGAGGATCTGTCCTACATCCCAGAGTGCAAGAGTTAAAGGTGCTAACCATTAGTGTTATGTGGGTGCAGCTTATGCACACAGAGAATGATCAGTGTTTTCATTTAATAGGAACTCTCCTCCACTTCCAAACACAGCAGTGGAGGGAAAGGCCTTTTAAGCCTTATTAAGGTTGAGGAAAAACTCTGGTGAAATTATACTACATATTTTTGTTTCTTTCTCTATTTCAGATTCCTTGCAAGAGGTCCACTGGAAAGCTAGAATTCTAGAAGTCAGGATGGGAAAGCCTCATACGTAATGCTTTTGCTCCTTTGAATTACAGTTAACTCCAGTGGTGCCACTGACACTGCTTTCGTGTAGTCGTTCTAGTATCATACGATGCTAATACAAGTAAGCTATGGCTATGTGTTCTCCGTAAGAAAGGAAAACATCAGTCCAGGAGAGAAATGGAGGATGAATGATATTTATCAGATTGTAGCTTCTGAAAATGGATTTGCTTTACCAGATCAAAGACAGCCTGTTTCTACACATCACCAATTCTGTGGGAAACATTCCAGATATTCTGAGAGCACATTTTGAGACTGAGTAGTTGGTTCCCTCACTGACTGTTTCTACTGTAAGTAACAGTATATTTCCATGCACTCTTGATTGGTATTATACAGTTCATCAATAAGACAAAAGCAGAAAAGAGGTACAAAGAGACCAACAGGGAAGAAAGACGCGAAGATGAAAACTTCAGCAGCATGCCACGTACAGTTGGCTTGGATGTACCCAGCACAAAAGTGTCCAGCCTGTACCTCGCTGACCTAGCTGTTCGCCGGTACAAGATTAAGGAAGTGACAGCTTTTCCTAATTCACTGAAAGTGCTTTGGGACTAAATTGTAGCACAGTATAAGTAAAGTATCCTAAGGGGAAAAGAAAACTCCAAATTCATGATCCTTAATCTATTTTATTGATTAAAGATTTAGCCAAATACATCACTCCTGCTTTTGTCCCTGTAACAACCAATGCTGTGTTATCAGGAAGAGATAAAATCAGACCTGATCGGAGCTACTCAATCACTTGGTCCTGAATCACTCGCTTTTCACCCAAAGTCAACAGTCTTGATTCCTCATATTTTAAGATGTTCATTGTAATGTACCGTTACTGTTTGCATACAGCTGTCAGCTGCAAAAACATTTTTTTTTTTGAACACAAAAATCTGGCTTTTGCCCCCCAACACCCGCCCCCTTCCCGGGAGACTCCATGGTAGCCCACTGACTCACACTGACAAAAAGGACAAAGGCCCTGGGTTGTCTCTGCCGCCTGCCTGTCCAGGTGTAATTAGGCCTCACACAGGTAACCCCTTGGGCAGCAGAGAAAGCTCAGCGAGAAGGCAAGGGATTGTGAATACAGTTTCACGATGATTTCCATGGCTACCATGAAGGCTCTGATCAGTTACAAATGGGCAGATGCCAGGATGACCCTCCTGATTTCCTGGTCCCTGCTGGACCTGGATCTGGATCTGGATCTGGTGTCCAGGGAAGAGCAAAGACCAGGAGAAAGAGGCAGAATCCCAGCAACAAAGCCTGGGTATGCAGTCTTTGAGAATGCCTCAAGAAAACAAATTCTTGCTTCTCCCTTTTCAAGGGGCTACAGGGAAACGACACAGCTGATGGTTATTTTTGTAGCCAGATAACAAGTAGTGTTAACGTTGGGCATAGGTTCAAACAAATGTGCTCCGTTAAGAATCTACACAGCATGAAGAGTGTTTAGACTTCACGTATTCCTTTAGCACTCCCAAAGCATTAGATATATATGCATTATATATATGTGTATTATATGTTCATATACATATATATATATAAACATTCTTCAGGGAGGGTTTCCTTCAGAAAATTCAATACTCAAGGAAAAGGAGTTAGGGACAGTTTATTTTGGTTATTTTCTTTGTTTGTTTTCTCCAAAGCTATTTCTTGAAAAAGGAATCCTTTCAAAGTAAATAAAGGAATCCTTTCAAAGTAAAATAGACTACATTACATTTTTATCCCAAAGCTGCTGGGTGGTAGGTGTGACTTGGAAAACTGTAGTTTGTTTCAAGCAAATCCACTTGGATTGAGCATGAAGGAAAATAAAATTAAAGGATGATGACGAATAAATGGAAATGTTTAAGGATTACTTTAGCCAGCATCTTCATACTTAACTGTTGCTTTTACATGTATGTAGTTTTTCCTGAACACAAGAGGAAACATATGGTAATGTGAGGAACAGAAAGAATAAGATGGGAAACTAAACATTTGAAAAGAACTTTCATTTTCTGAAAAAAAAAAATGTTCTCCCATAGATGCAACAGAATTAATCTTCATTAGTTAGCACAGCTATACTCTTCTTCTTAAATGTCTCAAATGATACTGTGACTTCCCTTAGGAGGAAATCAGAGGACAGCAGGAATAATTAAGACAGTAGGGCTAGGGGCATAGCAACAGGATTGGAACCCAAAGCCCCTGGATTTCTCATCCTCACTGAGGCACAAGAAACATCAGGCCTTTTGATTTAGGCTCCAGGCAATAATTAGCATCTAACAAGGTCCCTTCAATGAGCATTTTTACATATATTTCCTATCACTAGTATATTATTTTAGATACTTTAATTACTTTTGAGGTGCTGGTGGTATATGAATAATATAGGTAAATGACACTACGAGACAAGGCACTGTTTGTAAACGGCCAAATTCTTCGGGCTGTACTAATCAAACAATGGTTGACTCTCCCTTTAACTTTCATCATGCATTTAAAACATTTTTTTTGTTGTTGTTCTTTTTTTGGTGGGGGAGCAGTGAGACAGTGTCTCGCTCTGTTGCCCAGGCTGGAGTGCAGGGGTGAGATCACGGCTCCGTGTAGCTTCCACCTCCTGAGCTCAATCAATCCTCCCACCTCAGCTTCCTGAATAGCTGGGACTACAGGTGCACACCACCACGTCTGGCTAATTTTTGTATTTTTAGTAGAGACAGGGTTTCACTATGTTGCCCAGGCTGGTCTCGAACTCCTGGGCTCAAGGGATCCACCTGACTTGGCTTCCCAAAGTGCTGGGATTATAGGTGTGAGCCACCGTGCCCGGCCTAAAACACAGTCTTGAACTTATCTGGATAAGTACAAGGTGCTAAAGGTGCCACCTTGACCATCCTAAGCCTCCTGTTCTTTTCCCCATTTCTCACTTTTTAAAAATTCGAATTTATTTTTTGGTGTAAAGCTTAATAGCATGGGTTTTAACGTTTTTGAGGGCTGCTTTTCATTCAGACTTTTCACCACTCTTCATCACAGCAGTTCCTGGAGTAAGCATGGCTTCACTAAGGGACCGAGGCCACAGTGAGAATTAATATTTATTTTTTGGCTAATGTTTACAGAGTGCCTTAAGCTGTTCAGCAAAAATCACTTATTTTCCCAAAGAAAACACACTCGTCTCACTTCTCTACCATCTCTCCCGCCCCTACAATGCCTTGCAGGTGTGTCAGTTTCTTCAGGTGTTTTCGATGTTCAGGTCCTGTGCCAGGCCATTATTAGGCCCACCCTACAAAATGACTTTAGAAAAAAGGAGGCTGCTTCAAAAATTCCAACTGGTTTTTGAAAGTAATACTGAGCAAAAGTACACAGGCAGAAAAATGTGATCATCCTGAACTTTTATCACACATCAAAATTTCCCTCCTATATTTTTAGAACCATTTCAGTGGAAAGTGTAGAATGGCATCGCTAATGTTTATAGGCAAAGAAGAGAATCATTAGGATTTGAGACATGTTTTCAGAAAAGTGCCTTTAAATAATTAACGTCATGACACTCTTCCTCAATTCTTCATCCAGCAGAGTAAATGTCTCTTGACAGGTAATAGTCCTTTATGTGAAGCAGCAACTCCAGTTTGGTCAAGGTAACTAGTGTTATTGAAAAGCATGCTTTAATTAAATGCAATGTCTTAGAAAACCATGCTGTTTACAAGTAATAAACGACTCTTAAATATTCAATTAATCAGCTATCAACCCAAATTCATAAAAGACCCACATACTACTTCTATGCTTTAAAAAGGAAAAGGGACATATTAAGAGTGAAAGCAGGTTAAAGAAAAGAACTAATCAAAAAATAAGAAACCAGGAAATGACATTGTCAATAGTGAGCACCCGTTTTGGAGTGTGCGCTAAGAATTTGCTGGCTCCGACAGTAAGTATTCTTACATGGGCTTTCTCATTTAGCACTACCCTAAATCCCGTGAGATGGTTATTAGCATCCTTCCATCAGATGAAGAAGCTGAGGTTCAGAGACGTTAAGCATCTTGTCCAAAGGCAGTCGCTCTTAAATGGAAACACTAAAATTCCTATCTGGAACTCTCTGAATCCCATGCTCCTTCCACTATTCACAGTGCCTCTCAAATAGAAGAAAGTAAAAAGGGGAGAAACTGAAGAAGTCAAAACCCAGGATTATTCAGAAGCATGGAATTAACCATATTTTGGGTAAATATGTGTTTTCCAGCCATTGGATCAACCATGATGTGATTCAAACTGGCTTTTATGAAAGCCAAAGATACCAGATGGACCATCCTTCAATCTGGTGTTTTTGTCATCTAAACATGGTTCTAGAAATCAAAACAAATAGAAACATGAAAAGCATTTTTTTAAATATGGGCAATCTCTATTCTAGAATAAAGGCAAAGAATGAAAAAATAATTATCAAAACCATTCCTAGAATAGACAGGGCCTATTTTAACATTTAAAAAGGCAGACACCCGTCCAGTTTCCTTCTGCAAATAGTCACCAATCACTACTTCTGCTGAGTACAGATAAAAATACCTGATGTGGTTTTCCAAAGGGCTTCTCACAGTATTTGGCCTATTCAACCTTTGCATCTGCCTTCCCTCTTGGCTCCTGACTTTTTTCAGGTGTACCATGAAAAGGCAATGCCTTTAATGATCTACATTTGACAAGACTGGAAATTAACCTTTTAGTGAATCTTTCACATTCAATGTGAAACAACAGAACCGGAGGTGATGTGACATTTTTGGTAGGTGCGTACCTCAAAGGCGCCTGCCTTCAAGATCTCCCTGAACACCCAAGGGTATCTCAGGCTGCCAGGTCTCCTTAGACTCGACAGGCGAAGGGAGAGAGAGGAAGCCTGGGCAAGCTCTTGGAACATCTACATAAAATGAAGGTATTCAAAGCTGCTTCTATTTAGGTCCTATGCACTTCATTACGCCTGGCTTTTTAATATTCTAGTATAAAAGAGAAATACAGGAAAGAGTCAGAATACTGTTTCTTATTGTCAAGCCCCCCAGTGCAGAAATACACAAACATTTGACTTCTATGCCCCACACTCACACGTGATCTTTCTGCCAGCATTTCTGGGAATGATCATGTTTAGAATTTCTGCTGGGAAGGCAAGCGCCTTCAGCATTTCTTTAGATGTCATGAAGCATTTTTAAACTGAAAGCACATGAAATTTGAAGTCAGCTCATAACACTGACATGTCATAGTGAAAGTAACAACAAATACTTACTCGTCTCTAAGGTACCATCTTTCTTGCACCCCCACACTCAGTGTGTAATGACCACCTCTGAGACACAGACATCTATAGAAACTTCTTGTTTCTTTGTCTCTTTCGTTTCTCCTTAACACAGGGAAGCAAGGGGAGGAGAAACCATGGAAAAGTACTAGCCTTTGTACAGGGCCACCATCAAGATCCAGCACTTAACCCTGAGCACCCCACCCATACTTACTGGAGAGCAATGATAAATCTAAGTAGACGGCTTGAAACTCTAGAACTTCTAAAATCTCTCTCTTCATTCAGGAATCCATCCTCCTGGAAAAAAGACCACTGTGGATGGGGAAGCTTGAAGGACAGGCATTTAGATCTGAAAGGCATTTAAGAGGAGATTCAGCAAAAGATCCCGTGGGAGTAAGGATTTTGCGAGTCATTCTTACATGAGTGCGGCTTGCTGCTGACTGAGTAGGATGTTTTCTGCTGCTCAGTCCGCGCCCCTTACAGGCTGGAGTAGTTGGGGAGGCCTCCTGAAAGAGGAAGGACTTTAATCAGACTGTGATGAGGGCAGGAGGTCCCCTGGTAGGGAGGGGAGCAAGAGCAAAGGAGGAGATAAGAACCCGCAAGGTGTTGTGAGATTGTGAGGAAAAAGCACTAGTAGAAAGGTGACTTTTAGATGAGGGAAATATAGATCAGAAAGGCAGGGTGTCGTCAGGCAGAAGAAAGCTAGAGTTTTGGAGTTCTGCCATGGGGAGCTTCTGAGCCACTCTTGGCACCCTTAACCATTGGATGAGTGAATGTGCAGGCGGTGCCAGTTCAGGAGGAAGAAGGAAGTGTTTTAGGGAACATTAATCTTACTACAGGGTCCTGGATAACATTGAAGGAAGTCAGCTCAGGGGTGAAGAAATCAGCTTAGAAAGCAAGGAACTTAGCCCAAGTAGGAGGTATTAAGGCCCTGGGTTCAGGTCTGTGATAGAAGTAAGCAGAAGGGGTAATCTGAAGAATGTCAGGAAAGTTACAGACTAATTGAATATCAAAGGGTGAGTTGGGGAAGACGGAACAAAATTGCTGATAACTAAGCCTTTGTGCTGGAGTGAGAAGAAGAATGATGCCAGTGTTCACAGAGCCAGGGGATTCAGGAGACCCTCTGTCTAGGAACTAGCACTTTGTATCTTAACCAGATAGAACACACTGTATCATCACACCGTATCATAATGTGGCAGTGCTGCTCATTCCACTGTAAACTAGGCAAGGACAACGTCTTTATGTTATCGGCCTTTCTATGTTTAAGCATCCGAAGCCCAACGCCTAACACAAAAGGGGTGGTCAGTAAATACCTGTTGTACAAGGCAGGTTTCATTTTGGAGGAAGATGAGGTAGTCATCTGGAAAATATGGTGAATTTACAGTGATAAAGCATTTCCACAGGCATGATAAATGTTGAAATTTTGGAGAGTGAGGTCATCTTTGATTTCTTCCTTAATTACTAACTACCTCTGCCGTTCCTCTAATAGTGCACAAATACTCCTGCATCTTCCTCCTAATGTCTATCAGTCACGGCCTTTCCTTTCCAATGGGCAGAGGGATGTTACAGCTCTGAAGACAGATTATAGTCTCCTACAGAGAGTGAAGAGAGAAGATAAGAAAGCCAGTGACTGAGCCTCAGGGGATGCCCCTATGTAGGCAGAGGAGGAAAAAGAGGAATGTCATTCCCAGTTGCTGTAATAGAGTCAAAACAACCAGGATCCTTGCCTACTGAGAGAAACATAAGATGTAGGCCAATGGGGCCATGTGCAGATGATCTCAGGTATCAGATGTTCACTGCACACCTTAGAGTGATGTTTATTCAACTGTAGATAATAATATTTAATTGTCACTCTTTGAAAGATAGTTCACTTTAAGTTCCCTGAGTAGCATAGAGTTATTCAAATGTACCTATTTATTACAAGACCATTGTATAAGGAACTGTGAATGTTTCTGGAAGAATAGGGATTTGTAGAAATCTTCCTTGCTCCATACAAAATCTGCTTTGAGATACGCTATTGCCATTTGTATCAACAGAATCTTTCCTCCCACTAGGAAATCAGAGCCCAGGATTTCCTGCTATTTATGAGTTATAATAAAAGATTCTTCTTCTCAATTTTTTTTTTAATGTGTCCTGTCCCTAAATAGGGCTCAGCCTGAAAGCTGGGAAAAGGACAGATGGTATCAAGGAGAAAAATGACAGTGAATTCAAAGTTCCCATTTTGGCAGCCAATCACTCTAATCAAGAAAAAGGGATTTGGTTACTTTCAATAATAAAATAACTCTTAAAATGTAAAGGATGAAAAAAATGTAAAGGATGAATTAAAACAGTTCCACACTGAAGAAGAAGAAGAAGAAAAAAAGCCTTTCTGACAATCACCACCTAACTACTAGTTCCATGGAGGTGGAGGGGTTTCCGTATTATTCGATTTATCTTCATTGCCTAGAGCACAATGTGGTTCCAGATCTCAGTCAAACCCAGGAAATGAATAGACTGTAAACTAACTCCTTTCAGGGAGAGACAGAGTTCACATTTCTCAGGATCTCCACCACGCCTAGTATCCTGCTGGGCCAAAGTGCGTGCCTGGCAAACATGTCCCTGGTACTTGGACATCTCTTTCCCGCGTTCCTCTTGGCTCTCCTTCCTTCCCCTACTCATTCTGCTCCTGGGAGAGTTAATGCATTGCAGGAACCCTTCTTCCAGGCCTGGTTTCAGGCGGCTGTCATGACAGCACCCCCTGAGAGCAGGCACTTGCCATGGGTGCCTTTCAGGTACACCTCAGGGTAGGGGTCGGGGGCAAGGGTGACCGTGAGGTTCACAGCAGGGGATGAAGTGAGGAGACCCCATCCAGGTAAATAACACCTCTCCTGACACCCAACCAATGTCAGCTGCTCAGGGAAACTGTGGACCCCCTCACTGGGGTGAGGTTCTAGCTTTCTCATGCCAAGGACTCTTGGGGAAGGCAGTTTGGGATGCGCTTCAATGATCCAGCCACCTCACTCTTTCTAGTGAAAGGAGAAAAATGGCTGGAATCTTACATCAAGACAATGGAAAACAGGGGTGTCCAATCTTTCGGCTTCCCTGTACCCCACTGGAAGAAGAATTGTCTTGGGCCACACATAAAATACACTAACCATAGCTGATGAGCCAAAAAAAAAAATTACAAAAATATCTGATAATGTTTTAAGAAAGTTTACGAATTTGCACTGGGCCACGTTCAAAGCCATCCTGGGCAGTGTGCGGCCGATGGGCCATGGGTTGGACAAGCTTGATATAAAATGTCAAGCCTGAATCTAAAAGCAGGTATCCTCAAAGTCCTCACGGCTGAAGAAGGAGCTGCTGTTCTTCCTCCCTGGAATTTGGCATTAAAGGGCATTGCAGGGGCTGGGCGCGGTGGCTCGTGCCTGTAATCCCAGCACTTTGGGAGGCCGAGGCAGGCGGATCACAAGATCAGGAGATCGAGACCATCCTGGCTAACATGGTGAAACCCCGTCTCTACTAAAAATACAAAAACATTAGCCAGGCATGGTGGCGGGCGCCTGTGGTCCCAGCTACTTGGGAGGCTGAGGCAGGAGAATGGAATGAGCCCGGGAGGCAGAGCTTGCAGTGAGCCGAGGTTGTGCCACTGCAGGCGTGCAGGGAGACAGAGTGAGGCTCTATCTCAAAAAATAAATAAATAAATAAATAAATAAAAGGGCATCGCAGGAAGTCCTGATGTCAAGGTAATGCGGCCAGGCATATCTGTTGTTGCTGACCTGAGAGCTATGGATGCTGTGAGCAAGGGCTTGGTAGGCCAGGACAGACAAACTTCCGACCTCGCCCCTCATTTTAAAGTGTAATTCCCAGATTTTCAGTAACTTACATACCAACCTCTAAGCCCCTTTATGGTTTATTCATTCCTAGATATATTAAAAATAATTCAGGTTTACATAATCCTTCTCTAATTGCAAGAGTTAAGAGGAAATTTAAACTACTGCTTTAGTTGTTGGGCATACGGGTCTCTAGAGACAGGGTGTTAAGCATCACTGTATCACCACTTTGCATATAGGAAGCACTCAATAAATGTTAATAAGGCCGGGCACGGTGGTTCACGCCTGTAACCCCAGCACTTTGGGAGGCCAAGGCAGGTGGATCACTTGAGGTCAGGAGTTCGAGACCAGCCTGGCCAACATGGTGAAACCCCATCTCAACTAAAAACACAAAAATTAGCCAGGTGTGGTGGCGGGCGCCTGTAATGCCAGCTACTCGGGAGACTGAGGCAGGAGAATCCCTTGAACCTAGGAGACGGAGGTTGCAGTGAGCTGGGATTGTGCCACTGCACTCCAGCCTGGGCCAGAGAACAAGACTCCGTCTCAAAAAAAAGTTAATTGGAGGAATAGAAATACTATAGGTAAAGACAGTACCCCCACCCTACGGAGCACTGCCACCTCTTCACCAAGTCTTCTTGGCTCAGAAGGCCTGACAGTGCTTTCAATGTGGACACAGGCCTTGTCCCCACACAGGGTTTTTGCTGTTCTGTTTGATCAAGCCACAGAACTGGGGAGACGGCTTTGGGCCCAGCTTCCCAAGTTTGTCTTTTTCTTAGTCCTTTCCCTGAGATGCAGCTCCTGTCTTGCTCCCCTAGCCCCTAGCCCCAGCCACCCTCTACTCTCTGCAGTGCTGCATGGTTGATTCTGTATTTCCTCTGCAGCCTGCCTCTCTGTGCCACTCTCCTTGGAGAATGAGCAGAGCAGAGCCGGACGCCAGGCCTGGATGGAGTCAGGGAAGAGGTCTCAGAGGAGGGAACCTTTAGGGGAGTGTTGAGAGACAGGAGGAGCGAGCCAAGTAGAGAAGAGCAGGGCGAGTGATTCAGGCAGAGGAAACAGCTTGGGTAAAAGCATAGCATGTCTGTGACCCCTGCTTCTCAGATGGGCGGCCTTCAGGAATCTCTGGGAGCATTTGCATATCATGTGTATATTAATTTATGTATTCAATGTATGCTCAGCATTCCTATCTGGAGTGATGAGAGTGATTACGCTCCCTCCTCTCCCAACTGCACAGGGATGGAACAGGAGTGCCTTATCCAATTGAAAAAGCAGTCTCCATCCCCGAGTGAGGGTATTTCCATGCTCACTACCAAGGTTCAGGGACATGCTCCCCAGAAATAGTCTGTGATGAAGCACGTGGTAGAATAAGGCATCCCACTTCACATGAACTCTGTTTTCTATACTTGTTTTTTTTTCTAAGTTATGATAATCTGAAAATGACAGAATTTACACAGTTGGAGTATATTTCCTGAGATCCCACCACATAGAGAAAAGATCATAATATAAGGCATGAAGAGTGGGAACTCACAGACCCGGCGTATTCACCAGTGTGCTCCCTGACCTGGAGAACACAACCGCAGTTGCCAGGCTGGCCCTGTGAAGCCCACAAATCAGGACACGCCACTTAATGGCACCACCAGCAACATAGCCTTCCCTTGGAGACTCAATAATATCTGATCCCTTCACGGCGTGGAGCTGATAATGTTCCTAACTACAAATTCAGGCTCCACAGAAAACATGGCTTCTCTTTATTTTAGATTATCTTATTTTATAAAAAGCAAGAATATATAAAAGATACAGAGAAAAAAGGCAGACAGAAGCCACTGCCCAGTGAGAACCTGCCAGAATATAAAAATGTAACTTGATAAAAGAAACAGTTACCTAGAACCTGGTATACAGTAAATGTATAAAACATTTTATCTTTCATTATCTAAATGTGAAAAGGAATTAAGTTAAGATCACTTGACCTTGCAACTGTACAAAATGAATTTTTGTATATTAGCATGATCAACCAACAGTGCAATAAAATGTAAAATAATATCTTAGAATCAGATTAGCCTGGGTGAAATCTTTGTCCTCCTAAATTGTATATCCTTGGAAACACCCTTGAAAGTTTCTAAAGGCTCAGTCTCTTCATCTTTGAAATGGAGATATCTGCCTGCTGAGGAGATTAGATGGTTCATGGGTATAAAGTATTTAGAGTGCTGCCTGGCACATGTGTGTGGTCAATATTAACTATTGTTATTAGAAAAGAAAAAGAACACTAAATGACAGTTTTTCCATTTAAAATTCCCAAATCAGGTTTCCTGTGAAAATGGTAAAAAATGAGCCAGCACTGCAGAATAGAGAGCACGTTTGGCCTAGCTACTGAAACTGGGAAAATGCTGGGAAAGCCAAGTTCTTGTCCTGGTGCTGAACTGCCTTCCGTCTGGTATGGGCACGTCAGATCACCTTGCCGGGGCCCTTTCTCGCTTCAGAATAAAGTGTGAACGGAGTTAGTGCCGGATAATGTATCAAGCCCATTCCAGCCACAACATTCCAGAGTCAACCTCGAGGGCAGCTGTGATGGCAAAAGTCAACACAGTACATTTTATAAACCATAATTAGAGGACAGAGTGATCAGGCCTATTGCCCACATTATGTAATTAGCCCTCTGCCTCCAGGGAGGGAGTGCCTGTGTGCAATTATGCAATCACATTTTGAAGGGAAAGACACCAACTCACATCACATCATCAAGAACAATTATGATTCACTTGAGTCACAGTTTCCATCCGCGAAGGTTGTCCAGGTAATTTTAGTCTGTACCTTTGTAGTGCCAAATATTTAAATAGTTCCTTATTTTTGCAATGCCTTGCAATACAAAGGCACATTTACATGACCCACTCTTACTGGCTTTATATTAGACCAGCAAGTTACATCCCATTATACCTGGACCATAACCTGCTACTCCCACACATGCAAACTGCAGGGATCTCAAACTTTAGAACCAAGAGAGTCATCAGGGAGCTTGTTAAAAATGCTGACCCTCCTCGCTCTATATTGATTCTGCAGGTCTATTGTGGAGCCCAGGGATGTGCTCTTTTTAACAGCCTCTCCAAATTCCTCTGGTGTCAGTGGTCCACAACATGAAAAAAAACTCAGATTTACCATGGATAGCTTTGGTGGAGACAATGCAGATGGTTGCAGGACCAGCATTACATGAATTGAGGCTTCTGTACCTCCCCCGTCATTGGGAAGCATGAAAAGCTACTGCCCAATCCCCCCATCCCCTTTCTTGGCATAGAAGCAGAACTCTAGAATTTCTAGGCTACAAGCCAACTTGGGAGCAATAAACATTCCCCAAGTTCCCCACTCCACCCTGTCCCTTCACACATAATGAAGCTGCTTCATTACCTGCCCTGAGCTACTTAACTCACTCTTCCCCATCTCCCCGCAACAGAGACTAACATCAATCACTAAGTGTTCCCAGTACATCAAGCAAGGAGAATCTTGAGTCCAAAGCAATTGAGAAAGCAATGTATCTAAGGCTCCAGAATGTATCACAAATTAACAATAGTGTTATCATTGGAAACTCAGCTCAAATGTCACTTCTTCCAGGAAGACTTCCTTAAAGGTAACCCCTCCCCACAGAATCTGTTTAAGATTTTCCTTCTAGGTAATAACATGACATGCCCACAAAAATCTTCACCACAGGTAGCAAGTATCAAATGTACTATAACTGTTTATAACTGTTTTATTTAGACTACATGCTCCTTGAAGGTGGGGGCCATATCTGTATCATCTTTACATCTGCAGCTCCCCTCTGTTTCACCTAGTTAACTCTTACTACTCTAAGTTAAACTGCCATTTTCCCATGACAGCCTTCCCTAACGTAAGTCAATCCTTACTATAAATGCTCATTCCACCCTTTTCTTCTCTTTTCCAACACTTCATGATGCTTCTATTTTCCACATTGACTGGTTAAACCATGTCTCTGCAATCCCACTAGCTCCATGAGGACATCAAAGGGGAATAAAACAAAAAAAAAGGTATTCAAATAATATCTCTTTAATAAATAAATAGATTCAGATGACAATAATACTAGCCTGGGAGAGGCTGGTCAGAGAATATGGGGCAGAGTGGGATACCTGGATGGTCTACCTTTAAGGTACTGTTTGATCTTGGTTGCTTCCTACTCTTGCATTCAAAGAATCCAGTATAAAGCTCATGCTGGTAAAAGTTTGACTGCAACACTGGGAGAGAAAGGACCTTTTAGAGCACAAAAATTATCTGCCAAGACCTTGTTTCCATTGCATAACCCCTAACTTTCATGCAAGACTCTGATCCTACTCCTTTAATCTGACTACATTTCATATTCTCCAATAACTTCTCCATTCTACCCCAAAAGCAGGCAATTTCTCTTTCTACCATGGCCAGTGTTCCCTTCAAGGTTGGTTGCAATTTGGGTGAAATATCTCAGTGGAAAGCCAACAACTGAATCCCATGCTGAATTTTCCTCTTCTGGGCTAGGGTTTGGGCCTTTTACTTATGTCTACTTGTCTGAGAAATTTACTAATGCGTCTAGTGGTTTTTATGATTGTAAAGACCCAGTTTGCAATGGTATATTGGCACTCATCTACATTCCACATGCATCAGGAGCTTCCCATTTTCACCTATCACTCATCAACTTTTAACAAACACAGCCTAATGATTCCATGGTGGTAGACAGGCATTGTGGAACCAGAAAGGAACATGACTCTGCTATGTGTTCATTAGCCCTAGTAACACTTCAGAAAAGAAACTTGAGAATGTTACATGTGTACTATAAAATTTCTTTCATCTGGGAAACTTTTTTTAGGACCAAAGTGACAAAGATGTGAGTAGTCTACAACTTCTACAATTGTGGGAAGACAGGGCATATTCCTTTTTTTTTGAGACGGAGTTTCACTCTTGTTGCCCAGGCTGGAGTGCAATAGCGCGATCTCAGCTCACTGCAACCTCCACCTCCCAGGTTCAAGCAATTCTCCTGCCTCAGCCTCCCGAGTAGCTGAGATTACAGGCATGCGCCACCACGCCTGGCTAATTTTTTTGTATTTTTGTGGAGACAGGGTTTCTGCATGTTGGTCAGGCTGGTCTTGAAATCCTGACCTCAGGTGATCCACCCAACTTGGCCTCCCAAAGTGCTGGGATTACAAGCGCAAGCCACTATACCCCGCTGGCATATTCCTTAAGAACACAGAACTTTCAAGAAGTTCCAGCTCTTTTTGGAACCAAGTAGGTAAAAATGTCATTTCTCAAGTCCAAAGAGTCCAAATCTTCCTTCTTCTAGATCCACATGCTATGAAAGGAAAGGGTTCATAAGACCAAAAAAAAAAAAAAAACCCAAAAAGGTGGATAGCCTAGGCCTTGGTCCACCGAGCACTGTCATTTTTGGCAGCTGCATTAAAGGTACGATTGTGGAAAAGAATGGCTGCAACCCTGATTTCAATGTCAGAGTTTAAAGATTTAGCGCAAGTGCCTCTAGCTCTCCCAAGTTAACCATTATTGACATATTATCTATGTATCTATGCATTAGTCTAAACTTTTTTTTCTTTTTTCTTTTTTTTTTTGAGACAGAGTCTCACTCTGTCACCCAGACTGGAGTGCAGTGGCGTGATCTCGGCTCACTGCAACCTCTGCCTCCCAGGTTCAAGTGATTCTCCTGCCTCAGCTTCCTGAGTAGCTATGATTACAGGCCCATGTCACCATGCCTGGCTAATTTTTGTATTTTTAGTAGAGACGGGGTTTTACTATGTCAGTCAGGCTTGACTCCTGACCTTGTGATCTGCCCGCCTCGGCCTCCCAAAGTGCTGGGATTACAGGTGTGAACTACTGTACCTGGCCTAACTTTTAAACTCTCATTAATTTTCAACTTGTGCAATTTGACTTAAAACTGCCTCTAATGATGTTGATGACAACGAGGGTAATGGTAGCCATTTGTTAAATACTTTTATAAATTTCAAGAATTATGGCAGGTGGACATGCACCTCTCATTTAATGATTTTAAAAACAATTTTAAGATTGCTATTTCTTTCCTCTTCAGATAAGAAAATCAAGAATCAGAATGATTAGGTGAAATGCCCATGACCAGACAAATAAATGGTGGAACAAGGATTTAAACACTGGTGTTCTCATCCGGTACACCATGCTGTCACCCTCAAAATATATACATATGTACTGCTGCCAGGTTCAAGGAACAAGTCCAAGTTTATGCAGTCCTGCTCTATAATGTTCATCCCATCCATTCTCAGCTTCCTACATAAAAGATACTAAATGTATTTGCCCTTCCAAGGTAATATCTGAAATCCCTTGGCTACTTTAGCCCTCTCAGACCCTTCCTTGGTTTTGTTAGGTTGTTCTTGAGGAGTATTGGTCTAGCTGTAGATGATATAATGAATGGCCAGAGGGTCAGAGATATGCTTTTGGTCTTTGATTCCAGCATCCTCCATGATTATACCCAGCACTAGGTCTCTGAACCAAAGCCATATTTTGGTCAAAATATTTGGAGAAATGTCTGAAATGATTTATAAGCCAATTTTCTAGGTTATCACCTATAATTCAGGCTGCTCACCTCCAGTTGTAATTTGAGGTGTTTCTTTTTCCATAGGTTTGGTTCATATGGATGCTCTTCAGTCTCTTTTTAACACACTTGGCCCATGATGGCTTTGTATTTCTCTGTTAGAAAGATTCAGAAGTTTCACAACACAAAAGGTTATAGAGAAGTGTTAAACTGGATTAGCTCTAACCAATGCTTAATGGTGTGTACTGTCTGTAGTTCTCCATTCAGAGAAATAACACTGTATATCTAACCATTGTTTCCTCTCTTGAAGATAGCCTCCACCCATGAGAGTGTTTCCTCTGATATTACGGTCATTAACAATTTTAATGGAAGGAAATAGCTGGAAAAAATCACTATGTCAATTGCATTTATTTGTCAGAGTCTCATGATAATGGTTCAATTGTTCCATGTTCCTTCACATCCTGGACTCAACTTCAGAATATTTCATTGCTCTGGGCATCTAAATGTATACAAGCAAAGCAGAGTAGGTGGTTGCACAATTGTTCTATAAAGCTAAGCCATCCATTTAGTCAATATAAACCATTCTGGGAAGAAAAGGATTTCTTTGCTCACATCAGGAGTCTCAGGTACTGGAAATGACCACATTCACCCATGTATAAGCTTTAGCTTAGCTCATTTAGCTCAAGACCTGCAACAAGTCACCCAATAAAATAGCAAAAATTTTCTTGGGCACACAAGCAGTTAAAACCATTTCTCCACTCAGTGAGATGCAGAAACAAGTACTCTTGAAAAAACAAAGAGAAATTAGTCTGATAATGGAAAACCACTGAAAGCAATTTATGAACCATCCCCCCTGACAATATAGAAACTCTTAATATACTGTACATAATTCAGGGTCGGTCTTCTTTTGATTCCTTCCTTCTAATCATCCACCTTTCTAGCAGTAACACTGACATCTGAATCTCTTTTTCATACTGTTTCAAGGGATATACGATAGCAAAAATGGCTATGCAGTGGATGAAGCTAAAAGCTTGTATTGTTTATTCAATGGTACACCTCTGATAATTTAAAAAGAAGATTAATCAACCAGCTGTGAAACCAAATATTTGCAGAATCTAAGCACTTATGTAAAAATCTACATTTGTAGCTGTGTGCCCTTAAATAAATAAACTAGTTGATCACTGCAAATTAAAAGAACTTAAATGGTAAAAACTGCCATTTCTTTAAAAACGATGACAGTGAAGAAAAAACTTTTGCAAATAAAATTGGGTGGAGAATCTAATAAACAGGGAGCTATGGCATCCCAAAGGAGAAAAAAGCAAAAAGAAATTTCAGAAAAGATAACAAATTAGTTTAGCAAAGTCACAATAAGAGAGGGCAGACAAAAATAAAGGCATAGGATGCAGCGTCCAGGGAAAGAGGAAGGGGCGAGTGGAAACAGCTGGAATTGTTCAGCTGTGTCAACATTCGGCTGTTTCACAGATTGACTAGCAAAGTGTCATCTGAAACCAATTACATTCCCAAAACCCCACGGACCCAGTTCATAACATTGATTAATCCACATTGTGAAAAAGTCCCCAAGCAAAACTAGAACAGCTGTCAGCCCTTGGAGCTCAAAAAACAGCAATTGCTTGAGGAAAAAAAAAAAAGAAAGAAAGAAAAAAGAAAAGAAAAGAAAAGAAAATCTCCTCTTGAAATTTTAGGGATTTTCAGGAGGTATGTCTACTGAAATCGAAGATAGATTTAAAACGAACTCCTCCACCTCCTGTCTGTTTGAGCACAACTGGCTATAATTAGAAAAGCAGGGGTCATGTTAGAATAAACCCAAAGTCCATTCCCAAAGTCAGAACAGAACTGCCTCACAGTCTCTAATACCTTGTATCTTTTTGCTCCTTTCTGGAGAAAACACCATCGTTTGATGTTTTTAAAAGTATGTTTATTTTTTCTTCTCATTATTTTAAATGCATTAATCTACTCCCTTTGGGCCCATAAAAATGTAGTTATATGTTATACGTTTTCTATTAAAAGCTGTTTTTATACCGTTTGTTCTATTTCACAGAGGTAGAAGAATACATAAAGTCCTCGATTTGCAAGCATCCAACTTGTGCATGACTCAAATACAAAAATGGCGACTACACCTCTCTGATGTGCAAAACTACTGGTCTAGGAGCCTGTAAAGGTTTTCACACACACCCGTATGCCCCCATGGGATCCTATATACCTCATACCTTCTAGCAAAGCCACTCATCCGAAGATGACTCACTCATGGCAAATGCCTTGGCCTTGACTCTGAAGCTACTGCAGCTAGAAATCCACCACCAGGTATGGTAGAAGAGACCCCAAAACCAAATAAGCAGCCACGAACATCTCCTTAAGAAGTCTCAATTTCTGTAGACCCTGGCCTAAACTCACCACTGTGAGGATGCAGAAGTTGTAGGCATCTGATCCTTTGGACAGATTTTTTCCACGGAAATAAAATACATGCTTATTCATTTGCTCATTCATTCAGCAAACATTTATTGAATGTCTATTCTATCTCAAACACTGGGTTGTACCCAAAAAAGCAATGTTAGCTTACAAAATGTTTGCACATGCTGAATTTTGTAGATGGGTAAACTGAAGCTCCAAAAGGTTTAGTGACCTGCCCAGGGCCATCTAACTAGTAGGTGTTGGAGTTTGTACTCAAACTGAAGGCTGTCTGATACATTTCATACTCTTTTCAAAAACCATATTTACTACATTATGCTTGACACAGGTTTTCATAAGCTAGCAGGGGAGCCCAAAAGCACGCAAAATATAGTTTCTACCTGGAAATGCATTCCAAGTTACAAAAAACTGGGTATAAATTGGACTTTAAGAACATAAGCGGTTTACATATTCAGATTACATTCTACTTTTGCTCTCTCCTCTGTAAATACCCCATTAGTAATCTAATGGACTCCTCTGCTGAAAAGCCATAGTGTAATTGCAAGTTTTATGAATTGAAGTATGTCTTTGATACACTTATCCTTTTTCTTCTGCATGCTTATGCATATGTAGCACTAACCAATATTACCAATATGAGGTTGTTTCTAAGTCAAAGCATTCAGAGAAACACAAACCTTGACTTCACTGGTACATCCTTGGATTTGAAAAAGGGGAGGGAAAGCGAAGGGAGGGGAGGGGAGGGGAAGGGAGGGGAGGGGAGGGGAAGGGAGGGGAGGGGAGGGGAGGGGAGGAGAGGGGATAAGAAGGGGGAGGGGAGGAGAGAGGGGAAGGGAGGGGAGGGGAAGGGAGGGGAGGGGAGGGGAAGGGAGGGGAGGGGAGGGGAAGGGAGGGGAGGGGAGGAGAGGGGATAAGAAGGGGGAGGGGAGGAGAGAGGGGAAGGGAGGGGAGAGGGAAGGGGTGTGGATAAGAAGGGAGAGGGGAGGAGAGAAGGGAAGGGAGGGGAGAGGGAAGGGGTGGGGACGGAAGAGGAGGGGAAAGGGGAGGGGTGGGGAGGGGAGAGGAGGGGAGAGGGGAGGGGTGGGGAGGGGTGGGGAAGGGGAGGGGTGGGGAGGGGTGGGTAGGGGTGGGGAGGGGAGAGGAGGGGAGAGGGGAGGGGAAGGGAGGACCCACAATTCACTGAGCCATACAAAGGAACAGGCTTATTCTTTGGATTTCAGAACTGAGATGAAGGTTACCAAAAGCAACAAATTCTTTTAGATGTAAAGACAAAGTGTTACTAAATACTGTTCTCCAAATAGTAATAACATTCCCAGAGATTTGCAATAGGTACCCTCCCTACTGAGTTTTGAAGGATGTGTTGGGTAGGACAGGGTATAGTGAATGAGTAGAGATGGGGTAGAGGGAGGATACTCAAAGACAGGACAATAAGAAACAACCACTAATGTCTCTAGACAGATCCTCTGATTCTTTTTACTATTTTTTCACCCTGGAGGATATTTATAATTATTGTTTTTTAAATGCTCATGATGTCACAGATAAAGAACACCAATTGCTCCCAATAGAACTCTAACTACAGTATGTGTTTACAAGAGCAAATTACTGTTTATACACGGACAGGATTGTGAATGAGGCAAAGAACATTACAAATTATATGTTACTAAAGAAAAGCCAAAACATTTCCTTTTTTTTTTCTTTTTATGAGAAGACATCATTACCTGTATATGCCCCCTCTTCTCAGTTCCCTCAATGGACATTGGCATTGATGACCCCATAAGTACATGATAAGCCTACAAGGACAATAGTGAATTTATATTTTTATGTAATGATTTTAGAACACGGGATAATATCCAGAGTGACGGAGGTAAAACTATTCACATTTCCATATTCCAAACTACTTCAAGAATCACTAGAGTGCAGAAGTTATAACTCTAAATGCTGAATGGAGAAATCATCTGTCCCAAGAACTACACCCATATGACTTTCAAATAAATCTATCTCAAAAGGCCTACCATTTAACAACAACAGCAACAACAAAACTTTAAAAGAACCCAAATGAAGTTTTGTGTAAGTTGGTGTCTTTTTTTCTATACATTTTGAATGACCAAAAGGTGCTGTAAGCTACACTGTTTTTATTTTATTATAAACCATTCTTATTTTATAAAACACAGCCCTACTCCCAGAAAAAATATTTTTGTGAACTAATGTGGGTCAAGACATATATCTGAGGCTACCATATGACCCTAAGAAGAACCCAAGGAATGCAGTATTAGGACTGCCTCATTGGTTGAAATATTGTTTTAAGGATTAAATGAGTAAAGCCCATGTACAGTGCTCAGAACAGGGCATGGCCCATAATAAAAGTGTTGGAAGCATGTTAGGTGTTCAAAATCAGTGTTTGCATTCCATTGGAGTTCCAGGAAAAGTGAATTCCAGGAATTTATGTTTGGGTAGACCTAAGGTAGTTTTGCAGCAAAAGAAGACTTTGAAAACGGAGGGTTTCCTGTCCACTTCTCGCCACCATCAATTGCATCCTTTCTTAACTCTCTGTAGAAAAGAAGCTGAGAAAGAGCAGACAGTGCATGTCTGCACTGAAGTACAACTGGCCAAGGGCCGGACATGGTCTCTCTTCTCTTGCTTCTGTGCTGTAAACGGCTCCTCTGAGCGGTTCCTTGAGATTCACAAGCCAAAGGCTTTGTTAGATTGTGAGGCAAGGTAGAGGGCAGGGCGCAGGTATACCATTCGTCACAACAAGCTTCCTTACCACTCCTGTTTTATTTAAAACTCCGCTCCTGTTTTATTTAAAACCAAAACACTCAATCCACCATGTGGGATCCTTAGTAGCACACATCTCAAAAGCTTGCACTCATTCAGGGTTGGAATGGGCAGTGAAGCTTATCTAGGCACATTTCTTCACAGCCCTGTCATCGGGGTTCAAATTCTCAAATGGCATGAACTGCCTAGTAATAGTGCCACTGTTTTTACTGTAGGGCTGTGACTTGCCTCCACCTAAGGGAGTTTCAATGATATGGGCTTAGGGAATACAGGGAAATAGACTTGTGCAGAGTTGAGAAAACCTCAGAATTCAAATTCGCATCTCAATGAATCAGGTACCTGACTTAAAGTAAGGTAACCATTAAATAGGAATGCATATCTTGCCTTCCCAAGCTACTTCCTACATCAATGTAATTATGCTTCGTCCATCTTTAGATGAGAGGCGGGCAATCCATGTTAGATCTACTTTAAAAGAAAAAAAGATGTTGGGGTTTTCTGGAGTTACTCAATTTCTCCACAATGTTTTGGCACCCTAAATGCCAAGCATCGCTGAATCAATTGCTAAATTTCAAAAGGCATGCCCTGGCTTCAGATACATTAATTTTCTGGAATAACAAGCAGTCCATTTTAATGAACATAAGATACTATTTCCTTCATCTTACCACTCATAACTGAGCTTAATGATAAAACGTGGGGTGGCTCAGAACCATTGGTGGGCTTCAGTGGTTTTCTACTCAAGAACAATGTCAACTACAGAATGGGGGCTAGATACAAATCCACGGGGTGTGCTTGCTATTATCATGAAGAGCAAAAAAGCTCCTCCAGGCCCCCCACCATCATGCCAACACACTTTGATCTCACTTCCCCTTGTGAACGCTTGAGAGGATAAGCCTGTCCCTGTATATGAAGCCTTAGCTGCAGTGCTGGATATATTTATGTTACCCTTTGCAAGCCTAAAAGAACAAGATCAAAGGAAAATAAGACTGGTGCCCATTAGAGAAGCCATTTGAGAACCCATAAGTCATCCATAAAGGAGTTATATAATGTAAAAGCATACAAGCACCTACTCTGTCCCAGACCCTGCCCCACAGTAGCCAACAATCCACTCAGTGATACAGACACAGACATAGATACTGGATATGGCAATTATTCTGTTACTTCAGAAAGAAACCATTTCTTCTTAACTAAGCCACAGGCAGTATATTTACAAATGGGTTTAGAGTTGGCTTGAAATTGATTCTGACTTTGAAATGCTGGTAAGGGAATAAGTCATATCTGTCAATGCTTATCCTTCCTTCTTATAGGAATAATTTTTTAAAAATCATTATTCTACTGGACTATTCCAAGGGAAAGTTCATGAGGGTGGTAGACTCCTGGGAATATTTCTCAATGTTCTAGCTCCCATCTTTTGCCTCAGGTGAGGTACAGGCCAAACTGTGGACTGCAACTAACTCACAGGAAAGCCATGGGATGTTTTAAAGTTTCCTTGGAGAAGTCGGGTGTGGTGGCTAGCGCCTGTAATCCCAGCAATTTGGGAGGCTGAGGCAGGTGTATCACTTGGGGTCATGAGTTTGAGTCCAGCCTGGCCAACATGATGAAATCCCGTCTCTACTAAAAATACAAAAATTAGCCAGGTGTGTTGGTGCACACCTGTAATACCAGCTACTCGGGAGGCTAAGGCATGAGAATCACTTGAACCCAGGAGGTGGAGCTTGCAGTGAGCAGGGATCGTGGCACTGCACTCCAGCCTGGGTGACAGAGTGAGACTCTGTCTCAAAAAAAAAAAAAAAAAAAAGTTTCCAGAGAGTAACAGTGGCACATTCAGATTCAGCATGGACTACTACTATTATTTGAAACTACTAACAAATGGAGCTAGTAGGTATTTCTCTTGTTACAGGGGCACTGTGAAAAAGTTCCCAGACACAAAAGCACCATGAATTGAGAAAGTCCGGGAGCTTTAGGAATCTGGAGGGAGGAGGCTCTCTCCATCAGACTTCAATGTCCTCAAGCAACAGGCAAAAGGGCATCCCTGCTCTCCAAGGTCACCTTGAAGGGAGTTACCATGACTCACCCTTGTGTTCGACCATGCCTTCCTAGGGAAGGCCTGCAGTGGGTGTGCATCTGTGCAGATGCATCAGCTTAATTAATCAGTAAAGAACTTTGCTCCCCCCATTAGTCTGTGCTTCTCATTGGTAGGGCACCTTCAGTCAGGAATCTGTTTGAGTGGAGAAGTAAGGGTTTGGGTTGAGCAAAATCCCATCCCAACCCCTATCTCAACTGAGCAGAACATCCTATGAAAGAGACAGGGCAGGTATAATTATCCCAGTTTTTGAGATGAGAAAACTCAGGTCCATCTGAGTCTAATGAGGTTAATGGATTTTCCCAGAGTCTCAAAGCTACTAGAGCAGAGCTGTGCCTTGACCTAAGTCTTCCATGTCTAAACCTCCTCGCGTTATACCACAGCTGCTTAGATTTTGAGCAAGAATTAGTGCCCTTCCCTGCTTCAACACACACACGCAGTGGAGAAACAAGGAGTCATTCCCCTCAAGGCAAGAATTGTCCTATATCACACCCTCCCCATACGGGCTTGTGGAATTACTTGGCTCCTGGAGCTGCCAGGCAGCCCTAAAGCATCCAAAGGAGAGAAGCTGCCGCATTTTTACCCTGCTGAGGCAGCTGGGAGGCTGTCTCAAAGCCAGGCTTCACTTCCTGAAAGCTTAGTCCCCGCCCTCTAGCCCTGCTTCTACCCTAGGTCATCTCTCTCCTCTTTGCAGGAAAAATGTCTGTGGAGGGGCTCAAGGACCTGCAGGGATGCAGACCCGTGATTCTCTGACAGCAGCATGCATCAGATGTGCCAGGGAAGGTGTGTTAAAGCAGAGGTCGCAGGGCCTGATCCCCAGAGTTGCCGAGGGTAGGGCCAAAGAATATGCATTTCTAACACATTCCCAGGTGATGCTGATGCTGCTGGTTCAGGGACCACACTCGGCGATCCACCAGCATACAGTGACTTGTCTCTTCCCAGGATCTCACTTATTGCTCCACGCATAGCAGAGATACTTATTGAGCAAACATTAAGGAGGGCATCTCTTGATCATTTCAAAAAAAACGTTTCAACAACTTCTATCATCAGCTCTGTTTTGGACCCAGTGGTAAAAGTTAAAGTCCCTGCCTTCCAGGAACATGCAAGCTAAAGATAGACTTAATTCATGTAGACATGCATAGAAAGATAACACTACCATATTCAGATTATAAGAAATCCCACTGAATAAAACAAAAGGCTTACAATAGAAACTGCAAAGTTCCTTGGGAAGTCTCCAAAGTTTGCACTTTTTAATTTTCAGTGATACCATCATCATGCCATGGATCACTGTGCAGATGTTACAACTGTATTTAATCACAATTCTAAAGGCAGATTGGGCTGCTCCAACCTAATGGCATGTGAGTCCTTGAACTGCCATCAACTGGATCTGACAGCAGGCATGGCTGCAGCAGGCAGTTACAGAAATGGGTTTAAATGTGGGTGACTCTTGGTATCAAAGAACTGTGAACTGTTCAGCTAAGCAGAGGAATCATCAGAATAATGATCATTTTTCACTCTACCCCCTCTCCCTTGCTTGTTCAAAGTAAAAAAAAGCCCTTAATTGCTTCTTGAACTACACACAAGTGGGCTGTTGACTGTGACTGTAATTCAGCATGGAGAAGCAAGGGAAACACTAAAACAGATTTTGTTGTGGTAATGCCTTAAACGGAGAAAACACTGCAGTGGGATCAGCAGGCACAGGACACTGTTAAGTAGAATAATACCTCCTTAAAGCACGGCTTGAGATATTATCAGCTGGTAAAGTAACATTTAATTGTAGATGATACCAGGTGTGATCAAGGGGGAATATATTAATACAAGGGGTGTGGTGGGGGCAACGAAACGGTAGTGAGGGGAGAAAAATAAGGAGAGAGAACAAACAAATGATTTTAGAAGGACAGCACATTACGGGTGCCCTACCGGATTCAGGCTCCTAATGAAGAAGACATGTTTAGGGGAACTGAAAAATTGTGGATTCAGTCATTTGCCATTTATCTTGAAAGACACGTCCAGATAAATGATTACATCTTCAGAAACTTGAACCATTTCCTTCATTCTAGACTATGGGTACCTAGATAGGGTTATGAACGTGAAAGGCAGAAACTGTTTTGCCCATACTGCCCTTCCATCCAAAGCCATGACCCTCTGTCTAGGTGGCACTGGCTACAGGGAACAGAAAACAGATGCCTGCAACTGAGAAGCCTACTGCCAACTACAAGCCGTTTGTAAACACTTCTCTCCATGTTTACCTAAGAAAGATGCAGGCTTTCCAAGGAAAGCCTCCTTTTGAAAAATGTGCCTTTTTATTTCTCTGTGCTGTTAGGTCCCTAAAATAAAAACTAATGCCCACAATTCTTTATAAGTCTCCCATCTCACTCCATCCAGAAGCATCTCTTCTTCCCTTAGATGTTTTTTCAACTACCTTACAAAGGTAGTGCTTCCATTTCTGTACCCTCACATGCAGGCCTGCCCTCTTGCCTGAATATTCTACTTCTTCTGTACCAGCAGAGTAGGGTGAAGGCCCACCACTTTTGTCTTCTGTTCTCCACATAGTGGCTATGTTACATCCTCAATGACACTGAACTGTAACCTTGCTTGCAAAACAAACCTCGGTGAAGAGAGCAAGCACTCTTGTACTGGAAAAAGCCTGATACCTACTTCTTAGTGAAGTAACCACTGGATAATAAGAAAAAAGTAGCTGGTAGTAATTAACATCTATTAATACTTACTATGTGCCAAGTTCACACTAAAGGCTTTATTTTTAAATTAAAAACAATTTTTATTTTAAGACGGAGTCTCGCTCTCCCCAGGCTGCAGTGCAGTGGTGCAATCTCGGTTCACTGCAACCTCTGCCTCTCAGGTTCAAGTGATTCTCCTGCCTCAGCCTCCTGAGTAGCTGAGATTACAGGCACGTGCCACCACACCTGGCTCTGTGTGTGTGTGTGTGTGTGTGTGTGTGTGTGTGTGTGTGTGTGTGTGTGTGTAGTTTTAGTAGAGATAGGGTTTCACCATGTTGGCCAGGCTGGTCTCGAACTTCTGACCTCAAGCGATCCGCCTGCCTTGGCCTCCCAAAGTGTTGGGATTACAGGCATGAGCTACTGCACCTGGCCCAAACTAAAGGCTTTAAACAGATTCTGTCATTTAGTACCAACAGTAACTATTCTAGGCAGATATTATGATCCTTTCACAGAGAGGAAAACCAATGCTTAGAGAGGATAAGGAGATTGCAAAAGTCATAGTGACAGTGGTAAAGTCATGCTTTGAATCCACATTTCTCTGACTTTGGTGTAAAAGCTCTTATACTCTTTTAATGGCCAGAAACTGTACCACAACCAGGGCACAGCCTACACAGGGACAATTTGAAGGAGGGTATGACTATCTATCTATCTATCTATCTATCTATCTATCTATCTATATCTACCTATCTATCTATCTATCCATCCATCCACCCACCCACCCACCTACCTACCTACCTGCCTACCTATCTCATGGAATCAGGGGCTTAAATGTCTACCACATATTGTACAATGATCTGATTGTTCTAATATACTATTTCTAAACTTTATAACAGCTCTACAAGGTCAACTCTTTAATCCTTATTTAAGAAATAAGAAAACCCAGAGTCCACATGAATGAATAACTCACCTACCTTTCCACAAGTGGTAGGTACAAGTGATTAAACGACTAAGTCCACATGCTTCCCATTCTGCCTTCTTAGCTTCACGTGCCCAAAACTCCCTTACTAACCAATTACAGACTTATTACCATCCTCCTCCTAATTTCCCAAAAGAAAAAAAAAAGTACTAGCTCTAATCTAGGACTATTACAAGACCATCCTCTTGCATATCTGATCTTTGTGAGCATCAGAAATGATGCCACCAATTCATTTAGACAGTGCCTTCAAATTCTCATATAAAAGGTACTTACTATTTAAAAAATGGAAATGTATAACAGTGATACTATTAATAGATCAATTAAGGAGATTTAAATCACTTATTTCATTGCCAGATCGTCGATGCAGTACTATACTGTTCATCGAGTTTATAAAGCTTTCTCCATGACATAAGCCTGACTTTATTCCCCTGATGGCATGATATGCTCTCTCACTCTTAACCAGTCACAGTCCCACTCCCATCACCAAGTATCGTGCAAGGATTTCAAGGGTCTCTTAATAGTAGCTACGTCGACTAGTTCATCTCCTACTGATTTACCTACTCAGTTTCAGAGGAATTAGGTAAAAAATGCATAACTCCATTGGCATTGTTGAATTTTTTTCTAAACTCTTGTGATAGGGATGGAAAAAAAGGACAGAGATAGAGCATCAGTTAGCAAATATTTACTGAGAAGGTATAATGTGCTCTGCTCTGAGGCACTGGATACCCAGCAGAATAACCCTTGCCCTTATCCACAAAGAGCTGGCTAGGGAGTTTTACACGAGCTTTTCATTTGCTCGCCTGGGCACTCTTGGGTGGTGGTGGTGAAGAGCTCGTGTTTTGAATTAGACCTGGTTTGAAACCTGGTTTTGTGGCTTTATTTCCTGTGCGACCATGAGCAAGTTACTTAAGCTCTTAAGGGCTCAGTTTCTGTCTTTGTAATGGAAATCATAATACTCATAATAGGATGGGAAGAAGTAGCAAATCCTGTATATAAAGAGGCCAGCATGTGCCCAGCACACAGTAAGGATTATGGGAATCAAGGACCACCTAGCACACAGTTGAACAGAAGAGAGCTGGTTCATGGGAGCTGCTTCTCAGGCAGCTCAGGAAGCTGTGAGTTATTCAGAGCTTCCCTCTCTTATTTATTCAGGGCTTCGCGCTCTTTTCCTTGGTTGCAACTCCCCACTTCCCTACCTCCAAACCCCATGCAAATTTCACCTGGTTAACCTTTATTCATCCTTTAGTCTAATCTAAACCTCCATTCCCTTTTCGTCCTGAAATTCCCACCTGATCACAAAAGCACCTAAGCTTACCCATATCTTTGCACCTGTCACTCGCCTTTGAGAGTCCCTATTTTCTTGCCTACACCCCCTGCCAGAGTGAGAAACTAGAGGGCAGGACCATGTGTCAGCACTATGTCCCCAGTTCCTGGTACAATAATGGACAGTAGCAGGTGTTCAATAATCATTTGTTTAGAAGGCGAATGGATGAATGCAAATAGATACCGTGTCCAAACCTGCATAGATCTGGCGTTAATAAAAAGGGCATGGCTCAAATGCGGCATCAAATTCTGCTGCCCCGTCTTGTGCCTGGTATCATTAAATCTCCAGATAAGAAGCAGGAATGGCTGCAATGTCACTTTGAGGCCTTTCTACCGTGACGTCAGCTGCTCATCCTGCACACAGTGGGTATAGAGTACATTACATGGCTTAGCTGGCTCTTTCTCAATAAGATTATTGTTGCTAGATATGGGTGTGAATGTGGATGCAGTTCAGATGTTTATACCAACGACTGGCATAAATAAACGAGGAAAGAATTCAGGTCGGTCCAATCATTAGTAACAATATCTTCTTGCTCTCCTGGGAGCTGTTTCAGATTTTGGCTTCATCCTCACCCCTACATAAAGAGACAAGGATAGGATTGCAGCTTCTAGAATTACAACCATTTTGTCAACTTGTCATTTGACTCACTGTCTGGCCGGTGCCTCTCCCTCTGGGTCCAGAGACATTTTGCACAGGAAGAAAGCAATAAAGTGAAGTCACAGGGCCGACGAATTCTCCAATCTTCAAAGCACCTCGTTCTGCCCCACAGTACATACATATTTCTGGTAAGCGCCATGGAGAGCCTCACATCTGTTACCTCCTGCACCGCTGGGAATCAAAGCATTTATCCCCATGAGATGTTTTCTAAAGGCCTGAGGGCACTGGGCCATTTTATCCTCACTCCCTTGGAGAGAGCTTCTCTGACTACATGAAAATACCTGAAAAGGCTAACTTTGTCTGTTCCTTATTGCCTTAAAAATAAGAGTACTCTTAACCTTTAGGGATTTATATTTGGAAGAGGGAAATGAACTAGATACAGCTTATAAAAAGGCAGGAAAGTGAGTCATTTTTTAAATTGTTTACAAGCTTGGGACCAAAAAACATACATATTTGCAGATCTCTGAATATACACTGGTCTTATTTCCCCGTGTATATTACACCTTTTCTCTATTATCTTTATGCTTTTCGAAGAAAACTAAGTGGGGCCAGGCATGGTGGCTCACACCTGTAATCCCAGCACTCTGGGAGGCCGACGCGGGTGGATCACGGGGTCAGGAGATCGAGACCATCCTGGCTAACATGGTGAAACCCCATCTCTACTAAAAATTCAAAAAAATTAGCCGGGTGTGGTGGCGGGCGCCTGTAGTCCCAGCTACTGGGGAGGGTGAGGCAGAAGGATGGCGTGAACCTGGGAGGCGGAGCTTGCAGTGAGCCGAGATCACGCCACCGCACTCCAGCCTAGGCAACAGAGCAAGACTCTGTCTCAAAAAAAGAAAGAAAGAAAGAAAGAAAGCTAAGTGGAACCTATACAGCAAGACACCTAGCTGATTATTCGAATAACTAGGATTTACAACCATTAATTAGTAAAAATTAGCCCTGGGAATAATAACTAGAATTCTAGAAAGCTGGGAAACAGCCCATATTTAGGGTTTCGGCTTTACTACTTACTAATCATTTCCAAAACATGGGGATACTACACAGTCACCTCACAGGTTTACTGTGACAATCATATGTAAAAATAATTTTGTAAGTGCTGTACTTCTTAGTAGTGACAGGTCTTTCTACAGTTGCCCCTTAAATGACATAGGTTTGACTGCCGAGGTCCACTTACACACGGTAGTCAACCAAACGCAGATCAAAAATACGGTATTTGGCCGGGCGCAGTGGCTCACACCTGTAATCCCAGCACTTTGGGAGGCCGCGGCGGGCGGATCACCTGAGGTCAGGAGTTGGAGATCAGCCTGGCCAACATGGTGAAACCCCGTCTCTACTAACAATACAAAAATTAGCTGGGCGTGGTGGTGGGCGCCTGTAATCCCAGTGACTCAGGAGGCTGAGGCAGGAGAATTGCTTGAACCTGGGAGTTGGAGATTGCAGTGAGCTGAGATCACACCATTGCACTCTAGCCTGGGTGACAAGAGCAAAACTCCATCTCAAACAAACAAACAAAAAAACCACATACACAATAATACAGTATTTGCAGGATGCAAAACCTGCCCCTACAGAGGAGTGACTTTTTGTAAACGTGGGTTCTGCAGCACCAACTTCATCACTTGAGTATGTGCGGACAGGCAGTCGAAGCAATCCCCATGAACACCGAAAGATGGCTGCAGTTCTTCATTGGGACTGAAGGAGAAAGGCCAATGGGGTTGCTCTTTCACAGAAAGAGTTACATCAACATGTTTTTTTAGATGCTAAATCATGTTTATAATTAAATTGGTTATTTCTTTAGATTTCTTTTGTCTAGGACATTCTAGGATTCTAAAAGAAGAGATAAAATACGAATAATTTATTTGATCTGTTTAATACTGAGAAAGAATTGCAGAGTGTTGTCCTCAGCAGAAGCTTAGAAAGCATCTAAAGAAGGAGAGGCTGGATGAATTCCCCAAGATGACATACTGAAAAATAGAACCAGGCTGGGATGGAAGGGCTCCTGACTCCTCCTTCAGTGCTCTATGCTAAACAAAACCTTCCTTTTTGCCTTTCCACATGAAGCCCACATCTGAGACCACAAAAGCGTCCCTCTCAAAAAGGTGTGGAATTGTTGTGAAAGCTGTGCCTGGAGGATGAGGGCTGCGCCTGACTGTTCGCTGCAGGATTCTTTCTCTTGTGCCTCCACAGTAGGCAAGCAGGACTGATGTTCCGTTGTCCCGAGGCTGACACGGCTTCCCTCTCCCAGCCTGAAAGCATCCAAATGGGTCACACTGGCTTCACTAATAGTGACCATGTTATTAAAATTCCAGGCAGAATCCGAAGTGCAAGATTAAGATTACAAAACGCCTAGTTCCGGTAGGGATCAGAGAAAAGAGGAGACCCATTCCTTTAGATGATCTGGGCCAAGAGGTAGCAGTTCCTTCATACAAAGCCATCTATACCTATGGACTTTTTGGAATGGGGTAATTAATTCCTTAGTCCCTCTGAATCTGAGGCTGAAATCTCTCCATGTTCAGAAGCCTAACATATTTCACAAAATCCTCTGGTGCAGGAAAAGCCCAATTTAAACAGACCCAAATAACCCCAGAATACACTGTTGCCGACTCCACATCTGTTGCTGTGTTTGTTCATCTGGAAAGGATTCTGTAGTTCTCAGGCACTAAAGGGGAAAATTAGGAAAGGGAAAAAAAAAGCCCCCTCAGCTCACACTTCCACCCACTTCTCCAAGCACCTTCTCCCTTACGGAAAATTGCTCTTCCCAGAAAAAATCAAATAGAGTCAGCCTCCTCAAGCAAAACAAACAGAAGATGGAATACGTAGGCTTCTCTTGTTTATCAAGTCTAAAAGCATGAGGAAAACAGAGGGAGAATATAAAAGGAGGGGATAAAAGGAGTCCTTTCTGGTTGGCTTCAGAATAATATGAAGAAAGCACAAACAAACCCTGAGCAACTCATGCACAGAAAGCTCTGTCTCCACCCCTTTAGGGTTGAACCAACATTTAAGGCCCAAGAGTTAGCTGGGTAAGAGGTTGGTAAGGGGCTTCCTACCATGGAGATTATTCCCTTACAGGTAACGTGAAGTGAGAGACATAAGAATATTGAAGGGAGCTCTCTCACCTCAGACTGGCTCCAAGAGGGGCTATTGATGCCACTCCCCTAACAACTCGAATTTTCTGTCAAACCTCTCAGAGAAGGTGAACAAATCATTTCCTCTCTCTGTTTGAGAGTGCTCTCGTCTGTTTGGTTCTTTGGGAAAGCACAAGATTCTTCTAGATCCCATCAACCATGCTTGATGAGAAGTCCATCCGCCTGGACATTCACCCACCATGTCAGGAAAATAAAAACCTAGGTAGCAACTGTACAGATTCTAAGTCAACAAAGAGAGAGCAAACTGCATACCCTCTCTAGGAAAAGCAAACCACTGACTTTCTGAGGTCTTTTGTTTAAGCCCAAAGATAATTACAAGAGATGGATAATTTATTTGACCTTTTTCAGAGGTACCTAAATATAGGAAATAGTTAACACTTTCCTGTGGGACTTGCTATATCTTCTTAGAAGCGAAGGAATATCTCTATGTATGTCTCTGTCTCATTTCCTAAATTTCAACTATTCTATTGCCAGTTTGAGTTCTCTTGGCAGAATCTTCAAGTGTTCTCAGTAACAGATGCCTGGAGGAGAGGGATGCTATGAGTTCTGAAACAGAGCAATGCACAGAACCGGGGAAGCAGCTGCTCCGCTCTAGTCACTGTGTATACAACTTCACCAAAAGTGTTTAGGAAACAGATCATTCTGGAACCTATACCACCTATTCAAAATTCAGGCCCTTTCAGTTCTACCCATCCTTTTTTTTTTTTTTTTTTTCCTATGCTGTTTGTTTTCTGCCATGAGCTTTAGCAATCTGTTTATGTTGTGCGTGTGTGTGTGTGTGTGTGTGTGTGTGTGTGTGTGTGTATTTGTGTGTGTTTCCCTCTCCAGCCTGGCTGAATTATCCCCAAGTGACTCTTAATCCTCAACCATAATTCCCAGTGATTGCACTGACATGATAACGGGGGAGCCCATTTTCCTCCCACCCCTCCTCACTCCCTCCCCCCTTGTTGCTAAGCTCAGCCAAGGATGCTCTAGGGAGCTGTTGATTTAAAAGAGGAAGTTCACAGCAGGGTCACCAGGCTTTTAAACAGAGAGAGAGGTTGCCCAGGGTAAGAAGAGAGCTCAAAGTCACAAACCCTTTCCTCTGTCCTGTGACCCCAGCATGTGGGGACATCAGTCCCAAGTCGTCACTCTTTCCGAGGCCCCTGACATCCCCACAGCGTACCTGGTTGGGCACTGTGACTAGCAGAGGTCTGGACTGGGAATCAGAAGGCCAGCACCTACCCTGAGCTAGCTGTTTCATGGTGGGAAAGTGGCATGCCCACTCTTGCCCTCAATTTCCACAATCACAAAAATGGGCTGGACAGATCTGGCTGGATGATGAATCAAGCGGTACTTCTCACACTTCACTATGCACAGTCATCATCCGAAGACCTTGTTATAACAGACTCGTGGGTCCACCTGAAAAGGTTTTAATTCAGTAGGTTGGGGCCAGGGCCTGAGGATCTGCATTTCTAACATGCTCCCTGGTGATGGTGATGCTGCAGGTCTGAGGACCACACTTCGAGAACCACTGATCCATGGCCCCTTTCACTCCTTACATCCCACTGCTCTATTCCCAGGATGGCACAAGAGCAGTCAGAACTATTTGGCCCTGGTCATGTGAAAAATTCCACAAAGGACTACAAAAGTCACAGGCCTCTCCCACACTTAAATAGTTTTGTTTTTCCATGCCCCCAGCATCCACTCACTTATATGCAAAGACAAGCAGCAAAGATATGGAGTGAGGAGAACTACTGGCTTAACTTTAAGTTGCCAACAGTTGCTACCCCTGGGAGGCCATTTGCATTTATAAAACAGAAACAAGCTGAAATAGCGAAATAGGAATAAGAATGAATTATATAGGCTCCTCTTGCCTCGGTTGCTATGCTGGGTCATAGTTTGTCAACAGCACAAGTCACCTGGAACAGTGCAATGTCAATTTGGTAGTCTCACACATTGTGTAAAGAGGTATAAAAAATAACTCCAAAGCAACAGGAAAAGAAGTACTATCATGCAGACCTTCAGATATTTACCTTGTTCCTCGCTCTATAATCCTTTTCAAACTGCAAAACCAGAAACCTTTCTGCCATTTGGCAATCTGACTATCATCCATCAAATATTTACAAATTCCTGCATACGTCCATGATCACAGAGTTATCTGGCCTGGTGCGAAAGAGCAAAAGCACTGGGCTGGGGATGCTGGGATTATGTCTGAGAAGGAATTCTGGTTCTAAGCTCCTGCTTTCAGATGCCGAAGTATTTTGACCGATCTGAAATTCTAATTATTTAACTGTGATAGTTTATGCTAAGGCATAGCTGTAAATGAGAACTTAATGAACTCAGAGTAATGTCACTAGGCCAGAGTTCTCAGCCCCTCTACCTGTTTGAAAATCTTTGCTATATTGAGTCACTGCTACTAAGAATATTATATGCATCAGAGGAACTAAAATCAAATAAATATTAAGAACCACTGCACTGGGACAAATAAAATTTTGAGTCAAAATTTTATTCTTTAACTTAAAATTTGATGTGGCCGCTTTAGAGATTGCCAAATGGAATGGGAGCCAGAAAGGGGTCCTTTCCCAAAAGTTCTAAAAAAGTTTTTTTTTCTCTCTCTAAATTTCCCAATAGCTTTTAAAAAATCTGTATTTGTTTGAATTGGAGGCTAGCAAACTATGGCCCACTGCCTATTTTTTTTAAATAAAGTTTTATTGGAAAACAGCCAAACTCATTTGTTTACGTATTATCTATGGCACTTCTATTGTACAACAGCAGAGCTGAGGAGTTGCTACAAAAACCATATGGGCAGGGTGCGGTGGTTCACGCCTGGAATCTCAATGCTTTTATAGGCCAAGGCGGAAGGATGGCTTGAGTCCAGGAGTTTGAGACCAGCTTGGGCAACACAGCAAGTCCCATCTCTACAAAAAATTTAAAAATTGGCCAGCCATGGCGGTATAGCCTGTAGTCCTAGCTACTCAAGAGGCTGAGGTGGGAGGCTTGCTTGAGCCCAGGATTTTGAGGTCACAGTGAGCTATGATTGCACCTGGGTGATAGAATAAGACCCTGTCTCCAAAACAAAAACCAAACAAAACAAAAAGCGAGCATATGACTTGCTTAAAATATTTACTCTCTACCCCTACACAGAAAAAATACTGGTTTAAATAACAGAAAGGAAATAATGACAACACTTACACTTAAAGATGTGATGTATAACATGTATACTCCAACCAATTACCAGATAAATTAATTACAAACCTGTTGGATCAATCCTATCAAGCCAATCTCAGAACCCACTCCTTTTTCCCGGCTCTCAGCAGTGTCTTCAAATGCAAAGTCATAATGCTCTGAAATTCACTCAGCTGTTTTAACAAACTTTTGAAAGCCTATTCTATTCAAAGTGCTAAAATCAATTTAAGTACTGAAAATTTATACATACCCATATCCACCAAAAACTAAAAGCAGAGCCATACTAATCACGAATTTCTGCATGTGATTTCAGTCATATAAAAACAACATATGAGGAAGGGGACAAATGAGGTCTTTAGAAGCCATAAATCTGCAGTTGGCAGATAAAATGCCATCTCAGATAATCACATTCAATTGTCACTAATGTTAATATATGTTGGTAACAGTCGAGCTTGCACACCAGAGGTTAGCTTTACTGCCCATGTGCAGATGTTTGCAATACTGAATCTCTGCCATAACCCTGTGGGAATGGCATTTTTTATGTGTTCTGCAGTGAATTTATGGCCAGGGAGCCATAAATGTTATAGTTCTTTAAACCTTTTGCTTTTGGAGATTGTCACAGTGCTTGAAAAGTAGAGAGACACAGATGTCTTCTGCTGGCAAGCCATTTCTCGATGTGCTCAGGGATACGGCCTACGCCACCTCCTAAAGTTCCAGTCATCTGTGTTATCAATGCTATGCAGTTTGAAACCCCACTCTCGACTTGGTTCAATTCGGATCTACAGAGGGTTATCAAGGCCTGAATGTGCCAGGTGCTGGGCTAGGCTCTGAGACAAGGCCCTTGACCTCAAGGCACTCACATGTTGGCCAGAGTGACAGGTCATCTATGAAATATGACATGGTTAGTGTCAAAACAGAGCTCGAGAACAGACCCATCAGAGAGGGCGAAATGACAACCTGTGGAAGTCTGCTGGCAGGAGAGGCCATATGCCTGTACGAAGTCTTGAAGGGCCAGTGCAAGATATGTAAGCAAAGAAAAGTGTGTGCATGTGTGTGTCTCTGTGTTTGTGTTTGCCTCTAAGTGTGTGTGCATGTGTTGTTCATGCAAGAAAAACTGCACAAAGCCACAGCTGCAAGAAACGGGATGATTTGTTCCAGAATGCACATGTAGTTTGGTACTAAAGAAGCAAAAAGCGGTAGGGGATGGGGCGACAGGAGACATACAGCTGTAGAGACTGGAAAGACTGTGGGCTTAGCAGAGAGGTAGGTAGATCTTGATTCAAATTCTGGCTCTATCACCTACAGGTAGTGTAACCTCAAGTAACTTGCCAAACCCCATAAACCTCATGTCCTCATTAGTAAACAGGACCTCAGAGGATTAATATGAAGGTGAAGGGAGGCATGGCTGGGTCTGAGAGCAAAATGGGCTAGTAAACTAGTAAACTAACAACGAAGCCACCAGGGAAGAAAAACACTCATTCTGTACAGCAAGAAAAGGTCTTCCATTTTCTTTAAAGAATTCTATCTAAAGTCTCCTCCATCATCACTGAATAATGATGGAAGAAGCCATTTAAAAGAGGAACTGAAAAGCACAGCCAAACCTCTAAAATCTCCCAATCACCCATGTCATCATCATGCACGTGAGAAACACTGCTAGGGAGACTGTGAATCACAAACACGATTGACACTGTTCAAAACGGTAGCCTCCTAAACATCTTCCCCAGTGTCTACACCCAACACCAGCTCTGTTTGCTACATGTGCCCCCAGAACCACTGGGAGTGTGAAACAGACCCCCTGAAGTAACACAAAACCCACTTCTGACATACCAGGAGCCATACAACACATGCAAAGTTTCTTTCAAGATAAATGAATCAGCACCTCAAGCATAACAAAAGGAATGAATTTTCTGTTAACTGGGCTTTTCCAGTTTCTCTTAGAGATGATAAAAAGCTCCCAGTGAATATGAGTAAATCTCCCTACTGTAGAAAAAAGCCCAAGATGAGTGGCCACCCTTCCTCAAAGCCTGTCTTAGTTTTATGTGAGAGGGAATTCCACAGAAGAATAGAGACCTTGCTAACTTGGGAAAACATCCTGTTTCTCACAGATGTAGCTTTGTTCATTGCTTTTTCTTGCATGAACAACACACATATACACATGTGCACATACATGCACACAAACATGCATATATATACACAGAAAATGGCTGAGACCTGCATGGCTGAGACCTGCATCTTTCAGGAACTTGGTGCAAGGTGAAAAGGATGCCTTTCACTTGCTTGAACATACAGGCCATCCTTGGAGATCACTTCTAAAAGGTCTCTAGACAGAAGATCCTGAACCCAGAAAGGCAGTCCTGGTGTAGCCCCAAATGAAAAAGATCACCTTGATCAAGAAATTCTCCTTTAAAGGTTTCAGAGCCACATTTTTGTGTGCGTGGTGGAGAATAGACCTATCTAGCTGCAGCAAAAACCATCACCGTAGGCTCTGAAGTCCTGGGATTGGTTTCCTGAGTTCCTCTGTAGCCCACCGAGCAGTGACAAGTAGCAGGCTCCAAGGATGCCCTGACCTCATCAAGCTGTTGCCAAACACAGCTTTCCAAAGATGGAGGGTAGAACATTCCCAATTACCAGGCCAATGACCATTCTGAGGGTAGATAAAACTAAGCAAATGAATCATCCAAGGGCAACCTTTAACTATAAGACCTGGGGGCTGGAATTCACTCTATCTCTAGCCCCCACTTCAACTTTCAAAGCACCAAATGGGGCAAGCCCAGGGTTTTTGCCCAGAAGACTTTTCCTTCAGAGAAGTTTCTCCATTCGTAATATTCAGTAAGCAGAGAAGGATGCAAGAGTTTTTCTCTAGAGTGGGGTAAAGTGAGGATAGTGCCCATCTAGGAACCCTGGTCTGAGTTCTGAGGATCAACCATTTCACCAATTCCTGGGTCAGGCTGAGTGAATCACTTTCAAGACCTTGTATTTCTTATTCTGTTTACTAAGAGATCTGAATCAACTAGATGATCCCAAAGCTTCCTTCCAGTTCTCAGTTTTATGATTCTAAGTGAAAATAACCCAAATCAAGGTGTCCCTCTGTGAATATGAATGAGGCAGTTGCCAACACACTGTCATTTGGGGGCTCTAAAAAAAGAAATACCCCAGCCTCTATTGGAGATCCCTGAGAATCTTGCCACCTAGTGATTCTTGGATCAAGGATTAAGGCTGCTAAAATGTACTCATTGTGTAATTTGGGAATGCTTGCCCATTAACTCATTATCAGCCATTTAGTCACCCACGTAAAGAAAGCTATACAATAAAGTCAGCCAAAGGTTATGTAATTTTTGTTGAGGCAGCACAGGTCTTAAATCTCTAGCCCAGGAAGATGACAGCAGCCAAAATCCATCTATACTGAAATGATTATGGAGCTCTAGACAAGATGAGACAAGAGACAAGCTGTTTAGTTAATGAGAATCCCAAATCTCTCCCGGTGAAACAGGAATCAGTGGTCTCCAGCTACCATGTCACACAGCCACACTCATTGTGATCTGCCACTGTTATTCACCCCTGCTTGATAGCTTTTGTCACCCCCAAAACGCCCCCCAAAATTCACCACCTCGACACACGCAGTCATTTATGAGTCTCAGAAGAGCTGAAAATAGTGTCTGAAAACCTCATGATCTCACTCTGTCCCTGCTAATACCTAAAACAGTCCACTGTTCCATTTACACAGGCTTTTCTTCAGCAGATTTACAAGGTAACATCTGCTTCAGAAACAGATGTTTATGCCAGAATTCTCTTCTGCTCATTAATGCTTTTCCGGTTAACATCTAACTATCTCACTCATTAGTTCTTAATAATACTTTTTGTATCCGAGCCATGCCAAATACGCACTCTTTAGAGCTCTGCATTATTGTTGCTTCTGTTGCTGTTGAATTACGCTGCTGAATAAAGGAAAAGTAAAAATAAGCCCCTCTAAGAAGGCTGCTATGTGTCAGAGCTCTATCTTTGTGAACTGAACAAGCTGAAATCAATTAAAAGTGTGTGTTTAGAGAATGCATCTCAGCTGTCTAATTGCACCACCTCTGCTTTAGGGCCAAAGTTTGACTCCCTGCCAAATTGCCATCAAAATGGGCGTCCGTAAGCGCTGCTGTACTCCCTCCGCCACTGCCTGGGCCTGATGCAAGCGCTTGTGTAACGAAGGAAGCCCAGTGCACCCCAGGGCTTGGCACACACACTCCCACTTCCCAGGGGCAATCCTCAGCTGTGGGGCTCCAGCAGAAGATGCCATGAAACCTCTGGGATGAAGGTCCTGGGACTAGATAAATTATTGCACCCGACTTCCTCAGTCAGCCAGCCTTAATAGATTGACTACAGGAAGCATTCGCATGATGCTCTTTATTTATCCACAAGCAACTTCACATAATAAGAATTAATTCAGGAAAGGTAGACTCGACATACCTTTGCTGAGTGCCTAGTAGTGCGTTGGGCTGCTAAGTATTTTATACCCATCCATTATTAGAAATGTAAGTACTGCTTGTGTGTATTCATAGGCAAGGGAAAAGATAAAGTAAGGTTCATTTTTTCCTGATTTGTTCCTACAAGGGTATATGTTAAAGTGGTCTTTTAAACGTGTTTCTACAATGGCATATGTTAAAATGTCTTTAAACACTTGAAACACTTGATGGTGGCCCCCAAGACTAGCTTTTATGTTTCCAGAAGCCAACACCATAGTCAAACAATTGAACAAACCAAGATATAAATAAAGCTAAAGTTGGTCTATGCAATAATGGAAAAGCCAGTCCTCTAGGGAACTTGGGCCAACACAATGTATTGTTTGGGATCAGGAGAAAGGATGCTTAATAAATCATCTACAATAGTTTCCATGGTTACAATAAAATGTATAGTCACCTATATTGTTTAGTTTTATAACCATTCTTACAGGGAAGAAATAACGAAGGGTGCTGGTGATAAGCAAATATGAAACTCACTTAAAGGCTGGCAGTATGTTCAAAAAAAATATGAAATAAAACTGAAACTAAGTCTAATCAAGTAAACTTTTAGTTTTTAGGTCTCTCGGTAACCAACATTTCTTGGTCCCAATGAACGACATTGCAGCTCCATAATCTGCTCTGTTCTTTTTATAGTAGGTTCTTCCCTTTCTGCCTAAGTGGCTGCTTTTCAGCAAAATTACTTGGCAAACACTGCTTTATCAAGTATAAATCAGATATGCTACTCTGGAATCTAAACCCACAAAGAATATGCCCCATAACACTACATGAAAATGAAAAGGAGAAACACTGCATTCTTGCTGCCAAAAGAAATGTAAAAATATGAATGAAAATGATTGCTGGGTGTGCCTTCCATGAGATTCCATTTAAACAACATTCCCCATTTACTTACATCTCTACAATCTGATGGGCTTACATATTGCAAAATGAAATAAAAGCACATTTTATGAGGAAATTAAAATGTTATGAACTGCCCTGGGTGGTGTTGGCATTATACACAGAATGGTGAGTCCTAGCCACAGTCAAAACCTTGTTCCCCTCCAGTCAACAGATATCATCTGAGGCTTTGAAGCAAGTGCTAAGGGAATTCAAGCTGGAGATTTAGGGGCTCTCCACAGTGCCTCTCTCCAGGTAAACTCCAGGGGATTCCAGGGTGACAGAGTAGGTGAATGCTGAAGTAGGTATAAATAAAGTATGACATTGCACCTCCCAGCCCTCTTGTTTAAACACTTCCCACTTCCAGACCTACTCTGCTGCTTCTTCCTGTATCCACTGTCAATACTGCTGCCTCGTTCTCCTGGACTTCTGAAGTGTTTCCTTAGATCCTCTAGTTGGACTGATGGGTAATACCTATCTCATGTGACTGCAGTCACAGTATTTACTCATTTATTCCACAAACAGATAAGCAAACAAAAAAAAGGTAATATTCTTCCATCTTTTAAGAGTTTTCTTAAATCCCAACTAGAAAGATAAATTTCCTTTCCTATTACTGTGCTCCTATCAATATGAACGCATTAGGTGCCACAAGAGACCATGCTAGACCCAAAGTTTCCCTAAGACAGAGCTCAAGGGCTTGCACTAAGCAGCTGTCAGGTGTGGGTCTGCCAAGGGCACCAGCCAAAGAAATGATATAGGCATGAGGCCACATGGCAGACTATCTGGGCATTATCCCAGATCCTATGCCTGGAGATACAGACCAACAATGCTGTGGCTACAGAGCTGGTGACTTTCTCATCCCTGTACTCAGAAGTTACTTCGGTCACAGGGGACATGCAGAAAACCATGCAGGCGAGTAATCTATACCCCGATATGGTAGTAACTAAAGATGATGCGTCAACAATAAGTAAGCACGCTCATCTGGACTTTTATAGAATTGCTCTTTGCTTCAGGAAAGCACCTTTCACATCAACCCTTTGGAAGTGGTGGTGTGGCAAAGCTGTTCTCATGACCCATAACTCGATGGCCACCTCTGAAGCTAATCATCTGAGAAGGTGAAAAAGGAGCAGGCACATTTTCTCTTGTTCCACAAGGTCTACAAGTAGTTGTTACCCACTGACAGAGTTTCCAGAACTCCATGAAACGGGGTTTGGGCAGGCACATACTGAACGAAAAGGAAACAATGCCTGCCATGTCAATGACCTAAAGAAGACAGAGATGACCTCAGGTGAGGATTACAAACTTCTCTGCTTCCATCGCCAAGTCCTTCAAGGCACGTGATGGCCAGAGATATTTTCCAAGGTTCAACATGGCCTAGGGCTTTGTCTCAGTTGTAGGACTTAGGCACAGGAGAGAGCCTCATGCTGGTGAACCTGGCAGGTCAAGATGTTGATATTCATTAGAAAGACTTAGCCTTTTCTCCTAAGCATAGAGCATCAGGAGGTATCCATTCCTGGGGTAACTACTCCTTCATATGAGTGAACAAAAATAATGAGATTTCCATAGATTCCAAGGAGATATCAGAATAGTGAGAAGTCTTGCCCCCAGAAAGACCTATAGATTTAGGAGGCAGAGATTCACCGTCCAGTTTTAGGAAGGAAGATCTAGGCCATTAAATTGACCTTGGAATGGTATTTTTCCTTACCCATTCTAAGTAATCAAATATGACCACATGATCTAATCAAGCAGATCCAGGTAGTAGGTATCTCAGCTGTTGCTGTCTGGTGTGTTTTAAGAGACACCAGTACAGAGCTCAGCCCTGCTCCAGCCGTAGGCGATGCCCATCCAATGAATATAGAACACACTATGGGAAAGAGTTTCATCAGCATCGGTCCCACTTCTCTCAAACAAGATGTGGTAAGGTCCAAAAAATGCACCCAACATGTCTTATGCTCATTGTTCTGTGGGGAAGACAAAATTGAGAAGGAATTAGTTATTTCCAGCACAGATAGGAAAGATCAGGAAGGAAATAGAAAACATTATTTGAGCCATTACTGGGTATCCAGGGCTGAGCCAGATGCTGGAGATACAATGACAAAGAAGACCCAGTTACTGCCCTTCAGGGGCTTGGTGCACCCAGCAGACAACTACTTGCAGCAAACCTTAGGTAGAAGAACAACAGATACATGTGCATATGCCTCAGGAATGAGAAAGAGGCGTTCCTCTGCCTAAGGAAGAATTCAGAAAAGATGCTACTGGAGCTGGTTTCACCAGGTAGAGAAAAGGGGAACAGGATTCCAGGAAAAAAGCACTGCATCTTCTTGAGAGCCCATAGTCTTTCTGCATCAACCTGGTTTCTTCAGTGTTCAGGACAGTGCCTGGAATATCATGGGGACTCAATAAAGGTTACTGGATGAATCAGAGAATTCAGGGCATGGATGAACAGAATGTCCTTTGGGTGTAAAGGTGTAAAGCTGTAATCAGGGAAGGCCCTGGTCAGTCCTTGGTTTTGAAAGATTTTTTTGGTGTTCTGGAGGCTGAGCTGGCTTGCCCAGGGATAAGCTAGAATGCTCAGGTAGGAGGCTGCTGCAATGGTCTGAAGGGTATATGCCGAGATGATCATAGGGGGTAGTTTTCAGAAGTATTTTAGATACTTACAGTAGGAATTTATTTACCAAAAATATATATTTTTAAATACCTATCTTTAAAAAAGACAATGCCTTTTAAAAGGCTTATTTCCTGGAAAGAAAGAGCTTTTCATAATATGTACTAATAATTGTAAAGGAAGTTACATATAAAACCAATAATGAAAAGACTGCATTCAACTAAACAAAGTTAATGCCTACCCATCCGAGGAATCTTGGCTACTCTGTAAATATCAACTCAGTCTGCGGGCTGGGCCCTGGTGACAAATGCTTTCTCCAATCTTATGGAGAATGAGGTTGTGCAAGGACACAAAATCTAAAAGTATATAAACTAGAGGTTTTGAGCACTTTTTAAAAAGCAGCAGAACCCTTTGCTTAAGCACAATCTTATGCAGAATCCTATAGGCAAATCAGATTACAAATAAGGATGCTTGTTCGAGGTGGAGTGCTGGGGACTAGAGGACCCCAAGGTCCATGATTTTCCATCACCTCCTGGCCTTTTGAGGCAGCCCATACAGGCCCCGAACAAACACCCAGGGGCCCCTTGGGACACAAACTACTTTCTAAAAGTCAGGACAACTTCCAAACTGGCCCATCTTTTATACTAAAGGCCTGGTCCTCAGAATGATGAGATGGCCCCTGAAGGATCTGGACTGCTACTTCCTGCTGCTTATTTGATCATTGATAGGGGGTTTGGAATTATGAATCACAAGCCAAAGGGCAGACTCCAAAAGCTTGTCTGCAAGTGGAAGAAGTGAGAAGAGCAGGAGATTGGCTCTTCTTGGTGAATCCCAGAGCTGGGGTTTTGCAGATGAGGAAGGCAAGACCCCATGCGGACAGCACCTTACCAGGCCCGCACCCACATTGGGGGAGTGTGAGGCAGAGCCAGGTGTGAAGGCTCCTGAAGTTTCTAGGTGGCTTTGGGGAATGGCTGCGTACACTACTGTCCCTTATAGAGCTGCAGCCTTCTCAGAATCGGGTACATGCTTTATCCAGTGTGCTCTGGTATAAGTTCACAAGCAGTGCAGCATGGGGCAAATCCAATGACATTTTGTTCCTTCGCAGAGACTGATAAGCTCATTTAGTAGTGACAATTCACAGTCCAAAAGAAAATGCTGAATCTCACTTACAGACATAGTAAAATTCAGGCAAAGACAGCCAGATAGCACTGGAAGCTATTTTAGACATGCATACATATTTTAATACCATAAATCTTTATTTTTCTTAACAAAATAGTCCACAAGATTATCTGTTACAACCAAGTCCCCATGAGAGAGGTTATAATCCCCATTTCAGAGATGGGGAAACTGACTTGTCCAAGCTTCCAGGGATGAGACAAGAGCAGGATCTTCCTTGCACACAGCTGCCCGTGAAGCTCACACAAAGAGCTTCCACAGTCAGCAAAATGTAGGCTCCTAGTGCCTAGGGAAGGCAGCTCAGAGTCATTAAAAACCGGTCCTGTCCCATCCCAAAAGGACATCTGGATAAATACACACTGGGGAGCCATTTTGTGAGTGTTCGTGATACATTTCCCATCGTGCCCTCAGATCAGCTTCTCTCTGGTGCAGCGCTTTGGGAAACACTTCTCTGCTAGCCTGATATACAGATTTGAGTTATTTCAAGTCGATAAATATTTACTGGGCATCGCCCATGTAGAAGGCACATGTGCATGGCAATGGATACAAAAAATAAAAAATAGTGAGTAACACAAGGTCTTGGCATCCCAGAGGCTCTTACTCTACTAAGGGTGAACAACATGAAGAATTTGAAAACAAGGCAGAATGTGAGAAGTACTATAAAGAGGAAAAAGCAAACAAGAGGGGGAGTGTTTCCGATGGGGCAGACTGTGGAAGAGCTTGTGGAGGAAGCGGGATTTGAGCAGGGTCCAGAAAGTCGGGAAAGACTGACTCGCAAATAAACAGGAGTGAAAGGAGGGAGGAGCCTGTCTTGACTGGTCTGCTTTCCAGCACATTGGGCTGGTTAAATATCTAAATTGTAATAGGCTTTCTGCATGCAAAATAAATAAAAGGAATTGCTACATACCTGGAATTTGCTACAAACTTTCCCCAGGATTTACCAAGGTCCCACATTTTCTGGCCTTGCCTCTTTCTCTGACCTCAGTTCTGTCATCCCTCTCCTCCCTCCCTTCACAGTAGCCACCCTGTTCTCCAACGGGGCTCCAGGACTTTCTGCTTGTCATCTTCCCTCTGCCTGGAAGGTAAACTCCATCAGAGCAGGGACTTTTGTGTTACTTATAATTTTATCCTCAGTACCTGGCACAGAGTAGGTACTTAGTATCTTTGGAATAAATAAGTGGATAAAATAAAGTTCTCAAGTACAGTACAAAGGAGGTGACAAATGTAGAATTTCTTCTAGGATAATTTCTCTGGCTGTTTTTTATTTTTAAAATACATCTATCTGGGCTGTAAATCGTGACTTCACCTGCCCTAAACCACAAGGACTAACTAGTGTTAATTAAGTCTGATACACCATTACTCTTCATTCCCAATGTACCACTGCAGCTTTTGAATACAGGATCATTTCAGTCTGCACAAGAATGCTTGGCCTTTTAATTCCAACTTCACAGTTGAGAAAACTGATACTCAAGGCAAAGAATCTTCTCAGTAGTCAGAGTCAATAACTGCAGGAACTCAGACTGGAACCCAAGTTTTCTGCCTGGTATGTTGGGCCTAGAAGGGAACTGCTATTCCTATCTTTCCATCTTTCCTTCCATCTTTCCTTCCTTCCTTCCTTAATCCTTCCTTCCTTCCTTAATCCTTCCTTCCTTCCCTTCTTCTCCCCCTCCTTCCTCCTTCCCTCCCTCCTTCCTTCTCTCCCTCCCTCCCTCCCTCCTTCTCTCCCTCCCTCCTTCCTTCTCTCCCCCCCCCCTCCTTCTCTCCCTCCCTCCCTTCCTTCCCTTTCTCCTTCCCTCCTTCCCTGCCTCCCTCCCTGTCTCCTTCCTTCCTTCTTCCCTCCCTCCTTCCTTCCCTCTCTCCCTTTTCTCCCTCCCTTCTTTTCTCCCTCCCTCCCTCCTTCCCTGCCTCCCTCACTGCCTCCCTCCCTGTCTCCTTCCTTCCTTCTTCCCTCCCTCCTTCCTTCCCTCTCTGCCTTCTTTTCTCCCTCCCCCCTTTTTTCTCCCTCCCTCCCTCCCTCCTTCCCTTCCTCCTTCCCTGCCTCCCTCACTGTCTCCCTCCCTCTCTGTCTCCCTCCTTCCTTTCTTCATTCCTTCTTTTCTACTTTTTTAAGAAACAAGGTCTGGCTTTGTCACCCAGGCTGGAGTGCAGTGACGTGATCACAGCTCACTACAGCCTCAAAATCCTGAGCTCAAGTGACCTCCCACTCCTGCCTCCTGAGTAGCTAAGCCTACAGGCACATGCCATCATGCCCAGCTAGTATTTTGTATTTTTCGTAGAGACAGGAGTCTCACTATGTTGCCCAGGCTGGTCTCGAGCTCCTGGGTTCAAGCAGTCCTTCCGACTTGGCCTCCTCAAATGCTAGGGTTACAGGTGTGCACACCCAGCCTGCTACTCCTATTCTTAACATCAAGCTGTACAGGGCTTCCATGTATCAACAAGGGAATGTGGTGTGATCTGAGGAAAATCTCACCCTACAAACAGGAAATATTAAGCAAGTTTTGACAGTTACTCCTCCTTTGCTTTGCTTTAAAGTGAACTTAACTCCTCTTGATTACTGTTATTGGAATGTCTAAACTTAAAAATAATAAGTACTGCTTAGGAGCAATCGTTATTTTAGCTGTGAATTAAGAGCATAAGTCTTTTGTTTAAAATTCTCTTGCGTGTTCTACTGAATACTTCCAAAGGTTCCGGGCTGTAATTCCCTTGCAGGCAACGTACGCTTCACTGAAATTTTTCATTTGCAAATTAGGTTCGTTTATGGCAGAAAATGAAAAGTCATCATCAGACAGACCAAGAAATGGGGCCAATCTTTACCTAGAAGGAGTAATTAGCTGAAATATCTGTGGGGAAATTTTTATCTTTCACGTATTGTCAATTTTACAAAGGTATGAAAGAATCACTCTAAAAACCTCAAGAACATATCTAATTACGGTTTACCCCAGTGACTGTTCGTATCTGACTGTTTACTCAGATTGGAATGGGAATTGCAGACATTCCTTGGATGAGATCACACTCCACAATACGGAATTCAGTAATGAGGTTCCGGTTCACAACCTCCCAGTGCAAAGTTTGGGCAAGATTTAGATGGTTCTGTAGATGTCAGTTCTAATTATCTCCTAAAGGACAGTCTATATTGTCCCCCACTAAATCGCCAGTGAGGGAAGGGAAACCTTTCCTTGGAACATTACCTCCCTGTTTATTTAATTTTCTAGATAAATCAGGAAAGATACAAGGAGAATGGAAAGGTAAGCTCACACATCACAGGCATCCTTGAAAGTAGTGGGACATTAGACTGCTGATCAGACACAGGTTGGTGGTTATCTATAAAACGTTACTTATTACTTCAAAACCAACACACGCAACGCATACCTCCTACCAAAAAAACAAGCTCTTTTCATCACGACTGTGTACCATGTTCAGCTCTGGCCATTTTTATTTCCAGCAAGTTGGATTCATTCCATTTTTAATGGCAACTCCTCGAGGAAACGCTCTTTTTAAACCTGTGTTTTGAGAAATGAAGTTAATGGGCCAGAACTGGTTTATCATGAAATACTCATCAAGTCAGGAAATAAAGTTCAAATCCTTCTACCCTTAGGTGAATGAAATTCGTTTGTAGGACACTCCTGGAGTAACTATCTAAAGGTCATCTTTCTAGTTAGTGAAGACAGTTCTAAAAGAGTAAACTTGGGTTCACTGCTATTACCTTTTGTCAAACTTAATTTAAAAAGAAGGAAACAAGTCTGACACTAAATCTAATAAAGTAGTCAATCATCTTAAATCATAGGAATAGAATTCAAAAGAGCCAGAAATTGTCTCCTTTCCTCTCCCCACCAACATCTGGGAATGAATGGTCAATTTTCTTTTCTTTTTTTTTTTTTTCTTTTGAGATGGAGTCTCTGTCACCCAGGCTGGAGTGCAGTGACATGATCTCGGCTCACTGCAGCCTCCGCCTCCGAGTTCCAGCGATTCTCCTGCCTCAGCCTCCTGGGTAGCTGGGATTACAGGCACGTGTCACCATGTCCAGCTAATTTTTTGTATTTTTAGTAGAGATGGGGTTTTGCCATGTTGGCCAGGCTGGTCTTGAACTCCTGACCTCAGATGATCTACCCTCTTTGGCCTCCCAAAGTGCGAGGATTACAGGCATGACCAGCGGTGCCTGGCCTGAGTGGTCAATTTTTAAAGTGTTCTCCTAATTTATCAGAGCATTTTGCAAAGCTGGAAGAACAGGCTGTACATGGAAGAAGCAGAACAGTGTTCCCTTCTCCACTTCAGGGCTCCAGGGCTATCTGTGGCTAAAGAGGTCTCACTATGTTGTCCAGGGGTGTCTGTGGCTAGAAATCTTCAGGGTCACCTGTGGCTAGAGAGCTGGGACCATTCACTTGGCATGGGGCTGCACTCCCCCTAATGGAAAGGGGCCATGACACATTCCCGTGGCTCTGGTTTTCAACATTCCTTATCAGCCATCACATTATCTATCACCAGCACATGCCCTCAGTTACAATTAACTAGAGCATGGCTTATCTTACACTCCTTACAGTTTAGGCTAATGTCTTTCTGAGATTTGGGAATGGTTAATCACATCCCCGGTATGTTGATTCTTACCAGGTTTAATTTCAGAAAATTATACTACCTGGAACACCGGCATGAGAAACTATGTACTCAGACCACCCTGTATATAACTCTGTTATAACACTTACTCTACTGTGTGGATTGATAGTTTATGACTGTCTCTTTCACCAGAATCTCCTTGAAGATAGATAATGTGCCTTAGCTTGCACATATTAACTGCTCATCAAATGTTTGTAGAGAGAACAAATTAAGTTAACAGTGACTAGCTGCTTAAATTCTTCTCCATGAAAGTACAGAGTCACAGCAACTTGCTACAAGTCACTCATTCATTCACTGTTCCAGTCAACCAATATTTAAAATATATGGAAGACATCCAGATGAACAAAACAGACATGGCCCCTCCTCTTAGGGTATGGATGGTTAATAGAGAAGACAGACAATGAACAAGTAATCACATAAATGAACATCCAATTGTAAATTGTAACAAAGTAAATGGAAGCAAAGTAGGGTCATGAGAGACTGAAAAAAAGGCTTGTTTATTTTGAGACTGGAAGGATCAGTAGGGGTCAGCTGTGGAGAGAATAAGATAAAAATTTCGAGGCACTGGGAACAAGATGTGCAAGGGCCCCGAGGTGGGGAAGAGCATGATACATTCACGAAACTGATAGATCAGTATGGCTAGAATTCAGCAACAGGAAGGGTAAACCAGAATGATCCTAGAAATTGAATCTCTCTAAAATCGAATCTCCCTTTCTTTTCTCTGAGTATCCTTCCTTTAAAATAGGAAAATAACGTCACACAAGGCCTTGTAAACCTGGTAAAGGGCTTTTAATTTTGTCCTCAGGGGAAAAGAAAGCCTTTCAAGCAGGAGAGTGACAGAACCAGATGTGCATTTCCGAAAGGACATTCTCCCTGCTGTGTGTGGTGGAGGAAAAGGAGGTGGACAGCAGAGGGCAAAAGTGGGAGACGGTACAGAGGGCCACTGGGAGTCAGGGTCAGGACCTGGACCGGGTGGGGACAGCAGACAGGTTTGCTATGAATGCTGGAAGTAATTCTCAGGGTCTTGGTGATAGAATCCATATGAGACAGAGGTGCAATGTGTGCCTGGGTTTGTGTGTGCTCGGAGCTAACTTGGAATACCTAGCCTGCCCAGCTCCCAAACCATCTCCCAAGGCACACAGGGAAGGCGGGGCTTTGGTTAAGAATGCACCCTAACAAACCCCAGGTCATCCCCCGGATCCTAGTTCTGGCACAAGCTACACATACATTTCTCCCAGCCCTCAGCACAAGGTTCTGCACCCCGGCCCATGTCATTGCCCCACTGAGGAAAGTGGATGCTTGAGAGAATCTGTGCTTTCCTCCTTGTCAGCAGTTGTCAGCAGGGTGCAGACACCCACTCTTGGGGTCTCCATATGAGAAGCCCCTCCTCAACCCGACTGACTTGACAAGCTCAGGGGTGCCAGTGAGTGGACTATAAAACGTCACACAGGCAGTGAAATCTAATGTCTCTGTCTCTTCCTTGAGTGGCCTATAAACATCCCTCCCTTAAAAGAACAAAAGAAAAGCCCTGCTTCCCATTGTGAGTTCTGGCCTTGGCTGCCCCAACTGTCAGAGCCACAGCTGAGGACCTCTGGCCTCCCAAGCCTTTCGTTTTTGCTCTGTATTCCCTCTGCTCCAGTCCCCTGACATCCAAAGCTCTTCTTAAAACATCCTTTGATATCCAATTTCCTTTTGATATGGCCCCTACTGTCAAAAGCACATTTTTGTTTTCTTGCTGGAGAACTGATCCAAATTCCTCTTCTCTGTACCCACAACTTCCTGGTTCTGCTCATGGATCCCCGGGCTGGTGCGCTTAATCCTCACAATCACTCAACCTGCTCTTTTCCAGGGAAGCCTCCTACACTGAAGCATGCACCTACTTTTTCTTTCTTTAACATCCAACATTCTAATCTAGCTTTTCTTGCTTGACCATTCTTTTCCCTACATGACAGAGTGTTACACATTCAGATTCCTCCCAGTTAATAGACTGGATGCTTTTTTAAAGAGGACCAACAGAGGCTTTTCAAAGCCCCGGCAAGAAACTCCAGTACTTTGTTTAAGAATCATTCTGTATTTTGAATATGAATGTCTCTTAATTTTGAATGCCCAGTGAGGTTAAAGACAGACAAAAATTATTGAGTGCCTACTATATGCTTGGCAGAGAGATATCTGTTTAATAAATGTCTTTATTCAAACACCTTCCTATCTCCCTTGTTCCCTAACTCCTTTCACTTATTTTAGGTGGGTAACTCAAGCGCAGTGTGCTCTGGAGTATGAGAGAAAGCAATGTTGTAAGCAACCATGGAGAAGGCATGGTGAGATGTGGGCTGCCCTCCTCTCCTGGGCGGGGCTGAGGAACTTGGCAGTGGAGGATGGGCTGTGAGCATCAGCAGGCTGCTTTGGGGCAGGCAGGACGGAGCCTTCACCATGACTGCATGGGTAACCAGTCCCCAGACAATTAAGAGTTAACTGGATAAATTTGGGGTTATCCAGGACCTCATTGCTCCTACTACTCCTTTGATTCCGGTAAACTCAGTGTAATGACTTCCACTTTCCAGAAATAATCCATGGGGTTAAGAACTTTCTCCAAGAAGTCACAGGGAGGGTGGGGTGCCCCCTGCAGCAGAACCCTCCCCACATGGAGCTGACTTTGCAGCCCATCACCAACACACACACCATGACCTTGTCCCTGGCGCCCACAGTGTCTGGCTCCATGACCACTAAGGAGGCTCTGCCTGCCACTGCTAGGAGACCTCAATGACTCAAAGTCAGAGTGTGCATAGGTGTGGGGCTCCATTCTAATTCTCAGGGCATTCACACTGTCCCGGCAACTCACCCCCAGAACAGATCCAGATATGGCAGCCAGCAGATAAAGACCTTTATGTGTGGGCAACACCAGGATCATTTGCATGTAGGAAAGAGGCCATCCCCCACCCCGTCCATTTACACAGGCAGAATGTGCCCTGCCACTTGGACCTAAAAAGACCTCTGCAAGCACCACAAGGTTTATGAAACCAAAGAGAACCAGCAACAAACTCACTGAATCAGAGGGAAGTAGCAGGGGCTTCTTCCCCTCCCCTGATGTTCACACTTGGCCAATTTGTTTAATTTCCTTGGCAACTATGGACACGCTAAACTCACAAAAGTTAATTCTCTGAGAGAAGAAAGATGAATCTTAGATAAACAAGGCTGCATTTGGGGAGGTGGGAAAAGCCACATGATGCATGTTCTCGTCTCCCCTTCCACCCAACTCACCTGTCATCTTCCTGTGCTTCCTCATTGCAAAACCAGCATTCCTCTCACGGTCAGCTATGCACAAAATATCCTTCTGTTCTCCTGGTCACATCAAAGCACCTTCACGCTATGCAGACAGGTCATTGAGGGAACGGAGAAAATTAACAAACGCACCTAGGTTATTTCTATTAAAATTAGCCCCTCAGCCGGTAGGTTCTGTCAGTTTCCATTGAACACAAACTCTGACAAGTCTGGTGAAAACTTTTAACCTTTCCAGGTTGTGTCAACAGCTTGCAAACACAACAGGAGGATGGTACCTCTGAGTTCTGCCTTTCCTTTTGGAATAGAGGAGGTATCAGGATTTGTTACCAGCAGCTTTCATGTTTATCTTCACTGCTCTGCTCACTCCCCACTGCCACTTAAGGAGCATACAAACACCTTACTGGATAAAGACAAACATCTGTCAATTGTCTATAAGGTCCTGATGAGATTTAGCTTTTGCCTACTTCTCCCCTCATGTCTTAGCCCACTCTCCCCTGCCCTCTACTCAGCTCCACTGAAGGCTACCTTATGGAATTCTTCAAAAAAGCAGGTAGAGTTCCTCCTGCCACAGGGTCTTTGCATATCCTGTTCCTTAGCATGGAGCCCTCTTCTTACCTAGTGATATGGTTTGGCTGTGTCCCACCCAAATCTCATCCTGAATTATGGCTCCCATAATTCCCACATACTGTGGGAGGGACCCAGTGGGAGATAATTGAATCTTGGAGGCAGTTTCCCCCATACTGAACCATCTGATGGTTTTATAAGGGGAAATCCCTTTCACTTGGTCCTCACTCTCTCGTCTGCTGCCATGTAAGATGTGACTTTCGTCTTCTGCCATGATTATGAGGCGCCCCGCGCACCAAGCCATGTGGAACTCTGAGTCCATTAAACCTCTTTTTCTTTATAAATTACCCAGTCTTGGGTATGTCTTTGTCAGCAGCATGAAAATGGACTAATACAGCTAGTTAACCCTTACTCATCTCTTGGGATCTCAACTCAAAAGTAACTTTCTCAGGAGAGGGATGGTCTAAAATTTATACTCTCACAGCCCTTATACATTTATAATGAAGCATGTTCCATACTTGGGTATTATATATAGTATTTATGAAATTATTTATCTAAGGTCTGTTTGCCCACTAGAATAAAAGTTTCATGAGAGCAGGAACAATGTGTGATTTGTTCCAACACGGAACACGATATATACTCACTAAGTGTGTTTAATTATTAGATTAATTAATAATTTTATCATGTCATACCTCTAGTTAAACATTTTCCAGTGGTTCCCATGATATATCATAAAGTCTGAAGTCTTCCAAAACCATCTGTAATGGAATCTCACCCAATCATAGGAATTCAAGATTATTTATTATTAATCCCCTCAAAGGTACTCTCCTCTTCTGCCAAGGTCATTGGTTGACTGTGCCTCAACCATTGCCCCTCATCTAAAATAGCTTCTTTTATCTCCCCTCTGATTATTCAAATCTAGTAACGCATGAAAATGCAGGGGCATGTGGACACCATAACACAATGTAAGGAATGCAGCTCTAGCTCAGAGTCCTAGGTTCAAATTCATCTATCATGACATATTATGTGACCTTGACCAAGCCACTTACATGCTCTGAGCTTCTCTCTTTTAAAAGAACAAAAGTGATATCTACAAGGCTACTGCGGAAGTTAAAGCACATGGTAGATACTAGGTAATTATTAGCTCCACTTCCATTCTTCAGGTGAGACCATCAAAAACCTATATGGTGAAAAGTTGGCATAATGGAGAAGCAGCATGGACCAAGTTCATCTACAAAATTAGTTGCCAGGAAAACACAGGTTTATCTTCATAAGCTGGCAAGGAGATTCTCAAAAGTGGTATACTGGTGTCAGGCAGACCCTGGAGGTAGGTCTGCTCTTCCTGGTAGCAAAGCAATCTATGGTCACAATGATTTGTTTCTTAAAGGGCCCTAAAAAAACACTAGTTCTTATCAAAGCTTAGCATCCTGTGTCTTTGACCATCTTGTTCAATGAGAAAGGGTTTAGGCAGCATCTGCTACATGTTCAACATTCTAGTTATTACTGGAGAGGATGAAAAATATTACACATGGGCCTTTCCCACAAGGTATTAATAGTATAGCCAGACAGGAAAGAATTGCCTGATGAGGTGAGACCATACAGAATTGAGTTTTAATTGTGTGCTATAGACTAAGTTCAGAGGAGAAAAAACAATCAAAATAATTACTCATTCATTTAATAAGCATCTGTTAAGTATTTACCAAACACAGGACAATGAATTAAAAAACTAAAACATAACCAGCTTTTTAGGAGCTTGTAACTCTCTCTACCTGTGATCCCCTTTGTTCTATCCATCCAAATCCTACTCACCCATGAAGGCCTTGGTCAAATCACACAACCCCCATGAAGCCTTCCTTAACCATTCTGGACCAGCTCCCCCTCCTCCCATCTATACTTCTCAAACATTTTCTATTTTTCACACTGATTTTACCACTCACCTCACATTTGCATGGCCTGTGCTGTCAAATACAGCCATCTCTACTTGCATAACTCTCATTTCACTTTTTTTCTCAGTATATACATCTTTCCATCTATTTATAAACCCTGGGAGGCCAAGGGCCCTTGAATCTTCTGCCGCAGGTTTAAAACAAATGCATTTTTATTTGAATTAAAGTAGGTCTTCCTACCAGCAGTTCAAAGTAGAAAGAGGGGATAAGGATGGAAAGTGCCCTTTATGGAACACGTGCTATGTGCTGGGTCCTTCCCTCAGGCCTATTTAAATCCTTATAATCCTAGAAGAAGGTACTGAGTCTTCTTGGAATCCTTCCTCTCCTCCTACACACATCATCCTGAACATGGTCACTGAGCAGCCAGCATCTGCCCACCTTGGCCCTGGCTACATTCATTGCTGGAGTGGGAGTATATTTAACTGTTTCCAAAAGCAGGGAGGTAATTACTTGCTGTATCCAATGAGCTGGAATCACCCGTGCTCTGCTTGTTTCTAATACGCCCATCAACCAAAGCTAAACACACAGGAGACCACCATTAGAAAACGCAGGCTCTTTTTGCATGACTGCCTATTCGAACAAACTCACAAAGGTCTTAAATCCAAGTAAGACCATCTAAGCATGCAAAAGTTTAAAAATGATGGGTGGCAGTTTTGCCAGGATGTACGAAACTGCAGTACTTTTTTTATTTTTAAAGGAAGTCCACTATTCTCCACTTCCCAAAAAGTTCTTTGTTCTTTTGTTCTAACAAAGTAAATTATTCCTCACCTTGGGCAAGTTGGTAGGAACGTGAGAAAATTACATTAAATCAGACATCCTTGAGATCAAAATAGATTGGAACAGGGGTTCTCTTTGTTTAAAATAGATCTTCAAAGAGAAAGCAAAAGAGCTTAAGGGAAGAAAAAGTTGTCAAACACCCTCAAGCACTTTGGAAGCACCTAAGATCTACAAACTATTGATATGTTAATTAAAATTTACTTTTATCTAGTATAGGTGTTTGCTGGTCATGGTCTCATTACCCTGTGGCTCTTTTGGCCCTTGAATAAAATTTCATTTCTTGAAAGACATTAGAAAATGCTTCTTTTTCTCTCTTTCAGATGGTTTCCTCTCCCTTATTGCAATTTAACAAGACTTCACTCTGGCTTAAAGCTGGACACCGAATCCCAGAGAGAATACACTATCCATTCACTCCATCCACCAGTAGCCTTCTGACCAGATCAAAAACAAGCCATATTGGACAAGATACAGAAAAAGTAGAAAATTTTAATCAGTGAGTAATTAATAACTCTGTATTGACCAGTTGCCAGAGTAGGACTTCTCCGGAATTTAAAATGTCTAGAGAAAGAAAATCCTGTTCAGCGATAACCCTTCTATTTCAATTCTGCAAAGCCCTCACTGCTGAAAATTCCTTCAGGGCCCAATATAAATGTCCATGGGATAGTTTATCTCCTCTGGTTCTATTCCAGAGAAGATGTCCCTTCCAGGTTCTTGAAATTTCTTCCTTAAGTGATCCTTAGTACTGATCCTGATCTTGAACCAGTCAGAAAATAAGGTCATGCAAAATAGTAAACTTAAACCATCAGGAGTCAAATTCAGATTCTTAAGTGTCTAAGCAGTCTTGTGACTTTGCAGTGAGCCAATGATTTTTTTTAATATTAGTTCATGTTTTCTTTTAAAAAGCTGATCCCCTGCACAATGTTACTGCTAATAGAATTTTTACTTTCTTCCGGAACAGAGGTTGGCAAACTGACCTGTGGGCTGAATGCCTGTTTATATAAATAAAACTTTATTGGAAACACAGCTATACCGATTTGTTGACATATTATCTATGGCTGCTTTCTTCTTACAGCAGCAGGCAGAGTTGAGTAGTTGTAAGAAAGACCACATTGCCTGCAAATCCTAAGACATTTACTGTATGGCCATTTACGGAAAAGTCTGTAGACCTTTGTTACTACTAAACCATTACCACTAAAATGCACAGTATCAAAATTACTACTCTAAGGTTTGAGGAAAACATGCTGACTATCTTAAAACCTAAAGCCAACTTCTATTGTATGATTAATTCAACAGTGGTCATTCTGGAGACCTTCAAAGAACCATAATCACCTTTTATGATCTAATTTGCCATCACCATCTACAAACCCTGTTTTGCTATCTCATTTGACACACCCTACCAAAAAATTAGGAATGTGCCAATACTGTCTGTAAAAAGCACTAACCAGCAGCACCATATGATAATAACACGCCAGGCGCGGTGGCTCACACCTGTAATCCCAGCACTTTGGGAGGCCGAGGCAGGCAGATCATGAGGTCAGGAGACTGAGACTTCCTGGTCAACATGGTAAAACTCTGTCTCTACTAAAAGTGCAAAAATTAACTGGGTGTGGTGGTGCACGCCTGTAATCCCATCTACTCAGGAGGCTGAGGCACGAGAATCGCTTGAACCCAGGAGGCGGAGGTTGCAGTGAGCCTAGATTGTGCCACTACACTCCAGCCTGGTGACAGAGCAAGACTTCGTCTCAAAAAAATAAATAATATTAACCAGTACCATAAGCACTGGTGCTAAGCATGTTACGTATATTGTTATGTAACCAAGATGTAAGATACACAAGGGTAGGGTTTTGTCTGTTTGGTTTACTATTGAGTCCTTGGAACTTAGACCAGTGGCTAGCACATTGTAGCCACTCAACAAAAATTTGATAAATGAATGAAAGTTCGTTCTCCCATAAAGGCCACGGGATTTATCCTGGTATTGACAAAGTGACACGCAGAGATTTGAAACCAGGTGGTTTCAGTCAACACCTCACTGCCTCTGTTATCACATGGTTCAGCCAGCACACCCTCATCCAGCCCATCTTGTTTTCAATTAAATAAACACCCTTTGGCAACGGAATAACTAAATCTAACCTGATTAAATAGTAAGCATTTATTGGGAGTTGATTTACTTAGCACTGTATTAGAAACTACAAACCTAAAAAGAAATCTAAGATGCTTTTGCCTGTGGCACATGCAGAATAGTACGCTTGTTAAAAGCATGAGCTCTGAAAGACTGCCTAATGTTCACATCCTAACTCCATTATTTCTTTGCTATGTTACCTTGGCAAGTTATTGACCTTCCCAGTGCCTCAGTTTCCCCATCTGTAAATGGGTGTGATTACAGTATCTGAGAGCTTGATCCACAGTAACAGTGCCTATGGCATTCTAAGTACTAATATGTATCTGTGAGTGATTTGTTATTACAGTCATGTGTCCCATAAAGACATTTTGGTCAATAAGGGACCAAATATGACAGTGGTCCCACAGGATTATAATGAAACTAACAAATTCCTATTGCCTAGTGATGTAGCCATCAAAATGTCTTACGGCAATGAGTTAATCACATTTGTGGTGATGCTGGTGTAAACAAACCTACTGCACTGCCAGTTGTATAAGAGTACACACAGACTGGCCAGGCGTGGTGGCTCACGCCTGTAATCCCACCACTTTGGGAGGCCAAGGCGGGCGGATCACGAGGTCAAGAGATCATGACCATCCTGGCCAACATGGTGAAACCCACCTCTACTAAAAATACAAAAATTAGCTGGGCGTGGTGGTGCACACCTGTAGTCCCAGCTACTCGGGAGGCTGAGGTGGAGAATCACTTGAACCCAGGAGACAGAGGTTGCAGTGAGCTGAGATCACACCTCTGTACTCCAGCCTGGCAACAGAGCGAGACTCAGTCTCAAAAAAAAAAAAAAAAAAAGTACACATAGAATTATGTACAGCATATAATACATGATAATGATAATAAATGACCATGTTACTGGTTTGTGTATTTATTATAATATGCTTTATATTGTTATTTTAGAGGGTACTCTTATTTTTTTTTAAATGATAACTGTAAAACAGCCTCAGGCAGGTCCTTCCAGAGATATTCCAGAAGGAGGCATTGCTGTTATAGGCGAGGACAGCTCAATGCCTGTTATTGCCCTTGAAGACCTGCCAGTGGGACAAGATGTGGATGCGGAAGAGAGTGATACTGATGATCCTGATGGTCATAGAGTCATCCATAAGCCCTAGAACTCTCTTCCACTACTTCCTCTGGTAAATTTCTACTCATCCTTCTTGTTGGACCTTAAATGTCACTTCCCTGCACTAACCTTCCCTGAGCTCCTTGTCGTCCAACTGGATCAGTATTCACAACGCAATCCTCATACACCGCACGCCCTGCACTTCTCTCCCCATGGATATGGCGCTCCTGGACTTGTGCAATAACTGTCAGCTACATGTGTGGAGTTGTTTGTTTCCTTGTGTCTTGTTTTCTTCTGTATTCCTGCTCCACACATAGGAGACTTCCATAAATGTTCCTGGCCTGAATGACTGTGCAGTGTAGACCTCCCCCCAAAAAGGAGAGATTGTTGTGAGTTTGAAAGTCTGCAGAAAAGTGAGACCAGAGATAGTAAGACAATAAAATGAAGGAGGCTGAATGGTTTGCAAGTCTCGATTTTATTTTATTTTCTCTTTTTAAGGTGAAGGAACAATAGCAGTATGTGATTTCCAGAGAAGAATGTGTATAGCTTATCCTCAAATCTCAAAACCTCCGTTAAGTAGTTCTAGAGGAGGTAGGGCTGGGTTTTGTCTTCTGTTGAGACAGATGCAGTGATTATTGGAAGGCATGCTTACTGGTGCACTGGTTCCTTTACCACAAGTCTGGGAATTACCACTGTATTCCCCAAGGAGGAAGAAAACCTGGGTAGGGAGATTTTCTTTTCAAATAACGTTGATTTGGTGATTGATGGCAACACTACAAAATAAACTTTTACTTTTGTTAATTCAATACGGTTCTTGAGTGGTAACTGTTCAAGTTTATATACATATAAGTATATAATATCTTTCTTCTGCTCTCTAATTTGCAATTATTCAATTCAGAAATCCTGATTCTTACTAAAGCATAAGGTATGGGTTCTCTTAAGATTCTCACCTATCTTATTTCTTAAGATATTACCAAGTATGCCCTTATTTTTGTGAAAGTATAAACCTTATCTCCATTTAGCTATCACAGACGGAAAATAAAAAATGTTTTAAAAACTAAGGAAAAAGAATTGGTCTTAATATGCAATGCAAATGAGTGAATTTTATAAAAGGCAAAGATAAAAAAATTATAATCCCTTTGGCATGCTATTCATTAAGAAAATTCTTCCTAAGGACTATGAGTTTTAAACATGCTCAGCAAGTCAATCATCTATTCATTCATTCAATATTTATTGGGCCTTCATTTATTCACTCATTCATTCAATTCAACTAATTTATCGAGCAACCCTGTGTATAAGCCTCCTGCCAGGTGTGGGAGGTTGGGTTCACTGAATTAGACATGTACCTGAGTAACTGTGCCAGTGCAGATGGGAATAACGTAAACTCCACACTATTCAAAGTGTGCTCCATGAACTGCTGCTGGTCCTCATATTGGTCATTGTTGGTCTGGGGCAAGAGAAGTACAGAAACTGAGAGTAAGCCTTTTAAACCTTGCCCATATATGTGGTTGTGTAATTTTGTGTCTGTTAACTCTGATAATAAAAAAATGGAGCTTGTATTTTTAACTGCCTTTTTCTTTTACATTGTACTTTATAAAAGTATTGATCCGTCATGGACTGGGGGGCATGGGGCCAGTTCTTGACCACAGAAAGTCTGAGAAGCCTTGCTCCAGGAAAGTAGCACAGTGCCAGGAAAGAGGGAGAGTAGGAGAGTGTGCGCGTTTCCAGCCTGGGAAAGGGAAGCGGGGAGCAATCTGAAAAGCCTCCCCCAGGGGGAGTGGCATTTGAGCAAAGCCTAACAGGATGGGGACGGTTTGGAGGCAAAGACAGGAGAAAGGACGTTTTGAGGCAAAGAGAAAGGTTGAGACCAGGAAGTAAAGGGTTTATGCAGGGTGCCACGCGTATTTAACGCTCTGTAAAGCACAGAGCAGGTGAGTAATAACGATAATAATAGCAGCTAACATTTATTGAACACTTACCGCAAGCCAGGCTCTGTGCTAAGAACATGCTGGGAATTATCTCATTTGTTCCTTCCAACTACCTGCAGGGACACTGATTTGTGAAAATCGTTCCCAGACAGACGAAGGATATTAAATAGGAGGTGAGAGTGCCCCTCGGGGCAATGGGCTTCAAGAGCACAGGCAGACGGGAGTCAGATGCCGTTCAGGGACAGCTGGGCACCAACTCTATTGTCTGTCTCCTCCTAGACGAGGATGTTGCCTTACTGGGCCTGAGTCAGGCTTGTCAATGTCCTCTTTAAGTGGTGGGCATAATATTGTCCTGCAAGTTCTTTTGGAATGGTGATGTGAGCCCAAGGACAAGAATGAATGGGCAGGTAAACAGAAAGCATTGGCTTGCCAGGTCTAGCACAGCCTAGCCTTGCTGCAGGCCTTCTTCACAACCCTGGGGACAGCTCTGCTGGGCTGTGCTGCATCTGGCTCCTGCTATGAGTAGCCCCCTGGAATAGGTAAGATTTTGTGCCTCTGGCTCATTAAATGCAGACCTTAATCTAATCTTACAAGGTAAGTGTTCTGCTCTTTCTAGTTAGTACAGAAATGCTGCATTTGCTTTTAAGTAAGTGTGAAGTGATTTGTAAAGATGTTTCGAACTCAGGCCTAACTGCCTCCAGAGATGCAGGAAGTAAGACCAGAACAGTAGGTGGGGGCCAAGACATAGATGGAGGCCCTGATTCCCAGGCTTAGGACCTGAACTTTGATTCTGAGGACAGCAGGGAACATAAAAATCACATGGGAGTTTCTTTACCACCACAAAGAACATTGTTTGGCTCAGCAGGACAATATGGTGGGAAATGACAAAGTAACTCCTGTGGCCCTAGGTCAGGTTCTCTTGAGGAAAACAAAAAGGCTGGAATGATATAGCTCTTCGTAAGCCAGGTGCCTCCAGTGCCTGCAGTTATTCCCAAGTCCACATTTTGCAGACAGGGCCCTAAAATGTCTAGCTAGGAAGTTCCTGAGCCTGTTTTTTTAAAATTCTACACACACACACACACACACGCGCGCGCGCGCGCATGTGTGCACGCATGCAGATATATACATCCTCACCTTTTCTTGAGATTACTGCTCAGAAGAAGGCACATTTGGTTTGGTCTGCTTACCAGTTTGTGAAGCACTTCAGCACCTTTTAAGATGTCAAGTGCCATAAAATCAACATCCTTGTTATCGTGGTAAATTGACCTTCGTTGCCAAGGCAAAGTCAGAGACAGAGTTAACCATGACAGCCACGGATAGCTGTTCTTTGAGGGCCAAAATCATGATTTTCAATGTTTTTCCATCTGAAATAGGGGAACATTACTCACTACAGCCTATAACTGTTTCCTGTCCCATGAAGCTAAATTCCTACACCAGCAATATGGTCTCAACAGAAGCCCTGAAAACAGAAATGTCATTCCGCAAAGTTCTTATTTCAGCCAACAAAGCTTTAAGTTTAGACTTAACTGTGAAACTGAAAATTTGGCTCACCACAGAGGGAACTGGAGAGACTTTTTTTTAAAACACCAGGAGACTGATGTCACTGCTTTGCCTATCCAATGTCATCTCATCCCTCTCCCCCAAACCCAAGCAAACTCTGCAGTAAGTGACAAACGGCTGAAATTTCAGCTTTACCCCTCAGCTAGCAGGCACTTCCAAACTCATTTAATGCTCAGGTAAGTTTTAGCTTTAAAAAACTTGGTGGGGAAAAAGACCAGGTAATTTATCCCCTATTCCATGAAAAATAGGGGAGTGGGGACCTATGTTAATATGATCTTTGGCAGAAAAATGCAGTGTTGTTAGGCCTGGTTTCTCATACAGATTTGTTTACTGTATCCATATTTACCAAAATGTTTGTTGCTGTGACTACAAGAAATCAGGGATTAATATTTACCTCTGTTACATGAAAGAACTTACTGTCCCTTTTCTGCAAGTATTTGGAGTCAGAGATTCCTTAAGTAAAAATGCTATAGGCGAATGCTACACCTGAAAAATGGCTTAGCAAGATGCTGAGTTCTAACCCACTCTGATGAAATTGGTTATATAATTGGCCTTGCATCACGGATGGTTATCCCTATACTTTGTTCTTGTCATTTCAATCAGCCCAAGCAAGTGCACCCCTTCTGATTTAGAGACCCAACCAATATTTGCCCACATAGACATGGTCAGGACAACCCCCAGGGCCTTCGTATGTTGGCTCTTGGCTCAGACGGTATAAGAGTCCATTTATGACATCAAAATATTATGCAAACTCCCACAACATTAGAGTTATGCTTTTAACCTATTCATTTAAAACGCTGACTAGTTATTTAGCAGTGCTTTAAAAAATATTTCTAAATCCCAGAAGCATCTACATTTATGTGAAAGATAGAGCAGAACATGTTGCGTGTACAGTAGGCACTATTTGGTGGCAGGAGTCTGTGGCTTCCTCTACCCCCAGTGAAGCCTAGAGGACTACAGGGATCCAGCACCCACGGGTTTAGAGTCTTGGGTCTGGTCCAATGAAGACACTGCTTTCTTTCATATCTCCAGAGTCCATGAAGGAGCTGGCTTTTGCATCCTTTAATTTGGCTGCCTTTACTGGGAGGTGCTTCACCATGAAGGCTTGGTAATGGATATTCCAAAAAAAAAAAAAAAAAAAAAAAAAGTAAATAGGAGCCACATTCAAGAGCACCATTTAAAATGAAAACCCACATGAGGTCTCCCAGCAAACCACTAACTTTAAAGGGAGCCTGGCTGACTAAGAAGACAGGACACTGGATCCTGGACATGCTGCACCACACAGCCTACCGGCCACAGCCCTGCTTCTTCTGACCATGGAATTTCCAAAACAGACTCCCTCAAGGAAAGCCAAGAGCACATTTTTGTGGCATTAGAGTGAAGTGAGGTTTCTCTTTATTAGAGAGAGATGGCATTGTAAATAGGCTCATTTTCCCTCATAAGGTACCAGTCTCCAAAAGACTGCCTTCCCGGAGAAGTACCCTGGGAAGGAAAATGCCTCAGTTATGGTACCACACGGTTTGGGGGACTCCAGCTGTCTCCAAAAAGCCCTGAGAAGGAAGGATCCACTTCAGCATCACAATTTTTCTGAACCAAGCGGGGATCAACAATGTGGGCACCAGAACTAAATGATCCAGTAATTATTCTACAAGGAGGTCCCAAAGGGCCCAAAAGCCATGACGTAATGAACAAGAGGAGGCTCAGCTCCAGAGGGCTTCCTTTAGGAGGTGAGTCATGAGCTGTGTTTCGCACTGGCAGAGAGGAAAGCTACGTGGGTAGGGCAGAAAAAAGTGAGCTGTGTCTAGGGGACAAGATGAATTGGATAGGTGACTCAGTGTCAAAGATCCACCACTAGTGAAACACTGTAGACCAGGCAATGTAAAGGTGTCCCATAGGAACCCACTGTTGATCCTTCAGCACTTAAAAAAAAAACAAAAAAAAAAAAACCACTGTTCTTGATGCAGGATGAACCATTTTAGCAGTGAGGGGCAAGATGAATTGGGACAGCAGGGAGACTAGCTATGAAAATGGAGTAATCATTCAGGTGTGGTATAGATGGCATTGGAATGAAGATGGTGAATACAGGAATGCAAATTAATAAATTAGGCTCAACCAAGAGATGACTCCTGAGCAAATTATCAGACTTACTGCCCAACCGTGAGCCCAGTTTTAGGATTTTAGGGTTTTAGACAAAACAGTATAGGGCTTGGCTATGTATACCACTGGCCTACAGTACAACCTATTGCTACCCTACAAATAAGACAACAGCAGTTTAAGACCCCCACATTTCCTCTTCCCGTAAGCACCTCACAACATATTCACCTATCACCGGATACCCCATTCCTGGACCAAGTGGCCATTCCTTTGAGGTGACTGATTCAACAAGGTAGTGAAATAAAGAACTTACCCAGATGATTACAAATGCCACTGAAATGTGACACTTTCAAATTGGAGAGGGCATGAAGCTCAAATGATATGCTCATTTTATGGAGGAAGAAGCAAAGACTGAAAGCATTGACGAGGTTTCCTCAGGCTCTGAGAGAGCTGAACTGGGTGCTGGGTGAGTTCTGTTCCTGGCTCTACCCCTGAAATACTGGAAGAAGCTGAGAGAATTTTTTTTTTTTTCTGAGCCTCAGATTCCACATTTGTAAATAGAAAAAATATAACTAAATGGCTCCTAGGTCCCTGCTAGCGCTAACTTCTCGTGTGATCAGTGCTTCTAAAATTGCAATGTGTCCAGGTGGGGAAGTTCATTTACCCCCTATCTGGTTTACGCTCACTTAAGGGAGTGATTTCTTTCCTCTGAGGCTCTCATCTTGCCCATTATTCAGAGTGAGCTGCCTCCTGGTGTGCTGTCAAAATACATCAGCTTCAAAGACAAACACACACCTTTCAATCCCAGTCCAAGAGAGTTTACTGTATAATTTATGATAATGTTAAGTCTGTTTCTCATAAATGTTAATGGTGCTACATTTTTTTTCATAGATGGGTAATTCTCAGAAAAGCAGCTGGATGTTAAAAGTTACTTTTTTTTTTTTTTTTAACATAAACTGCCTCAGCCAACAAATCTGATTAAAACAAAACTCTCCAGGATTGCAAGGCACAAAGATTCTGTTAATGGTAGTAAGTAAATCCAAACAAAAATCATTCAATGGTTCTGTTCTTATAATTGTTTATCTACCATGATTTGATTAAGTTCACATTCACAGACTTTTCTCCATTTTAATGTGTAGATATTAAGAACTTTTTACCTTAATCCAATTCTTTCCACTCCTATAAATTGCTGAACTTGTACATTAGTATTAATATAACATGCCTAAGTACCTCCCAAAGTAAATTCTTTCCTGCTAAAAATATTTTGCTAGCAAATATTCGGCCTTTTCTCATTTATAGAAACTGTAACCTTTACTTCTAAGTGCCATGCCTTCATCTTTTATACTCTGTAGAATTGTTTTGACTGCTAAATGTGTTTGAGGGATTCTCTCCCAGACATTAGAAAGTTGGATTTTGAAATCATTTGAATCTTTCAAAGTTATTCCCTGATGAAAGAAAATGCATCAATAATTTCAGATTAGTTACTGTACTGGAGCTTCTGAAATTCCAAATTTTCTATTTTGAAGCATCAATTTATAGAAGAATGTAAGTATTCTTAATTTTTGAAGCTGTAAAATGCAATAACAATAGACATATTTTAACACAGAAAGATAAAGACTTCAAAAGTACATAAACAGCCAGAAAAACATACAAAAGAATTAGTTTAAACACCTTCAAATTGCTTGGGCTGAAGATACCTGGGTTCTAATCCCTCCTCCACTTGATAACTCTGCAACCTCATTCATTGATTCATACATTTATTCAACAAAGGCATATTCGGTTTGACACCAAGGTACTGTGCTGGGCATTAGTTACAGAGAAATGCTAGATATGGTCTCTATTCTCAAAGAGCCCATAGTGTAGGGGAAGAAACAGCCATGCCAACAGATATTCCTACAGTGTGGTGGGAACATTAATACAGATATACAGAGAGTATTGGAAAGGAAAGAGGGTAGGGGTGGGGGAATGTCAGGGTTTCAAGTTTTCTTAAGGAAGGTGATTCCTCAACTGAGCCTTCAGGCCTGCCCTGTCTCTCGGCTTCACAGGGCGCTTGCGAGGCTCTCGTAAGATAAAGCCCGGTAAAGGCCCTGTGAACTAAAGCACAAAAGAGCTGTACTGGGATTATTTTCCATGGTGAGAAATAGAAAAGCTACAGCATAATGAGTGAGTTCTTTTGCATCTCTGGCTATTAAGGAAAACAACCAAACATGATTTGGAAGAGGGTTTTAAAAAATCCAGTTTCAGCAGATATTCTCACTCTTATTTGTATGTACAGAGGACTTAAAATGAAAGGACTATATATCTCCATTTCACAGATCAGGTCATTTAGGCACGGGGCCCCGAGAGTTAAGAAAGATGGCTAGGGGAAAGAGAAAAAGAAGTCTCAACCAGAGGTCAGAGAGAGCAGCTCAGGAACCTGGAGCCGGACGGCAATGGTGGGGGATCGCGTCTTCCTTCTGTGACACTCTCCTCAAGGGTGACGCTACCCCTGCCAAAATAGGAAGGAGGAATGATTTTTTTTTCCTTCATAAAAACAAGTCAGAAAGGAAATAAAATCCACGTTTAAAACTCCCAAATGTTTTTTGAAACAAGTATTTTCTTCATTTCTTTTCCAAGGCAGACAGAGCAGGCGTTAAGGCTGAGTTCCTCTTGTCATGTGAAACAAAGATGGCCCTGACTGCCATGTACTGGGCGACCTATAATACTGACATCAAGCGCAAAAAGGAAACAAAAAGAAAATAAAAAAGGAATTCGTGAGGGTCGGAGTTTTTGGAAGATGAACATGGGATGACAGCATGAGCTGGGTGTTGAAGTCGGGAAGATGCAGTTAACAGAGGAGGAGGAGGAGGGGTGGGCGCCATGGAGCAGTCCTGTGAGCCAAGGTGCAGGAACAAGCACTCAGCTTACCCAGAGGGAGGACCGCTTCCCAGAGATATTCTCAGGGGCAACTTTCGTGTTTTGGTTTGTTTTGTTTCTTGAGACAGGGTCTCGCTTTGTCACCCAGGCTGGAGTACAGTGGTGCAATTTTGGCTCACTGCAACCTCCACTTCTGGGCTCAAGCAATTCTCCCACATCAGCCTCCTGAGTAGCTGCGACCACAGGCATGTACCACCGTGCCTGCCTAAGGTTTTAAATTTTTTTTTGTATATGTATGTGTGTGTGTGTATATATATATATATATATATATATATATATATATATATATATATACATATACACACACACAAAATATATATATATACAAAATATATATATGCACAAAATATATATATACACAAAATATATATATATACACACACAAATATATATACACACACACAAATATATATATATATATACATATATATCTCTACATTTTTTTTTTCCCCCAGAGACAGGGTTTTGTCATGTTGCCTAGGCTGGTCTGGAACACCTGTACTCAAGCCATCTGCCTGCCATGGCCCCCCAAAATGCTGGGATTGCAGGCCACCACACCCAGTCATCGGGGCAACTATCCTTCAGGGCTTCCTCCAGTAGGGCTGCCCAGGTTGGCCTTGAGGGCCACAATAAAAAATCTGACTTAGTTATACTCCTTCCCTGTCCCCAACCACAGTTATTCTTGTGGATGAGGCAAATGGCAGCAGGACAGCTGGAGTATACCAGAGTTGACTCATTTATTTTATGCACGCTTAGTGTGGCAGCCCTGGGGACATGAAGTTCCAGTGAAATCCAGTCTTTGTGCTGGAGAAGCTCACAGATCTGTGGAGGAGGCAGATGCCCACCCATTCACTGTACAGTACAAGGGGTTGAGGGTAACAAAAGAGAGGTGTGCGGCCGGGCGCGGTAGCTCACGCCTGTAATCCCAGCACTTTGGGAGGCCGAGGCGGGTGGATCACGAGGTCAGGAGATCGAGACCATCCTGGCTAACACGGTGAAACCCCGTCTCTACTAAAAATACTAAAAATTAGCCGGGCGTGGTGGCGGGCGCCTGTAGTCCCAGCTACTCGGGAGGCTGAGGCAGGAGAATGACGTGAACCCAGGAGGCGGAGCTTGCAGTGAGCCGAGATCGCGCCACTGCACTCCAGCCTGGGCGACAGAGCGAGACTCCGTCTCAAAAAAAAAAAAAAAAGAGAGGTGTGCAAATGCTAGCGGCAACAGGTGAGGCAGGGAGGAGTTTTGTGAAACAGAGATGATGGTAAAGGAGAACATGAGTGCACAGGGATAAAAACACACAGTACGTTTTGAAGACAAAAGAAAAGCCAGTGTCAGATCTAATGTGGATGACCGTCTGCTTGGGCTGTGGTTCTCAGCTCTGGCTGCCCATTAGAATCATCTGGAGAGTAAATACAGATGCCACATGTCCTATATTTTGCTATGGGTGGTGGCTAGACAGATGTATTTCTATGTAAAAATTTGTTAGGCCATATACTTAAGATTTGCATCCTTTACTGGCTTAAATCACACCTCAATGAAATTAAAAATCCTTATGCTTCAACCCAGACCAATCAAATCAGAATCTGATATGCAAGCAGAGCTGAAGACCATATGCAAGCAGAGCTGAAGACCATTGTTCCAAAGGAGGAATTTTAAAAAAACATACCTGGCCGGGCACGGTGGCTCACGCCTGTAATCCCAGCACTTTGGGAGGCCGAGGTGGGCGGATCACAACGTCAGGAGATCGAGACCACCCTGGCTAACACGATGAAACCCCATCTCTACTAAAATGCAAAAAAAATTAGCCAGGTGTGGTGGCAGGTGCCTGTAGTCCCAGCTACTCGGGAGGCTGAGGCAGGAGAATGGCGTTAACCCGGGAGGCGGAGCTTGCAGTAAGCCCAGATTGCACCACTGCACTCCAACCTGAGTGATAGAGCAAGACTCTGTCTAAAAAAAAAAAAAAAAAAAAAGGAATAAAAAAAAAAATACCCTACTTTAAAGGCCACATATTTTTAAACATGAATCAAAGCCTTAGATTCCACTATCTACTACGGAGAAATTAACAAAAACAACTAAAATTTATTGAGGTTAAAAATCAAGCCTTATTTCTTTTTTTATTTTTTATTTTTTTTTTGAGATGGAGTCTCGCTTTGTCTCCCAGGATGGAGTGCAGTGGTGTGATCTCAGCTCACTGCAACCTCCGCCTCCCAGGTTCAAGCGATTCTCCTGTCTCAGCTTCCCCAGTAGCTGGGATTACAGGCGCCTGCCACCACACCCGGCTAATTTTTTTGTATTTTTGGTAGAAACGGGGTTTCACCATGTTGGCCAGGCTGGTCTCAAACTCCTGACCTCAGGTGATCCACCCGCCTCAGCCTCCCAAAGTGCTGGGGTTACAGACGTGGGCCACCATGCCCAGCCAATTAAGCCTTACTTCTGATCCTTACCACCACTCCATAACGCAGACTAAGTTATAGCCATACTATTTTACAAATGAGGACATTAAAGCTCAGAGAGGTCACTGTCTTGCTCAAGGGCACAGAGCTAGCAGGAAGTGGAATTGGGTGGCTGTCTGCAGTGGAGGGATGCATATGTCTCCGAAGAGATCCAAGTATCTTTCCTTAAGGGAATTACTAAATATCATCAAATGACTTTTGTAGCCCACCACCATATCTAACCCAAGCTCTAACAACTTCTTTAAAAAGAAGCTTTTGCTGCTACAGAAAGAATTTCTGCAAAGCAGGAAGCCTGAAGTCAGCAATGATTAAACTGCCTCTTGAAACCCTTAGCTACTTGCACGTCTCTTTGTCTTTGGGGTCTCATCTCAGCAATTCGTTTCAGCTTCAGTCTGCACCAGGATCTCAAATCTGTCATGCCGAGGGCAAGAAGAAATGCCCTCCTAACAAGACTCTGGGCATCGCTGGAGCTGCCTGCAATCCAGACTTCCAAAGACTCATATGCTTCATGAGCAGGTAACGAAGCTCATAGGAACAGGAGAAACTGCACAAAAGCAGAAAATGACAATTCAGAACACACACCCATCCAGTGATGGCATTAAGGAAATCCTCAAAGCCCTTAGCAATGTAACTGCCAAAAGAAAAAAAAAATGACTTCTTATAAAAAAAAAAAAAGGGGGCCCAAGTAGAAGTTATAATAAGGATCCATATACATACTGCAGGTTATGAAAATTACTGCAGCATTAAAAGTGATAGTAGAATAATGTCATCTAGTGTATATGAAATCCTGGACAATATAAGATGGGTTGCTTAAGCATAAAGGCTAATACTGCTTAGAAACACCAGGGAAATAAGAACTGTATGTAAGAGGAAAAATATTCACTTGGTATTTCTGGATCACCTCTCTGCTCTTTGCAGGAGGGTAAACAGCATTTCCGGATGGCATCTCAGCAGTTCTTTACATTGAGAGAACTTCTTTCTTTCTTAAGCCAGGCTCTGCTGTTTGAGCTGAAAAGTTCGGGAAGACATTATTCCACATTATTTCTTCACTCCCCATTCTATTTCTAAAATCTCACAGTGGATAACAGAGAGGGCTCTCTTCTATTGTGGAGAAGACTGAGAACCAAGGGAAGCATTTGAAAAGGGGCAGTTTTGGAAAACTGCACACCAACGGTCTTTTCTAAGAATCCAGACACAAGACCTATGGAGCTGGAATATATTTTAAAGTGTCTCCTCCAAATTCTTAATTTTAAAAATGAGGAAAAGACAACTCAGGGCAGTGAAGTGACTTGCCTGAGGTTACACTGACTTCATGGCAGAACTGGGTCTAGTAAAGCCGTAATTTACATTTTATATATGGCTGTATAACGTTTAAAGCCCTTTCTCAGATATGATCTCATAAATACCCTATGGAGGATATCACTTTTTTTCAGATGAAAAAATTGAGGCTAAGAGAATCAGTAATTTTTTTTTTTCCCTAAGCTTACACAGCTAGTAAGGGGTGGATCTTTTTAAGACAGGTGTCTGGAATCCCTCTCTGGTATCCAGAAATTGCCTGTGCCAAGTGTGTGGCTAGCATGCAAACATCCACATCTGTACCAGGCTCCATTTGTCCTGATTTGCTCTAAATGTAAGCTACGCCATCCTCTCTGCCCACACCCCAGATAAGGCTTCTTGCCTGTGCATTACTGAGTAAAATATATTCGGGCAGCTTCAGGCACATGCTGTACTGAGAAAATTGAGACAAAAGGCTAAGGATGTTTGGGCACAGGCAAGAAGCTAGATTACAAAGGTACATCACTTTCATATTCATTTGTACATTTTTCCTCATAAGAAAATTAGGCTTTAATATAACCTCAATTTCAACCTTGTTGCTTTATCGCCCAGAGCCCATTAGAGAGCTATTTCCCAGGGCCAGGAACTTATGACTGGAGGTCAGGAGGCTGAGGTTTTAATCGACTCATGATGAAGCTGCTTTCCCGGGGTGTCACTCACTCTTCTGTCTCAGCTCTGCCCTGTTCTCAGGGTGGTGGGTAGGGGGTGCATCCTACATGAGCAGTGAGGATTTTTCTTAATACACCAGAGGCTGAGTTAACTGCCAATGAGGCGAGGGGGGAGCAGGGAAGGGGATGGGAAACGGCTTCGTTCATTCACTCACAGACCAACATATATCAAAACTGAGCAGCTAAAGCTTGCAAATACACTGCCCAAAATAATGTAAGGGCAGGACGTGTTCCCTGCCCTGGGCTAAACCAGGTGTCTAATCCGTATTAGGGGGCACATGAAGAGCCCCTGAGGAGTTTCACGTGTCCCAAAACAAACAATCCTCAAAAAATTCTTCATATAAAACTATCTGCAAATTGGGAATGTTCTCACCCACTGGTTCTAGATCCACACTGGAAACACCGAGGTAGGCTTAAAAAATGTTGATGCTTGGGCTCCACAGCCCTTTGGAGATTCTAATATCATCGGTCTGGGGTGTGGCATGGGCACTGGGATTTTTTAACTGTCCCTTCCCCGTCTTCCAGGAGATTCTAACATGCAGGCAAGTTTGAGAAGCACAGCTCTAGCAGAGGCCTAAGCCAGATTTCCCAGCCTGCCTCTGACCTGAAATGTCTCCCTAACCTCCATGTCCATACCTGGGAAATAAAAGGGAAGGGCATGACCCTACTGTCTACTTCCTACATGCTGGGGCCAACCATTCCAGGTACTTGACACCTCTGGGTAGGATGCTGGTGAGAACACCAGAGCAATTCACTTCAGCCTGCTGCAAAATCCTCGAAGTCTCGCTTATCCTACTAAATAAAATGTTTATCAGGCCTCAGACTTCAAAACATACATGCGAACAGCCACTGGAGGCCTGTGAGAAGGTTCCTTACCCGCCAGCACCTAGCACCATGCCAGCTCTGCTGATTCCCTTCAAAGCAGATTTCCCTCGCTGCTTCCTGAGGTCAGCCTCCTACCTCTTAGCCCATTATGCAGCCTGGCACTCCTGCCATTTAGGTGTTGGCTGCTTTTCCTTTAAGCAACTCCCTTATCGGGGCTCATGGATAATGCAAACACCAGGAAAATACTATTTTTATATTCTAGTGGGTACAGCTTATAATAATTCATGCTGGTAGGTTTTGTTTCCTATATATTTGGATCCTGACTGCGGTCTACCTCCAGGCAGGAACAAAATGGATGCAGTTGGAGGCAGCGGGGGAGGCTCCCGAAGCGTTTGATGCCGATTCAGCACCCTCTCTGCCCCTCTGAGAGCAGAGTGTGGAGTCTCACCAGTGTTGCTTCTCATCAGGAAGCTCAGGAGACCAACAGCAAGAGGGACGCACTGGAACATGGCTTTCTAGCCAGAGAATCCCAAGAGAAGAATAACCCTTTAGTTTCCGATGTAGGTCATTCTTTAAAAGCAATGCCTTGTCTATATTTATTTAACTATTTTTTAACCTTGTTTTATTTTTTTCCCAGGATAACTTTTCCTCAATTCCTTTGCTTTTCAAATCCTGCCTGGGAGCAATAAAACCTCTATCAATAAGACTTTAAAACCCAGGCTCTGTTACTAAAGAGCCTTGTAACTCTGAGTACTCAAAGACTGAACCCTCTCTGAGCCTCAGTTTCTCCATCTGATAAGAAGATCACACTTCACTAGCTGATTGCTAACCTTCCACTCTGACCTCACATGACTCTATCACTGTAATCCCCTTTTTATTCCATTATAATCTTTGGGTCTTATTTCCAGCATCTAATCCATGGCAGGCATTAACATGATCTTTCCTTATACAACCCATTCTTATTCCACCCCTGCAAAAATGCAAAAGAAAAAGTGTGTGTTTGGAAAGGGAGGGGCTCAATTGGATTTTTTCAAATTTAAAAATTTTTATCATCAACCCTTTCTGTTATTGCAATGTTGGTGGTGATGAAAATAAGTTGCCTATCAAATATAAAACTGTACCTTTTTGGTCCACTAAATGTCATATTTTACATCTATTAACACTAGTATTCATACCAAAAGCCAACTATCGTATTATTGTAAAAAGTGCATCTTGTGAGGGCAAAAGGGATAAGGATACTAAAAAACGTGACACTGAATACCCTACACATGTTTATGGAATCTTATGGTGTTTGGGTATTATCCTTGTTATCTCAGGTAGAAAGGCGTTATCAAATTATAAACTTGGGGGCTGTTGCTATTAAGAGCAGTTAATTTCTTTATTGATACTATTAGATTACAAAATATGTCTATTCCACTAACCCGACAAAAAGAGCACAGTGGTGTTAAACAAGTGGGCACAAAGGGCCAACAAATTTCATGGAATTCATGCTTATTTCAATTATACAGTATATCAGATTGTTTGTTAGATCACAATGAATATGTTATTATTTGATCCCAAATATTCCTTTTTGCAAAAATTGGATTACAAAAGTAACTTTATTATACCATTTCAATTATTTCCCTATGAACTAATTCTTTTTAAAAATTGACAATGCTTCTGATTCCTCTGTTTAGCAAGAATTTTCTTGTTCTGTCCTTCCTCTTTTCTCCTCCCAGTTCCAAATCAGAAGGGTCAATAGGAATACACTTAAAAGTCCTATTTTCCACCAAAGCCCTAATATCAAACGCTTTTGATTTGAATAAAATCAGTTCCATTAGCACATTTTAAAAAATCAATTGGCTAAAAGGTAGTGAAAAACCATCACATTTCCTGTGAGCAGGATTGTATTGCCACAGGAATGGTGGCATAGGATCCAGAAAAGCAAAATTTCATGTTGGGAAGCTGTGCTATGATACCAATTGACATAAGTATTAATGTTGTGATCTTTTTGAAATCTTGTATTACATTAAATTATAGTTTTGCAGCTGTGTAAGGAGTAATGGGAAGAATTCTGGTCACTTTTCTTTAAAAAGCTCCTCCTCTGGGGCTACAAGGAACCAGGCTTGGCTAACATAAGCAGCCCTCCAGTTGACAGCCAGACATAGAGTCTCCACACCCTAAAATCATCAAAGGCTCTCAGATGTCTTTTCCCCTCCAGCTTTATTACAGTCTGACACACAAAAATTGTATGTGTTTACGATATATGCACAATGTGTACACAACCTGATATTTTGATATATGTACACATGGTGAAATGATTAAATCCAGCTAATCAACATATCCATCAACTTACATACCTTTTTTTGTACTGAGAACATTTAAAATCTACTGTCTTAGCAATTTTCAAGTTTATAATAAATTATTTACCATAGTCACTTCATTGTATGATATCCAGAACTTATTCATCCTAACTAAAATTCTATAACCTTTGACCAACATCACTTCATTCCCCCTCCTTGCTTTTTAAAAAGTGACTACTGTATAGGGACAGTGAAGAGTATGAAATAAGGAAACTATCTATTTTCAAAGAGTTGTAATTAACAAGTTACCAGTTTTTTCACCTCCTATTGTAGATGCCAGATAGAATATTCACGTCTTATCTTGTTTGATCATCAAAACACTCTCCCACATACACCTGATAAATATCACTATCTCCATTTTACAGAAGAGAAAACGGAAATTTAAAGTGTTTAAGTAACTTACACAGGACCTCCCTATTGGAACTCCATGAGCCTGCGATCAGCCCACGCTCTCTCCACCATTCCATGCTGCTGGAGTGCACCACAAAGCAAGATAAAACACCAAAGAGGAAAGCAACTTAGGTTGTTAAGTCAATAAACTAAGGCAAACAACACTGCATGCATTTTATTCTTCCAATATATTTTTGGCGAAGAACAAATTGCCCTGGGAGAGGTATTGTATAATTTCATTTGGAGCCTCATCCTTCTGGTAGCAGCAAACTGAAACACACACACACTAAAATCAGATTGCAATTAAAATCCAATTATAAATATATTACTATATTAGACACCTACCCAGGAAAGATCCAGCAGGGGACCTTCTCTGAAAGGCAGTGTGTCACAGTCTTCAAACTGCTTCCATGTGTACTTCTGACTGTGCCCCCTGACCTTGAGTGTGTGTTAAACAATGCTTGGCAGTTTTTCTCTGAGTGGAAAGGACTCAATTTATGTCTCATCATGGAGTAAGTTTAATAATACTATTACCAATTTGCTTTGGAGAATGACATGCAAGGAATATTAAATCTTCCTCATGCAGACTATTAAACAAATTAAACACAGCATTTAAACTGGTGGGATTCAAGAGATGGGATCTGTGTGAGGTTAGGAAACGGAGTCACAAAAAAAGGTCCACATGTGACGTTCACACCTTTTCGGCTCTTTGTTCAAACTGTACGTTATATCTCTGACTTGAAATGTCTGGCAAACAGATCTCCAAAGCAATGGGCAGTCACATCCCCTCTACCCAAAGCTTTGTTTTCTTACAACACGATGCACAAACGAAATGAATGGCAATCAACACCAAGTATGCATCATGTCTGACGATTCTGGAGTTTCCTTTCAGTTGCCTTCTAGAAGATTTGTGCTGCTGGCATTTAAGTTGATTTTCTTTAATTTGACAGAACATTTCAACAGCAGAACTCAGGCTTCCAATATTTTTCAATAGTTGTCCGTGAGCTCATTTGTCATCATTAACATGGGCCATCCAGACAGATCACCCAGCACAACTGCATTCACCCGTCCAGTTCTCCGGTGAGGGTGCAGTACCTGGGCTGGCTCTCAATATTTTTAATTTATGAAAATGTCTAAAGGCCAGCCACTGGACCCCCACAGTTTCTTTTTAAGTGGTCTGGCATAGACTATGAGGCCACGCTGTATGCATCAGCTTCTTACAGCTATAGGACAGGTGCTAATTAATCTACCTAATTATGCAGTCCAGTAGAAGAGGCTTACCCGTAGGATTTTAAATCTGGAGGAAAAAAACAAGGGAAGGAGAAAGGGAGGGAAAATGCTTTTGGTTTCACACTGAAACTTAATTTCAAGAGTCAGCTTATTTATCATTTCTACTTAAGTTGGAATGATTTGTATATTTTCCCTATATCATAATTGCTGTGTGTGTGTATGCACACGTGTGTGTGTGTGTGTGTGTCTGTGTGTGAGTGTGTTTCTGCAAGGGTATACTTTTAAAGCACTAGAAAAAAACAGCAAATTGACCTGAGAATTATTAGCTTACCTTTATTTTTTAAACTGCAAATACAGAAAGAAAAAAAAAATCTAAACAGTATATAAACTTAAAATCAGTCATATGAAATGTGCAGGATCTCAAACGATGCTGTAATTCCAGCAGGCTCCTGTTTGCAGTTAACCACTTACAGGGCCAGTCACTGGAATTCCCTGGGCATCCATACAAATGAATATAATTACAGATACCATGAGCACAGACCTATGACGCTTGATTATGTTAGATAACTCAGGGATACAGGGAGAGAGAAATCCTGGGGTGTGCAGTCGATGTTGTCACATATATTCCCATGGTTTTTCCAGCTTTACAGAAGGGTTGAAATGTTCTTTCTCTGGTTCCAACTGCCAGGGACACATATGAATGCTGTGATATCTGTCAGGGAAGGGGAAATAACTCCTGAATTTCCTCCAGGGGAGTAAAAGCAGATCACAAAGGATGTAGTGTCTCAGATCACAACCAAATATTGGCAATGCATCCTGAGAGAAGAGTCAAGTGCTAAGCAAAGTCAATCAGCACACGATGGCCCCAGGAATGAGAGCAACCAACCTGGTCCTGCACGCTCATTTACATGGGACCCAAGAAGAGACACTGGCCGTGGCACCACGCGCCTGCCTTGGGCCCACTCCCTTCTACGAGTGCCCTTAACCCTTTACAAAATAATAACTAGTGTCGTGAATTAAAATAGCTGAAAATAATTTTTAAAAATGAATAATTTAAGAATTCACATGTCTCGTTAACACTAAATGACTTTCCAGCTGGGCAGAAAATCAAACTCTGCATTTGGCAGTTTTACAAGTCATTATGGAAATATGTCTACTCTTCATTTGATCTCCTATTTCTATATATCTTCCCTACTTCTAGATATTTTCCTTCTCTATATGTTACAGAAGGTATTTCAAAAGGCTAAAAAATTGGGTGCCATTTGTGATTCGAGAGGGAAAAAAAAAAGAAATAGTAAAAAACCTGGCAATTTAAAATGGCAACGTTTTCTTGAAAACATTGTGTTAAGTGAAAGAAGCCAGACATAACAGGCCACATATTGTAATGATTCCATTTATATGGAATATCTAGAAAAGGCAAATATACAGAGACAGAAAGTAGATTAGTGGTTTCCAGGGACTAAGGAGAGGAGGTTATGGGGGATGATCGCTTAATGGGTACAGGGTTTCTGCTCGGGGGGATGAAAAGGTTCTGGAACTAGATACTGGTGATGGTTGCACACTGTGAATGTACTTAAAGCCAATGCCTGGTACCTTTTTAAATGGTAAATTTTATGTTATGTATAATTTGCGATAAAAAATGTGATACTGTTTTAAATGGTAGAGTTTAAAGCTTGGGTTCTAATGAATGACAGTTCAGTCAAAGGATCAGAAATTCCGGGCACTCTGCTAACCCTACCAGGGCTTCACAAGGAATTTAAAAAGAGAAGGACAATGCTTCCATCTCCCTGGTTTCCTGTCTTAATCTTCTGATCTTGAGATCTGCCTGCAACTGAAAGAGATGCAGAACTGGCAAAAGAGGAACAAGGAGGCAGATACCCACGTTCCCCCACCTTTCTTAATCAAAAAGACCAACACACATTCAGTAAACAGGGTTTCCAATGTATTCCATTTCCTCAGAGTGTTTACAAACAACAAGAAATGAAAGGTGTATAAGATTACTGCTTATAAACTCCAAACTGCTCTGCATGGCTGCACCCTGATAGTGTCTCCTTTCCTTATCAAAAAGGAAGAAGAAAAACAGGAAGAAAGCAGAAAGGGAATGGAGAGAAGGAGAGATGACAGTATCATTAGACACCTCTTGGGTCATGAGTGCCTAATGAATATCTTTCCATTGCTCTGAAAAGAAATAATATATTAGTTATAATATTAGCACAATAATTTACTGGTTATTTCATCTATAAAATGGACACAACTCATATTTGTTTTGGAAGGGATGAGATAAATGTACACATCTGATTTCTGATGCTGGGAGTTGGCTCTACATGATCTCAGAGCCAAAGACTTCAAAATCTTCCACAACCCTCTCATTTCACATATGGAAAAAAACAAAGGCTCAGGAAAGAAAATATCTGAAAAGATGATATTTTATGGTGGGCTTTATAGGTTTTGATTCTATGAAAATGGAAGAACCAAGTGAATGCTTTGTGGACGCATTGCCTTTCGCAGTGTGAGATGTTTTGGCAGGAAGGTCTGCTTAGAATTCAGAATTTATAGATATGAGTTCAAACTGTGTTTCGTCATTTGATAGCTACAGTATTGAGTAAGTAATTAATATATTTGGGGCTTAATTTCCTCATCCATAAAATGGAGATAAGTATATCTAGATATAAGGTCACTTAAAGGATTAAATGAGAAAAATACAGGTAAATGATTTAGCACAGTACTTGGAGCAGAAGTACTTGGTACATGGTAGTTGTTGGTAGCATTACTACTATTAAAATCCACTCTAGAATGGGTGTTCCCTAAGCAGTTCTTTCAACTTTTCTGCACATTTCAAAATGTTCATAATAAAATGGGAATCACATTTAAAAAACATAGGGCTTCAAGAAGAAATAAAGAAGAGAAGGTGAGCATCTATCTTCACAATCACTCCTGGTATCACTGAGACCCAGCCAAGTTTTAAAAACAATTCATCAATAGTGGTGAGGCCCAGGTCTCCTGACTCCAAATATAAGTCTAACCAATATTATATGCATATAAATAACTTCAGTACACGTGTACAGTTCAGACGATGCACCTACTACTCAGCCCTCTGTAATATCCAGTGAGGCAAAACGCAAGTCACTCAAGAGTGGGAAGGATTAGCATGCTATGGTTGGCCAACCAGGTCACACCACTTTTGAACACTGGGTGTAAACTTGATGGTCACTAACATTCCTGACCATGTGCTTTTACCAGGATCTATGTCACTAACTCTCTAGGTGGCCTCATCCCACTTGTGATTCAGCAAAATGCTTTCACTCTTTGTGTATTTATCTGTTAATAAATAAATCCATGTTTTAAAAGTTTTGAATTGTCTGTAGAAAATAAATCTAGACTCTAAATCTAGACTCTTTCATCAGAGACTTCTAGCATATTTCAGCAGCACTTGCTGGAGCAAGGTGACTCCAGCATTTCTCTAGAGGACACAGCTGCAGGCTCTTTGGAGCTACTCCTGGGTTGGGTTGAGTGGGGACTGAGGACTTCCTGGGGAAAGACTGAGGGAAATTATAAGGGACTTTGGCCATCCACTGGAAAACTGGAGGAACTGGGATCTAGTTACTCATGCTATAGAAGTAATAATGTTATTAATAGAACATGTGCTACACTACTGACTATCCGTTAGACAGTGCTTTAAGCACTTTTAACGTATTCACTCATTTAATATGAAATGAAAGGCAATGTGCCAACATTGGAGCTCAATTTGGTACAGTGGAAAAACATACTGAGCAGAAATTCCAACGTGGGCAGGGATGGGGAAGGAGTAGGGCAGGAGTGAGAAAAATGAAACTGGACTCCAGTTCTGCCACCAACGGATGTGTAACTCTAAGCAAGTCATTTCTCCTTTTTTTGGTAAAATTTCATACTTGGCAAATAGGAAAAACTTCACTTGGAAAAAACAGCACTGAACTGGAACTGGGGGTAGATGCTGTAACCCTGATTACTAGTGGAGATGGAACTTATGGGTAGAATTCATGCCCCTTGTGGCATTCTCCATTGCCTCCCTCACTTTCTCCTTCCCTCCCTCCCTCTCTCTTTCTAAAATAGAAATCAGATTTGCATTCAAGTCTTTTAAAAAAGGAGGAATTTGCTCACTAATCTATCTATTCCTGGTATAAAATGGAAGTAGAAATTCATTGAAATGCATATAATCTAGGGGTTTACAGAAACAGTATCATTCCAGAAAAATGAATTCAATTTGTTTTAATTTCCTCAAAGTTTAACCACATTAAATGCTAGCATATATACATGTCAACAGGAAAATTATTAGTTTTTTTTTATCTTAGCGGATGTTTGAATGATTGATAAACCATGACCTCCATCAAGACAAAACAAAGACAATTGAACAAAGTGTCTTACAGCTAGATTGATCTTGCTGTTTACAAAGTTTTTTCACGGTAAAGTATAATTACCCTTGACCCGATTTTACAGGCGTTACATATCCCAGTTCCGCATAAAAGGATAAAAGACTTTTATCCTTCTTTTCAATATTATTTTTATAGTAATCACAAGATACTTTAATAAGTAAGGTCAAAAGATAAATAATGAAAATGCAGATTTCAATATGCTATAATTCCAGTTGTAAAAAAATGAAGTGCAATAACTTGGGGTTTGTTCTTTAGCAATTATAAACATAAATAGAATTTCCTTCAGCTTTTACACAGATTCTAAGTCTGCTGTAACAGTCCTGCTGTCAGAAATGCAAACAGCTGAAAGAACAAACACCAGCTTTACCTACTGTTCTATAAATAAGGTTAAACTATACTGCTGGCAGGGGAAACGCAGCCCATAAATTTGGTACCACCATTTGCTTGGTACATTTATATGATTGACCTGTATAAATGTATGCTGTTTTCACTGTTGACACTTTTATAAATATAAAGGACTTGCTGAATAAATCCGGCTATATATCTCTTTGTATCAAAATGGAACACTCGACTGTTGTGAAATCTGGCGGTTAATAAAAATAGCCTGCTTTTTTATTAGCTTCATCCAACTATGGGAACAGAATAGTTTAACAGTAACTAAGTATGCTTCAAAAGGTAAACTCTCTAAAAGTAAAATTGTAAATACTAGAAAATGTATCATACTAGAAAAGGTATAAAGGGAAACGTTTTGTTCATTATCCCCCCACCAAAAAAAAAACTTGCCCTGTTTTTTAAGGAAATACTTTTCAAATTATGCATATAAAGTAATATTGATCAGATAATATATATAATGTTCTGCATGGTAACTGCTAATGCCCTCTGGGGGTGTAAAGAGAAAGCCATTCTTCTTTGCATCTTCCTGAGCCTTGTAACCATGGAATAGTCACAATGTGCATGGTAGAACTCTCAGAAGACTTAAGGTAATGATTGGAGTAACAGTAAAATAAATTACATTTACCCTTTCCGCAAGGTTACATAACCACCTTATGAAAACGAAACAAACGAAACCAAAAATGACCCAAAGTAAAAAGAATCTGGAGAAGCATCTATGAGGATAAAGAAACCTGGAGAGTTGAGGGCTGATGGCTGATCGGAGAATGAGGTCAGCTGACTCTAATGTCAGGCAAGCCCAGGGGAAAGGGTGAGTCACAAGTCAGGATGGCCAAGGAGGGCCCAGACAGACAACAGTTTTGTTGGCTCGAATGGAGGTACTCTGGGGCCACGACTACATTCACCCCATGAACTTACCTTCTCTGTTCTCCTCCAACCTGAGATAAACCAGTCCTTTCTTGAAATTGACTGGGTGCTGTGGCATTATACTTAAGGTTTCTTTTTAGTTCCAGGAATCTGGGAACATTTGCTATGATGCCACCCCCTTACCTTTTCTAACGCCTACCCTTCTTCCTACTGCATCATCAGGCTCAATGAAAATAAATCTCTAACTGTAGCAAAATACACTTAAATTCTTCCACAGGAAGGCAAAGGCTCATGAACATCTTGCCAAAACACAACTGAAAGGAGAAGCCAAGTTTGTTTGTTGAAATCACTGTCTGGTTTCTTTTACTATATGTCTGATTTCTTGCAGACTCAAGCAGGTAGGTCACTGATTTCTGGAACCACAATTTACTATGTGAACAGCCCTGGGTTTCCTTCCTTTGTCCTCAGAACTGTTATTTGGGACTCAGGATGAGCACCCTGATTTAGCCGTTTATGGCTCAATGAAACTTTATGTCCCTCCCTCAGAGTCTAAGAATTGGCTTGCCCAAGCCAGCCTGAAAGTACAGAATGGTCTGCCGGATTATTGATGATCTAGAGTGTTCATACACTAAGGAAAGTTTCCTCATCAGTTTGATTTTAAAAAGATTCCCTTTCCCACTTAAGAACATCTAGTCCAGTAACAACAAAGAGCATGGGCTCTGCAGACTGCTGCTGGGCTGTGAATACCAGCTCCCTATGTAAGGTTCTGTGCCTCGGTGCCTCATTTACAAGGCCAGAGGTTCTAACAGTATCTCATAAACTCTGCAAGGCAGGAGCAAAGAATCCCTGGAAAACATTGAGGAGGGTGCCAGGAACAGAGGAGGCACTCAATAAGTATTAGCCTTTACTATTAACCCATTAAAAATGCAGCAAGAATTTCTATTCTCAACTCCTTGGGTAGGAATAATACAAAACTATGCAATGGCCCAATGTTGATTTATTCAAACACAAATGTGCTTATAAAATCACATTCTAGATGATGAAATGCACACCACAATGTTCAAACCTTAGACCTTGTTCTGGTTGTCCTTGGTGCAGTATACATGACACAAGCAAGCATCTGACAAGTGTGACCACACTTTGAGACTCTTCAGAGTTCTATGGGCCTTTGGAAGGGTGGGCAGTTTCCTTCTTCAGTGGGTCACTCACTCACTCCCCAATCTTCTACTTACTACCGCCTATAGAATCATAGACCCTGTCCAATATACCACTATCCTGAGAGATTTCAAGCCAAAAAATACCCTTCCAGGCCACTTCCATGCCACTATCCTGAGAGATTTCAAGCAAACCCCTGTCCAACATACCATTGTCCTGAGAGATTTCAAGCAAAAAAATAGCAGTGGCTCATGCCTGTAATCCCAGCACTCTGGGAGGCTAAGGCAGGCAGATCGCTTGAGGCCAGGAGTTCAAAACCAGCCTAGCCAACATGGTGAAACCCCATCTCTTACTAAAAAAAAAAAAAAAAAAAAGCCATAAAAATTAGCCAAGCGTGGTGGTACGTGCCTGCAGTCCCAACTACCTGGGAGGCTGAGGCATGAGAAACACTTGAACACAGGAGGTGGAGGCTGCAGTGAGCCATGATTATGCCACCACACTCCAGCCTGTGCTACAGAGAGAGACTCTGTCTCAAAATAATAATAATAAATAAATTTAAAAATAAATGTTTGCTTTAACAAAACTTTTGTATTATGTGTTCCTATCATAACTTTGGAAGACTAATAGTATCTATTCTACTTACAGCAAGCGCAGACACAAACTACCAATAAAGCCTATTTTGTTTCCCAAAGTGTTAGAAAAATATCTAAGTGTGATAGTTTTTCTCACACTTTGATGCTATTCTCACATTTGTAATGTTAGAAACTTGTATTTCCACATTAAAAGAAAAAAAAAAAAACCACAACTATCACCAAATCCTAAAACCATGTGGCTACAAAATTCCAGTACGTCCTTATTCCCCCTGCAGAGCTGCTTTTGCCGGGTACCAGGGAAGCAGAGAGCAGGACTGCTAGAAGCAGGGGTGGTGAACTAAGAGGTAGGTAGATATGATAAGCTAGCCCATTGGAAAATCTAACAGACACCGAGCATCACTGACAGCCAAACCACACATGGTCTCAGATTAAACAAGAGAGAGCCAAATAAGTGCCTAACATCTTGACCCAACTAGCCAACTTGCTGCCACCTTTGAAACACTAGTAAAACTAACCCATAGTTGTATATAGGCTAAGATGAAGAAAATGAAAATGGAAAGCTGTGAGGGGAAATAAAAGCTTCCAGCTCATCAAACGTTCAAGATAACAGGTTACCAAGATGTCCAGGTGGTATTTGTTTGAACATCTTTGTTTATCACTTGTCTTCCTTTTTAAGAATCGACCCTAGTTTAAATTTAGTGTGCCGCTTCCAGATTTATTTTCCACTGTTCTTGAAAGGGGGTGGAAGAGTTCCTGGCCATAGAAGCACAGAAGCTGGCCTTCCCTGCCCCACCCAAATATTACCACCCACCCTCCCATCTGAAAGATTTGTCCACAAGACCATGTGAGAATTTTTTCTTATACTACCTAAATTATCCTCCTATATACCATTTCCCCCCATTTTGTTTCTTAAACAGTTATGTGATGCTGACAGGCACCGTTATCCAGTTGTTACGTGTGATGCTAGAGTTGGGTCCATTTTAGTGGTGCTGAAGTTCATAGTTAAACAAATTTGTAGCCAGTATCAAATGTTTGGGGTCTCATCTACAGTTATTATCAACAATTCAAGCAAAATCATTTAAGTCCTTTTTTTTCTTTTAAAAGGTAGTTACTATTTTTTTCATTAAAGAAAGAAATGCAATAGACTACAATAAGACAAAACACATGAGCACATGTTACCCCAAGACAGAACTGCGGAAGAAAAGGGATTTTATTTCTCGTAAAGAAACAAGAAGTGGACACGCAGTCAAAAGAGCTGTCCTTCAGAACGAAGGGTTTCAATCAGTATAATTCAGAGTTACTGGGACTCATGAACCAACTCAAGGCTTGAAGTGAGGATGCTAATCATAATGATGGCAATTATAACACATTCCACGGCAAAGCATTTGAAACTTTGTTCACAGTGCCTTCCTCTACAGGACACCATCTCTTCCTAACATTTATGGTCTTAAAATAAGGCTCATGAATATCACCTTCATTTTGAGTCCAAAGTCAAGATGGCCTCAGCTTTACATAAGATATTTCCTGGAATTTGCTCTTTTGGCATCCACTCATTCCAAGAAGAGAAGGTCCAGCATCCAATGACTGGAGACCAAAGCTGATAAGAGTCCCCTCTGAAAAATAAATAAAAAAGAAAGAAAGAAAGAAAGAAAAAAAAAGCAAGGGTGTCCAGGGTGGCACAGTTCTCTCTCCAGACCAAAATAAACATTACCAACCTGTAAATGAAAAATAAGATCCTAACCAAATCTAGCTCTGTTTATTCTAAAGTTATCCTTTGAAGACTACAAACTCCAACATGTTTTATTTCTCTCCAGGCTCTTCATCATTCACTCCCTCTGTAGCTCACACAATACAGACAATATCAGCAACAGCAGTTATAGCTCTAACTTTCATTTTCTCTCTGGCGCCCAAAGCGGCCCAAACCTGGAGACTGTGGCTCAATTGCCTTTTGTGTTTTTGAACATTAACTTTCTTAAAGGAACAGACCTTAAGTTCTTCCTACAAAATTAGTATAATGCACACACTTATCCCCATTTGTAAAATGCCCTCTTTCCTGGCAGCACGTGCCCATGGCCTCACTGAGCCTGCAGTTAAAAGTGGCATCAGCTTGCAGCAGCAAGTCACAGAGCTGTGCCACTGTGCTGGGCCGTTCCTAACACAGATGTTCTCCAGAGCCACAAACACACCTCCTCTTGGGCTCAGAACACAGCTGAAGTGCATTTAGCATTTTGAAATTTAAAACATGTGCTTAGATGAGTGCCACTCTTGCTGAACAATCAATTTGCATTACATTAAATTAACAGTAATGGACAGCTATAAAATTACACATTTTATGCATTAAATGTAATGATGAAATAATAGGTAATAACAGGTTACCAATTCTGACATAACTATCACACAATCAGTAAATTCACTCAACAATAATGAATAACTTCAAACATCCCATTTCCTGGGTAACAATCTTGAAAGAGAAACATATAAATTGGAAAGTTATTGTCCGCCAGGAAAACATAATTACCCTGGAAAGAGACATACAGGGGGCCATTAACCTATAGCATATGGTTACCAGAGACTTTTCCATGCTTTCTTTATATTGAGTCATTTGGGAAGAATAAATACAAAATCACCTCTATTTTGACATGCTGTTTCCATATCATTCATTTTTATGGTAAAAAACACTAACTCACATGCTTGGAATAGGATGAGAACAAAGGTGGTAGTTCTTGGTAATCCAAGAAAGTGAGAAACATATGTATTTGGTTCTTAAGATTCATTTGGGCTTTTAAATTAAACAACATGATTTATTTTTACTTGTTTTTTTCTCTAATTATCTATGAGCATGAGACACTTTTCAAAAAAGAAGTACTTAAAAAAAGTGACTCACATAGACGTGGGATGGAGCTAGATGGTTTCGTGTATGCTGAATGATGTATGAACAAAAATATTCGGAGAGCAGACTTCATACAATATAAAAACCTAAGTGCTTCAGGTTGGCCATCATTACTCCCCCAGGGTTACGAAGACCGCTCTGAAAATGCTCCAGTTGCAATGTTTGCCTGTTTTGAGCACCGATCTTTGGATGCCCTTTGACAAAAATGTGTTGAGTCTTTATATGGCAAGAAATCCAAGTCCCTCCATGTCTCCAGATCAAACTGCTACCCCCAGCAAAAAGCTTGTAACCCCATAGATAGAGAAGCTCCTAGAGATACAGGGAGGGCCTTTTCCTGCACAGTCTAGGCTGCATTCTGTGGAACGTCTGTGCCCCTCGGGACATCAAGAGGTGCTCTGAGGGGGAAAAAAGCCATTCTAAGCAAAAACAAATGTTCTGCAAATGCTGTCCTAAACAGAGATAAATGCCATGACAGGGACACTGCATAAAATAAAAAAAAAAAATTAATTTAATTAAAAAAAAAACCAGGCCGGGCGCAGTGGCTCAAGCCTGTAATCCCAGCACTTTGGGAGGCCGAGGCGGGTGGACCACGAGGTCAGGAGATCGAGACCATCCTGGCTAACAGGGTGAAATCCCGTCTCTACTAGAAATACAAAAATTAGCCAGGCGTGGTGGCGGGCGCCTGTAGTCCCAGCTACTCGGGAGGCTGAGGCAGGAGAATGGCGTGAACCCAGGAGGCGGAGCATGCAGTGAGCCAAGATCGCGCCACTGCACTCCAGCCTGGGCGACAGAGCGAGACTCCGTCTAAAAAAAAAAAAAAGTTAAAAACTTTTCTTTTTAAACTGCAAAACTCTCTATCTTTAATGCTAATATGCACTGAGAAGCAACAAGGGGGTGATAGGGCAGGCAGTGCTCCCCAAACTAAACTGACCACAGAAATATTTTCCACAGAACAACTACAGCTACCTCACCAATCACCATCGTTCTGCTGAGCAGTCTGGGAAACACTTGTCTAAATAGATTAGAAGAATCAGGACATTTTGCCCCAAAAGACCCAAAGTCTTGCTTACTTTCTTAGAAAACAAAAACAAACCAACAAAGTAATGAAAGAATAAAAAGTAATTCACAAAAAGACTGGGACATAAAAAAGGAGGGCGAGTCTTAATACATCAACTTTTGGATTTGCAGGTGAGAAAATGTGACCAAGTTAAACCAGAGGCCACCTAAACTGGCAGTCCAACAGTACTTCTGTGGCTTTAAGGGACTTCGTTCTCACTGTGGGGAGCAGAGCACTTCAGAGAAGCTGATGTGCTCGATTCTGCAGGGAGAGCTTCAGCAGAACCCCTTGCTCACCAACCTCTTAATGAAATCGAGAGAGTCCACTACTCCTGCCTCCGTGGCTGGCACCAGGGCAGGAGAGACAGAGTGAGTTTAAGATCTGATAGGAGAAAAGAACCTAAAAATAAATCACAAGAAAAAATAAAAAGATGTCCACCCCTAAAAGCTTGTAGCCTCATTTTCTGAAAATTCTAGCCCCTTGCCCTAGGTTTTCTTTAAAAATATAGTTAAATGAATTGGATTGAAAGGAATTGTTACCTGATTGGAAGTTCCTCTCACACCAGAAAAGTTCTGTGAGATGCTGGAGGACACCATTTGGCACTTCCCAGACTTCATTTGCACATTCTCAGTTGTACCGCTATAAATGTAACCACTGGTGTGCATATACATTCACAGTACACTGAATGTACAATGTTGAACTTATTTTTCGAGAGAGAAAAATTTCTCTTCAACATGTCAATGGTCTCATTTTACCAGTCTGCTCACTTCCAAAAATGCAAAGACAGAGGAAGAAAAGTTCGTTCTGTCTTCACTCGCCTTATGTATACGCAGAAGGCCCAACACGGTACCTAAAATTTTCAGCAATACCATGATTCCATTAAGAGCTCTGGATACAGGTGCTTTTAAAGTAGGTTAAGGAATTATGTTGCCTGGTAGGGATACTTAACATACCAGCACCTGTAGGTGTGCTTGATTAATAACCCCCACCAAAATTCTACTCATCCTTAAAGACTCAGTTTAAATGCCATCTCCTTCAACATATATTCTATGATGTTGCCACCCGGATGTGACTTCTTCCTCACTTTTTAATTGTTATCTGCTTGAACTCAAAAACAATGCCCCGATCCAGAGCAATGGAACCAGGGAAGATATGTTCCAATGGCAGACAGAAGTGCTGAGGAATGATCTGATCCCTATGGGAGCCACTGGTGAACTAGAGATCTACAAGGGGACCCCAAAACTTTAGCAAGGAATAGCAATGTGGAGTTATGGATGGGAGAAAAAAAAACCTCATAGCAGAGGCGCAGAGCTGACCTTACAGCAGTTTTATCAGGGGTCAGCCCTTTGCCTAGGGTTTAACGCTGGTACTCTGGGCAGTGGCGGGGGGTCACGGGGAAAAGAAGAAACTACTGTACATTCATATTGGGAGAATATTTTTGGTCTTGTGTTGACGTGTGAGCTGCCAGCACAAAATACACCAAACACCTTCCTAACTCCCTCAAACCAAATAAATAAATGAAAAGAGATGCTGTTGAAAACCTTGACAAGCAGCTTGTCAAGAAAAGCTGTTTTTTCACACAAGAAACCTCCTTTCAGAACCCTAAATCCTACCAACTTCCATTCTATTTGCAGTACCCTTATCTGTTAGTATCACAACGGAAAAGTGTAAATTGGACCCAAAAAAATCCTCTTTATTTTTAAAGCCAAAAACTGATCAAGGAGTTCTGTCTACATTTCAAAACACTGTATTCGTATTTCAGAGATATATTTATAGACTATACAAAGAGGTGCAATATTGACTTCTGGGGTTAATGCAATATCCCATAGATTTATCTTATACATTAGGTTCTTCAACCTATGTTACTGAGAATAAATTTTTCATGATCAGTTAAGCTTGTAATCGATGTAGAATTTGGAATGAAGTATTTATCAGAACAATTTGTGACTGGAATGATTTAAAGCCCATACACATGTTATGTAATCTTCTGCCCTGTTATAAAATCCAACACAATTGCTTAGGACTAGCGAAAGATACCCAGAGAGCAAAAGAAAATCTAGAAAAGTGGCAAAATGATCCATTTTAATCCCACTGACCAGCATGAGAAAGGAAAAAAGAAACCAGAATAATGCATTTTTTAAAAAATTTTAGAAATCTATTGGAGAAGAAACCTCAGAAAGACTTTAGAAAAGGCGTCAACAGCTTCAGAGATACAAGACTGCTGAGGCTCAATCAAATAGTACTACGGCTTGATTTCATAAGGACAAGACTGACCCTACCCAGAACAGCCAGAATGAGAAATGGGGAGTGTGGCTTTATCAGGCACACAGCAAGGTCCTGCAAGCCTGCCTGGCAGGCCCCTACCTACTGCTTTGGGTTTAAATATCCTCGAATCGCCCTGCAAAATACAAACAGGTCGACTGCAGGAGGCACAGAGACAAACCTTCATGTGAGCTTGGATTGGACTAACACCTCATTAGCAAAGAGCTGCCTCACTCAGGGTAGGTTGAGGAGTGGGAAAGAGAGCCTGATGCCTGAGCAGGTGAGTGCTTCCAGGTGGCTCCTGGGCTAAGTGGAAAAGGGGAGGGACAGGAGGGTAAATATGGGGAAAGCCTCTGAACAAAGTACAAAGAAGGGAACAGAAGGAACTAAGACAGCAGTTACCCTTTGACATTTTGTCAGAGGATCACTCTGTGAATATAACAGTAACAATCTTAATTTCAAACTACATGCAATACAGACCATTTATAAAGTTTTTTTTTTTATTGTTGTTACCATGAATATCTCCAGGATTTTTCTGTGGATTCCCAGCATGTTTCAGCTGAATTCTCTAGCTCCCCACCTCCTCTGAGCACTTGCTGGCATATTTCCAAGCTCCTCTGGCATCTCTCAATTCCTCAGGAAGATACCTATTAGCTCCTTCATCTTCCTTTTCCATTTTGAATAAGACAGTCCAATCTTGACAATTATTAACTATAACTCATCAAATATGTTCCTCTAAAAAGACATATTTAGGGAAGCACTGACAAAGACACTAACAGACAAGCTGCTTCATGCTGGTTCCCATTAAAATATTTAAATATGTTTTCAGGAAAGAAAACTTTTAACTTATTTTTCCAAAACAGCTATAACACTGATTTCAAACCTGACAAAAATAACCCAAAAAGAAAAGTCAGATCACTCTAATTTATAAATAATAATGTAAAAATATGAACTCAAACATGAGCAGACAGAATCCACCAGTGCAATAATAGAATAAGATACCACCACCAAATAGAGCTTATTAAAGGGATACCAGGATCATTCAAGAACAGAACTTTTACCTCTGTCATCATAATATCAATACATTATAGCAGAAAGATCCTATAATCATCTTCACGGGTGCTAAAAAAGCATTTGACAAAATCAAAATCCATTCTGATTTAATAGGCCCTTAATAAAATAGAAATCCATGAATATTTTTTGATATGGGAAAGAGAGATATATATATAAATGCATCAGCTCAAAAGCCTAAATCATACTAAATGATACCCTAAGAGGCATTCCTATTAAGACAAGAATGGTCATTGCCAATACCCTATAATTTTACACTTTCTAATTAGTACTAGTGCAATGAGGAGAAAGTCACGAATAATAAAAATTAGAAAGAGACAAAATTATTATTTTTGCAGATGATACATGTATGTACCTAGAACGCCAAAGAGGATCAACTGAAAATGGACGGATACATTAAGAGAAAAGGTAGATGCTTATAAAGCTAGTACACATAAATAGCTTATATAAACAAAAGCCAATTAAATATACAGAAGAAAGGTATCATTTTTAAGAGCAAAATGGGCATACATTTAAAAAAATAAATTTAGAAAAGTATAGAATTCGCAAGAAAAAAATTTTAAATCCTACAGAGAGATGTAAAAGCTGACAAAATAATGGAAAGACAGACTTTGTACTTAGATGGAAAGACTCATTGTAAAGATGTATTCTCCCCTAAATTTAATGTGAATCCAATAAAAATGTCAATAAGAGTATTTTGAAACTTGGAATGTTAATTCTAAATTGCACCTGAAAAATTAACCTGTGAGCATTGCCAGTAAAATTCTGAAATATAAGGTTATTAACTCTATTGGCTATTAAGACATACAGTAAAGCTAAGGAATTAGAATAGTTTGTTATTAGCAAACCAACAATCTTCTGAGGGAAAAAATAGTTCAGAAATAAACATAATGCACATAGAAACATTTGTTATATAATAAAGTTGACATTTCAGATGTGGGAAAATGGTGGATTGTCTAATAAATATGTTGGTACAACTGGCCAGTTAGTAGGGAGAAAATAATGCTGGTTCCACTCTCACTTCTTACATAAAAATAAATCCCAGGTGGCTCAAATATTTAAATGTAAAAAATAAAGATCTTAGCGGAAACAAAGGAACATCAGAAAAACAATCATCTTAGCATAAGGGAGGCTCTATTAGGCAAGGGACAAAAACCAAATGCTATCAATCAAAAGAGAAAGAAAAAAATGATAAATTTACATTGCATTCGAAACTTCTGAAAGGCAAAGAAAACCAACAACAAAGTGAAAAGCAAATGACAAAGAGGCAAAAGTATCTGCAACTAATATGTTAGATAAAAGGCTAATTTCTCCTAAACAGAATCCCTTCAAGTCTCTAAGGAAAGGACAAGAACCCTGTGTAAAAATGGGTATGGTTATTGTCCTCTACTGGAATCCCTGGGAAGCAGATTTAGGAGGTGGAGAGTCATGTGCAGGTTTATCGGGGAGTATTCTCAGGATCAGCACCCACAGAGGAAGGAAAGGAGCCAGGACTGTTCAGAGACCTTAGGCAGTGATGAAATCACAACAGAGACCTCAGCTGATTCCACAGGCAGCTCGAGCTGCGATGGCCATTCAGAGTTGTCCCAAACTGGTAAAAAAGGAGCTGAGCCTTTTAGTTTTTGGATGTAGAGTATTCCGAGGAAAGGGGCGTGACTTGGCCAGGGGAGTGTGTTCAGCAAAGGCTGAGTTCCTTCTGCTACCCACATGCACAGCAGCTGAGGACTGAGAACTTGGGTCCTACAGAGGGATCTGGGCAGCTCAGCACAGCTGCCATGACTGTTAGTAGGAGGCAGTTCATAGAAACAGGAAAGCAAATAATGGCTAGTCCATATACAAAAAGATGCTCACTCCATTCATAACAAAATGTACATCAAAACGAGTATCATCTCTCTTATCAGATAAGCAAAGATAACATGGTCGGCAACAGAGTTGTTAATACTGATATTCTTAATACTGTTGAGTGGAATGTGAAACTCTAGGATCTCTTGGAGGAAAATTTGGCAGATCTTTCTAAATTTGAAATACACCCTTTGACCCAGCACCACATTTCTATGAATTGTTCCTATAGATAGAGTCACATGTATATCCAAAGTATGCACTAAAGTTATTAACATTGGCTACTTTGGGGGAGTATGTCTGGAAGCGAAAAAAGGACAGGAAACTTTAAGTTTCGCTGCATATCCTTTTACGGTATATTGAATTTTTTATTCTGTATGTGTTATTTTTTACAATATTAATGGTCAAAAAGGAAATCTGAACACGAATTTGAGATACCTATCTATAAAGATATCTTGATGGTATACGCCTCTATCTAAAAGAAGCCTTTTTTTGTTTCCATACTACTATACCTAAAATATCTTCTAGATTCTCTTACACTCAATGTCATAAACTTACTTCTCTATACAGGATATCTGTACAAAGATTTTAAAAATCTAGATGTATTTATCTTAGGCATAGCAAACTACACCAATTCAACTCAAATCCTGGCAGTTGTTAACACTTTTGGAAAGGGAACTGAGCTACTGATATACTACTGTGTGCCTACTATACTAATAGGCACTTTAATACATTATCTAATGTAATCCCAACAATCCTGCAAGTTACGTCTTATCATTCCCAATTTACAGATATGGACACAGAATGCACACAGGTTAAGTATCCAGTGCTCTGTCATACAACTGAATGTGGGGGAGTCCAGGCTACATCTAGATGTGTACTTCCTTCGACAACATGCTCCTACCTCCCAGGGTATTTTCCTTTTGGCTTCCAAAACATTTTGTAAGCAACCACTGGTAACCTCAAATAAGTGGTGTGATTTCCATTATAAAGAAGAAAAGACTGAGAAACAGTAACAGGGAAATGTCTTTCTCTAGCTCAGAAAGCTACAATTTCACATAGTCCTAAAATGCCTGTCTTCATCTTTCTGTTATCTCCTTTTGAATACACTTTAATCCACTCATAACCCTTTTCCTAAAAGAGAATTCAAAAGACTGAGGTGGAATCTCTGCCTCAGTCTTCCTCTTTGAATTGCCATCAGAAAAAGGATCAGGGGAAATATGTTCAGCCAAGAGAAGGGGGCAGTATCCCAGCACCATCATTTTCCTTTTAAACACTAAACTCCAGGCTATATACTGGAAACCTATCTTAGGGCCCATTATACGAATCCCACAGAAAGAGACCCACAAAATTTGGAGACAAAAAAGCAATAGGGAGACAAAGTGAAGGATGCTTCTCTCAAACATTAGGACAATTTACTTAACTAATGAGTTATGAGATAGCAGGTACCTTGAGTTTCCCAATATCCAACGGAATTGTTTCCCAAATGAAAACAACCAATGCCACCAAAAATTAGACTTGAGCCAATGGCAGAAATCCTTTTTACAATATTTTAATCGTAAGTAATCAGAATGCATGATGGGTTGGTTTAAAGATATGTCGAGGATTTTTCCCCTAGATAGTGTTGCTGTTATCCAAAGGAAAGATACTATTGCTTCTGCTCCACTGACACTGTTTATCACTTCGCCCAGACCCTTCAATAGAAATTGCTGTTTCTCACTGCCGACCATCTGTTGTCATCTACATGAAGGATCTACATAAATCCCTACTAGTTGCTGTATTTCAGAAATGCCCCCCCAAAGAAAATCACAGATTAATTGTTGCTGCTTTAGAACTCTAAGAAAGGGAAATGAATCTAAATATACCTTCCTCCCCCCAACATACATACACATACACACACACACACACACACACGCACACACGCATACACAGCAACTTTCATCTATAATTTAGAAAATGGATGCAGTTCAGCAACAGTTAAAGACTAATTTCTTGTGCTTTTTGTGCATTTACATAATTGATTCGCTAGATAATGCACTCTGCTTCCTTATTTAATAAACATGTTAATGATTTCAGACAATTACTCAAAGCTGCCTACAAGCGTCTGCCTAAGAAAAGCAACAAAAAATAATTAAAATGAAAATACACACCAAAAGGCACATCCTTCATATCACATTACACAAGATATTAAGTCAATATGTCACCCTGTCACCAGTCACTTGCTACCTGCTGTTATACATTTATTCAAATTCTAATGTATTAGCTGAGGCTGATACATTGGTTAGACACCCAAGCGGGCAGACACACAGAGCTAGAAAATAAACCTGGTGCTTTGTCAGGGTAGAGGCAGTAAAATAGCAGCAGCAAAGGAGGGGAGACAATAAAACACGGGACAGAAACAGAAGGTTGAAGCAGACGCTTTCACAAGAAAACCCTCTTCAGGCTATTCATGGTGGGGGGCAGTCACGGGGGAACTAAATGGATTCCATTTCCTCTGCCACCTCTGAGTGCTTGGAGAGCACCAAGCGGGCCAGACATCACAATAGGTTAGATTTTGGCAGATGCCTCATGCATTCTGGCCATTTTCGGGCTTATTTTATTCCCCAGAACCTTTGCATGCGTCAACCACTAGTCATGCCTTGAACCACACAGCACCGTGGTCGTTTCCACCACCCAAGGGAACCGTAAAGGTGGAAAGGGGCATTAAAGGAGTTCAGATGCCAGACAGCCACGACTTTGGCCCTCTGTGGTGCCTGGCCAGTCCCACTAGGCTTGGCTCTTCCAGTTCCTGCTGGAAGCCATGTTGCTTGGGCACCGTGAGGCTCACCCTCCCTCCCCAGCCCTCCAGGAAGAGAGAGGTGGGTAACCCGACAGGTGCAATAGGACTCTGAAGAAGGAATATGAGAGCTTCCAGCCCTTGCTAGAAGCTAGCTGATTCTGGCTGTGGAAGTCCTGGTTCCAAACCTCATAGAAGATAGGTTGGAAGCAGGAAAAAAAGATGAAATTATTTGAGGAGAAAGTTAGCTGTCCATCAGTAACTTCTTCCGCTAGAAAAGGAGTGTAGGAAGAAGAGTAAGTAAACAAGAGGCTTGCTTGACCAGGTGACACTCTTCACATTTCTAAGCCCAAGTGTCCTAGCTGGAGTTAACCCATGACTTCAGTCCTAAAAGAAAGGTTGATGGTCAGTAGGCACGTGCGCACACGCACGCGCGCGCGCGCGTGTGGGTGTGTGTGTGTGAAATCTTTAGGTTTTTTTACCTGCCTCCTTCACTGTATAAGCCCAACCTGTTCACTGTGTATCATGCAGAGGAAACAGGCAGAAACTTGGCAGGGCAGGAACAAGGATAGTTCATCCAGAATCACCTTAAGAAATAGGCATTTTATCAGGAAGGTTATGGAGAGCCACTAGGGGACTTGAAACAAAGGGTGACAGAAACTGTTTTGCTTCCAGAAGGATCATTCTGCCAGTAAGGTGGAAAATGGCATGAAGGGAACAAAGAGACCAGTGAGGAGGCTGTCACATCAATCCATCGATGCCGAAGGCGTGAGCCAAGGGACTGGCAGTGGAATCTGAGTGACATCAGCAGCAACATGGGGCTAAAAGAGGAGCCACTGAGGTTTTGAGATCAGGCCACAGCAGTGATGTGGAAGGAGATGCTGGTCTCAGAGTGGAAGGGAAACAGGAAGTGGGCAGGAGGTAGGTGGGTATCAGGATGGAAGAGGAGGTATGGTCCTTACCACAGCTTTGTGTCAGTTGGATGCTGGCATTCAGGTGCCTAAGGTACATCCAAATGAAGTATTCAGAAGATGGTGCGGAATTCTGCCTGTAGTTTCACTCTCCCACATATTAAATGGTCCACTAGACTACAAAGGCAGCAAAAGGGATCTTTTACCCGGGTTATGGCATCACCCCACTCACCATTAGAAAGTCTCTCTCTAGTCTCTGGAAACAATAAGGCATGAAACAGTAGATCCACTCCCATCAAGTAGCAATAAAATACCTAATCAATAAATTAATTTAAACCACCCCTCCCTTGAAAAATGAAGAACAACATAAATAGAATGGGAAGGAATTGCTTAATGACATTAATTACACTCCTGCAATTTCATGGCCAATTCATTCAGGTTAGAAAGTGGAGCAGATAATTCTCTAACCAAATGTCCAATATTATTATGAAATTCTTATAAATCTACTCAGCAGTTAATTTAAAATTAGATTAGAATGGGATCATGAAGCCTGACTAGGCCGAGGGGAAAGGTAACCTAGGTGACCTTTTACAGAGGCAAAAATCTACCCAGGTACGAAAGTTGATTAACCAAAGGGAGTGCACACACCCTGCCTAAAAAGCGTGTGGACTGCAGAAGGGAGGGGCAGCTGTATCTACGGATAGACCCATGATGGGGGCTCCCTCTGCAGCTCTGTTGGGGCTTCACATCAGACAATGTGCTCGGTCTTCTTGATGATGCCTTCTACAAATGAACAAAAGCTACATTCCAGGATTCCAAATGCTGAGGTGTGGCTTACGTAATCAAATGTGAGCCAGGTGTTAGAGACTTCATCCATTCAGCTGACTCTGTTCCTGTGCTATCTCCTACAGAAAAGGCAGCCTCCTCGCCAGCTTCCACCAGAAATCCAACAATCCCAGACCTATTGTGATTGTTCGTGTTACTGAAGGTCTGCAGAGCCATGGCGGGGGAGTTCCCATCAGAGAGTCTCTTTCCATGTCTCTGTGCTTAGCAGCTCCATCTCTGGTCTTTCTTGTCTCTCTTCATCTACAGAGAAACCTCATCCTGAAATCTGAATACCCAAGGACTTCACTCTATCCTACAACGAACTCATCAGACAAGTTTCTCATCAAAAAAGAACCCCACCACCACTACTAGAAAAGAAGTTACTTCAGCGGCTAAGAAGACACTATTCTCTCTAAATCATTTCCTTCTTATTTATTTATTTATTGCCTTTCCTATCTCCCTCCAGAAAGGATCTGAAGAAACTTACAGCAAAGGAGTGATGTGCCATAATTCAGCTATGAGGAAGGGAGGGAGAAAATACCCTGACCCCATGATGATTAGAACTGTTGAGATTCCATATGAACTCCAGCCAGGAGCTCCAGGTAGCCACAACAGAAGGGAAAGCACTATTCTGGAACAGCTATTTATTTCATATTGTCATAATGATAAAACATCCTGATACCCCAGAGGAGAAAACTTCAGGGCAGCTTTCAAAGCATCAACTTGGAAGGCCAAATTATTGGATAAGAAGTCCCATTTTGTCTCGTTCATAGCCATGTGACTTCAGACAGTTTTTCATTTTCTTTATTATTGACTTAAGGAAAGAACAGATATCAGACTGGGAGTCAAGAATTACTGGTGTGATGATGAACTCTGAGTCCAATGGCAAACAGCTTCACCTTTCCAGTGAAACAGGAGGCAAGAACCAAACACAGAGCTTTCCATCTCCAATGTCATATGGTTTTTAAGATAAGTATCATTGGTTTTCAAAGAGTACTACACATGGTTAAACTCCTTTCTATGTGGAGAGACAGGACTAACACCCTCTTATAAATTAACTCCCAAGCTTATATAGTATCTTCAACAGCCTGTGGTTCTGTGTAACAATAAGCCACACATGACAAGGGGTGTTCCACCACATTTCTTAGAAGTAGAAGAAATACACAATCAGAAAACCATACGTGAAGCATTTATTGGCCTCCTTCAGTTAATCCTCTTTGGGCTTATAAAGCTCTACATCAATTGCCATTCTTTAAAATACAGTGTACAGTTTAAAAATAAGCACTGTAGAGCCATCATTTGCACACACATGAACATTCACAAATAATATGTACATACAAACAGACAATCTCATACATTTGGTCTATATTTAATGACCTTGTTCAGCCCTCCCTATGCTAACACTAGTATGTATAACAATCTTAATTTAAACCCATACTCAAAAGATAACATTCCTAATGAAACACAATTTCAAATTAGAGTTAAATCTGTCTCCTAGACCAAAATATACAAAAAGGCTCTTGCTTATATTTTTAAACTTCATGTGACTTATTTAAAGATTCAAGGTTTTCGCTGAAATGAGGCATAGATGACTAAACTCATTTCGGCTAAGTAGTAACTCAGGCAGAATTCTACCTGTGGATTTGGATTAATACTCCTCATCAAAACATATGGAAAGCAGTTTGACCAGGGGAAACTATACTTTTCTCTTGTTCTGTTTAAGGCAATGGTCTGAAAAAAAAAATGTGCTGGGAGGAAAATTGCCATTTCTCTACTTACAAGTGGGCATTTGTAATCATTACATTGTGTCAGCTGCCCTTTGGTGCTTTCATTTTTTAAATTAATTTAAATAGAACTATGCATATCTGCAGAGCTTTTAAATTATTAGAAGGCAAAGACTTACCTTACCAAGCAAGAGAATACAGGTATTGGAACTTCATGGATTACCTGACGCAAGATAGCAAGTAAGTTGCACACATGCTGTAATTCCTACCCATCATCCATAGCAGACATCACCAATAGATCATGAATAGCATTCTTTTACTCTATGCCCATTGTAGCCTTAGATTTCTTTTCATTGATACCAATTGATAGTACATGAGATGAAAGCTTTTTGTATTCTGTGATGTCATCCAAGCCTGATGTTATGAGAAAGACACCAAACAAACTCCAAGTTGGGTAAGATACACAGCAGTTAGGCAATAGAGCCAGGCCTACACCCTGAACTCTAAGCTCTAAATACAGTGCTCTTCCACTAGACAGTAAGCGCAATGTTGTACACTTAATATGTAATCCCAAATAGGCTGAGTGAATAGATGAAACTTTCCCCTTTGTTCTTCAGTACCTTCTCCTTTTCATTTGGAAAGATATGTCTAGAACAAAGCTCCTAATCATTATTAAGTCATAATTTTTGGGTACCAAATGAAGCTTACTAGGCAAATAAGAAATATTGCAACTCATCCATCTGTTCAAAATACTGGAGTGTCCTATTATAAATCATCTCGTGATATCAATCTAAATATCCTGCATGTTAAATCCCACAGGATAAGAACTGCACACCTCTGATTTTGCTACTATTGATCTGTGACACCTTGAACTGAATATTCCCTTCTCTGGCCACCATTGTCTTTATCTGTAAAACGAAAAGTTTCAAAGATCTGACCTCTAACATACTTTTTGAACACGAAGCTTATCAAGCATGTACTTTAAATTCAGCAGCTATTTATTAAATGTCTCCTGGAAGCAGAGCACTATGACAAATGCAAGGCAAAGCCAATGGAAAAAAAACCTAAATTCTGGATTCTGCCCTCCCTCTAGTTCCTGCATTAACTATTAGCACATGGTTTGTCTTGCCACTCGCCAGGCCCATATCACAAAGAGGGCCCACTGTGCTCTAGAGTTGTGGAAAATCGTTGTTCCCCTTTCCCCATGAAGCTGTCAGTCAGAGTAGTTTGGGAAAAATTCCAGTGCGATTTCATTCTCCACAGCTCAATAGCTTCTCTATATGAAAACTAAAAACAAAAAACAAACAAATACAAATTCCACCAAATATCCTGGTGGAGAATGATAAACCCGGAAAGGCAGTGGCAGGAAAGCAAATGTTATAAACACATATTTTAAATGAACGTTTTTCTGAAGTCAACGCCTAAAACTCACATTCTCTTAAAGCTTCCCCAACTCCTAAACTGGAGAAACAGTTGAGTTCCTGCCCAGCTATCAATGAAAAGAAGCTACTAGAAGGAAGTGGAATAAGCAAGCAGTCCCGAGGAATATGAAAAAACATACCCATTCACTGTGAGGAAAAGAGTCATTACAGATCTAATAGATGTTTCCTTCCAAATCAAACATGTTTATGAGCAAAAGTAATATTTATAGTTAAATATCATATATTTATATTTAAATGTTATATAATCATATATATTATAAAATATTATATGTAAATATTATATTGTTAAATATAGTTCAAATCTAGAAAAAATATTCTATTGTGTTTCACTTATTCATTCAACAAATATGTACTGGATCCTTTTGTGTGCTAAGTACCATTCTAGGTGCCAGGGCATTTAGTGAACAAGAGATCTTTCTGCCCTTATAGAGGTCACATTTATATAAAAATGAAGCCTGGAAAGCAACTTTTTAGGACATCTCTCTAAGCATCCATCCATCCACAGACTCAAAGATATTTATTAAGTAACTACATCATGCCAGGCTTTAGGTTAAGCTGGGAGAAAATCAAGAACGTAAGATGCAAGCACTTGTAGATAAATAAGCAACTCCCTACAGAATAATGGAGGTCTGGACAAAGCACTGTGGACAGGCTGCTACTCCTTTAAATGTAGCTCACTGAAGAGCTACTTTCATGGAGGTACGGACAAAGCATTGTGGACAGAGGGGTGATCGATGTTCTTCACATTTTAGAGGAAGACAAGTCACAATTGAACTGGCCTTTGAAGGGTGGGTAGGTGTGTACCAGGTCAACTAAGGGGGAAAAGGTGTCCTGATTGATAATCCTATCAGAAAAAAAGTCACGAGAGTACACAGAGGGATGGACACGCACAAGAAGCCCTGGAGCCTGCAGCACTAGGTAGGGATTGGAAGGAGAGGATTCTGGAAAGGCAGGTTGGAGCCCCAAGGAGCTGGTCTCAATGTCATGTCCAGGAGTTCGCCCTTAACCTGCAGGAATGGCAAGATGAACCCATTTTTAGTAAATATCTGGTTCAATTAAGGCTACACCATGTATACCTAAGTGGGGTGGGATGGTTTATCCCTCAATGTTTTGATTCTCCTCCAACTCCAAAACCAGTGAGGGAAATTTTACTAATTATTACTAAGAAAGGACATGGGGGTGTGAATGGCACAGGCTGGACAGAGCCCAACACATTCAGAGAGAGAGAATTTTCTTCCTTTCAACAGCTGCATCCAGTGAGCAGCTGCTAACCCACTCATAGCGCCAGAGAGACTCAGTGGGTCTGATGGCTGTTAACGGGCTTTATTACCTTGCTGAGTACCTCAAACTCCAGTTACTAATTACAGGGCATCGACTTGAATGTTTGGCTATATAATTTTTGTTAATTGATTTGCATGAGGGGATTTGGGCATGATCAGCTGTAAATGTTCTTCCGGCTCTAAAACTCCATGACTCTTCTCTATTGCTACATGCGTCAATAATGACCTTGTGTATTTTGGATTGTGGGTTTCATGCATGGGCTCCCCCTTCAATTGCTAAGAACCCTCAGGAGCAAAGTTGTTATGCAAGGGCACACAATGACATGGAGGCCCAGGCCGGAACAGGACGCAGCCATTATCATTCATGCTAGCTAGCATTTATTGATCTCCTATCAAGAAACAGATTTTGTAAGGCCAAGCCACTTCTAGCCATTTAGACACCTTGCCTGCAGTGGGCTCACACAGCTTATAGACACGAAGCAGGTGGTTCTGCTTGATTAGTGAATCTCAAACCCTTATATCCTGCACTTCCTAGCCAAATCCTTTCTATATTTCTCCTTCACTTTCCAATACCAGGTCTTTAACTCACCCCTTTTCTCATCCCCAGTTCACCCTTTCACCTCCCCAAATCCACAGCTCATTTTGAAGGCGTTCCTCCCCACCAACAACATTACTCTTTGGGGTCTTTGACATTCTTTTTCTTGGCATTTCCTATTTGTGGGATGAAAAGGGGTACAAAAGTAAAGGCCAAGATAGGAAGGACCCACAGGTAGGCTGATTCAATATTTACATACCAGACTTCCCTGAGACCATCAGCGAACTGCTGATAGACCAAGCAGTTCACACTAACTCTCAGAGCCATAAGCCTTTCTAATGCCCTGGCTTTCAAGGTGAAAAATACAATTACTAAGAACTGTGAGCCACAGCACTCCATCACCAACTGAGCTTCCGGGCAAGAGATCCTTGGAAAAATCTCTGTAGTGGAAACAAGTGATTCTCAGTCACAGACAGGTCACAGATCTACGTGACCTGTCATCCAGACGGGTCATGAGCCATTTGTCGCTAAGAGTAGTACAAATTTTAAAGTTTCAAAATAATTAAACTTTACTTCGTAAATTACAGGAGATTCAAGGTTATCATACAGTAAAGTCCCTCTCCCAGCCCTGCATTCTGGTATGTTTCATCAAGTGGGAAGGAAAATGGTGGTCTTAGAGCTAGGGTGCCCATTGTGTCTTTGCCTCAGTGTAAGTGTGTGTTCCACATGGAAATGTTATTATGGCAGTTGTGGCAAAAAATACACATTGACACCCTCGGCTGGCTCAAGAATAGAGAGTGGGCTGAGAAATGGGAAAAACAATGGTTCTGCCTCTCGCACTATGAAAGGGAGGTCACCCGGGCAAGGAGTATTTCTTTGGGCACAGATGCAGAGATTATCACGTTCCCGGATCCAGATGTTCAAAGAAAGTTACAGTTAGACAGGACAAATACATTGTGGAGTTCTATATACAGTATGGTGACTGTAGTGAATAACAATGTGACTGGCACTTGGTATATTTCAAGACAGCAAGAAGATTTTAAATGTTGTCACCACAAAGAAACGACAAATGTTTAAGGTGATGGACATGGTAATTATCCCAGCTTGATCATTATACAATGTATACATGCATTAAAACATCACACTGTGTCCCATAAATATGTACATTATGTGTCACCTATTAAAAATTAATTTAAAAAGATGAATATCAGCATGTTACTTCAAAAATAATTAAAAATAAAATTCCATTAACCTTCAAATAAATACTAAATAAATAAAATGAAGGTGATTTTCTATAGCTAAAGAAAAGATAGAAGAAATACATCTTCAGGCATATAAATCTTAAATCTTGAAACTAGCCAAATCCAACTCAAGAGAAGGCACCAAAGGGGTTTATATTTTGAGAAGGAAAAAACAGTGTGAGGAAAACAGAAGGTTAATGAACAAAGCTAGAAGAGTTGCCCGGTTTTCCCTTTTTAAATACACCCTAGCTGTTTGGGGAGTTGTGGCTGCAGGCATGGGAAGATCTTTGGAAGATTCCTTGGGCTATTAGGCAACAGAGACCGATCAATGGGAAAGATTAAGCAAAATAATACACTTGTCTATGATGCCTGACAAATTCTTTCTCATCTTCAGCTGTGAAGGGAAAAAAAATAATAGTTTCCTCCAATAACATTAATTACCCAACCACAGAAGAAACTTGACAAAGGCTGATGATGTGTTTACAAACAGCAAAGGTGGTGAATCACCAGGCCCAGATCCAAGGATTCAGACACCTCAGAACCACAGCTTTCTCCTTGCCACACTCCAGGTGGAAGGAGACCCCGCGTTTCAACCCAGCCAAGGCAGGAATGCACACACGGGCACTCTGGACTTTGTGTTCTGGAAAACGGGATTATACAGAGAAGACACCATTGACATCTCAGAACCCAACAGGCTGGGTGTTAATCCAGCTGTAACCATTCACTCTCCTTGCACATGACTTTTCTGGAAGATATTCCCTGAAATTTTGCAGAAGAAAAAAAAAATCTCATGATCTGCTCAAAAGCCAAAGGACTGTTCCTACTCTTTACTGGGTGAGAAGCCAGTTCCTTGTCACTTTCTCTTTCTTTTTTTTAAGAGCATAAAGCAGAGGAAAAGAGGGGAAAACAAGGGGGGGAAAGTTTGAAGATATGTATTAAGATATGTTAAAATCTGTTCCTGTTGCCATTTTAGTATGATTCTAGATTTTTTGTTTGTGTTATAATTTTTGCAAATGGTCCAATAGTGTGGAAAAGGAGGCTGCCTGAGATAGTCGGTTCCTTGAGTTGTTTCTTTTAATCAGAAAAGAAGAAACAAGCAGTTTCCTTTCTGCCCCCACAGGCCGGCACCCCTACAGTACATGAGTCATAAAATAGCTCCTGGAAGAGCCAGTTCCATCAAGTCTTCTCAGCAACTCTCCATTACCTTCCCCAGAGACCTGGAGAGATGGCGCCAGAGAACAGCCCAGCAGGAATCTGTGGGAGCGAAAAGCAAACAGGAAGCCTGAGACCCTAGGAGGTAGAAGCACTCTGAGAAGGAGGAAAGTTCTGGAAGCTACAGCATTATAAGAGCCATCGTTTAGGGTATAAAGATGAAATACAGCAAAGGCTTGGAAACAGAAAGACCCTTAAAACTTGACATCTTCTCCAGACTCTCCCATGTTATAAGAGATGTTAAATCTGAGGTGAAAACAGGTTAATAAATTTGTCAAAGTCACACTTTCATAACTTAGTACTGGCCCATATCAAGGATTTGCTTTTTCAAAGGATTTTCCAGGTTGCAAAATATGGCCAGTGCAGATTCAGCCCAATACCATCTATCTTTTGTAATGAATGGTGAGAAGGATGTTCATCTTGAAGAACCCGGGTACTGCCAGAGCCTCCAGTTCCTTCTAAATCAGCCAAACAATAGTTTGATCAACATGTTTTCAAGATAGAGTATAATTTATCCTTTTCCAAGCTTCAGAAAACCAAACAACCCTGCATGGTACATGTAGTAAATCTGAAACAGAATATTTAATTAAGGTAGCACCTGGCACATGGTAGGTACTTAGTAAATGTTTGTGGGATGAAAAAAGAATGACCAAAACCAAGTATTTTGGCCAAGTGAGAATAGATTATATCCTCTGAACCATTAAGTTTTGACACCTCTTAGGGAAATAAAAATAGCCCTTTTGGCATAAATATAGGCAACATCATGAATACTGAAAGGAACTTTCAATCCAGAGACCTCTGTGTTGGGCATGACACCCAACTAGCTGTGTGATGGTAGGGAGGTAGGTTAACTCTTCTGTGTTTCAGCTAAAAATAAAATGTTAAAAAATACCTTTTAAGGTTAATGGGTTATTTGTGTAAACTAAGTGATATAGTGAATATGAAACTACATTTATAAAGTTTAAAATACTGGACTCAGCTAGGTATTTGCACTACACAGATACAATATATTTGATCCTCACAGCCGTTTGTACCCAGCTTACTTACCCCATTGTTCTCCAGAAGCCAAGATTTAAGGGACAGCCCTCCTCACCATGTGCTGGCACAATGAAAGGAACTGGGCACACACAGATAAGACAAAGAAAAAAATCTTTGCGATTGATTTTAAGCAGCTCTCTCCCATTAGCGTATATGTTTTAAAGGAATCTGATTCTCTTTACATCTAGCTGAGTGACTGGCCCTAGTTTCATGACTGCCACACAGTAGGCTGTTATTAAATGACTGTTAAATAAATCGATAAATAAATGTGTTCATGGTGGAAGGAATGAAAACAAACCCAGCATTGGGATAATCGCCCCATCCCTCAGACCCAGATTAGTAAAATTCCATAATATGCAAAGCTGAAGAGAGCAACAGAGTCGGGCCTCTGAGGTATGTGTATGTTCCTCAGCTGGAGCCAAATCCCAGACCCTGGAGAGCATGGAAAGCCACAGTTCAATTCATGAGAGGACGTGCCAAAGCCCAACCCCAGCTGCACACTGACTTGTCGGAAAACTTACCAAATTCCCTTTCAGAAGGGTTTGCTGTGACCATTATCCCAAATGGAGTGTTGGTCACATGTCAGACAGACTTGGACGCCAAGTCCTTGTCCACAGAGTGTGGGATGAGCAATTCCATCCTGACAGATGTGATCCCTGGAGTGCTCGAAGTGACAGTGTGGAGTTTTCCACTCCTCCAGACAGCGGGCAAATATGTGCTGATCTGACTTGGCTTAAACGAAGACCTGACAGCCTTCTCCTCTCTGGAAATGTCATCTCAACTGGAGATCAGCCAGGATGTCTTTGCAAGTTGTGGGTTCTCAACTTTCTAGAACTGGCGGGGGCTGGGAAATCTGCAGCATTAATTGGATATTAACTTTTCATTCCTCCTCCAAGCTGGCTAATGTTGGTCAAACGCATATTATTTTTAACCTATTTTATGTCTAAATGGCTACATAGCTCATTACTTCCTAGGTGGCTGCCAATCTTTGCCTTTATTGAATAAACAATTTTTGAGCACTTGCTATATGCCAACCACTCTTCTAGATTCTTTGCAAGTGTCCACTTATTTACTGCTCATCCACTCCTCCGAGGTAAGTACTATTATTTCCCTCAGTTCGCAGATGTGGTAATAGAGACCAAAGAGGCTCAGAAACTGTTCCTGGTCTGGATTGTTGCGGGAGCTGTCGTGTCAGCTGAAACAATATTTGATGAAAGACTGTGCACTTTGGAGAATAAAATGGCTCTGTTCCTCTTCAGGAGTGAGTCATTCTGAAGCACGTTCTATGGCATTTAAAGGATGAAGGCAAGGATGGAGTGGGGAGGTCCGCAAGGAAAAGTACATTGGGAATACTGCATTCACATCTGCACCTTCAACCAAGGACAGAGGATATCAAGGGAAGTACACATTCATGATGTGGTAGGATCGTTTCTCAGATTCAGTCTTAGTCATTTTACGACTAGACCTCAATAAATCGCAAGCATGGTGTAACATATATAAATATACAGCTAGACATAGGTAGATATAAATAGATAGATATAACTAGACAAATCAGACTCTGATTTAAGAACAACTTCCTACCCTTTGTTAATTGGAAAATAATCAGCTCTCATAGATCCTCCTACACAGAATGAAAGGGGGTTACTTAGCCTATATCAAGAGTCCCATTTATCAGCCTTTTTGAAGGAAATGCCACACCCCTTCGAGACACATCTCTCCCTATAAAGAAGCAGCTTTGCCTTTCCTATTTACCCATCTACCCTTGCTGAACATCATTAAAGCATTAAGCCATCATTTAACCTGAGAGATAAAATTTAACCCTGAAAATGTACTTCCAGTTTTTTTTACTTACCAGCTTGTCACCTACAGCTAATCCCTTTCTTCCATCAGAAACCCTTGTCAAAAACTGATGGTTATTGCATGCTAATTTCACCACAAATACCTGATCTGAATTCTAAGTAATTAGCAAATCAGGTAACCTGTGAGATGCTGATCTTTTTTTATAACTACAAAAAAGCTTGTCACGGAGGATATTTTAGTTCAAGAACATTTCCAATCAGGAAACCTAACATCGTGTTCCAAAATACCACACTGTATTGCATTCATACATTTAGGTGACATATTGACTGTGGATAATAATGTACCTTTGCGGCAATCACACTGCATTTTGAATGTGCAATGGCAACGAGGTGTGCATTATGTATGTTTTACCAGTTTGGGCAGCTGCCCATAAATAGGGATTAGCTATTACCAAATTCATTTTGTGAGGTTCAGTTTCCTATTGTGAATGAAAAGCATTTGTTTGCTCAACTAGAAATATGTATGTGTACTGAGAATTATCATTTTGTGAGGATCTGAAGATGGGTACACTCAAATGATAAAAGATAAAATTCCCACATAATTCTGAAAATCAAACGATTGGGTAGTGGACCCTGGGATAGAAGATGACTCATTCCAGTTCCTTCTCTGCGATCACCAGATGCGTGACCTCAGTTTCCTTACCTATAAAACAGGAATGCAAATAAACACCTACATCAAAAGGTTGAGAAGAATAAAAGAAATGATGTGACAATGTTATACAAACTTAAATCAACACTCCACATAAGCTCTCATGTTCCTGGCATGGAGCACTAATCCAAGAACTGACAGGACCTACTTCAAACAAACAAAAAATAACAGCAAAGTTGCATAAACCTGCTTCCATTACTGATGCTCATAAAGTGGTTCCCTGTTTCTAGATACTAGCTTATTAGGTCTATAGCCTACAGTAGTATACGTAAAGTAACTACGAGGTGAGAAAGATAACTTTTTTATAATTTACAAGTTCATATTACATTACACATTTTCACAGCATTGCTGTTTTAATGTTGAACCACATTTCACACTATAGCTATCTTATTGAGCTTTAATATTCAGTAAATATGTTTATTCTTATTAGAATTTCAAACAAATATAAAAATCTCTCGAAAAACAGAATTCTGCAAATGTTAAGCATGAAACAACGGCGAAGAAGGGGACTTTGCTGAGCATGCCATGAGAACCTGATGCTTGCCCGTAGCTGGTGCTCAGTGCCTGCTTGATGAAGAAATGGATGAGTGAATAAACTATAGAGGTGATAAGAAACATAGTGGCAAGTGGAGAATTTCAGAACTGCATGCTATTTTAGAGCTATCATAATTGATCACAGAAAAGATGGAGAATTCTCTGGGAAATATTAGGGGGTTATGAAGAGAGCTGTCTTCACAAACGAAGACATAAAAGTCACAATGCAGAGTGAACACAAAGAAAGTTCTTTTTATTTCTTCACTGAGACCCAACCAATCATTTGCCCAATGAATGAAGGTTTCCCATGGAAATCTGGGAAGGATGTTTCTGGGGCAAGTACCAATCTAACAAACCCACTTTGCGCTGGGGCAAGCACGGATGTTTGGAGACGAGCTTCCATTGAAAGCCAACTGTATTTCACTGAAGCAAAAGGACAGGGGATTGGGTGCATTTGGGAGGCGGAGGGGGTCCGGCAAAATAGGGGTCATCTTCTTACTCAGAAGCCCAATATGTAAAACAGGAAAAGGCTGAGTTGCTCTGACTGAAGCAATGGGAGGAGAGATGATGCAACTCCATGGTCCCCCAAGCAGTGGGAACACTGCTCTTGTGGACTATCTTTCTGAATTTTTTTGAGAGCTTTACAGTAATATAGGGCAGAAAAGCAGCAGCAGTCACCTTGATCCAGGGTTTGATTTTATTTAGGCAGTATGATATAAAATCGGAAGAATTTGCGTTTTGGATTTGAGAGACCTGGGTTCAAATGCTGGCTCTGCCGTTTTCCAGCTACCTGGGCAAGTGCTGAACCTCTCTGAGCTCAGTTTTGTCCTCTGCAGAACAAGAATAAGTAACATCTATCTCACAGACTGGCTGGGAGAACGTAATGTAATAATGTATGCGCATTCACATAGCATGTGCTCCATAAATGTCAGTTTTCTCCTCTTCCCATCTTTTCTTAATGTTTTATTGTTTTGACTGTTCTTATCTCTACTACCGGGCTTGGGTGCACATAACTACAAAAATAGAATCTCAAAAAAAAGTCCTTATCTAGTATTTGAATATTTAAACAGTAAGCAACTTAGATTGTAGATAATTTGAAGATGCTAATTACAGGCAATTTCTTCTCATAGCCAATATGAAGTGCAAATCTATTAGTCTAAAGACATATTTATCTTCCCCCCGTGAAGGCCACTTAAAAACAGAAACTCATGGGGTCCAAATAAAAATACATTGATATACTGTGGCAAGAGTTCAATAAATTATGGTATAATCACTATGAACTGTATATGCAGCCACTGAAAATCACGTTTTTGAGCCATTTTTAATCACGTGGCAAATGCATAAGATATTTGATGCAAAAGGCAGAATGCAAACATCCAAAAATAGAAATGTAGATATATACACATATATGTTAAAATTAGTCCTAAAAGTGAGTATTTTATTGTTATTGTTTTCTATTCCAAAATAAGCATCTACTTTTGCCTATAGTCAGAAAAAAATGAAAAATGGCCTTAAAAATATTTCACAGTAAAGAAATGATACAGCTGTTATGAACTGTAACGAATGTTCTTTGCAGTGTAATGTGTAACTTTCCCCTGCTGTAGGCATCCATATAAAAGTGTCTTGGATCATCACTATTCCCACAGAAAGATGTGTCTGGTAACCACATGATCTGGTCCTCAGTCCTGGGTCATTACAGTGGTCATGGTTTCAAATGAACTAAAACATTTTAAAAAGCAAAAGAAGAAATATCTTAGTCCATATTTTAATAAACTTTAGCCTTGACAAAAGGCCACACACGAAAGCACCCACAAGGGCTCCTGTTCATGGAGGAGATGCTGCCAGTAGGGGCATTTCTGGTACTAACAGTGGTCTTGGTGAGGGACTCTACCAACTGTGAGTAACATAAGGGGGAAAGGTGACAGCCGTCCATGACCCTCTCTTTTAGCCCTGACATTTAAAAATAATTTTTATAAATTAATAGAATTCTAGATCTGGCTCAACCCAAACCAGCTGCCTCTTATTATGGCTAAAGAAACCAAGGTAGGAAAAGGTTAAGTGTTTTATTAAATATCTATGGACCCACAGTTAGCAAAAGAGCCGAGACCATAAATGAAGTTTCCCAACACACAATCCAATCCTCCTTCACTTACCTAATAACTACTTTGGCCAGCTCAATAAATGGGCTTCTGTGACCAGTTTCCAGCTTCTTACAAGTCTTCAACATAAAACTGGAAACAAGGCCACTATTACTGGGGAATTTGGCAGAACACAGAATTGTTGTATGCTACATTTAATAGGGTCAGAGCAGGTCTTGCCACCTATGCGTCACTCACCGCACTCAGCAGAACGATTCATAAGGTGCAAGGACCTGATTTATGTTGGGTGATAAGTCAATGAATGAATCAACCAATGCCAATGGCTCCAAGTGGCAAGAGAAACACACTTAACTTAGTAACACATCATGCTTTCCTTCCATCTATTTTAGTGGGGTTTTTAAACATTCGACTTGCTGTTTTCCAGTTAACTATCTATTTCTCTGTTTATCTGTGTGTGGATATGTTTGCATCCATCAGTTACTTTAGTATCAACATGCCAAATCATGGAAGGCCACATAGAAATTAAATGGACAAGGGGTCTGGGTCCCAGAGCAGAGCCTAAGAGGATCCGTATTCCAGGAGGCACCAGTTGGTCAGGGCAAATAGAACACTAGCGATCAGCGTCATGATGAGACGGGGCATCTAGCAATATTTATTCAGAGGCAAGTCAGTTTTCCAGAAGACATAAATTCTGCCAGGTAAAGGCCTCCTCTAGAGGGCAGGACATGTATAAGGTTCTGGAATCTGACAAATTAGACAAAGCAAGAAAACACCACCAGCAGCCAACACATAGACCTGAGTCTAATTGTCAGATAAAAACAATTCAAGATTCGTACTTCCTACTAAAGAAGGGGAGCCGATGAGGGAAGAGACGAAATTGAGACCAGATATGTGTCAAGCAGGGCACACAGGTGACATCGAAGCAGTGATAGCTGGTCAGAGAGGAGTCACAGCTGCTGATCTGCTCAGGGGCAATGACAAATTCCACAGAGTTTGTCACAGGAAATCTGGTGTCATCTTCTCATCTCAAAACCATCACACAGCTCACACACAATCACACACCATTCACTGAGAGCCTTTTACACACAAAGGACCACACTGAGCTCTTAACATGTCATTTATTTCTCCAAAGAGATTGTTGCCTGCATGATTCACATAGAGAAACTTCAGCATGGCTTAGATGAAACCACTTACCCAAGGTAACACAGCAAGTGATATAGAGGGATTTAATCCAAATTAGTCAGATCACTGAGTCTGGGCTCAATAAACTGTTAGATAGTTTAAACACCTATGCGACCAAAAAACCCCAAAGCATACACAAGATCTTACAACTGGAGGTTTCATCTCTCAAGAGAGTGTAGGTGTCTCTGCATCAATGGTACAGCCAATAGGTGAGCCCAGGTGGCTCAGTGGCCTGTATCAAAACAAAAACATGTGGAGCCTGTAGTCTTAACTACGTATTAATGGGTACTTTTTCTGACTTTGAGTATAAGGTTTCATCAGCACTTTAGAGATATTTTCCACATTTGCTGTCTCTCTGTAGTGTCCAAACCCATAAATTACCAGCAGCGGCTGGCAGGCTGAAAATGTTCATATGTGGTAAGACCACTCTACTCCAGGCTGATTAGAAAGATTGGGAGTGAAGGATCTGTGGAATCTTTAAAAAGTAAAAAGCTTGTTTTTCCTGAACAATCAGGTGTCATTGCTTTTTTATCAAGAATAGTAACACAAACCTGAGCAATGCAACCATTGCCGTATACAGGTCCTGCTTGTATGAAAAGGCTAGAACGGTTTGCAATTAGGACAGCAGTTGTATGCTCTTAAATATCTACAAGCCCTTTGTTCCTGTTGGGTAGATCATATGAGCTCTGGATGAACTTGCTCCAGCAAAGTCCTTTCCTCCTGAGCAATGCTAGTTACATCTTTTTCTTTCTAAACCTCTGACACAGTTATCACAAATTCTGCATCAGTAAGGTCTAAATTAACACTATGTTCTGTACCAGATCTGCAGATTATATAGAAGGCTACTGTTAAGGGCTAAAGAGATCTGGAAGCTGAAAGACTGATTTTTGAAAAACGAAGAGAGGTATGGAGGGATAACAGAAAAAATATAAATGTTCCAGGTAATTAGAGAGCACTTTCCAAGAAGCACCACAAAATTGCAAGTGCCCATCAATACTAAAGAATACCATGCTGTTGACAGCACAGCAGAGAACCTTTTCAAAGACAGATCGGCAGCTTTACCCAAAGCACCCTTCACCCTGCACCACCTACCCCTCTCCTGTGGCTCCATCACACCCTCTAAAGCGCCTACTGAGAAGAAGGCATCCTGCTTCTCTCTGTAGGTTCCCCTAGCAAACCCCAAAGAATAAACTGCTGTAATTGTGAAATACAGAATCTGTGTGTGAAAAAACACTTGTTTCATTCTTTTCACCTTCCTGCTGCCTCAACATAGGGAGTATCTTCCCCACATCAACACCACACCAGGCATCTGGGGGCATAAGCCAGTTTTCTACGAGATTTGGGCTAGAAATATTTATTGTGGCTGCAACTCCAACTGTCATCCATTGGGATTATTTCTTGCAGGAATCATAGCCCCATCTTCTCAACAGTTCAAAAGTGGCTGTGTGTATCCAGCTCCCCTCTTTTTTCCAGAGCATTTCTGTGATTTTAGAGCTGCTAAGCCTCACCAAAGTCAAGTCCTTTATCTAATTCCTTCTTTTGATCCAGTGTCTTTATCCTAGACCACGGCCAGTGGTTGGTGGGTTTCAAAACTCTTTGTCTTTTTTCTGTAGAACTTTTACCCTAAAGAAATTCCATTCTAAATGCCAATATGTAAAATAGATCAAAGGCTTGATTAGAAGAGAGTTGGAGACCTGGGGTCCCACCAATCCCCAAGGCTGGGGAACCTGAGGGTTCTGTGGATCACTTGAGAGTGGAAACACAGGAACACGACTAGGGAGAGGAGGGGTTCACAGAAATGAAAGAGGGGCAAACAACATCCCACTTTAAACATGAAAGCTGAAAATCTTCAACCCATTCTTAGTTGCACAGGGCATGTGGAAATCTCAAACTCAGAGGCCTGCCTTACAAACATTAATAATATCTACCCCTTACTCCAGACACTTGCAGAGACCTCATTTAATCCCCACAACTACTATCTGTGGTTTATAGATTTTCAGCTTACAGAAAAAAATGTGAAGCCCAGGATAATGAAGTAACTTGTCCAAGGCCACATAGACCTAAGTGGCAGAAGTCTGACCTGAGCTCGATGTGGGACTTTGAAACCTTTACTCTTAATGCATGCAGGGCTGCCATCAGGTGCAAGTTTTTCAAACTCTTCTGAGTGGGGTGCATCAGCCCAATGAAAGGATATTCCAATATGTGGAAGAAATGTAGCAAATGTAAAGACTGATGCCATCTTTCTTTGACTTTTTTTTTAAAAGACTGAAACATTTCAAGAACTCTTTCCTTAAGAGGTTACTGAGGACCTCGATGAAGATGCAAGAAAGACACTGACAGTATTCACGATCTATTAAACTGACCAGTTTCTACTAAACACCTACAACATGCCCAAGCACCAGAAAGACACAGATGAACGTGTCTCTTGGAATACCAGAATAATTTCCCCATGTCAGCCTTGTGAATCTGTTTAGAGAGGAGGGCCCAGGGACAGCAATAGGAATAAAAACATGAACAGACACAGAACAGGAGCAGGCAGAAGAACAGAAGAAAAGGGATGAGGCAGGAGAGGAGTAGTTAATCTTACACAACATTTGGACTTCCCAAACGTAATTGCACATCCATTGACAACTGTTATATCACCTTATATTTACCCAGTGCTTTTTGTTTGAATCTCACAGCAGCATGATATTATAGGAAGGGGAAATATAAAACCAAGTTTTACAGCTAAAGAATATGTGGCCTCAGAGAGGTCATCTTTCCAAAAGTCACAGAAGGAGACTCCCTCTGTTAGAGGGAGAGCCAGAGCTAGGATCTGGACCTCAGGACTCCTAGCACAGTGCTCATCCCACCACACAGAGCGCTACTTGTGAAGCAGAACATACCCTTTACATGTTATCCACAGCTACAATGCTTGCCAGTGGCCAGCATGGTAATAAAGACTCCATTCTCATGTACATCTCCATAATTAGATTACTTTTCCCCATCCTCATCCCCACAACCTCCTCACCAACAATTATCTGAGCCCAGCTATGCTCACCCCTTCTTAAGACCTGCCCTCTCTGGAATTACAATAGACAATGACAAAGAAGTTGTAGTTGCCAGATGTCTCAAACTGCAGTGACACACATACACAAAATCACAGAATCGGCTGCACCCCCAATGCTTCTCTGTTCAAAATCCAGTTCTTCTTGTAATGACATCTAATCAGGTCCTGGAATCAGCTGAAACGAGAGCTTCTGAAAAATCACTCTTCACTCGGTACTCAGCAGTTAAGTCTCTTAAATGTCAACCTGCTAGGAATTACTTTAAAAGATTTTTTTTCCTTCATTACAAATCTCAAAGCTATTGAGTCTTTTTAACTTCCAGCTGGATCCTGACATTCATATAGTCCAGAAAATGACAATGTTCTTTGTCTGCTAGGTTTGAACAATTTTGAGTTACTTAAAGAATGTGTCCACATTATTACAGACACTCAGGTTAATAATAAACATTGAGTTCCTTATCCAGATATTTATAAGCCTTTATAACTCTTTAAAGGATGCAGATAATTTGACCAGGATTTTTTTTTTTTTTTTTTTTTTTTTTTTTTATTAAGAAATTTCTCTACAACCAGGACTCTGGCTAAATCCATTAGCCCTACAATTTGGCTATGTGACCACCAGGTGGTGACAGTGTGCCACAATTCAGGACAAGCAAGGTTGGCACCAGGGAGCTCTCCCCACACTTACGTTGAAAACCCACCTTTCAAATTTAGATCTCACTTAATCCCCTGCCACATTTAAGGTGTTACTTTTAATACAGCATCTCAACCATCACCTCTGGGTTAGGTCCTTCATAATCTGTGGAACTGAAATCTTTTAATGTGGCATTCAGGACCCTCCAAGGTGGTCCCACCCCACCCACCACTCTCCTACACAGTCCCTGTATTACAGCCACACTTCAATGCATGTTTCCTGCACATTCACACAGATGCAAAAATGGTTCTAACATTTCTTGCTTCTGTATATTTGCTCTTGTGGATATCCCCTGATGTTCACCCACCTTTTCAGGCACCTATAAAACATTTGGAAACTTGCTCAGACAAAACTCCACCAAACAGCTGTAAAAGCCCAGAGTTCTGCTAGTATTTAGGAATATGCTGCGTGCTGTTTCCTGTAGAAAACTTGTAATGTATATACATAATATATATTAAAAACATACATATATACACATATATACATACATATACATATATATGTAATTCATTACATATATACACATATATACACGTGCGCGTGTGTGTGTGTGTATATATATGTATTTTGAGACGGAGTCTTGCTCTGTTGTCCAGGCTGGAGTGCCGTGGTGTGATCTTAGCTCACTGCAACCTCCACCTCCTGGGTTCAAGCGATTCTCTTGCCTCACCCTACTAGGTGAGACTACAGGTACGCACCACCATGCCCAACTAATTTTTGTATTTTTACAAAATTACAAAATAGTAATTTTGTAATTAGTAGAGACAGGGTTTCGCCATGTTAGCCAGGCTGGTCCCGAACTCCTGAGCTCAAGTTATCTGCCCACCTCGGCCTCCCAAAGTGCTGGGATTACAGGTGTGAGCCACTGTGCCTGGCCCTTGTATTATATATTAATCTTGATATTTTTAGGATTAAAAAAAGTGTGTCTTATTGAGAGCTAGATCACATAACCTGCCTTATCTACTTAGCTATTTCTCTTGAACATCTTTCCATGTCATTAAATGATACATGAAGCGTTTTATGGTTCCCCTCACCAGGAGTCTGCTCAGTCTGGTGGACAGTATGCTGGGCTTGAAATCAAAACACCGAGATTCAGTCCTAGTTCTAGCAGGTGCTAGCTGTGTTTGGGCAAGTTATTTAACCTCTCTGAGCCCAAGCTGCACGGGTGTAATGCTTACCTCCCAAAGTCTCTGACAGCCTAAATGAGATCACTCATCTGATCATTTCTAGCTTGGAACCTGCCTTGGAGTGACCTCTCAATTATTACTCATTTCTATCCACTCGGTTGATGTGATTTCTTTCTCCCTCCAAGCCACACCACTCTTTGTACCTTCCTGTGCCTCCATCCTGCTGGATCTCACCTTAAAGGAGCTTGGGAACTTGCTGTATTCCCCCTGCCAGAGCATAAGAACACTCCTGAAGGCAGGGCTGGCCTGACTCCTCTGACTGGCCCCAGGGATCCCCTAGCATATGCCAAGTCCCCTGCAGACGCCAGGCATCTGTGGAACTGAATGGGGAATCCAGCCTCCCTTCGCCTTAACCCTTGCCATTCTGGGCCTTGCACTCTTGCAGCCCTGTACACAGCTTGAAAAAAAAAAAAAAAAAAAAAAAGTCTGGCGTCTTTTAAGGCCCTGGCTTGACGTTGATGCTAAAAAATACTTTCAATCTGGAGCTTGGCTCTTTGGGGTCCCGATGATACCTCTCTGCCTGGTATCCTCTGCCTACAGCTTCTCTCTTGGTGGCCAGCTCTGCCTCCTCTTCTGCAGGTTCCTCTTCTGTGGCAGCAGAGGATAACCTTGTTAAGTGAGAGGAAGAGTGGTATCCCCTCTCTGCCTCTTCCTCACACGGGACGTAAACACCACGGCTTCAGCAGGGAGCTAGTCCATGCTGAGGCCTTCTCCAGCCTTTCTAGCCTTGATGTTTCTTTATTGTTGTCTGTGGCTTGGTTTTGTTTTCCCATTTTCATGAAAAAAAAAAAAAAAAAAAAAGCTTTCTTTTCTTGGCTCTTCTTCCAGCAGTTGATTGATTTGCATTGGATGCTGAAGCCACTTCCTGTTTTTCCTTCAAACCCCCCAGCAACTGTCTTCCTTACAAACGGCCTCAGAAAAAAAGAAACAGCTCACATTCATGGTACAGGGCACCTGGGAAGAAAAATTCATTGGATTTCATCAGGAAGTATGATGTTCCTTGGGCAGCATCCCAGGGTGGACCTTTCTGTTGACCCTATCAGGATGGTAAAATTGAAAAGAACCCCCAGAAGGCAGTCCTCACTCTGCAGGACACCTACTCCCAGAGGCACTGTGTCCATCATAATAGTTCTAAGTGTGTGTACTAGAATTGGATGTGGGTGTGTTTACCTCTGCACTGCCTCCTAGCTGTGTGACCCAAGGTGAGCTGCTGTGCCTTGCTGATCCCCAGTTTCCTCATTTGTCAAATGGGTTGAGTCATAAGACTTCCTGTATTAGTTTCCTGTGGCTGCTGTGATCAATTACCATAAATGCAGTGGCTTAAATCAACACAAATCTATTAACTGTTCTGGAAGTCAGAAGTCTTCAAATCAAGGAGTTGGCAGGCTTGTATTTCTTCTGAAAGCTGTAGGGAGAAATCTGTTTTCTTGCGTTTTCTACTTTCTGCAGGCCACCTGCATTCTCTTTGCCCTTTCTTCCACTATCAAAGCCAGCAGTGTAGCGTCTTCAAATCTTTCTCTTCCTGTTTGTGTGTCCAGTGCTTTTGTCATTAAATCTCCTTCTTTCACTCTGACTCTCCTGCCCGCCTCTTATAAGGACCTGTAATTACGCTGAGCTCGCCTAGTTAATCCAGGATCATCTCCCATCTCAAGGTCCTAACTGAATCGCATGTGCAAGGTCGCTTTCCATGCAAGGTAGCAGATTGCCAGGTTCTAGGGATTGGGGTATGGACTTCGCTATTTTGCCTGCCATACTTCTCTCATAAAACCATTATGAAAATATAAAAAGAGCATATATGTGTATTTTTCAGCACAATCCTGGCACATTGTAAGTGCTCCAAATATATAGCCATGATTATATCAATATACCAATACCAGCACTAGCAGTCAAAAGAGAAGTGGTTGTTAATGCTTAGTTAGGTAAAGCAGAGCCATTTGGATCAACCTTGAATGAAAGCAAATGGAAGCGTAATTGGGGCTAGATAGTGCACAGACACATCCTTTTACAGTTTCATATCCTCACTCTTCGTTTTAAAAACAAATGTTTACTGGGTACCCTCTAGATACCATACTTTCCATTCCTCATAATAGTCGTTTCTGGTAGATGTTACCGCCTTACTTTACAGGTGACGACAGTAAGACTTAGGTTACACAGTTTGGTCAGATTGTTCAGCTAGTCACTAGCAAAGGCAGGATTTGAATTTGCTATTGTCTGATTTAAGCCCGCCCTCTTTCCAGCCTCCAGGACTTGGCGACATGCTGGCTCATACTCACTCTGATCATCAAAACTACACCAGACCTGCCCCACGGGCAGCTGGCACACTTGGCTTTCAGGGCAGAAATCAATTTCTTGCTTCTCCGGTGTCCTCCACAGCCCTACACCCATCCAGGGGCACATGGTGGGTGGGCTATGCCATCCTTGTGATCTTGCTAGGAATAGGAGAGCCCAATGAGAGGCCTAAGTGCTTCTGGGGCAATGGTTCTCAGCCCTGGCATGTGTCAGAATGACCTGGAGAGCCTGCTAAGCCAGACTGTTGGCCCCACCCCCAGAGTTCAGTAGGTCTGTATTTGCATTTCAAATAAGAACCCAGGTGATGCTGATTCTGCTAATCCAGGCCCACACCCTAAGAACCACCCCTCTGCAGGGATCTGGAAGTAAATTTATTAAAGGAGAATACACTGCTCAGATGTGGGGTATTAACACTCACTGGTCCCCACCCACTCCACTTCTGGACTGCTGCAGAGCTGCTAGCCCTACTTGACTAATACTTCCCAGCAGAGGGGCAGTCTCCCCATAACCTATGACACATCGCTCACTTTCCTCCACTGCTCCTGGAGGTGGCCCCCATTGGGAATCTTAGCTTTACTGGACACATCTTTAGCAGAGAGGCCTGGGTCATCTGTCCTCCCTGTATCTTCAGCTCAGCCAAACAATAAAATACAAGACACAAAACGTTGCCTTTGAAAATGAGGCAGCTGGGGAGAGGAACGATGCCTTTAAAAGGGCAAAGGTTCTTTGGGACACCGATCCTCAACATCTCACCCTGCAGCTCAAAGTCAAGGCTTGCCAGGGTTCAAGTTCTCAAGTGTGCTTCAGTGGTGTTATTTAGATGTGACCCTATAGGCTGAAGGGCATGCACATTAGCATATTTTGTAACAGCTGTTGATGAAGATTTTAAGTCTTGCTCAGGGGACCAGTTGCAGTGAGAAGCATTTTATGAGAACAATACATATTGCAGACATCTGAATATATTTCCATGAGAAAATAAGGATGAAGAAACAAAAAAAAAATAGTATAGTGTTCTTACACAGCAGATGAATATTTAATACACTGGAGCTTATCTTTAAGAGAAAAAAATACCCTTTGCAATTTTACATGCTTCCTACAATAGCAATCCATATACGAAATGACAACAAACACTATAGCCACCCATATAAATACCACGTATTTCATTATTCCTTTCTTATGGTGGCACAAAGACCAGCTGCTACATGAAGTATCATGAAAACATAAATTAGTGGTTATAAATAGCATATTTAAAGGATGAGGCCATCCAAAATCAGTTGGTTTAACAGAGGCCAAGAACAAGTCTGAGGAATTGATAAGACAGGAGGGAAACTCAGGTAGTATATGCAGATCCCAGGACAGCAGCCCACAGATGCTCCACGAGGGGCTCTCAAAACAGAGTTCAAGGGGGATAAGTCTCAGGGCCCCGGAGGAATGATCCTACTTTCAGTTGACCCTTGCCAGCTCAGGAGGGACCAATTCAGAGACTGCTTATCACCACTATTTTTAACTTCTTGGCAATATAACCAGTACAATGGGAAAATCGCCCAAAGTAAATACATACTCTCCTTTGATTCTCCTCCTGGAAAGCAGTTTTCTACTATTTTCCGTTAGAATCATTTCCAGGATAAATCACACTTCAGAGGCAGAGCTTAAGTCTAAGGGTCCCCTAAGGAGCATGTATCCTGGGCTGGGAGGAGCTAAAAGAAGGCATGTCTTTGCTCTCTGCTGTAGATGCTGTGTCCAAGCAAGTCCTTTGAGAAGCCTCTGCAAGTTTTTCACCTTCAAGCCTCCTGCGTTATTACTATTTCCTGAGTTTTGCTACCAAACAAAATTACCTGTAGTCATATATAATTATTTTTCCATGAGACAGCTTAATATTGATAACATTTTTGTGGTTTTTAAATTTTATTTTATTTTTCCTTTTCCATCTCTCTTTCCTGGTATCAATAACATTTTTGAACATTTTCTTTATACTAGGCACTGTACAAGGATCCTCTCATGTAATCCTCATCTCAATCCTATGAGCTGGGTGCCACTATTACCCCCACTTTATATATAGGAAAACTGGATCACAGCAGTGCAGTAACTTGCTCAAGATCTTGCAGCTTGAAAGTGGTGGTACGAATCTAAAATCCAAATCCAGATCTGGCTTCAAAGTCCATGCTTTTAACCACTGCACTGTGCAGCCTGAATTCATCCATTCACCATATTAATACAGTTCCATATTAAAGAGAAAACTGTTTAAACTATTTTAAAACTTAGGAAGGATAAATGCATAACTTGTGTTGGAATTTTTTAAGCACATAAAATAGTTTCAGGCATCCCATTCAGGTCTTCATGGACCCCTAGCTGTCCTGGACCTCACATTAGAAATCATTGACCTAGACCCACCTGAACATCATTTGCCATGTGAATCTTCTAGGTCTGCACAAAACACCTAGTTAAAAATATTGTCTGATGCTCTAGAATAACAAGTCAAATAAAATCAAAATACGGAATGACATTCAAGCCTCTTTTTTTGAGTGTGTGAGATGGGGTCCTGCTCTGCCACCCAGGCTGGAGTGCAGTGGCATGACCACGGCTCACTGCAACCTCAACCTCCCAGATTCAAGAGATCCTCACACCTCAGCCTCCCGAGTAGCTGGGACTACAGGCATGTGGGGCCTGTGCCACCGTGCCTGGATGATTTTTTGTAGAAAGGTCTACGTTGCCCAGGCTGGTCTCCATCAAGGCTCTTATTAAACTGGTCCTTCCTATCTTTTCAGATCCATCTTCCAGATCTGTGGTATGCACACTGGGTCTGAATCAGCAGGTGAGGGGCCTGGGAATCTGTGCTTTTAGCAAACTCCCCAGGAGACCTTTATTGGCAGAAATTTTGGAAAACATTTCCATCCTGTTCATGGCCATTCACAAACATGGTAACTCTGACCTCCTGGGGCAACTCACCATTTACAAGGCACATTACCTACTCTCTCAGCTTTCTGCCAGGGCTCATGCCCATTCTCCAGCCTGAAATGTATGTCTCATGCTTTCTTCCCAGGCCTGGTTCAAAGGTCTCCTCTGGAAAGCCTTCTCTGCTGGCTTCTGTTAGAATCTGTCACGTCCCCCCTGCCCCCACACCACCCAGCTTACATTCTGCCTTCTTCCATAGGGAGCCATTTCCTAGTTTCACCCAGTAAGCTCTTTAAGAGTTAGGCTGGTTCTTACTAACCTTGGCTTCCCCAGCTCTTAGCCAACCACTGGCCATAGAAAATTCTTAATAAGGATCAGCAGATTTAGTTTGTCACTGGCAACCGCAAGTAGCCACTGTTCTGGAAACAGACTTCTCCCTTCTCACGCAGCTTATGCCACTGGCAAAAGAGAGGCGGGAAATGTGATCCAGGATTAATAATGCACAGATGTTTCTCAGGAAGTAGTATATCACTGTGTCAAAACTTCCTGTCATAAATTCTGACAAAATATCTTAGTATTTGCATTTGTCATCCTTATCAACCACTCACACATGAAATGGAGCAAATGACTCCTGAGCCTGACTACACCTTCCCAGGCTCCAGTGTAAACCTCAGCCATACAACCCTACATTTTTATCCTGCATCTGTTCCGTAGGGAAAGAGAATTTTACTGATTGCCAGCTAATGTTTATTGCATACTTACTATGTTCCAGAGACTAAAGCCTCCATTCTTATGCATACCTGACCCGCATAATGGCTCTCTAAGGTGGTATTACCATCATTTTCTACATGAGAGCACTGAGCCCAGAGAGGTTAAATAACTTGCCCACAGTTGCACAGCTAGTGAATTTGGGGTTTGAACCCAAATCTGCTTGACTGCAAAGCCCATGTTCTTAACTATTCTACTAGTTTTTAAATAACAAGAGCCTCATGATTTCACAGGGTATAAACAATGACATCAAAATATAAGTGGAAGAAGGAAAGTCTCTGGGTCTATACTATGGCTAGCTGGAAAACACTATTTCAGCAGTAATGGCTTTGCATCACATAAGCTCACTCTGTCTAGAGCACAGGGATCATCAGGCAAAAGTCCTGGTGGGCAAGGACAGCACTTCAAGATGCCACGAGGGCTGTGTCCGTGGTCCTGAAAATTTAGGAAAATTTAGGATTCAAATTTAGGAAATAGTACAAGGCTGCCCAGCCCAGTCCTCAATGAGCACAAATGCCAAGCTGCCTCAAGGGCAGAGTCTCATGAAATTTTACAAAACACAAGGGCCAAGGAGACTAGGGAGTTCCCTCGCCTCATTTTCTCATTTTAAAGATAGGGGCCAGGCACGGTGGCTCATACCTATAATCCCAGCACTCTGGGTGGCTGAGGTAGAAGAATTGCTTGAGTCCATGAGTTCAAGACCAGCCTGAGCAACATAGTGAGATCCTGTTTCTAAAAAAAAAAAACTTGCCAAGCATGGTGGCATGTGCCTGTGGTCCCAGCTACTTGGAAGGGCTGACATGGGGGGATTGCTTGAGCCCGGGAGGTTGAGGCTGCAATGAGCCATAATTGTGTCACTGCACTCCAACCTGGGACACAGAGCAAAACCCAGTCTCGAATAAAATAGAAAGGAAGATGTTGAAACTGAGGCTCACCAAAGTTATGTGTTTGCCCAGGCCACAGAGCTAATGAGCCACAAAGCTAAGTCTCAGACCCATATTTCTTGCTCTGAGTTGGGCTTGTCTTCTTTCCTTAAGTTTTATTTTTTAATCTCATAAGAAAACATCACAAGTTATTGTAGCGGTGAAACAATGAGGGCATACACAATGAAAAAACCTCTCCTATCTCACGCCAATCACAGGCTTCTGCCCTGCAAAGATCACCAATGTCAACAGTTCGGTAATACACCATCATAAAGGTTCCTAAATTCATCTATATATCTACAAACACACACACATTCTTTCTTTAACAATTTGGAGTACACAGACATTTATTTACTTTGAATCTTTTAACACTTAACATGTGTTGAATATATTCCCATATCAAGCAGATTTAGCTCTTTCTTATTAAATGCTGCCCCACACACCACAGTCAAGAGGTTGCACATGTGTTCAAACACTCTCTTCTTGGTAGATAGTCAGACTATTTGGTGTTCCTTCTGCGGACCGCCCTACTGTCATTTAAGTAACAAACTCTGTTGATACAAGAGTGGTCTCTAACTCATTTAGTTTCCTGTGGATCAAAATAAAATCCTGGTCTCCTAAATGGGTGCGGCTGGGAGATCACTTGCTTTTCAGAGAGTAGTTTCCATTTCCTGTACATCAGATGGTCAGCCCTTTAAGCAAGCCAATCTGCAAAAAGAAAATATTTCTTTTTACTTTCATGTTTCAGAGATGGGATCTTGCTATGCTGCCCAGATTGATCTTGAACTCCTGGGCTCAAGTAATCCTCCTACCTCAGTCTCCCAAAATGCTTGGGGATTACAGGCATGAGCCACCATGCCTGGCTAAAAATGAATTATTCTTATCAACTGCTTAAAAACATGCTTACTAAGCCATATGAACATGGGCAAGCGGCAGTTTCTTCATCTATAAAATGGGAAAATAATAACCCTTACAGAGTTGTGTAATTCATAGTAAAATGAGATGACACATATAATGTGCCTAATATGATGTTAGGAACACAGTAGGCATTTAGTAAAAATGACTACTATTATTATTGTTGTTAAAATTACGGCATTTATACACTAACAAAAGAGGTACACAGGTTTTAACATAAATGTTCATGCTTTATATGTCCTGACTTCAAATTAACATGTAACTGGCCTCTGGAACATTCACTGCCCTACATTTATTGAATGCCTGCTCTCATAGGTCGGGGGAAGGGGATGGCAAAGAAGAAGCAAACAGGATTGGTTGGCCTTAAATGGATATCGATGATTGAAGATTTAAAAGACATTGAAGACAAAATCCCTACACAGCCATTCAGTGTTTATAACGCACCTTCTGTGAAGTGATGGAAGGAGTTCTGATGTTTAATTCTAGAACTTTTCAGCATCCACAAATAATGCTACTTCCAGCAGAGAAGAGGAAGGTTTGCTGCTCTGAGTTAAAGCTAGAGAATCCAAGTGAGCACAAAGGCACTTCAAGGAAAATGCAATTAGAAAAACAGGTGAGTGGGGACTTGGGTTTCCAGAAATGCGTGCTTAGAAATACTGACAGGCTTGGGCTTTTCACCCAAGACGTTTTACATCTTTAAATATGTTTGTAATTTGAGTGGTCTGCACACTCCAGATTTTGTTTTGAAAGGGAAACTTTATAAATCACTGTATTATTATTACAAATAATGGAACTAAAAACTAAGATGTGGTTGCACACGTTTACAACGATGTGAAAAATACGGCTGTCAGCACCAGGGCCCAGCTTCCATCACATAACTGTTTGTGCGTTTTAATGGACATTTGAGTGTTACAAATCTGGCCAGGGTGGGAGTCAAAGAGAGGCATAAAATTATATAATAAGAATAAAAATAAAAATAAAAAACAAGAAAGGAACCGGAGCCCGGTGCAGTTGCTCATGCCTATAATCCCGTATAACCCGAGCCCTTTGGGAGGCTGAGGCAGGCAGATCTCTTGAGGTCAGAAGTTCGAGACCAGCCTGATCAAGATGGTGAGATCTCGTCTCTACTAAAAATACAAAAAATTAGCCAAGTGTGGTGGCATGTGCCTGTAATCTCAGCTGCTCGGGAGGCTGAGCCAGGAGAATCCCTTGAACTCAGGAAGCGGAGGCTGCAGTGAGCCGAGATTGCACCACTGCACTCCACCCTGGGCAACAGAGCAAGACTCCATCTCAACAAAAAAAAAAAAAAAGAAAAAGAAAAAAGAAAGGAGAAAATGAAGGAAAGAAGGCCAAAGGGAAAGAAATGAGGAAGGGAGGCAGATAAAAACCTTCCTTCCATTTTCTTATTCTTAGCATTAAAAAAGACTCCAAGTGTTACACTGGAAAGTGTGTTTAAAATACTCGGATTCTAAAAAAGAGCAAAGAACCTAATGTGTGTTTTTCAAAATCCTTTGATTCTAAATCCATTCAACTATAAATCTGAGTTATTACTTTGAAAGCTAGCTACATCCTGACTTTCCTAAAGTGATACAAATATTCAAGCCCAGGCCAAGAAAAATCCCAAACCAACCAACAGAAGGCAAGGAAAATTGAATACAGAAGCTTGCAACTTGAATTATTCGGATCCAAGGAAATTAAAACTCTTTCATCCTTTTTCCCCAGTTAATTTTTAAAACATTTTAAATACATTGCCCTAAATATTTGAAAATATAATCTGAAAGTGCTCAAATTCTATTTTATGAGCAGAAAAATATGGATAAATATATCAATTTTATCTAGAATGCTCACAGCCATTTCTTTCAAGGATATTGGAAAATACTGGTAGTGCTGTGTCTACTAAAACACTTCTAAGGCATCAGAGGAAAAGCTTTTGGATATTTTGATTGATTTAACTCTAAAATAAACCATCACCCCAAGATTCTTTTTAAAAATAAAAGACACTCTATGTGAAGAAACAAAAAATCATGCAATTCTTTCAATATATACACAAATACTAAAAAGGAATAAACAGGTTGTGAGTTAGTTACAACAAAGAAAATAAGCTTACATATAAATGACAAACAACCTAGCAGGAGACAACTGTTAAATGGAAACACGACACCCATGGCAAGTCCTTGAATAGCTAACCATATAGACTATACCCGCTTTTGAAGATATCTTTTGATGGGGTAAAATGTATTGCTATATCTAACCCATTATTTAATGTTTTAACGTGACCCATCTACATACTTTTTCCTTTGGTACAAAGAAAATCTAAACACATGCATTCTTTTCTCTTTTGTGGATTCAAACCAAAATAACCATGGTCACATGAAGGATGCGTGATCTCCTCTGCCGGGATGTAATATGGACCCGAGGGCCTCAGCCCACAGCTCTGCCTCCTCAGGTTCTTTTCAAGGCACCTCCAGGATTCAGTGTCTCCACTCCATAGAGGGAAGCAGCACGATTTAGCACAGCAGTTCCCACAAGTGTGGTCCGTGGTCTCTTGCAGGGGTCGACTCTTCCAAGGAAACCCATGAGGTCAAAACAATTTTCATAATACTTTGACAAATAGTAGAGTTTTCCAAGGGTTACGTGACGTGTGATACCACCACACACTGAATGCAGAAGCAGAGCTGGGAATCCAGCTGTTTTCTATTAAGCCAGACATAAAGGAGATATGCAAAAATAAAAAAGAATGCCACTCTTCTAACTGGTTTTTGTTTTGGAAGATTTTTGTTTAATTACAATATGTTATTTATGTTAGGATGCAATGGGTTTATAATATTTTAAAACGCATGTATTTTAAATTATTTTCTCTATTTTCAGTTCTTGGATGGTAAGTATCAATAAATGTAATTCACATAAACAAAAAGCTCTTTAAGATCCTCGATAATTTTTAAGAGTATAAAGGGGTCACGAGATCAAAAAGTTTGCCAACCAGTGATTTAGCATAATGCCTGACATATAGTAAATGTGTGGCAAATGGACAAACTGATGGATTAAAGGGTTTTAATAACTGCTTTCAAATGTTCAGAGTGCAATAAATGAACATGGCCAGTAAACATCTTTGGATAACCATCTTCAGGTCCTCCACACCTGCTTACACATGATTTAAAAGCAAATGATGGTAAGAAGACAAAACCGTAGGCTGGGCATGGAGGCTCACGCCTGTAATCCCAGCACTTTGGGAGGCCGAGGTGGGCAGATCACCTGAGGTCAGGAGTTCGAGACCAGCCTAGTCAACCCAGTGAAACCCGTTTCTACTAAAAAAAAAAAAAAAAAAAAAAAAAAAATAGCTGGGTGTGGTGGTGCATGCCTGTAGTCCCAGCTACCGAGGAGGCTGTGGCACGAGAATCACTTGAACCCAGGAGGCAGAGGCTGCAGTGAGCCAAGATCGTGCCACTGCACTCGAGCCTGGGCAACAGAGCAAGACTCCATCTCAAAAAAAAAAAAAAAAAAAAAGACAAAACTGTAGAGCAACAATTACTACACTAAAGATACCAGGTAAGTATGGCTTAAAGACAAGTAAAGGGAGGATCCAGGTAGGTAGCAGTACAAATACGTTTTCATCATCAATGGCTTCATTTATCCATCCCATCACTACTTATTTCTCATTTCAGAGAAATAATATCTTCTATGAATTTGGAGAGGATGTTGTTCTAAAGGGTTGTATGAGATTTAACACAATTAAACTATGCAACACCTTACATGGTTCAGTGCTTATAACCCTACAAGGTTATAGGGTCATTTGTGTGGACCAATTAGTTACTTTGCTGTGTTCTGTGGCCACAGTGTTCACAACTTTCTACCAATTTTCTTCCTGGCAATATCTTATTCATCTTGCAAAATCCAGTTTGGACAACACCTCTTCCAAAAAGCTTTCCCTGAATTCTTCTTTTAAAGAGACAGTTAAAAATTCCTTCCTCTCTTACCTCTGTATGTTGTGCCTATGTCTATGGTAACACATTCTATTGAAATTCTGTATTTTTGCTGTCTTCCTTACTAGACCATGAGCACCCTGAAGGCAGGGCCTGTGGGTTGCCCACTTTTGAGTTCCAGCACCTAGCACACTGCCAAACATGGCAGACACTTTAAAAATCCACACAAAGAAAGGCCAGGTGTGGTGGCTCACACCTGTAATCCCAGAACTTTGGGAGGCCGAAGCAGGTCTCCTGGATCACCTGAGGTCAGGAGTTTGAGACTAGTCTGGCCAATATGGTGAAATCTCTTCTCTACTAAAAATATAAAAATTATCTGGGTGTGGTGGTGTGCACCTATAATCCCAGCTACTCGGGAGGCTGAGGTAGGAGAATCATTTGAACCTGGGAGGCGGAGCTTGCAGTGAGCCAAGATCATGCCACTGCATTCCAGCTAGGGAGGCAGAGCGAGATTCCATCTCAAAAAAAAAAAAAAAAAAAAAAAAAAAAATCTAGTCAGTCACCTTACAGGCCAATAGGACTAGTATCAGAATTAAGTAAAATGCTAAGGAATACTAAGACAGTAGTAACATTCCATATGTTTCTGGCCCAGTCAGAAATCCAGCATGTGTGTCTTAGTGAGTTGGTCTTAACATGTTTGAGAATGAAGGGTAGCCATTCTACCATTAAAGAGCCATTAAAGAGAGCCCTTTCCTAAAAACATTATCTCCTGGAAGAACATTGAGCTCTTCTCATCCTTCTGAAATGATGCAAATTGCAAATGGTAAGGCAAGAATTTCAAATGATAAATTAAACCAAGGTAAAAACTCACAAAGCAAAAAGCAGTACTAAAGTGAAAAAGGGTCAATTAGCAGAAAATGACCAGAAAGGGGGAAAATGTGACAATCTGGAATGCTTATGGGACGTCAAAGAGGGTTTGAAATTCATGCTCTGAAATTAATCAGACTTTGTTGCCACCTTTTCAGTGACATGCCCATCAGCAAAGAACAAGCATTTTCATTAGCAGAAGAAAGAAAAAAAGTGTATGCCTAGGATTAGCTTTGGCAAAAAAAAAAAAAAAAAGGATAAAGTAGGTCATTTCCATGTTCAGCTTTAAGAATACGGCCATATGGTAAGAATTAAGATGTTGCCCAGAATCTAATATGGGAGAGATGTCTGCATACTCCAAAAGAAGAGAGAAATACCAAATACCAGTAGCACTAGAGTGGAAATCTGAGATTGGGTAACTAAAGGCAATCTAATCTTGTGAAAAGCTACGGAGAAGAAAGGTCTTGAACATAAAGAGCTTGTCCTTTCTTACAGCCATCCACTATAATTGGATGTATACCCTTTTGTGAGACTTTGAAAATAGCAATTTATTTCTCATTCATTAATGATTTCAAAATACCCTTAATGGATGTCTCAATTACAGAGACTCCAAGGTCATATAACACCCAGACACCCTTCATATCTGTTTTCTTTACTGTATTGTAACTCAGTTTTCCTTATTAGAGGTAGAGTTTTAGCCAAGAAGGAAATCTCACCATGGAACTACAGAATGTTACCAGTGAAAGTCTCTCTAGGAACTGACTAATCTAACCTCAGCCACTTTAGGAAAACTGAAGCCCAGAGAACTCAAGTTCCTCGCCTGAGGTCACACAACTTGGTATCATCAGGAACAGACCAGTCCTCAGGGTTTCCTTCCTCCACTTCAGTGTTGTTTCCATGATAGCAAAACAAAGTAGTGCAGATACTCATTTGGAAACGTGCGTTTGGAAAAATTGCTAGCCCTGAGCACCATTTCCTCTCTACATAAATAAAAGCAATGCTTTACACCTGCTACCATCACCCTGGGAACATCCATGGTGTGTGAGTTTATTCCCTGGAGCCAACTGCGGGAAGATGGAAGACAGAGCATCGCATGAAGCCACAGTGCTGTTTCCAGTAGGAGAAAGGTTAGAATGAACCATGACAAAGGCTTGAAAAGGAGCTTGTGGTAAGTTTAAGGAGAAGTAGAATATTTCCTAGCCCCAAAGTATTTGTTGGTTACAAAGGGAAACATAGTGACTTTATAGTGGAGATGCCTGGCAGACACCACCTTAACTAGGGAATCAGATTGAGGTTCACATCACCAGAAATGGGACAGCTCGATGTCATGACACAATATACCGATGATATGATATGTTATGGAGAGCCCTTTACCTCTGTGTGGTGCTCTTCCCCTAAATCCACAGGCTCCCTTTAACCAGGAGAAAATGCCAGAGAACCCAAATTGGGGGGCCTTCTATAACGTTCCTAACCAATGCTCTTCACAGGGATCAAGATCAAGATCATAAACAACAAGGAAAACCAAGGAATCATCACAGGTTGGGGGAGACTAAGTAGACAACACAACTCAACGCAATGTGGAATCCTAGAACAGAGAAAGGACGCTGGCAGAAGAATGAGTCAATCCAATAAGGTCTGTAGGTGGTGGCATTGTGCCAATACTAAGTTTTTAGTTGATAACTTGTACCATGGTTACAGAGGTTAACTTTGGGACAAGCTGGGTGAGGAGTATGCAGGAGTTGCCTGTACTATCTTTACAACTGTTCTGCAAGTCTAAAAGTTATTTCAATTTTTTAAAAAATGTGGCCGGGCATGGTGGCTCATGCTTGTAATCCAGCACTTTGGGAGGGCAAAGTCGGCAGATCACCTGAGGTCAGGCGTTCCAGGCCAGCCTGGCCAACATGGTGAAACCCCATCTCTACTAAAAATACAAAAATTAGCTGGGTGTGGTGGCAGACACCTGTAATCCCACCTACTTGGGAGGCTGAGGCAGGAGAATCGCTTGAACCCGGGAGGGAGAAGTTGCAGTGAGCCTGGATCACACCATTGCACTCCAGCCTGGGTAACAAGAGTGAGACTGTTTCAAAAAAAAAAAAAAAAAGGAAAAAAACTGGCTCATGGATGGACAGAGAACAGAGCTGAAGCTTTTCCCTCCTCTCAAACCCTTGTTAGAATCATTCATATATCACTCTTTCTTTCAAAAGCAGTTTGCACTAGTTCTTCTTATCCTCATTTATTCTGATTTTTTGTGTACCCATCTCTTAAAAATGGTAATGTTTTAATGACAAAGACCAGGGAAGAATCTTTATCACTGCTAAGAGCACCTTGTCCTGTGTTTTTCCACAAAGCAAATGCTCAATAAACAACTCTGCTACATGAATGAATGGGTTACAATCAATAGTCTCATGTCCTCCTTTCATACCTCTCTTCCCAGCAATTTTGTCAGACAGACACGCCTTGTCTAACCTTTCCCATCCTTGGAATGGGAAGGCAAAATTTCCTGGCTGCTCCCACACACCTCTGCCCTAACCCAGTGATCCTCTCCTCATCTGTTAATTCAGAGGGCTGAACTGACACAGAACCATCTCCTATCAAAGCCCAGTTCCCATGTCCACAGAACTCAAAAACACATCTCTGAACAGCTGATGTGAGAATGTACTTGCTTCCCACAGATGAATTCCACGCATTGCGCTGCATTTCACAATTTTGCCCCATCTTCCCATTCCATAAGTTAAAACATAAAATTTGCATTTGCAACCATGTGTCTATCCCTTCACAACACACTCCCCTTACACACCGAACGCTGAGAAGCAATAGCTATTCACATTTCCCTGTGCTCTTTGCCTAGACTGCTCTTCACCTCCTTTTCAGTCCAGAAAAATGGCCAGTTATCTTCCCAAACTTCACGCATTACATCATCTCCTCCAGGAAGCCGTCCCCAGACACCCCTCAATTTCCCCCGTAAGATAAGTCTCTTTCTCCTTAGAATTAAGGAGAGTCTCTCTTTCCTTAGAATTAATCACTTCCTGCTCTGTGGTACCTATGTACCTGGTATGAAATCCTGTTTCGGTAGTTGTAACACTTAATCTTAATTATCTATACACATCCATCTCCTCAACTATCACAGGAGCTCCTTGAGAGAAGTAACTTTGCTTTATTTATTGTATATACTTTGCCCCCTAGGGGAGTACTTGGCATAGAGTCAGCCATATAGTAAAGGTTTGCTGAATCAAAGGACTGTTAGGAGACTGTTAGGCTGGGAGTGATGGCTCAAACCTGTAATCCCAGCGCTTTAGAAAGCCAAGGTGGGAGAATTACTTGAGGCCAGATTGTTCAAGACCAGCCTGGGCAACACAGTGAGACCCCTACAAAAAATAAAAATAAAAATTGGCTGGGCATGGTGGCATGTGTCTGCAGTTGTTGCTACTTGGAAGGCTGAGGTGGGAAGATACCTTGAGCTCAGCAGTTCAAGGCTGCACTGAGCTATGATTGTCCCACTGCACTCCAGCCTGGGCAACAGAGCGAGACCCTGTCTCTCAAAAAAAAAAAAAAAAAAAAAAGAAGAAGAAGAAGAAGAAGAAGGACTGCTACTTCTATTCTTTGGCTCCTACCACCCAGGAACTTATCAAGGTGGCAGACACATGGAACATGCAGGCGTTACCTGGAACAAATGAACCCAGACTGCAAAGCTGTTTCGCAGGTCCTTTTGCTTGTTGCAGAGAGCTCATGGTTTGGATGTGTCCCTCTGTAAATGAGGTTTCAGCACACTGATGAAGCATGAAGTGATTATCTGCTGACACTCTGATTTCTCTGAGCCTCTGCAGCAAACTAAATGATATTTAGCCTCCAGACCTGTTGATCCCATCTTTTTTTTTTTTCCTATGAGCATTAATGTTCAATAAGAGGACAAGAAATGAATTTAGGCAACCAGACTGGCAGGATCTCTAGTGACACCACGGCTACTCAAGTATAAAGAAAAAGTGAAATCTTCCAAGAATGTTCTCATCAGAAACTTCATCTCTGCCAACTCTGTAATCAGAGTGGTTTTCCTTGATTGCCCCGACGTTGGCAAAACCTTAGGATAGCTCCTAAACTTCTGGCCAGCTACACTGCTATCTCACTGGTCCCCCAAACTAGAAATCTTAGATTTGTCAGTCACTGAATTTTCTCTCTTTTGGCTCCCACATTCAAGTGAAAATCTCATGCTATTGATCATGCAACAACTGAAATAACCTAAACTACCACTCTGCTTCATTCTGTGGCAGGACTCAAGTTCCAGCATTTGATGCCTTAATTCTAGAACATCCCTATCTGCACCTCAGGCCCAGCCTAATCTCATCTCTTCCCCATGGCTCTGATGGTCTCCTCGGGAGAAGGTGGTCTGTAGTCACACACCCTTCTCTCTGATCCCTTATCACACAGGCACCATGAAATGCCCAGACCAAGACCTGCATTGCTGCCACTCTTTTTCCCTGGAATGCCTCACCCTGTTTCTCTACTGGATAAACTCCTATACATCCTTCACCACCCAGCTCTAAAGCCACAGTGGTTAACCTTCACTCTAAGAAAACACGTCTGATTATTCAGTACTCAATACTAAAGTTCTCTCTGTGGCTGGCTCCTCCTAAAACGTGAAAAATTAACCATTTATGATTTGTCTGCAAAATACAATCTGTTTGTTGAATTTAACTATTTAACTGCTATCATTTAAGTCTTCATATGCATCTGTCATGTCTTTGATTAGACTACAATTTCTTCCTTGCTCAGCACACTGCAACCTTGGGTCATCTAAAAAGACATGCTGGTTAAGTGACTAAAAAGCAAACATCATCCTGTATCAGCCCCAGGATTATCCCTGTAATTCTCAGACCCTCATGCGCATCAGAAGCACCTGAAAAGCTTGTTAAGAATCCAGATGCCCTGGCCTGGCACAGTGGCTCATGCCTGTAATCCCAGCACTTTGGGAGGCCAAGGTGGGCAGATCACTTGAGGTCAGGAGTTCGAGACCAGCCTGGCTAACATGGTGGAACCCTGTCTCTACTAAAAATACAAAAGTTAGCCTGGCATGGTGGTCCATGCTTGTAATCCCAGCTACTCAGGAGGCTGAGGCAGGAGAATTGCCTGAACCCGGGAGGTGGAGGTTGCAGTGAGCCAAGATCATGCCACTGCACTCCAGCCTGGGCAATGATGTGAGACCCTGACTGAAAAAAAAAAGGGGGGGGGGGAAGAAAAAGAATCCAGATGCCATGGCACTGTCCCCTGGGAGGGTCTACCAAAATCTGCATTTTCCAAGAAGCCCCCACTCCTCCCAGTTAACTGTGCTACTCCTCAAACATGAAAACTACTCCTTCCTACTGTGGGGTTGGTGAGCTCCAGTGCCCTGCTTGCCCTTCGGGCTCACTCTGTCTGGAGCCAGAGGTCAGAGGTAAAATCAGGAGGAGTCACTAAAGAAGAAAAAGTTCAGAGCCCTCTGTGCTGGCTTCTCTTGGGAAATGGCTCCCAATCTTGGAGGCAGCTGAGAGGTGATTGTATCTGGAGAGCACACGGACTACTTATCTGCTCTCTCTGAAATGCCAGTGAGTTTGAAAGGCACTTTGTCCAATTAGAAGTGTGGAGAAATATTCATCCTGTCCATGACAAAGATGAAGTGCTTCTTTCAAAAGCGGCGGTGGCAGGCTGCCAGGTTTAAGAAGTCCAACCATTCCACATCGAGCCAGCAGTTATTAATTAGTTTTATTAGTGGCAGGTCCTTAATGCAAAATGACAGAGGGAGACAGAGAATATCCCCGTTACTACTAAAATACAAATTGTCCAGATTTAGGTTGTGTTGTTCCCCAACATGTACAGGCGGCCCGCCAGGCCCAAGTGGGGAACGGAGAAGGCAGCCAGATGCCTTTCTGCAGAGTTCCGGACTATTAATGGCATGACAAAGAGACTCGGATCCTTACCTCAGGTAGCTCTCGAGAGGAAAATCCACCAATTTTAATTATCAAGGAGGAAGAGCCTCCAGGGGGAGGATAGGGAGATCTGAGGGAAAAACCAAGAGGAGGAGGAGGGGTGGTGGTAGGGATGGGAAGTGGGCCCGTGTTATTCACGCTGTTCAACACGGCCTCTGCATAACAGCCTCTTCCACAGGGAACAGCGCAGGGCTACTTTCCTGAGAATTAGTCTTACACTGTCAACCAGTTTTTTATGACCATTAATCACATTTGTATTTATAAGCGTTAAGACAGGAAAATCAAATCTCATGCTTCAAAGCGTATGTTTATCACCACAGGCATAAAAGGGAAAGAAAAAGTTTACAAGGCCGCACTGCTGGCAAGAGCTGCTGCGTATCTGGTGGCTTCCCCAGAAGCACCCTGGGGGCTCTGAAGAACGTTTTGTAAGGGAGAAGACAGAACTGCCCAGTGCCTCACTTTGTTAATGTTTCTCCTTCTTTCTGCACCAGAAATTCCTAAGGCAGAAATTTAAAGAAGTTCCCCAACATCCTCTCCCTCAACCCTCCCCTAAAACACCCCTGAACTCCCTGACTCAGGCCTGCCAGGCCTTCTTCCTCTGCCCCACAAGACAGAAGATCCCGACAGGCTTTGAGTGATGTCGCTCTCACCACAGCTTTTCTTCTAGCAGCTGGCATATTCCCTGTCGTTCCCCCCAAATACCCAATGACCCAACCCCAAGCTGTCTGGGCTTCAAAGAGGTTTCCCCACCCCACACCCCTCAGGGCCACCTTCCTCCAGATGGGAGCGGGGATGGGGAAACTCTGCAAAAGGTCAGAAAGTGAATCGTCTTTGCGGGCCAAAAGGTCTCTGTGGCAACTACTCAACTCTGCCATTGTGGCCCCAAAGCAGACCCAGGCAATGTGTCAACAAGTAGGTGTGGCTGTGTTCGAATAAAACTTTATTTACAAAACCAGGCTGTGGGTGGGCCGGGTTTGACCCACCAACGGGGCCTAGTTTGCTGACCCTTATTCTGGAGCAGCAGTGCCCAATCTAAGAACCCAGGTACCAGTGAGTTCTGCAAAACTGGAGGGAATATTTTAAAAATTCTAATGGAAAACGTGCAACCGTCTTCATCACAACAGCACAGGCTAACCCAGATCTCTTGGCTGGAACCATATGGGCAACCTGTTTTAAGAGCACCTACCTCACATTGTCTGAGTAACAACTAGGAAATAATCATTAATGATTTAAAAATAATTTAAATAAATAATTAAAAAATCAAAATACAGCTGGATGATCAAAGTCTTTCAAAACATGGGTCCACAATGGAGAGAGGGCAGGTGATAAAAGTGGCCCCACTGGTCCTCTTCTTCCTTTGATAGCAAAGAGGGGTCTCAAAAACGTCTAACGTCACATGTTTCCTAAGAGATTCCCTCAAGGAGCTCAACACACTTTTAATGAAGTAGAACATCATCTCCTAACCTACGAGTGACCAAGGTCAAGGTGAAAAAGCCTTACCCCCACTTTCAATATTAAGAACTAATATTGCAAGTACTCACCGAGGAAGAAAAAATTGTGTAAGCTCATCAGAACCAAAGGCATTACCAACCCACTCTCAGATTTTCTAGAACAGTATGAAAAAATACACAGCACTGGGGAAAGAAAATAAGAGCAAGGGGAATGCAAGAGCAAGGAGCCCCTGCTTCTCTTGCTGAGTTGCCAGGTAAGAAACAGCAACCCACGAGCCTAAAAGCCATGTCTTCTTCATCTTTGACTCCTTAGTGTTTAACACAGTCCTTAAATGTCCCTTGAATAAATGCATTTTTACATTCATGATAGATATTATAAAAGATTTAAAAATGAACATGAGATGATCTTTGCCTTCTTAAGGTTAATGGTAAAATAATGGAGAACGTCAAAGGAGAAAGACATAAATAACATCCAGTGCCTGTATCCAGGCACTCTATTTGCCGGCTCCCACTCGGCAGCTATGGGCTCTTGTTTTTGAGAGGATCTTCTCCAGTCTGTCTATCTGGTTTCCCACCTCCTAGCTGCTCTGCAGTAGATGATTCAAAGGATGGCTGGAGAAGGAGCCCTGTGGGGCCAGCACAATGTCAATATCCCAGCAAGAAGGAGGGCTGCACCCTCCACAGGGCCCCAGGTACTGAAGATAGAACAGATATCTGGCCAGGTGTGGTGGCTCACGCCTGTAATCCCAGCATTTTGGGAGGCCGAGGTAGGCGGATCATGAGGTCAAGAGATCGAGACCATCCTGGCTAACACGGTGAAACCCCCATCTCTACTAAAAACACAAAAAATTAGCCAGGAATGGTGGCAGGCACCTGTTGTCCCAGCTGCTCAGGAGGCTGAGGCAGGAGAATGGCATGAACCCAGGAGGCGGAGCTTGCAGTGAGCCGAGATTGCACCACTGCACTCCAGCCTGGGTGACAGAGCGAGACTCTGTCTCAAAAAAAAAAAAAAAAAAAAAACACCACAGATATCCATCATTATTCCAGCATTATTTATCATGGAAAAAAAACAATACCAAACTGCAAACAACCTACATGTTTGTCAATAGGGATGAATAAATTAATACATGTCTACACCAGGGGAAATTTTGCAATTCTTAATAAAAAGAATAAATGAGATTTATATCTACTGGCCTGAAATGAAGCTCATTATATCTTTTAAAGTTTATCTGTTCCTCAAACTCCAAAAGCCTGGTAAGGCTAATTCTCATGCTTATCAATAAAAGTTACTTTTCTCCGTCAATTAGTATTTGGTCCAGAAAAAAAAAAATCAGTGTGTCTTGCTTTAAGAACATCAGTGTGCTCAGAATTAAAATTAGGAAACACACACAAAAATAAAACCTGACTTTACAAGGGGCATTTTCCTATTAACAAAAGGGACACCAATAAGTTCTATAAAATTGATTGTTTTACACGGTGCATGGAAAGCATGATGTTGCATAGAAACTAAAGTGATATATGTCCTGCATAAAGTGAGGCCTACCTTTAAAAATCAGAAGATGCTTTCCTAAAAAATAAAATCATGAGATAGATTACATAAAGAGTTCAAAGGACGCTGGGCATGGTGGGTGGCTCACGCCAATAACTCCAGCACTTTGGGAGGGCAAGGTGGGCAAATCGCTTGAGCCCAGGAGTTTGAGACCAGCCTGGGCAATACTGCAAAACCCCATCTCTACAAAAAATACAATGGGAGGCTAAGGGAGGCTATGGGAGGCTAAGGGAGGCTATGGGAGGCTAAGGGAGGCTCAGGTAAGGAGGATCTCTTGAGCCTGGGAGGCAGAGGTTGCAGTGAGCCAAAATGGCACCACTGCACTCCAGCCTGGGTAACAGAGTAAGACTCTGTCTCAAAAAAAGAAAAGAAAAGAAAAGAAAAGAAAAAAAGAATTCAAAGGAGAACTGACATATCACCCAATGTGTATATTACAGAATGCTTGCATGTATGTGTGTGTGTGTATGGTTTTATATATATTTATATAAAGTATAAATGCTTTTGCTTATATATATGAATCTCATTTTCCCACTGGCTTTCCTTAAAAACTAAACAAAACACAAACACCTTACTGATCTTTAGTAGCTCGTAAGCTGATTTTTAGCCTTTCAGCTGAGAGGAAATGGTCCAAAAAAAAAAAAATACTAAATGCATCAGGGAGATTTTTCATACATTCGCATTTCCATGTGGGAAGCAGCATTATGTAGTGGAAACAACATAGTCTTTAAAATAGAAGAGATTTGTATTGAAAGGCTGGCTCCACCGTTACGGATTTGGGCAAAGCTCTGAACCTCTGTTTCCTCATCTAAAGATAGGAATAGCTGCACTTTCCTTGCACCATCATCATGCGGAATGGAAACACTACACATGAAGCCTCTGGTACAACTCTTGGCAGAGTACACACTCAGGAATTGTCATCTGTATTATTATTTCACAAGCTGACATTTTTTAAAGGAAAGCACATCTAGGCTGCCATCTCCTTGTAGCAAAAAAAAAAAAAAAAAAAAAAAAAAAGAAAGAAAAGAAAAAAGAAAAAAGAAATCAGTTCTGATCAAGGGCACATCTAATAGTTGAGAGTGAAATGTGAAATGGGAAGATGACACCACCACACAACCATCCCCTTCCTCATTCATTTAGATGTGTCCCAGGACACCACAAGGCTGGCTATTGTACTTCTTAGGCTGTGTCAAAACCATTTTAGTCAAGCCCAGTGCTTTGCAGATAAACACATTGCCAAACTTTAAAATATTCATCTTCCCCTCTATCGTTCCTTCCAGTGGAATTGAGACACTGACTGCTTATCAGTTCTCCCTTTCCAAACAATAAGAACAGTAAAGTGGTACTCATGCAGACGCAGCGCACATAGTAATCCAAGGACAACTCTGTCCATCAAGGAAGCTTCAGCAAGACCCAAGGTGCCAATGGGCTCATTTATGATTCTGTGTCCTCACATTCTGTAGTCTTGCATCTGTTCTGAAAACCTGATGGTTTATAAAATAACAGGAATATTTAAAAATTAGGTCTGTAGAGTGGGATAGGTCTGAAAGTCAAATACTATTGCCATTCAAGCTTCGCTTCTCTAAGAAAAGACTGCCTAGAATGAAGATACAACTGCTGTCCAGGCTTAATCTAAACCTTGCTTAATGGTGCACAAGGTACTTGGGTTGATAGAGCTACGTGCAGATTTTAGGCGGTAGCTCTCCATAGAGCATGTTGCATGCAAACAGAGGTCGTGTCAGCACGTGTCACCCTTAACCAACACGGTGCTATTTAAGTAGGTGCCAACCTGCACTTTCAGCAGTTGCGATTTATTGAGAAGAGTGGTGTGAATAATGCAGAGGACTTGACCATTGGCCTTTAATTCCTCTCATTTAGACAGGCTGCTCTTTGCTATAAAATAGTCATTCTGTAAATTAATGTGTTTTATTTTAAAAGTGACATGTTGTACTGGCTTATGCTTAAAGGCAAATTACTCTGGATTGCCAGTTTCCTAACCAGGCTACAAGGGATCCAGCATACTCTACCCAGAGTAGAGGAAAAATCTATACAATCAGTAAAAGATGACAATATCTACCATCCCCACCCAAGACCCAGGTACCCCATTCACCAACAAGGACATACCTGCTACAAAATAAGGGGTACAGTGCTCAGTAACTGAGGACCTCTCTGCAGCTCAGCACTGGGCTCTGCCTCATCTACCAGGAAGCACCCCAAAGACAGTGCCTGCCACAATTCACTGTGGTCTACACTGCCCTGAGACCCAAAGCCAGTCAGGCAGTGAGTGAGTCTATTGCTTTCCCTTGGCTAGCAATGAATAATGATTTATGGAATAGATTATAATGCACACTGCTACCAGTACACATCCCAACCTACCATGCTCCTCACTGAGTATGTGATTTGTTTCCTAGAGACTTGAGTTCACCTCCCAGCTCTGAGACTCTGGTTGTCAGAGAGTCCCAGTGAGTCCCTTAACGTCCCAGTCTACATTTTCTAATCTGTGAAACGGAGCTAACACTTGCCTTACACGGCTGTTGTGAGGTCAGACAAGGTACCTATGGCAGTGATTGGTCAACAGAACAGTGTTTGCACATACTAGTTGTTGCTATTCCTATTATCTTATAACTCCTTGGCACGAAACCTTCAACGACTCTCTATTATCAAGTGAATAACAATGAAACTCTAGCCCAACAATCAAGGCCCTCGCCAGCCCCTATTCTCTCTCCTATCTTATATCTTTCAAACTCCCAATAGGAACTATCTATTCCAAAGATACGTCATTTTACTTATCCCCGAACACATGATGCCAATTCCTACCCCTTACACTTTGTTTCTACCATCCTGAAATACTTGTACTTCTGTCTTCAGCACAGCTTAGCCTATCTAAATTCTATACTTTCATAAAACAATAATATACTTTTAGAATCTATATGTGTTCCACAAGAATAGGCACAAGACCCAGTCCTACCACTGGGTGTACTACATCCCAGCCCCGCACAAAGTTATACTGCTGCAGGGTGGAGAAGGAGGTGTCACATGAACCAGCCTAAGCTAGTGAGTATTTTTTTAAGGATTCATTATAGAAAAAGTTAGACTTTTTCCCTTAGGTCTCTTGCTGTAGAGGAACTGCCCGTGAATAGAGAAAAACCAACACAGGAACACTTTGACTCCCTGGATCCAGCCCTTCCTGAAGTTTGATCTCCTCCTTAAACTTTCTAGTTATACGAGCCCATTAATTCTCATCTTTACTTAAGATAGTTTGAGTCTGTTTTTCTCATTTGAACTCAAAAGAGCTATGACCAATACCAATAATTATAATAGCAGCTCCATTTGCTTATGAAGAAACATTATGTTAATTGCTTTACATATGCAATATCCTATAATTCTGTAATTTTACAGTTGTGGAAATTGAGACCCAGAGAGGCTCAATCATTTTCCCAAGGTCACACAAATAGTGACAGTGTCAAGCTTCACCAGTCCCAGCTTAATGCTTCATTTCCACCATATGCCACCTTGAGACACTAACCTTAGCGGATGGCTCCAGGGGCACGTAGGAAGGGTTGTTGCTCTTAACGCGGCCCCTTTTTCAAGAATTGCTGTAGTTGGAAGCAGCTCCACAGTAATTTCCTATAGCCCTGGGGAGTATGCTTTTACCAATGGCACCTCTAGCTGCCCTTCACTCTCTCTTGCAGCAGGGCCAAGACTGATAATGAATGGCCCGTGGGAAGCGCACGAAGTCCAACGTGAATCAACGATAGCACTAATGAAATTGCTTCAAGTTCTAGAGCAGAAGGTAAACTGAATGCCTTTCAGAGACATTTGACCTTGTGCCCTTCCAAGTTCCCAGAGAAGAAAGAAAATGCACATGGGGTGCAAGCCAAGAGTAGGAGCAAGCCGTCACATATTTCTTATTTTTACTTAAAATCTGTAACACAGGTCGGGCGCGGTGGCTCATGCCTGTAATCCCAGCACTTTGGGAGGCAGAGGCAGGAGGATCATGAGGTCAGGAGTTTGAGACCAGCCTGGCCAACTTGTTGAAACCCTGTCTCTACTAAAAATACAAAAAATTAGCCGGGCGTAGTGGTGGGCGCCTGTAATCCCAGCTACTCGGGAGGCTGAGGCAGGAGAATCACTTGAACCCGGGAGGTGGAGGTTGCAGTGAGCTAAGACTGCGCCACTGCACTCCAGCCTAGGAGGAAAAAAAAAAAAAAAAACTGTAACACTTCCTCACTTCGACCATATTGGTGGAGAAGGCAGTATTCCACATACATGATTCCATAGACGATGGCCATTTGTCTATTTTTTCATGGTTCATATTTTTGAATGCAACATTGTACATTTCAGCGTGGCAGTAAAAGGGCTTCCTGAACCTTATTTCATCATGGCCTAAGGCTTGGAGGTTATTAGGTGGTATAGAGTATTTCTAAAACACAGGTAGAGCCAAACGGCCTGGGTTTGTATTCCAGTCATATAATTTTCCAACCGTGTGACCTTGGGCAAGTTAATTAACCTTTCTAAGCTGGCGTTTTCGCCTTGTAATACAGAGATAATTGCAGTACCATTCTCATTGAAGTGCTGTGAGAATTAAGTCAATGCAAGTAAAATGATTAATATAGCACCAGAACAAAAAAAAGCCCTTTAGTTGCTGTTGTTGTTAATAATACTAATATTGTTAATGTTGTTATTTCAACATCACCAATTATGATTTTTTTGTGACTCAGTGATGTCTTTAGGATCTAAAGAGGTATACAGGTGGATTTACCTTATCCCAAAATAGCCCCGGTCTCTTTTTTAAAAAATGCATTCTGTAGTTCTTTTGACTCTGTAAGATTTTAGGTTGTCAGCTATTACTGCTGTCAGGCTGGATGTTACTTACATTCAGCTTCCAATGTATAATACAGTGCAGCCAAGCTTGTGAAAGTTATGCATTAAACAAGATTCATACCATTAAGGGTTGCAGTAACTCTCTCGCCACTAGAGGTCTACTCCACATTCATGGGTTCGCTCTTCCCAGAGGTCTGCAGGTCTAGCCAGAGCTCCATGCTTTAACAAACCAAACCACACTAGATACGGCAAGGATTTCCTTAACCTGGCATTCACAGTTCTCCACGGAGGGGTTCCGATCTACAGTTCTAATCAATCCCACTATGTATTACACACAAACCATGACTCCCCAAACAAATGCATATTCTCATTGTTTTCCATATGGACCTCAACCTCTTCATCTCTGTGCTTTAACCCTACTATTGACCCCATTGATAAGCAGTTGCCGGCCTTCTCCACACACAACCCCCAACAGTCTTTCCACCTGTCCAAATTTTCATCCTTCCAAAACTGGTCAGATCCACATTCATAAGAAGCTTACCTAGTGATCTATCTTCTCCTTTGAACTCACTGAATTTTAGGTCTACACCACTCACTAGTCAATGAGTCACAGACTATTTGTGACATTTCTCGTATTACTCTGTGCCTTTATTTAACTCAGGGCCTACTGACACTTTGCCTCTTCATCTAGATGGTAAGCTCCTGAGGCCACATCCCACATGAGTGTCAAAAGGGACGAAAGGTCTGACCACTTACTGAGCACCTAATATGTATGTGCCAAGCACAATGTTGGTCATCTTATAATCTTGATCAATAAGCCTACTTGACAGATATGTCTATTCCTTTTGCAGAAATTGAGCCTTAAAGAGACAAAATGACTTGGCCACTAAGGCCTCACTGCTATTTTAGTAGCAAAACCCACAATTGCTTTTGCACGAACCTAATAGTAAACCAAGGGTCACAATTCAAATCCAGATCTGACCCCAAAAGTTATGTAATTCTGCCCCATTATATCACATCGATATCACATCTATCCAATATTGCAGGCAGTAACTACTCAGTAAATATTTAGGAGTAACTTGAAGAGCTGGGTAGCAGCTTATGCTGAATAGCTGCAATATCAGACTATCATCAACCAGTAGCTTGCATCACCAATCCTCAGACCCCCTGAGTCCGTGTGACAACTTAGCAGCTCAGCAGTTTACCTGATAAGCCAGGACTATTTAGGGATGGAAAAGCCTCCTTCTCCAGCATTCCAGCAGTTCTGAAGGTCCTGTGCCTGGCCTCATGAGCCCATTACAGGTTGCAAAGATCTAATGATCTTCTCAGAAGGAAACTGAGGAGACAGGAGGCACTGAGAAGCTGCACAAGCAGCACTTGCGTGATTCTCAGAGAGTACATGAGGCTAACGCACACGCTTTCCCTGCTAGCAGCTTTGTAATTCCAGTAGCACTACGACTCAGTTAGCCATAATATTATGAAATATGTCGCAAACAACTGGATTTCATTTCAAACAGCATAAATTAACAAATTGCACATGTGCACAGAGCATCTGCTAACCTAATAATTAAGATATTTAAAAAGTCACCTAATGGCACCAAAGTCAGAATAATGGAATAATTGTTACAGTGTTTTAAAAAAATTTAAAGACACATAATCCAGTCACCCATGCAGCGCACCAAACGGAGGGCTGCTTTTTCCTGGTCTCTTTGAGCACCGTGTTTGGATTAGCATGATGTGAAAAGCAGCAACTGCTGTTATGTAACTAAACCCTGCATATACAGTTGTCAGTCTGGGTAAATTTAACTCTGCAGGTTTAAGGCAGAGCTTGCTTGCCAGAGCAGAACTTAGGAAACAACAAAAATTTAAAGACATATTGCCCCATGGACCACAGAGGAAAGCCGATGAGGGAGCTGTTCAGGCAGCAAGGTGCAGAAGGCCAGCATTACTTCCCGGTGCCACACCGGGGCCTTAGCCCCCTGTAATAGCTGGTTTGAAAACAATGACTACTGACAAGAGCATGGTTGTTCAATTACAAAGCTGTCTGCATTTTCTCTCTCCCTACATGGCAATAAAGGCACTTAGGGGGCCTAATGTAGTTTGGAAAGAAAGGCACTGAAATCCAGAATCAGGGGGAGACTTTAATAACAGGTTGCCTTACAGGGAGAACAAAGTGGATCCCGTCTCCAGGCAAGGGCTCCCCCGTTCCCATGGTGTGGAGAAGCCTGCCAAGAGCCGAACCGCGGCCTGAGTTCTAAGCACCGCCGGTCATGTGGCTCACGAGGAGCCCATCCACCTTCCTGCACCTCAGGTTTGCCAGATGGAAAATAAGGGATGAGGGTTAACTCTCTGGTGGTCCCTTCCAAATCTCTCATTTCTCCCTCTGGTTTCATTGGCAGATCTATTTTCACTACAGACAAGAAATAACTCTGTAGGTAACCTCTCATTCTAAACCGGGCTCCATCAGGTGAGGCTGAGAGAAGGACATTCACTGGGAACTGTCAAGATGTCAAAAAATATCAATCCCGTGGACCATGTTTCCAATCCTCCTCGCTACCCAGACGAACTCATTACGAAACAGGTTTGTCCTGGATCCCATCCAAAAAGACCTGGTGAAGTCAAGCACAACAAGGAGGTTCCCACTTCTCAGGTGTCTCTCCACGCACATCTCAATGCCTTAGGGAGAGGGTATAACCAGGGAAGAGCCCACCACCACACGCTGAAGGGAACATCCCTCCCAGGAGGTTCAAGGGAGGCTGGAGAGTGGTACTGCTTTGGTTGCTGCTTGTTTTGTGTGGTATCAGGGACATATTCCACAAGGATGTGAGTAGACTCGAAGACATGCTCAAATGACTCAGAGCATTTGAAAGATTTTCCACTCTGTTTTATAAACGCAACAGGGCCAGACTAGAGGAAGCAAGTGAGACGCTCATCTCAGGCGCAGGATTTAAGGGGATCCCAAACAACTCAGCCATCTAGATAAATAACATTTTAGTGCAAATTTAAAAAAATTGATATGGATGCAAACAATCCATGATGAGCAAAATACCAAAATGTTAAATAAAGAGAGCAGCAGTCTAGGAATAAGCAGACAGCCAGGTTCTTTTAAAAGAGTGGGTCTGGCTCGTGTAAAATAAACCATTGTAACATCTTCCAATCCCACTTTAAATTTAGATCTAGGAAGATAACCTAGATCTAGGAGACTTGAGTGCTGATGATTTACCCACATTCTCATCTTTGTCATATCCACATCTGCATTTGCTAAACATTCTCATCATGGATGTTCGGGAATGAGCAATACCGGCCGCAGAATTGTACTAGGAGGATATGCCAACAAAAGGTACGCAGCTTCCATCCTTTGAAACTAGACTGAACAGAAATTTTCAAGGACGACTGTAGGAAAATTCATGTCCTGGAAAGAAGTATTATCCAAAAATGTTCAATTCTAAAATGATATTTCTTTGAAATAATTATTATTTGAGTAGAGATAAAGCTTTGGCCTGCATTATATTCTCTCAAAAAAAAAAAAAGACAACTACTATATATACTGATACCTATTTATTTTCTGGAAGTGTAGTTCAGCTGATGCCACCCCCAACTCAAAAACCTCAGAGGGCTCCCGACTGCCTGTAAACTTAAATTCAAATTCCAGAGCCCAGTAATCAAGAGGCTTACTCTCCATACTAATTCCTATGATTTCCCTTAACTCCTCCTTCTTTCACTCACCCGCCAGCAGCCCTGTCCATTCTCCTGACCCAGGCTTTCCAGCCTTCCTGCCTTTGCTGAGGCTCTTCCCTCCGAGGAGCAGGAAGGCCCTTCTCTCACCACCTGCTAGCCCATCTCTCCTTTTCTAAATCTTATTCATTCTTCCCATCTCAATTCTAAAACTGCCTTCTCTGCGAAGCCTTAGAACTCTGTTAGGTGCTGAATTATCAGACAAAGAAAAGTTTGCAAGTGATGGCCCCAAGTAGCTTTTGCATTTTAATTTAACCCTAAATTAACCCAAATGCTTAATTTACCAAAAATGCCTCATTTTCAAAGCATACTGATTATTCCTTCTCTGCCCTCGGGAGCAGTGCCAATAGGGGCAGGAAAGAAAGGGGAAAAAAATGAGAAAAAAATAAAGCTTCTTTTCCTCATGGACTCCTGGAACAAAGCAGATATTCAATAAATGAATAAACAAACAAATCCAATTTTTTATGAACAAGAAGTCCAATGGCCCCAGGAATCAGATACAGATATACAAGATAAATATTCTCTGTATCCCAAAAAACCCACACAAAGAAACACACACTACTCTCGGCCCAAGCAGGGAAAGAAAGAAAAATCCCGTTTTGACTCCTGAGGCTTAACTGGGATTCCCAGCTCTCCCAGACCTGTGCTGCCCTGCCCTGGGTGATTTGTTTCCAAAACTAAGGGCCTGGTGCTCAAAGCCTGATTTTCTCCATGCAAAGCAATTCAAAACCATCTTAGTCACACAGATAGAAGGTGAAAACATATTGCAAGCAAACTACTGGACTGAGGTCTAGTTTATCAAACCAATTACACCGAGATGTTATGGGAAGGGGGGGAAATGTAATCACATATGACAAGGATTATCAAAACTGCTTACACAGTAAATCAGGATACTGATAACAGGCTGACAACGGCATATACCTGACTGAGGAATTTCAGGATTCCCCAGGCTTGTAAAACAGAAATAACAATGCAGAACGAGCTGTGCCGTGCTGTCGGGCACTGGGATACACCTCGGTGAAGGGTGGAGGGCGAGAAAGGCCTGGGACAGGTGAAGCAAGAGTCTGTCTCAAGGACCCTTCTCCAAGACCTTGTTTTGCAGGGTGCCCTTTCTTGTTACACTCTTCAGAAACATCTTAATGGGTCCTGACCTTGGTCAACACAGAATTAGAGCAGTAAGTCAGGGGTGACATGAGGAAACTCCTTGGGGAACAGAAAGAGACACAGAGAAATCAAAGTTGTGGTAAGGACTAGGGTCTATCAGAACTCCACCTTGACAGGAGAGTCGGGAAAAGAGTCATTCTGCTTCGTTTCTGGCATCAACTGACTTTCTGAGGAATGGCCTAGAAAGCTATATGGGGCTTCACGAGTAGGGACGTGCAGGCACACTGAGAAGCTCTCGCTCCTTTTTGGACCCTGCCTTTCAGGGTGTTGAGAGGCCATCCAGGGTAGGCAAAGGCATGCAGAGTGGTGTCATGTTGTACCCCAAATAAAAGGGCAATAAATTAACTTTCTGGAACGTAGAGTCACCGCAGGATCCATCGGGGCCCAGAGCAAAAGCAAACTGCAGGAGATACCAAATGAATCACTGACAGACAAGACACCAAAATAGAGGCCCTAAATAAAGCAACTGACCTGGAAAAGGAAATAAATACCTACATTTTAAAGGAGGGCCCTCCTAGTCTTCCCTGTGCCTCACTAGGTTTGGGTTTTTGTTCACAATTGTGGCACCTTGAAACACTCTAAGAAGTTTGGCTGACTCAGGAGGGCACAGGCTTAAACTTTATCAACGTCGGCAACGGCCGTGATTTGCATCAAGTTCAATGCTGTCCTTTTGGCAGTTGTTGCACTTAATTGAGTGAAAAAAGCTGTCAGTCTAAAGCCCCAATCCCAAGGTAGATTCACTCTGAACTAACCATCTGCCAGGGCTTCTCCCAGGGTAGTCAACACTTATCATCCAGAGGACTGGATTCACTTTCTCATAATTAGATCATTCCTGAATTAAATTGACGGTCCCAGGAAAAAAAAATGCAAAGTGTGTTTTGAGACCAGAAAGCAGAAGCCGACTTGTTTTAACAAATGCAGAAGACTACATATTTTTCCACAGCAACACAGTGGCAAATAAATGATTTTTCTAAATTAGGCTGCACGACAATTATTATCTTTCATGCCATCCTTTGAATTATATTCAGGTTTTTATTTGGAAAGTTAAGGCATTTCTTGGAAGCTCCACACACAAAGCCAAAGAATGGGTAGCTAGCTGTTCGTAGCCCCAGGTACCGAAGCAAAGTCAGGCCACGCTGACCAATCTTATCAAATGCTGTGAATGTCAAAGTCTCTGTGCATTTGTTGGCACACCCATGAACCTGCTCCTCACTCAAAATAAAGGGAAAGAATTACACGCAGTTTCTTGTATCCCAAGGTAGCCATTTGTTGGAAAGGCCTGGGTTAGGGGAGTCAGGTCAAACAAACCACTAAGAGATAAACTGGAACCAGGTCCCAAAAGCAACACAATCATGCTCTAAGCAAAAACAGGTGAAGATATGAAACAGGAGGAGAGTCTGAAGGTTTCTCTGTAAACATGATTTCATTCCCTGACAGTAATTGGGTGACTTGCCTCGAGTCAGATTCAGTCTCGTGGGCACTTAACTGCACAAGGTTTTTCAAACATTGCACATTAACTCAAAATTTTCCAGGAAATATTTCTGAATTAACTAAAGTGCTTAGTAATTTTTTTTCTATTGTTCTTCAGAAGTTTTCACACCACTTGGTTATCACTATTTTTCTGATGAAACACAGAGACAGAAACCAGTGAAACACTGTCTCATAGGGCCTTCTCCAACCATAGGTTAGGAAAGATTAATTTAACTCAAAATAGAATGAGACCAACACATTTTTTCCTGAATATCCAGATTAGACATTTCCATGCTTACTTTTGCAAGGGTATGATATTAGAGGTAAAATAATGGAAAACACAAAGAACAAATTAGTTCCTCATAACATTACAAGCCAAATCGAACTGACTATTAGATTCGATGTAATATCTATATATGTAATATAACATTTCTATTTCTCAAACTTTTAATATTTATCAACCCTGCTTGATCTTTTTTTTTTTTTTTTTTTTTTGAGACGGAGTCTCGCTCTGTCGCCCAGGCTGGAGTGCAGTGGCGCGATCTCGGCTCACTGCAAGCTCCGCCTCCTGGGTTCACGCCATTCTCCTGCCTCAGCCTCCCGAGTAGCTGGGACTACAGGCGCCCGCCACCACGCCCGGCTAATTTTTAGTATTTTTAGTAGAGACGGGGTTTCACCGTGTTAGCCAGGATGGTCTCGATCTCCTGACCTCGTGATCCACCCGCCTCGGCCTCCCAAAGTGCTGGGATTTTTTTTTTTTTTTTTTTTGAGACGGAGTCTCACTCTGTGGCCCAGGCTGGAGTGCAGTGGTGCGATCTCAGCTTATTGCAACCTCCGCCTCCTAGGTTCAAGCGATTCTCCTGCCTTAGCCTCCCAAGTTGCTGGGATTACAGGTGCGCACCACCATACCCACCTAATTTTTTTTGTATTTTTAGTAGAGACGGGGTTTCACCATGTTCATCTGGCTGGTCTCAAACTCCTGGCCTCGTGATCTGCCTGCCTCAGCCTCCCACAGTGCTGGGATTACAGGCATGAGCCACTGCTCCCGGCCCAACCCTACTTGATCTTAATAGTTACCTGCAGCATTTCTTAAAAACATAAGGTTTTTGGGTCCTTCTTCTAGAGGTTTAAATTCAGTAGGTCTGGGCCTCAATAACCTTTTACACAAACTTACCAAATGCAAAAACTTAGAGTGGAACACAGAGGCTAGAATCAAAGCAAAAAAAATAAGAAGAAACGTACAGATGATGCAATGCTGGCCTGGGTCAGGGGCACTCACCTTCATCTATACATACCCTAGGAGGGTAGGGCCTGGGGTGCTAACAACCTCATAGGAGCAGGAGATGAGATCTTGCAGCCTCGCTTGGCCAGAAGCTAGAATTCAGATGCCTATTTTAAGACTATCCTTGAAAAACAAACCCCTTCATGAAAGAAAGACTAGAAAAACTCTACCCCTTGCCCAAGGAAGTAAAAAAGGAACTTGCCATCTACCTGGAATTCCAGGTAGAAAAAACACAAACAAACAAACAAACAAACAAAAAGTACGCCCATATGAGAAGCTGAAATCCTAAACCTATGGAATATGCAAACATATTTAGGCTCTGAATTTCCACTACCCTGTGTTGCAGGATAGAGACACTTGTATGACCCAAGAAACACAGTACTCAGTGAGAAAAATAATTTCTGATGAAGATGATTTTACAGTCAAAAATTACAATCATATAAGGAACAAGTTCACTATACGTAAGATACAAATAACAGAAATTAGTATACCTTAAGTACTTGACATAATTGACTAGTATTAATATAAAACAAGCAAGTCTGAATATTTTTAAGAAGTTTTAAAGAAGAAGATATAGAAAACATAATGAAGGAACAGAATACTATGATCAAAAAATAGGCAAGTTTTAAAAAATTTTAGAAAGGACAGACAAACATAGTCACTTAAAATTACACAAAGGACATGACACAAAAGAACGCATTTGGCATGTTTCCATTTATGTGAAATTCAATAAGAGGCAAAACTAATCTATGATGATGGAAGTCAGAAAAGCATCTAGCTTTGGGAGGATATTGCCTCAGAGGGGCTTTTAGGGGAGCTAGAAATGTTCTCTGTCTTGATCTGAGTGATGGTTTCATGAGTGTTTTCCCATGTAAAACCATCATCACTTCATGTATGTTAAACTACCATTTAGGAATTTCAATAGGCAGTTTAAACAGCAGAGTAGACAGAATGAGTGAACCATTCTGAAAGAACCAAGGAAACTGCCTGAAACATGAGATGGACAGAAAAGGAGATAAAAGATATAAAAGAAGTGAAACGGGATAAAATGAGTAGATCACTCATATATCCAACAGAAGCTTCAGAAAAAAAGATTAAGAAAAGAGAAAAGTGTCCACGAACATTCTAGAATTAAAGGAAAACATGAGTCTTCACAATGAACAAGCACAAGTCTTGAGCAGAATAAATAAATAGATCCATGCTTAAACATATCATAGTGACCCTGCAGAACACCAAAGAAAGAGAAAATCTTAAAAGCAACCAGGAAGACAAATTACCTGCAAAGGAACAACAATATGACTGACAGCAAACTTATCATCCGCAACATTAGATGCCTCCTACTGGTCAAAGGCCACTGCCAAGCCGTTGACAATGTGGAGAATGAGTTTTGTTCAAAATGTTTGCAGAGAGTACCTATTTTTTCACTGAGGCTGTTTAGTGTTAAATGCATCCTTCCTTCATTCCTTCAACAGATTGAGTACCCACTATGTGCCAGCCTGGGCAAGGAACGTTTCTGCTTTCAAGGAGCTCAACACTGTGAATTCAGGTGAGTTGTGAGTGCTGTAATGCAGAAAATACAGGTGCTCTAGAGGGCAAAGGAATGATGTCAAATCCAGAGGAAAGAAGTCAAGGATAGCTTCTTGGAAGAGGGTGACCCAAGCTGAGACTCACCAGATGGGTGGGAATTAGCAAGTGAGGACTGTGAACTCTATGACAGCAGGACCCTTGTCTGTCTTCACACGAATGTATCCCCAGGATTCAGAACAGTAACTGGCACTTAGGAGGTGCTGCATAAATGCTTATTAAATGAATGAATGAGTGGATAAATCAATTGTAATGGCAATCAATGAGTGGATAAATCAGAGCAGATAAATCAACACAGGTGTAAGGGAAAGCACATGGAGGTGAGAATGCAGAGCATGTTGGAGGACCAAAGTTCAGTATGGCTACAAAGGCGAGCACATATGTGAGTAGGGGAAGGACAGATGAAAGATGAGTCTGGAAGGCTGGACAGGGGACACTTGAGGCCAGCTTAGAGGGTTTGAATTATATTCTATGAGCAACCGGAATCCAATGTAGGGTTTTAAGCAAGAACATGAGATATGAGATTTGCATTTCCAAAAATCCACTTTGGTCCCAGTGTCCATGTCAGAAAAGTGAGCACTGTTCCATAAGGGAAAAGAGCACTTCCTCACTGGTATTATGACATGCAGCTTTCAGACTTCCACCCAAAAAGTATGCGCAAGAGAGAGCGAGCAACAGAAACTGAGACTGTGCGTGAACAGGTCTAAGAAATAAACATAAAATCCTGGCTATCCAAATCCTGCAGTGGGTGTATTTTCCAATCAGCCCTGAGGCTTATGGAAGAGATAAAATAGGAAAGGAATATGTCCCCAGCTCCAGCCGAACATTCTGTTCAGGCTTTTCAATCTAAAAACTTCAATGTGCTGGTCGGCACCATTGCTGTTCTCGTGTTTGGCCTACGCTGGGCCAAATCCTGCCCCAAAATATCAACGTGTCATATGTGGGCCCAGACAAGGCTTTCTAACTCTTCTGAAGTTTGAGTTTTTTCCCCTTCTTATAAAAGCAGTGAGCCAGAGAAGAGTCCATGGTAATAATTATGGCTTTTCTTGTGTGGACAGCATCCAGAAAGGGGCAGCAAGCCCACAGAGCCTGGCTGAATAAAGCCATTCCTCAGCCAATGCCAACTTCAGCAACTTCTCTGTTAGCAGCTCTTGTTAGAGCTGCAAAGCACCGGTAGAGCTGGCGAGGGTGGGGGGCAATTCTGAGGATATGTCCACCTTGCGTTCAAGGGTCCTGCCATGTCATAAACTCTGCATCTTTCGTATTCATAGTACACAGCACACGCCTCTGCCAAGCCACAGTCGCAGGTTGTTCTCAACAATTGGTTAAAGTTACTTGTCAGAATTGCACGCAGGAATTCCTCCAGCAAGATCAGAGTTTCGCTTTGTCTAGTCAGCCGGAAGTCAGCTAAGACAGTGAGGAAGAGAGTAAAATCTCAAGGAGTTCTCTAGCACATCCGTCTCAGGCCTAGGAAGGGCAACAGGATACCTAAGGAATGAAAGGAAAACCTGCAACCGGAAGAGTGAAGGAGCTGGCACAGGAACAGCCAGAGGGCAAGAGAAAGTAGAAAAACAATCTCTAGGGGCGGCTGTGGTCAGCTGACTTGGCTGAACACTGCACAACTCCAAGGAGCTCCATTTGCTTAGGCTGCTTGCTACCTCCCACCTCCACACATGGAGAAGGGCACACACACAGATGAAAAGGGAAGCCAGGGTGCTGGGGCTGTTACGGAGACACATTTAATGCAGTTAGGGGAAGGGGATGGGGACCTGGGGTTGGTGGTATGGTAGGAGGCACGAGCCATGGTCGAGAGCAACCTTCTGGACTCAGACTAAGCAACTCTTCTAGGCCTCGGTCCTCTCATCTGCAACATGGGGATCATAATTCTTGCTTCCTAAAGACGCAGTGAGAATTTTAAGGACTGAGCCCAGTGTGTTCAGTACCTAGAGCAGATTAAGCTATCAATAAGAGCTCCTAACTATTGTGAACCACTATCAAATCACATACCGAACTCTAGGATAACATTCTTATTAACTCATTGAGGATGCAGATAATACTTTATTTAATCTTTGTAACCTCAGCCCCTAGTGCAGTGCCTGGTGAATATAAGAACTGATTATTGCAGAAGGAAGGGAGAGAGGGAGGAAGAAAGAAATTCTTATTTCTATATCATGGCCACCCAGCAAGCGTCAGGCATTATTGTGAACACTAGCATATTCACAAATACTGTTTGTTGAATGGAAAGTATTTATTCATCAGCTACTTACAAAACAATAGCTGAGGACGTGCTGTATGCAAAGCACTGTGTTAAAAACCCTGGGAAACACGTGGACAACCCCACGACATCCCTGTTCTCAAGGATCTCATAACTTAGCCAGAGACTCCTACATACATCATCCTAGCAATAATCAACTATGATAATACCATAATATAGGCCCAAATAAAAGAGGATGCTGACCATCCCGCCCTTCACCCCGACCACCAAACAAAAGATATGGCATTTTTTTCCTATTTCTTTCCTGATGGAGAGAAGAAAAATTTCACCACTTTAAAGCTGTGGGAGAAAAGGATAAGAATGTGATCACACCTGGATGCAGTTTGCTCATCCTCCAGCCTGGCAGCACACAGCCCTCAGCAGCCCTCTCTGCCCAGTTGCCAGATCTCAGGCTCAGCACATGGGAGGGTCTGATGTTTACTAAACAATGGCCTGGCTTATCTTTCTCCACAAGAATCCTACCATATGGATTCAACAAAGGCAAAGCTTTCGCAGGACCCAAGAGGCAGGGTGTGATGCTCTAAAGGATCACTTCCACCAGTGGGAACAGTCTAACGCCTAAATTCCAAAAGATATTACTGATACTGTTTATAATTAGCATGCTAAATAAAATTGAGGCAAGCTGCTGGCTTTTGTAGGCCTCATCCCATTATGCAGTTAGAAGAATATGTGTCTGTGTATACGTGTGTGTATATATATGTATGCATATACACACATATGTATACATATATACACACACGCATGCATATATACACACATGCACACACGCACATACTACTTGTTGGGCCCAACCTTTCTGAAATTTACAATAGAGAAAGCCTACAAAACATATTTACCACACATATGAAGATGAGAAAGGCAAATGGAATAGACTTTCTCCTTCATCCTACAGGACGCGCTAGCCAAGGATGGATTCCAGGAAGTTAAATGGACCTAAGAACAGCTGAGGCTCAAAACATACTACAGATTAACCACATTTCCAGAGCTGGGTTTTAAATGAGAGAATCATTTGAGGAGCATCCAGAATACTGACTTGCTACCCTCCATTAGCTAGAAGCTCAGCAAATGGAAATGCACATCGTGGCTTCACTCACAACATGAAAAGAACAACACACATTAATACATTAGAGTTGTCTTCTCTATGGTTTCTCTTTAAAGAAATCAACAGCCCGAAGACTTAGCTCAGTCCTCTTCTAATCACATCTACCTTTTCGTCACAATTATATTTGGCAGTCTTTGTGATTCCGAGCTGAAAAGCAAAGTATGAGGCTGCTTCCCTCTGTGGGTTTGTTATTGTTCATGATAATTCTGATGACTTCCAGAGAAAAATCCTGAAAGTGACATTACTAAGTTAGATTAACAGCCAGTGTCCTTAACTCTTGCTTCCAAATACTTCATCCAATGTGTAAAACAAATGCAAAACAACAAACAGGCTGTCATTGGGAAAGCTTGAGTCAAGTTCCCTAATGCAGAAACCTTACATTCATATTAATCACATAGCAAGGAAAAGTACCTACAGCTAGTGCTTTCACATTACTGATAGTTACTACATAGCTGCTTAATCACATTTTCAATGACCCAGCCAGCTCAATCTACTGACTTGGAAGGGTTTAAAACACAAAGCTCCAGCCTCTTCTGCAACGGAAGGCCTGAAATAAAGACCTCGCATGTCTCTAAGAGAGACCTGTTTTTTCCCAGTATGGGGTAGGCAACAGGAGGGGAAGCACTCCAAGGGTAGGAAAGGAAGAGAAAGGAGTCTATCAGTTGATGAATGAATAAACAAAATGTGATACATCCACATAATGGAAGATTATTCAGCAATATAAAGGACCAAGGTACTGATCCATTTTATAACATAGATAAACCCCCAAAACACAATGCTAAGTGAAAGGAGGCAGACACAGAAGAACACATAGTATATGATTCCACTTAAATGATGTCCAGAAAAGGAAAATCTATATATAGAGAAAACAGATTAATGGCTGTCTTAGACTAGGGCTAGGAAGGAGGAGTAACAGCAAACGGGCATGTGGATCTTCTGGGGCTGATGGAAATGTTCAACTAGACTGTGGTGGTGGTTGTACAACTCTATAAATTTACTAAAAATTATTGAATTGTATACTTAAGATGGGTGAATTTAATGGTAAGTAAATTATGCTTCAATAATAATTTTTTAAAAGTTGGAATGAATAAAGAAGTATATTCTTTGGTGGTTCCTTTAAAAATCACAGGATTATAGAATATCAGAGCTGGCAGGAAGTTGTAGTTCAGTGCCTCTCTGTACTAAGGAGAAGGTGAGGTCTCAGGGTGAAAGCCATTTGCCCAGAGCCACTTACATAATTAATGGTGGGCTGGGATCAGAACCGAGGCCTCCTGGTTACTTGTCCAGTGTATTCTTCACAATTTGTCTTCATTATTTTGCTTCACATAAACACTCAGGGCATTAACCATAAAGATAATAAAATATCCTCACAAACAGATGTGCCTGATTCAATGACCAGAATGTTTTTGTGGTATATATCATACTGGATAACCCATGATTTGGTTATTCTCTGCTTGGGTTAGTACTTATATTTTTCGTTTTCTTGTCTTCTCAGTATTTGTTTTTAGGTAAAATCCATGGCTGTTTATAAGCTTTAAATTGAAGGTTCTTTCCTTACCCTAAAGATTCACAGATGAGTTTTTCAGAAGCTGAATCAGCTCTAAAAGCCTCACTGCTTCAGTACTTCTAACGGCAAACATCCTAATACAGAGCTCGCCACAGGGGCTTGTCTTTCTAATAGAAATGTAAAATAGATCTTTATTTGCCACAAAATTAAAATGTGATCCAATTATGCACAATATGAAGGAACTTGTTGTTGAATTACAAAAAAAAAAAAAAAAAATTCACACACTGTAATTTAAAACAATGATACCCCAGCCTTAATTACCTTGGGTTTCACTACTGTGATTTCAAACAGTACAGGAATAGGAAGAGAGGCAACCATGCCTAAGATAAAATACACGTAGGAAAACACGACTCTGTTGAAACAAACAAATGACAAAGCTAAAAAATTTTAACTTTTTAGAGACAAATCAACCACCCTGTAAATTATTAGTATGCTTTAGGCATCAACCTATGTTATGAAATGAATGTTTGTGTCCCCATAAAATTTACAAGTTAAAGTGCTAATCCTCAGTGTGATGGTATCAGAAGGTGGGGCCTCTAGAAATGTGAGAAAATAAATGTCTGTTGTTTAAGCCACCCAGTTGATGGTGTTTTGTTATAGCAGCCTGAGCTAACTAAGACAGCCAAATACTTTACTTTTGTACAGTTGTGCAGACCTCTGTATAACTCATTACAGTGATCAAGGTCAAATGGTTACACAACATCCCTTTCTCAGGAACTCGATCGGGGGTTATTCATGTGCATTAAAGTATGTGAGAAAATATTTAGCCTCCCTAAATCTGCATTTTGCAAGGGGCTATTCTTGCACTGACTTACTTATACATTTATAGTCTATCTCCCAATGCTTTTGCCTTGGCATAAAGTGAAAATTAAAATAGAACTGCATATTTAGCTCAACTTCCCCGCCACAGAACCAGTCCCTAACTTTCTAAAATGTACTTCAGCCTTAAAGTGATGCCTGTCTCGAAACTGCTTCACTTTTCAGGTCTCTGTGTGTACAGGGGCCAGTTGGACAGATGCTCCCGGGATGCTGAGGGTTCCCCCAAGAGGCAGGTGTCTCCTCTAGAAACATAGATGTTAAAATGTGCAGTTAACAAGGAAGGGCAGAGCTTCACTAACCAGCATGTGCAGAAGCTCAGAATTGAAGTATACTGATGATCTTACACTTAAGAAGACTCCAAACTGCCCACAGGGATCAGAACTTTTCTAGCCAGTCTTTCTCTGACAATGCCCAGTAATGTTTCCTATTCCATCTAAATGACCCAGCTGATACCTAAAATGGAAAGAAAAATTCCAAAACTGAAGGCTGTACTTATAGGCAATAAGGCGAGGCTAAGACCTAAACTAGATAATTTGAAGACAGGGAACAAAGATTCCATTTCGATTCCTGAAGGTTACCCCCATACCTATTATAACAGAATAAAATAAAATAATTCGAAACTGCACAACCTCTAATTTATCAAATCCTATATATGCCTCATTTTCTCAAATGACTCCTAATTTGTGTAAAGAAAAAGGCAAAAAGAGAAAGGACAGAAGTATGTCAAGGTGGGCTAAAGCTATGAATACCTTTTTATGTAAAATAAGAAAAAAATAGATACACACGCATTTTTTAAAAGGGAACTTTTTGAAACCTTGAGCCGCAAAGAGGAAAAATTCCTGGCTAAATTGCACCACTCAAAGACAACTAGACTTACGGTCATAAATTTCTTCTCCAACCCATTTCTTTCAGGATTCTTACAGATCCATAGCATTTTGCAAGCTGACATAGGACCCTTTCAAACAATGCAACCTAACCTTCACCAACAGCTATGATTCTCTTCCTACTCTTCTGCACAGAAAGGCCCTGACCCTCAGCTGTCGCTGGAGCTCGAGATGGTGGCCAAGGCGAAAGCCGTCAAGCCGGAGAACTTCCGAAGGTGGTTCTCAGGTAACCAGCTGGTTAGATTTCATCTCGTGTGAGTTTAGCTTTGCCTAGCTAGGCCAAGGAGGCACTTGGCCTGGGTTTAGAATGATTTCTGTTTTTCTTCAGGGCTCAATTATAAACAGCCCAAAGAAAGGCTCTGCTGTCCTGAAGGGCACCTTTCAAGAGAAACAAAAATGGGACGCTCGCTTAACAAAAGGGGACTGTTTGGCCACCAACGTCCTGAACAGGGTCTGAGTGTATAACTGGAACGGCTTTCTGCAAAGTTAAAAAGACAGAGAAGAAAACAACAGCAAAAAAAAAAAAAAAAAAAAAGGATCATCACAGAATCTCCCACTCCAAACCTTCCTTCCGCTCAGAAGTGCCAACAGATAAAATATAAACCCCTTTGAAGAAAACTCCAGCCGGAGCTCAGCTTTCAGGTTTTAGAAGACACTGGCATCCCAAGGCCTTCCCACTGTCAGATCAAACACACACAAAATATTTCCCTGATATTTTCCTGGTTTCGCCCACACCATAAAAAACAGGCTTTCCTTTTAATCTACTTACCACACTGTGGGTGAAGGCCTCTAATTTCACAGCACAGAGATAACACAAATAATTCATATGACACATTAGTGAAATATTGACAGGGAAAACATTAAGTCAGAGCTCAACGAAAACAACAGGGAGCTCAGTGATGGCCACAGAGGGCAGAGGGATGCCTTTCCAACAGGGCAGAGCCCCCTCCCGCCACACTACTTGAGTTGAAGATAAAGTCAGCCTATTTGGATCCGAATTGTTTTAAGGCAACAGGTCTTCATAATTACACAACATTTTTCTGGTCCCTCAATGGGCTGCAACATTATCAACCTCCTTCCAGGACTTCCAGGGGCTGCTGCGTATGTGAAAGTCCCTAGAAAACTGTTAAGTGCCATCAACTTGCAGCAATGGCAATCCCACCCAATCATAACCAAGGTCAGCATCCGCCTGGCCAAACACTTGTGCATTTCTTTTTCTCTTCCTGATCAACTTAAAAAAAAATTCTTTCACTTAGTTTCCCATGGCTAGACCCAGCCTTTGAAGATCTCAGCCCCTTTCTCAAGACCCTCTTTCAACTTCCTCTCCTACAAAGTCTTCCTCCCAGGGCAATAAGGAGACCTATCCACAGCTACTATTCATTCCATTTCTCCCACCCTTAAGGTTCTGCCAAGTGTGGGGCAGATTGCCTTTAGAGACAGGACAACTCAATGCTGTCTGTGTAGAAAGGTTTGTTTGTTTTTTTTTTAAAAAAAAAAAAAAGGCTGCAACACTTCAATCATCAGTTAGGCATGTTGGGAGAGCACCATCAAAGCAGAGAAAAGTGAAATGCAACCCGAAACAGCAAAGGGTCTAAAACCTGACTCTGGGCTTACAAACGTTCTGACTTTATTTTTACTTATTTATTTTTTGGGACGGAGTCTCACTCTGTTGCCCAGGCTGCAGTGCAATGGCGCAATCTCAGCTCCCTGCAACCTCTGTCTCCCAGGTTCGGGTGATTCTCCTGCCTCAGCCTCCCAAGTAGCTGGGATTACAAGTGCACACCTGGCTAATTTTTGTATTTTTAGTAGAGAAAGGGTTTCACCATATTGGCCAGGGTGGTCTTGAACTCCTGACCTCAGGTGATCCACCCACCTCAGCCTCCCAAAGTGCTGGGATTACAGGCGTGAGCCACCATGCCAGGCCCATTCTTACTTTTTTACACCTTATGTAGATGTAGGGTCTCCAAGTCCCAATCCACTTTTGTGAGAGACTTTTCTTTGTCATCGTACCAATCCAACCCCTTCAATTTCCCAACCACACCCACTTGGACCTTAGATTTATTTTCTGCTGATATCATTTAAAAATCCACGAACATCACCTCATAGATGTAAAAATTCATCTTCTAATCCTCTATCAAGGGTGCTGCTCAGAGTTAGGACTCCAGCTCTCTAGCCTGGCCCTCCTAAGTGCCAGATACTTGCTATTGCTATTGCTATTTTTTTGTTTTCTTGCCTAATGCCACATGTAACATATGGTCACCTACCCCCTGCTAGACCCCCATTCCCCACCGCCCATCAGATATGTCCCTGGAACTTCCAACTCAGCCCATCCCAAATTGAACCCATGCCTTCTCTCCTCTTCACACTGTGCCCCACTACACTGTCCCAGCCAATAATCCCGGCCCACACTCTGCACTTGACTCCTGCCATTCTCTCCATCATGTTCTTCCAATTCCACTTCCTGGGGAATCCTGCCACAGAGTCAACTCTTCTTCGCCTTCCACTCCCAACCCTCACCCCAGTCTTGGCCTTCAATATCAGTCACTAGAATTACTACAGAATCTCCTAACTTGGTTCCTTTCCTCCCTCCCTAACTCCACATAAGTATATTTAAGTACCTTACCAAAAAGAAATCAGGTATTTTTCATTTACTCAAAATTTTGCTATAAGACAAGGTCCGAAATGCTTAGGCTCGCCCCTGCCTACTTTCTCCAACCTCATCTCCTACTCCTCACCAACATACTCTCAGGCCAAGCTACATCTCACTTATGTTACCTGAATGTGCCATGAACTCTCCCCTTGGGTGCCTCAGCCTGGAATGCCCTGTCACTTTTTGCCAAAAGAATCTCCTCATTTTTCTAAAACCCAGGCAGGCATAACCACCTCAGTGAGCTTTCCCTAACTCCTCTTGGGGCATTTTCTCCTTCTTCTCTATGTTATAGTTTTCCGAAGTATCTCTACTATAGCATGCTACATCTTTTTAAAGTAATGTCTTTCTTGCCCATCAATTCACTTAATTCAGCTTTGTCGCTCCATTGACTAACATGGGACCTGACACATAGTAAGTGCACAAGAATACTTGATGGATCAATGCAAGGAGGCGATATATTCTATCATACTGCCCTTAAACATTTGAAACTTTTGAGGAATAGATTTTCTTGCTTCATCCCAGTCCTCCCTCAGCTGGCTCATCTTTCACATATTGATTCTAAACTGCACGTCACTAGCATCCTGAGGGCATTCACCGAATGCTCATGTAAAAGGCAGAGAGATATGGGACAGAACACTGAAGACAATCTATAACCTTTCTCCCAAGGAACTGAGACGAATGAGAAGATAAACACAGCTGAAGTCGCAAAATGCAAATCCAATGAGGACTATAACTAATGAGAGCTAAAACCAGAGTGTGTTTGCTACTAAGAAAATAATAATGGAAAAGACCAATTAATAAAGAGATGTTGTCAAACGCCATGACAATTTTCATTAAAACATTTTATTAGGCTGAATATGATATTGATGCTTTTTCATTGAGGTTTGTATTAAAACTTCTCCACTAAATATATTCTTAATTCAGATGCCAGGCATTGATACTGTCTAATATCTCCTTAAATCCTTGTGGGGTTTAAAACTTATGTTGTTGATTTCAAAGACAGGGAGTGAACAGTGGCTTAGGAAGCAAATTCGCTTTCAATATATTGATCATCAGAGCCAGCAGTATATATACGAAAGTTAAAGGTATTCTAAACTACATACAATCTCATCTCTATGGACAAGTCTTTCTGAGGTTCTAGATTACCAGATGGTGGTGTTGGGAATGCCACAGAAGCAAAATCCAAAAGCGGGGGCAGGTGAGAGATGGGAGGCCATCAGTATAACCCCTTCTAGATGCTGTGGTGGCAGAATGCAGAGGGGGCCTTGGAGGCAGCAATCCAGACTGGAGATGGATCAGGTAAGTTTTCAGGACCTCCCTGGCCATACCACCCTAACGGTTGAAAACTCCTGGACAATTACTGCCAAACTATCCCCTGAAGCCAGTCCTCTTGTGGGTGAAGGGATAATGTCACTGGAACGTCATCGAAGTTTAACACCTTCTTGGACTTTTTTTTTTTTTTTTGAGACGGAGTCTTGCTGTGTCCCCAGGCTGGAGTGCAGTGGCACGATCTCGACTCACTGCAAGCTCCGCCTCCTGGGTTCATGCCATTCTCCTGTCTCAGCCTCCCGAGTAGCTGGGACTACAGGCACCCATCACCATGCCCAGCTTTTTTTTTTTTTTGTATTTTAGGTAGATATGGGGTTTCACCGTGTTAGCCAGGATGGTCTCGAACTCATGACCTCGTGATCTGCCCGCCTCAGCCTCCCAAAGTGCTGGGATTACAGGTGTGAGCCACCGCGCCTGGCCCTTCTTGGACTTTTTAATCTACCTGTCCCACTGGGAGCAGCCATGTTGGACGCTGCCTTCTCAGGTCCTATTTCTGCTCTTAGCGTTCATGTGTGACTTAAGGCATAGAAATGTGCCTCTATCTGCTGTGGAAACAAAATTGTTTGACAAATGTCCTTCCTTAGGAGATAAATGACAAAATAAAATGATCATTCCTGGGCCCTTAATACTTCTTTCCAAAACTTGAGAAATACCAGTTAATAGGGGTTCTCAGGCATGGTAATAAGGATGAAGAGGTTGAAACAAACGTAGAAAGCCTTGTTTTCAAAGCCTGGCATTGATGCCATCATTGACTTGACTTGTCATAATTAATATGTGTCCCCATTCATAATCAACTTGTTAAAAGGCAACATAAGCCAAGCATTTTTTTTATGCCAAAGTCATATATCTTCTTGAACTGCCTGACACAATATGTATGTGTGCATGTGTGTGTATATTTATATATGTGGCTGTGTATATATATGTATATGTATAAATAAATTTACTTTGCACAGAACCAATTATTTTTGTTCACTGACTGTTCAAAATTATAGGACTGGGGTTTCTCTTCTCAGCTAGAGTCTATTTCTTAAAGACCAGCTCCTCTACGTCTGCATGTGTGTGTATCACTCACACTATCACAATACAAATTAGACAAAATAGATGCTTAATGGTGTAATTCACTTTACAATGGCACTATTATTACAGCATTACTCTATTTTCATTACTACCGCATATTAGAATCAGCTTCCAACATGTTTGAGTGAAGAAATAAAACAACCTAATCACAATGCCAATTAATTCTGTAAAAGTCGTGCAGTATATCAAAACTAAAACATTTCACAGCCATCTCAGAAAGACAGGATTCCATACTTGCTTCACTATTTTTAGCCAGCTATGCCTCTACTCCTTGAATACTTTGACCTATCCTAGTCCAGTTATAAGCCAAAATCGATAAAAGACCCTAAGCAAGTTTAATTGATTCTCTAAGAAAGGATATTATAATCCATCAGCACACCCTCACCTTGTGCTGACATTATTTTCCTGGGTTTACCTAATACCATTGTGGTACCAAAAACTACTCTTTCTCATGCTGTTCTCTCATCAGCTCAAATACTGTAACAGCAGAGCAATTTCAAACAGGTTGCAAGTCTTTTAGAGTATTGCTTGCAAAGTGCATGTAAATTATTAGATTACATTACAAGTGAAAGACTCAGCAGTGGGTCACCATAGTGGAGCATTAATGTAGAGCAAGTTGAATGGAACCCTTGCAGACAAGCTTCTCCAATGTGATTTTTTTTGGCAGAAAGGAGAAAGTGAGTAAAGGGAAGGGAGGGCAAGGAATGATGGGTTGGTGAGAAGTGAAGTCTCTGAGAGCACCAGGGCAAGGTGGGAATAAGGTAGCAACCCCAGCCTCAATGCCTGGATGGGGCAGCCAGAGGGCAGTACAAGAATAGTGGGAGCAGGGAGACAGGGAAAAGGGAAGGAAGAAGCCAGACAGGTATGGGAGGTAACGTCAGGAAAGCTCAACAAGTGGCTGATGGGGCTGAATTTCAGTGATTTGTCCTCTTTTAATTGGATCCAGCCCATGGTAGCTGAACTGAGGGATTAATGAATTTACCTAAGGTCACACGGCTAGCACAGCACACACCTGGGTCTTGGCCCAGGTCTGTCTCACTCCTCCCAGCAGGCTTGTAAAAACCACATACACATATTGTCTCCCAACACGTCCAGCTTTGGTCTGAGTTGCTCAAGACTAGAGTAGGCCTGATCGCGCAATTGAGGGGATCAGTGGATTCAAGAGAGGCAGAAGTCAGACAAACAAGTGCAGCTGAGCCCAAACCGAAGGCCCCATTGGAAATATAAGACAGCAGGAGATGTGCCTGCAGAGTTGGGAAGTGCCTAGCTGGTGTATTGAGAAGGCAAACACCTCTGCAGGACAGTGTGTAAGAGAGTATCTGCATGGTTAATGGGCACCTATTTTATGCAAGGTATCGTGCAGGGAGTAAAAACATAAACTGTGGTCTTGATCTCCTTAAGACTAGGCTCATACCCAGAAAATAACTATCAGACAGCATAAAAGAGGCCTGGCAGAGGAAGAGGTTACATGTTCACTAAATGAGCAAGGCCCATATGACTGACTGCTGTAACAAACAGGAGTCTGGGAGCTTCAAGAGGGAGAAGGTGGATCTTATCTGGAGTGAAAATGATGGTAGGATTTCAATGAGCAAAGAGAGAGATGGGGACTAGGTGAGGCAGAGGAGGAGGGGAAAGGTGAAGGCACATACAAGGTAGAGAGATGAAAAGGCCAAGTTCAAAACACATTTAGAAGAGAACCACCACAAATGCCTGGTCTGAGGTGACCCAGGTATTTCAGTGAGCTTCTTAGAGAAATGCCACCACTCAAATATAAGATCCAGAAAGGCAGGGAGCTCGCCTCTCTTGTTTGCTGCTTTATCCGCAGGCCCTAGCACATAGAAAGTACTCAGTAAATATATGTTGAATGAAAGAATGCCACCCTTGGGCTCTTACACACTGATGTCAGCTCCAAGCAAAAGAGGGATCCCATAATTTATATTCTAAGCCAGTCTAGGCAGATGTGCCTCTAAATGTACTAGCATATTAATGAGCATGTGCTAAAAGTGGCATAAAGATACTGTATGATTATAAATAATAAGTATTTACATTATTTTCCCTCCCCCTCCTCCTCCCTGAAGTCATAATGAGTAACACCTGGAGTTTAACATCAGTTACTGTGGAAACACTTCTTTCCTCCCCCACTGCTGGGCCATGGTCCCCCAGAAAGGCTGCTTCTACTTCATGCCCAGGACAAGGTTTTCAAATAGTGAGGAGTGGCTCATAAATAGATCATGAAACCAATGTGGTGGCTCGTAACCTGTATTTTAAATAATAGAGCAAACACAATCACACATCACAAGTGAAGGGTAAATATTTTACATGAAAAGTTTGTGTGTGTGTGTGTGTCTGTGTGTGTGTGTGTGTACTAGTTCACAAAGTAATATGTTTTTCTCATTGTGGATCACGGTATTAATGTCTCAAAGATATCGCCCTGAGAGGCAAGCAGTTCCAGTGTTAGGACCTGTAATATTCAAGCTGAATGACCCTTGTTTTACCGGCTAAATGTGCCTGTCAAATAGTATTTCTCTTTGGCCCGGTAAACTTGACCCATCCTGAAACACTGAGATGTTCTGTGTAACATACTAAGTTCAGAATCAGTTCCTTCAAAGGATCCCGAGTTTCACAACACACAGTCTTTTGTGGAAGAAAAAATGATTTATTTTTTCTAATTACAAAAGTAACATATACATAATGCAAGAACTTCAAAAAAATACAGAAAAGCACAAAGAAAAAGAAACTCACAGGTAATCCCAGCATCCACAGATGACCACTTTATCATTTCATCATTTTGGTATTCGTGGGTCCAAGTTAATTTACTAATATAACTCACACACACACACACACACACACACACACACACAATTTCCTTCTACAAAAAAGATGGCATTCCGTGCACACTGCTATGAAAGCTGTTACTTTTCACTTAGCAATGGCTGATAAACATTTTTTCTTGATAAGAAATACTTTTCTAGTGCAACATGATTTTTAATGGCTACGTAATATTCCATTCACAGACTTGATCCTGAGCATCTCTAGACAAGGCACAGCCTTAAATCCTCTACTTTGAGAAAACAAGCTTGCTGCGGAGACACACATCTTTGCTGTGGACCCCCTGGCTGTGTCTAGCTCTGGTGAGCACTAAGCATGAGATGCTCAACTCTATACCTATTAATAGAAAGTAAAAATAGTTTTACTTTCCACTAAATCAGAGCATGAGACTTGGACACTATTTTCACTATGTTTTAGAATGGCTTTACTGACATAGCCACAAGCTCACTGGTGGATTTTTAATTAATAATAAAAATGCCCAGTGGGGTTAAAAAATAACAATTACTGACAATGTTCCACTAATAATGCATAGCCAAAATAACCCATGCTTAATTTTGTACATAATCTACTGCCTAATGCTAGATCAACTTGCACACATCTTAATAGCCTCGTTAGGCTGGGTGCGGTGGCTCACGCCTGTAATCCCAGCACTTTGGGAGGCTGAGGCGGGAGGATCACGAGGTCAGGAGATCGAGACCAACCTGGCGAACATGGTGAAACCCTGTCTCTACTAAAAATACAAAAAAATTATCTGGGCGCGGTGGCTGGCGCCTACTGTTCCAGCTATTCGGGAGGCTGAGGCAGGAGAATGGCGTGAACCCAGAAGGCGGAGCTTGCAGTGAGCAGACATCACGCCACTGCACTCCAGCCTGGGCGACAGAGCAAGACTCCGTCTCAAAATTAAAAAAAAAAAAATCCTCATTATTCGAACTTTGGAGGATCCTGGCACAGCACACAAGTGACAGGAACATGAGGTAAGAAAGTACAAGACTTGGGTTCTAGTCACAGCCTTGCTGCTTACTAGGAATGTGATCTCAAACACATTACCTTTGTCAGCATCAGTTCAAATAGGGTGGGCTAGGCTCGCTGATTCATAAAGCCCTTTCTGGCTTTAACACACTTTAGTCTAATAAAATACGACCAAGTGGTAGCATCATGAGTGAGTATCACATATTTAACATACAACCCCAAGTTCAAAACTAAAAAGTCAGCTTTAGAGGGTTCAAGAGCCCTTTCAGTGTAGCTTCAGTTCTTCTTCTGATTCCCTGTGAGTCCTCAAGAAGGCTAGGGAACCTCACCAATCCTCAACTGTCATCCTTCACAGTGTGAAATTTTACAGCTTGCAGGTTAACAGCCTGGTCTATAGAAATTGCCCGGGTTCCCACTTTCTGCACACACGTGCTCATCCAAAGCGCGTGATGAGTGCCAGAAATGGTAAAATACAACTCTGGCAATTTCACACTTGTCATCGTCAGTCAACTAATAAGAGCACTAAAAGAGGAATCATTTTTTGATGATCAGGTTATTTCATTTGCCTTTGCTTTCCCAATGCTTCATTACCTGGACAATTGAGAGTTATGAGCAATTCACCCTCCCAGTTGCCCTGTCCTTTCAGATATAATATCCCTGTCACACAAACATTCCTGAGAGTACATGCTGTATTGTCACATGGCCTTTTCATCATCCACTGGTTTTATAACTGGAAAGTGAAAATGAAAAGCAATGCAGTTTATTTAAGAGGTTTTAGACTTGCTAAATATACATGTGTGTCCTCTGTGATTGGATGTTGAAAATCCATTAATTTCCACACAGCCACTCCTCCCCATGACTGGCATCGATCATATGGGATGAGATAAGCCTCTTTGCTTCTGGAAGGGCGGAATCACATCTGGTTGCCTTTTCTCTGTCTTTGTCCATTTCTTCAGGTTTCTTTAAAATTAATTGGAAGAGTCAATAAACACGCCTGCCAATTCCCTTTACACCCGAGGAAAGCAGCTCACCGTGCCCTTCAGACCTATTCTTGCTGTTTTTCCAAGTACTCCCTTACCTGCCTTTGTCAATTGGCATTCTCGACAAGTTCGTCATAACTTCTCAAAGTGTCAACTTTTCCTCTTTTCATTGCCCTTGTTAAAGATAATTTAAAATTAGAAAGTCACATTCCCAGCCATTTCAGAGTCAATGCTAATGTCATTTTCCTTTGCACAGAAGTCTCTTTTCCCTCTAGAGGCTCCCTGCCTTCATCCACAGCCCCCACTCCCCAGCCCCAAACAGGCATTGTTAATCTCTGCAGGCACTAGTCCATTCCCCTATTTCATCCTTCTTATCTTTCCCCCAAAATACTTCACCCAGTGAAACACACTTTAGCTTGTGGTTCTCCTTCCTTCACTCCACTTCAGAGAGAAATGTCTGGGTCTAGAGATTGTAAAGTCACCTTCAGGAAAGAAGCATACAGTTGGCTGTCAATCAGGATAAGACAGAAAAAATTACACCATGTGCAGCTCGGCTTCTCAGTACATGCATTTATGTTTTGGGATCAAGAGGATTTCTTCCGTATAACCTAAAATTCATATTTATGGCTTTTGTTTGGCTATAACTAATTCCCTACCTAACTGCACAGTACTTAATAGTCCGGAATTCTTAAAACAGTGATTACCATACTTCATAGTAGATTCAAGCGATGGTCCCTCATTTCCCCCTCATTCTATTTCACCTCTATTCTTGCCTGTTTATTCTTGGTAGCATTCTTTGCTTATAAAAAAAAGTCAGACGATTTTATATTCTATAATTTTTATTCTCGTGGCTAGTTTGACATAGATTTTAAGCCCGTTTACTTTCCCCCATTAAGCACAGACCTAAACATCACCATTCTTATCACGTGTACAATCCCATCAAGTTTCAGAGTGTCATTTATACACAATTTTATTTCTTCTTACTTCTTTCACACACGCCTACCACTTACGTACAGCAACTTCACTACATTCATATTTCATAAACTTCATCAGTATTCAGCCAAACCCTCCCCCGAAGTAAGCTAGGTATTTTTAACACTGCACTGCCTCTTTCAGTGGCTTGAGGATCCTATACTAAGTGGCACCCTTCCTTGCATCCCAGAAGAGTTTATCTATTATGGTCTGTGCATGGATGCTGAAACTTCCTAATCGTTTCAGGAAACTTTAAGATGTTCATAATCAAGCCAGGTGCAGTAGTACATGCCTGCAGTCTCAGTTACTAAGAAGCCTGAGGCGGGAGGATCCCTTGAGCCCATCTCTTTAAGAAAAAAAAAAAACAAAAACTAAAAAAATAGTTCATAATCAAAATTAAAACACCCAATAACATTGTTAAGATGATTCTAGGCTAGGAGATTATAAATCCTCTATACCATAATATTTCCTACTCATTTCCATCCTCTGACACAGAGTTTCAGAGAAAACACCTATGGTATAGAAGCTCTACCTGGGGCAGCCTGGAGTCCTCCACCACCTACAAGGGTGTGTGAAACCTGTACTCTCAGCTGTCAGTGGGTGCTGTACAGGGCTCCCTAGTTGACCACCAGGGCCCCAGTTCTGCAGACAAAACCATCACCAGGAAACCACAGCGCCATGCCATTGTTAATGTGCCATACTATGTAATGTGATAAGACAGTCTGTAATAATGACGTGTCAGTTAAGGCCATAAAAATATGTCAGAAAAAAAAATTGTTCTTGCACCAACACAGGGGAATTGTTACCTAAAATTCCTTTTAGCATTAGCATGTAAGAGCCAGAGCAAAAAGCCGGCCTGACTAAACTGTGAGCTATGGTACATTCATTCCTCATCATGCCCCATTCCTCTCTTCTAAGGATTTCTTTAGACAATCTCCTTGATGTCTTTGCTCCAAAATCAAGAGAGAAACAAGAATAACTGAGCTGTCACAAAAGAACATCAAGACTCCCAAGCTGAATTTCCAACACTACAATATCAAAGATAATCACAAGACAACTGCAGACTATATCATTAAGTCAAGTGGGACATCCCTGAGAAAGTCAGCTTCTGATGGTGTGGTTCCAGGGATGCTTTCCATATTCGTCCAGTGAAAACAACCTGTGCTTGGAAAGAGGGTTTCCTTTGGGGCAGTCGAAATGTTCTTTGTTGACATTCTTGGAATTATTCCTTCTAACCCTAGAGTTTCCTAACTTTCAGGATTTAAGAGCCTCATGCCAAAGATACCCCTTCAATATATCTATGGAAGAGTTAGGACTACCTGGAGTTTCTGTCTACCATTAGATGGGAGAAAACTTATATTATGTTATCATAATACAGTAAATAACTTATTTGAAAATATAATATCCTTCCTGAATATTCAAGAATGACTTTACCGCCAGGCATGGTGATTCACACCTGTAATCCCAGCACTTTGGGAGGCCGAGGCGGGTGGACTGCCTAAGCTCAGGAGTTTGAAACCAGCCTGGGCAACATGGTGAAACCCCATCTCTACTAAAACACAAAAAATTAGCTGGGCATGGTGGTGCGCACCTGTAGTCCCAGCTCCCCAGGAGGCTGAGGCACAAGAATTGCTTGAACCCAGGAGGCAGAGGTTGTAGTGAGCTGAGATCGTGCCACTGCACTCCAGCCTGGGAGACACAGCGAAGACTCTGTCTCAAAAAAAAAAAAAAAAAAGACTTTACATTCTCTTTAACTCCAAAGAAAGAATTAAGAAGAGCCTAAGCTCTGAATGAAATTTTCCTATCAAGTAAAAATCTCAATTAACTAAAATCAACTAATTGAATTTCTATTTTGCTACTTGAAACTTAGACAACAAGGGAGGCAAATAACAAAACACACTGATATTGAGGATTTAACAAAAAAAGAAAGAAAGAAAACAATTTCCAAGTGGGGATCAAGATAGAGTTAGTCCAATCTCTGACACTGTGTCCATTTACAGTTCTATAATGTACAATTGGAATTCATACTCAGAACAGTGACCTTGTGGCACCATAAGATTCTCAAACCTCAAAGACAGATTCAATTACATTCTCAATGTTCTTTCTAGAGTAGGAAAGGGGACTAGTACGTTTAGAAAACGTACTCAACAAGTAAAGGACAAAAAATACTTTGGGTTAATCTACTGTTAGTCAGAAAAACCAATTCATCAGTAATGTCCTGGCACCCTTAGAGGAAAATCATGGTTTACTGTGTATTAATCAACACTTAAACATGGATTATCAGTTTTTTTTAAAGCATTAATTTAAAAAATACAATTTTATTTTAACATACAGCCTAAAAAGATGGGTGAAAAATTTAACAGCTCATTTCTAAACCAACACTTCCTGCGTGAATTAGATATCAAAAAAAAAAAAACCACTAAAAAATGACAGAAGAGAAAATGAGAGACAGAGAGTATTATTCCTAAATTTTGAGTAAGGAAGATAATCTTCATATTCACAAAGTATTCCAAATTCTGGATGAGTATTCACTCCAACACTTGAAGGCCTTTCAAAAATACTCTCCTTGTTTCTGCACACTTTATCACTAATCTGGGATGAATGGGACGGGAATCTGTGAGCGAGCAGATGAGGTCTACCTCAAAGTCCCTGTATACTGGCTCACGGGAGACAATGAATGTGAACAGCCAGATATGTCATAATAGGAGAGGTGCGTTTCCTATAAATTTTTTTTATTTTTTATTTGTTTTTATTTGTTTTATTTCTTATTTGCACACATGGCAATCACATTACAGCTCTTTCCCCAGATACCTGGGAAATGTAGTTATGCATTTGGCTTCCACAGAAGTGTAAGCTAAGAAGCTCAATTTGTCAAGTAGCCTGGGAAGATGAAGGGGGAAAGGAAGAGTAAACTCAGAACACGTGGCACATGCTTAAGATACCATACCATATGAACCTCTAATAACCTCCAACTCCATCTGTCCTGTCAACATGGTACCGCAAGCTCCTAAACACAAAAATGGGAGAAGCTGGATCTTAATTCAGAAGTGACATGTCCAAGGAAAAGAACCCATGGGCTTGTCTCACTGGAATTCCAAAGGTTAGCTCTGGACAGAGGGCAGTTTGCTTCCAAAAGTGATTCAGCTGTCACTAAAAATCCTCAGAACATTTTTATCCGGAGGCACAACTATTACAATTAACATTCTCACACCTCCCTGTGTCCCACTTCAGGAGTCTAGTGTGGAACCAGAAGTGTGTGCTACAGCCCCCACCTCTGCTACCTTGAAAACAAGCTGAAGGGTCTCATCGTTAGGGGCTTCGATGCAGGCTCCATACTTCAGTTTCAGACGTAGAGGCATTTTCTAAAGCCAAGGGCTCCTCACAATGCCAGTAGGTATTGGAAAATTCCAGCAGGTGACTAACATTAGAAGAGTCTCCTATAGATGTTTTGAACCACTCAGGACTTGAATTCTAGATTAATAATTCAATTTTTTTTAAGAAATAAGGGGGAAGCAACAGAAAAGGTTATCATAACTATCATCAAATGCCTTTTCTAAAATTATATATTACCTTTTTAAAGGGTATATTATTATAAATGTTTTTATGAGCAATTTACCGGAAAATTAAAGTCCTTTAGTTTAAAAAATAATTATTTTATCCCTCTGGCAAAGGCTTTTCTCCCAGCCAGCAGCTCTTTCAAACTATGGGGCATCATTTGTTCACTGTGGCGAGCCGGGTCCATGTGAGGAAAGTTGATCTGAGAATCAATCTCTAGAAAGGGCGCTAAATTGCTAGGTAAGAGCACCTACTAGAAAGTGAATCAGCCAAAACTGAAGGGGGCAAGAGAGGCCACGCACTTTCAAAGTCAAAGACGTATGTGGTTCTAGAAGTCCTCAGGGCTACACATAAACTACAGGCCCTGTTAACTGATTTTAAGTCAATCTAAGCTGAGCTTCCAGGGGGTTCGATCTCAACCCAGCTGAGCTTTTCACTGTTAATCCCATCTTTTGGTTTCGATTTTTCCCTTAGGTCTGCCGGCCCTAAAAGCCTTCAACCTTCAGCACTGGTGTTCCAAACCAACTGTGTGGTGGTACACAGCCCTGTGTGGATAACTTCACTGAACTAAAATATGTAAGCTTCCGGCAAGCACATACAATAACGAGATTCTGAAAAAGGGTTTTTAACAACAGTTATGTCACGAGGCTCATGGCTCCCTGAAGTCCCTGAAAGCCTTGTTAAATTAAAGATTCGCTGTGGTTTTTTCTTCCGCTTCATTCCTACTTCCCATGTTGCTTCCTGCCTTTCTTTTTTCTCTTTCATTGTGTTGTAAAGATGGAACTGAGTGACACCAGCTATCATTAATATCACCTAGAAAATGGAAGAGTTTCATTAAAACTGCTAACATTCCCAGCAGTTTTATGGACAGGGGAAGGTCGTCTTTCAGATTATAAAGTCACACACCTGATTTTGTAAGCTCAGGCAATAAAGGTACACAGTGCATCCACACTTGGATTCCCAAGAGGGAGGAATTCAACAGTAGCCTCAAGTCTACCTAGGTAATGTCTCATGAGGTCACTGCAATGTCATGAGAATCCAGACCACAATTTCTGTGGACTTCAAACACTGACTGGCTAGAAGCTAAACCTGCTACCCTTTGGAAAGTATCTCCCAAATCAGAAAGCTTCCCATTTCACCCAATGCCAAGAACTCCACTCCACCCTCCTGGAGGTTGAAAATGCTAATCATAGGGTGATGATGTTTGCTTTTCCTTTCTAGTTGTGTGCTTTTATGTTTTAAGTATTTAAAAGGCGTAATCACCTAGTGTGTAGGTTAATTTCTTTCCGATATTGTAATTTATGCAACATTAATACTGGATGCCAGCTCCAATTTTCTTACTGCTTACACTCTGGGAGCCGGCTTGCATATTCTGCCAACTCCATTACATCATCTGAAAACCCAAACATTTCCCATTTTCAAATCACTCTCAACTACCAGGCATACTTACACATTCTCTCTTTTTCTCCCTAGCTCACACACATAAAGATTGGTACCCCTGAGGAGCAGATGCTACATCTGAGGTTAAAGTCTGCAAATGCACATAATTTCTGGAAGCTATTACTACTGCTGTGTTAGCTAAAGGATGCCTCCATCTCTGACCTTCCTTTTTCCATTCAGACTGTTATATAACCTAGTGCCTGCGTGCAGGATGTGAGTTGAGTGTTTGGGCCTTACCACCCCCCTCCCATTAAATCTTCCAGGAGGGACAGACAGGGGCTGGTTCAAAGAATGAGTTGGGGTGGGGGCAGAGGGTGGGGGGAAGGGGATATGGGTCAGCAGGTCAGCTGTGCAAGATGTATCCCACTCCTACTATGCCCCTCTCCCCTTTTTGCTGAGCCTAAGGGGGCTGGTGGCACTGAATGCTCCAGCGTTACATAATTTGCAAGAACAGCAAGTTACGGATTTGCTAGTCGGTTCTGCAGCCTGCCACCCTGATCGCTTGCAAGAACACCTTCTGGCAAGAATGACACCTGAAGATGTTAATAACACAGGGTGTGGGGGGGTCAAGAAGGAGAAGGGTGGCAGCACAAACCAAAAATTAGTGCAGCTTCCTAAATACTATGTCCCCCCATTCCAAAAAAAAAAAAAAAAAAAGCCCCAGAAACACATGAAGGGGATTTTCTCCAGTGTTTCTGATTAACCCTGTTACATAACCCGCTCGCATTCCAAATCCACCGTCTCAGGGTCTAAATATACTCTTTGCAGCCAAAAGCTCCCCGCACACAAACTCACCGAGCTAGCGGCAGGTCCGGGCCCCCAGCCCTCATCCCCTTCCCTTTTGTCCCAGCCCTCGCCGCCCCCCTCCCGCTGAAACCGCGGTTCGCCGCGGTCACCCTTTGGAAATCGCCTTTAATTAAATGTTTTTCGCGTGTGTCATCCTGATGGCTTTTACTGTACTCGAATTCCGTGAATGGGAAAGCGCCTGGACAGGGGGTGTGGCTAAGGTGGGGGGGGGGGGATACTGTAAAACAGCCAGCACATGATCAGCCATATTCCTACCTCCAACTACAACATCGAGAGGAAGGGAGCAGTTCCTGGGGCCCCCATTCGCCTCTACCCAGCCCTCCCCAACCGCCGCCAGAAGCCGAGTGCAAGAGGAGGGGGCGCGCTGGGCCGGTACCCAAGCCGGGGCTGGAGAAATCCTCTCCGTCCCCAGCTCCAGGCGGCTCGCGCGAGCACGCTTCCTCCGGAGTGACAGGCGTGATTTATACATTATTTACAACAGTAATTAAAGCTGTAGCTTCCTCCTGTTCTTTGCAAACTCCAGGCGCATTCAAATAAATAATCCCCCACTCTCGAGAAAAACACACATCAGGTTCCAATACCTTTAAGAAAGAGTGAGCTTGCCGCAACAGCTTACTTTAGGAAAGGAGGGAGCAACTGAGCCCCCCCCCATCCCCCCCAACACACGCAGACACAGACCAAACACCAAAATGAAGAGTAAAAATCGCCAGGGGAGGAGAAAACACTGCTTGCACTATCCAACCAGCATACAACTTGCACTGACCATGCCCAGGTTCCTGCAGAAACGCTTGGAACCTCCGAGAGGGAAGGATTCCCAGAGCAGAAATAAGTTTGGGTGCTTGCTTTTGTAGACGCTCCCTCCGAATGCGCGTGGAGCGCCCCACAGGACCGCCGCCCTCTGCGCGTTGGCGCGCACACGCCCCCCGCCAGCCTGGGCGCCGGGCTCCGAACCCCCGGTCTGCAAACTTGCGCATCTCCCCTCGCCGCGCCCGCCAGACAACTTGGCGAACAGCTCGCTCGCCCGCACCCCGCTTCCTTCGGCCCTTCCTTCAAATCCCAAACGCACCGCCGTGCTCCAGAGAAGGTGTCCACGTCGCCCCCAGACCCCGGAACGCCCCCTCTCCACCCCCGGGGCTTCCCAGGTCGCTCACTCCTCCCGCCCCCCGCCCAGATCTGAGAGGGACCGAAAACACACCCCCGACTCGGGCACCCAGGGCCGAAACTGTCAAGAGGAGAAAAGGTAAAGCGGAAGGAGGGTGGCCATAAACAGATTTTTTTGCCCCTTCTTAAAAGGACACTGCCGCTTTAAAAGTTTCTTTCCCGGGCCCCCACTCCCCTCATCTCCGTATTTTGGGGGAGCGTATTTAATTGAGGCAACGCAGCTTTCCTCCTGTGTTTGCAGAAAAATCAAAGCCAGGGGGGTGAGCCCGCCGGCTGTCAACCTTCCCGCCGCCTCCCCCGCCCCACTCTGCTCCCGCAAGCCGAGAACGGGCTGCAAAAGTTTGCAACATTTCTGGGGGGCGGAGGGGGGAGGGGAGGGGGGTCCTCCGGGCTCGGGGCGCCGCCGCAGGCTCGCGCGCGGCCGCCGGACCCCGCGCCCCGGGCGCCCGCTCCCGGCCGCCCCCCGCTCCCCGCCCGGGCTCCCGCCGCCCCCTCCCCAGCCCCTCTCCAGCCTCCTACCTCTGCTGGTGCTGGAATAGCTCTGTCTGCGCACCGGGGCAGGCGGCTCGCTCTTGCGGGCGGATTCCTGGTTCAGCGGGGTCTCCCTGGAGCCGGCGGCCGCGTCCGCGCCGCTGCTGCCTGGCTCGCTGGCGGCGGGGTCGGGGGCTGCCGGAGCTGACTCCATGTTTTTTCCCAATGTAGAGATCGCTGGAGATGGCGAGCTCCGAGACTCCCTCTATCTTCTGTTTTCAGAGCAACTCTATGGTACCAAAAAAAAAAAAAAAAAAAAAAAAAAAGGAGAAGGCGACCGGCGAGAGCAGGAGGGAGAGAGCAGGCGGCGGCGGGCGGGCGAGCGAGAGCGCGAGGGAGCGCGCGGAGTGTCTGGGTGGACGTGTGTGTGCGCCCGAGAGGGGACAAGAGGCGGGTCTGGCCACAGGCAGCGCTAGCGAGAGCTTCTCCAGCCGGCCCCCACACCCACATTCCCCACCCTCCAGACCCCAGACCGAGAGCCACAGACTGGCTGCCAATTTTGGGAGGTGGGGAAAAGAGGGGAGGAGGAGAGCAGAGCCTCCCGCGCCCCAATCCTCCCCTCTCCCCAGCCCAGGGACAGAAATTAAAATCGGTGAGATGATTCCGTGCCTACTTCTGAGACTCTCTCGGGAACAGAACTCGTCCCCATCCGCTGCCAGCTTGGGAAGAGACAAATCCGATTGTCCACGTCCACGTTGGGAAATCGCAGGTAGCCCCCTGCCAGCCCTGCCGAGGGCTGAGGAGAAACTAAAAAGGAATTAGAACGGGGCTGACATCCCAAGGAAGGCAGAGGATGGGAGGACGTGGCACTTTTTACTTTGGGATGGGACGGCCAGTGGGTTTCCAATCTTGGTTAAAGACATCTGTGTCTAAAACAGATTTTGTGAATCTAGAAGCGCCATGGACAGTTTCTGGCATGGTTGAAAGAGGTCGCTTTCAGCTCCTTTGCTGTTTGTCTGCGAAGGATCCAGAAACCATTTGGCAGGGCATTTTCTACTGAAGAAAACTTTGGCCTGTTTGGTCGATGACTATCTAAGCTGGATAAAACATGCCACGCTGCATCTAGCTCAAGCGTGGCTGCTAATTGTCAATTCCCACTGGTACTTTTCCTATTAAATGTAGTCTCATCCATAAAAGGTAGATATACTGGAGAGGCATTACTAATGCCCGGATAACATTCAGATAATTAACAGCTCCTAATAATTCGTATTATTATAGGCATCATTCTACACCCTCCTCCCATTGAAATACATTCATCCCCTAGTAGGTACCTAAAACTCCAGGAAAGCAGATAATTGCATCATCGTTACCTTGACCGCAAACTCCAAGATGAAGGAGCAATACAAATTGAAAGAATGGAAAATATTCCAATGGTAGTAGCCTGATTTCTCTGCCTTCGTACTCAATCTACCACTTTCTTTTGCCTGCGAAGACACTGTGGAAATACGCCCCACCTTCCTTTCAAAAGGATCCAAAATTTTGACAATAAATAATATTATTAGAGGCCAGAAGGTGGCATAAATATGTGTGCTTCAGAGCGTGGGGTAGGCGGAGGGAATTGGGGGACATTTTTCTTTTGCTAACTTCCTGGTTTGGAAAAATGCTTTAAAAACTAATAAGTGCGGGAAACCCAGTTAGCTAATCCTTCAGAGGAACCGCCATATGCCAAATTTCACACATAGTTTCTGTTACTGTTACTGATCTTGATCTTATTTCAAATACACAATGCCCTTTGCCATAGTCTGTGTACTAATCAGCAGAACCTGTGGTCCACTCTTCGGGGTGATGTAAATGAGATGTGAACAGTCCTGATACCTTAATCCTGTCTCTGCAACGATCCCTGGCTTTAGCCTGTCTGTTGGCGCCTACAAACGATGCACAATTGTCTCCTCCATCCCAAATCAGATGTGTGGGTTTCCCCATACATCAAAGCACAGATTTCCAGAGCAGCCTTCACACCATTTACCATTGGTTAGCCTGTTAGTAATGTTCTTGATGCAATTGACCTAGCTTGTTACACTTGACTTTTCTAAGGAAACAAATATATCAAAGTGTACAGTTTAAGAAACAACTTCCTCTGGGACAGTGAGCATCTCAGAATACATTGGCTGCCTCATGTTTATTTTAGAATACTTTAAAAAATACTCGTCACATCAAATTTCACCAATAATTCTATTTGGGATGCAAGTGACTTAAAAAGTATCCCTGGTTTCCTTTTAGGTACCAGTAGCAACTTGTTAACATTTTTTATTAAGTCTGTTCCCCTTGGACCTTTAATGAGTTTCTTACTGTTCTCCTTTAACTAAGGTGATATTTAGTCACCCTGAAAAGACCATCTAGAAAATGGTCATAATGACCTGAATCAATTAAAATAGACTCTATATTCCCTTCAGAAAAAGATCGCAGCTCCAAAAAGCCATTTCTCCTAACTCTCTAAGACAATTACTGCTTCTGCAATTTAAAACAATTGGGAACTCAAGTGCTTTCCCCAAGGGAAAAAATAAAAGTGAGTTAGATACGTTCCTTGACTGTCAATCACTGTGACTAAAGTGTAAATTACCTGGATTGGGGAAGCATTTGAAACCTGAAAAGCACAGTGATTAGGTTTATATTTCTTTCCTTCCGTCGTGCTCCCTTTTGGATTACTAATTAAGGCTTTCCAATTTTCCAAATATTTGAAGAGATGGGAGCCTTCCTTAGACTCTGCTCATTGACAAAGGGCAACAGTGTTTGCTTAAAAATGGTTATTTTACTTTGCACCGAGTTCCCTGAAAATGGGTTAGAAAAGCTATGCTTGTGGAAGAGATCAGCCTAATTTCAGTTTTTTTGTAACTCCTCTTTGCAACACCACAGCCATCGCCCCCTACCTCCTTGCCAATCCCAGGCTCCTCTCCTGATGGTAACATTACTTTTCTCCTACTCTAAGGTAATTACTGGGAACCTCAAAGTTAACTTTGACTCCTCTCTTTTGCTCCTGCCCCTAGTTCTCCACATCCTAACATGCTTGCCAAGTGCTACAAATTCTACCTACATGACATATGCCCCTCCTTTCTGCAGCCATCCATGCGGTTCCAGACATTATTGCTCACCTAAACCATCTCAGTAACCTCTTAAATAACTGGCCTTCAGTCTTATAACCATTCTAATCCATTCCAGATAGTACTGCCAAGTTAATTACCCTGAACTACAGCTCTCATTTCCCACCATGTCACTCCCCTACTTACAAGACTTTAATGGCTCCCCATTGCCCATGCAATTAACAACTAACTAGTCAACGCGGTATTGAAGGCTCTATCTCCCTATCTCTGCACTCCTATACCAAGGATGGCAAGTCGATCTCGTCATGTGGAAAGGTGTGGGCTGTGATTGATTTATGTTATCTCCCATGGGTGGAGGATAGGGAGTGTGACACTCCTGGCAGGAGTTTGTCAAACTGTCTTACATCCTTATGTAATCTCCACAATCCATGTGCAGTACTCAGGCCAGGCCACATGCTGCTGCCTGCTCCCCCTCCTACTTCTAGTCCATGATACATAGATAGTTGCCTCTGCCTCTTCTCCCTAAAGGCCCTCCCTGCCTTCTCTGTTTACTGAAATCTACCTTCCTTTCAAAGTTAATTCTAAATGACAGCTCCTCTGTGGAGCCTTCCCTGATTTACCCCAAACCAAATATTTTAACTATCTTAGTGCTGTGCACCCCTCCTAAGGCATTTGGTCTGCTCAATCTACTTTGTATTGTGGTTGTTTGAACATTTGCTTTATCCTCCCTGGTGGAAGACATGCTCCTTAAAAGCAGGGACTGTGCCTTCGCACATAGTAGGCATTCATTAGAGTTACTGAATTTGGGGAATGCAGTCGATGAAGTCATCAAAAAGTAGCATGTCCACACGGTAATTCCATTACCCAACAAGAATGAAAACCTAAGCATTTCAACTTTCAATCACTTGAAATAAGCCTTTCCTTCTTGGATAAAAGATTCATCAGCATATATGTGCTGTTAAAATTTATATATGCAAAAAAAGTTGACAGTTATTTTCTTGCATTTCTTGAGAGGGAGAGAAGGGAAATGATGGAAATATATAGTAGAATTTCCTTGGGAGTATGGAGCTTTCTACAACATGCACAAGAACAAAGAAGACAGAAAATTAAAACTGAGTGCCCAGACAACAAGTTTTCCTTCTTTCAAGAAAGCATCCAGAAGCTGAAGCTGGGTTATGTGCTGAAAATAGAAGACACACCAATGAAAATGCAGCACTGCCCTTGGGCATGGGAGGGGCTCCATCTCACTGCTTGTCAATAAGTTGTCCCCCAGCTGGTAAAGTCCAGGGTAAGAAGGAGCCAGAGAATCAATGATGTAAACCTGATGTCCTCCTGGGTGGTAACAGGAGAGCCAGACTTGCCAGACATGAGGAAATAAGACGAAGATTGAAACATGCAGTGTCCACCCTGGATGATCCACTCCACCCATGCCCATTTTATAGGTGAGGAAATGAAAATATAGAGAAGAAAAGTGACTCGCCCAAGGCCACACAACTAATCGGTGGCATGATGTGACTGACGGCTTCAGACTGCCTGAAGTCAACGCCCAACTCTGCCACGTGCTGGCAATGTGGCCAAGGGAAAGTCACTAACCATTTCTATGCCTATATTTCCTCATCCATAGATGAACATTGTTGGGGTTAGATGAGATGATCCTTCTGAAATCTTGGCACTCAAAATTCTGCTCTTATCATTATGCATCTTACAAGTTGTTATAAAATTCTGTATAAAACAGCACTGTCCAATACTAGTTGTTAGCCAAATGTGTCTATTGATTTCTTAAAATGTGGTGAGTTCAAATTGAGATGTGTGATAACTGTTAAAATCCACATTGAATTTCAAAGACTTAGTACAAAAATGTAACGTGTCTCATTAATACTTTTTTATTGATTGCATGTCAAAATGATCAGAGTTTGGATATATTGGGTTAAGTGAAATATTTAAATTAATTTCATCTCTTTTAACTTTTTAAAATCTGACTACTAGAAAATTTAAAATTACTGTGTGGTTGATAGCATTGTCTATTGGAAAGTGCTGGTATGGACCATCTCCAGCTCATAGTAGGTATTATAACAATTTAATAAGAGTAATTTCTAGGGCTCAGCTGGGGCTCAAAAGGTAGCATCCAGCCGGGCACTGTGCCTCACACCTATAATCCCAGCACTTTGCGAGGCCAAGGCAAGCAGATCGCTTGAACCCAGGAGTTTGAGACCAGCCTGGGCAACATGGTAAAACCCCTTCTCTACCAAAAAATACAAAAATTTAGCCAGGTGTGGTGGCACACACCTGTAGTCCCAGCTACTAGGAAGGCTAAGATGGGAGGATCACTAGAGCCTGAGAAGTCAAGGTTGCAGTGAGCCATGATGATTGTGCCACTATATTTCAGCCTACACAACAAAGTGAGACCTGTCTCAAAAAAAAAAAAAAGTTAGCATCTGTCTTGTCACTTCACAAAATTTTAATTGTGCTGCTGCTATTTCCAGGGCATTACGCTGGATGCTAAGGAAAACAGAGACAAAGGTATTGTGTCTTGTAGGAAAGGTAAAGATGTGCACATCAAAACTAAGTGTAATTGTGTGCCTCTGTTAAAATCCTTTAGGGATGAGGCTTACACTGCCCTAGAGACCTCCATAAAGCAGCTAATAATCTCTCCAGGGCATGAAGCAAGAAAGACCCTGTCTTGGGCAGCAAATGTTCCTTTTGATAACTTCTAGAACTAGGGCTGAGGAATTGGAGAAGAGAAAGGCATTTGACAAGCGGCAAATGCCAGGGGACTTGAGGAACAGTTCTTCTGTAGCCCAGTGTTTTCCAGCAGCTTCACCTGAACTTCACCTGGGTGAGATGAAGGGATGTTGCATTCGCCTTAGTATCCTTCATAGACCCGTTATGACCCCACCGAGATTGAGTTCACTAGTATCTCTGGCTGGCTTTGGAACACACAAGGGTAAAGAAGGCTGGATTGTAAGCTCGTTGAGGGCAGGGACCTTGTCTCACTTGTTCACCTGTGCATCCCCAGTGCCAAGCACTGTATCTAATACGTGATAAATGCAATATTTGTTGACAGATTGATTGAATAATGAGGTAGGGTCAAAATAAAAAAGAAAACTTAATAAATCAACAAATAATGGAGTACGATTGATTGCATACCCACTAAGTTCTAGAAACTTTCTCATGTCTGATACATATTTTATAGATTACATTCTTCCACTTTGCCATAAAGCAATTTATTTTCTCTAAGATTGCATTTTTTCCAGCTATAAAATGGACATGATGACTTTTTAAACCACTTATATCACAGTGGTGTTGGTGAGGGGCAGGTAAGATAACATAGATGAAAGTGATTTGGAAATTCTAGAGTAGTCCACCCAATAGAACCATGTATGTGTTCAATGTGATTATCACGCCAACGTGGCTATTGAGTACTTGAGACACAACTAGTATGAGTGAGGAACTGGAATTTTTCCCCTTTAAATAGACTATTTTTAGAGCAGAAAAAGTGAGCAGAAAGTAGAGAAATATCCCATATATTGCCTATCCCAACACAGGCACAGGCCCTGTCACTGTCAATATCTGGCATAAAAGGGTACATTTATTACAATGGATGAACCTACATTGACACGTCATAATCACTTAAAGTCCATAGTTTACATTGGGGTTCACTCTTGGTGTTGTTCATTCTCTGGATTTTGACAAATGTAAAATGACATGCATCCACCATGATAGTATCATAGAAGGTAGTTTCACTGCCCTGAACGTCCTCTGTACTCTGCCTATTCATCTCTCCCTTCCCCCAACCCTGGGCAACCATTGATCTTTTTACTGTCTCCAAAGTTTTGCCTTTTCCAAAATGGCATGTAGTTGGACTCATACAGTATATAGCCTTTTCAGATTGGCTTCTTCACTTAGTAATGTGCGTTTAAGGTTTCTCCGTGTCTTTTCGTGGCTTGGTAGCTCATTTCCTTTTAGCACTAAATAATATTCCATTATTTGGATGTACCGTGGTTTATACATTCACCTACTGAAGGACATCTTGGTTGCTTCCAAGTCTTGGCAATAATAAATGAGGCTGCTATTAACATGCCTGTGCAGGTTTTTGTTTGAACATAAGTTTTCAACTCCTTTGGGTCATTAACAAGGGGCACAATTGCTGGACTGTGTGTAAGAGTATGTTTAGTTTTGCAGGAAACAGCCAAACTGTCCTACAAGGTGGCTGTACCATTCTGCAGTCCCACTAGCAGTGAATGAGATTTCCTGCTGCTCCATATCCTCACCAGCATTTAGTGTTGTCAATGTTCTGGACTTTCGCCATTCTAATATTCATGTGACTGGTAGCTCATTTTTGTTTTAATTTGCTTTTCCCTAATGACATAAGATGTGCAGCATCTTTTCATATGCTTATTTGCCATCTGTATATCTTCTTTGGTGAGGTGTTTGTTCAAATCTTTGGCCTTTTATTCATGGGTTTTTTTTTATTATTATTGTTGAGTTTTAAGAGTTCTTTGGCTATTTTGGAGAGCAGTCTTTATCAGATGTATCTTTCCAAATATTTTCTCCCAGTCAGTGCTTGGCTTCTCACTCTCTTGACACTCTTTCACAGAAGAGAAGTTTTTTAATTTTAATGAAGACCAGCTTATCAACTATTCCTTTCATCAGTTGTGCCTTTGGTGTATGTATGTGAAGGCATCTAGATTTTCTCCTATGCTGTCTTTTTTTTTTTTTTTTTTGAGACAGAGTTTTGTTCTTGTTGCCCAGTCTGGAGTGCAATGGCTTGATCTCAGCTCACCTCAACTTCTGCCTCCTGGGTTCAAGCAATTCTCCTGCCTCAGCCTCCAGAGTAGCTGGGATTACAGGTGCCTGCCACCACACCCGGCTAATTTTGTATTTTTACTAGAGACGGGGTTTCTCCATGTTGGTCAGGCTGGTCTCAAACTCCCAACCTCAGGTGATCTGCCTGCCTCGACCTCCCAAAGTGCTGTGATTATAGGCGTGAGCCACCACACTCGGCCTCCTATGCTGTCTTTTAAGAGTTTTATAGTTTTACATTTTAAAGTATACAATCCATTTTGGGTTAATTTTTGTGAAAGGTATAAGGGCTGTGTCTAGATGCACTACTTTGCATTGGGATGTCCAGTTGTTCCAGCACCATTTGTTGAAATGACTATATTTTCACCAATGTATTGCCTTTGTTCTTTTGTCAAAGATCTGTTGACTACATTTATGGGTATCCATTTTGGAGCTGTCTATTCTGTTCCATCGATCTATTTGTCTGTTCTTTTAGAAATACCATACTGTCTTGATTAGTATAGCTTGGAACTGGATTTTTAATTTCATTTAACTTCAATTAACTTAGCATTAAATCGCCACACGTGGCCACTGGTCACTGCATTTGACAATGCAGACTGTTAATGTTAAGTTTTACTCTTTTGACTTCCTAAGCCCATCCTCACATGGCTACTCATTCATAGATTTTAGGATCTATAAATATTTATTTTGTATCTGCCTTGTGAAAGACCTGTAGGAAATTCTAAGATGAATCAGATAGATTGTACATCCTTTATGAAAAGCTAAGACAAGTTCATAAGCACCTGTACTTTGCCATAGAATGGGTTCAGGGTCTCAGAAGAATAAGCCAATATTTCTTGCTGGAGAAATCAGAGAAGGCTTCCTTGCAAAGGAGGCATTTCATGAGTTGTTTTTGCTGGATTCAGGACTACTGATACAAATTTGGGAAGTGGGTATGGGAGTAGATGAACTTTTTGCAAAGAAAGTTGAGGTTGCTGACTCCATTTGTATTCTCCAGGTGGACCTATTCTTAGTGTTGCACACAAACATGTTTTCATTAAGGAAATGCATAAGAATCTTCTCTGTCAAGGCAATGTGCCACATGGAATCTATCTCATGCATACATAATTTTTCATCTCATATTGGTGGTTTTCAAAGTGTGGTCTGCAGACCAGCAGCATCAGCGTCCCCTGATGGACTTAATAGAGATTCAGATTCTCAGGCCTCAGCCAGACTTAGCTGAGTTACAAACTCTGGGGGTGGGGTCCAGCAATCTGTGCTGTCACGAGTCACCCTGATGATTCTGATGCACACTCAAGTTTGAGAATAACTGTCCTATATTCAAGACCACCTGATTAATAAATGCACTTATGTGAATGCCATAAATCCTAAAAGAGGGCTTTTCTGGGAGATGAGACCTATACTTCTGTGGGCCTAACTATCATTTGACTTATTATTTCAGCACAATCACAAAATTCCCAGTACCATTTAAGAAACCCTATCATAACTAAGGATATGTATGTCTGATCATTTTGGTAGTAGTTATATAGAGAGGGCTTTTTCTCTGTTTTTCCACAAAAACTTGGAGAGAGCTTAAATTTGAAAATTAAAAAAAAAAAAGGAAAGGAAAAGGAAAAAAAAAAGCTGTCAAACTAGCCTGGGGCACTGATGATTCAGAATGCCAGCTCTGCCCTGGTGAGGATAGATATTTAGATGGCAGCCCTGTGTGAAACTGAGTAAGAAATCAGCAGGAAATATTTTCTGCTTAACAGATCAGAAGGGTGACAAAGACAGTAGCACTGTTCCAAAAAGCTACATTATGGCAGGCATGATGGGTCAAACCTTCCTTTAGAAAAAGTTATAAGTTGTCTTTTTCTCTCACGCAAGAAGAAATGTTCAATTATCCAAAATGTTGGCCATCTCACTAAATAATCTTTTTCTTATTTTAGGTATGTCAGTTACCTCTTACACAAAAATGCTGCCTAGCAAACCACCCCCAAACTCAGTGGCTTACAGCAATAACACTTCCTTCCCATTCTTATGTCTATGGGCAGGCTAGGGTTCAGCTACATTTGGCTCCAGGCTGGTAATTGGGTTTGGTTCTGCTGTATGTGTCTCTTCCTAGGACAGTGGTTGACTGAAGCATGCTCTTCTCCTGGCAAAAAAACAGGTGCACATAAGAGCAAGCCCATCTGCCAAGCAGCTGTCAAATCTTAGCACACATCACATTTATGAACACTCCATTGGCCAAAACAAACCACATGGCCAAATCCACAGTCAAAAGGTGGGGAAATATCTTCTGCCCACCAAGAGATTATAGCAAGGGTATCACTGCATAGCCCTACTACAGGGGAGTGAACGACTGAGGACAATCATTCAGTCACCCAGGATGGCTTATTGCTAAATCAGAAGTTCTCAAGCTTGGCTGCACATTGTAATCACTGGGGGAGCTTTACAAAGTTCTGATGCCTGGGTCCCACCCCCAGAGATTGTGGCTTAATTGGTTTGGGGTACAGCCCAGGCTGAGAGTAGTAAAAGCTCCCCAGGTAATTCGAATGAGCAGCCAAGTCTAAGAACCATTGGTGTTAAATCAAATGCTGTTGATTAAACAAATGTAATTTTGACTACTGCTTTGGGGAGGACCCTTTCCCATTCATTTTGGGAACTCCCCATCTTTTAAAACCTTTTGCAATTAAAGCACATTACTGTGTCAGATGCAATTTCAGTTCCCTCCAGTAAGCAGCCTCAGGTCAGGTTCATAAAAAGGTATCATCGGAGATTTTCTTAGTGTTGAATTCTAATGAATTGTTGGTGATTCTGTGTGTTACTTATCCATCGTTAAAGTGAAAATGCTGGTGTGGGTGCTAATTGCTGTCTACATTTCCAAAGAATCCTTGTATGGGAGTGGAGCATCTTGCTGTATCATTAGAAGTTAGGATCTATCTTCTCAAGGCATAGGACAGTTGCTCAGATAATGTACATTTTATTTTGCTTTTTGTTTATTTTTGTATTTTCTATATGTAAATACATTGAGAAAGATTTCCTTTTTCGGGTGACTTCTGGCACTCAAAATTCTATAAATACATGGAAGTTGTAAAGGAGCTTATAAAGGTTTTGAGGACCTTATAAAGATATCTTCTAAGGTTTTGTTTATTTTATTTTATTTTTGCCATACATTTTGGAAAACGATGCATGGAGCTGATTACAACTGTCACCCTCGTCGTTTATAAGCCATGTTTCTTCCCGTAGGAGATTTTGCCACTTAAGGGTCCCTGTATATTTTTAGTCTTAAAATGTTTCATGTTATTTATTCCATTACTAATTTTATTTCACAGTTTTCAGTTTGGGATATTTTAAAACTTGTTTATGACACTGTAAAAATAAAAATATTGCATCATACCCCCTTTTCTGACTTTTTTTTCTGTGTGTAAGGAAAACAATATTTTAAGGACCAATCTATGTTTTAGAAAATCCTTCATATCTTTCATGGATCTTCTAGACATAGTGATCAAGCAAAAAACATCCTCCCACAATGTCCCAATATGATGTCTGGCTCATAGAGAGCTCATTTGTTGGAAAAAGAAGAAGATAAATACTCAGTCTGCATATTATTTCACCCCTCAATTGATTGCTGGCTGTCAGGATGCTTGAGATTTTGAATAACCAATCAAATTATTAATTTTTGGATGAAATTCCATAATGCTTTGGCTAATTATTGATGCATATGCAGATTAGGGGGAGCTCTGTGTAGAGCAACAAAAATGTCAGTGTCTAAGAAGAAGAAAAAAAGATACATCTGCCCTGCGCATGAGTCACTGGGAACATATTGGATACATTTATCAGAGTAGGAAGCACTATAGAGTCAATAACATTTCACTTTGACACTTCACATCCAAAAGTTAGATCCACAAATATTTTCTTCCTGGGGACATGTTGTCATAATAAAGAAAATAAAGCTTTGGGACTACACAGCTGTTACCCTTCATATTTATTCCTTGATGACATGCCCCACCAAAAAATGCATCATCAGGTACCAACTACCTTTTTATTGCAGGAGGCTGAAGGCAGGTGTCCTAAAACTGCTGCCAAAAAGCTGTGTGACTTTGGAGAAGTTGCTGAACATCTCTGAGTTTCAGGTTTTTTTTTTTCATCTGATAGATTAAATGGTTTCCAAACCACCCCCTGCAATTCATTTTAATTGCCTAGAGAATACTTGGCACTACAGAAGACACAGTGTTGGAGGGAGCTGTGTTTCAAGATATGGATAAAAGCAGATGTTCAATATGAAAGATGTTATGGGTGGAATGTTCTGGTGCTGAAGACATTCATTAAACCGATACATAACACTAGACACTTGGAAAATAGACAGGGTCCTTAAGTGACAGGAGGAAACCAGTGAGGTCAGTGAGGTCAGTGAGGAATTGGCCAAAGTCACTCACAGAGTTGGTAACTGAATGAAAGAAGGACCTGGAACTCAAAACTCCCCATTAGTGCCCTTTCCTCTGCCCCAGGCTGCTTCTTTGGCCCAAGTTCAGCAGCCTTGAGATTTACTGGCAGCTCTCACTGTTTGGCTGCTGAAAGGGCACTTTAACTTACCCTTTGTTTTAGTGTGAGCAAAGGGATCTTTGAGGGCAGACACAGCCTACCAGATTGGAGACAAAATCATCCCATTGAATGTGGACCAAAGTATGGCCAGTCTTTCAAGTTCACTGTCAGCTGCACTGTAACCAAATGATCGTACAAGGTCAGCAATCAGTCCTGGTCTTAACCAAGTGTTCTGGCTGGATTTGAGTTTATTTGACTGTACTTCCTTGATCCATTTGGGCAAATGGTGCCACTTTTCAATCTCAGGGGTGCCCCAACACTGCCTCCAGAGAAGATGTGGTTAAGACTCGGAACCCCTGCCTTCACTCTTGGGCTTGGGCCTCAGGGGGAAATATCAGCATGCCTTGAAACATACTAGGGTTGTTACTTGCATTATCACGTGGAATCCTCAGTGCTAGGAACTGAGTGGTGGAATCCTTGCTTGGCAAAGAAACAGCCCAGATGTATTAAGGGGTTTGACCAAAGCTCTGTGGTTAATATTCAACAAACATAGGCTGTCAACCTAGGTCTGTCTAGTTCCAGTGCCCATGTTCTTCCCACAACACATTTTCTCTCTAATGCAAAAATAATAAAATGAAAATAAAAGATTAGGCTGAAATCTCAGGCTAGGGAAAAGAAAACGGAAAAAAAAAAAGATGAGTTAGTGAAAATAAGTAAGAATTTTAAAACCAGGGTCCAAATTCCAGGTCCTTCTTCTTGATCATCATCCCATCCTCTTCAGCATACACTAGATATTGCTATACAACTAATGACTATTGACCACTCACCCTTCAAGTGCTTTATACTTATTTCCTGTACTTTACAAATATTTCCCACATAGCAATGCAATGAGGCAGCTACTGTTATCACTCGTGGTGTGGTCGAGGAAACTGGAACACAGGGAGAAGATAAATAGCATGACCAAAATTATGCAACTCATGGTGTCAGAGATGACGTGTGCCATCACCCCCTCCCCATTTCAGACTGACACCAGGTTTGCCCTTGACCACTCAATGTACCTGCCAAATTGTTTAAAGTTCCCAGATAAATCAGTTTCCTACTGGGGGGACCTGCCCCCGATAGTCACATAGTTTCTTTTCTATTTTCCCTAAGTGTCAGCTGGTCTGAGAAGTAAAGGGACAGAGTACAAAAGGAGAAATTTTAAAGCTGTGTGTCTGGGAAAGGCTTCACGTGTCGGCAGATTCCATGATACCCCCCAAGCTGCAAAACCAGCAAGTTTTTTTTAGTCATTTTCAAAAGGGGAGGGAGTGTATGAATAGGGTGTGGGTCACAGAGATCACATGCTTCACAAGGTAATAGAATATCACAAGGGAAATGGAGGCAGGGTGAGACCACAGGACCAGGGTGAAATTAAAATTGCTAATGAAGTTTTGGGCATGCATTGTCATTGATAACATCTTATCAGGAGACAGGGTTTGAGAGCAGACAACCAGTCTGACCAAAATTTGTTAGGTGGGAATTTCCTCGTCCTAATAAGCCTGGGGGCACTACGGGAAACTGGGGCTTATTTCATCCCTACAGCTGCAACCATAAAAGACAGCCACCCCCAAAGCGGCCATTTCAGAGGCCTACCCTCAGGGATGCATTCTCTTTCTCAGGGATGTTCATTGCTAAGCAAAAGAATTCAGCGATATTTCTCCCATTTGCTTTTGAAAGAAGAGAAATATGGCTCTGTTCTGTCTGGCTCACCAGCAGTCAGAGTTTAAGGTTATCTCTCTTGTTCCCTGAACATTGCTGTTATCCTGTTCTTTTTTCAAGGTGCCCAGATTTCATACTGTTCAAACACACATGCTCTACAAACAATTTGTGCAGTTAATGCAATCATCACAGGGTCCTGAGGCGACATACATCCTCCTCAGCTTACGAAGATGATGGGATTAAGAGATTAAAGTAAAGACAGGCATAGGAAATCACAAGGGTATTGATTAGGGAAGTGATAAGTGTCCATGTCCACGTCCATGAAATCTTCACAATTTATATTCAGAGATTGCAGTAAAGACAGGCATAAGAAATTATAAAAGTATGAATTTGGGGAACTAATAAATGTCCACGAAATCTTCACAATTTATGGTCTTCTGCCATGGCTTCAGCCAGTCCCTCCGTTTGGGGCCCCTGACTTCCTGCAACACTTTCCCTCCCGGACATCAGCTTCCTTGTCAATCAAACAAGGAGGCTAGACTAGATTCATAAGGTCCTTTGCAAACCTATCATTTGTTAAATTTGTGTAGGACAAAAAGACTAAGAAAGATATATGATTAAGAAGAAACTAGAGTAAGAAGAGAAGAAGGAGGAAAAGCAGTGGACTAGGGCAGCGGGGGTGTGCCTCTTTCCCCACATTGCCTATTTTATCGCTACCCTAAAGGAATCCTTCCACATTCTGGTCAGCAGAATTTTCTTAAGGCAAAGGGCCCTGGCTTTTCAGGTTTTGAGAGATCTTAAAGAGCCAGAAATTCAAGTCCTGTGTTCTAGGGACAGAAAAACCTGGATTCAAGTTTAGGTTTTTCTCTGATCAGCTCTGTGACATCAGGTGAGTCATTGCTTCTCCTGGGCCTTAGATCCCTCATTACTAAGATGATGGCCTCAGTAACCACAAAGTCCTTTTCTGTTTTTATAGATAGTGATTCTGTGGAAAGTGTGAGTACTTCCCCCACAGAACTCTGAAGTGTTTACAGTATGGGCTTCTCTGGGTTAAGGCACAGAAGACTATCACTAAACTGTGACTTTTATGCAAAAGGAAGTACATTAAATCTATATGTACCATTAACCCCTCACTAGTCATTTGTTTTGCTTATTCATATGATTATATCATCATTCCCTCCACTGACAAATTAGTTACCATTTATTGTGGGGCACATAAGTGTGAGGCATTTTACCAGGTAATGACGATGAAGCTATGACAGCCTAGAGTCTCAGCTCAAGATGCTAGTTGAGGGGGCAGAGGTGGGCATGATGTGGGAATGTGATAAGAGGTATGCATGAGAATTCATGTATTTGTTTGACCCCATTCATCAGAGATCAGAGTCGTCATCATCCATTAGCAAGTTTTGCTATGCAAAGAGCAGGGGTTTAGAATCTCAGGACATGTGTTCAGATGGCAAGCTCTTTTACCCTGATAAGTCTTTCTCCATGCTGGACTGTATCAAATTATGTTCCATTTCAAGGAACAAAAAACTCAACTCAAAATGTCATAAGCAAAAGGAAAATATGTCATAATGTAAGAGTTACTCTGTTAAGATGGACCTGGGCTGGGCTAATTTTGTACCTCAGTGATATCAACAGGAGTTTTTCCATCTCTGTTCTCTGCATCCTCTGAATGTCACCTGAATCCCTCATGCTGACAAAATAGCTGCCACTGCTCTAGGTATTACGTCCAGCGGAAGAGGGCTATCTTGTCCTTGTGCCTTTTTTTTTTTTTTTTTTTTTTTTTTTTTTTTGAGACAGAGTTTTGCTCTTCCCTCTTGTTGCCCAGGCTGGAGTGCAATGGCATGATCTCAGATCACCACAACCTCTGCCTCCCGGGTTCAACTGATTCTTCTGCCTCAGCCTCCCAAGTAGCTGGGATTATAGGCCTGTGCCACCACACTGAACTAATTTTGTATTTTTAGTAGAAACAGGGTTTCTTCTCCATGTTGGTCAGCCTGGTCTTGAACTTCCAACCTCATTTTTTTTTTAAGAGAGAAGACAATTCCAAGTAGCCCCTCAACAGACTTTCAGTCTTGTCTGTTGGCAAGAACTTATTCACAAGCCTGCTTGTAAACCCGCCACTTAAAAGGGAACTGGGAGTACCAGAATTGGCTTAGGCTAATTGAAATTTATTCCTGAATTGTTGGAAGGTCACCTTTGCTGGAGGAGTGGGTGCCTGAACACAAGTGCAGTCCTATTAGTAAGCCAGGACCTTCAGCTCCTCAGTTGAAAGGGAAATAACCATTCCACTTTTGCAAGACCGTTGTGAGTATTAAAATCATGTAGCAACATTTTGAACATTTTAAAGCACTCACAGATATAAGGCACTATTATCCCTCTACTATAAAGCAGAGATTCTCAGATTGAGTGAGGATCAGAGTCCCTTAGATGGCTTGTTAAAACAGATTTCTGGGCCCCAGAGTTTCTCATTCAGTATGTCTGGGTGAAGTCAGAGAATTCCTTTGTCCAAAAAGGTCCCAGGTGCTGCTGCTGATGGTGGCTCAGGATCATGCTTGGAGAATCTGTGTTCCAGACTATGAGTTTCTTGTGCGTAAGGACCATGTCTTATTTCTGTTTACATCTCTAGCACTTCGGTGCCTGGTGTGCACAGTAGATAGTGAATAATAATAGCTAATATTTATTCTATACTGAGCACATTATTAATTCTTTTACATGGATTTAATGTGGGGAAAGAGGCACACCCCCACTGCCCTGGTCCACTGCTTTTCCTTTTCTTCCTCCTCCTTCTCTTCTTACTCTAGTTTCTTCCTAATCATGTATCTTTCCTTGTCTTTTTGTCCTACACAAATTTAACAAAGTAAGGACCTTTAATCCTTACTGTAACATCATGAAGGAGGTACCATTATTACCCCTATTTTACAGATGGATAAAGTGAGGCATAGATGCAGAAGACTAGTAAATGTGAAGCCAAGATTCGAACTCAGATTTACGTCATTCAAGAACCTGTGCAATTAACTAAAACTTTATTCTGAATGTAAGTGGTTGCTGATTGTTTGTTGAATGAATGCATATAAGATTCTAAAGGAAGGACAAATAACACAGTTGTATGCCAATGAGTTAAAAAAGACAAGGCAGAGCTAAAGCATGGGCCAACTCCTTGGGAATGTAGTCCAGGAAAAGCCCTTGACACTGTGGATCCTGGGCAGAAAAGTAGCAGGCAGCACAGAAGGCCCCCTAGGGAGGGAAGATCCTCAGGGAGGTGACTCTAACCAAGGGGAAACAGCTTACACTCAGGAGCTCCAGTTCACCTCCCTTACTCATTGGCCTTGGCTTATCTTTCACTGACACAGCAGCCCTGCATGAGATGTGATGAAAACATAAGAGCACCAAGGGGCCTCATTCTCCCCATTTTCCCCCCTCGGCTGTCCATGCATTGCAGGCAGAATTCTGAGCATGCATCCCTTGATGTGAAGGAAGCCTCTTTACAGATGTGCATTCACTCTCTAAGTCACCAGGGTACCATTTGGTAAATTGCTGCTGCAAAGCAGTGAATAGTACCCTGGTGGCCTCACAGACTGATTGTATCCCTAAAAGTGTTTAATTTATCTCTGGGGGGAATTTACACCCTGGGAAAATCTGCTTAAATGTACAAATGAATCTTCTAACCAGCCAAGATTGAAGATATCATAAAATAATAAAGCCAGAAGGCACTCCCTGAAAGCAACAGGTTCATCCCTCTCCTGGCACACACTCACTACACAGTCTCAGGCAGGTGGATGTCCCTGGTGATTTCAGAAGAGCAGAGGAAGGAGGATCCAGGATGTCATTCCACCTCTCTGATCCTCAGAATATTTTTGCACACCTCACTTAAATCCCTTCAGCAGTAGCTTCGGCTCATTTCAGTCTTCTCAGCCCCCAGTGAAGATGGAGGACAGATGATCAGCAGCACCCTCTGAGTAAGAATGTTCTTAAGCATGATGACAGCCAGTAAACTTCTAGTAGGTCTATACCTTTTAGGGTTAAGCCCCAGTTTAATGACTTTTCTTTCCATTCCTTGATGTAAAATTAAAATGCCAAGAATCACTCTCTCATTGGACAATTTCAATAGCGTCTCAATCAGGATAGACTACGTCACAAGGTTGTAGTCACCAACCACCAGCTCTTAATAGCTTATAGCAACCAAGGTTTGGGTCTTACTCACACCAGTGTTCGCTGCAGGTCAGCAGTGTGGGCTCTGCTCTTCACAGTCATATTTCAAACACTATTGGTCACTGGACCAGTGGGAAATCATGCATGGACTCTTGCAGCTTTCACCTGGAGGTGATAGTTGTCACTTCTATTCACATTGCATTAGCCAAAGCAAGTCACATGGGCTCACCTAACTCAAGAAGGCAGGAAAGGGAAATCCTAACATGTGCCCAGAAGGGAGCATGGGAAATACGTGGTAAATCAGCACTAATGACAACCACAAGGAACATTCCTGTGTGGCAACTTCTTTGAAAAGGTATTTTACATCACATACCTGGAAATACCTGGAAAAAAGTTCAATGAAGTTGTGAGCATGTATATGCAACAGGAAGATGAATCTCCAGTTCTGTATTTTTACTAGCACATGCACTTTTGGGGGGAGCTATGTCTATTACAAAAAATTAATATTTCCATCTCATGTAATAGGAACACATTCAAGGGGCAGTAGAGGAGGAGAGAGATGTAAATTCAAATGAGCTAGTGTCTGATTCTATACTACACATTGAGAGTAAAAAATGAATTAAGAAACTGTCCCTAGTCTTAAAGAACATAGAGTCCATCAAGGAGATAGTCAAATTAATACTTAAATTCACTATAATGCATTATACCATAATAGGTAAATATACAAGTTTTGGGATCAAAAAGACCTGAATAGGCATCCCAGTTTCTATCTACTCAAGTGTCTTCCTCACAGATTGTCCATAATCAGAGTGGCCTTCTTCAGAGGGCTTCTGAGAATTAAAGTAGGCAATCTGTGTAAAACATTTATAGCACATATTAGAGAAATGCTCAAAAGAACATTTTATTGGAATGAAGTTTCAGTCCATTACAGGAGCACAAAGGGGCCTTAGTCTAGGGCACTAGGGATGGTTTCCTGAAGAAAAGTGGCTCCTGCATTGTGTTTCGAAAGGTGAATAGGGTTTAGTTAAGGAAAAAAGGAAGTTAGAGGCCTTCATAGCAGTAAAGATAATGCAGCCATGGTCCGGGACCTAAATCAGAACCAAGACATAGCTGGGTTCAAACCCTTGTTTTGCTATTTGTTAGCTATGTGACCATGGGTAAGTAATGTCAACCCTCCAAGGCTCCGTTTTCTGATATATTCCTCATGGGGTTGTTATGAGTATTACAGTTCCACCTAGCATTTGATTAACTGTATATGCAATAAATAAAGGCTTGAACTTGTGCAAGAATGGAAACATGAGATGCCAGTGCTTTTGCCTACACTACATTTTTACCAGTGCCTTGGATTTATAACAAAGAGCATGAGCTCACTGCCATTATTCCATGCACAGAAAATGTAAGAGAAAGGCAGTTTCATTGGCCAGGGTTGAGGGCAAGAGCGAGGAATAGAGCTTTGTGTTTGTTTTTTGTTACAAGTGGTAGGGTTCTTGTTAGCAAAGGAAGATAATTGACTTATAGTTTCCACCAAACTTTAGACGCTTCAGTTTGTGCCAGATGAAAATTAAATAATTAGCAAGGAATGCTCAACTCCAACATCCCCAGCCAACAGCCTGTTTCTCTATAAAGATGGGCCCCCAGGGAATGGAGATGGATGTAACTGCAATTAAATAAGTGCATAAACCTTGCAGAGAGCTGTCACCGCAGTGCCAGAGCTTGGCTGGGATCTATTCTAGAGCATTCATCACCCCCATTCATGGTTTGCTCCAAGGGAAAGTGAATCAAAATGGTGGTGAGCATTCCCAGATCTGCCCATTCTTAAAAAAATAAAAGTCCAAAAAAAATGTCATTCTAAAATGTTGTCCATGAAGGATGATTGTTTCAGAAAATATAGTAGAGAGGGTCTGATGTTTCTTTTAAGGTTTCAAAGTCATAGGCCCCAACCAAAGATGTGAAAAGATATATATTTTATCACCTTACCTGAAATTCTCACAGTCACTACTATCTTGCCTGTAAATAGAAATGTATGCCTCCTATGCACACTTATTGAGTATTTACTGTGTTCTATACCCAGTGTCAAGTTCCGTGCATGTAATACTGAGTAAAATATAAGCCCTCCCTGTGGCTTCACATAATTCAAGACTAGGTTCAGCTCTGTATAAAAGAAATCTATTCAAAACAATGTTTTAAACTACCTAGAAGTTAATTCTGTTTCTTGGATAAAAGAAGAGGAGCATGAAGTTGAGGACTGACATCCCAGCTCCATGAAGTCAGGGGCCCTGACTACTCCTGTCTTGTTGCTCTGGCCTCTTTTACATGATACCATACAGTACAACATGGCTGCTTTAACTCCAGCCATCATATTCATATCTCAGTAATCAAAAAAGAAGTAAAGGCAAGGATATTAATGCTTCTTCCCTTTAAAGACATTTCACAAAACCCAGATACTTTCGAGTTTCAAGGAAAGCTAGTAATTATATAGTTTTTATTCTGGGTTGTCATGTACTCAGCTAATAATTGGGAGTTCTGTTACTAAGGAAGAAGGCAAAAACTGATATTGAAGGACAATTAACAGCTTTGCCACAGGATTAAAAATCTTGCTTTCTTTCTTTTCTGCATTGTCTTATTTATAACCAAACCACTGAAGTAGCACCATTCTCCTCCAAGAAGAAGAAAAAGCCCTAGGCACAAGTGTATTACAGGAAGAAAATTGTCTTGATTTTTACTATCTTTCAGATTAATAACAGCCGAAAGTTTTGTATGAAAACTAGAATGGGAAAATATAAAAATATCAGAGATATTTTAAGGATGTCCCTCCAGGAGATCATTGTTTAACCTCTTGGGGAAAAATAAGTGTAGATGTTTACTTCATGCTGTAAATAAAAACAAAATCCCTGAAGATAAAAAATTCAAATACGAAAAACACGAAGTATTCCACAATTAAATTTAGGGTGTTATATATTTAATCTTGTGGTGAGTAGGGTCATAAACAGATCACACACACACACATATACACACAAGTATATACATGCAACACCATGCACAGAGATGACGTACTAGGTAACGTATTTGAAATGGTAATATAATAATAGCCTTAATGTAAGAAAATGATGAAAACTCCAAGTGTAAAAACGGCAAAGGCAATTTACAAAATAATTACATTTAATTTACATGAGTTTAAACATAATTTTGCCAAAAACAAATAAAAAGGAGATAAAAATCCCAAGGAAAATAATTGGAGTTATTCTACCCACTATTCCACTCAATAAGCCTAAACTCTAGATTGCACTTGTAATAAGAGATGAGGACCTATCTCTTGTCTCTGTACTTCATGGACAACGTAAGGGATCTTTGAGAGTCATTTGAACTGTATCTGATCTTTTGCTTTAAGGGCTGTCTTTAAAATCTAAACGTCATGTGGAATGTAACATCTCTTTACCCAGAACTGGTGAGGAATGGGGGAGATGGACTTTCTCACTCACAGCTGGTGGGAAATAGAAGCTGATAGAAGCTTTCTTGATGATAATTTGGCAATGCAATGCATGAAGTTCAACAGCCTGGGAGGTGTTTGAGAACTGTAGCTTGTTCACCAGGCATGGGGACAGACTGTTGGCAGAGCTGAATAACAACTTAGTGAAGCATTTCAAGAAATTAGGCTTGCTAGTTGGCCACATTTAACCATTTTTTTTATTATGCATCTCAATAGAGACATAGGTCTATAAACCAGCGTTTCTTCAGGGAGTCCTGAGAATCTGGGTGGTCTTTGATAGTCTTTAAAGGGTTCTCCAGGTCTTTTCATGGTTTCAGAGGAAAAAAGGCTTAAAGAAATTCTGTTTATATATGTTTGAAATGTGAACTTCATTATGATCTTCTAGAAATCTATAGTGCTAATAACCATTACATTCTTAAATGTTGGTTATGCACTAGTAAAATTGCATTTGTTACTCTGTCTTGACTAATTTCAGATAATCAGTGTACTTAACATTGGTTAAAACCTTTTTCTGTCTCCTTTGGGTTATAATTTTATTTGTCAAATTTGAATTTATTGTTGTTACTATATTGTTGTATCATATTCTCAATGAACTGAAAGGATCAATAATTCAGAAGTCACTGACTGAAGTATGTGAGTAGTTAGTGATAACACAATTCAAAATAATGTGTAAAACATGAATTGTGGGCTGCTCCAGGGGACTGCTCCGGTGCAAATTGTGGGCTGCTCTGTGAATTCACATTCAAAAAGATGTGAATCTCTGTGTGCTGGGACACCTGTATTTGCAAGTGTGATGGCTTTTCATACACAGTCAAGAAAGAAAAAAGGGAGTAGGAAGAACTACGATGAATCTGAAAATTGGATTTTATTGAGCCAGCCAGCTATTCATTCTCAATTCTAAGTGTTTTGTCTGATACGGAACTGCCAAATCGTGGCATGAAACCACCACATTAAACAAAAAAAATTCTCTCTAAACACAGCCACTTCTCTAGTAAATAAATTTATATTTTCCATAATAAGCACAAAATAATGTTTTCTAGCATGAAATTGATGAACATTGTTGCTAAAGGCAAACAAGAGACCAAAACTACAGAAGCATCCTTCAAAGTCACACTCCTTATAGCATAAAAAGGAAAGAGTGTTACTCCTGAGAAGCTTAGGAAATGATACCCAATATAACATATATTACACTTAGAGAAAGAAGACAAGCTATTGGTGAAATTCCTTTATCAAATGAGACAGATGGACATAGCATAACAACAGTGATTTACAATGTGGGAGAGCAATTACTCTCCCATATACAGGCTCACGATTGGAAGAAACCAACGATACAGAGTGCATAAATCAGGTCCTGGAATATTATGGTGCTTGTATAAGGCAGAAATGATGATTAGCTTTTGTTTTGTTGATCACAGAAAAAAATTCATGTACAGGAATTTAGGTAATGGCATTTTGTGAACTAAGATAAAACTGAAAAAGGCATATTTTGCTACATATTGATGAAACACCAGGCAGGTATTCAACAAGAAAAGGAATTTCCACATACACACTAAGAAGTCTTATCTGAACACCAATCTACAGACTGATTTATTCAAAAAGGGCAATTGGGAGTGAACACTGTTCCTTCTGGTCATGACTTAGTGCTGAAAAAATATTGACCTCTGTGAATATAAGCCAATTACACCATGTATGTATTTTTTCACTTTGGTATGCTAACAAGGCAGTAAGGTACAAGAATGCTTTAATACACTGGTATATGCTTCCTGTGAAAAAGAAATTATGCACCAAAGTTTTCGAAGGCCAGGGGTATAACTTAAAATATTCAAAGCTATGTTAAAAAAGAAGAGTGCAGCCAGAAGACTTATTCTACCTTGAAGCTTACAATAAAGCTTCAGTAATCAAGACAGTGTGGTGCTGGTATAAGAAAGAAATAGATCAGTGGGACAGACTAGAAAGCTCAGAAATAGATCCAAACTTATGCCATCAATTAATTGTTTAACTTAATTGTATTGTAATAAAAAGTCTCATTACATAAAGTCACCATTGTAAAGTGTGCAATTTTACAAAGCATATGGTTTTTGTAGTATACTGGCAATGTTGTGCCATCATCACCGTTACCTAATTCCAGAACATTATGAACACTCCAAAACGAAACCCATAACTGTTAGCAGTCACTCCTCTACTCCTTACTCCCCATCCCCTGGCAACCACTAATCTAGTTCTTAATCTCTATGGATTTGCCTATTCTGCATACTTCACATCAACCAAATCATATAATATGTAGACTTTTGTGTCTGGCTTCTTTTATTAGTGTAATTTTTACAACGTTCATTCATGTTGTACATGTATCAGTATTTCTTCTTTCCCTTTTCATGGCTGAATACTATTCCATTGAATGGGTATATTACACTATATTTTGTTAATCCATTCATCTAGTGATGAACATTTGGGTGGTTTCCATTGTTGCGATATTATGAATAACGATGCTATGAACATTTGTGTACAAGTTCTATGTCAACATATGTTTTCAATTATCTTGGGTATATAACTAGAAGAGGAATTTCTAGGTCATACGGTAACGCAGTGTTTAACTTTTTGAGGAACTGCCAAACTGTTTTCCACAGCAGCTGCACCATTCTACATTCCCAGTGGCAATGTATGAGCATTCCAATTTCTCCATATCCTTGCCCATAATTATTATTGGTAATTCCTCAAAGATCTAGAGTCAGAAATACCATTTGACCCAGCGATTCTATTACTAGGTATATACCCAAGTAAATATAAACAATTCTATTATAAAGATACCTGCACACATATGTTCATTGCAGCATTATTCACAAAAGCATAGACATGGAATCAACCCAAACGCCCACCAATGATAGACTGGATAAAGAAAATGTGGTACAGGTACACCATGGAATACTATGCAACCATAAAAATGAACGAGATCATGTTCTTTGCAGGGACATGGATGGAGCTGGAAGCTGTTATCCTCAGCAAACTAATTCACGAGCAGATAAGCAAACACCTTGTGTTCTCACTTGTGAGTGAGAGCTGAACGATGAGAACACATGGATACATGGGGGTGAACAACACACTGGGGCCTGTTGGGGGTTGGGGTGGGGGTAGGGGTGGAGAGAGGGAGAGCATTAAGAATAGCTAAGGAATGTTGTGCTTATACCTAGGTGTTGGATTGATCTGTGCAGCAAACCACCAAGGCACATGTTTACCTATGTAACAAACCTGCACATCTGCACATGTACCCCAGAACTTAAAAGAAAATTTGAAGGAAAAAAAATCTCAAGGAAAAAAATATTATTGCTATAGCAATCATAGTGGGTGTGAAGTAGTAGCATGGTTTTAATATGCATGTCCCTAATGGCTAATGATGTTGAGCATCTTTTCATCTGCCTATTGGCAATGTTTGTTGATCTATTCAAAGAACCAACTTTTGGTTTTATTGATTTTCTCTATTGTTTTTCTATTCTCTATTTTGTTTACCTTTAATCTTTCATTTCTTTCTCTTGCTTTGGGTGTAGTTTGCTCTTCTTTTTCTATTTCCTTAAGGCAGAAGATCGGATTATTGATTTGAGATTTTTCTAATTTTAATGTAGGTTTTTATAGCTACAAATTTCCCTCTAAGCACTGTTTTCACTGTGTCCTGTATGTTTTGGTATGCTGTGATTTTGTTTTCATTTATCCCAAAGTGTTCTCTAACTTTTCTTGTGGTTTCTCTTCTGATCCATTAGTTATTTAGAACAATGTTGTTTAATTTCTGCATTTGTGAATTCTCTAATTTTTCTAACTTTATTCCATTATAATTGGAGAGCATACTTTGTATGATTTCAATAATTTAAATCTATTAAGACTAGTTTTGTGGCCTAACATATGTTCTACTCTGGAAAATGATTCTCGTGCACTAGAGAAAAATGTGTGTTCTGCTCTTGTTGGATAAAGTGTTCTATAGATGTTCAATTGATTTTTGATCCAATAGAGGAGCAAAGTCTTTTCAACAAATGGTTGTGCAACTACTACATATATCCATATGAGGAAAAAATGAACTTTTGCTTCTCCCTTATACTATGCACAAAAATTAATTCTAGGTGGGTCATAGCCTTAATATGAAAACTAAGACATCCAGATATGTAGTAGATAATATTTTTGCAACTTGGAGGTAGAAAAATTTTTCTAAGGTAAGACAGTACACAATAAACAAAAGAAAATGATATATTAGAATTCATTGCAATCAGGAACTTTTGCACATCAATAGACACTGATAAGAAAATGAACAGACAAGACATGGACTAGGAGGAAATATTTATAAAATATATATCTAACAGAAAATGCGCAGTCAAGACACATAAACAATTCCTATGACCCAACACTAAAAGGACAAATAACTCAATATAAATCAAGTAAAATATTTGACAAATATTCTTCATAAGACATATACAAATAGCTATTGAACGCATGCAAATATGCTCAACATCAACAGGTAAATGCAAACTAGAGCGATAATGACATTCTTATAGAACACTACATACCCACTACAATGGCTAAAATTTTTTTTTGTCTTTTTTAAAAATTTTATTATTATTAAAGTTTTAGGGTACATGTGCACAATGTGCAGGTTAGTTACATATGTATACATGTGCCATGTTGGTGTGCTGCACCCATTAACTCGTCATTTAGCATTAGGTATATCTCCTAATGCTATCTGTCCCCCCTCCCCCCACCCCACAACAATCCCCGGAGTGTGATGTTCCCCTTTCTGTGTCCATGTGTTCTCATTGTTCAATTCCCACCAGTGAGTGAGAACATGCGGTGTTTGGTTTTTTGTCCTTGCGATAGTTTGCTGAGAATGATGGTTTCCAGTTTCATCCATGTCCCTACAAAGGACATGAACTGGCCGGGCGCGGTGGCTCACGCCTGTAATCCCAGCACTTTGGGAGGCCGAGGCGGGCGGATCACGAGGTCAGGAGATCGAGACCATCCTGGCTAACATGGTGAAACCCCGTCTCTACTAAAAATACAAAAAAAATTAGCCGGGCGTGGTGGCGGGCGCCTGTAATCCCAGCTACTCGGGAGGCTGAGGCAGGAGAATGGCGTGAACCCGGGAGGCGGAGCTTGCAGTGAGCTGAGATTGCGCCACTGCACTCCAGCCTGGGCGACAGAGCCAGACTCCGTCTCAAAAAAAAAAAAAAAAAAAAAAAGGACATGAACTCATCATTTTTTATGGCTGCATAGTATTCCATGGCGTATATGTGCCACATTTTCTTAATCCAGTCTATCGTTGTTGGACATTTGGGTTGGTTCCAAGTCTTTGCTATTGTGAATAGTGCCGCAATAAACATACATGTGCATGTGTCTTTATAGCAGCATGATTTATAATCCTTTGGGTATATACCCAGTAATGGGATGGCTAGGTCAAATGGTATTTCTAGTTCTAGATCCCTGAGGAATCGCCACACTGACTTCCACAATGGTTGAACTAGTTTACAGTCTCACCAACAGTGTATAAGTGTTCCTATTTCTCCACATCCTCTCCAGCACCTGTGGTTTCCTGACTTTTTAATGATTGCCATTCTAACTGGTGTGAGATGGTATCTCATCGTGGTTTTGATTTGCATTTCTCTGACGGCCAGTGATGATGAGCATTTTTTCCATGTGTTTTTTGGCTGCATAAATGCCTTCTTTGGAGAAGTGTATGTTCATATCCTTCACCCACTTTTTGATGGGGTTGTTTGTTTTTTTCTTGTAAATTTGTTTAAATAGACAACACCAAATGTTAGCAAAGATGTGAAGCCATTGAAACTCTCATATTGCTGATGACCTTTAAAGTGCTTCAATCATTTGGGGGAAAAGGTCTAGCAATTTCTTATAAAAGTAAACATGCTGACCTTATGACTCAGAAATTCCAATCATAGGTATTTAACCAGGAAAAAAAACACATCCACAAAAATACTTACACAAGAATGTTCATAACAGGATTATTTATAATAGCTACAAACTGGAAATGGCTCAGATATCCACCAACAGGAGAGTAATTAAGTAAACTATGGTATATCTATACAAAGTAATACAGAACAGAAATGTAAAAGAATGGACTACTGACACAGCCAATGGGTTGGGCAAATCTTTAAAATGTTATGCTGTGTGAAAAAAGGCCTTACAGAAAATAATGCATACTGCATACTCTATGATTTCATTTATATGAAGTTCTAGAACAGGCAAAATTAATCTTTGGTTTAAAAAAAAGTCAGAACCTGATTGTCTCTGGGAGACAGATGTTGTGGGGATTGTCTGGGAAAAAGTATGAGAGATCTTCCTGGAATGATGGTACTTCTCTCTATATTAGTAGGGGTTTGGGTAACATAAGTGTTTGTTTAGATCTGTCAAAACTCATAGAACAGTACATTTGAGATTTATGCATTCATTGTGTGTACATTCTATTTTTCACAAGGAACTATAAAAAATTTTGAACTCTAGTTAATGCATGCTTCAATTTACTTTAAAATGTATCAAAATAAAATGAATTGGTGGATGGATAGGAATATGGAAAGAGTGATAAATGTATAAGGCAAACGTAGTAAATATTAACTGTAGAATCTAGGTAGGTATGAGTGTTCACAGTACAATTCTTTCAACTCTTCTGTGTGTTAGAACATTTCATAAAAACATGTTAAAAAACAAGGGTCTGAGACAAATAATAAAATCATGGCTCTCATAATTCTTGTGAAGACCATTTCCATGATTTTAGGAGTCTAACCATCTGTTGTTTCTTAGTGTAAGTGTTTCAAATAATATAAGACTATTATTTCAGTTTTTAAAAATTTATTTTAGTGTTGAGGATAAAGTGTTAGGATCCCTTACAAAGACCAAAGTGTGGTGCAAATAACATAACTACCAAGAATATTATGTTTTCCATCACTTGATTTTATACATTCGTCAGAAAATGAGAACTATAAGGACATGAAGAAATACTTTCCAAAATCAAATGCAATAATGTAATAAGAGCAAAATTGAGAATCCATTTGCTGCTATCTCTCAAGTTGAAATATTCAACCTTCTGGCTTTCGAATACTATATGCTCATTGATTTAGCATCTGACTGAATGATGAAAGTAGTCTTCACCGGAAAATCCCTTCATAATTTCTATGTCCACATTCAATCTAGAACCATTTGTCAGAGTCACCAAAAACTTGCTGCCATTCCTGACAAGCTGTGATGGTAAATTTGTATTTTCTAATATAGTGACTATAAAGAGTAAAGAGAGAAATTGACTGGATACAGAACATGGCCTGTGGCTCAACTTATCTGTCAGATAGTAAAACAGTCTTAGCCCAGGTTCCCTAGAAGACAGAGCCTAAGGCAAAGATTACCTGTTAACACTTTATTGGTAGGTGCAATCTCAGGCAAGGAAGAGTTAGGTAAAAGGAGAATTGACTAAGGGAAGGGGGGAGATCAAATGCAAGATAGTGCATTATTGAGGTGGTCAAATTCCATACCAAATACAGCTCAGTCGCTTATTCTTACAGAGATGTCATCATTGAGACCATACGTTACGTGTTCCAGAATAACCCTTGGGAAGGGGTGAGTTGGGGAGAGGGATGGAAGTGGGACACAGGTTGACACATTTATCTTCTGGTTCCCTTTGCCTCTCCTCTTCCAGTGTTTGAAGTCCACCTGAGGCCCTGCTCTCTGTTCATCACCTGGCCCTTCTGGACACCCATGGAGACTCCAGAATACTGAAGGGTCCACTCCAGCCAGTGCACAGGAGTGGAGTCCTCTCCTTGTCAGCTGACACCACAGACAGCTGCTGCTTAATGCAGGCTTGGTGGCAGTAGCTAACTTTTAGAATCTTGGGAATAGAGTGAGCTGTAGTTAGAGCATCTTTGGCCAGGAGGTAAGACATATGGCCATGATGAGAGGGACTGCGTAGAGCTGGGGAAAGTTCACAGTGGGCCTGGTATGGATAAGTTGATGAAAGATTACGAACAATAAAAACTTGACATAAAGTTGACACATGAAATTATCATTAATGTTTTAGTTTAAATTTTAAATATTCTTTTCTTCTAGATTTTCTAGTTTATTTGCGTAGAGGTGTTAGTAGCATTCTCTGATGGTAGTTTGTATTTCTGTGGGATTGGTAGTGATATGCCCTTTATCATTTTTTATCGCGTCTATTTGATTCTTCTCTCTTTTCTTCTTTATTAGTCTTGTTAGCAGTCTATCAATTTTGTTGATCCTTTCAAAAAACCAGCTCCTGGATTCCTTAATTTTTTGAAGGGTTTTTTGTGTCTCTATTTCCTTCAGTTCTGCTCTGATTTTAGTTATTTCTTGCCTTCTGCTAGCTTTTGAATGTGTTTGCTCTTGCTTTTCTAGTTCTTTTAATTGTGATGTTAGGGTGTCAATTTTGGATCTTTCCTGCTTTCTCTTGTGGGCATTTAGTGCTATAAATTTCCCTCTACACACTGCTTTGAATGTGTCCCAGAGATTCTGGTATGTTGTGTCTTTTGATCTCGTTGGTTTCAAAGAACATCTTTATTTCTGCCTTCATTTCATTATGTACCCAGTAGTCATTCAGGAGCAGGTTGTTCAGTTTCCATGTAGTTGAGTGGTTTTGAGTGAGTTTCTTAATCCTGAGTTCTAGTTTGATTGCACTGTGGTCTGAGAGATAGTTTGTTATAATTTCCGATCTTTTACATTTGCTGAGGAGAGCTTTACTTCCAAGTATGTGGTCAATTTTGGAATAGGTGTGGTGTTGTGCTGAAAAAAAGTGTATATTCTGTTGATTTGGGGTGGACAGTTCTGTAGATGTCTATTAGGTCCGCTTGGTGCAGAGCTGAGTTCAATTCCTGGGTATCCTTGTTGACTTTCTGTCTCGTTGATCTGTCTAATGTTGACAGTGGGGTGTTAAAGTCTCCCATTATTATTGTGTGGGAGTCTAAGTCTCTTTGTAGGTCACTCAGGACTTGCTTTATGAATCTGGGTGCTCCTGTGTTGTGTGCATGTATATTTTGGATAGTTAGCTCTTCTTGTTGAATTGATCCCTTTACCATTATGTAATGGCCTTCTTTGTCTCTTTTGATCTTTGTTGGTTTAAAGTCTGTTTTATCAGAGACTAGGATTGCAACCCCTGCCTTTTTTTGTTTTCCATTTGCTTGGTAGATCTTCCTCTATCCTTTTATTTTGAGCCTATGTGTGTCTCTGCACATGAGATGGGTTTCCTGAATACAGCACACTGATGGGTCTTGACTCTTTATCCAATTTGCCAGTCTGTGTCTTTTAATTGGAGCGTTTAGTCCATTTACATTTAAAGTTAATATTTTATTTATTTATTTATTTATTATTATACTTTCAGTTTTAGGGTACATGTGCACAATGTGCAGGTTAGTTACATATGCATACATGTGCCATGCTGGTGCGCTGCACCCACTAACTCGTCCTCTAGCATTAGGTATATCTCCCAATGCTATCCCTCCCCTCTCCCCACACCCCACAACAGTCCCCGGAGTGTGATGTTCCCCTTCCTGTGTCCATGTGTTCTCATTGTTCAATTCCCACCTATGAGTGAGAATACGTGGTGTTTGGGTTTTTGTTCTTGCGATAGTTTACTGAGAATGATGATTTCCAATTTCATCCATGTCCCTACAAAGGACATGAACTCATCATTTTTTATGGCTGCGAAGTATTCCATGGTGTATATGTGCCACATTTTCTTAATCTAGTCTATCATTGTTGGACATTTGGGTTGGTTCCAAGTCTTTGCTATTGTGAATAATGCTGCAATAAACATATGTGTGCATGTGTCTTTATAGCAGCATGATTTATAGTCCTTTGGGTATATACCCAGTAATGAGATGGCTGGGTCAAATGGTATTTCTAGCTCTAGATCCCTGAGGAATCGCCACACTGACTTCCACAATGGTTGAACTAGTTTACACTCCCACCAACAGTGAAAAAGTGTTCCTATTTCTCCACATCCTCTCCAGCACCTGTTGTTTCCTGACTTTTTAATGATTGCCATTCTAACTGGTGTGAAATCGTATCACACTGTGGTTTTGATTTTGCATTTCTCTGATGGCCAGTGATGGTGAGCATTTTTTCATGTGTTTTTTGGCTGCATAAATGTCTTCTTTTGAGAAGTGTCTGTTCATGTCCTTTGCCCACTTTTTAATGGGGTTGTTTGTTTTTTATTGTTATGTGTGAATTTGATCCTGTCATTATGGTGTTAGCTGGTTATTTTGCTCGTTAGTTGATGCAGTTTCTTCCTAACGTCCAACAATGATAGACTAGATTAAGAAAATGTGGCACATATACACCATGGAATACTATGCAGCCATAAAAAATGATGAGGTCATGTCCTTTGTAGGGACATGGATGAAATTGGAAATCATCATTCTCAGTAAACTATCGCAAGAACAAAAAACCAAACACCGCATATTCTCACTCATAGGTGGGAATTGAACAATGAGAACACAGGAAGGGGAACATCACACTATGGGGACTGTTGTGGGGTGGGGGGAGGGGGGAGGGATAGCTTTAGGAGATATACCTAATGCTAAATGACGAGTTAATGGGTTCAGCACACCAGCATGGCACATGTATACATATGTAACTAACCTGCACATTGTGCACATGTACACTAAAACTTAAAGTATAATAAAAAAATTTTTTAATATTCTATTATAAATTTTTTATATATCTTTAAAAATGTAACCTACAATTGTTGTCTTTATGTATGAAGAATACCATATAAGTGGTACTTGGTGGCCAAAAATTAGAGAAATGTAGGTATATATTGAAGTCCTTGTAGATTCAGGTGAAAAAATTCATTAATTCATATAATTTATTATATTGTGAGCAAGACAAGGCATTGTTCCATTATTTAGCCATATGTGTTTTAGAATTGTATCAAGAAGGACAAAGCCAATAATAGTGACCAAAGTATTAAAACAAAGCATGTAATCTCATCAATATACCGTAATAGGAAACTTCGTATCCATCAGTTTCACTCTGATACGTCCAGGGGTTAATTTTTACTTATCCTGAGCGCAATTCAGTGGTTGTTTTTGGTTTCTTTGTTTGTTTGTTTCTATTTGGTAAATGAAGTCTTTCTTTAGTTGTGTTAACATCTCAGCTAACATCTTTTCAACACTGCCTTTCTGCCATTCCAACTCTTGTTTCTTGAACTTTACACCTATATTTCCCAGTCTGTTACCTGTGACTTCTAAATTCCTCCTTCCTATTTTCCTTCTTTTAATCTCTCATTCTGCAATTTAGATTCATTTTTTAGTATTATCTTTCTAGCCATTAATTCTCTTTTCAGCTGTGTCAATCTGGTGTTTATTCTGCCTTGTGGGTTCTTCCATTCTTGAAAAGAATATATCTGTCATTTTCAGGATTTCTAGCTGGTGGCTTTGCTAGTCCTCTAGAACTTCTTTACTATTTTTATAGTTGTTCTTGCTTCCTTTAACTATTTAAAGATGATTAATATATTTAGTTTGAAATGTTTTTCAGAATCCTCTATGATATCTATTTCCTCAAAGTTAAATTCCTTTGGACAGGAAGGCATCTTTCATATCTCAGTTTTCCTCATGAACTTCGACATTTTCCATGCAAGCTCATTCTGTGTGGGAGTTTTGTTATGTTTTTCTCTTTGCACTCAATCTTCTCTATCTAGATGTCATTTGGTTGATTTCATCAGGGCCCCCATGTTTGGGTCCCTAGTTCAGAAATGGGTCTTGTATTTGGAGTTCCTGAGCTCTTGTTCCATGGGACTATATCTTTAATCACCCAACCATTCAGCTTGATGCCATCCACAGACTCAGGCAGTAATTGAAACTTTTTTCAGCCTCTGTTCACTGAAAAACCTTATCCCAGAATGTTTCCCACAGTGTGAATCATGAGTCGGTATGTCTGATCCCTTTTTCATGGGAATGAACCCTTTGCTTCTATTCTGGAAGTCCAGTAGGACCAAAGTTTTAGCTCCCATTTGTCCTTGGATGTTTCTGGTCTACAGAAATATTTGCCATATCTTCAGTGATAAATGTTTTAAAATTATTTTAATAGAAATATGTTATTAATCTTTTTTTGCATTTAAAATATGAGTGTGTATATTTGCACAGAGTTCTGTGACCAAACTTCTCAATATATTGAGTGAAGTTCAAAAATATAATAAAGTGACATTATTCTGATATATGAATATGCTAGATGAATAGAAATGTAATTTTTTAAACTCTTTTATTTTATTTTTAGATGGAGTCTCACTCTGTTGCCTAGGCTGGAATGCAGTGGCGCGATCTCAGCTCACTGCGATCTCTGCCTCCTGGGTTGAAGCAATTCTCCTGCCTCAGCCTCCTGAGTAGCTGGGGTTACAGGCGCCCACCACCACACCTAGCTAATTTTTGTATTTTTAGTAAAGGCAGGGTTTCACCATGTTGGCCAGGCTGGTCTTGAACTCCTGATCTCAAGTGATCTGCCTGCCTTGGCCTCCCAAAGTGCTGTAATTATAGGCATGAGCCACCGCTCCAGGCCATTAACTCTTTTAAAATATGCATATTTTAAAAGTAAGACGTTAACTTTTAAAATTAAACCCAAAGGCAGTTATTAAGGTATGTGAAAAAAAATTGGCCTTTGGGAAATGCATCACAGCATTACTTAAAAACAAACAAACAAAAAAGAAACAACTAAATGATCAAAAATAGAGGATTAATTAAATAGATTGTGCTACATGCACACAAGGAATCTTCATAGTCATTAAATATAATTATATGGACGTATTTTTGACAAGAAAATATTTTTACCATCTATTAAGTGAAAAAACAGTTTATAAAACAATTTATTCAGCATAATCTCATGTGTATTTACTGAAAGGGGATAGAGTAAAATATTGACAGTAGTAACCACAAGATGGTGGATATGTAGGTGATTTAAAATTTTTCTTTTCTTTATTTGCCTGTATCACTTTCTTGTTATTTTCTGTTTAGCTAACTTTGAAGTTTCCCTTGTTAGATATTTTAATCTCTAAATTTTGATTTTCTTATCTCATAAATGGGAATAACCACAGTAAGTTCCCCATATGATTATTATGGGAAATAAATGAGATAATTTATACACATCAAGCCTTCTAGCACATCATCCAACCAAAAGATAAATGAGAAAGCTTTGTAAAAGGACTGATGATAAATATTTCATACGTTTAACTATAGATATAAGACAAGAATAGAGTACATAAGGGGTTAAAAATATTACATATTCTGATACAGTAAAAAGAATGCAACTAAAAAGTGACAGAAGAGAAGAAAAAGGGAGACTGTAGAATAAGATCACTGACTGTTCTATAGGTAATAGAGGGGAATGAGATGGTTCCTTTAAACTGAGGGAGAGATTAAGCAAGTAAAGAAGGAATTAAGGATGCTATAAAAATATTAATATAAATGTAACCACTAGAACAAAAAAAGAACCTTCTAAAATACTAAATTTTTTGAAAAGCAAAGAGGACACCCCAAATTCAGAAACAAAATCAGTAAATACAACATAATACACAGTACTTTCAGTATAAGCTAGGTCAAGTGGATAAAATATAGATAATGACATAAAATATCTAAACTACATGATCAATAGCATAGATCTTTTGGAGATATATGTAATATTGTACCCTGATGAGGATATGCTTTCTTCTCAAGTGTGGATGGAAATTTCAATACAGGTAATTGTATATACTAGGGCACAAAGTAGATTCCATAAAATAGAAATATTGCAAATAACACTAATCATAATGCAATTAAGTAAGAAATTAAAAACAATTCCTTTGGCTACAAACATAAATTACAGAAATACTAAAAAAAAATTGAAAACACTACGTATCATAATATCGTATACATTTAAAGCAGTGATCAGAGGAAAATTCACAGCCCTAAACATGTATATCAATGAAAATGTGAAAAAATAAAAATACGTATTAAATTCCCAATTCTAAAAACCAGAAACAACAACAAAAGCAAACACAAGAAAGGAGATCATAATGATAAAAGCAGAGCAGAACATCAGAACAGAAAATCAGTAAGTCAAATTAAGAAATCAAAACCCTGATTCTTTGAAAAAAATCAACAAAATAGCAAAACGAATAGACGATCAGCTCAAGGGAAAAGGGAGAAAATGAAAATATATTAAGAAATGACAAGACGACTTAACTACTGATATAGAGGCCATTTAAAAAAATCATGAAAATGCTTTGCACACCTTTATGCAAGTAAATGTGAAAAACTAGAGGAAATATATACTAGGCAAGTATAATTTAGCAAACTGACCTCAGTGATCATAGAAAGCTTAAAAAGACCAATTTCCACAGAAGCAAGCAAGAAAAAGTTATCAAGGAACTATCCCCCAAAGAAGCACAAGCCCAGATATTTTTTGTAGGTAATTCTCCCAAACTTTTAGAAACTGGATAGCCTCAAAGCCCCATAGATTGTTTCAGATTGTAGAAAATGAAGAACACTTTCAAACGGTTTTTGTGAAGCAAGTATAATATTGTTAGCTAAATGTGATAAAGATAGCACAAACAAATTACAGACAGTATCACTTGTAAATATTGATTAAAAACTTTTGAACAAAATATGCAAAAGACTCCTACACTCCATTAAGAAAATAATATATCATAACTTATTGTGGTTTATACCAGGAATGCAAGGATGGTTCAATACTAGAAAAGTTGTTAATATAATTCACCATATTAATAGCTCTAAAAAGAAAAACAATATAATTATCTCCATAGTTTTTTTTTTTTTATTTTAGAGACAGGGTCTCACTGTGTTGCCCCAGCTGGAGTGCAGTGGCTATTCACAGACATGATCATTGTACATTACAACCTTAAACTCTTGGCCTTAAGTGATAGTACTGCCTCAGCCTTCTGAGTAGCTGAGATTCCAGGCATGTACTACTGCACCTTCCATAGATTTTGAAAAACATTTGATATAATTAAACACTTATTTCGAATAAAAAAATCTTGAGAAAATAAGAATGAGTAGTTCCTCAATGTGTGTGTGTGTGTGTGTGTGTGTGTGTGTGTGTGTGTGTGTGTTGTACTTAAGACTATTCGCACATTTCACTACTGAAATATCACTGGGGTTGATTATGAGGTATTGCTTCAGACACTGCTGAGAGTTTTGCCTGATAAATAGCATACTTATCATATGACCTTTCTAAGATCAAAATTCAAAGATATAATTGGCCCAAGAGTTCTGGATAATGGATAGTGGATTTCTTCTGCTGCTGCTATCAACATTACTACTAGTTCTACCATGTAACCCCCCAAATAGGGCCAAGCAGAGAAAGGGAGAATAACACATTGCAACATACTTGATAATAAAGAATTGGAGACAACAAAAATTTGCAATACAAAATAGATGGAATAAATGAAATATTTGTCATCATTTGTGATGACTCTGTAGCAACATGAAAAAAATTACTTCCACCATACTGTTAAACAGAAGAAAAAAATAGAATATAAAAGTTTTAATTAGGTTAGAATTTAAAACATAGTACTATTTTTAGTAATACGAATGATATGGACTGAGGTGGCATATAGAAAAGTAAAAATGAGTGACTTGCGGAAATGGTAAAATTTTAGGTAATTATTTTCCTAATTCAATTTTCTGCATGTTATAAAACTGTTTAGGAATTAGTTAGAATGATACTGAATTCAAGTTTGTCTAAGTATCGCCAAGGACATTGTCCTTGATTTGTTCTTTACACATGATATGAATGTATCCAATTATTACATGTACCCCCAAAATATGTACATCTATTATGTATCAATAAAAATAATACATATTTTTTAGTTATATATAATTTAGTAATCTGAGAACCTTGTCCATTTGATACATAGAAGACTGATTCTATGTAAAATCATAAAAGAAGAGATTACCATGTCAAAAACTCCCTGTCTTCCTGGTCAGTCTTATACTTGCCCTCTCAGAAAAACGGGTTGGAGCACCAGGATTAGGCCCACCCCCACCTTTGTTGGACCTGGGGCAAGAATGTAAATAGAAGTCCATATATAACACATCTAAATATTTAAAGAGATTAATTATTTCACAAACAGTTAAATATGTTTTGACAGATAATGACAGAACTTAGAAACATGGAAATTCATGGTTTTTATACGACTGATAACAAGAAAATTATTGAAGACACCTAAATTTAGTTATTGCACATGTCTGGGTGATCTGTTGATGGGCTTTCAGTGCTTGGAAGAGTAACAAAATACTGACACATGTATATGTTTTACAAATTTTTATATATCAATTCCACAAAATTTATTTTTCTGGCTTGTATTTACCCCAAATCATTAATTATGGGTTATAATCAAGATTTTGATTTAAATTGTGTTCTATGACAGTGATGATCTAAATGATTAAGAAATAAACTTATGTTCAATCATACAAAACGTGAAAACCTTTTATCAAAACAAAAATGAAATTGATATAAAAATGGAAAAAACTAGCATCCAAACAAATCCTTCCCTAAAGTAGACCTCAGAATGGCAGTGCCTGTGTTGGTGGGCATCCTGATCTGCAGTGACTGGATAACATGTGCTTGCTCCTCTCAGTCTGTCAGAGGCACTGGGAGCCCAGTAATGTGGGCTGTAGACTTCCCTACTTAGTTTACATCAGCTGTCTTTGAAGTGTTTCTTACCAGCCCAAGAAAAGCATGAAATCAGTTTAGCAGAGAGAAATAAACAGATGGACAGAGTCATTTATTTTGAGGGGAACTCTGTGCTGTTTGAATTAAAGTAATGAGCACTTTAAGATGCAGTGAAGCTGTTTTTACATTTCATTTGAGTAATTCAAGATGTAAACAGAGCCTCATGGTGGATGAGCAATACCACACTTCTTCAGCTTCTGAATATTCTAATAAAGGATTGGGAAAGGAAACATCCTTCCTCTGAGAGGAGGTAATAATAATGATGGTGATGCTGTCACCAACAGCATCTTCTTTTTGAGCACTGTCACGTGCAGGCCCTATGCAAGGCATTTTTATCTACCTCATCTTTAATCCTCACCACTATTCTACAAATGCCTGCTCAAAGATGAGGAAACTGAGTCTGACAAGTTAAGAAACTTATTAAGGGTACAGAGCTTGTAAGTGATGGAACTCGGATCTGAACCCACTCCCCTGTGATTCTAAAACTCTTTGTCACTCTTTCTGCTACTCCACGGACTGAGGAAGGTCTGCTGTCTTCCATTCATCCACCGAAGCATGGTTGCTTTGCTTGTATTTGAATTTAATTGCTTTCTTACTGATGCTCTGTAGCTAAAGTAAGAAGCATAGCAGTGGTCTGCATTCTGGCCCAGACTCCAACAGCTATTAGTTTGGGATATTCAGCAGGTTACTTGATGTCTCTGAGTTTCACTTTCTCCATACTTAGAAGGGGGATAATGATACATTACCTACCAAGGGTAGTGAATGAAAAGGCATTTTTGGGGGGTAGGCTGGTTGCGAGGACAAAAGTATAGCAACGATGTAACAAGCTATTCACATAGTAGTAATTATAGCATAGCATAGTTTAGAATAGTACAATATAGTATACCATAGAATAGAATACAGTAGTGCAGTTTTTTATTGAATAGACTAACATAGTATAGTATAGTATAGTATAGTATAGTATAGTATAGTATAGTATAGTATAAATAATAGCAAGGTAACCTCTGTGCAATGCTCTTTGATTGTTAACATTAAATTGCTGGGAAGGAAGTTGTTTTAAAATGTATATTTTAAAAAACAGATTCATATATCAAATAACAATTGTCATTCAATCTCTAAGAATTTGTATACATAATAGGCATCAGACTCTATAGTAAGAACAGGATCAGAAAGCAAGAGGAGAGGAGATATGAGAAAGTATCATATTCTCTAAAAACCAATTCTAAAGATCTCCTTGCTTTAAGTAACTGTATCCTTGGACTACCATCACAGCATTTTGGGTGCTAGCTATCACCCCTGCTACATAGGCCTAAGAGTTCAACCTTCAGAACCTAGACTGGTGCCATGATACAACTCCATGAGGTTATATCACTGGGCTGCTGATTGACTTATTCACCTCTGTGTCCCTGGTACCTGAGGGCAAAGCAGTCACTCAATAAATGTTTGCTAAATGAATTGAATGCATAATAAAATGCTCTGCATCCATCAAACAGGCTACCAAAGTGCATTTCTTGACATGAGAATATATTTATTATTTATAATTGAACAATTATTAAACAAAATGTAATACTATCTTTTTTTGGTAAGAGAATTATGCTTAAGTACAGAGAAACACACATACCGATATATTATCTATAGAAAAATACCTAAGAAGAGAGACAAAATATTGCCAATGATTATCTCTGGATGGTGAGATTTTAGATGTCTTTACATTTTATTTCATTATCCTCATTTTCTTATTTTAGACAATAACCATGTCTGACTTCTAATAAAATGTATGGTATTGGAAGGAAAAAACCTCTTCTTTTCCCTTATCAATATCACACATTTCAATAGCCTCGGATGCCTGGCAATGGGAGAGTCTGCACTGTTACAAACTGGTGAAGTGTTGCTGCTGCTGTCCCCGGTATTCAGTAATGAGGGGAAAGAGGGCAACTCTGTTCAGTAGCAAGAAAATGGTACTCAACCTTTGAGTCTGTTAGTTGGATTTTCAAATCTGCATAGGAGTGTGTATAGGGGATTCATAGTTTTAGATTCTTGCTCAGGGTGAGGCTCCAATAAAGACTAACTGGGTTTCAAGACTCAAATTTGCTTGGCTCCCCAGTTACCATTGACTTAATAAGAGAATCCAGTTAGCAGACTAGTATGGAGAACAGAATGCAGATTAAGTTTAAGGCTAACTGGTTATGTGAATTTGAGCATGGTTTTTAACTTCTCTGAGCCTGTTTCTTCACTGGCATAATGAGGGGATTGGAGTATGTGATCAAATATTTTCTGGGAATATATGTTTTGGGATTCTCTTTCCACCATGATATCCCGTTGGGGCCTGACTGCTTAAAACAAGAAAGTCAAAAGTGATTGTTTTTGAGGACATGTGACTGTCCTCAAAAATGACTTTTCACCCAAAGTCATTAGCTTTCTAGGATCAGAAAGTTGCTCCTGCCTTGGGAACAGGCTTCTATACCTCTAGCCTGGGCTCAGCCAGAGGCCCAGCACCTTCACATGAAAATTCATGATATGAAAAGATGCTCAATGTAAACTGTCATAAAGGAAAAGAAAGATACAAAGCAAATGGTAACAGAGATCCACTTTGGGAGGTGGGATGATAAAGATACCCACAGAAAGGGGCTGTTGAAAGTTGATTTCTTAAGACTCAAAGACCTCTACTCTGTTAATAGCTGCTAATGTAGACCTCAGGGACAGTGGGGCAAAATGGGCATTATGCAACTTCTCCAAATACTTTATGTGTATGTGTGAGTACTAAATAAGCTAACACATATAAAGCGCTTAGCAATAGGGGCTGGTAGCTAAAAGGTACCAGTTAATGGTGGCTATGATTATTGTAACTTGTAAATGTGGTCTGCACTCTTCTTTTTTCCCTCATCACTTTGACCATTTCATTTCTGCTTCCTGTGTTGCTGCGCAGACTTTCAAGTTTTCCCCTATTATTTTCCTATATCAAATACCTTACCGTCATCTTTGTATGTAGTTTTTGTTCCAGAGGTAGCATTATACTTGCAGGCCAGTGGGCTCTAACTGGTTAACCTGGAGCAGAAAGTATACAGTGTCAATATTTAGAGTGGCACTATTTGACTGACGGTGGTTTTCCCTTCTCAGAGTAATTACTCTTTGTTTGGATTCTCAGTTTTCATAAAAGAAACTTGGCTTGCTAGCTATTACATATACCAAATGAAGCCTAAGCTTGTGTAAATGTTGAATAATGAATTAAAATAAAATTGCTGCTAGTGACAGGCCTTCCATGACTCAGTGTGGTTTTGGAGGCAAAAAGTCCCCTATGTCAGCTTCCATGAAGGAGAACATTAGAGTGGCCACATAGTACAACCTCATCGCAGTTCCATTTGGCTGAATGATACAGACAGCTTTAGAGATAAGCAGGGGCTTTTGAGTCCTCCCTTCCTGAAAACACAAGCGGTCCAAATGTTGACTTGGGTACCAGTTACTTTCATGAAGACAGAGGCCTTGGAGTTATATCCCACCCTGTGAAGCTTAACTGCTGAATGTTGAAAGCACATTTGGAAATGGTTACATCTTTCAGGACACAATCAAAGACTCTTTAGTATTTAGCAAAGAAGCAATCAAACATACATTTGTGGAGGGATTGGTGAAAGCTACTTTGGCCAATATCTATCAGGAGACATTTTAGGACCCAATATCCTTAAATTTAGTTCTATTCTGTAAGACCCACCGAATCTCCATTGCAGATCACTGAGGAAGAAAATGTAAGTGCCACATGATGTTAATCTAAGTGAATGTGATTTTAGTCCTCAGGCAAGTAAAGAGAAAGGTAGGAGATGAACCTTTAGAAGAAAAGTCATATGGAGAGGTGGGGCAATTTATTTTGGGCATGGTAGAGTATGTACTTATTCTAGTTGAAATTAAGAGAGAGTTTGATGCTAATATGTAGACAAATATTCCTTGATTAGATTAATTAGTTTTTTTAAAGAACAAAGATCTTTGCTGAAAAGATTAACATGTTTCTTTTTGACCCCAGACCTACCCCTGTTTCCAAAGCCTCAGGGTCCTTCAACCTCTGCCAAAGCCGTTTTCTACCATCAACCAAAGCAGTCGAATCAGGATCTGAGCTAATTCAGCTCAGTTCAACTTGGCAAATATTTACTGTGCATATTTTACTCTGCTAGAAAGAAGGGAGACACAGGTGAAGATGTAGTCCTTACTCCCAAGTAGCTCACAGTCCAATAGGAAAAAGACCTGTCATCAACAATGAGCTTATCTCTGTGAAGTTACTGAAAAGTTAGAAGTAGCCCCAGGTTACCACAGTGACATAAACAAGGGCCTGTGAGGCACTGCCTGCCCTGGAATTTCTGGTTAAAAGAGGTTCAAGGACAGCAATCTAATTGTATGTGCTGGGAATGGGGCAGGATGGGTGGGTAGCAGGTAAGGTTGCCAGACTTAGCAAATAAAACTAGAGAACACCAAGGTAAATTTGCAGTTCAGATAAACAACAGATAGATTTTTAGCATAAGTATATCCCATGCAATAGTCTAAGTTGTTTTTTTTTTTTTTTTTTTCTGAAACTCAAATTTAACTCGGAATCTTGTATTTTATATGGTGGGCCTAGGAGTTGCCTTGCAGTTTTAATCGCTTAGCATTTTTACTGAAGACTGAGACAATGTCGAGGTTAGGAAAGGCTTCCTGGAGGGAAGAACCCAGGGGCTGGGTTTTGAAGACTGAAAATGAGAACCTAGACCCTTTGAATCAAAGTGTGATCTACAGACAAGCAACACCAGCATCACCTGAGAACTTGCTGGAAACGCAGACTCTCAGGCACCACCCCAGACCTACAGACCCAGAATCCGCATTTTAACAAGATGTCCAGATGATTCATATGCACATTAGTGTTTGAGATGCCCTGGTCTAGGTGAAAAAGAACAAGGAGCAAATAAAAGAAATGGCATGCCCATATGTACACATACCCAAAACAGCACAGTCGTCTCGTGAAAAATCAATCACTTATTTTATCCTCTATCACACACAGCACAGCCAGCAATATCTTGCACTTTGTTATTATTATTTCTTGCATAGATATTCTTCTTCTTTCCATTATAGGAAGCAAGAAGGCCAATATTACTCTTATTTAGCAAGAGTTATATCCTGGTCAGAAATTTAAAGACATAAAACTTAGTTACAACCTACTAGGTTATTTTCATTCATGTTCAATTAAGGGTTTAGTGTACAGTGGGCTACACTTTCCATGTATGTAATTCTGACATGCATTAGTGATTCCTCCACATTTTTATGGTTCCTCATGTGCATAATTCTACCATGCATTAATGCTTCCTCTACATTCTACAAATGGGGAAATGAATGCCTTGAGGGCTGAGTGACTTGTAAGTTTCAAACGCAGAATTCTAACCCGCAAATGTCTGACCCAAACTCTACATTTTTTGCCCATTGCTTTTAAGAGGTGACCGTGAACAAAGTGAGAAATGTTTAACATTCTAAAAATCTTTTAGAAAATTCAGGTTAAACAAACATTGCTACAGACTTCTAGACATTTTAGGCAGCATTTTTTTTGTTTTGTTTTGGTTTTATGGGGGGGCAGCATTAACTTGCTAATTGCCTCAATTGTACATTCTTGCATGTATATAAAATCGTGGGCCTTAATATTGGCCTACCATTTTCTCTTCTCTTCACTTATCTAATCTCAAGGCTCACCTGATACTGTTTCTCTTTGTTGTTCCTTAAAATGGTTTCCCATAGTACCTTAACTCACAGGGATCCCATTCCAGGCCCTTCTTCCAATTCTTTGTTCTTATTGATTCTGCTTGTGGTTCTCAACTTTCCCCCGAGAAGTGGGCTCTTAAACAAACAAACAAAAAACTGAAATCATGCATAAGCCAAATTTGAAAAGAGAAGTAGAGCTCTGGAATGCCCTATCTACCCCAGACTCACCTCTTCCCTCCTCCAGTGTTCCCCATGTGCCTCCCAAAGATCCCTTAGGCACGTGGAGAACATTGGGAGGAGATAGATGTGTGCCACTTGTATTGCCGTCTCAATTTGTTCTTGTACCTGTGTCTATTTTCCTAAATAAATGAAAGCACCTTGAGGGTGGAGAATATTGATTATCATGGCTGCCACCTCAACCAAATCCCAAAATGGGGCTCTGGTACTTCTGCGCATAAGAGGGCAGAATATTTGAAGGCTAACCCTGAAAAACCTAGAAATATGGTCATTTTCTACTTTCGTGTCTCTCCTCATGATTCCTAGCACAGTGCGTTCCACGTAAAATATGTTTAATCAATTCCGTACATGCTGATTAATTGACTGCTCTTGGAGTTAAGTGGATCATTTTAATTGTGTTGGCTGAAATATATTTATTTAAATTGTATAAATTGACTGCACTCTTTATAATAGCGTGTTAGTGAATAGTGTCTTCAAAATTTAGAAATGGTGGAAATAAGAACAACGTACATCCGGACAGCAAATAGCTAAATAGCCACCATCTGATTTACAGGTTGTCATGCTTCTTTGGAAATAAAAATATGTAGTCAGATAAAATGTATTATAAAGATTTAAACTCTAGGAGGAACTTTTTGTTTGGATATTCTCCTTCCTTAAGCATTCAAAAGTTTCTTCTACTACCTTGAGGATTAAATCCATAAAGCAGGTAATCATTCAAATTAAAACATTGCTGAAAATTCAGATGGGCATATGGAATGGTTTCCTAGTTGCAAATGGAATCTGTGTCACATAAAAAATTGTGGCTTCTTCAAAGTCTAAGTGAATGACTAGAATGCTCATTCCATCGTTCGTCTATTCATTCATTCACCAAATATCTATTGAGCAACTTATACATGCCAGGCACTCTGTTAATACAAGTGGTTATACACTAAAACACTGTATGCACTCCTCCAAAACCTCATGTTCCGCAAAATCATGCACTTAAAAAATAACAGGACTTGGAAGAAAAATAAGGTTGGAACAGACCACTCAAAACCTAGGCTGTTTTGGAACCAGAGCACTAACATGAGTAACAAAAAACAATAACAGTTCTAAAAGTTTTAACATAGTTAAAAAGACATGTTAAATTTCTAAATAATAAATACTGTGGTAAATATTTACCAACTACTGTAAATATTTATTAAATAAATAGTTGTTAAAAGGTGATTGGTTGCTTGGTAGAAGTGGGTGTGAGGTGTAAGGGAGGGTGGAGGCCAGAGGTCACTGAGATATGGAAGCGGGGCCATGGACGGGGAGGACCGTGTTCCAGCACTTCCAAGACAGCGTGGAGATGCAGTCAAGAGGAAGAGTGAGGTGTATCAGCTCAGATTTCCCTCAAGTCATCCTTAAGAGCAGGATTTTGGTGCAAGCAGTTTATTGGGAGGTGATCTAGAGGAAGCACAGTGAGAGAGTGGAATAATGAGCAGGCCAGGGAGGAAAGTCTCTTCACTTTATTACATCAGTGAACAGATTACTACTGTGGGCAACTGGGACTCAGCCCAAGTGGGACGTGTCTGGCTGCAGATCACCCCTGGGTCATTAATTCCTTAGCAGTTCTTGCCCTATGTATAGCCCAGGCAATCTCTCTTGGCTGTCAAGGAAACATACTCAGAGAGATGCAGATAGTGACTTGCAGGTCCTAGAACCTTCTGCAAGTGACCTTGGAGAAGTATGTAGGCTGGGAGGATCCAGGAGGGAAACTTAGAAGGTCTGCTAGTGGGCAAATGAGGATGTATACAGTGAGGCAAATGGGCACTGGGTTCAGTATTGTATTCATTAGTGGCTTGCTGGGATCAGCTTTGTTTGATTGCATCAGTTACTGTTTGGTGGAACAAAACTGTGGAGTGTTAGCACATATTACCTAGGAATCAGGGAAACTTCCAAGTTATGCTTATATCATATCCCTATTTATGAATTGTGTATGGGAATATCATCTTTTTTTCTCTTTTTCGTTTTCTTTTAGAGACAGGGTTTCATTCTGTCACCCAGACTACAGTGCAGTGGCACACTCACAGCTCACTGCAGTCTTGAAATCTTAGGCTCAAGCAATCCTCCTGCTTTAGCCTCCAGAGAAGCTGGAACTACAGGCATGCACCACCATGCCCAGCCATTTTTTAAAAAATTATTTGTAGAGACAAGGTCTCACTCCATTGCCCAGGTGGGTCTTGAACTTCTGGCCTCAAGCGATCCTTCTTACTTGGCCTCCCAAAGTGCTAGGATTATAGATGCGAGCCACCATGCCCAGCAGGGATACTACTGTTGAATAAACTACTGAACTGCCCCTGATTGCAAGAAACTTCCAGGCTAGTGGGAGAAACAGGAGTTTAGATTTCAGTGAGGCGCTATGGGAGAATATGTTACAAAATTCAACACATCCCCAAAGGTAGTTCCCCCCTCCAGTCCTGGGGCATCAGGGAAGAGACACTGAAATTCTGAAGGATGAGCAACAGGTAGGTAGGTAGGCGAGAGGAGAAGCCTAGGGAAATAAATGTGTAAGAATACAGGGTGAACTTCTGATGATGAAGTCATTGCCCACTCCCTACAAATCAGCAAAGATCCCTGGATTCCAAGAGTTTAGTGTAAGAAAAGGGGGAACAGGAGGACTCAAATTTGGGTCCTCGAAGAAAAAATTTAAACCCTAAGGTAGATGCTCAAATTGATCCCTGCCTCATGCAGAGCCTGGCTGGCTGCAAGGATTGGATAAATAATAAATACCAGCCCCTTCTGTCTCTAGGATCAGTGTCCTGCCTTGACCTTGCTTATCAGATCAGGTAGGAAACCGAGGGCCTCCTTACCACATGTGGTCATTACATTTCCCATGGCATTTTTCACAAGAGGCTCGGGCTGCTTCCCTGGCTGTTCTCCAGGTAGGTAATTATCTTGCCTCCTGTTCTAACTCCCTTGTGGTTTCAGTTGTAGGAGAGAGCCTTCTTCATTCCCACGTGATTGGCTGCTGGTACTGAAAGGCTTCATTCCGGAAATCTGTTACCTTCTGCCCTGGAGCTTGGCTGGCATTCAGGGGTGGGAGAGGATGTTTGAGGACAACTTGGCTGGGTCTATCCTTACTAAGAGAAGTAGAGAATTGGGACTAATTTCCTAATACATTGAGCACCAAATGTAATTATTTATCGTATGACCTAATTTTCAAAAAATATGAAAACCTGGAGTGTTCAGGGAAATGAAAAAGTTTCTTATTCAAGATTACCAACATAAAAAGCATATTCTTTAGCTTCACCATAAGGTATGCTGTTTTGGCAAAGTGGTGGGTAATCACGACGGTCAAATTTGCTGAAGATGACACACCTGAGGACAGAATATCTGCACTAAGACTCTACCAGAAAATCTGTCTATATGAATCTATCTATCTATCTATCTATCTATCTATCTATCTATCTATCTACCTACCTACCTACCTACCTACCTGCCTATCATAATCATTTCCTTCCTTCTTCATGCATTATTAGTGAATAGCTGTCAGCATGCAAACCTTGGTGATGATGTTCCAGGCAGTTTCATCAGGCAACCAGTAGTTTCTGAGTTGGTTTTGCAGTTGCATGGCCCTGGCACAGGAGATATACACAATGACAGTCCCTCCCCTCCTCCCTCAGTTCACTTCCAAGCTGTGACGCAGCTTAAGAGGACCAGTTCTTAAAACAGGCCTGACTTTAAATTCTGGCACCACTACTGCTGCAATCCTGAGCAAGTTAAACTTGCGAACCCACAGATTCTTCATCTATAAAATGGGGGTAATAATATTGGTACCTAACTATTACTAATTTAACAGAATAATAGATTCCATGAGATACTGAAATCGAAATGCACAGTGTCTGATGCCTAACAGGTTCAATACGGTTCAATACGTGTTTGTAATCATTAATAAAACACCAAAAACAGATAAAAAACATGACTGCACTGCTAAGGGAAGAAACGCCCAGTCCTCCTGTTCTGTTCTCCCCAGCAGCTCAGAGAAGAGCTGGTGCTTGGTAGAAATATAAGATGGTTGTTAAGAATATTGGCTTTATGGTCAGCCAAACCTGGTTAGAATCTCAAGTTTGTTACTTATCAGCTCTGTGACACCAGGTAAGTTAAATGACCTCTCCAAGCCTTGTTTCCTCATGGTAAAATAGGATAGTTGTAGGATAAAATGCAGTCACTATAGGATCACATAGAACTTGCCACATAGAAAGCACCAAACAAATAATAGTCATTACTATTAGAGACAATGAAGAGGAAGCATTTGATGATTTGACCATAGGAGCCACTCAAAATGCAGCTATTTTTTAATCTTTATCCATCACTTGAAAATGTCTGTTATTCAATATTTATCAAAGGCCCAGTTGAAAGATACTGTCCATGGAGGTCTCATGAAGGGTAATAGTCCCTCCCTCTTAGCCGTGGAACAAGCCAGTTCATCTTAATGCAGAAGTAGGCTTTTACTGACTTTATCTTTGGCCCTCCGCTCCTGGTGAGCATTGGAGCTCACCCAAGTTATCACATGCATGAAAATCACTGTAGTTTTTTCTTTCTTTCTTTCTTTCTTTCTTTCTTTTTTTTTTTTTTTTTTTTGAGACGGAGTTTCACTCTTGTTGCCCAGGCTGCTGCTGGAGTGCAATGGCGCAATCTCAGCTCACTGCAACCCCCACCTCTCAGGTTCAAACGATTCTCCTGCCTCAGCCTTCTGAGTAGCTGGGATTACAGGTGCATGTCACCACACCCAGATAATTTTTTTATTTTCAGTAGAGATGGGGTTTCACCGTGTTGGACCAGGCTGGTCTTAAACTCCTGACCTCAGGTGATCCACCTACCTCGGCCTCCCAAAATGTTGAGATTACAGGCCTGAGCCACCGCGCCCGGCTTACCACTGGGTTTGAGCAGGGAAATTGTTGAAACCAAGACCACTCCTTCAAACAGTATTACTGTTTGAGGACCTGCAGACAGAAAGTCCCTCAGACTTCAGTTCCTTGAAAACCCAGACCACTTCAAGTTCAACTTGTAATGTAAAAACTTTTAATTTTGAAATAATTATAGATTCACAGTAAGTTGCAAAGACTGAACAGAGAGGTCTCATGTACCTGTCACCATTTCCCCCAGTGGTTATACCTTAGATAACTATAGCACAATATCAGAACCAGAAAATTTAAATTATCTTTAGGGGCTTTAATGAAATGTATAGCATACCTAAATGATATTAACCCTGAGTTTTTTTTACTATCTTCTCTTCATTTTTCTCTTTATTTTGTTTTCTCTTTCCTTTTATTTTATTATATTTTTACATCAAATCCTTTTAGGAACAAGATTGGGAATAAATTAACACATTTAATGAAATATCCTTGTATACTAACACTATGCTTTATAGAGTTTGGAATATTGTTCAAGTTAGGTGAATCCATAACCAGAAAGAAGTATAAATTCATAATGTCTTCTCTCTGTACTGTAGACTCTTACCAGAGCATTTCAGCATAAAGACATTGGGTAGCCCAAGGACAGTTACTTAATTGACTAAAACTTGGTTTTTTTAATGATCAAATTAGAATACTACTATGACTGTACTATAATAATAATAGGTAACAGCTTTTGAACATCTATCACCTGCCAGACACTATGCAGAGCAATTCACGCGCATATTTAATTCAATCTGTTACAATTCAATCCTATCATTAAATACTTTCCAGGAATATTTAAGTTACAGATGAGGAGACTGAGGCTCAGAGAGGCTATGTGCCCAGAACTTACAGAGTTAATAGACGACAGGTTGGCCAGGAGACCTCTACTATGGCACTTGGAACCATATTCACATTTATATCGGTGATTTAGTTTAAATGACATCATCTGTCATAATTAATTTCAGCAAAATGACATTATCTGTGACATGCTGTGAACTTGATTTTGGTTATGAGGATTTATTTAATCTATAACTTTTATATGAAATAAAACTGCTAAGGATCTGTACTTTATTTTATGTTTGTATATTTTAGGTATCATTCTGAAAATAGTTGAAGTCAATATTAGGGAGAATTTTTTCCACTGGCAAGGTTGATACATTTCTCAGATTTGGGAAATATTGATACGGGGAAGTTTCATCTTTTATCTGTTTTATCTTTTAAATCTTAAGTCTACAAGATTTATAAACACTGAGAGGAAAAAGAGATCCCATTGGGATGGGCTAGAAAAAGTGGGATTTGAACTAACTTTGAAAGAAGTATGAAATTCAGAATGACATCCAGCTGCAACACCCACCACCCAGGTAATTTTTGATAGGTTTGTCTCACGTGGATGGCTAGAAGGGTATTCTTCTTTCCTCAAGATTCCAAGTGGAGCCCTTCAAAAGCTGAGAACTTGGTTAAAAGAGGACAGCTTTCCAAATAAAGGGGGATCTGTCTTCAGTCAGAAAACAAGTTTCAGATAAGCGGAGATGAGAGAGAAACCCCTCTTGCTAGAAGAGTCCCAGGCATGCAAGGGGAAATGAGTAGAACACATCGAGGTCCTATATAAACCAGGCTGATGGAGCCAGGGACCACAGTGAAAGTTAATTAAGATGAATTAGAATCAGAACCAAAACCAGAACCACACAGTGGAAGGCTCTGAACATGGAATAAGGAGTAAAAAGCTAAACAGTGGGGAGCCATTGTATATCTTTGAGTAGGAGATTGGTATGAAATACAAATGCAGAAAATGACTAGAAGAAGGGAAAGCTTGCTGGACTAAAAAGAATATGGGTTGTATTCACCAGAGTGGGGCTTAAACAAGTGGAATAAGGCATGTGGGAACAACCCTCCTTCACTCCCAGGGAATGGGGACTCTGACATCAAGGAGTAACTGAAGGGCACTAGTGAACTCAGAACAGTTATGGCTAGAGTCTCAACTTCCCCGACGGCTTCCTATATTTTGGTTAGATCTATACACATAATGGAGAAACCTTAATATTTTTCCCTTGTCCTGCTGGCAAAGCTTGTGCCTACGCTATCCCACTGGGACCAAAAACCACATTGAGATTCCACAAGTATATTTTTTACAATACTGGGCAATAGCACATTCAGAAAGACTCTTCCCAGGGTAGCTACTGCAATCAACTTTCTCACTTTGGGTTTCTATAGTAAAGAACTTGTCTGAAGGTTTCATGCAGAGAATTCAATTTATATCATCCAAATAGGTGAAACATGAAGTGTACCTCCCTAGCTCCTGGGGTTGGTAGCAGTCCCCATGTTTACCTTCACTATTTTCTGGTTTCTGGGAGCAAATGAATTGAAATTCATGTTACAATTAAAAACCATTAACAAACATCAGGAATAAGAAGCAATTAGTTAATGTATTATTTAAGGCTTTACTACACTTCAGCTATCAAGGGCAATCATTCATTTGCAGTAAAATTTGTTTTACCCATTATTAAATGCTTAAGTGTCTACTGATAACTGAAAATATGTTTGGATTTGCTTGAATTCTACTCTAGGGAACAATACCTTGACAATATTTCCTGACCAAATACCTAAAATTATGGCATGGGGTCTAAAGCTAAATATATTAACTTTCCAACCCCCCTAAATGCTAGTCTATATATTTTGCTATAGATTCTTTACGTTAATCCATCCATAATTTTTAAATATCTGTTCTGTTCAGGGCACTATGTTCAAAGCTACAGGGTAGTTGAAATGTAGTTATTATCCTCCATAAGCTTCACTTCTTCTCAATGGATGTAGTTAACTAGACATTAATAATGACAACAGTATGGCTAGACATTTATTCCAGCACCATCTATTGAATAGGGAATCCTTTCCCCGTTATTTGTTTTTGTGAGGGTTGTCAAAGATCAGAGTGTTGTAGGCGTGCAGCTTTATTTCTGGATTCTCTATTCTGTTCTATTGGCCTATGTGTCTCTTTTTGTACCAGTACCATGCTGTTTTGGTTACTGTAGCCCTGTAGTATAGTTTGAAGTCAAGTAGTGTCATTTCTCCAGCTTTGTTCTTTTTGCTTAGTATTACTTTGGCTATTTGGACTATTTCTTGGTTCCATGTGAATTTTAAAAAGTTTTATCTAGTTCTGTGAAGAATATCAGTGGTAGTTTAATAGGAATAGCATTGAATCTATAAATTGCTTTGGGCAATGTAGCCATTTTAATGATATCGATTCCTCCTATTCATGAGCATGGAATGTTTTTCTAATTGTTTGTGTCATCTTTGATTTCTTTGAGCAGTTGTTTGTAGTTCTCCTTGTAGAAATCTTTCACCTCCCTAGTTAGCTGTATTCCTAGGTATTTTATTCTTTTTGTGGCAGTTGTGAATGGGAGTTCATTCCTGACCTGGCTCTCAGCTTGACTGTTGTCCTTTGCAGGGACATAGATTGAGTTGGAGGCCATTAACCTTAGCAAACTGACAAAGGAACAGAAAAGCAAATACCACATGCTCTCACTTATAAGTGGGATCTAAATGATAAGAACACATGGACATATAGAGGGGAACAACACACACTGGGGCATTTTGAAGGGTGGATGGTGGGAGGACAGAGAGGATCAGGAAAAATAACTAATGGGTATGAGGCTTAACACCTGGGTGATGAAATAATCTGTACAACAAATTCTCATGACACAAGTTTACCTATATAACAAACCTGCACTTGTACCCCTAAACTTAAAATAAAAGTTAAAATACATGACAACAGTAACAATAACTGTCTATAGATAATTTTTTTAACAAAATTAAGAGCTGGTTGGGTGTGGTGGCTCATGATCCTAGCACTTTGGGAGGCCAAGGAGGGTGGATTGCCTGAGCTCAGGAGTTCGAGACCAGACTGGACAACATGGTGAAACCCCGTCTCTACCAAAATACAAAAGAAATTAGACGGGCGTGGCAGCATGTGCCTGTAATCCCAGTTACTCAGGAGGCTGAGGCAGGAGAATTGCTTGAACCTGGGAAGCAGAGGCTGCAGTGAGCTGAGATCACACCACTGCACTCCAGCCTGGGTGACAGAGCGGGGCTCCATCTCTCCAAAAAAAAAAAAAAAGACCTTTCATTCATAAAATTTTATCTTTTAATTTTCCATTTAATATTCAAGGGGATTCTTTGAGATAAGAGGTAGGGAGAGGCATGACTAGCTACATTAAATAAAAAAAAAGAGTTTAGCTAGAGACATTTAATAACTTACTCAAAGTCACAAAGTTGGTGATGGGAATAGAACTAATATTGAATTTCCAGACATGTGATAAAGTACTCCATTTACCTACTGACTGAATTTTTAGTTATATGACACTAGCATGTCTCCCATATACTATGGAAGAAGTACTCTGTAATGGTAAGGCAATTTGGATGTAGGGATCTTCAAAGCAGAAATAGCAAATTTCTGTTTTAGAAAATTTCTGGCTTTATATCAAATTCAGAGGGGTAAGTTGAGCTAACCCTGGATACTATCTTTCCATTCCAAACAAGATAAATTATGGATAGACTGTTTAAAACTTTAAACAATATGTACCTAACCATGAAAGCAAGAAATGAAAATGCCCAGATGCCAGAAATGAAGAGGAAACTAAAAACTAAACTCATGAAAAGTTGAAGATAGAGAGGCATGAGATAACGGGAACTGCTAGGTGCCCTGGGATGGGGAGAAAAACACCTGATGAGGAAGGAGTCTGGAACTCAGGCAGCTGGCACTGGGCAACTGGTTCCTGGCCTGAGAACCTCAGCTCTGTGGCCTGAGAACTGGCATGGTGGCACACAGTCATCCCAGACTGTGAATGAGAAGCATTTGCTCCAGAAAGAAACTGGAATCCCATGCTCAGTACTGTGTGTCGTAAGCTGGTGGGGGCCAAATTCATATTTCCTGAGAGGCACAAGGGCTTAATTTCAAAGCTACCTGATGGTATCTCTTCTAAGAAACCATAATTAAGATGTTCTGTTGCTACAATTTTAAAAGAATCATGAGAAGAATAAAGAACATAATATTTTCCAACCAGTAGAGGGAAAAGTGGGAGAGAAAAAACCTTTCAAAACCTAAAAATAAAAATTAAAAAAAATCTTAAAAGGAGACAAAAGACCTTAAAAGTTAACTAGAGAGGGAGGAGCCAAGATGGCCGAATAGGAACAGCTCCGGTCTACAGCTCCTAGCGTGAGCGACGCAGAAGATGGGTGATTTCTGCATTTCCATCTGAGGTACCGAGTTCATCTCACTAGGGAGTGCCAGACAGTGGGCGCAGGTCAGGTGGTGTGTGCACCACGCGCGAGCCGAAACAGGGTGAGGCATTGCCTCATTTGGGAAGTGCAAGAGGTCAGGGAGTTCCCTTTCTGAGTCAAAGAAAGAGGTGACGGATGGCACCTGGAAAATCGGGTCACTCCCACCCGAATACTGCGCTTTTCCGACGGGCTTAAAAAACGGCGCACCACGAGATTATATCCCACACCTGGCTTGGAGGGTCCTACGCCCACGGAGTCGCCCTCATTGCTAGCACAGCAGTCTGAGATCAAACTACAAGGCGGCAGCGAGGCTGGGGGAGGGGCGCCCGCCATTGCCCAGGCTTGCTTAGGTAAACAAAGCAGCCCGGAAGCTCGAACTGGGTGGAGCCCACCACAACTCAAGGAGGCCTGCCTGCCTCTGTAGGCTCCACCTCCGGGGGCAAGGCACAGACAAACAAAAAGACAGCAGTAACCTCTGCAGACTTAAAGGTCCCTGTCTGACAACTTTGAAGAGAGCAGTGGTTCTCCCAGCACGCAGCTGGAGATCTGAGAACAGACAGACTGCCTCCTCAAGTGGGTCCCTGACCCCTGACCTCCGAGCAGCCTAACTCGGAGGCACCCCCCAGCAGGGGCACACTGACACCTCACACGGCAGGGTATTCCAACAGACCTGCAGCTGAGGGTCCTCTCTGTTAGAAGGAAAACTAACAAACAGAAATGACATCCACACCAAAAACCCATCTGTACATCACCATCATCAAAGACCAAAAGTAGATAAAACCACAAAGATGGGGAAAAAACAGAACGGAAAAACTGGAAACTCTAAAAAGCAGAACACCTTTCCTCCTCCAAAGGAACGCAGCTCCTCACCAGCAACGGAACAAAGCTGGATGGAGAATGACTTTGATGAACTGAGAGAAGAAGGCGTCAGACAATTGAATTACTCTGAGCTACAGGAGGACATTCAAACCAAAGGCAAAGAAGTTGAAAATTTTGAAAAAAATTTAGAAGAATGTATAACTAGAATAACTAATACAGAGAAGTGCTTAAAGGAGCTGATGGAGCTGAAAACCAAGGCTCGAGAACTACGTAAAGAATGCAGAAGCCTCAGGAGCCGATGCGATCAACTGGAAGAAAGGGTATCAGCGATGGAAGATGAAATGAATGAAATGAAGTGAGAAGGGAAGTTTAGAGAAAAAAGAATAAAAAGAAATGAGCAAAGCCTCCAAGAAATATGGGACTATGTGAAAAGACCAAATCTACGTCTGATTGGTGTACCTGAAAGTGATGGGGAGAATGGAACCAAGTTGGAAAACACTCTGCAGGATATTATCCAGGAGAACTTCCCCAATCTAGCAAGGAAGGCCAATGTTCAGATTCAGGAAATACAGAGAACGCCACAAAGATACTCCTCGAGAAGAGCAACTCCAAGACACATAATTGTCAGATTCACCAAAGTTGAAATGAAGGAAAAAATGTTAAGGGCAGCCAGAGAGAAAGGTCAGGTTACCCTCAAAGGGAAGCCCATCAAACTAACAGCGGATCTCTCGGCAGAAACCCTACAAGCCAGAAGAGAGTGGGGGCCAATATTCAACGTTCTTAAAGAAAAGAATTTTCAACCCAGAATTTCATATCCAGCCAAACTAAGCTTCATAAGTGAAGGAGAAATAAAATACTTTACCGACAAGCAAATGCTGAGAGATTTTGTCACCACCAGGCCTGCCTTACAAGAGCTCCTGAAGGAAGCACTAAACATGGAAAGGAACAACTGGTACCACCTGCTGCAAAATCATGCCAAAATGTAAAGACTATGGAGACTAGGAAGAAACTGCATCAACTAACGAGCAAAATAACCAGCTAACATCATAATGACAGGATCAAATTCACACATAACAATATTAACTTTAAATGTAAATGGACTAAACGCTCCAATTAAAAGACACAGACTGGCAAATTAGATAAAGAGTCAAGACCCATCAGTGTGCTGTATTCAAGAAACCCATCTCACGTGCAGAGACACACATAGGCTCAAAATAAAAGGATGGAGGAAGATCTACCAAGCAAATGGAAAACAAAAAAAGGCAGGGGTTGCAATCCTAGTCTCTGATAAAACAGACTTTAAACCAACAAAGATCAAAAGAGACAAAGAAGGCCATTACATAATGGTAAAGGGATCAATTCAACGAGAAGAGCTAACTATCCTAAATATATATGCACCCAATACAGGAGCACCCAGATTCATAAAGCAAGTCCTGAGTGACCTACAAAGAGACTTAGACTCCCACACAATAATAATGGGAGACTTTAACACTCCACTGTCAACATTAGACAGATCGACGAGACAGAAAGTCAACAAGGATACCCAGGAATTGAACTCAGCTCTGCACCAAGCGGACCTAATAGACATCTACAGAACTCTCCACCCCAAATCAACAGAATATACATTTTTTTCAGCACCACACCACCCCTATTCCAAAATTGACCACATACTTGGAAGTAAAGCTCTCCTCAGCAAATGTAAAAGATCAGAAATTATAACAAACTATCTCTCAGACCACAGTGCAATCAAACTAGAACTCGGAATTAAGAATCTCACTCAAAACCGCTCAACTACATGGAAACTGAACAGCCTGCTCCTGAATGACTACTGGGTACATAACGAAATGAAGGCAGAAATAAAGATGTTCTTTGAAACCAACGAGAACAAAGACACAACATACCAGAATCTCTGGGACGCATTCAAAGCAGTGTGTAGAGGGCAATTTATAGCACTAAATGCCCACAAGAGAAAGCAGGAAAGATCCAAAATTGACACCCTAACATCACAATTAAAAGAACTAGAAAAGCAAGAGCAAACACATTCAAAAGCTAGCAGAAGGCAAGAAATAACTAAAATCAGAGCAGAACTGAAGGAAATAGAGACACATAAAACCCTTCAAAAAATTAATGAATCCAGGAGCTGGTTTTTCGAAAGGATCAACAAAATTGATAGACCGCTAGCAAGACTAATAAAGAAAAAGAGATGAATCAAATAGACGCAATAAAAAATGATAAAGCGGATATCACCACCGATCCCACAGAAATACAAACTACCATCAGAGAATACTACAAACACCTCTACGCAAATAAACTAGAAAATCTAGAAGAAATGGATAAATTCCTGGACACATACACTCTCCCAAGACTAAACCAGGAAGAAGTTGAATCTCTGAATAGACCAATAACAGGAGCTGAAATTCTGGCAATAATCAATAGCTTACCAACCAAAAAGAGTCCAGGACCAGATGGATTCACAGCTGAATTCTACCAGAGGTACAAGGAGGAACTGGTACCATTCCTTCTGAAACTATTCCAATCAATAGAAAAAGAGGGAATCCTCCCTAACTCATTTTATGAGGCCAGCATCATTCTGATACCAAAGCCTGGCAGAGACACAACCAAAAAAGAGAATTTTAGACCAATATCCTTGATGAACATTGATGCAAAAATCCTCAATAAAATACTGGCAAAACGAATCCAGCAGCACATCAAAAAGCTTATCCACCATGATCAAGTGGGCTTCATCCCTGGGATGCAAGGCTGGTTCAATATATGCAAATCAATAAATGTAATCCAGCATATAAACATAGCCAAAGACATAAACCACGATTATCTCAATAGATGCAGAAAAAGCCTTTGACAAAATTCAACAACACTTCATGCTAAAAACTCTCAATAAATTAGGTATTGATGGGACATATTTCAAAATAATAAGAGCTATCTATGACAAACCCACAGCCAATATCATACTGAATGGGCAAAAACTGGAAGCATTCCCTTTGAAAACTGGCACAAGACAGGGATGCCCTCTCTCACCACTCCTATTCAACATAGTGTTGGAAGTTCTGGCCAGGGCAATTAGGCAGGAGAAGGAAATAAAGGGTATTCAATTAGGAAAAGAGGAAGTCAAATTGTCCCTGTTTGCAGACGACATGATTGTATATCTAGAAAACCACATTGTCTCAGCCCAAAATCTCCTTAAGCTGATAAGCAACTTCAGCAAAGTCTCAGGATACAAAATCAATGTACAAAGATCACAAGCATTCTTATACACCAACAACAGACAAACAGAGAGCCAAATCATGAGTGAACTCCCATTCACAATTGATTCAAAGAGAATAAAATACCTAGGAATCCAACTTACAAGGGATGTGAAGGACCTCTTCAAGGAGAACTACAAACCACTGCTCAAGGAAATAAAAGAGGATACAAACAAATGGAAGAACATTCCATGCTTATGGGTAGGAAGAATCAATATCGTGAAAATGGCCATACTGCCCAAGGTAATTTACAGATTCAATGCCATCCCCATCAAGCTACCAATGACTTTCTTCACAGAATTGGAAAAAACTACTTTAAAGTTCATATGGAACCAAAAAAGAGCCCACATCGCCAAGTCAATCCTAAGCCAAAAGAACAAAGCTGGAGGCATCACACTACCTGACTTCAAACTATACTACAAGGCTACAGTAACCAAAACAGCATGGTACTGGTACCAAAACAGAGATATAGATCAATGGAACAGAACAGAGCCCTCAGAAATAATGCCGCATATCTACAACTATCTGATCTTTGACAGACCTGAGAAAAACAAGCAATGGGGAAAGGATTCCCTATTTAATAAATGGTGCTGGGAAAACTGGCTAGCCATATGTAGAAAGCTGAAACTGGATCCCTTCCTTACACCTTATACAAAAATCAATTCAAGATGGATTAAAGACTTAAATGTTAGGCCTAAAACCATAAAAACCCTAGAAGAAAATCTAGGCATTACCATTCAGGACATAGGAATGGGCAAGGACTTCATGTCTAAAACACCAAAAGCAATGGCAACAAAAGCCAAAATTGACAAATGGGATCTAATTAAACTAAAGAGCTTCTGCACAGCAAAAGAAACTACCATCAGAGTGAACAGGCAACCTACAAAATGGGAGAAAATTTTCGCAACCTACTCATCTGACAAAGGGCTAATATCCAGAATCTACAATGAACTCAAACAAATTTACAAGAAAAAAACAAAGAACCCCATCAAAAAGTGGGCGAAGGACATGAACAGACACTTCTCAAAAGAAGACATTTATGCAGCCAAAAAACACATGAAAAAATGCTCATCATCACTGGCCATCAGAGAAATGCAAATCAAAACCACAATGAGATACCATCTCACACCAGTTAGAATGGCAATCATTAAAAAGTCGGGAAACAACAGGTGCTGGAGAGGATGTGGAGAAATAGGAACACTTTTACACTGTTGGTGGGACTGTAAACTAGTTCAACCATTGTGGAAGTCAGTGTGGCGATTCCTCAGGGATCTAGAACTGGAAATACCATTTGACCCAGCCATCCCATTACTGGGTATATACCCAAAGGACTATAAATCATGCTGCTATAAAGACACATGCACACGTATGTTTATTGCGGCATTATTCACAATAGCAAAGACTTGGAATCAACCCAAATGTCCAACAATGATAGACTGGATTAAGAAAATGTGGCACATATACGCCATGGAATACTATGCAGCCATAAAAAATGATGAGTTCATGTCCTTTGTAGGGACATGGATGAAATTGGAAATCATCATTCTCAGTAAACTATCGCAAGAACAGAAAACCAAACACCGCATATTCTCACTCATAGGTAGGAATTGAACAATGAGAACACATGGACACAGGAAGGGGAATATCACACTCTGGGGACTGTTGTGGGGTGGGGGGAGGGGGGAGGGATAGCATTGGGAGATATACCTAATGCTAGATGACGAGTTAGTGGGTGCAGCTCACCAGCATGGCACATGTATGCATATGTAACCAACCTGCACAATGTGCACATGTACCCTAAAACTTAAAGTATAATAAAAAAAAAGAAAATTTAAAAAAAAAGTTAACTAGAAAACATAAAATAGTATAAATAAGTATAAATATATGAGTTATAAGTGGCCTAAATACAGTGGTTAAACATACAGATTGTCAAATTAGTTAAAAAATAAAAAGTGAGTAAATCTAAAATCTGAGGGCATGAAAAGATTGAAAATAAAAGAATAAATGAACAAACATGAATACATAATTATATTTACATATATCATGCATACATATATGTATATATCTCAAGAAAATACTCAATAAAATTTAGATAGCTTTATTAAAAACTGACAGAAGAGATTTTAAGACCATAAGCAATATTAGTGATAAATATGTTATCCATATGATAAAAATATAATTTACTAGAGAGCTATAACAATTTTAATTTAAACACCAAAAATAACAAAGTAAAAATTAACATGAGTACATGAAGAAATTGAAATTTTCATAATTTAATAGATTTCAATATGTAACTTACTATAATGATACCTCTAGAACTTAGAATTTAGTAAGAATATGGAATATTTGAATAATACTCAACATGCTGGATAGAATGGATAGAAATAGAATGTTATACCCAACAATTGAAGAATATATATTCTTCTAATAAATTCCAGTAAATTCCTAATAAATTCCAATACATTCCTAATAAATTTCAAAGAAATGATATCATACAGATCACATTTCTGAACAAAGTGAAAATAACTTAAAAATCATTAAGAAAAAGAAAAATTAATCCCAAATAATTTAGAAATGAAAAGTTCATTTCTAAGTAACTCATAGGTCAAGGAATAAATCATAGTAAGCAACTGAAAATATTTAGAACCCAATACTAATGGAACCATAATATATAAAAACTCATGGGATGCAGCTACAGGGGTGTAAGCACAAGATAGCTTAAATATCTTAAATGCTTTTATTAAAAAAATTGAAAATCAATAAGCCAAGACTCACCCTCAAAACAATTAGAATATAGAATGAAATAAAATAATGTGTAACATGATTTCCATTCTTGTCTATGATAGAAAAGATTATATGACGTTACCCCTACCACTAAGAATAACCAAGCAATCTGGGTAAAACTTAAAAATGAAGCGTTTGAGGGCAGTAGAGATCAACCAAGGTTGACAGGACTTGAGAGTCTAAGATCCTAAAGAGAAGGGAAGCACATTGTGGGGAACCTCACATTTGTCCCCATTTGTTCCTCTGAGGGGATTTGCTGATTTGTGGAATAAGGAAAAGAAGTAGAAATCATCAGCATGAGGCTTATGACAGTCTCACTGAGGTGAAGAGACAGAAGTTAAGAGTTTGGATCGCCAACATGGGCAGAACTTGAGAAGCCCAGATCTGAAAGAGGTAGGAACTGCAGAGGAGTCAGCATGAAATTCTACATGCAATTTTCGCTATAGCTGTTTGTCAAGTCTTCAGCTACATATGCACAGGGCAAGGTGTCAAGAAACTAAGCAGAAAGAAGCTACTGTAAAGCGAAAGAACTTGAATAGAGTCTTTGGTTGGAGAAAAAGAGGTTGGAGCCGGGCAGCTACCAAAGTGGAGAAACCCCAGTAAACACCCCAGGCTTTCAGTTGAGACACCTGAAGGGTACACTCTAGGAATCAGAGCTTGCCCTAGAAGCAAAAGCAAGTTGAAATTAAAGACTCCTTTCTGCCAAAAATATCTGAAATCCAGCCTCACCTGGATCAAGGTGACCTCCCTATATGCTATTCACCTGCCAGAAAAAGAATTAAGTATTCTCTGTAGAAAGATAACGTCATCTAGATCCTTCACAATTTTTTTATTGTTACATACAGTGTCTAACATTCAATTAAAAATCACCATGCAAGTATAGAAATAAGACCACATGACAATGTTAAAAATAAAACAGGCAATAGCAATAGTCCCACAGGTGGTTACAATATGATTTCATGCTCCAGAAAATAGAGGAAAAGACAAAGCATTTTATCAGAGAATGCATTGGAGTTTATAAAAAAAGGGATCAAATAGAAATTTTAGAAATAAAAGTATAATAACTGATATTAACAATTTAATATTGGCTTAATAGTGGGTTGGACACAGTAGAAGAAAGGATTAGTGAAGATCAGTAAAACAAATCTCATAGAAGTTCAATATATAAAAATCAACTGCATTCCTATATACCTGTAATACCTAGAGGATATAAAGTGTATCACTGATAATGGCAAAAAAGTATCTAGCAAGAAATCTAAAACAAATGAGTACGTGACCTTTATGGGGATATTTATAAAGACGTAAATAATTGGAGAGATTTTGCATAATTACACATTACATCAGGGCTCCCCAAACTATAATATGCATATGAAACACATAACATCTTGTTCAAATGCAGATTTTAATTCAGTAGGTCTGGGGTGAATCTCAAGATTTTACATTTCTAACAAACTTTCAGCTGATGTCCATGTTGCTAGTCTATAAACCAACTTTGAGTATCAAGAATTTAGAATGCTCAGTATCATAAAGATGTAGGTTCTGCATAATTTACACGAATATTTCAATGAGATTTGAACGAAAATTGACAAATTCTTTCACAGAATTTTACAAGCTGGTTTTAAAATTTGTATGATAGAGGCTCAGTGCAGTGGCTCACGCCTGTAATCCCTGCACTTTGGGAGACTGAGGGAGGCGGATCACTTGAGGCCAGGAGTTCGAGACCAGCCTGGCCAACATGGTGAAACACCATCTCTACTAAAAATACAAAAACTAGCTTGGCATTGTAGCACATGCCTGTAATCCCAGCTACTCGGGAAGCTGAGGCATAATAACAATTGCCTGAACCTGGGAGGTGGAGGTGGCAGTGAACCAAGATGGCACCACTGCACTCCAGCCTGGGCAACAGAGCAAGACTCTGTCTCCCAAAAAAACCAAATAATAAATAAGTAAATAAATAAATAATAATAAAATAAAATTTATATGGTAAAGTGTCACAAATAGCCAAGGCAATTTTGAAGCAGACATTTAATGAGTTTATTTTTAATCAAATAATAAATCTATTCATAAAGCTAGAGTAAATAAAATTGTGTGGAATTGTACAGAAAAGACAGATAAACCAATGTAACAGAATAAAAGGAAGGAGCAGGCCTATACATGAATATAAACTTGATATATGAAAGAGGTGGAACTGTAGTGCAGTTAGAAAAAAAATTTAATGTTATTGGTATGATTAATTATTTATATGCAAAATAAAAATAAAATTGAAGCCCCATCTCATACCATACACAAAATAAATTCCAGGTAGGTGTAAGTATTAAATTTCAATAACAGGACTTTTAAATTAAAAAAGAATAAGGTGAGGAGGGGTTCAAGATGGCTTACTAGAGGCATCTGGTACTTGCCTTCTCTATAAGGAAGAACCAAAATAGTGAGTAGATAATCACACTTTGATTAGATTATTTAAAAAAGAATATTGGAATTAAACAGAGAAGTGACAAGAAACACCTAAATCAAGGAAGGAAAGAAAGCAAGGCTGCCTGCTCAGCTAGGATCAGCTGGAAGCCTGGAGAGGCTTCCCAGCATAGGGAAAGGTTAAGTGAGAGACCCCCAGTGGTCCACATTTTCACTATGAACTCCTCACCTGTAGACAGAAAATATAGGGATGGAAACAGACATTCCATGCAATGGACTCCAAAGTAAGCAGAAGCAGCTCACTCAAAAACAGTAAAAAGAGACAAAGAAGGTCATTATGTAAAGATAAGGGGATCAATTCACCAAGAGGGTATAATGATTCTGAACATGTGTATGCATCCAACACTTGAGCACCCATATATATAAAGCAAATATTATTATATCATAGGGGAGAGACAGACTCCAATACAATAGTGAATGGGGACTTCAACACTCTACTCTTAGCATTAGACAGATCATCTAGACAGAAAATTTACAGTGAACATTGGATTTAAACAGCACTTTAGTCCAAAAGGATTTAACAGACACTTCCAGAACATTTCATCCAACAGCTACAGAATATACATTCTTCTCATCACCACATGGAACATTTTCCAGGATAGATTATCTGTGAAGACACAAAAGTCTCAAATTTTATTTATTTACTTTTAATTTTTGTGGGCACATAGTAGGTGTATATATTTATGGGTTACATATGATATTTTGATACAGACATGTAGTGCACAATAATCACATCAGGGTAAATGGGGTATTCATCACCTCAAGCATTTATCCTTTGTGTTAGAAACAATTCAATTATACATTTTAATTATTTTAAAATGTATAATTACATTGTTTTTTAGTATGGGCACTCTGTTGTGCCAGCAAATACTAGGTCTTATTCTAACTATTTTTTGTACCCATTAACCATCTTCACTCTCACCTTTCCCACACTCCTTTTCCCAGCCTCTGGTAACCATCCTTCTACTCTCTGTCTCCAGTTCAATTATTTTAATATTTAGCTCCTACAGATAAGTGAGAACACGTTGACATGGTTTGGCTGTGTCCCCACCCAAATCTCATCGTGAATTGTAACTCTCACAATTCCCACATGTCATGGTAGGAACCCAGTGGGAGGTGATTGAATTATGGGGGCAGGTCTTTCCAGGGCTGTTCTCATGACAGTGAATGAGCCTCACAAGTACTGACGATTTTAAAAATGGGAGTTTTTCTGCACAAGCTCTCTTTGTCTGCCACCATCCATGTAAGATGTGACTTGCTCCTCCTTGCCTTCCTCTATGATTGTGAAGCCTCCCCAGCCATGTGGAACTGTAAGTCCAATTAAACTTCTTTCCTTTGCAAATTGCCCAGTCTCAGATATGTCCTTATCAGCAGCGTGAAAACAGACTAATACACATGTGAAGTTTGTCTTTCTGTGCCTGGCTTATTTCTTTTAACATAATGACCTCCAGTTCCATCCATGTTGTTACGAATGACAGGATTTCATTCTTTTATATGGATGAATAGTACTCCATTGTGTATATGTGCCACATCTTTTAAATCTAATTATCTGATGATGGACACTTAGGTTCTTCCAAATATTAGGTATTGTGAATAGTGCTGCAATAAATGTGGGAATGCAGATGTCTCTTCAATATACTGATTTCCTTTTTTTTTTAGGTATATACCTCCTAGGAGTTGTATTTCTGGATCAGAACCTCCAAACTGTTCTCCATAGTGGCTGTACTAATTTACATTCCCACCCACAGTGTACAAGGTCTCCCTTTTCTCCACATCGTCACCAGCATTTTTATTGCCTGTTTTTGGATAAAAGCCATTTTAGCTGGAGTGAGATAATGTTTCAT